>NC_067417.1:42983263-44335796 GCF_009764475.1 Pristis pectinata
CCACCTATTCTTAACTCATCAACAAACTTGGATACCCTGCACTTTGACCCCTCTCTTAGTCATTAATATAGATTAAAATAATTGGGGTCAAATAACTGAACCTTGGAACCTATGTATTCTTACCCTCTGTCTTCTGAACGATAACCAGTCTTCAATCCATGTTAACACATTTCCCCAATGCTGTGAGCTCTTGTGCACTAGCCCTGCATGTAGCATCTTATTGAATGTCTTCTGGAAATCCAAATGCACCACATCTACGGGTTCCCATCTATTGACTCTGTTTGTTTTATCCTCAAAGAACTCTAACAAGTTTGTCAAATGTAACTTCCCTTCATTGAACCATGTTAACTTGGTTTGATTGCATTAAGCTTATCTAAATGACTAGCTATTTTTTTTCCTTGATTATAGATTCCAGCACCTTGCCAGCAACAGATGTTAAGCAAGTTGGATGATTAGTTTCCTGCCCTTTGTCTCCCTCTCTTGAAGATACATTTGCAGTTTTCCAAAGCATGGGCTCCCTCCCAGAACTCAGCTCCAACTAATGGCTCTACTATTCTTTAAATCCCTTGGGTGTAGGCCATCAGATCCTGGTGGCTTGTCCGCCTTCCGTCTCATTAGTTTTTCTAATGCTTTCGCCCTCGTGATGAGGATTGTTAGAAGTTCCTTGATCCCATCTGTTAATTTTGGATGTTTGTCCTCCATCATGAAGACTTGTCTATCTGTTTCCCTGCTTCCCCACTAATTTCCCCTATTAATCCCACACTCTCACTACCTAAGGGTCCAACACTTCCCTTAGCTTTGCTCTATTTATCCACAGATGCTCTTGCTGTTTGTTTTCATGTTACTTATCAGTTTACTCTCATGATCAATTCCCCCTTCCTTATTAATGCTTTTTCACTTCCCTACACTAACCTCAGGTCCCTTGACATAAATATCCAAAAATGTACCAACCTCTTGCTTGGATACGGTCACTGACTGGAGCTCAGCAGCTTGTCTAATTAATTTCACTAAATGAAAGTGGTTGAAAAGGGTGGCACAGTGATGGAGTGTGGCTGCCTCATTCTCCAGTAACCTGGGCTTGATCCTGACCTACGTTGCTGTGTGGAGTTTGCACATTGTCCCTGTGAGCACGTGGATTTCTCCTGCATGATCTGGTTTCCCCCGCATCCAAAAATGTGCTGATTGGTAGCTTAATGGGCTATTGTAAATTACTCTTAGTGTCGGTAGTAGGAGAGTCCAGAGGAGTTAATGGGCATGGGAGAGAATAGGTTACTGGCAAATAAGTGGGGTAATGGGATTACTCTGAGAGCCAGCAGGTACGTGATGGGCCATAAAATGAGATGGCTGTTTAGATAGCTGTGATCCAAATTATTCCTAAAAGTAATTAAATGGAATTTAATATAGCTTTTTTTTAAGTTAGTTTTTCCATTGTGGGCCATGTTTAATTGTTTTTGAGAAGATGGCAGAGAGCCAGCTTCTTTAACTGTTGCACTCCTTTTGCTGAAGGTGCTCCCACAATGCTCTGAGGGAGAACTTCCAGGATTTAGACCCACTGATGAAGCAGCAGCAATGTATTTCCAAGCCAAGGTGGGGTGCAACTCGGAGTTAGCGGTGGTTATCCACACTACCTACTGGCACTGGATGGAATATTGCATTGAATAAAATAAACAGGTGAGAAATCCATGATCCTCATTTGTACCTGTGTGGTAAAAGCACAACCCCAACAGTATGAAAAGGTCTAAACAACCAGATTTGAGTCATTAAATTTTCACATCAGTGAGTGAGCATGAATATGGCTGGTGGAATATAATGTAGAAAAATGTGAAGTTCTCCACATTGGTGCACAAAACGGAAAAGCAGAATTTCTTTTAAATGTAAAAATGTTGGGTTATGTTGGTGTTCAAAGAGATTTAGATGTCCTTGTACACACGTCGCTGAAAGCCAACATGCAGGTGCGCCAAGTTAGTGGAATGTTTGTCCTTATTACAAGAGGAATTGAGTACAGGACTAATATCTTGCTGCATTTATATGGGGCTTCGGTGAAACCGCAGCTGCAGTATTATGTTGTCTTCTTAACTAAGAAGGTTTACTTGACACACTGTGCAGTGAAGATTCACTAGACTGGTTCCAGGAGTGGCAGGTTTGCTGCATTAGGAGAGAAGAGTAAACTAAGACCGTATCCTTTAGAGTTCAGAAGAATAAGAGGCAATTTTGTTGAAACGTACAAAATTCTTAGAGTTTGACGGGCCAGATGCGGGAAGGACGTTACCCCGACGGAGGAGGCCAATCTCAGAATGAAGGGTAGGCTATTCAGAACTGAGGTGAGGAGAAACTTCTTGACTTGGAGGTATTGGTATTGGTTTATTATTGTCACTTGTACCGAGGTACAGTGAAAAATTTATCTTGCATATCGTTTGTGCAGGTCAATTCATTACACAGTGCAGTTACATTGAGTTAGTACAGAGTGCATTGAGGTAGTACAGGTAAAAACAGGTTGATGAAACTTTGAAATTCTTTACCCTCTGCAGGGTCAGTCACTGAGTTTGTTCAAAACTATATCAGTAGGTTTCTGGATATTAAGCGATTCAAGGGATGGGGGGAATGTGCAGGGAAATGATCGATTAATGGTGGAGCAGGTTCAAAGTGCCAACGGCCCTCTCCTGCCCCTATATTCTTAAATAGTTAAGATGGAGTATGACTTGCAATACCCATAACCTGAGAGTAAGTAAAAAGAACAAAATAAGTACATGGGTGTATTGTTGACTGCCTGGTGTGAGCATTTCCCAGGGTGGCTTAGAAAGTGCAAAACATGAAGCCTCTAAGGTGCAACAAAATAGCAAAACTGAAAGCCATTATATATTTGAGGAACCAATTATAGCAGGGGTTGCTGAGACATACAGAACAAACAGGACTGGGTATTAAATGTTGCACAGGAAAAATACAGGGGAATAAAGGGAAGGTAGAGTTGCTGTACCTATTAGAATCAAGATCATTGCAGTAGAATCAATGTTATAGCAGTTAAGAAAAACATGTTACAGTTATACAGTAGTGCAGCAGTACAGTAGTTATCATGTTCGCTTGATATGCCGATGGTCCCCAGTTCAATCCTGGTCCAGAACATAATTTGGGGCAGGCACAGTAGTGTAGTGATTAGCGTAATGCTATTACAGCGCCAGTGACCCGGGTTCAATTCCAGCCTCCATCTGTAAGGAGTTTGTACGTTCTCCCTGTGACTGCGTAGGTTTCCTCCCACATTCCAAAGACGTATGGGTTAGGAAGTTGTGGGCATGCTATGTTGGCGCTGGCAGCGTGGCGACACTTGCGGGCTGCCCCTAGAACACTCTGTGCAAAGATGCATGTCACTGTGTGTTTCGATGTACATGTGACTGATAAAGAAATCTTATTGGTAAGATATCAAACTTCTGACAGGTCTTTAAAAGTATGAAAATTTCACAGAGTAGATACAGGGAGACTGTTTACATTTGTGTGGCAAAGGAAAGCCAGAGGCTGTAAGTATAATTACCACAAAATTAAAAAGTGAATTCAACAAAAACGTCTTTATCCCGAGAGTGGCGAGAATATAGAATCTGTTACTGCAGGAATCAGTGGAAAGGAATGGTATTGATGAACATGTGTATGTGCGTGTGGGGTGGAGGGGAGAGAGTTGGTAAACACGGAAGGGCAAAAGAAAGAGTTTCTGCTGATAAATAAGTACAGTGTGCATTGATTGGCCTATAGTTTTGTTGTCTATTGTAAGTGGTCTTCACCTATACAGATCTTTGATCCAGGAATTGTGTACAGTTAACAGACCATCTTGTGAAGTGCACAGGTAGAGATAGGTCTCCTGGCAGGATCAATTAGAATCAACTTCAGGGGAGAAACAGCACTACCTGTTTCTCCTCTGGGTCACTAACTTCATAGGGGCTCGAGGCCAAAATCAGTGACCCATGGGAGAAGCAGGTGGTGCTGCAAAGAGAGACGAATCATTATCCACAAAGGATGAAATTATACAAGGGTTTGAATACCAAGTTCATGACTGAGCAATTGGTTGTGCTCCATGTGTCCACTAACCACTTATATTTCAGTGCTTGGTACCTAAAAATGTCTTGATGTAATCCTGGAATAGAATGTGACATTGTGACATCAGAATTTCCCACATCACGACTTCATAACTACGTACAAGTATCTAGGAAGACTGGATGACTGATTGCAGGAATACACAATACTGCACATCCCTACCATGGTATGATTCTGATTTCTTTTCTAATACTTTTGTTCAGTGTGAACATTCTATTGGATGCTTTCCTTTATATTCTGCACATGCAGAGATGCTGATATATTGATTGTGTGAATTCATAATTTTAAATGAGAGGGTCATTCAAGATATTAAGTCCTATGCCCCAACTCTCAGGTGGACTGTATCTGTAGGACCTCTGAATGTCTGATGAATTTGTTCTATGCAAGACCTTGTAAAGTGGCAGAGGAAAGGGACTTAGTCAATGCTTCACTTCAAAGTTACAACCCAGATCAGGGAGGCCTAAGTACAGCATCTCCAAGCCACATTCTTTCCAAAGTAGCAGATCCTAATGAATGTTGGATGATTATTATTTTAGCATGGCTGTACATTTAAATTATTGTAGATTATTGCGTGAGCTTTCTTCCAAAGTAGAGTCTTGCCATCATTTTTTGAGATTTGAATACTACATCAGAATTTGACCAGGCAAATTGGTCTAACACTCCAGTGTGATAGTGAGGCAGTTCCATTCTTTACGTAGATTGCCAAACTAGAGTTCATTTCTCTACGAATGTTCGGTGAATGTTCTTCTGGTGACCTGAACTTAACTAATAAGATAAGATATTTATTTATTAGTCATATGTACATCGAAACACACAGTGAAATGCATCTTTTTGCGTTACTGAGAACGTGCTGGGGGCAGCCCGCAAGAGTCACCACTCTTCTGGCGCCAACATAGCATGCCCACAGCTCCTAACCCGTACGTCTTTGGAATGTGGGAGGAAACCGGAGCACCTGGAAGAAACCCATGCAGACATGGGGAGGATGTACAAACTCCTTACAGACAGCGGCGGAATTGAACCCAGGTCGCTGGCGCTGTAATAGCATTATACTAACTGCTACACTAGCGTGCCTATGAATAATAGCTAATTACTCATCTGATCTCCTGGTTGTCGGATGTGATTGGTGCATAGCGCCTGTATTTGTTTACATAACCACAGTCAAAACACTTTAACAATAATTGCAGTTTTGTCCGTAGAGACACTTTGATGTGATAAGGCACTTTCGGGAATTTGGGTGTTATTTCTTTGTTGCAACTTGCTAAAGTGAGTAATTTTCCCTTATCTATATTTAGCAATTTTGAGATCACAAATGGTTCTGCTAATAGTACTGATAAAAATTAAATGCTGGATTTGGAAAGATGCTTTATACGTCTCCATTCTGTGGTATGCTGCTTTAACTGCAGCCAATAACATGGAATAAATTATAGACCTTTTAAATAAATTCACCTTTGTAAATGTGTGTGCATAAAATGTATAATGTAGAAAGCATATTATCCAGTGATGATAGCCACATGCAATACTAAATCATACCTCCGCATCTCAACAAGCGCCACTGTGTGCACATAAGTAACATCGAGCGCCATTAGCCTCGATCGTTAATAAAAACCTGGTCCGCTACTTTTAAAATGGCTGAATGCTCAGAGAGGCGACACCTTCTCGGACCTTCTGTGGCAGAAGATGAACTGAGACAATTTCATCCCATGGCAGAACATTTACTTGACTACCCGAGGAAACAGCACCGTCAGGTCGAGTTACTTGAAGGGGCACTCATTTCATATGGCCCTCTGTCAATCTGTACATCTTCGCTTGACCCAGGTTCACTTTTCTAAAGATAAAATCCACCTGCTTATGGAACTTGAGCTTGTGCAACATGGTCAGGTCATGAGGGATCCCTGATGGGCAGATGGCTCCTTTGAGGAGGGGGTTCCTTTCCCCCTGCATTTACTCAGTTCATCCCCTGATCGTGGGAGCCCTGATAACTTCCTTAAATTACCAAAGACCCTGAAGCAAATCTGGAGAGTTTCCGGATGTGCTGACAGGGTGTCTGCTGCAGCCAGGTTTTGCCTGGGTCTTGGTACCTTGGAATATCCCTGCTTTACTGTGAATGGCATCCTGTGTCTGTCAGGTTCATTACAGGCACCTGCAGTTGCCAGCAGCACTTTGGTCATTTCTGTAGTTACATTTGACAGACTGTAATTTTTCTTCTCAAGGTATTCAATGTGCTGTTTGTAAACCCACATCTGATCTCAAATATCTAGATTTAAGTTGCATCTGACACACAATGTAACAACTGAACAGTACGATCAAATGACATCTTGCTGCACAGGGAAGGTTGGAGAAGGGAAATGGAGGTATGGGCACTTGCCAGGGTATTATTAACTGTTTGAATCTTTTTAGATGAGTAGAAAGTCCAGTTTCTGCTGGGATCTTCACCACAGAGGAACTCCCAACCACCTTCTGTAGTAGTCTACTACACTGCATTCACCCATTGGAATAAACCAAACCTCAGTTTTAACTGGGCCATGGGGGAAACACCATTGCTTGAAGCTGCCTGCCAAGTTTGCAGCCCCTTGTAAAAGCAGTTTCAAAGTTTGCTCACTTGGTCCTCTTCCGTCCATCGATTCCTGGTGGAACATCCTACTAGATTATATTTGCATCGAGCATAAACCAAACCACACAACCCAGGATTAAAACCGTCATGATCTGAGTAGATTCATTCTATTGCAACTTCTGAGCCTTTGTTTTTGACGCATTCATCTGCTTGCCAAAACATGTCTTAAACATAGGCAGGAGTGCTGTGGGAAGAGGTGAGTGCCATTCTTTTAAACACATCCCTTCTCACTTGCTCCATTGCCACCAGCATGCCACCATTGGTAGAAGCAGATACGATACTGACATTTAAGAGGCATTCAGACAGACATATGAACAGGCAGGGGATGGAGGGATACGGACCATAGGCTTAGTTTAGACTGGCATCACAGTCAGCTCAGCTATGGTGGGTCGAAGGGCCCATTCCTGTGCTGTACTGTTCTATGTTCTACGATCCTGTGAAGATGACTGAGTCAGGCTGTTGCTTGACCAGTATGTAGGACTGCTCTCCCAATTTACACACCTCTCCACTTACGTTTGAGAGGAGGAATAAAAACAGAAAACAGTGGAAACACTCAACAAGTCAGGTGGTATCTGGTGAAAGAGAAACAGAGTTAACATTTTAGGTCGCAGACCCTTCGTCAGTTTGTGAGGTTGAGGCTGGTGTGACTTTGCCTCATCCAAATTTAGTACCCAGGTTGATGCTGCGTGATCTGTCCTGTTCTGTTCTTTCCCTGCTTTAACATCGCAGTTTGATAGAACTGAATACTTGGTCAGCCTTTTCAGGGAAGATTTAAGAGTAAATCACATTGTTGCATGTCTGATATCATATATCGGATAGACCAGGTAAGGACAACAGATTTTTGTCACCAGATGGGTTCTTGCAACAATCTGATAGTCTTGTCGTCCTTATTACTGAGAACGTACATTTTTTTAATTCCAGGTTATTAACTGAATTTAAATTCCGCAGCTGTTGTAGCAGGATCTGAATTTGCATCTCTGGGTCATTAGTCCAGTACCCTGAGTCTTCATCACACCCTTTAGTTAAACATCAGGAGGACCAAAACATTTCCTGTGGCCACAAATTGTGTAATTTTGCTACCAACTTTCTTCACCCTCCCTAGCCATTCACTTATGCTCATAAAACCTTGATGCCACATCTGACCTAAAGTTGAGCCTGATATTAAAAATCATTCCTTGTGCCAAATGCTTAATTTTACCTCTGCAACATTTTCCATCTTCCTTTTATACTTTGCACTTCCCTCCACTGTTGAAAGAATTTTGCATACTTTTCATTCAAAGACTCAGTGATTATCTTGTCCCATTGTGGTTTACCTGCCAGTAACTTAAGTGTGTCCACAATTCAGTTAACTGCTTGTTCCACAATCCAGGCTATACTGGCCCCCAATGTCCCAATGAAGCCAATTTAATGTTCTTGTTTTCATTTTGTGATCCTGTTATTTGTGCAGCTTTTTCCAGCCATGCCTCTTTTCTCATCTCTTCAGTCCTCCACCTCCAAGTCCACCACTATCAACAGCTTCCAGTTGCCTTAGATCCTGTTCTTAGGAACGGCCTCCCTTAGCCTCTGGGCATTTCTAGATCTGTTTTAATTCTCCCAACTCAGCTTGTGCTAGCCTGAGAAACCTTCCTTAACCTTTTTCCATGGGCTCCATATCCATTGATTATTTCTCTGCAAAGTCCCATCTTGTACATTACAAGTACTATACAAATGCAGGCTATTATTGTTAGAACTTACTGCAAACTATTGTGGCATGTTTGTAAAATTATTCTGAGAACTAGTTATGTGAGAAAATGATCTTAAGCATTTTAAGTATCTGTAATAATTGTAAATAATGCAGATGCAATTTGCCCATTCACTAATTCTCCCTTTTTAAATCTATAATCCAGAACTTTCTTGTGATAATGTGTGAAGATATTTGTTGAAAATGTCGATCAGACTGCAGCCTGACAGTACCATCAGCAATGAGAGACAAACACAGGGTAAGAGTACAAAATATCCACAGCTGGAGGGGTCACAGGGATATTATCAAACATAGGAATCTTTATACATACTTCATCTCCAAGACTAATGCTTCAGACCAATCTAGTTCTGGGTCTGCTTCTTGCAAAACCTTAACCCTCGAGGCATAAGGGGATAGATGGAAAATAAGAATTTTATACTTGTCCCCTGGTGCAAATGGTGACCTCATTCCATAGTTCCTATTACTGCAACATAGAATAGTGATTCCCTCACTTATTCATAAAATATTCCATTGTGTATTTTCTTAAATCAAGGTTATAGGTAACCTTCCATTTTGTTTCTTTGATCAATCAGAGTCTTGGAGTGTAGTAACAGCAATACTCGTTCCTTACAAGTTGAAGTATCTCGTATTTTAATAAGTGCAGACATATTTGGTCACAGTAATTGCCTTTCATGCATTGTAGTGGTGTGTGTAGCAGAAATGGTCTTGCATTACAGTGCTGTTGGTGATTTTGACAATTGACTATCTTCCTATGGTATGGTTTCCCACTGCTAAATGCAGTGCTTCTAGAACTAATACTCATTTAAATTTTGGTATGGTGGCTGGAAAGATTGATCATAAAGATTCTTTGAAGCTGAGAGCATACTGGGGACAACACAGGTACAGACATCCCTTTTCACTCCCCCCCAGATAATCACTAACCATTTCAAAGAAGCATGTCTATATGCTCTTATGTTTAATAAGGCCTTTCAAACACACTTGAATCTAAATTCCTGGATACACCCTGAAGCAGACCTGATTGTAAAAAAAATCAGGAAGGGAGGGAAGTAACAGGAGCTTTTCTCATCTACTTTGTTACAATTATGGTTGAAATAGTTCTCCTAAATATCCAAGGTGACAGAGTCTGCCCTTTCACCAATTAATTATTGAAATGATCATCATTGAGGAATCATCACAGTATGTCAGTAGGCACCACTGAATTTGACACTGATTGGATGACTGGGCTGGATAAGGTAACGCTACAAGCTACTGTTAATGTAAAATGACTGTTTTAAATCTAACGATACATTCTACTTAGCCGTTAACATACTGTATTTTATTGAATGAAGAAGGAACAAAAGTACTGCATAAGAGAAGAGACTCTGAACAAATAGTATTGTGCTAAGTTTGTCTCATTGCAACTGCTTCGGTGTCTACATTCTACTTGCTCTGCTCTATTACACTGTAAGCATCCTTTTCATCTCCTATCAAGACTGAAAGATGCATTTTATATTATCACTTTCTTTGGGAATGCTTTTCTTGCACTTCACTGACGTGAACAGAATGCAATTTTCAGTGGACAATTCCATTTTAGCAAGACAGACTGACGAATAGGTTTCAAAATAAGTAATTGGGGCAAAGAAAATTGGTGACATTTTTCAGGGAATTGTGGAAAGAGGATATAGTTAATGCTGCAGGTTGACTGGTTTTAAAGTCTTTGTGCTGATGATGTCTGTGCTGTGATATTAAAGTCACTGTATTCTATTACAGAAATTACTCTGGTGGGTCACATTAACTTTCCTCCTCCTTATTTATTTCTCACTGACTACTTGCACTCATTCTTCTGCATGTCCTTAAAACAATTCCATTTGTCCACAACTGATATTTTCTTGTACTTGAGCCCACAAGCATTTTTACATCACTCTTGCTTCATTATAATTAAAATTGGCTTTTCTGAAGCTGCATGCCTAAGTCCTATTTTACTGTACCTGTTTAATCAAAATCACATGCAGTTTGATTATGTTAGGACTGCTATTGCCTAGAGTGTAATTATTTTCCAAATCCTGGATGGTAAATGGATCATTTGTCTATCAGAAAAAATAAATATCTAAAGCATTTCAAATTTTATTCTTTCTCAGCTACTAGTTAAAGAGAATCTTACATTATGTTTGGGGATTTATTGTCCTTATCAGATGAATTTTATTTCTGGGTTGGAACATTTCCATTTTGTCCAGCATTCCTGATCAGATACAGCAGAGTGGATTGCAGGTCGCAAAGGCAATCACGTTCCTTTTACACTTGGTTTTGCAAGTTTCAGGTCTGCCTCAGAAACATTCATTTAGAACAGTGCTGGTAATTTTTACGAATGATTGGATTTTTTTTATTTGAGTGTGCTTATACTTTCCATTATCTAAGCATAATTACAGTGTCGCCCAGTAGTTTAACAATAGTGCCCCCTTGAGATTGGGATTGGATATGTGCGTCTCTTTCACACGTGCTTCTCCAATCTTTTCAAAGGTAACCAGAAAAGTTCTTAATGATATGAATTAGAAAGTTGCTTTAGTTCGTTGGAAGTATATGAACAAAGAAAGCAACAGTTAAAGTAAATTCCAATTAGCTTAGTCTGAAAGTTCTCAAAAACAAGAGAAAAAGTAAATTGTTGACCCTTTTGGTAGGGAGACTGAATTGTTTTCAGCATCACCTTCCTGGGCAACATCTAACTGTGGAAACTAACCTCCCACATCTTTGTTCCCTTTTCGTTAAATCTGTTGTTTGAAATTTTTATCTTCAACCATCAATTTTTAATTCCGACCTCGGGAACCGAGGGCTGTGTGCCTCTTCCATTTACCATGTTGTATTTCATCACCGGCCCTGTAAACAAATCCAAGAAAATGTTATATCAGCTATAATCTGGGGAAAAACTGTTGTTAGTGCCAAATTATGCATGGTCTTGTGCTGTATCTGTTCCCACTGCCAATTGGCCTGAGATCACCTGTAGGTTTCACATAGATTTCACTCAAGACTATTACAGCCCCCAAAATGGAGTCTTTCATTAGTCTGGGCTGCAAAGGAACTCAGATTCCAGAGCTGAAAGAACAATGGCAGTGCAACTAAATCATTCAGTCCTTTCATATTTAATTGGCTAAAGATTGTCTCTTCGTTCAGATATTCAGTAAAAGGTACTGCTGGCAATATAAGGAACAGTATGGATTAAGTGAGACACTGTGACGAAGTGGGGGGAGTGAAACCATTCTCAAACATAAGGGAATGGCCTGGAGGAGTTCATTGCAAAATCCTTACATGAATCAAGGAGCTGTTTTCTGGTTGGAAACGATAATCGAGACCTTAAATAGATTTGCTCATGTCAGTGAGTTTCTGGTGTATTTTGTTCAACAGTTTCTCTTTTGTTCTATTAATTGTTGGTTAGAATTTGCATCGATATACTTTTCTAACTTTTATTATTAGTTCCCAGGAACCTTGAGAAATGAGTGGGTCTTTCAATACTTGGTAACCTACAGAAACAATCTCTAAATATCAAAGATACCCAAGAATAAATGAGGTTTTTTTGATTGGTGTTGTTTTGGATTTGTTTTAAGATTTATTGAAAACTCTTAGAGTGGGGTGGGGGGGGGGGTGGGTGGAATTGAGGGCTAACTGTGGGTTGAACCTGAAGGGAGTGTCTATCCAACCAAGTGTGAAGAAATCCCTGCATGAAGTCAAATAACTTAAAGAAGAGTTGTCTTGAATTTAATTAGAAGATAATCCTCGTTTTTTTCATTTCTAGTAGATAATGACCTTGGGAAGTTTGAAGCATCTGGAAGGAACTCTGGTGCAGACTTTAAGTAAGTAAGAAAAATGTTGGTGATGTGAAATTCTCCCACTGGAGAAACCATCAATTAATAAAATCAAGCATGAAACAGTAAAGGAGGGAGAGCTCTTCCTAACCATTCCTGGTTAAAAGCTGACTCCACGTCTACACAATACACTGTAACTAGTAAGAGGCACAAACCATGCTAAAAAGGGTAAGGGGAGAAATGTGCAAAACAAAGCATAATCAAGTGTCTTTGGAAATGCATGTAGCAAACGAGTGATCTTCAGAAAAGGCGAGGATCAAAGCTGGATTGAGCCTGACATTGGAGTAAGTCGGTTGTCTGATTCAGACTTGGGAGAATAGCTGGAGCAGATGTAATGATACAGGAGGGAACATTCTATCACATATGACAGATATTTAAAGAGCGTGTGTATCCTGTGCAGACCAGAAAAAAAAGCAGTACCCATTTTGTTTGTTCACTCACTCCAGTGCTGAGGAAATGCTACACTGACAGAGGTAAATTGTTGGAAAAGATATTCAATTCCTCTTCTTTCTGCAGCTTGGGTGGATGGCACTACTTTGAGTAATGACAGGGAGTTCTCATGACGTTCTGACTGTTACTTAATGCTCAAGTAACATCACAAAAGCAGATAGTCCTGCCATTTGTTTATTTATTTGATATTGTGTGTAACTTGGCTACTGCGTTTTCCCAAATCACAGCAGTGACTACACTACCAAAGTAAGATAATTGGTTCTGAAATATTTTGGGATATGTTGAGGTTATGAAAGGCACAATATAAATGCAGGTTTATTTCCTTCTTTTGTGGCTTTGCTTTTTCAAAAAGTAACTAGATTCCTGTACTTGAATTTATTGTTAAAACAGACTGATGCAACAAGATCACTTACTTCATTATTAATACTCTGTGGTATCCCTATCCACCTTTCGATTTCTGGATACAAACAGACGGCTGGATTGGAGCTTTTTGTCCGTAACTTTTGCTTAAAGGGTGTAAGATGTGTGACTGTCCTATTGTAGCAGGGTGTCTAAGATGATGTCTGGGGTTCCATTTATTTATAACTCAGGAAATGTGTATATGAAAAGCTCACAAGAAAAATTCCAAAACTAAGAGCTGTGATGAATTACCATCCATTTATTGGCTACTGGATGCACTTAGAATGCAATAGCATTTTAAAATCCTCTGCCTCACTCTTTAATTTCTCTATTCTCTGATGGATATCCATCAGCCTGACTGAATTATTCACAATAAGAGCACAAGAAGAGGGCATTCATTCAGCCCATTGTGCTTCTCAGGCTCTTAGAAGGAGGATGCTCCCCTCCCAATGACTTAAAAATTTATTCATGGGAAGTTATTATTGAACCTGCTTCCATCATCCTTTCAAGTAGTGTAATCCAAATGAATGGTATGTTTTGCATAATTGAATATTTTCTCCTGGTTCTTTTCCAGTTACCTTAAATTTTGTGTTTTCCCGTGAACTGATTCTTCTGCCCCAGGAAACAATTATTTCTATCACTTAATGATTTTGAAGGAAACTGTCCCCATTTTCTCTCAGTCCTCCATATAGAGGAAATCTTTCATTGCTGGTATGATTTCAGTGAATCTTCTCTGCACCCTCTCCAAGGTTTAGATCTGCTTTCTGACATCCTTTCTAAAGTGGGTGCCCAGATTGTCCACATGCCCCAGCTGGTCGAACCAGCGTTTTATGAGGATTTTGTATAATTTCCTTTCATTAATATTCTAAATACCTATTTGGAAAGCAAAGGATCCTGTATGCCTTATTAACAGACTTCTCAGCTTTACCTGCTGACTTGGGTAATGTAGCTGTATTCCAGGACCTCAGTTAAATTCCACCATTTAATTAATATTTATGGTCTCATTCCTCCTACCAAAATATCTGACTTCATCTGTATTTGCCATGTGTCAATTTTGCCACTTCATTTGTGTCTTCATGATGTCTGGTACTAGTCTCTAAGGACCAAGGTAATAATTTGGAAGATCAAGTTATGAGGAAATGAGGGTCATGCTAAAGAAAATAAACTGGGAGGAAAAAAGGAGTAAAGCAGTAGTAACATTTTAAAAGGGTAGTCAATAGAATTTGGGAGGGGGTGAGGGGAAACGAGCAACCTGATCATGGAGCACTGAATTTAAAGGTACAAAAATAAAACCTACCTAAGAAAAGACAACAAAGTAATACTTAGCTAATATAGGAGAAGGAAGAAAGGATTGTGAAGAACTCTGAATTTTAAACAACCTATCAGGTAAATTAACAAAGTCAGTAACTATGGTGATAATATGTTCTTTGGACACAAATAATGAAAAGAAAATTACAATAGGGATAGTGTCACTACTGGACGAACAAGGCAATCTCATAGGGAACAGTAGAAAAATGGCATGAGAATTGAATAATTATTTCAGGTTGAGGGAACTCAGCCTTTTCTCCTTGGAGCAACGGAGGACTGGGGGGGACCTGATAAAGGTGTATAAGATGATGAGAGGCATTGATCGTGTGGATAGTCAGAGACTTTCCCAGGACTGAAATGGTTGCCACAAGAGGACATAGGTCTAAGGTGCTGGGGAGTAGGTATAGAGGAGATGTCAGGGGTAAGTCTTTTACTCAGCGAGTGGTGAGTGCGTGGAATGGGCTGCCGGCAACGGTGGTGGAGGCGGATAAGATAGGGTCTTTTAAGAGACGGTTAGATAGCTACATGGAGCTGAGAAAAATAGAGGGCTGTGGGTAAGCCTAGTAATTTCTAAGGTAGGGACATGTTCGGCACAGCTTTGTGGGCCGAAGGGCCTGAATTGTGCTGCAGGTTTTCTATGTTTCTATTTCTATTTCAAGTCTACTTTAACTAATGAAAATCATGAATTAGACATTTCACTAGAGGTTAAAGTAAAAGGAAAAATAAACCATTGGGGTAAAAAAGAAGAAAATATATGACGGATTGATAGAGCAAAACCTAAGAACAATTGACCAGCCATCAATAATCGGAAAGGCACTGGAATCTATACTAAGTGATAGAAATCATCTGGAAAATGAAAATATAACAAATCAGTATTTAGAATGGGCCCCGTTGATAATGCAAAACTGCTCTGAGGGTCTGTAATGTGAATGCAGAAAGTCCCAAACTTCCTGAGGTGTCCTTGACACTGTCATTCTGACTGTACTTAAGCAGTGGATTTCTTATAGAATTCAGTGGCTGAATCCAACTTATTGCAGTTTTTCAGAGACATCTACTCACCGAACCTGTGCCAGTTTAGACCTGAATGGAATTTAATGTGGGGAACTGCGAAGGGGCTGGTCATATAAAACCGATGTACATAGAAATTTCTTCTGTCAGAGAGTAGTGAGTCTTTGGAATTCTTTGCCCCCCCCCCCCCCACAAGGGCAGTGGAGGCCAGATCATTAGATTTATTTAAGATGGAGATAGGTAAGTGAAAGATTGAGGAATTGAGGGTTATGGGAAATTGGCGCAGAAGAGGCCAGCAATAGATCAGCCATTCAATATGATCATGGCTATTCTTTACTGGCTTCATCTCCTCTTCTGTGCCAATGGTGGGACAGGCTTGACGGGCCTGGTGACCTACAGCTGCTCCAATTTTCTTGTGTCCCTATGTTCTCAGGCACTGGGTCCTCCTTCCTTTGTCTCTGGTGTCAATTAGCAAGATTATGCAGCTTGTAGTTGAAAGTAAAGAAGTTTCCACATCCCTGGTTTTGCTGTAGGACATCCCATGAACCCATGCAAACAAAGGGATTTCATGCTCAGAAGACCAGTGTTGTTTTCCATCATGATTCTGGTACTTCTGTGGCCTGCATTGTGTCTGATCTCATTGTCGTCATTGCAGATTGTACTGATGAGACTAGCAAGGGAAGTAGAAGGTAACCCTTGTCCTGTAGGATCCATCCCACTGGGAAGCATCGGGTGCTCAAAATATCCGGTAGTGATAACTCCATCAGGATGGAAAAAGTCATGCCTGGAAACATGGCATTCACCATGAGGAAATTCTTCCTGTGATCTGCAGTAATCTGCACATTAGACAAAGAGGACATTTGTGAAAAATGTGCAGGTTATTACAGAAACACTTTCAGGTACAAGTGCAGTCAAAAGCTGATTGCATTCATGGGAAGTAGTAAGAAAAAGCAGCAAACTAGCCTGCTGTGCTCTAAGTTTGACCAAGTCCATTCCACAGTGGTGGCAATGTGGAGCTTTCAATGCCAATTCATGTTGCTATGGGTGGAAATGGGTTCACACATCTAGTTGTGTCATTAGATGTGTGCCTTATGCCAGGTAAGGCTCAGGCACACTAAATGGAACTACCATTGAATTGCCCAGTCCAATCTCACAACTGATAGAGTTTGATCCAGAAATTACCATTTGCACAATCTACTCCAAGTAAAATCAAAATTAGATCACACAGTGCTGAAAAACATGCTGTGCTATTCAATTACTGCACCTAAATATTTTAATAGTATGATTAATTTTTAATAGTTTTTAATGCTTGTGAATGTCACTTACAGACATTAAATGTCTTATTATAGCTTTGATAGCTGGTAAGCCTGGGGAAACCGTTTAGCCAGCTGTTAAAGCATTTTGGTAACAGGGCTTACTGATTTCAACAGCAAGGCCTTGTGCTGCATTGGGTCTTGCAGACTGGGAGCATCGAAGACTGTGTTGCCAGTCCCAGTAAAGAGCAAATAGTGGCGCAGTAATGGCAGATCACCACTCAGTGACTGACTGGGCAAAACATCTCTTGGGCCAAATGCAGCTCATTATGTTATGCATAAAGATAATAAATTGGCAGGATGGATCCAAGAGGTTTAAGTCATGCTTAACAAATTTAATTGATCTTTTTAATGAGGTGACAAGGTTAACATGAGCATTAGCAGATACTTGGATTTTCAAAAGTAATTTGATAAGATTACCACACAACAGTCTTCCTAACAAAGTTAATGCATTTGGAATTTGGAATGGATAGTAAATTGGCCAAACAACATAAAGCAATCTGAAGGGTCATCATTCAGATTGGAGTAAGATAGAAAACGGTGTCATAAGAATAAATGTGAAGCTCACTGTTATTAATAAGTTACATTTAATGAGTTAGTTTCAAGAACAAAGAATCAGGATCTGCAGGTGACACTGACCTGGGAGTTCTTGTTAACACCACAGAAGAACGCAATGAAATACAAGAGGAGTTAGGAAATTTGCAGCCAGGGCCATTGAGTGACAAATGAGCTTTAATAGAAAAATGTGAGATGATGTACTTTGATAGAGAAGAGTAGAAATATCACCTTCACCTTTGAAACTGAAAAACTTGGGTGAAGGGGCATTCGGGATGAATGTCCCTTGTGCTGTATATTCTGTTACTTTAACAAACCCAGATGTAAATAAAGTGTAACAATGGAAAC
This sequence comes from Pristis pectinata, assembly GCF_009764475.1. NCBI lineage: Eukaryota > Metazoa > Chordata > Chondrichthyes > Rhinopristiformes > Pristidae > Pristis > Pristis pectinata. Next base: position 43,000,907 of record NC_067417.1, read on the forward strand.
CAGCCCAGATTATGCGTAATGACAGCACTGATGACCATCTAAAGCTGGAGAACCATTCAGTCTTTATCAGATTATGTTCCTCAATTCATGCTCTTAAATTTTGGGGAAAAAAGAATAGCTGACGTATTTTTACAGATTTCACGAAGCATGCAGTGAAGTCTGTGTCCTCCAGGAGATGATGAAAGAAATGGGCAACATGGAGGACGTATATTGGCAACTGAAGAAACGAAACATCCAGCTGGTCAGTACTAAAAAAAAGGAATAATGTAAGAACCCAATGTGGGCAATTAGATCAGAAACCAAGTTGCTCTGGACAATGAGACAAACTGTGAGGAGGAATTAAATATTACACCGAGGAAACGGATTGTATAACAGCCAACAGATTTGGAGCAAATGGGATCAGGTTCACACTGCAAGGACATTTGGTACTGGGACATTGTCTTCCAATAGAACTGGAACAGTTGAGCATGAATCACAAGAGGGACCTGACTGAAAGCCTCATTGTCTGATTCCTATATAATCTTGCAGTGTGGATGGAGGCCATTTGGTCGATCAAACCAGAAGTATATGTGATCCTCTGAATGCCTCATTGTAATTGTATCTCTGCAGGTGAGGTCTGATAGTGGAATATCCCATTGATCATAACATTGGCTGTGCAAGAAATTCCCCTGCTGCTCCAGAATTAGTAATCAAAAGGGTCCCATTCTCCAAATGGCAATTCAGTGGAGGGAGTGAGGGAAAGACTACATCTAGGCAATGAAAGTAGACTATAACCCTTCTAACCTTGGGTGGTAAAGCACAAAACCCACAGTGAGTATAGACACATTAAGCAAGGACAGTCAGTTAGGTCTCTGTGATGGCAAGGACAGGTTGAATGTAGGAAAACCATCTTCCAAGATGAACCAAATGCATCAAACCATAAATATCTTGTTTGTATTAAAGATTGTTCATTTATCTGTAATTTCTAAATATGTATTATTGATCATAGACTGAGTGGCATGATAATGATGCGAATTGTGTGTGTTCAATCATGGGACAACATAAGTATCACGGGTAACGCTCTCATTTAATGCCCACTCTATTTGCTCCAGGCAAGAAGCTGCAGAGCCACCTTCTTAAAACACTGCAGACTAGGTAGTAAAGTTAGTCCCACTTTGCTGAGAAGCATAGTGTTCCAGGATTCTGACTCAGCAATGGAACAGTGATGTATTTTCCAGTCAGCTTGTACACTGGGAGCTGTTGGTGTGATTCAGTGTGTGTACATAATGTGTTCCAATTTCATCACAGCAACAGCAACAGGAGAGCCTCCTTGGCCAGTTCGGTTTCTATGAGCAAGAGGTAAGTCAGTTTTAACCATGTTCTACCCTCTGTTGGCCTTACATTGCCTTTTTATTATCTCATTGTACCCTGCAGGATGTCTATGCACCTATGCTCTTCCCCAAGCAGTACATCCTGTGCATGCACACACTCTCTAGTGTGTCCCCCCTTGTGTCACACAACTGTGTTTAAAAAGAAACTGAAATGTGTGGTGTGAAAAAATTCAATGTCTCTGACAATGGGGTGGGATGTTTCTTTGTCATGTGAATTTCATTGCATTCTCTATAACACCACCTCTTCATCGACAACACGTAATACAACCCCAGTGACAGCCTTTCAAATAGTTTTAGTAGGAGGTGAGGGTAACATGCAAGATTGGGAAAGAGTTGGGTGGTGGTAAGTGGCAGGAACACTTAAGGGCTTCCTGAAAGGCACCTACCTGGCCAGATAGTCAGGTATAGAGCTGAGAAAATCTGAGGTATGCACCCTCATTGACATGCCTTAATGAGCAATGCACCTCTGGGAAAAGGTTGATTTCACTCCCCCCCCCCCCCCCACCCAATTAAAACTGAAATTGGTGTCATGTTTGTAATTTTCTTTAGATTTTAAGAACCTAGCCAACTAAAACTGACTTGGATTGTGATGCTTAAAAGATGCTCGATGTTTATTTTTTGTTTTAATTAAGATTGAGAAACTGGAGGAGCAGAGATGTCAGCAGGAGCATGTTGTTGAGGACATGCTCAGTAAGGCAAAGTTTCTTCATGTAAGTAGCATTTCACTGTGCCTGAAAGAGTCTCAAGTGGTGATGTTCAATGTGATGACAGAAATGTTTCTGAAAAAATTCACCTGAAGTCTGATGGTAACGTATTTTATAGGATATGCTGGATCAAGCTAGAATGTTATCTGAAGACAGAGATCACATCATAACTGTGGTAAAATGAGTTCAATCTTTCCGTTGATGTACTGTTCTGTAAGACCAAGTCCAGCATCATCAAGAATACTTGCTGATCCTGACTGTCATTGGGTTGTGGAGTTGGGAGAATAGATTGTGGACTGAAGTTGATTGAACTGAGCAAGCGAAAGTGAAACATTTGAGGGGGAAAGGGCTATTTTAGGCCAGTCTGGTCTGCCTCTGCCAGGTTCAGGATAGCAGAGATTTTCACCCACTCCAGGATGTAATCTGTTTGTACCTGGAACTGGAGCTGATAAATACAGTGGCACCAAGCCCCAAAAAAGGTCTTGCCCATTGCCACCTGAACACGATAGATTGGACAGATAGAGTCATGTAGCTGATGACAGGAGAAGAGCCTGACGCAGCATGTAGATTTGACAGAGGACGTAAATCCCAGGTTAAACATTGGTTAGAACACCCTCTGCGCAGTTCCTTCAGGTGATGTCAAAACAGTGACTGCAGGGCAAGGCTCCATCTGATGCATTCATTAAACCTGTTCAACTACTCAGTGAATTCATGGCTGATATGCTACCCACTTCCACCTTTTCCCCCAGATTTCTCAGTACCTTTGCTTAACAAAAAAGCTATCACAATTGTTAATTGACAAATGACTTAGTAGCAGCTGTATTTGCTGAAATAGGATCCTTATTGGCAAAGGATGGCAGAACTGTGCTGCTGAAAGGCCTGGCTCTAATTTATAAACAATGCAGCCTTGCCCTAGCCTGGATACTGTTTCTATTTGCCTTGCAAGTTCACCATAATATTTTGGAAACTTTGACTAAATCCCTATCTTTGACCATCAGTTCCTTGGAGCACAATCATTGCTATTGTGATCTCACTTAGCAATTTGACTATTGGAGGCTGGGTATTATTCTGATAAATCTGTTCCATTCCCTTTGATCAATATACTCCTCCTAAGGTGCAGTGCCCAGAACAGCACTCAGTACTCCATCTGTGCCTTAATCAGGGATTTTTATAGCTGTAACATAACTTCGGTCCCATTTCACTGTAGTCCTCTAGATATAAAGATAAGCATTCCATTAACCTTTTTGACTATTTAGTTTATCTGTCTGTGACATTTTTATAGTTCACATATGGAGTTGTGTGTCTGAGTCTCCTCTGTTCCTCGCTTTTCACCATTTGGACAGTATTATTTTTCCATTTTTAGATCCAAAGTGCACCACATTTTTTTGCACTAAAATTCATTTGCCAGAGTTTTTTTCCATTTGCTTAAGCCATGTTATTAATATCTATGTAATTTGATGTGTTCAAAGCCTTTTTAAAAAAAACGTAACATCCTTAATGACTCCCGGGAATCTCTAACCCATAACCTCTCAAAGTGGGAAAGGAGAATTTAGGATGGTATTACGAATCTCAACTCCATATGGCAGGAGCGCACAGAGCCCCTGCATAAAGGGTAGAAGAAAATTTTCTCCCGAGTGTCACGTCTCTCACTGCTGCAACTTCTATCGTAGAGGCTGGTACAGGATGTACATTTACCTTTGTTAGACAGCTTAAGGTTGAACCATGTGAGCAAATGGGATTAGTGCAGATGAGCAACAGGTTGGCCAAAGGGCCCATTTCTGTGTTGTAAACTCTGTGGCTCCTCTACTTGGTTGAAAAGCTGAATTTAAAAAAAAAAGGAAAATGCTGGAGATTCACAGCAGGTCCAGCAGCATCTGTGGAAGGAAAACCAGTCAGGCTAAAGATGGTCTTCCTTCTTTACAAGTACGGCATCTCACCTGATGTGTCTGTCCTGACATACCAGCAGAGACAAAAGGTGGACATAGATGCCTGCAGGATGTTGTATGGCGGTGAGACTTGCAGTGTCAGTCACGAACATTTTGTGTTGCCACCTGCACAGCCTTCAAAAAAAAAACAAATGCCATGGCAGAATTCCAAAAGTTACTGCCCTTGAGAGGCACAGCATTACTGGATGTTGAATCAATGCTGATTTCAGCACAGCTGCATAGGGCTCTGACCATGCAGAAAACATATGGGATTTGTGCATTCCAAAGATTCTGCTATATAGTCAGCCAGAATAAGGACGCAGCTGCAGCGGGGGGTGGGGGGGGGGGGGGTCCAAAAAGCAGGTGTAAAGGTACATCATTGATAATTCTCACTTCACAGTATAGGCCTTGCATTAATTCTACTGTCAACACACAACATAGCCACCGGTGTGATCTGTGTGGCTGTACTTGCAAATCACAAAGTGATTTCACGTGATGCAAGAATTCACAGATAAAAGTCTTTCTTGACAGTAGATTGGTCCTTGAGGCTATTTTGGCACACCTAGTTTTACTCACAGAAGTGACCACTATATTTCTCAGTACAATGTTTCATTTTATTTGCCAACAAATTACATTTGTCAGTCTGAATGGTAGTCAAAACTGGCTAGGCTGCATCTGGAGTACTGATTCAATTCTGGTTGCCCCATTATAGGAAGGATGTGGAGGTTCTGGAGAGGGTGCAGAAGAGGTTTACCAGGATGTTGCCTGGATTTGAGGGCATGTGCAATAAGGAGAGGTATTTTCAAACTCAGATTGTGAGAAGCATAGATAGACAACCAGTATCTTTTACCAGAGTCAAAATGTCTAACACCAGAGGGCATGTATTTAGGGTGAGAGGGGGTAGGTTCAAAGGAGATGTGTGGGGCAAGTTTCTTTTTAAAAACACAGAGTGGTGGGTGCCTGGAATGTGCTGCCAGGGGTGGCAGTGGAGGCAGATAGGATACCCCTCCCACCCAGGACATTCTCTCTTCTCTCCTCTTCCATCGGGTAGAAGATACAGGTGCCTGAGGGCACGTACCACCAGGCTTAAGGACAGCTTCTACCCCACTGTGATAAGACTATTGAATGGTTCCCTTATACAATGAATGGACTATGACCTCACGATCTACCTTGTTGTGACCTTGCACCTTATTGCACTGCACTTTCTCTGTAGCTGTGACACTTTACTCTGTACTGTTATTGTTTTTACCTCTACTACATCTATGCACTCTGTACTAACTCAATGTAACTGCACTATGTAATGAATTGACCTGTAGGATCGGTTTGCAAGACAAGTTTTTCACTGTACCTCAGACAAAGTGACAATAATAAACCAATACCAATACATAAATGTGCAGAGAATGGAGAGAGATGGACTGTGTGAAGGGGTTAGTGTAATTAGGCATTATTAGCTTAGTTGGTTTAGCACAACATCATGGGCTGAAGTGCCTGTTCCTGTGTTGTACTGTTCTATGTTATTAAGTTGGGGTTAAAAAAGTGGAGTGGAAATTCTAAACTCATATCTTTGACACTTGGAAAACTGTACAGTTCATGTTACTGTCTTACATCAGCTTTTAGCAAAACATTCATACTATGAAATTCCAGTAAAGTTTAACCCAGTTTCCATTAATTTACTTGGATTGCTAACTGCCTGTGTTAACTGATGCACTAAAAAGACAAAATTTACCCACCTCTGAGAACAGCCTTTTTTCTAATGTCTAAACCCATAATATTTAAAGAGTGAAAAGAGCATCAACCAACATGGCATCAGACAGCCAAGGTAAAGAACGCTGCATCACACGTTGTCAGTGGGTCTTGCAAATAGAATGAACAATCACGTGCTAAGTTCTGGTTGTCTTCATCAAACCTTTCTAAACATCAACATTTCTTGTTCCTTCCAGAAAAACCTGTACATTGATCAATTGATGAACACACTTGAGATGATGCTGGAATCAAACATGGTAGGTCGGTGCTCACTGGTGTTCTTGTGATAGGATTAAGATTAAGCAGACCTGTAAACAGAGTTTATAGCTACTAACGTATCAAAGGCATTGCTCTACCAGCCTCAGAGACCATCACTGCACAGTCTACATAACTGGTGGAGATGTAAAAGTAATCAAGTAAACTGTAAATCAGTGGGATTACCAGAATTGGGCTACTGAAAGAGTTGCCCAAAAGGCAGTTTATTGGATAAAATGGGATTGTCACTTGTTAAAGTAGCTTTAACTAGGTACAGGATGTAATTGCAGCTATTGTAAAGTACTCAGGCAAGCTTTCTTGAGCATTATGAATGGACCTTGAAAGTTATCAGTACACCAATTGTTAACCCCCTTAAGAGCAGGTACTTCTAGGGTCCAGGAGGCAGATAGATGGGTGACTGTCAGGGGAGAGAAAGAGAAAGGGAACAGACAGACAGTGCAGAGGACCCCGGAGGCTGTTCCCCTCAAAAACAGGTATTCCGCTTTGTATGCTGTTGAGGGGGATGACCTACAGGGATCAAGCAGCAGTAGCCAGGACTCTGGCACTGGGAGGGCAATAATGATAGGGGACTCGATAGTCAGGGGAACAGACAGGAGGTTCTGTGGATGTGAGCGAGAATCCCGGCTGGTGTGTTGCCTCCCAGGTGCCAGGGTCCGGGATGTCTCTGATCAGGTCCACAGCATTCTTGTGCAGGAGGAAAAGCAGCCAGAAGTCACGGTACATGTTGGTACCAACGACATAGGTAGGAAGGGGGATGAGGTCCTGAAAAGTGAGTTTAGGGAGCTAGGCAGACGGCTGAAGAACAGGACCTCAAGGGTAGCAATCTCAGTATTGCTGCCAGTGCCACATGATAGTGAAGGTAAGAATAGGAGGAGATGGTGCAGGGGGCAAGGTTTTAGATTTTTGGGTCATTGGTATCTCTTCTGGGGAAGGTGGAACCTGTACATATTGGATGGGTTACACCAGTACTCGAGGGGGAGCAATATCCTTGCAAGCAGGTTTGCTGGCGTGGTTCAGGAGGGTTTAAACTAGTTTGCAAGGGGGATGGGAACCGGAGGGATAGGTCAGTGGAAGAAGTGCATGGAGTAAAGTCAGATCTAACATATAGAGAGGCTTTGAGGAGGGAGAAGCAGAGTATAGGTATAAAAGTGGTAGGGTGGATGGGCTAAAAGTGCATTTACTTAAATGCAAGAAGCATCAGGAATAAGGGTTATGAACTGAGAGCTTGGATAAATACATGGAACTATGATATTGTGGCTCTTGCAGAGACTTGGCTGTCACCAGGGCAGGAATGGATACTGAATATTCCCAGATTTCGGTGTTTTAAAAGGGATAGGGAGGTGGGGAGAAGAGAAGGAGGGGTGGCGTTACTGGTCAGGGATCCAGTACAGCTGCAGAAAGGGTGGATAATGTGGCAGGATCCTCAACTAGATCAGTATGGTGGGGAGTTAGAACAAGAAAGGAGCAGTTACTCTACTGGAGTATTCTATAGGCCCCCTGGTAGCAGCAAGGATACTGAGGAGCAGATCGGGAGGCAGAATTTGGAAAGGTGCAAAAATAACAGGGTTTGTTATCGTAGGAGACTTCAACTTCCCAAATGTTGATTGGCACTGCTTGGTACGAAAGGTTTAGATGGGGCAGAGTTTGTTAAGTGTGTCCAGGACGGGTTCCTGTCACAGTATGTTGACAGGCCGACTAGAGGGAATGCCATATCAGATCTCGTATTAGGTAATGAACCGGGTCGGTGACAGATCTCTCAGTGGGTGAGCATTTGGGGGACAGTGACCACCGCTCCCTAATCTTTAGCATTGTCATGGACAAAGATAGGAGAAAAGAGGACAGGAAGATATTTAAATGGGGAAGGGCAAATTATGAGGCTATAAGGTGAGAACTAGCGAGTGTGAATTGGGATGACATTTTTGAAGGGAAATGTACTATGGAGATGTGGTCATTGTTCAGGGATCTCTTGCAGGATGTTAGGGATAAATTTGTCCCGGTGAGCCAGAGAAAGAATGGCAGGGTGAAGGAACCATGGTTGGCAAGAGAGGTGGAACATCTAGTTAGGAGGAAGGAAGGCAGCATAACAGTACACAAGGTTTAGGCAACAAGGATCATATAGGTCTCCTTGAGGAATATAGGGTAGCAGGAAAGGAACTTAAGAAGGGACATGAAAAGGCCTTGGCGAGTAGGGTTAAGGAAAACCCCAAGGCGTTTTTTCACTTATGTGACGAGCAGAAGGATGACGGGAGTAATGGTAGGACCGACTAGGGATAAAGGTGGGAAATATGTGGCTGGAAGCTGTGGAGTGGGTGAGGTCCTCAATGATACTTCTCTTCAGTATTCACCAAGGAGAGGGGCCTTGATGACACTTTTGGTAAGGGTAATGTTCTAGAGCATGTTGATATCAGAGAGAGGATGTATTGGAGCTGTAGAAAATATTAGGACACATAAGTCCCCAGGGCCTGAAGGAATATTCCCTACGCTGCTACGTGAGGTGAGGGAGGAGATTGCTTAGTCGTTGGCTAGGATCTTTGAGTCCTTGTTGTCCACGGGAATGGTACCGGAGGATTGGAGGGTGTCCCCTTATTCAAAAAGGTCCGTAGGATAATCCAGGGAATTATAGAGCAGTGAGCCTTACGCTGTGGTGGGCAAGCTGTTGGAAAAGATCCTTAGAGATAGGATTTATGGGCATTTGGAGAATCATGGTCTGATCAGGGACAGCCAGCATGGCTTTGTGAAGGGCAGATCATGTCTCACAAGCCTGATAGTGTTCTTTGAGGAGGTGACCAGACAGATTGATGAGGGTAGTGCAGAAGATGTGGTCTACATGGATGTTAGTAAGGCATTTGACAAGGTTCCACATGGTAGGCTTCTTCGAAGGTCAGAGGGCATGGGATCCAGGGAGCTGTGTCGTGTGGATTCAGAATTGGCTTGCCTGCAGAAAGCAGAGGGTTGTGGTGGAGGGAGTGCTTCAGACTGGAGGGCTGTGACTAGCAGTGTCCCACAAGGATCTGTTCTGGGACCTCTGCTTTTTGTGATTTTTATTAATGACTTGGATGAGCGGGTAGAAAAGTGGGTTGGTAAGTTTGCAGACGACACAAAGGTTGGTGGTGTTGTGGATAGTGTAGAGGATTGTCGAAGATTGCAGAGGGACATTGATAGGATGCAGAGCTGGGCAGAGAAGTTGGCAGATGAAATTCATCTGGAGAAGTGTGAGGTGGTACACTTTGGAAGGGCAAACTCCAAGATGGAGTACAAAGTTAATGGGCAGGATTCTGGGTAGTGTGGAGGAGTAGAGGGATCTGGGGTCCATATCCACAGATCCCTGAAAGTTGCCTCACAGGTGGATCAGGTAGTTAAGAAAGCTTAGGGGATGTTAGCTTTCATAAGTCAAGGGTCGAGTTAAGAGCCGCGAGGTAATGATGCAGCTCTATAAAACTCTGGTTAGACCACACTTGGAGTATTGTGTCCAGTTCTGGTTGCCTCATTATAGGAAGGGGATGTGGAAGCATTGGAAAGGGCGCAGAGGAGATTTACCAGGATGCTGCCTGGTTTAGAGAGTATGCATTATGAGGAGAGACTAAGGGAGCTAGGGCTTTACTCTTTGGAGAGGAGGAGGATGAGAGGTGACATGATAGAGATGTACAAAATATTAAGAGGAATAGGTAGAGTGGACAGCCAGTGCCTCTTCCAGGGCACAAATGCTCAATACAAGAGGGCATGCTTTAAAGTAATGGGTGGGAAGTTCAAGGGTATATCAGAGGAAGGTTTTTTGCCCAGAGGGTGGTGGAGGCAGGTACATTGGTCAAATTCAAGAGATTACTAGATAAGCATATGGAGGAATTTAAAATAGAAGGGGATATGTGGGAGGAAAGGGTTAGATAATCTTTGGTGAGGTTTAAAGGTCAGCACAACATGGTGAAGCTGGAGGACCTGTACTGTGCTGTACTGTTCTATATTAACAAATATGTGGACAACATGAGAACTTAAGCATTTCCTTTCAATTTAGGTTCTCATCATTGTTTATCAGATGGAAAATCCAAAATAAATAAGAAAATACTGGAAATTCTCATCTGTGTAGAAAGTTAATGTTTCAAAACTTCTCATCAGAACCAAAGGCATCCAGTTAGCTCGCACCAAAATGTCCACCCGTTAGTGCCTTAGCTCCATGGTTTGGGTGAACTGTCTGAATTCATTGTTAAGTTTGACTCAAGACGAGCTTCAAATCCCCATCTTACACACGATCTAATCCGCCATTGTCGACCTCTGCAATACTGGTAACTCTGGTCCACCATACTATCACGATATAGTACTTTAAACTTAATGCCTTCTTTATTAGACTACAACATTTAATATTTCACATTTCTAATAACAAACTATCACCAAAAACCTATCATCCTGTGGCGTTCATCAGTACCTGATGTTTTCCCATGCTAACATCAAAATCTTCCATTGCCTTGAACCAGCACTGTTCACCTCCCCAATTACATCATTCAGATGAGACTTACCTCGGTACAATCTATAGCCATGGTATATTCTGTAGCACCATTGCAAAGGTGACCAAGAGGTTATCCCTCACACTTTGAACACTATCCCTAAATCAACAGCGCTATGCAGCACAACAGGTCAAACCTCTAAGCTTCCCCAGCGTTGAATTTCTATTTAAAATCCAGTTTCCCTCTCGGGGTCCCCTTATCCACAAGACCTACCTCCTGCTTCTGCTTCCCTTGATGCTATACCTAATACCAAATTTCCCTTCCTTGCTCCTGTTAAAGCTGATGACTTTAATGATATTCTCTCACGCCCCCTCCTTCAAATCTGCTGTCAACAACCCCTCTCCTTAAACAAAAATGTCTTTGCAAACAATTGTCCCACCTCCACCCCATTTCCTTCCCTCTCCAAAGTCCTTGAACACATTATCGTCTCTCAAATTAGTTTCAGAGAGTCATACAACATGTAAACAGGCCCACTGAGTCTGTGCTTACCATCAAGTACCAACTTGCACTAATCGCATTTCATTTTCTCCACATTCCCATCAAATCTCCCAGATAAATTACTGTCATCTATCAGGTATTTGCTCCTTCCACAGTACCAAAACAGTTCTGATCAAAGTGACAAAAGGCAGTAATTAAGAAAGCTACCAGAACGTTATTGTTTGCAGCTGGGGCAACTGAATACAAACGTAGGGAGGTTATGCTTCATTATAAAGGGCACTGGTGTGACCACAGCTGGAATCTTGGTCTCCTGATCTAGGGATGGATGTTAATATGTTGAAAGCAGTTCAGAGAAGATTTACCAGACTAGAATGGGCAGGTCATCCTCTGAGAAAAGGATGGACGAACTACGTGAAAGGATGTTTTGTCTTGTGAAAGAATTTAGAATTGCAGGCCATTGTTTTAGGGGTTGCCCATTAAAGACAAAGATGAGGCAAATTTCATTCTCTTTTGAATCTTTGGAACACTCTTCCTCAAAGGGCAATGGGACCAGAGCCAATGTTTAAGTCAGAGATCCTAATTTAGTTCCTACCATTTGATTGGTTTGCCACTGTGAGATATGTCGAGATATTGTAATACATTAAAGGTGACACAAAAAAGCACGGTATTATAGAGTGAGAGAAATAGTAGTGAGTATGAGAAGCCACAGCGTGAAAGCTTAGAGGACCAGAGACTAAAAACTAAATTGGTGAGGAGTGAGTCCTTTAGCTCAGGAACAACAGAGACACAGAGGTAAGAATAGTGAGCAATGTATCAGAGTTGATCTTAGCGCGCCTTTCAACAGGGCAGGAATTAAGGTCTCATGCTGCAGAACCAAAAAACAAGAATAAGTGACGGAAGACTGTTCCATCAACCAACACACGCTTCTTCATTAAAGAGGCTTCAGTCTTGCCATGTCAGGTTTGGGAGCCTCACCCAATAATTCCCTCTCCAGACAAAGTCGTCAGTGCAGGATGAGTGAGAGGCAACATAATTGATGGAGTGGATTGTGGGGAAAGGATCGCTATACTTAGTGTTAAGCCATGATGTCACTCTTCTGCAGTGACTCATTCTCAAATGGATATCATTTTGAACTGATCTAAAGGCAGCTCTAATTTATCAGTACAATTTTCCCTAAGCACCTGAGAGAAGAATACACTCATCTGCAGAAAGCACTGAAGAATTTGGAAACAACTCAGTGAGTATCCAAGCCGGAGCCTTTACATGGTTTGTGTAGATAGCAACATGATTTGTATATGGGCTTTTTATTACTAAACAAACCTGATTCATGAAATTGCTCTGAAACTGGTTATCATCAGTTCCAGTTTAACCAGATGATCACTTGTGCTGCAAAATTAAAGAAATATGGCCATTAAAAGGTATAAAAAATCATTCCCACAAATGTACTGTAAACCACAACAGCACGAGAAGGTAGCATTAATGAATTATAGAGGGGCAAATTTGCTCCAGGAAACAAGTACTGTTCTAAAACACAGTGCTGAACTCCCAAGTGCACAGTGATCCAGAATAGGCATCACCTCTTAATTGTATCATTCTCCAATCTAATACATTTTCTAATAATTGAATCTGATCTGTTCAACATTAAGTGAAGGATAGGAGACATCAATGTTATAGTGACAACATTGGATACGTAATTTACAGAGCTTACAAACTGCTATGTCAAATGGTAAGATTATCACGTTGCATTGGAAGTGGAATTTACCACTGTGACTTGTGTTCCTTTCTTCCCTTCTCCAAATATAATTCACTCTGAATACTGTCTGATTACTTATAGAAAACCACAAAAATATTTTTACAAAATACCTTCTTCCTTATTCAATTCCAAACAAATAGCCTATAACACAGGAGAAAGTATCCCTTTGAGTTTTAAGTTTTGAATTTTAAATTAATTTTCCATGTGTCAGGTAAACTTCATTCAGTATAAGTACTTAGCAGTGGCAATACAGATCCTGGGTCTATTCACATGCATTGCTATGGAAAGGAAACAACTAACAGAAAAATATCATTGTGTTGTAAATTCCTCTGAAGAATGAGACACTATGGCAAAACTATTTATCCTCATTGCCTGGGGGGACGGGTAATAATCTGGGATGGCTGATTGGCCTTTGCAGAATCCATCTTTTGATTCAACAAAATAAAAATCTGGCAGGCTTTATAATGTGTGAGCAATCCCCTCTATCAGTTTAGTAGCCGGCAGGCCAAAAATCTACCCATAGTTTTCAATCAATATACAATCTAAACAAACGTTACATGTATAAAAATATACATAATATTTACTAAGAGTTTTTGCAACAGCATACATTTGTTTAGCATTTCCACATTATAAATCCCACCTCCACAGTTAGCATGATACCAGCTATATAAACTTTTCTCACGCTTAATTACTATTGCTGGGATGGTGTAATTAATCAGTTTATATCTTACTTAATAATGGAAATACGCTTAATCCTCTCACCTCCTCAAAATTCCAGATTCCTCAAGTACACTGCATTATTTTCCTCTCCCTGTAGACCCACCATCACTTTCCTCTTGCTCCCAGCTTCTCACTTCATTCTTTTCTAATCTTACAGATTTCCATCAGTATACCAACAGTCTTCATGTCCTTCTCCCACATAAAACAACTGGAAAACATTAAGAACACTAGTTATTAGTTATCTCAAAGAGGAGCAGGCTACATGACCCTGCTCCAGTATTCAACACAATCACAGCTGATCACCCACTTCAATTCCCTGTTCAAATCTTCTCCACACATCCCTTGATCCATTGGTATTAAGTACATCTCCTTCCCTTTTTTGATATATTTAAGCACTTGGCCTCCACTGCTTTCTGTGGTGGAGAATTCCATGGGTTCAACAGTTTCTGGCTGAAGACATCCACCCCGATCTCATACCCCTGAGAATGTGGCCTTGGTTTTGGGCTCCCCAGCTACTGGGAATATTCCCCCAACCTAGTTTGCCTAGTCCTTTTTGGAATTTTATACATTTGACATAATCAACTCAATCTCTTGCCGTAGTCGGTCCTGCCACCCCAGGATCAGTCTAGTAAACCTTGCACTTCCTCCATGGCAAAGAACACCTGTTCTCAGATAAAGAGACTAAATCTCGAGCTGGATTCTCATTGAGGCCCTGTACAGCTGCAGCAAGACACCCTTGCTCTTATATTGTAAGAGATTTAATTACAAGTCAATTACATTTCATTTGCTGATTAAAAAAGAATATAACTCTGACTGTAGTGATGCTACTGGAAATTAATTAGTAAATGTAAATAGAAGTCTTATAGCTAACATACATTTAGACATTGTACTTCAAAGTGTGGATAACATTTCAGAGATTTCCTGATGGGTTTTTGTTTACCACATCTTGAGACTGGAAATGTGCATAAGCTAAAAAATCCTCAAAGAAACAAAGTTTCTAGTCTACGTGGTCCTTTTAGAGGACATGCCACTTAGGAGCACAATACTTAATTGTGCATTCTATAGCAATAAGGTACCTGGTAACTAAACCCCGCATACCATGGTAATCAGACATCCAAACTTCTATCGAATTTTCTTAAGCTTTTTCTATTTTCATTTCTACTTTAGCTAAATGGATTGGGACAAAACCTAGAGAATGATGTCCTGCCAGAAACACCAACAACTTCATCCTTCAACTTTTGTTTCCCGTTTTCTTTCGCCGAAAAAAAGCCAAGGCACCAAAGGACAGGGTAAGTGGGGGGCCTCAGACTTTATACTGTTCATGGTAATAAAACAGAAAATGCTGGAAATACTCAGCAGGTCAGTAGCAATCTGTGGTGAGGGAAATATCATTGATATTTCAGGCTGATGACATTTCATCAAAACCTGAACATGGCTTCTCACTATACAGAAGCTGTCTGACCTGTTGAGTATTTCCAGCAATTAACTTTGGTATATTTTTTTTTACATAAAAATGAAAAACATCTGTATCAAGTTCCCCAAGATCCTTTGCCCTAAGTAACCTGGGTTAGTTATTAGGAAAACGTGGGCAGAATTGTTTAACTAAATGGAACTGAGTCACCACATGCTGAGCAAACACCTATCAGTGTTTTGACTTGCATTTAAAAACAATTCACCTTCCTGTTTCCAAAGACACTGACCGAGCTCCACAGGCATTGGTTACGCAATGGCTGTACACTGTAAGCTTTGGCTATTGACATTGAAAGGGATTTACAGCAGAGCTGATGTGGTCCCCATTGGACTTCCACTATTATGTACACTTTAGAAGAGATTGCCAATGTTTAGGAAGGGCGGTAGGTCACTTGGCTCCTCAAAACCATTCCACCTCTGAGAGGAAGCATGAAAAACCTCAATCAATTGTGCAAACTTGAAACAGTGCAGTGATTGATTGAAGTCATCTGGTTGACTTGCTGGGAATCAACCTAAAACATCCTTTCAGAAAAGCTTGTCAGGTAAATTCTCAGTCATCTAGAGAGTCAAGGTTCAATAATATGACAATAAACAAGCATGTCCTCTCACAACACTTGGATTCATAGCATTGTGACACTACTTTTTTTTCCCCACTTGCAGAGAGCTCACAGTTTGAAAAGCAAATGAAGAATAAAGGAGAGGCTGATTTCATTTTGCAGCCTTTCTGTCCTTTCTTCTGTATTTTGAAACATTTAAACTTCGTTTCCTTTTACCATGAAGGCTTGAATGCATTTTTCATTAGCCATTATTTTATAAAAGAACAGTATTGTGTTAGCGAGCAGTTGGCAGTAGCGTAGGAGGAATGGCAATCCATTGCAAAGGAAAATACAATGTCTTTCAAAAAGGGAGAAAGCAAAACTTATGATGGAAACAACAGCAACTTCTAATAACAGCAAGGTAACTTGTCCAGAAAAATGGAGTGGAGGATAGTTACTTTGTGCATGAACTCAATCTCAGTCACCTGCATCAGTGCAGTCACTACCTTGAGTTTACTGATAATGGCCTTGAGTGGTATTGTGCCACAAGCAGCTAGTGCCGCTGAACATATTTGCATGAACTCTCTACTGTTACCAAAATTTTAAACAGCTCATGAACTTACAATTGGAAGGGAAATCAAAATCTAAAATTGCAATTCTCTGCCACAGAGCTGCCATTTGTCACCAATTGCACGTGGGATATAAATTGCAGGTAGGGTATGAATTTGAACTCTGATTACAGACTTGTAGCAATTACAAAGCAGAAGACTGTACTGCCCTACAATACTCCTCTACAAATAATACTCAACATTGTTAAAGTATGCTGGAAAAAAGGTCCATTTTCTGTCCTCTCTCAACACAAAAGACAACCAATGCCATTCTAGTGAGTCTCCAACGTCAAAATACACTTCCTGAGGGAATGAGGCCAAACAACTGAAAGCATCAATTATAACAATTTCTAGCACTTTGACTTCCACTCTCCTTGAAATATAGGCAGTCCCTGGGTTAAATAAGGGTTCTCTTCCTGAGAACCATGTCAGAAACATCTGTTTTCTGTAGTAACCCATATCATATCACTCTACATACACTTGCTATAATTCTTTAATTTCATTGAATAATCACCCTAGCACTACCCATAATTAAATTAATGAGATACTGTGTCCAGTCATTAATGAATACCATGAGACATTATTATTAGCTTGAAAAATGCTTTATGCAAATTCTCCCATACAGTTTTAAAGTCAGTTTTGTGTAAGTCAGGTCAGTTGTGACCTGGGGAGTCCATTATCATTTTTCATCTCGTTTTCCCACCAGTCTATTGTTATTGCTATATTTGATCTTCCAAACCTCTTTGCTCCTCCACGTTTTCTAGCTTCTTACTATTTAGAAAATGCTCCCATCTATTTTAGATTGACTTTGAATTAGAGGTTTTCCCCACTCATTCTATCCATGAACCTTTGCAGTGCTCTGCTCCCATCTACAGTATATGTACCTTCTAGCTTTCTTGGTTGGGGAGTCTAGGATGGAGGGACACAATCGAAAAATTAGAGCCAGATCTTTCAGGAGTGAATTGGGGAAAAAAAAACTTCAGCAAGCAAAAGGTGGTAGAAATTTGGAGGACTCTATTGTAACCTGCTATACAATTGACAGATTTTTATTAACAAAAAAGAATTGAGGGGATATTGAGCAATCTTAGCTATTTACAACTAAGAAATATCAGCATGGTCTTATAGAATGCAGAACAGGCTCTAGACACTACATTGGCCAACTCCTGTTCCTTTACTCCTAACTTGGTGTTATCAGGAAATGGAAATGGCTATTCCTGTCTCAAATTGAACAGCATGAAAAGTTGAGACCCCAGAGTAGATCACAGGAAACATTCTGTCAAATGGAATGCATACCCATTGTTCCCACTCACCATCTCCTGCCTTCAAAATAATTCCCTGCACACGTCAAAGACTTGGCTCCAACTCAACTTGCATTCATTTTGTTAACAATCTCTTGTGGAACCTTATAATAAATAAGATGGATTGACGCTCTTATCTACCACATTACTTATTGTCTCAAAACATTCAACAAGGTTCTTTACAAATCTACGTTGGCTCTCTCTGATCACATCTGCCCTAGTACTCAGTCACTTTGATATCTTGCCCACAATTAGCTGACTTATGTCTTTCACCACTCATAAAAACAGTGAATGACAAAAAGCTGAATGACTTTTTTTCCCAACAAAGTGGACATTTCCTGAATCATAGAGGTTTTGAAAGATCATGACTAAATCATCAACGATTCTGCAAACCCACTCCTTTTAGCACTCTGTGGTGAGAACCATTAGGTCAAGAAGATTTATCCATTTGCAATCTTACTGTCTCCATCATCAAACTTAGGAAGTTTCCCTCATTGATTCCTTACAGCTCTGATATTTCATCCTCATGCTCCAGTGTAAACACCAATCCAGAGTAACAAGGCTGCCAATTTCTGATCCTCAATTATACGATCACATACACGTGCCTTTAAAAGGCTCATTGGGGTCTCTGCCATTCCTACACTTAATACATTTGTAAAATCCTTCAGTGTTGACATAGATGTACCCGAAGGTTTCTGGTATTCACTTTTTGTAGTTATAACTATTCATGTATCCCATTGGTTTTCTTTATTTGTCACTCAGTTCATCCAACTTTTGTTCTCTGCTTCGAGACAAGCTCTTTCTTTTAGCTCAGAGGTCATTGAACTGTGTAATATGCCCCTTAGAGTGCTATGAAGGAACATTTGAGTGGGTTGTAATGTGCAGGACCCAAACATCAGACCCTGGCTCCATCCCAACCTTGCTATTGCCACAACAGTCTAAGTTAATTGATACGCAGGAGAAAAGTTGGAACCTACCTGCCAGCCTCCAGCATTACAGTTTGTGCAAGTTAGGTTTCCATTCCTGCTACTATTTGACCTGCAGGGCCAGCAGGAGCACCTGTACGGGCAATGTGGGGAGGGAGAGACTGATGAGTTACAGAACCACAGCCCAATTCTTTCACTACCTCCACTCTCCACCCCTGACTTTCAAATTTCAAAGGCACCTGGATCCACCTATCTGGCTCCTTGCTTTGCAGTATCTTGTCTAAAGAAGAAAATTTATTATTAGCCAATAATTTGGTGGTTACCAGGGGTGGGTGGAGGAAATGGGCTTGTAACATGGTAAGTAATTCTCTGGATAGCAAAGGTAGACTGGTTCAAGTATCCTATCTACTTTTTTTTGGCCGACACTATCAATATCACAATCAGAACCAGAGTGCTGCAAGCAAATCCAGATTCCGAATGATGCCTCCCAGAATGACTGGATTACATCGCCTCATAAAAGCAAGGCAGAAATCTTGTCCCATCTTCCAAGGGGCATTCAGAGTGACAGGACACCACAGATTAAAATAAACTTTGGGAGGGCTTTGGCTGAAAGTTGGCTCAGTATATCCAGCTTCGTCAAAGTGTTTGATCAAAGTTCTTGAACCACATGGTTCCTCTTTGTTGTGGAAGTCAAATTCTCCACATGGCTGTGTTAAAGACTAACTGCCATTCAAAACCAGGTGTGGAGGGTAACCTTAGAGTGCAATTCGTAATCATCCTACCAATTGACAGACTGTCCTACAGAGACAGCCAGATCTTTCACATGAACACAGAGGTCTTCAAATTGTAAGTCGGTATACCTGTATTTAAACTTAAAAGTGTATGTAATTTAAAGTTGTGCAACAGTTAAGATTTCAATTTAGTATATACTGGATTGTGAAACATATTTGCGGGCAAGTCTTAGCTTTGAGTGGGAGGGACGTACTTAAAACAGGCTCAATGGAAAAACACTGTTTTAGCTTTATTATTCCTCCCATGTCTTTGGTTTACCAACCTTGCATATCCTGGGCACAAAATTCACAAGTAAACACTCTTGGTTTTCAGGATTCATATGCCCAAGAGATAGGTGCATTTGTAAGCCAGCTTTGGCACTATTAACATGTGCACAGTCCAAATTCTCAGTTCCATCATTGTACAGAACTTTTAATGGTTTTTAGTTGTCTTCACCCACAACCACCTCCCTCCACAGCATGGGAGTCAGAGAGAGACAGCACAGAATCAGGCCTTACATCTGCACTGACCGTCAACCCCCATTTACACTAATCCCTTTTTAATCTCTCCACATTCCACTCCCCCCAGGTTCTTACCTACACATTAGGTGCAAGTTACAATGACCCAATAACCGATCCACCTGCACGTCTTTGGGAGAATGTGCAAACTCCATGCAGACAGCACCAAGAGGTCAGATTGAACCCAGGTCTTGCTTCCCATCAAAAGGAGAAAATAACAATTAAAACATGATTGTTGTAAAAGGCTCCCAAGTACTCAGCAAAAATACACTTTTCCACGACCCCATTTGGTCCACCATAACCCAGATCTTCAGTAGTTTCCTTGTTAATGTTCAGCAATATGATGGACCTGTGTTACTGTCCATGAAGTGACAGATCATAAACAATCTGCAGAAAACCATGGAGAAACACCACTCACCCTTAACAAACAGCATGCAAGGAAAGAAGAATCCACGGAGGCCAGCGATGTTTTGAAATATTCTCTATTAAAAAGCAAGAGGTGCAATTTTCTAGTTTTACATTCACTTCATAGAAATAGGATCACTGGAATAGTGACCAACATTAAACACTACAAATTTATGTAAATATGTATAGGTTTTCAAATATATTTAATTCTTAGTACAAATGAGACCCATGATAAATAATATTCTCAATTTTTAAAAAAAATCACAAGAGAAATGCAACCTGAAGTCTCCACTTTCTTCACTTCAGCTAAATTCACAGTTCTTCTCTAATTCAGAGTTAACCTATGCATGCCACTGTACTATGCTGCAAAGTGCAGGAGACTGAGATACTGTACACACAATGAGTTACCAGTATTAGTTTGGACCCACTGACTGAAGAGATGAGTGTAATGAATGCTTGGTTACGAAAGGTTGCTGGAAGACCCTGTGAGACAATGAATCTTACCTCTTCCTCCCCATACACTATGGTCTAGGAAGAAAAACATCAAGCAATTCTCAAACTATATTCTTTGAAATCTTTAAATGAAATTTTTTTAAGCAGAGCTTCAGTGCACACAATAAAATGAATTAATTATTCGAGCAGGAGAAGAGGCTGTGGTGCCTCATCATTACCTGCACACACGTGCAGCAGAGGAATCCCTCTGGAAGGAAAAATAAGCCATAAGGAAAATATATTTTTCTCTTTAAAATTTTTCCATCTGATGTAAAAGTTGCAATAAATGACCTGTCACATGTTAAGCCAAAATGGTACATGCTAGTAGGTTATTCAGTGATAAAGGGCTAGAAGTTTGGCATACTGGTCTCCCCACAGATTCCAGGTATCCCCTATCCACTTCTGGGATGGAGGTCAATTCCAGACTGACCTACAGTCCTCAAACGTTCTGGTCACCAGGCCCTGGCGTCAGCAACTCACCTTTAACAAACATGACAGACACAATACCATGGAAAGGAATCCAACCCTGTTTTCTATATTCCAAGAGTGGGGTGTACTGTTGATTCAGCATCAATGGGATTAGAGTGTACCACATGTTTAGAAGCCAAGATGTGTTGTAATTATGCCTCAACATCTCTCAGAGCATGACTCATGTTTGCCCAGATTCTACAGGAAAAATCACTGAATGAAATCTGTCTACTATAACAAATTTGTATCTTGCATTCTCAGTGAATCTACTTGCCCATTCCAAAACTCCACAAGAGCTGCACATTGCAGTAAATGAATATCTCCATAAATTCAGTCCAAGATACCCAGGCAGAGCTTAATTCTTTGGCATTATTTGAACACAGATGACATTCCCCATCATTTGGAATGATGTCATTGACCATACTAGTGGAAATGATTTTTGTGTAATACCCTAAATTAATCGTAAATCTAACCAGTCAGCAAACAATCAAAAACACTTGCAAAGATATAGCCTTCTCACTAACTGAAGCTTCGTGGCAATAACACCTCTTAGAATCTGCACCCTTGCAAGAGATGCTTTTCTTGGTGAGCATTTCCACCAACTTTGGACCTCATTCTTATTAGGGAGACCAGCAAAATTAACATATAGATAAAACAAACACATATACCCACTAAAATGAACCAAATAGAAGATAGTGATATACCTTGTGCCCATAAATATAGGAAAACCTTTGTTATCTAGTTCCCCTCAGTATAAATTTCCCATAAGACAGATGTCTCACTCATGCTCTGCTTAAGCAACCAATTCAAAAAATTATGTTTACTATATTTTTCACTTCGGGTCAATACAAAGAGATGCTCTACACAAAATAGACATGCATGGGCAAGTTATTGACAGCCAACTAAATATCACTGCAAAGCTCCTAGAATTCTCTTTCGACAATGAGAACAAGGACTCTCAAAATTGAGCCCACCGACACAGAACTGCACAGGAATTATGCAGTGTTGGCAGGTTCTTCATCAAGTGTTTAAGGCTATCTGTATCTAATTGGTTCTTGGAAGCTAAATAAAAATTAGTACAGATCCCAGGAGAAAATAGAATATTTTATCAAGATGCTTCATAACTACCCTCCACTTCATAAATGAATAGCAAGGTAAGTGAGGCTCAGAAGCCTATCAGTGAAAGGATAAGCCTGTACTTGTCACCTGGAGCATATCTCCAAAAACTTAAGTTCATCTGAAAAAAAAAGCAAAGAACCAAAATACCAGGGGCTCCGAATTCTGTTTAAACAAAAATGACGTTAAAAGTAATGCACCAAACCACAGCAGCCTTTTCCATTGTAGGTTAAAGCAAGCAAACCCAAGTTCAGCACCTTGAGGCGCAGAACCATTTTAAAACTGTGCTTAGATACACACAGACAATAAAAGACCAGAGAAATGACTTTGCACGCCAGAAGCCTGTAACAATGGCCTTCAGCCTCCTTCCTGGGGTGTGTGTGATCGACCCATCCTACCTTAATGCTGGAAGGCGCTGCTGTGTCTCATTTCCCTGAAAGCTGCTCAGTTCCATTTCATCCTTCCTCCGCTTCTGGGTAAACAGGGAGCTGAATGGATAAAGTTTGGCCTTGGCACAGAAGCGTTGTCTGGCAATCTCGATCTCATAATCCCCAGCATTGACATACTCTGGGTCACCACCAGTTTGGCCCCAGAGTTTTCTTCATACTGGTGAACAAAGCCCAAGCAAACATGACGGGCCAGTGTGTAACTATAGGCACTGCTGGTCGTCATGCCAACATAGCGGCCATTCCGGTATATGGGCTCTCCCCACCAGGGCCAGAGGTCAAGGTCCATGTCATGATCATCCAAGATAAACATGGTAAAGCGTCGGCAAACTCCTTTCTGTCTTTGCTGTAGCAATGCTCGCGGCCAATAAAGTCAATCCCCTACAATTAAATGACAAGGATCAATGCCATACGAGTATTAGCGTATATGTAACTTCATAAAAATATTCCAATCTACATCTTGTTGTCCACTACCCTTTTTAGAAGAATTCATATTGACTAGATCACATCCTCAGTGAAGCTCAAAAGATGCATGTTGGCTCATCTCCAACACCTCAGGAGCCCCCTATCCCTGCCTGCTGGACCTTCCATTGTCCTTTCTCCACACTCTGTACCAGTCTGATGAGGAGATGAGGTGAACAGATTCACAGCCAAGCTGATACAGGACCAAACTAGAGCACCATGGTGGATAGGCAGAGTAACCTACCCCACTCACCAGTGGCGCACAGTGGCTGCTGTATTCTTATTCAACCATGCTATTCCGACAGTACCTCCCAAACCTTCAACCTCTATCACGAAGCAGCAGTAGGGCTTCAAACACATGAACTCACCACCACCTGCAGATTCCCCTCCAAGTTCACACCTACAGCATTGTGGGAGCTCCTTCAATGGAAGGGCTACAGTGGTTCAAGCAGCAGCTCAGAACCACCTTCCCAAGGGATAGGCATTAAATACTGGCCCTGACAGCAATGCCTAGGTCTATGAAAATTGATAAATACATTTTAAAATGTACACAAAGTAAGTACACATATTAACCAACTGAGCACCTTCCATTAAATTTAACCCAATCAAATGCGTCTTTTCTGGAAAAGAATTTAAATGGTTAAAATTCACATCTAGTTAAAAATCCTTGTAGGAACAGTCACCTTGTCAAATTTGACTCTGAATTCACGACCACACTCCAATGGTGTTGATAAAGCATCCAGGTCCTGACCCCAAAATGCAAAGAACTTTTCGATCCTGAGGCTGCGCAGTGCATAGTAGCCAGCATTCCGGATTCCATACTTCTGCCCCACATTCATGATTTCGTTATAGACGTGAAGTGCGTACTAGAAAATGGAGCAGAAAAGTTGGAGCAGAAAAGTCAGAGCGATTGGTTGCCACTGCTGCATCTCATCAAGCTGCCCAATCCCGATACAGTATAGTGTACATATGCAAGCAGAGACTTCCCTCCACTAGCCCATTCTACATGCTAAGTGTGAACCAAGACAACTGCAGAGAGATTGTTCAGCAATGCCAAGCACCATTATGAAGTACAATTCTTGATATATCTAATGTCGTAGATTTTCATTTACTGCCAATGGTCACTGGAGCAGGAACTCGACCTGATTTTTTTTAAACCTCCCCACAATCCAGCCCAAGCCATGAATTTCAATTAAAGTGCCTTGACTGCCAGGTCAGTGTTGATTAACAGCACGAGTTGGGATAAAACTGCTCCAAGTGGTTCTCTGCTTTCCCCACTGAAGCATGTGCATCCCTTCACATATGCCAAATCTTTGTGTAATATTCTCATTGATAAATAGCTCCAATTTACATCAATGCAAACAGACCCAATAATAAACCAACATAAGTAACACTTTATTATTAGACTGAGGTGACTAACACTCACCTCGATGGGAATATACAGCATGAAACCAGGTTCTCCTGTGTGCGTCATACTCATCACCCGAATACCATTGGCGTAACCAACACTCATCTCCTGTTAAATGGAGGAAGGGTAAATACCAGCACACTCCACTTTCAGCATCACCATTCTCATTAAAGACACACAGTTGATAAATATGCCTGTCCAATCCCAATTGCAATACACCCACTGACAAGTTTCCTACCAGATCTTAACTTTTGAAATCAAGACATGGAAACCTAATCCTGCTGTATTAATGAGGAATAGCAAATAACAGTCTCCTTCTTTTCCAAGTCTCCGACACAATAAATACAATAATCAAGAAGGATTCCCCCCCGAGGACAGTGGAGTTGTAGGCTTGTAGAACAAATAGAAATTAGCACCATGCTGCACTGTGTTATATTCACTGACATAAGATAACTTAAACCAAATACACAGGCTCATTCCCTTCACTGCAAATCATAGATTAAAACTGAGTGCATTACTGTGACCGGTTGTGCAGACATGGTATCTGGCAGGCAACTGTGAAAAACCGTCTCAAATAGTAACTGGATAGGAGAACAATGTGAAGTACTGGGCAAGACTTCAATTTCTGAGAGGGCCATTTGATGACAAATTTCATTCCAAATAGGTAGACTAAAGCCTGTTCTTTGATGACTCTCGGTACATGCCAATGATTTGTTTCTTTAACCCACCTTGCAGAACAGCGAGGGGAAGTGATCTGGAGTCATTGGGACATAAGACAACTCAGAAAGGACATCCATTGCACGGGGACCAATCAAGTTCAGTGCTGGAGAGGAAGAGAATAACTTCATCATTAAAATAATTGGTTCCCCTGCACTAATACCCCAAGACCCACAATTCTGATCAGCTTTGCCTGCTGGATGATCATGAGCCAATATGAGGCACTTTTTAGTACCATTGCAAGGTGTCATGAACTTGGGACATCTCTGCTTTGTAAAGGGTATAGGGAAAGGCAAACTAAACTTTGATACTTCAAAGGAAGTCCAACATAAGCCCAAGGAACAGGATCTCATCTTCCACCTAGGCATGTTACAGCCATTAGCCTCAATGCTGAGTTCAACAATTTCAGACAACCAGCTCTTCCAGTTTTTCTTGAAATTGGCCAGTTGAATCTCTAACGTTACTGAATTCTAATGAAGGGTCATTGACTTGAAACATTAACTCTATTTCTTCTCCTCAGATGCTGCTTGATCTATGTTTCCATCACTAGTTTAAACACATTCTGGTCATCATTTATTTGAGATCATTTTCTCAAATTACCCATTCAGTATCATTTATTGTTACATAAACCTCTATGAGATAACTTTTCAGTTTCTTCCTCCCAATTTCTAGACCCATGCCATTATGAAGCAGCAACTCATAAGCAAAATGCTGGAATCTGACATAAAAAAAATCTGGCAACAGAGTGCTTAGAAAATCATGAATAGGCATGGTTTATGAAGGATTTGGGGGTTCAATTAGCATTGTAGACACATGGAACCAATGGATATAGTTTGTCTGGACCTTCAGAAAACATAACATAGCACATAAAAAGTTGCCACATAAAACAAGGGCCTATAGTGTTTGGTTATAGCATGTTAGCATGAAAAGACAATTGGAATAAAAGACAGAAATCAGTCAGGATTAGTGGGTCATTTTCAGAAGTCAGACTGTTACTGTTGTTGGGAGTGCCAGAGGGATCAGTTGTAGGCCTCAACAATTCTGAATGTGCAGAAAACGAAGGGATATGGATCTTGTAAAGGCAGAAGGGATTAGTTTAGTTAAGCATTTAATTAGTTTGACACAATATTGAGGGCAGAGGCCTGTTCCAGTGCTGTACTGTTCCATGTTAACAATTCCCAATTAATATGAATGACAGATGAAAACATGTCACATGTCGAAATACTGCTGATGACACAGTGCTGGGTAGGAGAGTGAGCTGTAAGGCACAGACTGCAAAAGACAGATTACCCAAGTGGGAGGAGTGCGGTAGACGAAGTACAGTTTGGGAAAAATGTGAGATGATGTACCTCAATTGAAAGAATAGGAAAGCATTTTTCTTTAAATGTGAGAAGATAATAAATATTTCTGTACAGAGTGATCAGAGTGAACCAATTTAAGTAAACATGCAAATGCAGTAAGCAATTTTGGAGGTAAATGGTATGCTGGCTCTTTTACCAGATGATCGGAATACAACAGCAAGGAAGCCTTGGTGAGACTGAGGCTTTAGTGAGATAGCACCTGGAACACTGTGTGCAGTTTTGATCACTGTTCCTGAGCAACACTGTTCTCAGAATCCAGACCACGTAGGTCTGGATTCAAAACTAATTCCTGGGATGAAGATTTTTTCTACAAAGAAACAATTGAAATATGGCCTATACTTACACCAAACTTATTAGGAGGTGAAGTAATTAAAAAGACACAAGCTCTGAATGGATTGTCGATGCCACAAGGTTGTTTCCTTGTGGTGGGGCAGCCTTAAACTCTGGAACTCTTCCTGTCTCAGGATAGAAAACGGGTTATTTTGGTCAGCGATGAGGGCTGTAAATCTTAGAATTCTCTACTTCAGAGAGCTGTCAATGCTCAGTTAAGTATACTGAAAGGGGCTCTCTGCAAATTTTTGAACAGTAAGATCAGGGAACATGGCTATTGGCAGGAAAATGGACTTAAGAAATAGGATAATCTACAATTTTATCGACTGATGCAGGAGTCATTAAGGGTATACACCTGCTTCAGGTTCTTACACTACCATAAACTACAGCACAACTTGAACACACCCACCAACCAACTCCTCCTCCTCAGCGACTTGTACTTATCCAGGATTCAGTGCTGTATTGGATCTGTGTACTGGCTACTTTGTGCACGTGTAAAAAAAAAAAGTGAACTTTTGCATTGTGACCAGGCTGCTGCTTAAACTTGTTTCCTCAGACAAGAGCTAGAAAACAAGCTCAGGTTTTCAGTTCCCTATTTATGAGTAACCCTGCCGTGCTGGTAATAAGGGATGAACTTCTGTCGACAGGGAACAAGTCCCCAATATATTCATTACTGTATTGGTCAGTCAGGACAGGGCCTTTAAATAACAATAACTGCACCAGTCTTAAATAGTGGTTCACTGGGTTACCATAAAACAGAGTGCAGCAGATTGGGAGGATTGTTGTCTATCTAACAGACCAGCAGCTCAGGGAAGCAAAAATTAACCCTGTATTAATGCAAAGTTAAAAGTGGTAAACAAGAATGAGGAATTACTTGGAAAGAGTCTAGATTCCTTGTTTAACATGTGGACACGGGAGACTGCAGATGCTGGAATCTGGAGCAATAACAAAAGGCGCTGGAGGAACTCAGCGGGTCAGGCAGTATCTATGGAGGGAAATGATCCATTTCCTTCCATAGATGCTGTCTGACCCACTGAGTTCATCCAGCACTTTTTGTGTTGCGCCTTGTTTAAACATTCCTGTGTGATCAGCTGCTGCTGAGCAGATAGGTGAAACACACCGTACTGAATGTCAGATAGGGGTTTCAAGCAGCCTCCTGCTGCCTCCATGAATGAAGAATGTCATTCACCCACCCTCTCTGGTACAGTTCTAGAACTAGTTCTCGAATGGCACATAATTAACCAAAAAAGACCAATTCCGTGATTGTTAAGCTTTTATTTTCTCCCAGCGGTTAGTTTGTAAATCACTCTCTAGCGCCAGGCACTACCTAGTCACTTCAGTGAAATTCTGAGAGAGCTTTTATTCCCCCAAGCAGTATAACTGTAACAGCTCAAGATCAAGAATACAAGTTGTTCAGGAAATGCCCCCGGAAAGTAGCTGAGTGACAAATGTGGCATAACCACTCAGAACAGCTGTCATTTGTGGTGCGCGACTGTCCCCTGTGCATGCAGTACCTGTGTACTTCCAGGTTACATCCTCAAGGTGCAGCTGATTGTCTCTGGGATATGCTGTTTGAGCCAAGACCAACAATGTACCTGCTGGTCCTGTGGGGGAAATGATGAAGAAACTGGAAAAAAAAACAGCATGCAAGTTAAATTCCACGCTGTGATAAGGAGCATCAACACAAAACACCACCTCTGTCCTACTGCCAATAAGTGTGGAAAAGAATAAACATCTTATTTTCTGCAGTTATTTTGGTCTCCAGACATTCTATCTTGGGCCTCTGCTATTACTTGAATACTCAGTGCCCCTGAACATAAGCACTCATCCCATCTGTACTTTTCGTTCTGGTACAAAACCTCTCTTCATCTATGTAAATTAGCAAAAAAAAAACTAAATTGCAACACAATGCACCAAAACCTGACAAAAACAAGGAACCAGCTGCGTAATTTTCAAACCAGCTGGCCATAAATTAATGAAAAAATTAAATTTACAGTCTGACAAAAAAATCCAAATATAATGAAATGTTTAAAGAATGATACATTTTACTCCTTTTTTGGGCAGAGGGCTCAGCTCTCCAGAAATGAATTCAGTAACTCCATTACAGTGAGCCTGGTTTCTTACTGGCAAATGCCAGGGTAATGTACTGGAATGTGATGATGTGGCTAAATAAAACAAGGTGCCAGCAACAGGCAAGCTCAACTCAGCTTCGTCTTAGCAGAATTCTCTGTTCAGCAGGTCAGAACATGGCAAGCTGGCATTGAGAGTCATATTCTGCAGGAAGTGCAGAGTGAATGTAGAGGACCAGAGAAAAAAATGCAGCAGCTTTAGGACACAAGTTGGATACATGGTCTGCTGTTCCAACACAAGGTTGATCTCTTAAATTCAACCTAATCAAGCAAACCAGGAAAAATTTTCTACCCTTGGCATTGAGTTTAGTTCCCAAGTCAAACTGCAAAACAACCCCACTCTCTCCTAGATTCTTTCAGCCACTGTATGATAAAGCTGTAGCCCTGATATGCAATAGTCTCTTAAGTTTGCAGCACGTGTATCCCCATGTGCAGACATTTGAACAACTACCTGCGTTTGCTGAGCCGCACAACACTGCAGTCATTTCTGGTAGCCCACCCCGATCGTTCAGCATTCCTGTGTGTACAATGTGGTCCCACGGGAACATCTAAGTCATTGGAGCAGAGGTGCTGCAAAATCTCGAGCGCCTGGTCACCTGAGGACTGAATTAAATGGTCAAATTGTAACGCACACGAACGTGGGAATTGGAATAATTCCCAATTTTTTTGTTAGGTAGATTTTCATGGTGCCAGAAAGAAAAAAAAATGAACTGGTTCAGAATCTAAAGCTGTGTGCAAAAAAAAATATTGCAAGACTTGATGCCTCAATTTCACGTATCAATTACAGGAATGTGCAACCACCCTGACCAACATTTCTGCCTCAACCACCAGCATCAGAAACTGCTACACTGGGAAGAGTATCTGGGGCCTTCCACTACAAGATCTTGCTTTTCACAAAATGACTGCCACTTCTACCAACAAACCGTCACTGTATGTTCTTGACAGAGTAGTTTTAAGTTAGTAAAGAACTGCACAATGTTCTCAGTCAGGACAGTTGGGTCCACAATGTTAGGTGCAATGCAGAGGTAAATTCTGGTGCAGTTCTGTTACACGTACTTCAGTATAAGAGGAAAAACAAAATCAAAATAACCCAAGTAATCATCGCACAAACAAGGAACAGAGCTATATGAAAAGTTACACAAAGACTCTTAAAAGGCATTTTTTAAAAATCTGAGTGCATTTTATTCTCTTGGAGTCTTGTGACTGATGAGTGGCCACTTCACTGACCATGCGAATAGAAACAGAGGAGGGGACAGTGGGAGAAGGCAGCAAATGACACAGCAGTCAGACATATCTTTGTTGTGGAACATTTCTACCGTTTATAAAGATGAATGAGTGACACCAAAGGCAGCTAATCAGGGATGACCAATAGTTTGTGAAGGATAAAGTTTAACAGAATTATTCAGGAAAATAATGAGAATGGAATGGAGGCATTTGCTGAGGTCAAACCAGGTGAGAAATTAAGACTCGTGTGTATAAAAAGGAATATAGTTGCCATGATTTAAATGACACCAACCAACTAGAGATGTGACTATGGTACAATGTTTTCGACATGTACTAATTTAAGTAGAAGACATCTACTTTTATGTGTGTATATTTGAGAAACAGTCACCATGACCATGAAATAAGCAAAAAAACCTCTCAATAGCCCAAAAAAGTCTCAAACGTGTGTATTATATTTCCACAACAAATGCACAACTGGACACCAATAGACACACAGGCCTCGTGAATACAAGATTGAGTTCATATGCTAGATGGTGTTTACTACTCATTTTTTATTTACTAACCATAAATGCAATTAGCCACATCTGGATACTCAATTAACACATGTGCTTAATGTACTGGATGATATTGGCATAAAAGAGTGGATGAAAGCACATGAAGCAGTGCTTGGGTCTGAATTATTTTACAGATTGCTACGATACGGCTGGTGCTGTGGAGTAGAGACCTGGGACCAGGAGCTCATTATCTAATTGAGTTTTATAAGTACGTAAGGAATGGTATTTGTCAGCTTAGGAGGAATGCCAGACTGAAGTGGACTGAAATCTAAAACAATCAGTGGAATGTCAGATGGTTTCTGGAATCAGTTAAAGATAAAAAAAATGCTGAGAAAAATATACCACGCACAAACAGATTTAAGAAACAGTGAGTTCTAGGAGTACTGATGTAAGGTAGGGACCTCGCACAGCTATAATGCAGCACAGGAGGTATTTGTAAACATGGGAAAAACTGTTCAATGAGTACAGGATAATGTTTAGGCTCGCTGGAATAGTTTGTGCAGTTTCTAGAATCCCATTCTAGGGAAGTTATTACAACCTTGGGAAGGGTAGGAGAAACATTTGAACAAATACCATGAATGAAGCATTATAGAATGTTCAAAAAGTTCTTCCACTGCAACAATGTGTTTGGGTGGGATTTATTAAAGACTTAAGAATTTTGAAAAGGTTGTGGTAGGCTAGATAAGAACCAGTACTTGCAATTCTCTAGTCCTCTAGCACTGCCCCTAAATGGAAGATCATGGCCAGTACATCTGTAACTTCCACCTAATTTTCCCAACAAAGGACACGTCACATCTGGACCTGGTGACTTATCAACTTTCCTGCGTAAGCTCTGCTTTAATTTTTCATCACTCTTGTATCACAGCCATCTCTCTTTTACTGTGACAAACTAGTTACCTACTATGTTTTCATACTAGTTATCAGCCATGCGCTGTCTCAATAAAGTGAAGTCCACTTTTGTAGCTTAGCCTCATTTCTCCATTTACTACCCATTTATACACCTATCAAAGATGTTCACTTTTGTGCTAGTTATTGCCTACTCTCTCATTCTTTCTTTGTCCTTATTTCTTTTACCGATTCCCCTGACAGCTTTCTATATTCAGCCTGGTGCCCAGCCAGTGAGAATGCAGCTAACTGTTCCACTGACTTTTCAGCTACAGTTATCTTTTAAGTCTGTATTTATAAAGACTCCTATTTATGATACCCTTGTGGGACTTCGCCAATTTTGAAAATTCACATTTTCAACCGTTTATCACATTCCGTTTATCTGAACACCCTGGGATTTTCTTGATCCATCTGTTTCAGACGAAAGGTTTAGAAGGTCATGGGCCAAATGCTACAAATGGGATTAGCTTGGATGGGTATCTTGGACGGCATGGACCAGTTGGGCCAAAGGGCCTGTTTCTGTGCTGTATAACTCCATGAACTCTATGAAACTTACACTAAGTTCAAACTTGGTGAAAGATGACATGTCAATTACACAAACAGCCTCCTTGCAGCATGTAACCTCTGCTCCAACAATGTCAAACCAATCAGGTTTGTAGAAGGTCTTCCTCTGGTCCAATTCCAGCAAATCTGGAAAGATAAAAGAAGGAATTTCAGACACAGATTTCAGGTTACGCATGTGCATAAGAAATAGGAGCAAGAGCAGCCCACTCTGTCTGCCCCACCATTCAACGTGATCATGGCTGATCTGTCCCAAGCTTCATGTCCCCTTCTGTGCTGGTCCTTCATAGCTCATAATTCCCTGATCTTTCAAAATTATATCCAAGTCCTCTTTTAAATACTCTAATGATCCCCTTCACAACCCTCTGAGACAGATAATTCCAGAAATCACCGTCCTCAGCAAGAAGTTCGTGCACCTTAGTGGAGCAGACAAGGATACAGATAACAAGAAATGAGACTGAGACAACAGACTGATGTAGGACATCAGAGCTATATTGCTCAGTGATAAAAGGTAGAATCATTGTAAACCAATGGTCTCAGTAGTGGGTCCATTCCCATTCTATGTATGTATGCGATTTAAAACTTGGATATATGCAGCATTATTTAATTTTCCAAGAAGATAAAAACAGGGTTGATAAACAGCAAGGATTGTTAGAAAAACTTCCAGAAGCAGAATAGCCAGATGGCAGGTGTGATTTAGAGGTCCACAATGTCCTACAATGTCCGCCAATAACTCCCTCATAGTTTTGTGGCTGCAACTTACAGCACTTGCTGTCCAACAATGAGACTGGTGAACCCCAACTAGGTGCACTCTTTGCCATGTGGCATTCATTGGTGCATTGGAGGGTCACATGCCCAGCACGACCCAGCCTTATGCACACTGATGTGAACTTCCTTCGTTGCACAAGTGATTGACTGGAAACCCTTGGTGATCTCGTTCGGCTGTCCTTTGGCTGTAGAGTGGCCTCATTTTGTCCCTCTTTGCAAATGAATTCATAACTGAGAGACATCACGAGGGTTGCACGTCAACAATCACGCAGGAAGGGGAAGTGGGAAAAACTTTTCGAAATATTTTTAAAACCATGGCTGGCTTCTGCATTCATTTAATTTTTTTTGTCCAAAATAGCTCTGCCTTGCTGGCTTGTATTTTGAGCAAACATATGGGCAATGTTCACTAAATTCAGTTCCCCGACCCCTCCACTCAGGACCCAGACTGAGACAAGAGGCCCTGGGATCTTCATTACCCAAAGTCCTCTCCCCATCCCACTGTCCAGCTGCTCAAAGAACCCTGGGTGGAGCTGGTTCACTGGACAGAGAGTAGCTGCACGCCGACAAAGACCGGGAGTTTCCTCCACCTGGCGGTACTGCAAGCTTAAGTGGGTTCTTCAGAAGGCTGTCAACTGGAAGGTAGCCAGCTCACCGATCAGCGGTCATTCCACCAATCCATCCACCTGCCCATCAGAAACAGAGGCAAGCACTTGCACTTACTCCCCAACTGCCAGTGCACCGATCAGATGATCCAGCCAAACGCAGGTATATTCATTTCCTGGGATGTGGCATCACAGGTAAGGCCATTCACTGCCTTCTCTGAATGCCCTTAAGCCACCAGTGTTCTTCTGATGAAAGTACTCTCACCATCCTGCAGGTAAAGTGCTCCAGGATTTAGACCCAGCAACAGTGAAGGAACAGTGGCATATTTCCAAGTGGGGAAGGACAGGTAGCGCTGCCCCATATACCTGCTGCCTCTGCCCTCTTAGCGGAAGAGGTATGGTCTCGGGGTGCTACTGTGAGGACCCTAATTGAGTATTTGGCCAAGCGTGACATCAAGGAGCATTAGTTAAACCAAAGTCAAAAGCATCAAAGAGAAAACATTCCAATAGTTGGGAGTCATACCTCACACAAAGGAAGACAGTCTTGGGACTGGTGTCAATCATCCCTGCCCCAAGACAGGACTGCAGAGATTCTATAGGGCAGTGTCTTAGGGGTCCACTAACTCAGGTGCTTCATCATCCTCCATAGGATGTAAGCTGAATGTTCGCTAATGAATTGCATCATGTTTAATTCTATTCACAGTTCCTCAGTGAATGAAGCAGTTCAAGCAGGCACGTAGCAAGAATTAGACAACAATTGGCACATGGATGATAAGTAGCAAGTAACATTTGTGACACAAGACTATCTGTCAATGACCATCTCCAACTAAAGATAGTCTAACCACCTGCCTCGACATTCAGCACCATGAACCTCACCTCTAAGTTCCGCTCTTCAATCCATGATTGGGCTGTGGCTGGGGATGAAATATGGAACCTAGAGTGGTCCTGACAAGCCCAAACTGTGCATCTGTGAGCAGTTGTTGGTGAGTAAAGCGCTGCCTGATCATACTTTTGACAACAACATCACCACATTGTGGTTGACTGACTGGGTGGTAATTAGCTGGACTGAACTTGTCCATTTTGTGGACAGGACATACCTGGGCAATTTGGCAGTGTTGTAACTAGACTGGAACAATCTGCCTAGAATTCTGTAGTGGAAATCTTCAATAGTACAACCAAAATGTGGTCAGGTCCCTTATCAATTACTGTATCCAGTGGTCTCAGCCATTTAACGATATCATGTGGAATGAATCAAATTAGCTGAAGACTAGTTTTTGTGATGGTGGATACCTCAGGAAGCAGCTGAAGTAGTTAATCCACTTGACAGTTTTGGCTATACATGGTTACAAATGCTTCAGCACTAACAAGTGGGGCCCTACCCTCAGAGAGAGTGAGGACAATCTTGGGACTGCCTCTTATTGTTAGCTGTTTAATTGTCCACCATTCATGACTATATAATAGGACTGCATAGTTTTGATCTGCTCCACTGGATGTGGGGTCATTTAGCTCTGTATATTGTATTCAACCATTTAACACATGCAGCCCTGTAATGCAACTTCACACATTGGAATTCATTTCTCGATATGCTCAGTGCTGCTCCTGTCACGACCTGCACTCCTCAGAGTTGATCTTCCATCTGATTACAATGGCAGAACAAGGAACGTGCTGATCCACGAGGTTATCGATTGTGGCAGTGTGCTTTTCTGCTGCTGATAGTCCACAGAGGCTCATGGTTGCCCTGTTTTGAGCTTCCAGATCTGAGTCTACCCCACTTAGTCCTGTATAAGAGGACAGGATTTTGTCTCTGGAAGGACTGTATGGTGGTCACTTCTACCAATGCTTGGAAAGGCAGATGTCCGGAATACAGACACATTGGTGAGAACAAGACCATGTAGGTTTAACCTTAATATTGGTCAGCTCACTATTTGCAGCAGACTCAGTCAGCCAGCTCTGCACACTAATTGATAGAAAATCAGGAGAAATACTTAAATTAACTGAGACTGGGCTTCAAATACATAATTATCATCACAAGGTACAAGATGGCGATTACTTCAGGAAAGAAAGTATGAAAAATCATATTTTAACTTACAAACATATGCTCCAAACAAAATCATGAATGACTTTGATGGAGTGAATAGGGTTAAACTGCTTCTCGTGGTGGGGGGGTTGGTAACTGGCTAAAGATTTCATGAATCGGCAAAAGAACTCAAGAGGCAACAGGTAGAAATGCCATTGTGTTCAACAGCAGAGAATTTGTGGAGAGTAGTTGGGGCAAAGATCATGGCACCTTTTAACAGAAACTTGGATAAAGAGCTGAAAGACAAGAAGTGTACAGTTTTGTACAGAGAGAGTGGATCAGTAGGAGTTTGGTTTGATTGTTCCAGTAAAGGGATACAACTCCAGTGGGGCTTCCTATGCTGCATATGTTTACTGCAGATGGAGCAGGACAACATTCAGAGTCCGCTAGAATAGACCATCTGGAGCAGCAATAGAAACTGGATCAGAGTTTAGTATTCATGTGGACAAACAATGTTAATATCAAATTACATCTGAGTGACTGCAGCTTTTATTACATTTCCAGTTGCTCGAAAGGGCACGTACAAGTTTGAAATAGTTTATCTGATGCAGTGGAAACTGGAAAGGTGACAAGTACTTAATTTGAAAACATTGGACAGGCTAGCACAGAGCAAAAATAAAAGCCAAGGACATTACCTTCAGGACTTAAAAGATGGTAACACAAAAACAGACAAAGCAACTTTTTCAGACCTTGGTCACATTACACTTTTTTTGTCTGGAAAGGTGCCAGCTCGGACTTAATGGTAGTGCTATCGCCTTGGAGTCAGGAGAATAATGGGTTCAAATCCCATTCCAGAAACTTGAGCACAAAAGTTCGGCTAACATATCATATAGTACTGAGGAGTGCCTCACACCTTCGGGTAAGACATTAAAATATATGTACTGACGGTTGAATATACAAGGTCCCATTGGCACAGTACTGAAAGCAGAGAGCTCTCCTTGGTGTCTTGACAATGTTTTATCTTTGACCCAACACCACTAAAACAGACCATCTCATTATTGCTTTGCTACTTCTGCAACATTGCTGCACATCAATTATCTGCTGCCCTTCCTTCATTGCAAGAGTCTGATTCATGACAACACTTCATAAATCCTTAAAAGTCTGAAGAACTCATTTTTGGATGAGCCAAGCCACTGAACATTTTATAAAAAATACAATTCATACTTAAACTAAACTACATTAGGTCCCCTCTGCAGAGTCACATAGTAGTTAACAGTGAAGCTGTGAATTCTGAATAGCAACATTAACTGCAGATCTTTGCTAGAGTTCCATGTAACTACCCAAAGCCACATCCAACAACAATGCCAACACCAGCAAAGCTTGTCACTGTAAAGAGCAAGGTGCATGATGTGCCCTCACCTTTCCCAGGAGGAACAAAATGTTTGGCTCTCTCAAAGCCATGCTTTTCCATCCAGCGAGCACCCTGTGCATCCAAACGATCGTACAAGGGAGAAGTCCTGAGCTGTCGGCCAGTTTGGAAATCCCAGCGGGGAACCTTCAGTTCGTACATTAGAGCTACAATTTAAAAAGGGAAGAAAATGTGAAGAGTGTTTCAACAATTTCCAGACCCAAGGTTGCCACCTGGAACCCAACAAGAGTTATAGCGTGCAGACCACACAAGAAGTCTGCAAGTTGAAATGATGCACAAGTTATGTTTATCAACAGTGGTCTACGTGAATAAAACTGCAAACTATTAGTGATTTTCAAAACGGAAGCACTGAACACTTCAGGTAAGTCAATTCCTTATCCGGGATGTTAATGTCCATCAACTTAAACAGATCAAACATCATTGCACTGCATCATTACAGAGAGGAAATAATATTGACTGGTTTCTCTTTCCACAGATACTGCTCAAACTCCACAATTACAGTATTTATTACAAAGAAACCCTTTCATTTCTACCTTTATTTCCTTTCATTCCTTTCTTACCTCCACCAAAGGGGCAGGCTGGAATTCTTTTATATCAAACAACAGATAGAATTGGATTTGGAAATTGGTTTATTATTGTCACAGGTGCCAAAATACAGTGAAAAAGCTTTTGTTTGCATGCCATACACAAGTACATCGAGGTAATAAAAGAAAAATAGAATGCAGAATATAGTGTTAGTTACAGAGATAGTGCAGTGCAGGTAGACAAATAAAGTGCAAGGGTCACGACGAGGTAGACTTGGAGATCAAGAGATCATCTTTTAACACGAGAGGTTTGTTCAAAAGTCTGATAACAGCAGGATAGAAGCTGTCCTTGAGCCTGGTGGTATGTGCTCTCAAGCTTTGTATCTTCTGCTCGACAGGAGGTGGGACAAGAGAGAATGACCAGGGTGGGAGGGGTCCTTGATTGCATTGGCTGCTTTCCCGAGGAAGTGGGAAGTGTAGGCGGACACTCAGAGCTACACTGGGACACTTAACATTGGTGGTTGGGGCAGCAGAGGTGACTGACTCAATCTGCTTCTGTTCTTCTTCCTGCAGGACAATGGAAGCTGAACAGAATTCTGGAGTTCAGCATGTGAATAACAGACAGGAGCCCTGAATTCCACAACCCCACTTTCCTTCTATGTAGCTATACTAAAACACAGCAGCACATCAACCAAACCTTCCTCTTCCTAGATTCGCCACCCAGCCAGTGCTGTTATAGTCAGAGCTAATGGCCTCTGATTGCATTATCATGCAAGTTCCTGCTTCAAACACTCTTCATTTACACATCAGCTGTCTGTGGGACTTACGCATCACCTCCATGACACGATGTCGAAGGAATGTACGGCTGCTCTGGAGCACTCCAAAGCGTTTGATGTCTAACGGCCAAACATTTGCTGAGGGTATCCGTGGACCATCCATTCAGCCAAGTATCTGCAGAGAAAAAGAAAACACTGGGTCAAAGGCAAGCAATAGAAATTTGGCTGCTGATCGACAACAGTAGCAATTGTTTGTTGCACACAATTTCCAAAGTTTAGTTCCACTGAAGTTAAAAAAAATCACTGAAGCAGTTGTTGACCAAATTGCCTACCTGAGCAATACTTATCCTTCCATCCCAAGCCACCACAGATAGTAACCACAGATAAACCCAACCATATTCACTGCAAACTCAGATTCATCCATCACAACAGTACCAAGCTCAAAATATCAATAAAGCACTATGTTTTAGCCTCTTTAATCTAGGTGAACCTAAGAACTGGATTCACTGAAGGTACCAATAATCCAGCATGCTTGGGACTTTGGTGGTGTTGGACTAGCAGATTTTCCGGTCTAATGGATATTATTGCTATTAATACCAAAACATTGTTTTACATGTTACACAGTAGTACAATAAATTTTCCAGTGAATCCAGTGAATGGGAAATATACAAGCAATCCAGACCCCAGCTCGGCCAGAGACCTACCCATGTTCCTTTTCTCTATAGTCCAAGCCTGGCTCCAACTGCACACCCAGCCCACAGTCCAAACCCTGGGCCCAGCCACACTTCTGGCCCCTCCTCTGGTTGCACATCCCACTCGCACCTCAGACCCAGTTCACATTCCGGATTAATGACTGACCCGGAACATCAGGATTTCTGAACAATGGAGTTTTACTCAACCTATAACTAAAGGGGAATTGCTCAAGTAAGGACACAGGTGTGCTTTTACTCTATATAAGTGCCTATTATAAATCTCTATAAGACATTCAGACAGGTACATGATAGAAAAGGTTTGGAGGAATATGGGCCAAACGCAGACAAATGGGACAAGCTCGGTAGACAACATGGTTGGCAAGGATGAGTTGGGGTCAAAGGACCTGTTTTTTGTGCTGTGCAATATGATTCTACAAGCTTTAACAAAACACTCAGCAATCAAACGAGATAAAATGAATTGACTGAGCACTGGAGACTTGACAAACTGCACAGTATAAAAGCGGACTCTGCTTGTAATATAGAGGAAAATGCGAAATTACTTGTAGGTGGGAATGGCTGTGAATGTTCCTTTAACCAATACTCCCAGCATATTCTGCATGAAATTGGCACAGGCAGAGATACAGTGGCACAGCTGCTGCCTCATAGCTCCAGAGAGCCAGGTTCAATTCTAACCTCGGCAGTCTGTGTGGCATTTGCACATCCTCCCTGTGGCCATGTGGTTTCATCCAGGTGCTCCGGTTTCCTCCCATAGCACAAAGACAAAGGTTGGGAGGTTAATTGGCCACTGTACATTGCCCCTAGTGTGTAGGTGAGTGATAGAATCAGTTGGATAGTCGATGAGACTGTGGGGAGAATTTAAAAAAATGGGATTAACGTAAAATGGTGATTGACTGTTGGCGTAGACTTGGTAGGTGAAGGGCCTGCTTTTGTGCAGTATGTCTCTGTGACGCTATGATACCAGTTTTCACACCTGCCAATGATCCAGAACGTGTGTGTGGAGGGTAGAGTGGTTAAATAAGGAATCATCTGACGTTTGACTTTAAATTAAACCCATCATCTCTTGCCTCTGCTGCACGGCCTCCCACTCATGCTCAGAGTGTTCTGAGAGCACGCCCCTCACTTCCACTCACTTCCCTGCTCCGCCAGCGAAGGATGAGCCACTGGAGTTCATTCCTGCCAACACAAAGTAGTTCCGCACAGCTGCCGACTCTCCCATGATGCACCTCATGTCGGCAGTGAAGGACTCTGGACAGTTCACCAGCTGCAGAATCTCGGTGGCGTCCAAGGAGGGCATCCGCCGTAGCAATGCACTCAGCAGTGGCTCTGTGAACACAGGACAGTCACACTAATAAGTCACCACAATCACATTCACCCTTCAGCTCTGCGCTTTGGCCTCTGGTGGTTGGGAACTTCACATTACTCGT
Organism: Pristis pectinata; assembly: GCF_009764475.1. Taxonomy (NCBI): domain Eukaryota; kingdom Metazoa; phylum Chordata; class Chondrichthyes; order Rhinopristiformes; family Pristidae; genus Pristis; species Pristis pectinata. Next base: position 43,041,270 of record NC_067417.1, read on the forward strand.
ATTCACTGATTTTCCCATTCCCCCTCACAGAGCCATTTTCTTTGCCCTCTACCCTGCCTGAATTCTCGGGTTCTAACAGCACCCCGCCCAAGAAGCCATTTATTAAAACTTTATTTATACAGTATGGTAACAGGCCCTTCCGGCCCAACAAGCCCGCGCCACCCAATTACACCCATGTTAACCTGCTAACCCGTACGTCTTTGGAATGTGGGAGGAAACCGGAGCACCCGGAACAAGTGAACATTATCAAGCTCAGTCCTCTCCTCAAACGTTCATCCTTCTGCTGAGTTTTAAATTTATTTTGCATCTCCCAGATGCACATGGATGTTGCTGGATGAGAGCACAACCAATCACAAGGATGCAGGTATCACAACTGTATGTGGCAGCCTTGATGGGCCAGGTAGTCCATCCATTTTAAGAAGTTTGCAGCATTTATAGTACCAATACCCTAAGGTGGGCTAAGAGGAGGATGCAGAGAGGCTTCAGGTGAAATGAAAGGGCAAGGACGTAGGAGATGTAACATCATGTGGGAAAAACGTAAGGTCATCCATTTTGAAAGAAAAAAAATTGAAAGGCTGGGTATTCTTTAAAATGGTGGTGGTGTTCGAAGGGACCTGGGCACTCTTGTACACAAATCACTGAAAGTTCATGTGCAGATACAGGAAGCAATTGGGGAGGCATGTTTGCCTTTACTGTAATAAGATTTCAATACAAGAATAAAGATATCTTTTTGGAATTATGTTTGGACCTAGTGAGAATATGCTCAGAACACTGTGTACAGGTCTGGTCTCACACCAAGGGAAGGACACACATGCGAATGAGCGAAAGCATACGCTCCAGCGACATGGGTTGATCCTGACTCAAGGTGCTGTCTGCGTGCAGTTTACACATCCTCCTCATAACCACATGGGTTTCCCAAGTGCTCTGGTTTCCTCTCACGTCCCTAAGACTTGCCGGTCGGTAGGTTAATTAGCCACCAGTGTAGGTGGGTAACAAGAGAATCAGGGACTGATGAACAGAGGAGAGAGAGTTAGTTGAAGTGGGGGAATGGGACTGACGGGATTGCTCTCGGAACTGGTATGGGCCTAACACACTGAAAGTTCACTAGGTTGATTTGTGGCAATGGGAGGAGGGCGGTGGTGGTTGTGGAGTTTTTACAATGAGAGGAGATTAGACATCCTGGGAAGTGAATCTTTGGAATCCTCAGTCCAAGAGATCTGTGAAGGCTCAGTTGCTTAGTATACACAAGACAGAAATCGTCAGTTTAAATATGAAGGAAATCAAAGGATATGGGGATAATGACACTGAGATGGAAGATCAGCTAGGATCTTGTTGAATGGAAGAAATACAAGAGCCCGATGCCCTACTCCGGCTTCGATTTATATGCCAAGGTCCATACAGGGACACAGGGATACAGGGATACGGCCAATATCATCACTTCTACTGCAGTTTGTTATGTTGAAACTCAGCAATGACTTTCTGAGACAATGCAGGGCTAAAAAGAAAGTTTGGGCAGCACATGTATTCTCTATTGGATTGAAAATAAACCCTTTAGCTTTATCGCCAACATCTGTAACACCTGCCTGTCAGTCAAATGACTTTTTAACACCAGCTGCAAATGCCTTTCATCTTTTTCCAGTAGGGTTAAACGAGCACATAGAGTTATAAAGCTGATATACACACACCCCAATGCGTCTAACTCGAGCACTAGTCCAAGCACATCCGAGCTGCTGTTTCCCAGCTTCCATTCAATGTACTTGCCCACCTGGCCCCCATTCAATTTCCCTGCACCCCTCCCCCGACTCCCAGGCTACATACCGTAGTGATCCCAATCCTCAAGCATGCTCTGGAATTCCAGCTGGTTCCTGCCCTCTGTAAAAATAGGTTTGGGGTTTTTTTCAAAGCCCCCCGACAGCACACCGCCCTGCCAGCTGCGGATATAGATCCTACCATCAAGGTCTACGATCACTGGGAGAGGAAGAACAAGACAGCTGATCAAAAAATACCCAACTCCACAAAATGTATGGGGAAGGGGAAACTAAAACTGAGAATTTGGGCAAAAACGAACTTTAACGTAAACTATAGCTTCAAAAATTGTCCTGAACACCAGTGCAAATCCCTACTGTTCAGGGCTGTTGGGCAGCTGACATGTCAGTTGGTCAACATATGGAATCAACATAGACATAAAGCAGCTTAAAAGTCTCCCGAACCCACAAGGGAAGCAGGCAATTGGAAGTACCATCACCTGCAGGTCACCCTCCAAATCACACACCACCTTGATTTGAAAATGTCCTGTCAATCATTCATCAAATATCCAAATACAGCAGTATAGTTAGTACAGCTGCTGTCTCACAGCTCTGGCAAGCCCTGGTTCCATCCTGACCTCCGGTGATGTCTGTGTGAAGTTTTCATGTTCTCCCTGTACTGCATGGATCTCCCCCCACATCCCAAAGACATGAGGGTTGGTAGGTTAATGGATCACTGTAAATTGCTCATTGTGTGGGGGTTGATGGGAATATGGGAAAATTTTAAATAGAAGTAATCTAATTGGGTGTTTGATGATCAGAACAGAATTGATGGGCTGAAGGAACCATTTCTATGGTGAATAACTGTACATTTGACCCAACCTAACAACACTAACAAAAAGGAATACAACAGTTCAGGAAGATTGAAGAAGGCGTACAAGATACCAACCTTCATTAGCCATGGCATGGAATACAAGAACATGGAGATTATGGTACAATTTTATAAAACATTGGTTAGGTCATAACTAAAGTTGTGTGTGTAGATCTGGTCACAAAACTATAGGAAGAATAATGATTACAGTGGAGAATGTGCAGAGAAGATTCACCAGGACATAATGAGGAGAGATTGGATAGGCTGCTTTCCTAGGAGCAGAGGAGGCGGAGGGGATCCTGATTGAGGTATGCGTAATTATGAGGGGCATAGATGGGATGTTAGTAGGAAACCTTTCCCCATAGCTGGTGTCAAAAACTAGAGGACATGAGTTTCAAATGGGGGGTGGGGGTGGGAGTGGGAGTGGGAGTGGGGAAAAGTTTAAAGAGGGTCCAAGGAAGAATTTTTTCACTCAGAGGATGGTTGGAACACAGAACACACTGCCTAAGTGGTGGAAGCAGATACCCTCACAACAGTTAAGAAGCATCTAGACAAGCACTTGAATCACCAAGGACACACTTGAAAGGATCAAGTGTTGGTAAAGTGGATTATTGGGTAATTGATGGCCAGCATGGACACGGTTCTGTTCTGTATGACGCGATTACTCTATCAAGGATGTTTCAGTGCTTAAGGATGGGCAATAAATAGTGGCCTTATCAGGAAAAATAAAAACAACCAATAAAAAAAGTTTCTTTTCAAAAATAAAATATTTGCCCAATACAGCAGTGCTCAAGACCAGGAAAAATGTAAACTGCACCAAATGTGAAAATTGCACCGTTATGTATCAGCAAAAGATGGATCAGACAAGTTGGGACTTTTCCACTGCCAATAACTCAAACAGGAATTACAGGAAGTCCTCGGGTTATGAACGGGTTCAGTTTTTGAGACTGTTCGTAACCCGATTTTGTGTGTAACTCGGAACAGCGTCCGCGCATGCGCACTTGGCCCAGGGATCACGAAGGTCGGTTCGTAAGTACAGACGTTCGTAAGTCGGGGACTTCCTGTACTCCTTACAGGCAACAAGGAAAGCACTTCTTGTAAAAAGAGCTCTGATGCAGTGCATGAACAGATAGCACTCGTCTTCCCTCACATGACGGTAAGCACCAGTCCACCTGCCTATGGTTGTTCCAACTCGAGATGGTGCCCTCAGTGTAACAGACCTTCTCTGGTATTTTGCTGCAGGAAAAAGTTGAAGGTCCACAAAATTTTTTGACTTCCCAATTGCAGCCTCTTAAGCAGAGTTATTTCAAACTCGTCACCAGTAGAACCACAAAGTAGGCTTTTCCATTAATAGAAATATTAAAGGAAAAATAACGTTTTATTTTCGCCAATAGGTCAGTGTGGGTTAAATTGTTGGTGTTTGTCTTACCGGTGTTTTAAATGTAAAATACTAACCCCAATGGTTTGATAAACACAAGAGCTTACTTTAACCTTTATTATGCCTTTCAGTCCAGTTGGTTGGTTACAGATGTGAAGTGTTCAGACCTGGTGGACTTGAGTTTAGAATGAGAGACTGGATAGGCTGGGGCTATTTTCCCTGGAGCGTAGGAAACTGAGGGATGACCTTATAGAGGTTAATAAAATCATGAGGGGTATAGATAAAGTGAATAGCCACAGCCTTTTCCCCAGAGTAGGGGAGTCCAAAACTAAATGGCATATGTCTAAAGTGGGAGGGATAGATTTAAAAAGGGACCTGAAGGGCAACTTTTTTTTTCCACATACAGAGGAAGGTGGGTATGTGAAATGAGCTGCCAGAGGAAATGGTAGAGGCGGGTACAATTGCAACATTTAAAATACATTTGAACAGGTACATGGATAGAAAAGGTTTAGAGGGATATTGGCCAAACGCAGGTAAATGGGACTAACTCAGGTAGGCAACTTGGTCAGCATGGATGAGTTGGGCTGAAGGGCCTGTTTCCGTGCTGTATAACTCTATGAGCCCTTAACCACACCTACAGGCCAACCAATGGAAACTACTACTTCCCTGGTCACATAAAAATAGGTGCAGAAATCAGAGAATCATGGCCAAGGACTCTATTCTTAAAGAGATTTTAATTAACAGCTTTACAGGATTTGGTTGATGGTGCTTTAATCATTACACAACATAAATCATCTACTCTAAAAGACTAGAAGCAACAATCGTAGTTTCTTCTGAAATATTATCACGAGCTTCAAGAATACACACAGGACTAATATTTAAACAAACTGCTAGTTACAGTGCGAGGTCAACATCCTACCTGGCGAGTCAAGGGGCAGTGCCTGCTTGAGGGGTCGTGTCACCAGGTAAAAGTGCTCACATGGATGCAGCGGGACAGTTACTGGCTCCTCACTTGCTAAACCAAGCTCATAGGCCCACTAGCCAAAGACAAAGCCAGAGATATTGAACAACGTCAGCTTCAAGCATTTTACTTACATAAGCCAGACTGCAAGTACCTCAGCCAACTTACTCTTTCAGATCGTCTGATGCTACATCGTTTGAAGCCAAACCGTAAAATTGCAGCAAACTGCTCTAACATCAGACCAACATTGGAGCAATTCATGAGCAATGCTGATTCAAATCGGATTAGGAAAATTAGGTACATGATAAAAGCATTCAATTTATGACTGAGAATTGGGATGAAATCTAATTCAGTCATATTCTGCACCAAAGGGAGTCAGATTTAACAGGGGAGACATATCTGACCATCCACCCATGAAACACTAACCTTTAATCCATGAAGCACCAGCCCCATCCATACATCAGCTCAGGTCAGCCTCCCAGGCACTAAAGGCCACCATCACTGTACAGCTTCCACATCAAGAAAAGCAACCACATTTGTAATTTTAAAGTTAGAGGTGTGGAAAGCTCATAGACCTTCACTGTGCAGTAGTTAAGACACAGACCACCCCTGCACCGCCCCCCCGCGCCCCCCCCCCCCCACAGGATATGATAGGGTTCCGTTCAAGTCGGAAATGCAGCCACCCGGCAATATATTTAAATAAAAACTCAGGCCAACGCCCATGTTGTTAAACCAGGGTGCTTAACTCAACTATTCAGACATCGCCGCGAACCGAGTTCCCACATGGCGGAAGTTGCCTGCAGCAGCCGACAAATCTATCCTGCCGGTCTCCCAAATGCTCATTTGTATGTACAATCTGTACACAAATCAGGCGTTTGTAACCTGGGGAGGACCTGTATGAGGAATATTTTCATCATATACTTAAAAGAATTTTCAACAACCCCTATAAATTAAATGGCCTGGTGTGATATTTATATTAAGTAAAAGAAACTTTAATTGTTTGTGCTAGTTTGCAGCCAAGGTTGAACTGTGCTCCATGTTAAATTTCCTTGCTTTTTGGACTGCCCAGGAAGGTGTGTACAGAATGGCAGTCAGCGGGAGCAGAAAGCAGACAGTCTCACACAGGTCCATGGCGGCTCCAGTTTGCTTACCTGCCCTGCACAATTCACAAAGTATTCACACTCTAAGTGCCCTCTGTCAGTTTCCACTCCAGTCACGTGATCATCCTTGACTATCACATGATTGACGCTGGTGCCTTCATATATTTTGACACCTGAATTAAATAACAGGTTAAATCAAAAACCAGATCTCATAATTCAGCAATTTAAATTCGCAAGAAAAAGCAGGGGCAGGCCATTCAGCCCTTCATGTCTGTTCCATCAGTCAGGATGATCATAGCTGACCTTTTACTTCATTGCCACTTCCCTGCACTAACCCCTTATCCCTCGATTTCCCTAATACTCCAAAATCTATCGATCTCAGTCTTGAACGTGCAACCTTCCTTGGGTGGGGAGACTGAACCATCTGCAATATTCCAGCTGCGGCTTCACCAGGGCCCTATAAAACTGCAGTAAGGCACCTCCACTCTTGTAGTCAAGTCCTCTTGCACTAAATGCCAATGTATTGTTTGTCTTCCGAATTGCTTACTGTACCGGTACATTAACTTTCAGTGATTCATGTACACGGACACCCAGGTCCCTCCAAGCACCAAAACCTTTAAATCTCTAAGTATTTCATCTTTCTATTTTTTTCTACCAAAGTGGATGATCTCACAATTTTTTTTTCTTACACATCATATTCCATCTGCCATATTCAATTAGACTGTCTTTATCTTCTCGAAGTCACTCTGCATCTCCGGCCCGCCTGCCTCTGCACCCCCACCCAAAAGTTTGTATCACCAGCAAACTTGGTTATTACATTTAGCCTTTGTCCAAATCATCCATTGTAGATTGTACAGGCAACCCCATGTTATGGCCGGGCAACGGAAATTCGCCCTTACAGAGTTCACAAATCATGACCCAAAAATTTGAGGTAAGAAATAAAATTCACTCTCATGGAATTTATGTGCAAAAAAGTAAATATATAAACACAATAATTTTTTTCAATTTGCGTTTCTTGACACATACACAGATGATGTGGCTTCGCGTTACAGAAAATCGCGATATGAATCGCGATATGAACACGGGGTTGCCTGTATGCAGCTGGGCTTCCAACACAAAAACACCTACAGCATCTCCCCTCATCATATCCTTGAAATCCAAAAACGACCCATTTACTCCCATCCGTTAACCTTTCTATACATTAACCAATCCTCAATCCACACAGGGATATTAAACCAATTTCCATGTTAAGTCTTCATATAAACCACAGGCGGCATGATATCGAAGGCCGACTGAGTCCAAATACATTACATCTACCTGTTACTCTATCTTTTCTGCTAGTTACAAGCTCAAAACACGTTAACATAGCTGCCAAATACGATTCTCCTTTCACATATCCATGGTTCTGGCATTTTGCATTTTTTTCAGATTTCCTGCATTTACTGACTTTTGCTTCAATTGTCTCTGCCCAATCCTATTTTTTCTCCAAGTGCCCTGTTATCACTTCCCTAATAGATTTCAATGTTCTCCCTACAACTGATGTTACATTAACTGGTCTACATTCTTCTGTTTTCTCCCTCCCTCCTTTCTTAATGGGTTTACATTTCCTTTCTTCCAAAATGTGGGAATGATACTCAAACTTATGGAATTTTGAGAGATGACAGCCAGTACATCCACCATCTCTTTCAAAACTTAGGGATGGAAATCATTGGGTTCTGGGGATTTATTGGCTTTCAATCCCATTCATTTCTCCAATTATTTTTAACTAATGTTTATTTCCTTCAGCTCTTCATTCACTCTAATCACATAACTAGGGCTGCGGATAGGGCTTTAAACTAAATAGTAGGGGGGTAAGTTCAACAGATTGGAAAAATATGGATAAAGTAAAAGGACAGTGCAGGAAAGGTTACCAAAGTCTCCAGAATAAAAAAAGATGAAGTTTAGAAAAAGATAAGAATTTAACTTCAGGCAACATGGAGACAAATTGAATGCACACAGTATACGAAACAAGGTAGATGAGCTTGTTGTGCAGTTAGAAATTGGCAGGTGCAACACTGGCAGAGTCATGGCTGAAAGAAGTTCACATCTGGGACCTAAACATCCATATCCTATCAAAAAGACAGGCAGGTGGTCAGTGGGAGTGGAGTGGCTCTGCTGGTAAAAAAAAATGAATTCAAATCCTTAACAAGAAATGACAAAGGATCAGAAGATGTAGAAACCTTGTGGGTAGAGTGAAGGAAATGCAAGGGAAGAAAGACCCTGATGGGAGTTACATACAGGCCTCTGAATAGTAGTCAGGATGTGGGGTACAAATTACAACATGAGACAGAAAAAGCATGTATGAGACGCAATGTTACAGTGGTCATGGGGATTTCAATATGCAGGCAGACTGGGAAAATCAGGTTGGCACTGGATCCCAAGAGAAGGAATTTGTAGAATGCCCACAAGATAGCTTTTTAGAGCAGCTTGTGGTTGAACCCACCAGATAAAAGGTAATTCTGGATTTGGTGTTGTGCATTGAACCAGATTTGATGAAGGAGCTTAAGGCAAAGGAACCCTTAGGAGGCAGTGATCATAATATGATAGAATTCACCCCACAGTTTGAGAGGGAGAAGCTAAAAATCAGATGCATCGGTATTACAGTTCAGTAAAGGTAACTACAGAGGCATGAGAGAGAGGAGCTGGCCAAAGTTGATTGGAAGGGGACCCTAGCAGGGATGATGGTAGAGCAGCAATGGCAGGAGTTTCTGGGAGTAATTCAGAAGACACGGGATCATTTCATTCCAAAGAAGCAGAATTTTAAAGGAGGATGAGGCAACCGTGGCTGACAAGGTAAGTCAAAGACAGCATAAAAGCAAAAGAGAGGGCATGCAACATTGCAAAAACTAGCAGGAAGCTAGAGGATTAGGAAGCTTTTAAAAACCAACAGAAGGCAACTAAAAAAGCAATAATGGGAGAAAATATGAAATATGAAGACAAGCTAGCTAATAATATAAAGAGGGTACCAAAAGTTTTTTCAGATGTATAAAGAGTAAAAGAGAGGCAAGAGTGGGCATCTGACCGCTGGAAGATGACGTTGAGAGGTAGTAATGGGGAACAAAGAAATGGCGGATGAACTGAAGTACTAGCATGCATAGAAGATTAGCTGACTGGCAGAAGGCAAAGAATGGGAATAAAGGGGGCCTTTTCTGGTTGGCAGCCAGTGACTAGTGATGTTCCTCAGGGGTTGGTGTTGGGTCCACTACTTTTCACGTTATGTGTTAATGATCTGGATGACGGCATTGATGGCTTTGTGTCCAACTTTGCGGATAATACAAAGATAGGTGGAGGGGCAGGTAGTGTTGAGGAAACTGAGTCTGCAGAAGGACTAGGATCAATTGGGAGAATGGGCAAAGAAGTGGCAGAAGGAATATAGCAGAGGGGAGTGTATGGTCATGCACTTTGGTAGAAGGAATAAAGGCATGGACTATTTTCTAAACAGGGAAAGAATTCAGAAATCAGAGGTGCAAAGGGACTTGGGAGTCCTAGTGCAGGTTGAGTCGGTAGTAAGGAAGGCAAATGCAATGTTAGCATTCATTTCGAGAGGACTAGAATATAAAAGCAAGGATGTAATGCTGAGGCTCAATAAGGCATTGGTCAGACGACATTTGGAGTATTGAGAGCAGTTTTGGGCCCCATATCTAAGGAAAGATGTGCTGGCATTGGAGACAGTCCAGAGGAGGTTTACAAGAATGATCCCAGGGATGAAAGGGTTAACATGTGAGCAGCATTTGATGGCTCAGGGTCTATACTCACTGGAGTTTAGAAGGATGAGGGGAATCTCATTGAAACCTACCAAATATTGAAAGGCCTGGATAGAGTGGATGTGGAGAGGATGTTTGCAGTAGTGGGAGAGTCTACGACCAGAGGGCACAGCCTCAGAATAAAAGGAGGTCCCTTTAGAACAGAGATGAGGAGGAATCTTTTTGGCTAGAGGGTGGTGAATCTGTGGAATTCATTGCCACAGATGGCTGTGGAGGCCAAGTCATTGGGTATATTTAAAGCAGAGGTTGATAGGTTCTTGATTAGCAAGGGTGTCAAAGGTTACGGGGAGAAGGCAGGAGAATGGGGTTGAGAAAGAAAAATAAATCAGCCATAATCAAATGGCAGAGCAGACTCGATGGGCCGAATGGCCTAATTCTGCTCCTATGTCTTATGGTCTCACTCTAGAGTGATTGTTCTACACTATTTCAGGGAGATTTTCCATATCGTCTTCTGTGAAATAAGACAAAATATTTGTTTCACTCCTCAGCTCTTTCCTTATTTCCAAAAATAATTTCTGCTCCCTCAGCATGCCAAGGACCCACATTAACCTCTGCTAATATTGTCCTTTTTACCGATCTATAGGAGCTTTTACAGTCTGCTTTTGCCTTTCTTGCAAAATTACTCCTGTATTTCCCACTCTCTTCCCTTGCAAATGCTTGGTCTATCTTGCTGAATTCTGAAATATAGAGAGACTTGGGGAGGAAATTCCGGAGCATTCCCAACAGCTAAAGTGCAGCCATTGATGATGCAATTAAAGTCAGAGGCCAGAACTAGAGAAGAAAATTTATGTTAAAGCATTCCAGCAATCAAGAAAATTAGAGTAAGGGAGAGAGGCAAGTGATGGATTTGAAAACTGCAGAAACAAATGTTGGATCTGATGATAGCAATGTGTTTGAGGGTCCACAGAGCAGGGGGTGGTCAATGATTTGCTGAGTGGAGCTGATCAAATGTCAGTGCAACCCACTCAAAAAGAGTGGCAGCACCTGAATAACAGCAGGTGGTTAAGCTTTGAACGCAGTTTCACAAGGCAGGGATCGCAATCTAATATTTACTTGGAGAGACCACAAGCAAGTTCTTTCACAGGAGTACAAAGTTCACTGAAGGTGGGACAGGGGAGGTTTATTAAAAATATAAGTTCTACCTTAAGCAAAAGGCCATGCTTAATACCAGAGACAAGAAACATAACCTATTAACTAGAAAGCAAAAGTCTTTAATAAGTCAATAATTTAATTGCATCGCTCAACATTTGAAAATAATCAAACTGAAATGATTTGGAAGCTCACCATTGTTTGCAGCAACTCTCGCCAGTGCCTGAGCAACTTCTGGGGGTGAGATGACAGCATCCCCTGGGACATGCATTGCTCCAACCAGGTCATGGATGTTCACTAGAGGGTGCAGTTGTGCTACCTGCTTTGGACTGATGATGTCACAGGAGATTCCCATTACCCTGACAACATACATGAAATGACACATTTAACACTTCCAATAAAGCAAATCTTACAGAACACATACCTTTTGGAAATTGAGCAAGTTAGTGTGTTTTTGTGTGGAAACTACCAATACAATTATACAGGACTTACTATGATGGACCATCACATCTCGCTGAATTAAAGTTAATTCAGCGAGATGTGATGGTCGATCACAGTAAATGATGTAGTCCAAACTCCTAGACTCCCAGGATCTGCTGAATTACTTATCTCAAGCCCCAGAGTGCCAGTCAGTATTATTAGCTATTGCTCTCTAATTCTTCTCTCACAGCATATATCGTGTTATGCTCAGGAGAGAGGACAATCAACTTGCTCCATTGCCACTCCTGTCCATTGGTCTTCACGTACATGACAGTGAGAAGACTTGTTCCCGTTATCCTCACTCCTCTCCAAGGGGAAATGTCCAGCCTCAGCACAGCCAAAATGAAGAACTCAGCAAACCAAGAGTCTGAACCAAGAGGTATCTGGTAATGCAGATAGGAGTTGCTCTCCACCCACAAGTTTTCAAAAATTAACACCTAGATCCACCACAGGTGGTGGTGTACACAAGGCATACCAATGATTAAATGACATCCTCTGAATAGGAGTGACATTGAATGTAGATTCTAAATTGTACATTAATGGTAAGTTACTCATACATTTTCCTATAATGTTCAGACCTCTGCTGTGGAATCAGAACTGGGTATATAACAAACGTCTATTGAATTAACTGGTGAACAGATGAACAGAACTGTTAATAGCTGCCCAAGCAAGGACATGCGATCATCACCAAACTTTAAACTAACAGTTCTGTTTTCCTATTTCAGTGTAATCCATCTAATCTGTTTGTTTGATCAGATGGCTCTATTGCAACCCAGCTCTAAAACTCTGATTGCATTAATGTTCTAAATAGTAGTGCATCCACTGTTTAATCAGCTGCTAATGGCAGCCCCACCAATTGTCTCAAAGTAGGCACTTTATAGGGTACTTCACCTACAATTCCCATTAAATACTCTTAGTGGACATTTCAAGATATTAAGCAGTCTGCAACTCATTTTACTTACTGTAATCGGGAAACAAGACGGCGCAGGGAGATAAGTCGATCCTGTGTATGAGCCAGTGAGATCGACCCAGTTTGCATATAACCTGGTAAAGATGACAAGAGATCAGATTGAAGTTACAATTCTGCACTCATTCACTTTGATGTTGTGCAACAAGTAACAGGAACCTTGCAACCAGTCCTCAGGCAAGTCATTGAGAGCAAATAAACAGAGATGAAGGGGATGAACAGAAACACTGCAACTGGTCCCCAAGTACATACATAAACAGTGTTAGCAGAAACACTACAGGCATCTGACCCTATATAAAATCATAAAAACATACAGCATAGAAGCAAGCCCTTTTGACCCACCTTATCCATGCCAACCATGATGCCAATCTGTACTGATCCCATTTGCCTGCATTAGGTGTGCACCCCTCTATGCCTTTACTATTTAAGTACCTGTCCAAATGCCTCATAAACATTGTAAATGTATCTGTCTCCACAAATAATGTCAAAAAAGTCTTACCTGTTTGGATGCCAGTTTCTTGTGCCAAATGCTGATAAAGTTTGTTTGAATAGTCTGCCATCTGGGTTTCTATACCGATATGTTTGACTGTGCTTACAATGCCACCACAAAGGCGGGTAGTTCCTCCAGCTAACCTGCCAACATAAAAAGACTGAGGGGTCAGTGAAATACCAAAAGGCACACAGGCTGGGTCAGGGATGTCCATCACTCCTATCTCCTCCCACACCACGCTTCATACCAAACGCATACCTGTGGCTGTTCATGCATGCTTCAAAACAGCGTATTCTGCCTGAAAACATCTTCATTAATTGAAAACAAAGCAACAGAATGAAGGGATTAAGGGAAACAGATATGGGGGAGATGCACCTCATTGACTGAATAGATCCCACTTATTCAATTACCAAAATATGGTGAGAGTTTTTAATGATGGATGCCGCCGCCGCCTTGAGGCACCACCTCTTGAAGATGTCCTCGATGGCGGGAAGGGTTGTACCCATGATGGAGCTGGCTGAGTCTACAACCCTCTGCAGCCTCTTTCAATCCTGCGCATTGGAGCCTCCATACCAGGCTGTGATGCAACAAATCAGAATGTTTTCCACGGTACATTTGTAGAAAGTTGCAAGAGTCTCTGGTGACATACAAAATCTCCTCAACCTCCTAATGAAGTAGAGCCACTGGCGTGCCTTCTTCGTAATTGTATCAATATGTTAGGCCCAAGACAGACCCTCTGAGATGTCGATGCCCATGAACTTGAAGCTGCTCACCCTTTCCACCGCTGACCCCTCAATGAAGACTGGTGTGTGTTCTCCCAACTCCTCCTCCATGAAGTCCACAATCAGTTCCTTGGTCTTGCTGACAGTGAGTGCAAGGTTGTTGTTGCGACACCACTCGACCAGCCAATCTATCTCACTCGTGTATGCCTCCTCATTGCCATCTGAGATTCTGCCAACAACAGTGTTCTCATCATCAAATTTATAGATGGCATTTGAGCTATGCCTAGTCACACAGTCATGAGTATAGAGAAGGTAGAGCAGTGGGCTATACAGGCATCCTTCAGGTGTGCCTGTGTTGACTGTCAGCAAGGAGGAGATGTTACTACTGATCCGCTCTAACTGTGGTCTTCTGATAAAGAAGTCAAGGATCCAGTTGCAGAGGGAGGTACAGAGGCCCAGGTTTTAAAGCTTGTTGATTAGTACTGAGGGGATGATGGTGTTGAACGTAATCGATAAACAGCAGCCTATGTTTTACTGTTGTGTAGATGCTCCAAAGCAGAGCGCAGAGCAAGTGAGATTGTATCCACTGCAGAGCTGTTGTGGAGGTAGGGAAATTGCAGCGGACAGAAGTTGACTCTTGCTCAGGCAGGAGTTAATCCTAGCCATGACCAACCTCTCAAAGCACTTCATCACAGTAGATGTGAGTGCTACCAGGTGAGAGTCGTTGAGGCAGCTCACCCTGCTCTTCTTAGTATGATTGATACTCTTTTGAGCACTGGTATGATGCCCTTTTGAAGCAGGTGGGAACCTCTGACTGCAGCAGTGAGAGGTTGAACATGTCCTTGAACACTCCAGCCAGTTGGTCTGCACAGATTTTCAGTATCCTGCCAGGTACACCATCGGGGCCTGGCGCCTTGTGAGGGTTCACCCTCTTGAAAGATGTGCTGACGTCAGCCTCCGAGACAGATCGCAGGGTCGCCAGATGCTGTGGGGATTCACACAGGCGTAGTGTTGTTCTCCCTTTCAAAGTATGCATAAAAGGGAGTGAAGCGTCACTGCCATTTGTGCTGTTAGGTTTCGCCTTATAGGAAGTAATGGCATGCAAACCCTGCTACAGCTGTCGTGCATCCGATTGTCTCTCTAACTTCACAAGGAATTGCCTTTTCACTCTCACGATGGCCTTCTGTAGGTCGTACCTGGACTTTTTGTAGGGTTCTGGATTGCTGGTCTTGAACGCCAACAGATGCCCTCAGCAAACTGCTAATCTCCTGGTTTGGGAAGACTCAGTACATTCTCGAAGGCACACATTCATCCACATAGGTCTTGAGGAAGTCGGTGATGGCCGTGGCATATTCATTCAGATCCGTAAACAAATCCCTGAATATGGTCCAGTCCACCAATTCAAAGCAGTCCTGTAAACACTCCTCCACCTCCCCTGACCATACCTTCGCAGTCCTCCCCACTGGTACTGCGGTCCTCAGTCTCTGCCTATACGCTGGGAGTAGAGGTACAGCCAGGTGATCGGACTTGCCAAAGTGTGGGCGCGGGATGGCACAGTAAGTGTTCTTGACGGTGGTGTAACAGTGATTGAGTGTGTTGACTCCTCTGGTTCCGCAGGTGACATGTTGGTGGTAGTCTGTAAGAGACTTCAAGCTGGCCTGGTTGAAGCCCCCGCAATGGTCGGGAAGGCATCAGGATGCACTGTCTAGTGACTGCTGATTATAGCGCTCAGCTCCTCCAGTGCCAGCTTGATGTTTGCCAGGGGTGGAATGTACACCAATACCGGGATGACGGCAGAGAACTCCCGCAGTAGGGAGCTTTTTGCAAGGAAGAATGGGTGAAAATCCCCCAAACAAGAATTGAAAGACTCTTAGCTGGCTACAGAAAGCGTTTCCAAGCTGTGATACTTGCCAAAGGGGGTGTTACTAAGTACTGACCATGCAGGGTGCCCAAACTTTTGCTTCAGGCCCTTTTCCTTTTTTGTTATTTTGAAACTGTAAAAGATGGAAATAAAAAAGTAATCTTGCTTAAGATATTAAAGAAATGTGTCATCTTTAACTTTAGGCCTTTTGAAAATGAGGTCATCTTTTACTCACTTAGCTATTCACAGTAACAGAAATTGTGACCAGGGGTGCCCAAACTTTTGCATGCCTCTGTATGTCAGTGATAATAAACCTGATTCGATTCAATTCCCAGCCAGAGTGGAACTGAGGTTAGCTTCTTCTGCACAAATTAGGCATCACACCCAATTTTCTGATTAGGAGGCCTCCTCACATGATTTATACAAAGTGTTGTTTATGTGTTAAGCAAAAGATTTTCTTTCCAAGTACGACAACACAACATTACTGGCAGCAACATGAGGTAATGACAAGCTAAGCCAATACATAATCAAACAATGGTACAATTACACTGAAATAGCAGAAGGCAAGTTGTACAGCCTCGTTTACACTTCCCACTTTAACTGCATCAGAATTGATCAGTGCCTTTATCTTTTTTCAAAACATTACAGGGTCTGCATGCATGTGAGTAGGTACCAAACATTTTCTCCAATATCTTGGACAGTTACACTTCCTTTTCTTACCGTCCTTGCTCCAGCAACACAACATCGTTCCACCCGAGCTTGGAGAGGTGATATGCCACCGATGACCCCACAATCCCTCCGCCACAAATCACAACGTGGGCCTGACTAGGCAGTGGCCTCATGTTCGACTCGGGCACGGTTGAGCTGTCCCTCTGACAGCTGGTAGACAAATGGCGCTGCAAGGGCCGGACAACATCAGACACCAGGCGGGGAAACATCTCAGGCCGGAGATAGCTCCGTCCTGCAGCAGAACAGCTCCTCATTGTTCAGTGAGAGATAGATTGCTGTATACTAATAACTGAAAGGTAATTTTCACACATGAAAATCAAGAAAAACATACATCTAAATAATAGAGAAAATATTTCATGAAAATCAAATAAAAACTGCAGATACTGTAATTCTGAGATATAAACAGAAAATGCTGTAAATACCTAGCAGATCAGGTAACATCTGCGGGAAGAGAAACAGTGAACATTTCAGACAGAAGACTATTCCCCCAGACTTGAAACGTTAGATGTTTCCCATTCCATGGATGCTGCATGGTCTGCTGAGTGTTCCCAGTAAATATTTCAGGTTGAAATGCTGTTTCTCTCTCCACAGATGTTGTCTGAATTGCTGAGTAACTCCAGCATTTTCTGTTGTTATCTCAGATTTCCAGCACCCACAGAATTTACTGCTGCACCTCAATAACACCCAAAGTAAAACAACCCAAGCCATTTTAAAGGTGCACTTATCTTACAAAAGTTAACATCGAACCAAACAAATAGACTACATGGCAGGTGACAGATTGACCAAAGGAGTGACTAACAGAGCTTGATGAAAAACACTATGATGCTGGAGGAACTCTAGCACTCTCCGGACAACCAGAGCTTGTTGTCAACAAGAGGGCCGCCGAG
Organism: Pristis pectinata; assembly: GCF_009764475.1. Lineage (NCBI taxonomy): Eukaryota > Metazoa > Chordata > Chondrichthyes > Rhinopristiformes > Pristidae > Pristis > Pristis pectinata. The sequence continues at coordinate 43,058,353 of NC_067417.1, forward strand.
TGTGGGGAATGGGAAGGGGAAGAGGGGTGCAGCAGATGTTCTCTGCAGCAGAAGGAGCCTGAAGAGAAGTTGTGGAGGGGCGAGGCCAAGGGAGCTTTGAAAGACTCGGAGGTGACTCCACCATTGCCACCCTTTACACTTGTGCCCCAGGCCGATGGCTTATGCTGCACTATTCCCAGCTGTCGACTTCCATCGCGCTCTCTCTGCCACCCGTGTCCCCGGTCGCGACACAACAAGACCCGGCCTCAGGACCCAAAGCCTCGGCGCCTCCATGGCGACAGCGGCCCGGCTCGGCCCTCTCAACCCTGCGGTCCGCCTCACAATCCCGACCTCTCGCTCACCCGTGGGCCCGGCTCCGTGCACCCAACCAGGCAGACAGGCCCCGTCTCAATCCCCGGTCTCCTCGGCACCACTTGACCCGCTCCACGACGGCTCTACCCCGGACATTTTGTGCCGGCTTCAACTCACCTCCACCCGACATCATCGCGGGCCCCGCCCCTAACTGCACGGCGTCCAATGGGAATGGAGAATCCCGTCCCTTTCCCCGCCTCCGGCTGAGATGATGGACAGGTTGAGCAAGTGTGTAAATTTGGAACAAAAAAATTGCAGAGGCTGGAAATTTGAAAGAGACAGAAAATGAAGGATTCACAAGTGAGGCTTTCAGAGAAAGAAACCTTTCCAGCTGAAGAGACATTAACCTCAATCCTTTCTCTCTCCCCTCCCACCACTGCTAACCTCTTCCAGCATCTTGTCTTTTTTTGTTCAGGTGAGTAGTATGTTGGTTCCAAGCTGGCTATAGAAGTAAAACTTTTATTTCAATGCGGTAAGTGAGCAGGATCTGGAATGTAGTTCCACGGTAGTAGTGGAAGTAAATTCACTTGTAGCTTTCAAATGGAATTCCCTGGTGGTCTCGGGGTTAGGATTCGGCGCTTTCACTGCCGCAGTCCGGGTTCGATTTCGGGCGACATGTTAGTGCAGAGGTTAGCATAACGCAATGACAGCGGTAGCAACCCAGGTTCAATTCGGGCCACTGTCTGTAGGGAGTTTGTACGTTCTCCCCGTGTCTGCGTGGGTCTCCTCCGGGTGCTCCAGTTTCCTCCCACATTCCAAAGACGTACAGGTTAGGAAGTTGTGGGCGCGCTATGTTGGCACTGGAAGCGTGGCGACACTTGTGGGCTGCCCAGCACATTCTCAGTAACGCAAAAAGATGTATTTCACTGTGTTTTTCCACGTACATGTGACTAATAAATAAATAAATCTCTCATGAAAACAATTTGCAAGGTGAGGGTGGGAGGAAGGACAAAGTATGGAAGTAGATGGATTGCTTTTACCTGGAGCCAGTACGGCCTCGACGAGCAAAACTGCCTTCTTCCCAGTTGTAACTTTTGAAATTCCATGTTAATATTACTCTCCCTTTGAAGATTTAATCTATCTGCTCAAGCTCGCTTGAAATTTCCAGATCAGTTTGGTGTATTAGTTTGTTGTAAGAGATTTATTCTACTCGTCATTTATTGGCTGTTTGCATGTTATATGATATTCACAACCACCAACATCACCTACACAGAGGTCAACTCAAGAAGTTAAAAAGCCAAACTAACATTCAGATATCCTTCAGCAATGGAATGAATGAAGCAAGAGGGAATGTAGATAAAGCTAAGCATCTTCAACAGCAATGTTTTCAGTCTGTTATATGGCTGAAAAGTACTCAGAGCAAAAACGATTATCCACTAATTTGCATAATATCTTGAAATTTTCTGGTTGAGTAAAAACCAGATCATAGGATAAATGCAAAATCTATTATCCAAACTGTGAAAAGGAGATGTAAATAGTTTATGCACATGTGCCAAGTGCCACTAGAAAGCGCCCAGGTGGACAGAAAATGAAATCATTGCAGAGGCATGAAGAGCAGTAAAGAAAGCATGAAGGTGTGTAGCCCAACACAGAATTTTCTCATAGAACAAACTGCTGGAGGAACTCAGCAGGTCAGGCAGCATCTGTGGAGGCAAAGAAATGGTCGACGTTTCAGACCCTGCATCAGGACTGAGAGTAGAGGGAACAGAGCCAGTATAAAGAGGGTTATGTTCTCTCTACTCTCAGTTCTGATTCAGGATAAAGAGGTGAGAGCGAAGGGCAAGTCAGGCGCTGGCAGGTGATAGATGGAACAGGAGGGGTGGAGTGGAGGTTACAGCAGCTGGTGGGTGGTATGTAGATATATAAGGAGAGGAAAAAATGGGGGAGGCAGAAGGAGCCATGTGGGGAGAGGGGTGGGGGTGGGGAGGTAGAGATAGAGACTGGAAGGTGATATGTGGAGATACAAGAGGCTGCAGATGCTGGAATTGATAAGAATAGTAATAAGTGGAACCAGATTGGAAGGGATAATGGGCAGGCAGAAAGAGTTGGGGGAGCGGATTTGAGAACCAGTGGGTTGAGGGTTGAGCATGTGGGTGAAAGGTAGATGGAACCAGGTGGGGGAGGTGTGAGATGATGGGTGGATCAGGAGAGAGAAAGAGCACAGTGGGTGAGGGTTACCTGAAATTGGAAAACTCAATGTTCATTCCATTGACTATCCAGGTGCAAAACAAGGTGCTATTCTTCTAGTTTGCATTTGGCCCCACACTGGCAGAGGAGAAGGCCAAGGACAGACAGGTCGATGTGGGAACGGGAAGGAAAATTAAAATGGCATGCAACCCCAGATGGCCTTTGCGGACAGAGTGCAGGTACTCCGCACGATGGTCGTGTAGCCAATGCTTGGTGTCGCCGATGTAGAGGAGGTCACATCAAGAACACCATATGCAGTAGATGAGTTTGAAGCTCTCTCCATTCTCATGGAATCCTTCTGTGCCATGAGGAATGAACAAATTGGTTCAACTATTTGAATTTCTATCTCAGGAAGAGGATTCATAATTCACTGACATGATGACCATTAGCAATATACATCAAGGACTTCAATTTATGTAGCTCCTTAAATGAACTATGTCACAGAGGGTTTCCATGGGCAAGGAAGTGTATTTGGGAAAATGTCCCCTCCCCCACCCAAACATCAATGATTTAGACTTGTGCCAAGGGCTGATGAAAACATTTGCGAATGGTCCAATGTTGGTTATGTGACTTGCAATGACAGAGGAAATCTTTCAATTACAGGACGCTAGCAATGGTCTAAATAATTGGGCAGAAAAGTGGCACATGGAATTTATCCAGAAAAATGTGAAGTAATGCATTTGGGGAGGTGCAACAAAACAAGGGAATAGAATTATAGAGCTATACAGCACAGACACAGGCCCTTTGGCCCAACTTGTCCATGCTGACCAAGTTGCCTAACTGAGCTTGTCCCAAATGGCAGGATATTGAGTGGTGGAACAAAGAGACCTTGGAATGCATATTCACAGATCTTTAACCATCTTTTTGGCCTTTAAAGGTTTATAGGATTTCAGTACAAGAATTATGAGATTTGAGTACAAGGTATCACTGCAAACATAAAGGGCACTGCTAGAGGTGACATCTAAACACAGTCAACCCCAGCCAAAGAGCATTTGGGATCTTTGAGAATGACACAAGCAATTTGTATCTCCTTAAACAGTCAGACTGATGAACTACTAATGAACAGAGTGCAAACTGAGCAACATTTAGAAAAGATAACTCACTGTCAAATCAGATGAAGAAAGCTAAACAGAGGAAAAGACAAAATTGAAAATTAATCTCCAAACAGTCACTACAATCTAAAGGATATTCCATACCTTTTAGTTTCAGTACCAGAGCTTGGCAGTGATTTAAGACTTACTGCAACTCTCACAGGCATTTCCTTGGCATCCAGGACTTGGTTCTGCTCCAATTCTGTGGGTTCTGAGGTGGCTGATAAGTCTAATATGGGATCTGCAGACTCTGCCACAGTTGGGGAAATGGTACTTGATGGGGTTGTTGGGTGGTATTTTGGGAAGTGGTGTACTACTTCACATTTTAGTGTGGATTTGTGCATGCTCCCAACTTACAGACGCATTTCTCAGTGCCATCCCAAATGCTCCTTATTCATTTTGTTTAGTCACAGGCCACTGAATCCCACAAGTTAGCAGGGACGATACATTCCCCCCCCGCCCCTCCCCAAGAGAATCTGAGGAAGTCCTTGAACCATTCCCTCCGTCCACCTGATAATCTCCTGTCATGACAGCGCTCTGAGTAGTGGCCGTTTCTGTTTCAGGTATGGAAACTACATGGTCTGTCCAACAGAGCAGAGATAGTGACCTGAGAGGGAGACACTGATAGTGATACACCGATAGTGATACACCTATCCTATTCACGGATTTGGAGGAATTTGCGGTGACAGTGTTGACGGTATTGCTCCAGTACTTTGAGGTGGTCCACGACTCAGTGTACAGGAGGGCAGAAGTCACTACTGCCTGGCAGACCACGTGCCAGCTCAATGGTCTTCACCTTCAAATGGGTCTCCTCAGATAGCCAACGGCTGATCGTGAATTTCTTCATCGTTATCTGCCATCGTTGAGAGCTGGCTTCTGAGGGAAGCAGTGTATGTCTTCCTGGGTCTCATTATTGGACCTTTACTGTCAGAGCGCAATGTTGTGTAGTAGGGGATTCATCAGTAGAGTACCTTTGTTCTGCTGCTCATTCTTCTTAAGATGAGGATGTACACATTCAGAGACCAAGCTTAGTTATCATCAACTCATTCATTAAAGCAGAGAATGGACTTTCGACTAGGATCCCAGCTCCTTAATGTACACATGCGCAAGCATCATCTGCGTATTGGAGCTCAATGAAATCAGGGTGGTGGTTCTGAAGTAGCGGCAATCTAGATTGAACAGTTCCACTGCAGTGGAAAACTTGGTAGAGATGAGGTGCAGTGTTGCAGCTTGAAAGATTGAGAAAAATGTTGGGGCATTGATGCAGCCTTGCTTGAAAGCAGTCTGCACCGAGCTGGGGTCTGTTGTGGACCCATTAGTTAAGATTAACAGCAAAATGGTATTTAGACAGAAATGCCTCAACTTAGTGTTGTTTTGTAACGTTGGACTGAATTTGTTAGAAAAGGAACTCCATGCCTTTCAATATTTGTATGGAAAATCACAAGCACATTTAGCCTCAACACTACTTAAACATTAAAATCAAATAACACTCCAGCATCACTTATACACAGGATCAGGACAGTCTGCCTAAATTTGTAAACAAAAAATCAGTGCAGTCAGTCCTCCACAATCAGCATGTAGATTTGAATGAATTGCAATTTTGGCATGTAATGTATCCAAATTGTAATTTTAAATCCATTACTATTTTAGTTACAATTTATCTTTGACAATCATTTATTGACCTGCCAAGCCTAATCACAAATAGAGCTAGCTGCAATACGTTCCTTACCATACGCTTCTGCGTAGGCAGGCAATTTAGCGACATTTATACACTTAACATATCAGGTTTCATCAGAACTTTAAACCATTAAACTAAATTTGAACTGAAAGATTTGGAACATCTGTGGTGTCACTCAAGGCCAGAGGGAGATTATTTTTAAAATGTATGATAGACGCATTATGCTCCAGATGCAAAGTGTTCCCATAGATACTGCACAACCACTCTTATAACTCAGTCCCTCCTGCCGAGAACTCCAGACATTTCATCAATCTGACACTATTTCTGAGTCAGTTTACCAAATAATTGTTAGACTGGGGATAACAATGTGCTACCTGCCCAGTGTACCTGCCAAGAGGACTCACAGCTGCACCAGAACCACCCAAAGGATTGAAAGGACACCTCACCACTAGCAAGTCAGAGTTCAGATCAACTTATGAAAGCAAAAAACTGCAGATGCTAGAAATCCAAAGTGTTCCTACAAAGGACTTCCAACCTTAAGTGTTATCTGTTTCTCTATCCATGGATGCTGTATTTCCAGCATTTTGTTTTTATTTCAGATAATCTTAACCAGAAAACTGTTCAGAACCTAATAAAATTCAAGTTTGGCAAGGAAATACAATGAACAGGACTCAAGTGGAAAGGACAAAGTTTAAAAACCTGCAGACCATTTTATTAATAAATTCTGCCATTTCTTCTGTACAGAACAAAGAGCCTGTATGTTAGGATTTCATTAACATCTCAAATTACACAGCATGATTGGGAACAAGTATCTTTTACGTTCAGAAAGTGGATTTTATACACAGAAAAAAGTTTACAAACCCTGGTTTGTAAATTTTACTTCAAAGTGACATTGACACCTACAGCAGAACAACGCACAACTTTTCGCGTTTTCTCTGTACAATACACAGAGTGATACCTTGTAGCATCCCTGTACACAATTTCACTACAGATAATCTGTATTAAAAATTTTAAACACCCTACAAAGGAAATTTAAAAAATGATAATCCCATGTCTGCAACATGCAGGCCACCCTCTCACCACGATGGCAGTCACAAAAGTGACCAGGCAAATCCACACGAGAACTTTAAACAGAAGGCAACAGAAAAGAGTCGACAGTTGCAGGCCGTGACCCTGCTAGAATTTATTAGTAAACAATAAATAAGGCTGAAAATTCAACACATAGGGCAAAAATAAATGTGCATGATACTTCTGTTAGCAGTCAGGGATCAGTATGTAAAATGTACATTGCCTGATTAGATCATTGTTCAGCTGATGGGATTTACAACAGTCTTGTGGAATGGTATTAATCATTGGTAGCACCCTTAAGGTGCATCCAACAGAGATCCTGTCAAATCTGACTGAGGCCGATTAAAGCATTTGGTTCATTACCTGATTATTAACACTACATTCATGACAAAGTATCTTTCAGCATAAAACGGACTTCAAAGAACTGACAGATTTTGGCAATTGTTCGAACAGAATTTTTAAAATGGGCAAAAGTACTGCCACAGAATATTACTTCTATTGATTCCAAGTCAGCAATATTTTACATCATACTGATATGCACATTTAATTCTTTATACTTTATGCTACCTTAGTTTATACCATATAACCACACAATTCACTGCTGTAAATGTATGTGAAAATTCATCTCATGAAATTATATCCTTCTAAAACTAAATAATTTTAGGCTGGTTAGTTCCCACTAGAGAGCCTTTTTCAGAGCAATATGATCAAAATGGGGCTGTTAAAAAAAGTGCACGAATATAATGAATTACATATGAATTAATGAGCCTTGTCTTAATTCAAAAATGGTCAAGGGGCATAAAGTGACGTAACTAACACATGCACAGTAAACCATTCTCAGAGTGGCAGTACTGAGCTTTGCGGTTAAACCCCTTTAAGTCCTTTGAACTCCAAGTGATGAGGAAAAATCTGTAACTGAGGCCTCTGAGCATGTGCTACAAGCCACAAACTGGAACTGAAAGAGAAAGCCAATCAAAGCACAGCATACAGATTAAAATGACCACAAATTTACACAATGCCAAACATTTCAAATATACAGTGAATTAAGTTTGGCCTCAATACATGTGGACATTTTAGAGAGTGGCTCAATTTTTATGTTCTGCACAGACAGGTCCCTTTAAATCACTAGCACACAGTATTTAATTTACAAGACTGGATAATGGGCAGAGTCATAGCCCATTTTCTCTTCCTCACCATCACCTAAAGAAAGCATGAACAATCTGCAAAAAAAAAGAGCAAATCAATCTGATTTGTACAGTCACCACAAGAGTTGAAGCAGACACTTTTGTGAAGTGTCCTACAGTCTACTTGAACTGATGCAATTCTTTGGAATCATTCCAGTTGTGGCAGTTAACTTTCCTACAGGTGAGAATCTCTGTTGGATTAGACTGCTACCAATAAGACTTGCTGATCTGGGCAAACGCAATTCAGATACACATTGGAAACCAAGTCTACAGGGAACTAAAGAGAGGAGTCCTGCTGGAGCAGAAGCAGCAGCTTTTAGTTCGCACATTTGTTCTGCAGGCAAAATCTGTGCAGAACAAACTGAGAGCAAGTGTAAAGGATTGGATTACGTCCGCTGCCCTTATTTAAGGAGACTATACAGAGGCTGTACAAAAGCAGGCTTTGACCATGCTCTACCTATCCTTCAGCTCCCGTGTCACTCGTTTGGTGATCCTGCCGCAGGTCATGCCCAGTAGAAATAGGACGCACACTCCCAACGCCAAGAAGCCCATCAGGTAATTTTTGGATGGAGATGTCATAACTTGATAGGCTAGGTCTGCAAAACCCTCAGCTGGGGCAACCTACAAGAAAAAACAGAAGCATTATATTAACTGAGATTAAGACTAAACTAAGACATAATGATATTCCATGAAAACCAGGCAACAGATTCTTGATAAGCACCAAGTTTTGTGAACATGAATTCCAGTGCAATATCTGTGAAACCTTGTACCTTTCCATTTTCCACCCTCTCCACCCTTGGAATGCACTATTCCCAATGCAGGCAAAATTACATCAGAATTCCCAGCACTTCAGCTGATGTGCCACAATCCCCACGATATACTCAAACCACCACCCACAACCTTACCTTTAATGACCTTAAAAACTTGTTCCCTGGCAGCAACATCCATTTCAGAAATGTACGGTGAAGTGTTATCAACCTCGTGCCTAATGGTCCAAGTTAGTACTGAAAGTCAAGGTCTGCTAAAAGCTCAGTGGTGCTGAGGAGCTGCGTTCCCACTTAAAGTTCTGATAAATGCTCATTGACCTGTATCATTAAGTTTTTCTCTTCACAAACCTGCTGAGTATTTTCAGTGTTTTTATTATAATGAAGAGAATTCAGCACTGGCAATTATTGACAGGGTGGAGAGAAGTAGTATTTTCAGTTGTGGCTTTTATGCTTCTAAAAGTGGAATGTTTCACTCTGCATTCATACCCCAGCATGCCAAGAACTGCGTTGGTGTAGCAACACACTGCCGAGAGTCCCTTACTCAAGCACTAGTTCACATTACCTTTGCTGCATAACTCCACATTTCCTGACGATCTTGTAATCTCTTTTTGCAGTCTGGTTGCAATCTCACTGTTTTATCTTCCAGTGCTTCAAGCAAACATGACATTTCTGGAGAAATAAAAGAAATAAAACCAATAAATGTCAAACCATCCAACGAGTAAACCACAGGAATCCTGTGCAAAGTGGTATTAACCTTGGACTGTCGTCAAAACATCAAATATTGAATGAAAGATTAACTTATTAAAGTGCAGGATTATTTAAAAAATTGCATATTCTCTTCATGTTTTATTGATAAGTGAGACAAAATATTCCCTTAAGCTACAGCAGGGTTAGCAACAATATTTGCAGATACAGAGCTGTCATCAAAAGATGTGGAAACCTGGAAAGCTTTGGATGCTGAAAATATCAGAGCTGATTATAGTTTTTAACATAGTGGTTATGTTTATTAACCAAGGACATTGCTAATGCCTGATTGCAAACCATGGAATATCACCCAGTATGGCCCAGTAACACCACCATTCACCAAGATGGTCAAATCCCAGAAGGCACACACCAGATAGGGTTTGCATTTGACAGTGGAAGAACCCAACAGTTGAGGTAAAACAACTTGGCCTGGTCCTCATCAATCTAATATCTGCAGGTTCATCTGTCCATGAAAGCATTGGTATTACTGGAACAGTAACCACCATCCAAGTCCTTCTGAAAACAAAGTCCCATCTTCACAATAAGGACAGTGTTCATTGTGTTGTTTATCAGTACATTGTAATAAATGGGGTATAATCAGAATGTTATGCAGTGAAAAATAAACTTTCACCTTTGTGCCTACTTTGGCCATTAGTCTCTGTGCTTAGTGGGGACTTTATGTCTGATCCAGCCAGAACCCTTCATCTGGCCTTTGATAGGTGATTGGTAAACTGCCAGCATCACTCTGAACATCTCAATTTTTACACTCTGCATACTCACTAACCAACTCTCCTCAAATTTGCAACAATCCATTGACTTAAGACCAACCTTAACATCATTACAAAAGACTTGATTGGAACACAAGATCCTGAAGGACAGAACGGGGGGTGGGGGTCACTATTCAAAACTAAGGGATCACCCACTTAACGTAGATGAGATAATTATTTTCTCTGAGGATCAAGATGCTTTGGAACTCTTTCAGGGCAATAGAAGCAGTCTTTCAATAGTTTTCAAGGTAAAGGCAAATAAAATCTTAATAAGCATGGAGTGAAAGGTTACTACAGGTAAACAGAAATGCTCAGCTATGATCTTATTGAACAGCACAGCAGGCTTGAGGGGGCAAGGTGCCTACTCCTGCACCTTTGTTCAGCACACCGACAGATCCCTACCTTACAGGGACTAGGTGCACCACTGATACCTACCACCTCCCCTGGACAAAGACCCCACCGCAGAACATCAGCCCACTGCTTCCTCTTTCCTTTGTGAGACTTGCCCTTTGCAATACATTTCCCTCTACATACATTGCCCATAAACTATGCCCAGCTTTTTTTTTACCTCCTCCACAAGATTAACAAACTGGATTATCCCAACAGATCTACACTCCCAGCCCGCTCTTCTCAAAACAGAATTTTCTTCTTCCTTTTCCAACATCCGCTTTCTTCCCTTATCCAGTCTGTACCCTCCTACTTGAACAACACTTGCGATGCCCTCCATTTACCAGTTTCCAATTGCCTGGCCCCAACTGGTTCATTTTCACCATGGATAAAAGAAAAGGCAATAGTGCAAGGCAGTGACAGGGTTAGCAATCTAGTGAGTTCAGAAGTATAAAATATAGAATCAGTTTGGGAGAGATAGGAAATGGTAAGGGTAAGAAGTCACTGTTGGGAGTAGTACACTTTGTCCACATTATCTGGGAGATGGGGCACCAACTTCACACAGAAAACAAAAACGCAGATACCCACAGGACCCTCTACCATATATCACATACAACAGCCACCCCCACCCCCACAAATAAACCCATATGTTAAAAGCATTAACACACATTAATGATCACATTACAATATTTAATTACTGAAGAGGAAATTATATCACCCAGCAGAACAATATATGGATCAGTTGTGAATTCCCAAAGTGCAGCTGTGTAAATAAGATCTCTCTCATTTGCAACAGCAGCTGATTTGTTTTGCAGCAGGAAGACACTTAGCACAAGTGCTATAGAAACTGATTACTGTATTTCGACAAACAATAGTTACTCAATGTGTACCTGTATACAGATATTTGCTTGAAAAAATTAAGATGGGGCCCACGTAACAAGTTCACAAGTCCATGGATAGCAAGACAGCTGGTGAGGACCAAGTGCAGACAAGCTTCCTCACAGTAGCTATACTGTAGGACACAATTTAAATTTAGTTGTAATGGGGGCTTGTAATCTAGGTATTGCAACAACCTTGGGCAATTTTAATCATTATATAGATTAGACAAATCAAATTGGCAAAGCTAGCCTCAAGGATAAACTCAGATTATTTCAGATGGTTTCTTTGAGTAGTGCACTGAGGAACCAGAGAATATCCTATTTCAGATCTGGTATCTTGAAAAGAGGCAATTCTCTGTGCTTGTGCGTTTCAGCTTGCAGGAGTCGGGATTTGGAGCGAGAGATTTGAAAAGAGGTGAGCATCTGTGCTTGGGAGTTTCACCTTGCAGGAGTCTAGAAGAGGCACATTTGCACATTGTTAATAGTTGATTGGCTCATTAGCTAGTTAACAGCAGCCAGTAAAAAGTAGTAAGGGTCAAGCGGAGCAGCCATTGTGCGAGTGCGCCAGTGTTAGAGTAGGGAGCTGAGGCTTTGGCGAGAAGAGGCAGAGGCTGAGGAGTTGGCAACTTGGAGCGAGAGCAGGGGATTGAAGAAAGCGAGTCTCCTTGCTTCCTTGACAGTTTCACTTGCAGGAATTTAAGAGGCAAGTCAGCTAATTGTTAGTTAATAGATAATTGGCTAATTAACTAATTATCAGCAGCTAATCAAACGAAGTTAGGGTCAAACAGAATGGCCATTTTGGAGCAGCCATTTTGAGAGGGGCTGCTTTCTAGTCTAAGTGCTGCTGGTTGTCTTAGTGTGAGCTTTCGTGAATACCAGGCTTCAGCGAGGAGGGTGAGCAACACTAAGGTGAGGGTAGGTTCTTATTCTTTTTTTCTCTGTCTTTTTTATTTTCCTTCAAAGCTTTTTAGTCATGGCAGGTGAGCTCAGACCCATGTCATGCTCCTCTTGCACAGTGTGGGAACTCAGGGAGGCTGCCAGTGTCCCTGATGACTACATGTGCAGGAAGTGTGTCCAGCTGCAGCTCCTGTCAGACCGCATGATGGCATTGGAGCTGCGCATGGATTCACTTTGGAGCATCTGCAATGCTGAGAATGTTGTGGATAGCACATTCAGTGAGTCAGTCACACCACAGTTTAAAGGCCTAGGGAAAGACAGAGAATGGGTGACCAACAGGCAGAGCAGTAGCAGGAGTCCCCTGCGGTCATTTCCCTCCAAAATAGATATACCGCTTTGGATACTGTTGGGGGAGATGGCTCATCAGGGGAAGGCAGCAGTAGCCAGGATCGTTGCACCGTGTGTGGTTCTGCTGCACAGGAGGGCAGGAAAAGGAGTGGCAGAGCTATAGTGGTAGGGGATTCCATGGTAAAGGGAATAGACAGGAGCTTCTGCGGCCGCAAACGGGACCCCCGGTCGGCGTGTTGCCTCCCACGTGCAAAGGTCAGGGATGTCTCAGAGCAGCGGGAGGGCATTCCAGAAGCAGAGTGTGAACAGCTAGTTGTTGTGGTGCATGTAGGTACCAACGATATAAGAAAAAAGTGGGATGAGGTCCAACAAGCTGAATTTAGGAAACTAGGAAATAGATTAAGAAATAGGACATCAAAAGGTGATAATCTCAGGATTACTACCTGTACTACTACTGAAGGCATATGGCATGTTGGCCTTCATTAGTCGGGGGATTGAGTTCAAGAGCCATGAGGTAACGTTGCAGCTCTCTGAAGCCCTGGTTAGACCAAACGTAGAATATTGTGTTCAGTTCTGGTCACCTCACTATAGGAAGGATGTGAAAGCTCAAGAAAGGGTGCAGAAGAGAATTACCAGGATGCTACCTGGATTGGATAGCATGTCTTATGAGGATAGGTTGAGTGAGCTCGGGCTTTTCTCTTTGGAGAGGAGGAGGATGAGAGGTGACTTGACAGAAGTGTACAAGATGATAAGAGGCATGGATCAAGTGGACAGCCAGAGACTTTTTCCCAGGGTGGAAATGGCTAACACGAGGGGGCATAATTTTAAGGTGATTGGAGGAAAGTACAGGGGGGATTATCAGAGGCAATTTTTTGTTTTGCACAGAGAGTGGTGGGTGCGTGGAACGCGCTGCCAAGGGTGCTGATAGAGGCAGATACATTGGGGACATCTAAGAAACTCTTAGATAGGCACATGGATGATAGAAAAATAGAGAGATATGTGGGAGGGGAATGGTTAGATTGATTTTAGAGTAGGTTAAAAGGTCGGCACAACATCATAGGCTGAAGGGCCTGTACTGTGCTCTAATGTACTGGACTCTAATGTTCTAAATTCTATATGCCAGTCAGGGTAGGAATAGCAGCATAATTAGGATGAATATGTGGCTTGAGCAGTGGTGCAGGAGGGTGGGTTTTAGATTCCTGGGGCATTGGAACCGATTCTGGGGGAGGTGGGACCAGTACAAACTGGACGGTCTACACCTGGGCAAGATTGGGATCAGTGTTCTAGGGGGATTATTTGCCACATTATCATTCTAACTATGCTGCTATTCCTACTCTGACTAGCATGTAGTACAGGTAGTAATCCAGAGATTATTACCTTTGTGGTACTACTTTTTAATCTAACTTTTAGTTCCCTAAATTCAGCTTGTAGGACCTCATCCCGCTTTTTCCCTATATCATTGGGGAGGGTTTAAACTAATATGGCAGGGGGATGGGAATCCATGCAGAAAGACAGAGGGAAGCTAAGCAGAGACCAGAGCAAAAGTTAGAAAAGGCAACAGTAAGAGTGGAGTGCAGAAAAGCCATATGCAAAGGCTACTAGATTCCAAAAGGACAAGGAGTGTAAGGGCATTTTACATGAATGCCCATAGTATTTGAAACAAGGTCAGTGAACTTGTGGCACAAATCAGTACAAAGGGGTATGATTTAGTGACCATTACAGAAACATGGTTGCAGGGTGGAGATGAGTGGGAATTAAATATCCAAGGGTATCAGATAATACGAAAGGGCTGCGCAGGAAGTTAAGGGAGGTGGGGTAGCGCTCTTAATTGAGAATGAGATCAGGGTGATAGAGACAATATAAGATCTAAGGAGCAGCATGTTGAGTCCATCTGGGGAGAGATTAGGTATAGTAAAGTGAAAAAAAAAATCACTGGGTTTGAGTTATCTAATGGCCACCTAATAATACTACAGTGGCACGGGCAATAAACCAAGAAATATTTGATGCACATAAGAATGGAACAGCAGTTGTCATGAGGACAACTTCCCCATAGATTGGGCAAATCAAGTTGGTCGAGGCAGTCTTGAGGAGGAATGATGTTAGTGAACCTACAAGGAAATATGCTATCTTAGATCTGGTCCTGTGCAATGTGACAGATAAAATTAACGATCTTGTAGTTAGGAATCCTCTTGGAAAGAGTGATCACAGTATGATTGAATTTCTCATTCTAATGGCAGGTGCAATAGTTCAATCTAAAACCAGTGTATTATGCCTAAACAAGGGAGACAACAACGGGATGAAGGAAGAGTTGGCTAGCATAGACTGGAAACACAGACTACACAGTGGGACAGTTGAGGAACAGTGGAAGACTTTCAAAGGGATTATTCACAGTGCTCAACAAAAGCATATTCCAGTTAAAAGCAAAGACAGTAAGGGTGGGGAGAGCCAGCCTTGGATAACTAATAAAAGGCAGCATCAAGCTAAATGCTCCTGCATACAAAGTCGCCAAGAGTAGTGGGAAACTGGAAGATTGGGTAAACTTTAAAAAGCAACAAAGAACCATGAAGCAAGCAATAAGGAAAGGGAAGATAGATAGTAAACTAGCATAAAATGTAAAAAAAAAGATAGTAAAAGTTTTTACAATTATATAAAGTGGAAAAGGGTGGCTAAAGTGAACGTGGGTCCCTTGGAAGATGAGAAGGGGGAATTAATATTGGATAGTGTGGAAGTGGCTGAAGCTTTGAACAACTAGTTTTTGTCAATTTTCACAGTGGACGAGACATCTAACATGCCAAAGAGAGATGTTTTGGCTGCAATGGGAGTAGAGGACCTTAAAACAATCATTGTCACGAAAGAGGAAGTGATGAGCAAACTGGTGGGCCTAAAGGCAGACAAGTCCCCTGGTCCTGATGGGATGCATCCCAGGGTACTGAAAGAAATGGCAGAAGTTACAGTAGAGGCATTTGTGATAATTTACCAAAATTCTCTGGACTCTGGGCAGGTCCCGTCAGATTGGAAGACAACGAATGTCACGCCACTGTTTAAAAAGATGTAGGTAAAAAGCAGGTAACTCTAGGCCAGTTAGCTTAACATCTGTAGTCGGGAAAATGCTTGAAGCTATCATTAAGGAAGAAATAGCAAGACATCTGGACAGATGAAATTCCATCAGACAGACACAGCATGGATTAAGGAAGGGCAGGTCCTGTTTTACAAACTTACTGGAGTTGAGGATATAATGAGCGCAGTGGATAGAGGGGAACAGTGGATGTTGTATACTTAGATTTCCAGAAGGCATTCAATAAGGTGCTGCATAAAAGACTTATCCCTAAGGATGCATGGAGTTGCGGGTAATGGATATTGGATTGGTTAACCAATAGAAGGCAGAGAATTGGGATAAATGGCTGTTTCTCTGGTTAGCAATCAATGGTGAATGGGGTGTCGCAGGGGTCAGTACTGGGCCCGCAAATGTTCACGATGTACATTAACAATTTGGAAGAGGGGACCGAGTGTAGCGTGTCTAAGTTTGTTGATTACACTAAATTGACTGGAAAAGCAAACTGTGCAGAGGATGCGGAGAGTCTGCAGAGAGATATAGATAGGTTAAGTGAGTGGACAAGGGTCTGGCAGATGGAGCACAATGTTGGTAAATGCAAGGTCATCTATTTTGGAAGGAAAAATAGAAGATCAGATTATTATTTAAATGGTGAAAGATTGCAGCATGCTGTTGTGCAGAGGGACTTGGGAGTGCTTGTGTATGAATCACAAAAAGTTGGTTTGCAGGTGCAACAAGTTATCAAGGCAGCAAATGGAACATTGGCCTTCACTGTTGGAGGGATTGAATTTTAGAGCTGGGAGGATATGCTGCAACTGTGCAGGGTACTGGTGAGGCTGCACCTGGAGTACTGCGTGCAGTTCTGGTCTTCTTACTTGAGGAAACATATACTGGCTTTGGAGGCGGTGCAGAGGAGGTTCACCAGATTGATTCCAGAGATGACGGGGTTAGCCAATGGAGAGAGATTGAGTCGCCTGGGGCTATACATGCTGGAATTCAGACGAAACATATAAAATTATGAAAGGAGTAGATAAGATAGAGGCAGGAAGTTTATTTTCACTGATAGATGAGACTAGGACTAGGGGACATAGCCTCAAGATTTGGGGGTATATATTTAGGACGGAGATGAGGAGAAACTGCTTTTCTCAGAGAGTAGTGAATCTGTAGAATTCTCTGCCCAGGGAAGCAATAGAGGGTACCTCATTAAATATATTTAAGATACAGTTAGGTAGATATTTGCATAATAGGGGAATTAAGGGTTATGGGGAAAAGGCAGGTAGGTGGATCTGAGTCCACGGCCAGATCAGCCATGATCTTATTGAATGGTGGAGCAGGCTTGACGGGCCAGATGGCCTGCTCCTGCTCATATTCCTTATGTTTTTATGTATTAAGTAATGAAATAGGATTAATGATCTTGTCGTTAAGGAACACCCAGGAAACAGTGATTATAGAATGGTAGAATTTCAAATTCAGTTTGGGTGTGAAATTAGTTTCCTAGACTTACTTAATGCACTTATGATAGGACAGAGTTGGCTAAAGTTGATTAAAGGGTAAAATAGAAGATCAGCAGATGAAGATGTGAAGGAAATATTCCATAAATCTCAGCAAAGGAATATTCCAGTGAGAAAGAAAGGTTCAACAAGGATGCACCACCTGCGACCAATTTTAGGAGTTAAGGATGGTGTAAGATTGAAAGAAAAGGTATACAACGTTGGAGAGATTAGCAGAAGGCCAGAAGATTGGGAATTTTTTTTTAGAAAACAGCAAAGGATGACTAAAATTACACAGAGAAGATAGATTATGAAAATAATATAAAAATGGACAATAGGAGCTTCTGCAGGTTAATAAAAAGCATAGCAGATAAAGTAGATGTTGGTCCCTTGAGGATGACATTGAGGAATAATGAGAAAGGGAGACATGGCAAAGATTTTAAGGAATTATTTTGGATCCGTTTTTAACAGAAGAAGACATTTAAAATATCCAATAATAGATAATTAATGGGCTATGGGGAGGGAGATACTTAATCTCTGTTACTGGAGAAAAAGTACCAGGCAAGCTAATGGGGCTAAGTGCCTTGGGTCTCAAAGTGGCCGCAGAGAAAGAGGAGGTACTGGTTCGAATCTCCCAAAATTCTCTGGATTCTAGAGAGGTCCCAGAGGACTTGAAAACCACAAAGGTCACAAAAAGAGGAGAGACAGAAAGCAGGAAACCACAAGCCAATTTGCTTAATATCCATCCACCTACGCCAGGTCAAAATACGCAAACTCTGCCAGTGCAGGTGCATGGGAGCGTTACAACCTGCAAAATCCCCTCCAAATCACACATTTCCCAATGCAAAATACCTCAACGTTCTTTCACCTTTTACTGTGTCAATACACCATAACGTCTGCAGCTTCACCACAAGGACTGTAGTGGTTTTATGTTTACCAGCACCTTTCAACAGCAATCAGACTTGGGCATTTAATACTGGCAGTCCCAGCAAATGTCGCAAAAAAAATTGCAGCTTGGTTAAAGCTGTGATTTTACTTTTCCAAGACCCATGCATTTAAATATTAATTTTCATTACCACATCTGGAAAAGCAGCAGCAAAGCATAACACACTGTGAAATAGTAATCAGATGTCTTTCCCCCTACACTGGTACAGATTTAGGCACAAAATTCTGGCCAGTTGTAGTTCATGACTCTGTGTAGTAGTTCAGGCATTAATTTTTTTTCATCTCTCCCAAAAGAATGCACCTCCCCAGCACACTCTCAGTACTACATTGGTGTGTTCAACTCTCTAGAATGGGGCAACCTTCTGACTCAGAGACAAGTGTGCTATCAACTAAACCATGGCTGCCATCTTTAAAGATGTTAATCCCCATGTCTGGAATCATTTAACATTTTTCTGTCAGTATCAGCAGCAGGCTCTGCTAGATTTCATTTAGACTTGGAATAAAACTTCCTTCTCACTCAGACCTTAACAATCCACCTTCACATCAAAGTAACCTCATCATATCAGTGAGAAACCATCTGTACCCAACCGTCTGGTAGGTTACAGAGTTACTGCTACGGCAGCACAAGAATGTTCCTTCCCAATTGTCTCTCACCATGAACAGCAACAATTGGTAATTGGTTTATTATTGTCACGTTCCGAGATACATTGAAAACGTTTGTCTGTCTTTGGGGGCTGATGTCAATCTTATTAACTGGTCATGTTTTCAAGAACAGCTGAGCAAACTTTCCCCCACAACCCTATTCACTTACGGCGTCCTTTGCCAGGAAGGATGGAAGCACAATGGTGTCTGATATCTAGGCCGCAGGCTGCATGAAGCACAGGGTCCACAAAGATGTCGGCTTTGCTCTCTTGCAACATGTTCAGCACCTCCTACAGGATGAAGCATTATACCATTAAACAAAACCAAAACAATCTGTGCTTTCCAGTCACACGCACGAGACTGCGTAAACAGCAGTACAGGAAATAAATACAAAACAACAACAGTAGGTTGTTCAGCCCCTCTTAGCTGCTCTGCCATTCAGTGAGACCATTGTTGATCTTTTTCCTCAGCAACTTGATTTCCTTAGATTCAAACTATTGAAATGTCTTGAACATACTCAGCAACTCAGCGTCCACAGATTCCCTACTTTCCAAGTGAAGACATTTCTTCTCATCTCAATCCTGAATACGTGACTTCCTATTCTGAGACTGTGACCCCCAGGTTCAAGATATCCCAGTCTGCGTCCATCCTGTCAAACCCTATTAAAATTTTTACTATATTTCAAAGAAAAAACCTCTCATTTCTCCGGAGAGTATACATCCAGTATGCTTATGCCTAACTGAACCATCACAGGAATCCATTTGATGAATCTCCATTGTACACCCTCTATCACAAGTGCAGTAAATTCTCAGCCATCAGACATCTATGGAGAATGGGGTACCAGCTGCATGGGAATTACTCCAACATTACTGCACATCTCACATTGGTATTCTATGTATAAACATATAAATAAATTACCAAACGACATCTCTTTACCCTTTTAAGTAATGATGTTTAATGCTATAATTCTATATTTTAAGGTTAAACAGTGTAAAATACAGCAAAAATAAATCAATTGAATGATTGTACTCACCACCACATGAAATGCTAAATTTTCAATGAGGATGCTGCTGCTAATCAGCCTATAACTGCACTGTTCTTATGTATAAATGCAAGTAAACTAAAAATCTTTTCAAACTTATTTTGCACTACAATTAAAATCAAACTCACGATTTAAAATTGCTCAATATTCCGAGAAATCTTTTGCCAGTTGCATGAGTAAGTACAAGATGAACAAAAGTCTACTGAATATCCTTCTTTAGGTAGAGAGACTTGTACAGTCTTGCTGGGATCCTATATAAACTTACAGTAGGACACTTTTGCTCATGTACTCACTTTTTTTTGCAGTGAAGGCCAAAATACCAATTGCCTTCCTAATGTTAATTATACATGTAAACTTTAAGTGACTCATGTAAAAGGCCACCCAGGTCCCTCTGAACACCAACATTTTTGATCTCCCACCATTTAAAAATAATCTGCTTTCTTCTAATAAAATTGATGATCACAGTTTTTCACATTGCATTCCATTTGTCATCTTGCATACACTGTCAAGACCAGAAAAGAACAAAATATCCTCCCATCAATTCCAAGGAAGGGCACGATATAGGTATTGTCCACATGGTGAGTTATTGCTATAACTTCACTATGGAGAAAATTATAAACAGTAGCTACATTTTTACATTGTACCATGAACAATGACAAACATGAAACAGTCCTTGAGTTCATCCGGTCGGTTCTGCGCAAATTATAATACCTAAAACCTGACAATACACGCCACTGTAAATACAAAGCATTTCATAATATTTAGAGCTCAATAACTGATTACTCAGTTCAACAGGTCTTGGTTCAACAAGGCTATTTTCAGCTTACTTCAGCTAACTACTAACATTTTCTTTTCTTCCTTGTGCAGATAACTAACTTCCTGTCATTGGCATCTATTTCGTTATTGCAACTAGTCCACGCGATAGCAACTTCTAGATATATCTGGACAAAATTCTCCTGAATTCTGCACTGGATTTATTAAAAACCTTCTTATAGCAATGGACCTTGGTTTAGGAAAACCATAGAAAGAAACATCTTTATCCCTTCACTTGATCAAACTCTAGTCAGAAAAAGATTTCTGTTAATTCATCTCTCAGCCTTCCCTTTCCTGAAGTCTTAGGCCAGTTCAGTCTCTTCTTTCAGTTTAACATTATAGTTCTGGTATCATCTTTACAAATTTCGTTATGACTTCACCAGAATCTCTATTCTCCTTACCATATGTGCCAGAACTCTGCACACTTCCCCACTTGTGGTACAACTACAGTTTCATGTCTTTCATTACTTCCTTGCTTTCGAAATCTACTTGTTGCATTGCTTGAACTTAGTATTGCTTTGTTAGCTGGTACTACTATTTTTGAATATCTGTGAAACTGAATCCATCCTTTTGCTCATCTTTGCATGAAATGATTTAAGAGTATTGTTTTTATAATTCCAACAATCCACTATAGAAAGCCCTACCCTTTTGCAGGCATCTCCTGTAATCTTCAGCAGGTTGATTTTCAGACATTCCTCTACCTGGCCAGTCTGTTCTTGTGCAGCCGCTTCCTCTGCGCACAATGTGTTAATCTGCAAAAACATTCAAGGCAACTTCACCACATCATCACAATTATATCCCTCATCCCCTTACCCCGTCACTGTTTTCACCAACCACACCCACTCTCCTCATCGTCACACCCTTCTCAGTGGTCACCATATTATCCTGAGTTCAACCCACCTCTTTAGTGCAGTGTATCTGCAGCTGAGGGTCCAGCCTGTAGTCCAGAGCTGACTCCTGGATAATTACACGGATCTGATCTTCACAATCTGAAGACAAACGCTGCCAAGAATGAGATTAAATGGAGCTCAGTTACTTAAACACAAGCAATGTTAAACTTGCGCTTTTAACGCATCTAAACAAAAGCTCAAAATTGAGAATAGTTCAGACCAAGCAACTGCTAGACTGACACCGAATTCATCTTAGAAATGAAGTTTAAAATGTTAACCAGAACTTTAGGCCTGGATTTCTGCTCTCCATAGGGAAGGACGCAAAAGAATTGTGTACACAGTAATCACAGTGAAGCCTCAGTGGGGGGGAGAAAAAAGAACCCAGAACTGCAAAACACCAAAAGGCACAGTAATAATTAATGCAAAGGGGCTGGATGCTTTCCAAATATTTCCAGGCCTTAGCAACGCCTGCTTAATACACAGATCTTATTCATCAAAACCAACACGCCATCCATGAACAGCAGCCATCGATCATCGTGCAGACTATAACTGCCTTCAGTAACCATACCTTGAGTTAATCAGCATTTACGTCAAACAATTTTGAAACTTAGCTGTTCATTCATCGTTTTCAAATCATGAGGGGGTGAAGTTATCATTAACACACAGACAACTCTTCTCCTGTCTAACCGCTGCAAGGACCTTCCTTTTCATAAAATGTCAGACTGCAAGCAGTTTTCCTTGAACACAAGAAAATAGGAAGAGCAGGAGGCCATCAGGATCTTCAAGCCTTTCCTGCCATTTAATATGATCATAACTGATCTATGCGGTTTCAACTCCTCTCCATACCCCATTATTTCTCGAACAATCAAACATTTATCCACCTCCACTTTAAATCCTTCAAATGATACAGCTTCCACCACCTGCCAGGCAGAGAATTTCCAGAGATTCACCACCCTCTGCGAGAAGAAATTTCAACATACATCAATTTTAAATGACCAGCCCCATATCTTGTAGTTATGCCCCCTTGTTCAAGACCATCTCACTGGTGAAAATATCCCAACATCTGCCTTGTCAAGCCCCCTTAGGATCTAATATGTTTGAATAAAGTCACCTCTCATTCTTCTAAACCAAGGAATACAGGCCCAAACGATAGGAAACCCCTCTCATCCCAGGAATTAGCCTGGTGGATCTCCTTTGCACTGCCTCCGATGTTACTACATCTTTTGATTTAGGCAAGGGGACCAAAACAGTACGCAGTATTCCAGGTGAAGTTGTACCAACACCCTGTACAACTGCAACAAAACCTCCCTATTTTTCAACTCCAACCCCTTTGCTATGAATGCCAAAATGCCATTTGCCTTCTTAACTACTTGTTGGACCTGCCTGCTAGCTTTTTGTGATTCAGCACTGGAACACCTAGATCCCTCTGTACTTCAGTCATTTGCTGTTACCTGCTCAGTGCAGCCTCGGCAAACAGAAGAACATCTGCCAAAAGGAAAGAAACCTGCCTGAACCTTAACAATTGGCTTAATTGTGAGCTGAACTCACAATGTATGGTTGCAAGAAATAATGAAGTATTAAGTAAATACAACAAAATTTTGGAAATCTGGACGGTAAGTGCTGAAACACATTGAGGAGAGGCAGTGTGTAGAGAAAAGAGCCGACGCAGCAATTCTTAATCTTTCATAAGAAACTCACTACAGATGCTGCTCTTTTCTGTTATTTTGTTGCAATATCTTGTAACACGTCAATGTTGTAACAAACTCCACTGGCCTGTTTGAATGCTGAATACGTATTGGAAACTGTACAACATTATACAATGAGAAAAATGCTTCCTTTCAATCAATATAATGTACCTGGAAGCAAGATCTTTAAATTTTAAGTTTGGGTGCTTTTTATTTTAAGGGTGAAAGTGGCCAATACACACTTATTACACAACTGCAGCAGTTCAAGATGATGATTCATTACTATCTTTGCAACTACAATTAGGGATGGGCAACAATGCTGGCTTTATCCGTCAATGTGGTTTATAACCACAGTTGAACAAAAACTCAGGAGACCTGAGTGAGTAAAGTATTGCTCTGAAAAGCGTCAGAGCAGAACAATGAAAACTCAATTAACACAATAATTAAAATTTCAGAAATTTCCAAAAACAGATGCAAGTGGAATAGCCAAGACTCCAGCAATATTTTAAGTATATAAGCTTATGTTTCTGATCTTACTGTCTAAATCATTACTGTTGTAATGATTTTAAAAAACTTAATTAAAATATGTATTAACTCACTAACATGGCGCCAAATCAAGAACCGAAACATGAATGTCAATTAAGTCAAAAACGACATTAACTGCAAAGAATATGTTGATAAGCTGTAATATTTTGGAGGACTGTAGACTGAAGGTCAAGTTATCAGGCTGGGGACCAGTTGAAGGAGTGTCAAGTTCAAAAACCAGCAAATAACCAGGGACAGAACATTAATTAAATCAACAAGGAACGTGCTAACAACGGACAGTTATCAAAACAGGTAGATGTAGGGGCAGGACTTCGAGGGATAAATAATAGAAAAGTTGAAAAAGCTAAGCACACAGTACTTAGGTAAAGAAACATTGGTAGCAGGGAAGAGAATGAACAGATAAAAAGTAGGAACTCAGAATATGGGAGGAGATGGGGTTAAATTGATTAGAAATGACAAGGAGTGGGATTGCTCGGGAGGTTAATAGCCATAATCAAGCAAGTACAGAGTCCAAGGGAAGGGGAGGAGAACAGAACCAGCAGTCAAATGGTCAGAGTAAGAGGAAGAGAGGCTGTGCCATAGTCATTCAGAAAACAACCTAGAAAAGGTTTCCAGGAACACGGTCACTTCCGCCTTTGATAAGAATTACTTTCTTACGCTGGATTAATTATTTAACAAATCTGTTGTGTTTACAACCTATATATGCACACCCAGTGGTCTGCTGTAGTCACAGACTCCCTTGAGCCAGATTAAATTGAATCCTGAGAGCAGGAAAAACTTACAACTGGCAGAACCTTGGTGGCAACAATCCATAACTGAGTAACACAAGAGGCCTTAAACAGGGGAGTACGGTTCTGATAAGCCTCAGAGAAGAATCATAAACATTAAAATTTCAGAAATTCCCATAAATAAATGGAAAGGCCAAGTTAAAATATGACTGCTTTTTTTTTTAGGTACAGTAGCTGAAGTAACAGTGATAGAAAAATTGAACTGGACTCCCAGCTCAGGCCTGCCGATATTCAATAAAAAGTCTAGACACTGCTTAGAACTGTACAACAATGGAGGTCACTATCCAGCCCATCACCTATACTGGTTCTCTAAAAATGCAAATGCATTCTCCTTTACAGGCATTATATGTCCTAACCCCTTCCTGTTAATAATCTTATAGGTGTGCACTCCATTTGCTGACCAGTGACTAATTTTATTTCTGATATGCTGCATCAGGGCTTCATTTCTATGACCACCTCCATTCAATTATCTCAATCTGTTTTTGTTCTGATGTTCTCTCATCTCATTAGTGAATCTTCTCATCTCGGATAATTACCATTTGGCAACAATCTTTCTAATTTTTCCATCTGTATCTGGCGAATTGTTAAATAAGTAATTCCAACAACATGACATGCCTGACAGCAGGTACATTTCCTTGGTAAGCAACAACAAGCACATGAACAAGAGAGTGGAGAGTGCACGAGAGACAATGAGAAATGGGCAACATGCAATTCAGATGAACACCCTTCTCTGTGGCCCACCTGTCCTTTCAGTACCTGGTCAGCGTATTTCATTTTCAGACAGGAAACAACCTGACCCTCCAGTTCTTTGCCATCTTTTACGGTGTTCAAAACGGATTGGCAGAATTTAGGGATATCAGCTTTGCAAGCTTTCCTCAGGACTGGATTTAAACGGTAATCTGAAACAGACACATGAAAATTAGATGCACAATGGAGTAGAATTGCCTACAGTACAAACTCATCATTCGGCTAAACACAGATGTGAAGTAAGATGTGGGACAGCGCTGCATGGGATGTGCAAGACATAATTTCTGCTATATGGTCATGGTAACTTTCCTGACATCACGTGCTTTCCTAGAGGAAGCAATTAAAGGTGAAGCTACCCTGGGACACTACTTACAACTCTGCCCAATGAGGCCCTCAAGATCAGTAATAATAGACCTGAGCACCAGGTGACAGGTTTGCAGGAAATGGTGTAGACAAATTCCAAGAATGATTGGGGAAAATGCATTGAAACAAAGAAAGAAAGAATTTCATTTAACAGCTATCACAGCTGAAAATACTAAAAAGGCATCTGCTTCATTTTTCAGACATCCAATATCAAAATTTAATTAATAACTTATGACTTTTTTTTAAAAAATCTGGACGAATTGCAAGTGGTCACGGGCTTAAACATCGAGCAGTAATAAAAATCTGGAACTCTCACCTCATCCTGCTGAAGCCAGGTTAATAGAAAATTTTAAGATTAAGACACTGCACTCATCTCTAGTTCGATTTATTTATGGGGTCTGGGCATCAGTGGCAAGGTCAGCGTTAAATGCCCATCCCTAATTCTCCTCGAGGTGGTGATGGGTCACTTTGTTGTACCACTGCAGTCCTGATGTAAGTGCCCACACAATGCTGTTGGGGAAGGGGCTCCTGCATTTAGATCCAACATCAATAAAGGAACAGCGAGGTACTTCCAGGCCAAAGGGGTGTGTGACTTGGAAGGTGTACCTGCAGGTGATGGCCTTCTCCTAAACCCCTTGACGTTCTTGGTAGTGCAGGTCGTAGGTTTAGAAGGCACTACAAGAGTAAATACAGTCAATTTATCATAGAAACTGCAGCCACTGCATCAGTAGTGGAGATAATGAATGCTTAGAAAGGTAGATGAGATGCCAATCATGCAAGCACTTTACCTTGGATGCTGTCAAACTTCGAGTGCTGCGGGAGCTGCACTTAACCTGACCTGTGTGTTGGGTGTCAGGGGGCAAGTCAGTCACCACGGTATACTAGGCTTCTTGTAGCCAGAGTATTTTGTAGCTAACCCAGCTGAATTACTGGGCAAGGATGGCAATCTTGGCGATGGTAGTGCCATTGGATGTCAAAAGTAGGTGATTAGAAAGATTGTGGTTATTGTTTAGCACTTTTCTTGACAAAAAATGTTACTTGCCACTTGTCAGTCACTGCCTGAATGCTGCTTTCAGCATGGACTGCTTCATTCGTTGAGAAGTTGTGAATGTAATTGAACATCATGTTATCAGAGAACATTCCCCACCTCTGACCTTAGGAATGAAAGAAGGGTCACTGATAAAGCAGTTAAGATGGTTGGGCCGAGGTCACTGCCTTGAGGAACTCCTACAGTGCTGGGTCTAAGAAAATTTACCTCCAACCACCACAATCATCTTCCTGTGTATTGTTTATGGTAAATGAAATTAAGATCCAGGTTATTACTGATCCAAATAAATAGCACAATGGGATTAAGCAGCTAAAATAACTACTTCAATTCCTGAGACTCCAGCATTAACGTACAACTGCATGTGCAACATTCCCTTTAAACTACAGAAAAAAATTATCAGTATTCATGCATCTGACAAAAATTTGTTTTTATGAAAATAACACATGAAATAAAATTGTGTTTGAGCTTATGTAAAATGAGTGTGAAAACACATTTCTAGTTTATTTATATGTAAAGGTTGAGAGTATATTGTGACTAACTCTTGTCACTCCCACACAACTTCAATCAGCTTCACTAACTCAGCTCATTGTTATGAACAGTATCAGACGATACCATAGCCCACTTTTATAAAAGTGCACCATTCACAGCTTTAAGAGTTCCAATCCAGAAAGAGATCACTTGTAACGTGATTTGAGAACATAGCACCAAGACCTACATTGCAGAATTATTAAGAGCCTTTATAAAAACATTTGCACTAAGTTAGCTTGCTTCAGGTAGAGAACTGGACAGAAATCGTAGCCCATATGTACACGGAAGGAGCAATCCAAAGACTATGTTCAATTCTCAACAGTTACTTTGTCTTTCTTCTTTCCTCAGAATCATGTCCAACTGAAAAAGGATTGTGCTCTTTCCACAGGGAATTGGCAGGACATTGAGACAAAAGGTTTCCCTCCAAACCATCAGTGCCCAGAAGATGCAAATTTGTTCCAAGTCAATTCCTATTTCCAAAGAGTGGGACCCACACCATACAGCTATCCATAGTTCCAAACGAATGCCAACTTTACTGCCAGTCCCTTTTCTCCTGAGTGATGACAAATTTTCTGTATCTAGTTGTACATACCTGTGTTCTGTGTGATTTGCCGTTTGGTGATCATCTGCTTGCATTTGGGGTCCATAAGTTCAGCGTTCTTATTCTGCTTCAGGCATTGGAGCACGTTCTTTGAATCAGCATCAGCACAATAACGCTGCAAATGCAAAGCATACAACCAGTCAAGATCCACGTAAGCCTAGAGCAGCTACACATTCAAATCTGGTTCTGATGAAATGCAGCTTTATCCTTCAAAAAATACACAAACCTCAAATAAGCCAATGTTACAGTAGTATGACCCGTATTAATCACTCCTAAAATGCAAATTAGTAGATAATTAAATAACAAATTCATACCTGGTAAATTCAGCCTTTGATACTTAACTCACCTCTTCCTAAAACACCAGTGAAGAAAGTGGCTTTGAGAATACAATCAACAAATTAACTCAATATTTCCTGTACCCTAGCTATTGCAATATGCCACCTCTAGTATGAACTAGGGTATGTCAATTAAGCCACTCACTGACCTAACAGTTGTTGCACAATTCACATGGCACTATGGCCCTGCAGCTTCTTACCATGTTTCCTTCAATATTTGATCGCCAAAATCTGTACTCATTCAACATCATGGCTGAGCCAAGTTTAGCTGCCAAATTGTCCGATCACATTTAAAGATAGAGCAAAGCACAAATGGAACAACAACAGGAACAGCAAATGGCAATCTTTTTAAACTATAATCCTCACTCAACAGCAATGCATGGCATCAGCCACTTGTTAGGATTAACACACAGCTCTTACTTTTGGTCCAAATGCATCTTTGGATCCCCTTTAAGGTGCAATCTTTCCTTCAGTCTCAAACCACAAGCATAAACAATCAATTAGACTTTGAATGGAACCCATTTTCCAGCAATGTCACTGGGCATGGGCTGAAGGTAAATAGGTAGGTAGATAAATAGGCAGACAAAGCTGGCTTTGACAACAAATATAAAGCAGTACGTGTTCTCTATATAAAGATCAACCTAAAATACAGGAGCAGCTTGGTCCCAGTATGCCATGCTTCCAAAAAGTGGCTTTTGTTGTTTGGAAGCCAAAGACCTGAATGCATTTGTACAGCCGGGATTTGTTTCAGCAGGTGGATCTGAACAGCTGCATGCTGTGGATTAATGAATTCTGAAATAGGCAAACCTTCCTGGGATATGCCTGCCTGGTAAAGAAACAGAACATTCACACAGGCTTGTCACTTGCATCAAGTCCATGTATGAATTTGAAGTTTATTAACTTAGAATCTCAATCAGCCAGCATTTGGTGTGACAATGATAGCAAAAAGCTCAGAAAAAATATGGGGTGCAGCATCAGCTATAGTAATCCAGCAAGATAACTAATAGACTAGAATTACAACACTTCAAAAGGTGCAGAATTGAGAATGCCATCAGGACACACATTCAACAACTTCACAATGTTTAGCTGTAAAAAAAACACTTTTAATCACACTTCAGTCTCCTCCCTGTCCCAACATAATCAGAATATAG
Source organism: Pristis pectinata (assembly GCF_009764475.1). Lineage (NCBI taxonomy): Eukaryota > Metazoa > Chordata > Chondrichthyes > Rhinopristiformes > Pristidae > Pristis > Pristis pectinata. Next base: position 43,087,366 of record NC_067417.1, read on the forward strand.
CCTCAGACTAAAGACCAGGGAAGGTAACCGTTAAGGAAAGCCGACATTGCATCACACAAAGTATTTGGCTGCAGATTTTGACAGCAGACACATTTCATTCTCCCAGAAGGAAACTTTTTCCTCAGTGGTAACAAAGGTTCAACACAACAAAAAATGCAGCAATGAAGGAGAAGAATTTAACAGTTAAAAGCCTCTAGACTGGAAATCAAACTTTTTGAATGCAAATAGAATGGTTTAGGGATCTGAAGTAGCTTTAAAGCAAGAAGTTTAGCTATTGCCAAATATTTTCAGCTAAAAAAAATGAAGAACTGCCTTCAATAAGAACTCAGTCCATCTTCCATGGTGATGGAAATATCAGGGTTACAATAAAAAAAAGAACACAAACACAACCTTCTGGCCGTAAGTCTCCAGAATGAACTAGATTCCCACCTTAATCATTTGTTTGCAGACTCTCATGAGGGTATAGTCCAGCTCAGGGTCACTCATTTCTGTCTCCTGTAGTTTGAAGATTTTGTCATGACAGCGGTTGGACAGAAACTTCTTGGCATCTTTTAGACACTCAACTACCTGTTAAAAGAAAACAGACTGGGCTGCTCAATCCTGCAAATCCAAGAGAATTTACATTTTCCAAATTAGAAGTGCGTGCATTCCCAAAACATTTTCGGTTAAACAACACAAACTCTGCAGATAAAGGAAATGATATTAATAGGATCCAAGACACAATATGCGGCTGGTCGTGGTAAAGGAAAATATGAATGTCAAGAGAATACTCGGTGCAATTAAATTTAATAATTCAGAGGCAATGAAAAATCATGACAAGGAACCCTACTGGATAATATCAGCAAGTGATAAGATTTGACATTAAATGCAAGACCAAGCAGGTAATTTATTTATTTAAAAGCGAAATCATGCTTGGTTTTGAGAAACAGGAGTAACAGCAGACAGAAGCTCTTAAGTGTACAAAGTTGAATCAAAGAGCCAAAATGATGCACATTGTGACCAATTAGTGGAGTATGAGATCAACTGATATGTAGTAAACAGACTCTGCTTCCCTTTTCCCATAATCCTGAGAATTTTTTTTTTATCTTCATTTATTTATCCAGTTTGCCCATTCAAGCAGCACTTTCCAGATCACAGCAACCGACGTGTAAAAAGGAAGTTCCCATGTCACCCTGATTCCTTTGCCAATCACTCCATTGAACTGGTCCCTCATCCTTGCTGTTATTTTTGCAAATCTCTTCTGAAAGCTCTGAAAGGCCCACAGCACTTACATTTTAAACTGTGTTCAGAGCTTCCTGAGGCTTAACCAGTGCGGCAGACAAATTTAGTGTAATCTCATCACTTTTATGCGCAATTCCTTTGGTGATAAAGTCAAGGGTTCCACATGCACTTTTAAACAGCCTTTTCAACTTGCTCTGCCTCCCCCAAATATTTCTGTACACACATCCAATAGTCCATTGCTTCAGCATGCATTTTAAATTTGCACTTCATCACTACCTATTTTTTCCATAAAATATATCACTACACTTTTCTACACTAAATTTTGTCTCATCACTTCACCAGTCTGTTACTATCCTCCCCACTTTTTAATCATATTTCTAAAACAGTCTGCAGACTTAGAAATTATGCCCTGTATCTCTAAAGTCCAAATAATTAAAATATATCAGAAAAGGCATTGGTCCAAATAGTGATATGTGGGGGTCGCAAAAGATGTGCAAGAATGCCTTCACAAACAGGAAATTTGATCAGTTAGTACCAATTCACCTTGACCTGCTTGGGTTTCAGTTAGACTTCTTTGAATGAAGAAACCTACAATGAGATCACCAACTGAATGCGAGATTATTTTTTGCAGGTGTTTGATATTTCCACGACCAGTGAATTTTTAGGTCAATCCTTCATACACAGACTCCTTAGTCATCATCATTTTTTGGAAATTGATGCTTTATTTGATGCCTGAATTGGTTTCAGCAACTTGCACACCAAGAAACCCTTCAGTTCCAAGACTTACCCTTACCCAAGGCCTTAGTACACTGCATTTTCTTTCTTCCCCAAAGAACGAGAGGACATGGCTTTAGGGTGAAAGGAGAAAGGTTTAGGGGGAACATTAGAGGGAACTTCTTCACTCAAAGAGTGGTGGGAGTGTGGAATGGGCTGCCATCTGATGTGGTAAATGCGGGCTCGCTCTTAACTTTTAAGAGTAAATTGGATAGATACATGGACGAGAGAGGTCTGGAGGGGTATGGGCTAGGGGCAGGTAGATGGGACTAGCAGAATAATGTTTCGACACAAACTAGAAGGGCCGAATGGCCTGTTTTCTGTGCTGTAGTTTTCTATGGTTTATTAGCATGCACGGATGTATCTAATCTTTATTTCACTTAAGTATTTGATAAATGATCCTTCTCCCTCTAGGATGGAAGGACTTGTATTTCATAGCCAGCTTTTGTTGACAGTAATTTTACGAACAATCAAGACCAATCCAACGTACAATACCCTGCTTATTTTAAGCTGATGTTTTACAAGAGGTGCTACTTTTAGAATCAATTCTACGTAAAGTGTATACTGCACAGCTTTACACAGTCATCTACCAAAGTTAATCAGAATCATTACGCTCCTGACATCTAAGAATAGCTCACATTCCTCATTTTATAGCTGCAAAACTCTGAAGACTGTTGAGATCCTGGTTCATTGGTTGCTCACCTGTGCATTCCCGAATGGAACATTCTGACAGTACTTTTCAATGTCCGTTTTGCAGGACACATAGAGCTCAGGCTCTAAGCGAATGTCCTCAGTCTGTTGAGAGGAGAGAAAAGCTTGAATGGAAAATAGCGATTTTGTTTTATATAAGCTCTTTGTAAGCTTAGCAAAAAATCCCCCTCAGTCACCTTAGAATTCCTTCCCAAAGGAAACTAATATTATTTTGAGTAACATAATGCAAGATTCCAAATAATGTCACAGCCATCTAAACATTCACCTGTTAGAGTCAACAACTTGTTAACAGTTCACAATTCAATGCATAATCACACCCCAATATGAACAGATGAATTAGAAACAGGTAGAAGCTGAACAATCCCTCAAACCTGCCCTGCCAATTAATAAGATCATTGCTGATCTGACTAACCTTAACACTGGATTCCCTATCCCCACAGTAACCTTTCACCCATTTGCTATCAAGAATCTGCCTACCTCTGCCTTAAAAATATTCTAAGACTCTTCCTCAAAGGGAAATGGAGGCAGAGTTTCACGCTCTTGATCCTGAGAGATATTTAAAAAAATCACCTGGGTTAAATGAGTGAACCCCCCCCCCCCCCACCTTATTTTTCATCTGTGACCTCTAGATTATTCCACAAGAGGAAACATCCTCTCCACATCCACCCTGTCAAGACCTCTCAGGATTTTCCACGTTTCAATCAGGTTGCCTCTCACCCTTCTAAACTCCAATGGCTACAAGCCAAGCTTGTCTAACCTCCCCTCAAAGGACAACCTGCCAATTAGGTAGGTAGTTAAGTTGTGGCAAGGGTACAAGGTTGATACAACAATTTACAGTTTGAGTGGTGAAGGATCAGCAGCAAATATGACCTCTAAATCTTTTACAACAGCCTGCCAATCCTGTGATTCTGTTTCCCAGCAGAATGAGGACAAACGAGTGCTATTGTACGAATAATAGCCTTGGATCTGGGTCAGTCTTACCATCCTTTCCTTTTTCAGTTTGATGGACTTGCAGCCTAAAGTTGGAGGGCTATGGATTGCTCCCCACACATTATGACTACCTTGGATGAGGCTGAAACAGTGTGGTTACCAGACCCCCCTCCCCAGCATACTACTAGCTAACATCCAGTCCACTGAGAACAAAGTTGATGAACTAAGGGCAAGACTGGCCTACCAAAGAGAACTGAGGGTCTGTTGTGTACTATGTCTCACTGAAACATGGCTCACACCTGCCTCACCTGACTCTGCTATTCAACCTGAGGGCTTCTCAATTCATCAAATGGACCATACAGAGTCCTCAGGCAAAGTTAAAGGCGGAGGGGTCTGCTTCTTAATCAATAACTTGTGGTGCTCAGACGTGACGGTCTTGGCGAGCTCCTGCTCACCCAGCCTGGAATATCTAATGGTGAAGTGTCGACCATTCTGCCTGCTAAGGGAGTTCGCTTCAGCTATCCTGATGGCAGTCTACATACCACCACAGACGGACATGAAGCCTGCACTCAATGAGCTATGCTCTGTGGTCAACAACCTTGAGACAGGATACCCTGAGGCCCTCTTCATCATCGCAGGGGACTTCAATCAGGCCAACCCCAAGAGTGTATCAACAAAATACTATCAGCAAATCTCCTGCTCCACCAGGGGCGCCAACACCCTTGACCACTGCTATACAATCAAAGATGCCTTCCGAGCCCCCCCTCATCCTCAGTTTGGGAAATCAGACCACCAGGCTGTGCTCCTTCTCCCTCCATACAAACAGAAACTGAAACGGGAGGATCCGGTATGGAGAGTTGTGCAGTGCTGGTCTGAGGAAGCAGATGAGCTCCTACGTGTACTTTGAGACAGTGGACTGGTCCACGTTCAAAGACTCAGCTGCCAGCCTTGATGAGTATGTCACCACCATCACAGACTTTATCAGTAAGTGTGTGGAGGACTGTGTACCAAAGAAGACAATCCAGGTGTTTTCTAAACAGGAGACCATGGATGAACCAGGAGATCCACTCCCTACTGAAGGAGAGGACTGCTGCACACAAATCTGGGGATCCTGATCTGTTCAAGAAATCCAGGTATGACCTTCAGAAGGCTATCAGGGATGCCAAGAGACAATACCGACTCAAAATAGAGTCCCTAACCAGCTGCCGGTTATGGCACGGCTTACATGCCATAACAGGCTACAAGACGAAGTCGGGCTGCATAGCTAACAACAGCGCATCCCTTCCTGATGAACTTAATGCATTCTATGCGCGTTTTGAACAAAAGGGAAGCGGATTGTCACCATCCACCCTGACAGCCACCAACGCAGCTGAACCTGTGATCACAGAGGAGGACAGAAGATCAGTCTTCTGGAGAGCGAACACGAGGAAAGCACCTGGCCCAGATGGTGTCCCGGGCCACGTGCTCAGATCTTGTGCTGATCAGCTGGCAGAAGTATTTGTGGACATATTCAACCTCTCCCTGCTTCAATCTCAGGTTACCTCCTGTTTTAAGACCACCACTATCATCCCGGTACCAAAGAAAAGCAAGGTAACATGCCTCAATGACTACCAACCAGTGGCTCTGACATCCACCATCATGAAGTGCTTTGAGAGGTTGGTCATGGCACGCATCAACTCCAGCCTACCAGACAACCTGGATCCACTGCAATTCGCCTATCAGCGAAACAGGTGTACAGCGGATGCCATCTCCCTGGCCCTACACTCAGCTCTGGAGCATCTGGACAGTAAAGACACATACGTTAGACTATTGTTTACTGACTACAGCTCTGCCTTCAATACAATAATTCCAAGCAAGCTCGTCACCAGACTCTGAGACCTAGGACTCAACACCTCCCTCTGTAACTGGATCCTTGACTTTCTAATAAATAGACCTCAATCAGTGAGGATAGGCAGCAATACCTCCAGCACGATTATTCTCAACACTGGTGCCCCACAAGGCTGCATCCTCAGCCCTCTACTCTACTCCCTATACACTTACGACTGTGTGGCCAGATTCTGCTCTAACTCCATCTACAAGTTTGCAGATGATACCACCGTTGTAGGTCGTATCTCAAACAGCGATGAGTCGGAGTACAGGAAGGAAATAGAGAGCTCAGTGGAATGGTGTCATGACAACAACCTTTCCCTCAATGTCAGCAAAACAAAAAAGCTGGTCATTGACTTCAGGAAAGGGGGCGGTGTACAGGCACCTGTTTCGACGGTGCTGAGGTCGAGAGGGTTGAGAGCTTCAAGTTCCTAGGTGTGAACATTACCAACAGCCTGTCCGGGTCAAATCACGTAGATGCCACGGCCAAGAAAGCTCACCAGCGCCTCTACTTCCTCAGGAAGCTAAAGAAATTTGGTTTGTCCCCTTTCACCAACTTTTACCGACGCACCATAGAAAGCATCCTATCAGGATGTATCACGGCTTGGTACGGCAACTGCTCTGCCCAGGACCACAAGAAGCTGCAGAGAGTTGTGGACACAGCCCGGCACATCACTGACACCAGCATCCCCTCCTTGGACTCTGTCTTTACCTCTCATTGTCTTGGTCTAGCAGCCAGCATAATCAAAGACCCCACCCACCCGGGACATTCTCTCTTCTCTCCTCTTCCATCAGGTAGAAGATACAGCTGCCTGAGGGCATGTACCACCAGACTTAAGGACAGCTTCTACCCCACTGTGATAAGACTATTGAACGGTTCCCTTATACAATGAGATGGACTATGACCGCACGATCTACCTGCTGTGACCTTGCACCTTATTGCACTGCACTTTCTCTGTAGCTGTGACACTTTACTCTGTACTGTTACTGTTTTTACCTGTACTACATCAATCCACTTTGTACTAACTCAATGTAACTGCACTGTGTAATGAATTGACCTGTACGATCGGTTTGTAAAGACAAGCTTTTCACTGTACCTTGGTACAAGTGACAATAATAAACAAATACCAATAATATACTGGATAGTTAATCAGCATTAACAAATTTAACCTGTACTATATACTTGCCTTGCTTTTCCACGCTCCAACCTAGAGGGGAAGGCAAGTTCCTCTCTGCACTTTCACGTTATCACTTCAACTTTGCCCTCTGTTGTCACCTTTCAAAGAGTCCAAATGCAATTTGAGGGCATGTCTGACTTGCCTGTCTTAGTTAGCAAGGGAATCATTGCCCTGTTTGTCAGACTAAATGCAAGACCAAATGGCACTGTCACTGTTGCACACTGAGGGTATTTACCATTTCTAATTCTTCCACACGCAACTGTTTCCGGCATTTAATGGAGACGCGTTGTTCCTTGTTGTCCTGGAGTGTGTCATTTCGTACTGTGGTGCTCAGACAGAACACAACATCCACTCTGCATTAAAACACAAGGATAAAGTGCCAGAATTACTTTTATGGAAAGTTACTCTCATCCTTTCTGCTTGTTGATTGTCTGCCTGATTGTTGCCTATGCACATTTCCACAGATATTCTCTGAAATCTTATCCAGGTAGCCAGTGATAACCTCTGAACTGCTCTTGTGTGCGCTCAAATTGTGGAAGACTGCTGTAGAGTACAGAACTCTCACTCTAACCATGTTTTTGGAGCACCTTCACTATGCAGACTTTAATGTATAAGTGTTGTTTTTGGGTTATTTCTGTCTTTCATATTATGTAAGATTTTTTGAGTATTGAGTTCTAATAAGTTTTGAATAGTTAATGAGCAACATTATTTAAATTTTTTTTAAATTTTAAATTTTATTTACAGCATGGTAACAGGCCCTTCCGGCCCAACGAGTCCGCGACGCCCATTATAAACCCAAATTAACCTACCCGTACATCTTTGCAATGTGAGAGGAAACCGAAGCACCCGGAAAAACCCACACAGACACTGGAGAACATACAAACTCCTTATAGACAGCGACGGGAATAGAGCCGCGATCGCTGGCGCTGTAATAGCGTTGCGCTAACCACTACACTACCGTGCCGCCTAGTATGTACCAGGAGGGAAAAGGAATGTAGGAAAAAGAAGTGGAAAAGACGAATTAAGAACCTATGAAATCTATGAAAAGAACAAGGTTTAAAAGAGGGATAGAAGACAAAAGAGAGTAGTTGGAGGGATAATGCATGTCAAAGAGGGATTGAGTTATGTACAAAGGAGGGTGCACTCAAAGACTGGGAGGTTTTAAAGGCTGAGTGTGAATAGTATGACAAGCAAGAAAAGGAGCATAAAGATAACAAAGCACAGCATCAAGTGATTGATAAAGTGGCCAAAAACAATAAGACTGAATGACCCCGGGGACCCACTGTCAGGCATGGCGACCCTATTCTTGCAGAATGATGAGGATAAGGAATTGGAAGATTCCTTGTGGGTGAGACCACCCCCGTATGATGACCCCCCCCCCCCCCCCCCCCCGGGATCACAGGCTCTGCCACCACAGGAACTGGTACAAGCACCTTGTGGTGTGGAGCAATTACCCCAAACCTAGCCTCCCTTCAGAGATGAGCAAGTAGTAGGAGGGGTATCTGAACATGTGAAAACAGACCCCCGAGCAAAGAGGGAGAAAAACCCTGATGGTAGAATGTACCCTGTTTGAGTACTCCCCAAACCCCGAGCAGCTGTTCAGGGCCGACCAGATAATGTGCAGATTTATACACCATGGAAACCCCAAGAGATAGAAACAAAGGTCCAGTTGGATTTGTAAATTATATACGATCTATTCAGACCATGTACGGGGCACAACCTTAAGATCTCTTTTCCCCTCTGTCGTGCTATATTGAATCCTGGAGAGAGCACAAAGTGGAAGGCAGCAATGCTGGCTCCTGGAAGAGGAGGAGATCCTATTGCTACGTATGAAGATTTAAATCGGCAAAATAATGATCTGAATCAACAAGTGGTCTGTGGTCAAAACCATCAAGATGCGTGCCAATCACAAACCTTGGTTGACTGGGGAAGTCTGTTCACTGCTGAGAGCCCGTATTGCTGCATTTGAATCTGGGGACATTGCTGCGTACAGACTGGCAAGGAAAAACTTGTCCCGGGGGATCAGGGAGGCGAAGAGGCTGTATGGACAGAAACTTAACAGCCACTTCACAAACAATAAAGACACGTCGTTTGTGGCAGGGATTTCAAACAATCACTGACTACAAGCACCCCCCCCCCACACCCCTGCGGATATGTCACAATGATCCCTTTTTACCAGATAAACTTAATGTCTTTTATGCACGTTTTGAGGCAAATAACACTGTTCAGGCACAGATGCTTCCACCATCATCAAGAGACCAGGTACTTCAGCTGTCTACAGCTGGAATGCAAAAGGCCTTCGCCAGCGTCACTCCACATAAAGCTGCAGGGCTGGACAACATTCCTGGACGTGTTTTAAAGGATTGTGCAGAGCAGCTGAAGGATGTCTTTGCAGACATCTTTAATATCTCGCTCAGCCAGGCAGTAGTGCCCACCTGCCTCAAAAGTGCCATCATTATTCCTGTGCCTAAAAAGTCAAATCCAGCCTGCCTGAATGACTTCCGCCCTGTGGCCCTTACACCAATAATAATGAAATGCTTTGAGCGATTGGTCATGCAGCATATTAAGACCTGTTTACCTGCAAACTTAGATCCCCTACAGTCTGCATATAGAGTCAATCGATCCACAGAGGATGCAATCTCCACTTTGCTCCACCTCACACTGTCACATCTGGAGGGGAAGAATACATACGCCAGGATCCTCTTCATCGACTTCAGATCAGCATTTAACACGATCATTCCACAACAGCTGGTGGAAAAACTGAGGCTGTTCGAGATGGATACTGGCATTTGCAATTGGGCCCTCAATTTCCTGATGCAGCGACAGCAGATAGTTAGAGTTGGCAGTCATACATCAGGAACCATCTCAGTGAGCACAGGCTCACCTCAAGGCTGCGTCCTGAGCCCTTTACTGTTTCGCCTGCTCACACACGACTGCATTGCTAGATTCAGCACCAACTACATCATTAAGTTCGCTGATGACACAACAGTGGTGAATCTCGTCAGTGACAATGATGAGTCTGCAAATAGGATGGAGGTGGAGCAGCTAACAGCACGGTGCAGATTCCACAATCTCACCCTCGATGTGGACAAAACAAAGGAGATGGTGATTGATTTCAGGAGGGCTGGCAAACATGATCATACACCGCTGACTATTGATGGTGCTGCTGTGGAGAGGGTCAGCAATATTAAGTTCCTGGGGGTTCACCTAGCGGATGACCTGACCTCCATTATTAACACTGCAGCCATCGTTAAAAAAACCCACCAGTGGCTTTACCCCCTCCGGAGACTCAGAAAGGCAGGCCTCCCTGTTCCACACCTCATCACTTTTTACAGGGGCACCACTGAAAGCATCCTGACCTACTGCCTCACCTCCTGGTTTGGTAGCTGCAAGGTCTACAAACAACAGCAGCTCAATAGGATGGTGAAGACAGCTGGCAGGATCATTGGTGCCCCTCTCCCCTTTTTGATGGAGATCTATCAGCAACGCTGCGTTCGCAGAGCTACGGCCATCATTAAGGACTTTCATCACCCTTCTCACGACCTGTTTTCCCTCCTGCTGTTGGGGAAGAGGTATAGGAGCATCTGCTCTAGATCTAGTAGGATGCTGAACAGCTTTTTCCCCACAAGCAGTCAGGATCATAAATGGACTGTGTCCCTTCCACTTCCACTGACAAACTCTCCCTCCACACACACGAACATACTCACATCAATACAGAAACAGTTTGATAGTTAGTTACCTGATACGTTGAACTTCTTCTCGAACTGAATAAGCACTTATTAATACATAAACGCACTTTAACAGATATGAATATGTGGTGTTGATATGTCTTTAGTTGTGTTTTAGAGATGTTTTTATAGACTATTTTAGATATTTATCACTGTTCTTTTTGTTGCACTGATATGAGCTGGTGAGAAACAGTACTTCGTTTTTTTTGTGTATGTAAATACTCAGAAATGACAATAAAGTAAATCTTGAATCAAGTTAATATTATGTTGACGGCTTTCTCGGAGAGTTTGAAAAGACCCATTGATATGAGTAAGGTTTTAGAATGTAAACCTACTTCTAACGAGACGGCCCAAAAATTTTGGGAACATTTTACTACAAAAGGGTCGCTCGAGTATTTTTAATGAACTGCCACCACCACGTGGTGGGGGGGGGGGTTCTGCTTTAAGTGTGGTCGAGAGGGACACTGGCAACGGGACTGTCCTACTATTTGCCAGGAGAATACAGACGGCAGGTATGAGAGAAGGGGCACCCTTCACCACCCTTCAGACAGTGACCCGAAGTTACAGGAAGGGCTCTGCCACTCATAGAAAAAGGGGGAAGTGCAGAGCCCACTGTGATGATGAATGTGCAGGGTGTCTCTCTTCCATTTTTGATTGATACAGGAGCAACCTTATCCACCCTGGATCAGGAATTCGTGGAGGAATATGGATTCCCTGTAGCTACTTGTACTGTTCGAATATCTGGACTGGAAGGTAATCTCAGAGACTATCCGACAACAGCACCCTTACAAGTGATTTATGATTACGCTACTCATACGTTACCCTTCACCATTACATCGAATCTGGGTTGTAATTTGACTGGAAGGGACTTGCTCAGAGGACTTGGAGTGGAAATATTGTGCACCGATAGGGGACTCTATGTGAGTTCACCCTCTGTGCAGCCACGAGCCCTACTGGCAGGCAGCTCTCCCCAATCTGGTTATTCAATTGTACAAGGTACTGATACAGTGATAGAGGCTACAGCCTTCCATCATCCTCTCTCTGCACAACAAGCTGAACTTTTCGCTTTGACGTGTGCCTGCATTAAAGGAAAGAATATTTCCCTTAACATTGACACAGACTCACGATATGCATTTGGGGTTGCCCATGATTTTGGTACGTTGTGGCAGCATCATGGATTTCTGACCTCCTCAGGTGCCCCGATTAAAAATGCTACGTTTGTGTCTAACTTGCTAGCGTCTCTGTCCTAACCTTCCCACCTGGCAATAATTAAGTGTGATGCGCACACTAAAGTCCAAGACCCCATTTCCCTGGGAAATGCCTACGCAGATGCAATCGCAAAGGCTGCTGCTATCCAGGGACCCCTTACCATCTATTCAGACTGCGACAAACAACTCTTGAATAGACCAGCCCTGCCTGACATGGGAAGTGTAGAGCGACTTCAGGGGGATGCCCCTGCAAATCAAATTGAATTGTGGAAACAGCAGGGGTGCACCAAAGATCCTGACACACGGTTATGGACCACCCCTGCTGGTCAAGTTTGTGTACCAGATGTATTTTTGCCTGTGTTACTTAGTTATATTCATGAAATGATACATTTGGCGAAGGAGGGAATGGTAGGAGTGGCACCCTAATCTGAGGAAGGAGGCACAAGAATGTAACATATGTCAGAAAAATAATCCTGGTAAAGCAGTTAAGTGTCCTCAGGGTAAGACAAGAATGCCTACGGGCCCGTTTGAGTGCATCCAGATTGGTTTTATAGAATTGCCTAGAGTGCATGGCTACAAGTACTGTCTTGTTATTATTGAGCTGCAGATAAAAAAAATAGAAGTGTGTCTTGACCTACATGCCCTTAGTGAAAGAATGATTATAGTTATGTACAAAAACTAACTGCAGTTCTTGAGACTCTACATTCGCAGCTGCATAACACTCAGAAAAGCTGAAGGACAACCACAGTGGATACATCACTCCGATTGTAAGAGGTTTGGCCCTGGAAAAGGACAGCATGACGCAACGGAGGACAAGCAAGACCCCTGATGAGACTTCTAAGTGGTGAGAATGTAATGAATACTTTGATGCAAGGGGGAAAGTGTTCAAACCATGTAGCTAACCAGAATGGCATGACAATATAATCAGTCCAGAGAGCCCCTGCATTTTACACTGACCAAGTTTACCAAGGGAGGAACTTATGCAGAATATCACCCATTTAGCAAACCACATCAAGGAATGGATAACCGAGGTACAGGAAACAGGAGAACAGTTTCACAATTACAATTCCCCAGGACCATCTTCGTGGCCTTTTAAGGGATGGTAGATAACATTTAGCCAGGGAATATGCATCCTCGCTGTTTTTCTGTTGACAATATTGCTTTTATGGTGCTTTTGTATGCTACACTCCTATCTTAAGTTAAATTCGCTCTAAGTGGCTATCATGGAATGATAAAGGGAGGGAATGTAGAAGACAATGTGAAGGGAGCTCTAGTGAACAAAGGGTTACCCTCTCTCTCTCTTCTGGTAAACAGCTTGAGCCACCTGCTCGTATAGCCTCTGCTTGGCTGATAAGGGAACTTCAAGGCCACAAGAACAGGGTTGTTTCAGACTCACTGTGAAAGATGTGTTAACCTGTCTGGGATCAATGGTAGTGTGAGCTAGTCAAGCATACCCAAATATGGGTATGCCAGTGCAGTAGGTGGACACCCACCGGTGAACAATGTATTTAAGTTTGTTAGCACCCTGTATTCTTTGAGTCAGGCCACGTGCATGGAAGAGCAGCACTGGCTGCTCATCCACGTACCCCCTACTCCCGCTAGCGTCAAACCATAAAGAACTTTTTGTATGCTCCTCAGTTCTGCTGTTGTCTAATTTATTACAGAGTGCGGGTCGACTTTTACAACTTGAGTGCTTCAAGATCTTCTAGGGGCAGTTTTGGATGGCAATAAACATCAACCTGACGAGCAGGTTGCACCATGAGGATGTATTTCAAGCAAGCTGCCAAGAACAAATTCTTTACCCCTGTTGTCATATCAGCTGATGCCACTAAACTCAACACAGACTGGATATCAAGTCTGGGAACTTCTTGAACTATTGACTCTGTTAGTTACTGAGTCATTATGAAGCTGAGGGGAAAGGGAAACAAAAAACAGAAAATGCTGGAAATACTCAGGTCAGGCCGTATCCGTGGGAAGAGAAATAGAGATAACATTTCAAGTCAGAGACACTTCGTCAGAAAGGAAAAGGGGACAAAAGCTGGTAAAGCTGCAGGAAGGGTGGGAAAGGAGAATGCCTCCGATTGGGTGAAACCAGAGTGACCTGATGTGCATTTCGCAACTCCCACACTTGATGTTCTTGTGTCCATGTTCTTACTCTCTAATTGCTCCCACTCACTCATTGACTAGATAATCTGTTTATAGTTTATCCCCTTGGTCACTCTGGTTTCCTCCTCAAAGGAATCCCCTTCCCACACCCTTCCTGCAGATTTACAAGCTTCTTTTGCCTCCTTTTCAATTCTGATAAAGGGTCTCTGACCTGAACCTTTAACTCTGTTTCAGCATTTTCTGTTTTTGTTTTAGATTTCCAGCATCTGCAGTTTCTTTTTTGATTTTCACTTACTTGGAGAAAGAGGGATTTGACTCCTCATTCAAGTCCAGAATCAAAATTTCATGGATGCAGAAATGAGTACAGGAGGGAAATATATTTAGAGTGTATGAACTTACTTTTTCTTGATGTTTGGGCACAACTTCAATACATCTTCTTTACATGCCATCTTAAACTTGTATGAGAAACGGAAATCTTTCATTTGAATCTGTTAACAATTGAAGAAAAAATGTTTAGTTACACATCAAGAAAAAGACTGAAATTTCAGTTTGAAACATTACCATTTGAGATAGAAAGGTTTGCTACATATGACAGTGATCAGTAAATGGGATCCTTTACATGACTGGCCTTTGTTCAACTTCACAGATCCTACTGAGGTCACTTTCCAATGACTGCAGGAAGCAACAGGGCAAATGAGACCTTGTGAAATCAAGAAACTTTCCTTCATTACAGCTTGTCCATCCATTTCATTTTTGAATGAAACCCCTACTGTGGAGGTCTTTGTTTTGACACTATGCTGGAGAGTCTACCCTGACAGCACAAGATTCCTGCAGCATTTTCGAACAGTGACTATTTGATTACATTAGCTGTGTTCTGCTAGTGAAGATGTTTGCCATATACAAAAATATTTCTGTGTGTCAAACTTCACACTGACCCATCGCTTCTGTCAAAGAAACGACGGCCACATGGAATGTGACAGAAGAGAGCAAAAGAGTTGTCTGGTGAAATTAGTAGAAACTTACAACACTGGTGCATACCAAATATTTTTAATTAGATTGTTCACATCATGCACCAAAAACCTTCACAGTAGCAGTTCTTCCAGGGGCTAATGGCTTCTTGGAGTTGGGTGGACATTTAATGTTATAAGACAAATTAATATTCACCAAATAATAACAGTACATGGGTCAGTGCAAGACAGCCAACAAGTTCAATACAGTTCTTGCCAAAAGAAGCTGAAAAATTCATTTCAGGCTTTATTTTCTGTAAACCACACAAGTGGTAAAGTTTGTGAAACATACATAATCTGCAGGTCAACTGATAGCTTGCCAAGCCACATATCTTGGAAGCCTTTAGCGACTGCAACCCATTCTTGCTCTAATCTGATTGATGAGAATGGTTTATCTTACCAATTGGAAATGTGTGACTCCAACAGCACACTTCTCGTTCATCTCCTTCTGGTGTTTATTTTGAACCAGGCACTCCATCAGGTCCCCACTATCAATCTGATTATCTGCTAACTCCTGCAGGAGGAGAAATACAATGAGACCATTGCTTCAAATGATCAAAGGAATTGCCACTCTGTAGGAGAAATTAGATTATTTTAACATTGCTAAAGACTTAAAGCCTCTGCAGACTATTTTCAGTTTTTTGGCTTATGACAACTAAAATGAAATGCTCAGTTACTCACATGACAATATATCTGAATAACAGGATCACAGGCTCTCATCAGCAGTGCTTCAATCTGAATATCCTAAAAAGCAGTGTAAACAAGATCAGTAACGTTATTTCTTTTCACAAAACTGCAGAGTGGATGCAATTCAGGTTTTAAAATGCTGAAAGTCAGCTTGTTACTTCTAAGTGATGAAATAGCGGTTAGTGTAACGCTATTATAGCGCCAGCGACCCGGGTTCACTTCCGGCTGCTGTCTGTAAGGAGTTTGTATGTTCTCCCCATGTCTGCATGGGTTTCCTCCGGGTACTCCGGTTTCCTCCCACATTCCAAAGACATACAGGTTAGGAAATTATGGGCATGCTATGTTGATGCCGGAAGTGTGGCGACACTTGCGGGCTGCCCCCAGAACATACTACGCAAAAAGATGCATTTCACTGTGTGTTTCGATGTACAGGTGACTAATAAAGATATCTTAACTTAGTAAGGTCAAGCAAATTTGAGAGAACTATTGCACTACATGTAACAGACTGGTCGATGCAGTACCTCCTTTAAACATTCTGTTGAAGAAGTGGGTCAAGGTTCAAGTGTGAAGGCGATTGTACAAATAAAGTTTGCAAGGAATGGAGACAATGAATCTAACTTTGCTATCTGATAGAGATTTTTTTTTAATTTTTGGAGAAACAAGTCACTTTCTTTTTTAAAGAGAATACCCCGGGAGAGACTTATGTTCTTTATTATATGGGATGCTTTTAAAGCCTATATTAGAGGACAAGTTATTTCTTACGCGGCAAGCTTTAAGAAAAAAACTAATGCAGAAAGGATTGATTTAGCCAATCAATTGAAACTTAGACCAAAAATATGCTTTGGATCCAGATCCCACTTTATATAAAAGGCGAGTTGAAATTAAAACCAAATACATTCTCCTTTTAACATATCCAATTGAGAATCAACTCTTAAAAGATAAAACTCAATTTTATATCCATGGAGATAAAACTGGTAAATTATTGGCTAATCAATTAAAAACCTCTATAGCTAGACGGCAAATCAAAGAAGTTCGCAAAGCCAATGGACAAAGGACAACAGATCATTTCGAAATAAATGATACTTTTAGAGAATTCTATTCTAAACTTGATAGTTCTGATTCTCCTAAAGGAGATACTGTAATGAACAACTTTTTCGACCAATTAAATATTCCTACACTCTCTGCTGATAACCGAAAACAATTAGATAAATTTATTACTCATGAGGACATCGCCGAGGCTATACAATCAATGCACTCTGGAAAGACACCAGGTCCTGATGGATTTCCAGGAGAATTCTATAAGGCTCCCTCTTCATTGCTTATATCTTATTTAAGTTCTGTTTTTTTGGATTCTTTTAAATCAGGAAGGTTACCACAATCCTTATGAAGCTACCATTTCACTTATTCTCAAGAAGACTAAAAACCCAACAGAATGTTCTTCATATAGACCAATTTCTTTACTAAATGTTGATGTTAAAATTTTATCTCAAGTTTTGGCTCATAGATTAGAAAATATTTTACCATTAACTATATCCAATGATCAGACAGGGTTTATCAAAAACCGTTATTCCCATTTTAATATTCGTCGTTTATTGAATATTATTTATTCTCCTAATGAAATATCGGAATGTGTGATCTCTCTTGATGCTGAGAAGGTCTTTGACCGGGTCGAATGGAGTTACCTATTTAAAACTTCAGAGAAATTTAATTTTGGACCCAATTTTATTCAATGGATTAACTGACTTTATTTATCTCCTTCTGCTCGTTTTCTTACTAATTTTCAACTTTCTGAACCTTTTAAACTTCAATGTGGAACTAGACAGGGACGCCCTTTGAGCCCTCTGCTATTTGACCTAGTCCTAGAACCTTTAGCTATTGCTTTTCGAGAATCTACAGAGATTGCCGGTATCTCTAGGAGAGGTACCATCCATAAAGTTTCGCTCTATGCTGATGATTTACTGCTCTTCATTTCTACTGTTGAGACTTCGTTACCTTCTATGCTTTCTTTACTTCCCCGTTTTAGCCAATTTTCAGGATATAAATTGAATTTACACAAGAGCGAACTTTTCCCTTTGAACAATCTGATACCATTAGATATTAACCTTCCTTTTAAAACTGTAAGGAACCATTTTACCTATTTGGGTGTAACTATTACTAAGAATTATTTAAAGAGAACTACCTTGCCTTATTGAATTATGTGAAAAGGATCTTACCAAATTGGTCACCCCTCTCTATATCGCTGATTGGTTGCATTAATTCTATTAAAATGAATATTTTACCTAAATTTATGTATTTATTTCAGGCTTTACCCGTTTTATTCCTAAGTCTTTTTTTATTCTCTTGACTCAATTATCTCTTCTTACATATGGGAAAATAAACATCCCAGGTTAAATAAAGTTCATTTTCAGAAAGCTAAAAATAATGGAGGGTTTGCTTTACCTAACTTTAGGTTGTATTACTGGGCAGTCAATACACAAAATCTTACTTTTTGGTTACATTATATTAATCACGAAGCCTGTCCAGTATGGGTCTCTTTGGAAGCTAATCCTGTAAAAAAATTTTCTATTATTTCTTTGTTTGGCTCTTCACTTCCTTCATCAATAAATAAATTAACTGATATTTTGGTAGTTAAACATGCTTTGAGGATTTGGTTACAATTTAGAAAATACTATGGTTTATTGAATTTTCTTTGTCTAGTCCCATTTTTGCTAATTTTTTCTTTAAACCTTCTATGACTGATATAGTTTTTAAAGAATGGGATAGATTAGGTATTACCCGTTTTCAGGATCTGTTTGTTGGAGGAAATTTCTTAACGTTTGAGCAATTGGCAACTAAATATAATTTGCCAAAAAACTCACTTTTGTCGATATTTGCAAATTAGAGATTTCTCCAATCTCAAGTACATACCTTCCCCTATAAGTCCTGATAAGAACTTACTAGATGTAATTTTTAATTTGAAGCCTTTCTATGATGCTTCAATATCTAAGATTTACGGTAGATTATCAGGAATGAATAAGGTCCCTTTAAACAAAATTAAAAACGCTTGGGAACGTGATCTGCAGATTTCAATTTCTGAGGAAACTTGGAATCAAATTTTTAAACTGGTTAGTACTTCATTATTATGTGCACATCACTCCCTCCTTCAATTTAAAGTGGTCCATAGAGTCCAACTGTCCAAAGACAAGTTATTGCGTTTCTATTCAGATATATCTCCTTATTGTGACAAATGAAATAATGGAGAGGCTTCCTTAGTCCATATGTTTTGGTCATGTCTGAGTTTGGAAAAATTCTGGATAGAGGTATTTCAAACTTTTTCTGTACTTTTTAAAATAAATTTTAAGCCAAATCCTTTAACTGCATTATTCAGGATTGTTGGAGAAAAAGATATAATTCTGGAGACTTCCAACTTGCACATATTGGCCTTCCTCTCTCTTATCGCCAGGAGGGCTGTATTGCTTAAGTGGAAGGAAACTACTCCCCCCTACTCACGCTCAATGGTTACGGGATGTTATGTCACATCTAAATTTAGAGAAGATCCGTTGCTCTATTTCTGGATCTATTCTGAACTTTCAAACTATTATGGGGACCTTTTTTGAACTACTTTCAAAACCACTGAATTGGTGCTAAATGTACAGATATTGGCTAAAACTACTATGTCTTTAGGATGTTACAAACAGCTTGGTTTTGGTAGTGGGGTTAGATTTTTTTTATAATAAAATTATTCCAACTTATCAATATCAATTGATTTTTTTTTATCAATACGAAGCATTGTGATTTCTTGTGTGATTCAATACAGTCTATTTTGTAACATTTTCTTTTTTTCCTTTGTTTCATGAATTTGGTACTACTTATTTGAAATTAATAAAAATATTGACAAAGGAATGGAGACAATGAAAACATTATTGGAAGAGTCTATAATATTATGAAATTCAAAGTGACACTAGCACTTTGGGATTTTTGTTCAATTGCCTTTCCTATACTCTTAATTACTGAGCTTTATTGCCAAGGATAAATCATTTTTCTCTGGAACTGGATTTTCTCCACCTCAAAATAAGGTCCATCTCAGTTTATCCACTCTGGCAGCATTCCCAACATGGAACAAGTAAAATTCCTCAGAGTATATTGCTTTGCTCTACACATTTAAGTAGGGGAGGTAGTTTAAACTAAGAATCCTTACTGTTCTTCCCCATTATACAAGGATTAATCCAAGCATACATTTTAAGAAGTAAACAACGGATTAAACAGTCCAATCACTTCATTTTTTTTAAAATAAATTTTGGAATAGTGAAGAACACATCAAAATCTAACTTGCCAGAGTCATGAATGCTGATTGGATGGCAAGTAGGCACATTTTTAATTTGAAGTGCTCTTTCTTCATGTGATGCAATTCAGGTGATTTCTACCGATTCCCAAAAAGAAGCCATCGCAGCAGCATATAGTTTCTCCATCATATGCCATCTACAGCATTCCAGCTTCTCAGAATTCAGTCCCATATTTTACCACAGAACTATAATGTGGTAATAGTAATGGAATAACTGAGCAGGGCTAACTGCACTTTGCAGTTTCTATATCATTTCCTTTGATAAATTATGATGAACTTTGAACAAAGTTTGTTTCTTTTAGAGTCTCCTCTCTTTTTGTATGTTGGATCCAAAGACAGAATACAAAGTCAGATCAGACAGTAATTAAAACAGTGAAAAACAATCTGTGAAGATGATGCCTTAATTACACAGTCAAGATATGGTGTACATAAGTGCTGGTTTCTCTGATGAGGAAAACAACCAAGTCAGGGGTGGCAGTTGACCTCAGTTTGCTGAAAGGGTAGCAAAAGAACATGGACAAAGTCATTCAAATTTCTGGAGGGTCTCTTTACTCCAGGACTATGTAACTATCACAGGAGACAGAAACAGTCTAGGGATCCCAAAGGCATACATCCTCAAATGACCATAAACTGGGAGAGGACATGTGGGGCAGGAGATTCCAGAAATTAGCAGCCATCATTTTCAGTTAAGATAATGGATGAATAACTTGCATGCAAAGAAATTATAAAAGTATCCCTTTTGACACACTGCTCTGGCAGTAAATCTGGCAATAACTGTGGAAAAGTCTGAGGCTGGCGGCATCATTAAAATATCTGCTGGCTCACTTAATATGTTATTTGCTATAGGGCTCACCTCTGATTCCAGCTCTGTCAAGTTACCCACAATTCCCTGCAATCTACTGCCAAGTCGTCAAGATGGTCCTGGAGACACTCAGCTCCTAGAGACAGCAAGCAAACCAGCAATGAACGTCAGGGATCAACAACCAATTTGAGACAAACAATGGTCGTTATTGTGTCCCAATCAGGAGCACACAAATACAAGCTTCCAACAGTATTGCAAGGAGGCTGCGTACAAATCATTTTCCAAAGAAACTACATTCACCTGCTTAACAAAATTGTTTTCTAAACTGTATAAATAAGTGCCTGCCCATTCTCACGAAAATTGTGTACTTTTTACATGCTATTTGAGCTACTTACATCAAAGTAATTACTTTGGACAATCTACAAAGAAACCAATCCTAACTGTTTCACCAAGGTGCCAATTGCACCTCCAAGGCACACTACCTTTCATGGCAAACATGAAGTAACTGTGAAATAAAGCAGAGCAGCATTAATGTTAAGTATGCCACAGTGCAGCTGCTTTTATTAGGTAGGATTAGAGCAACTATTCAAATTACTCAGACTAAAGTCAGTTCAATTATCAGACTACTATTGCAGCTGTATACATCGCCCAACAACAGGCATGCATGCCCTGGCCTATTCCACTTTCTAATCTATTGGGCTAGATCAGGGTGTACTGCCAATCAGCCTGGTGCTACCTGGTCCAGGATTCTGTCTTCTCACTGCACCATTTGCCAAGGTCTATTATGCAGCGCTCTTGTAATCCAGGCTCCAACTTCACATCCAAGGCTTCGTTGATGAAGAATCCGTGAATCTCTGCTCTGCAGTCTCTGGATAACTGCGTGAAAAATGTAGTACTGGTCAGTTTGTCTTTCATTGCTGTCAAACAATAGTGCATATTTCAAATATTTTACTGCACAGAAACAGGTTTCGTGGCCCAGAAGGTTTGTTTGCTTATGCTCTAGATAAGCTTCCTCACAGCTTATGATGGGTTACTGTATCAGCATATCCTCAGATCACCATTCAGTTTCCCCCCAAATTAAGCTTTTAGCCACAACTCATTAAACTGCCAGAATGCCAACCATTACTTTGTGTGATCAGCAAGATGTATGACAAGGTACCAATTTGAAACAAATACATGCACAGAAATTGATACTTTAAAAAGTAAATGCAGAACTAACTAAAACAAGGATTGCTCAAATCAATTTCCGCAGTGGTAAATCTCTGATGAACCTCTGCCCAAAAGTGCATGCAATTGCTAGAGGACAATTCTACACCTCTATGCCAACTCCTAGCCTTGCTCAAATAACAGCCCTCTTAATACGAAGCGCAATCGAATATACAAAGTACTACTACAGATCATGCAACTGCACCCTGGCATTGGAATAGCCTTCAAATTCAAAACAACATGAAAATGGCTACTTAAATATTATATTTCAATGGTGAATGCAAATAATTTAGTACCGTCTTCCCAAGCTAGCATCCATTAATAACAGGACATTTCAAATGTACATAAAATCAAATGCAGTAAGAAATGCAGTCTTTAAATGACAGGCCACAGAGCACAAGAATCGTTCTCCACAAGTATTCCCTTACAAAACCCAGTCAGGAGTTCAAAGATTTAACCAGTGTGTTAACAGAAATTATTCTACTTCATCAAATAAGAAGGCCATCATCAGAATTCAGCAACAATGATCCAAGATCCTGTTTCCATGTTGTCACAAAACCAGCAACAAAAGAAACACACTGAGCATGATTCAGTGTTAAAAACTATTTTATTAATCACTACTTATGATAATACGTAAAATAAAAGTAAAAATGTTAGTATGTTAGAATTCAAAAATTGTTAAACCTTGAACGTTAACCCCAAAACTAAACTTGTCGTGTGTGTGTGTGACAAAGTCCAAAACTCCCAGTTCCAGAATGGTTCTTAAAGTTCAGTTCCGCAAGCCATAGGGTGAAACATGAGCAAGGGCTTCTTCAACAACACCGTTGTCTGAAGATAAGATGTAGATGTAGAAAAAACATAGAGAGAGTACATACGAAATCCAAATGTTCCACGATGGAACCCAAACGACACTTCAGTGTTTACTCGGTAGTGACTTCCTCACCCCGAAAAGCATCCGAACCACGTGGTCGTCCACACACAAATACCTGTTTCCTTCTACAGGTCAGCAACAAAGTGAACTCCACGGATTACTTCCAACTGCCATACATGGATTTTCAGTGGCAAACACAGTTATTGTTTCTCATCCATCGATAGAGAAACAAGCAGGCTGGTGTCTCTCTCCCTTCTTCTTCTGACCTCTTCAAACAACGTCATTATGTCCTTTATCTTCTATTGACGTAAGCACGCCCCACACACATATACACACACACACACACTATCTTAAAGGGACTTTCACTGAGTCCGTAACAATGTGCAGATTTGTTTTATAACCACTTCTTCCTGCTATCTAAAACATTGCTCCTCGCTATCAATGACACAGCCAATTTTTGTAATATTTGCATATATCTGTATTACACTCTCTTCATTTAAATCCATTATCATTAATATGTCCTACTGAGTGCTCAGTCCTGTGGAACTCCATTGGCTGTTGTCTTTCAGTTGCAAAAACACCCATCAAACCATGACCCTTAACTTTATAGTCACTCAGCCAATCTATAAAGTTCAGGTTCATGATCTTTCATCACTTCCGATGAAAGCTCAAACTGAAAATTTCCTCTCCCTCTCCTCCTTCCATGGAAATTAAAAATGTCACCTAGTTAGAGGTAGTTTTGTGTTTATCTTTCAAATTTCACTTGATTAGATGGCTTCTTATCTGGAACAGCACCAACAGCCTGCATTTCCCATTTTGTGATCCCACTTCAGCTAAGCATAGTCCATGGGAGCCTCCAAAGTGCACCCGGAACATCAATGTCATCACATGTCTGAAGAAATTAAACCCAGCAATACCCACTTGAAGATTTATCTACAAAGTAAACTCTCCCTCAAAAAAAAAGTCCTTATCAAAATCAATACAATTTCAGTGTAAAATGTAACCAGGTGTTTAGTGGCGTGAATCACAAGATGACATTTTATCACTGGAAATTGCTGTCACTGTCAGCAGTTCAGTGGTGAACAGTTAATTAATGTGACTTAAGCTGTCAAAATTAAAACTTGATATTAAAATGAGGGGGAACAATGCAACATTAGCTGGATGATGAGTCAGACTTTGGCTCAACACACATCCAACTTTGCTTGTTTCATCTCAGTTTACTTATTTCATCTGGTAACTGCTTTAAGTGCAATTCACCTATCCATATCCCTTGGTTATAGCAATGATCCCTTCATCAACAAAAGCTCTTCACCTTTTTTTGCACGACCTCCAATGTGCAGGAAATTACTTCTGGATGGTCCTAAACCAAGCTTGATGTACCATCTTCCAAGGTCAAGTAGCCTACCAGCACTCTGTGTTTAAACTCTAATCCAATAATCCCTAGATTTCTAACACGTTCTAGCATGCCAATATCTTGGATGCTACATAGAAATTGTGTGAAGTCCCTGCCAAAACAGTTAAAACTGCATGTGGTGCTATTTAGTGTTATGGAAATAAACAAGCCACCACTCTCACCTGCGACCTTGCTCCTCTGTACGATAGGCGTGACGATACAGGCAAGAAAATACTGCTCCAGGGGGTAGCATCTCGCTAGTTTGATTCCAACCCTGGGTGTGGCACAGCCTTGAAGCATCACCCTGGCACTTACGATAAAGAACAGGATCCAGCCTGAGGGAAACCAAAAGAAGATATTGTTAAAAGACTTGACAATTGCATTTTCTGTTAGGATTTTAAGTTACCATCTCTTCCCAACCGCACACTGAAATAACTGATTTATAACCAGACAACTTGCGTGACGTAGTCCTCGTCATAAAAAAAACACTCCCTCCCCCGACTGCCTGTACAGAGATTAAGGAATGCAGTTGACAAAATATTTATTATAATTTTCACCATCTATCTTGTATTCTGATGGTACTTTGAGCTTCAACCTGCCTCAAACAGTTCACAAAAGTAGTTACTATTTCGTCAGCAAACTTGCAGCCATTCTCAGAAGGCTGCATGAGCAGCAAGTCTATCTTTTTGTGATGGCATTTGAAGGAGCAATGTAGGCCATGACAACGTAAGAGGATCATGCTTTATTCCCTCCATATACTGAGCCACATGAACAGACACAAGTTTAAAGTACAGCACTCATCAACATGTCCATTGTAGTGTAACATTTTAACAGTGGAAAGCTCCTTCTTGACTATTGTTGGGGAATTTCATCTTAAATTATGAAGTTTGAATGCTGGTATGTCTGGAACCATGACACTCTGATAAAATAGGAGTTGTGAAAAACGAGTTAACTGGTGAACAAGATAAATTTGCCTGTGGGCACAGTAGCAATCCGAGACAAACAGCATCTAAAGCGTTGTTCAATCATTTTGCAGGGATTTTTCTTTCTATCCACTTTGATTTTTTTTTTGCAATCAGTACAACTAATAACTTAGCAAAGATATACTGCTCTGCAAAAACGTTGTGTGCTTCAAGAATTCAGCACAGAATGCATCAGTTTTGTGTTAGCCTATTATTTTTAGGTTTTGCTTGGCTGATTTGCCAAATTTGACCTTACTTCCCCTATCTTGCCAATCTTGCAACATCCTCTGTTAAATACCAAGAACATTGGCCATATCAACTAAACATTTCACATTGACTCATAAACTTACATTTTTCAAAGGTGACCTAATTAAGTGATTTGTGTAAATTACTGTAATTAGGAATTATTCCATTCTTAATGTCATCCCATCCCTACTAATTAGAGACTTGATCAGTACAAAAATTAATATCTGATCCAAGCTGTTAAGGAGTAGGCAGCCACAGACAAAGGGTATACAATTCATATAGGAACCATTAATATTGGCAAGAATTGCCTTGAAACTACTTCTAAATGTATTGATACTTACAAGCACTGATCAGTTTTGAATTCACAAGGTACTGCTGTGTAAACAAAAGACCACTCTCTATTGAAGCAGCAACTGCAATTGTAATAGCGGCAGCTACTCAACACAAGTGATTTGGAAACTGATTGCTGTATTTATATAAACAATGATTAGTTCCTCAACATATATTTTCATATAGATGCATTTATTTAATTTGGGACAGAACAAATGCAACTTGACCAGGACAGTTGGCCAAAAGTACCGGAATCCACCTCAAGACAACTGAGACAAATACATGAACTGAGTTCTAACCAACTCCTTCAGACACACATCAAAACTCCAAGTCACAACAGACTGATGAGATCAAGGTAGGAAGATCAATGTATTACAGAGAACTGCAAAATGTACGAGGTGGCTGAGAACGATCATCAGTGCAGAGAAATAAGATGAGTGATCCAGGCATCAGAATCACAAGACATTTTAGGGTTAAGGCATTTGGCACCAATGAAACACAAATGCCCTTGTCTCAAATTTGTGCAGAGACTGAGGATGGTCTCATGTGGTCACATTGACAGGATGTCAGTCATCTGTTATATATTATTATATTTAAAAGGTATAGTACTCAATGTATTTGAGTTTCAGGCAGTTTTTACCATCTGACCTCCCCTAGGGATTTGCTTATACCGAATACATCTATGACTCCAGGCTCCTAGTGGCATTTCAACTGCAACACAAACCCTTGTAATCCCAGCCAATCCAAACCTGATAAAAGCCTGAGCCCTTATATAATTTTTCTTCATCCAATTCACCCTGCAGGCATTTGCAGAATATTGTGCTTGGACATTGACCAAATCAGATTCAGCATACATGCCCAGGAAAGGCACTTTAAACCCAGGTAAAGTCCCATGGGAAGATGTCACCATCTCACCATAGCACCAAGGCAAACTTGGAGGCAGTGCCACAGGAATCGCTTCCTGGCTGCACTCCGTCTACTCACTTGTCAAGTATTACATCCTGCTGCTGACAGGGAGTCAAATCTGAAACTAACACTCAAATAAAATTCTACCATCCCAGTTCAAGTCATTCATCTGCTCCTTAGCTGAGTTTCTAGTTGACACATCTACCACTCACTGACACCAATTCTGAATATTTTGTCAGAACAAGGACCTGACCAAACCTACCACTGTCCGGTCAGGTCATCAAGTTCTACTCCTAAATCCCAAGCATTTCCACTGTGCCAACAGGCAAAACTAGTTGAAGGCCCATCAACTAATTGATAAAATCAGGGTCATATTTGGTGTCACTCTGCAATGGACAACATTATCTAGTTTATATTAAACTCCTCCCCTACTTTTCTGTAGAAAAAGGAACAAACACCTCAATTTGTCACCACCACACAGCAGAGTAAGAAATTCAGCACCACAGCAATCGAAATTTCAACTGAATTAAACATGCTAAACATTATAAGCTTATGGATTTTTTTTAAATGGAGCAGCTGTATATTCAGCAGGACATTCGACATCGAGCACTCAATGTTGAACCTCCCATTATTTACCTTTTGCAAACAATGTCAAGCATATTCTAACTACTAACTTGTACAGAATTGGCTGACAACCTTTGCGAGCATGGTCAGCACTATCATTATATTTCATCTTATTTGTTTCTCTATCCCCTAGTTATGACCTGTGCTACCTCTTGAAGTTATAATAAACATACAGGAGGTAGATAGGTCCCCTGGAGCTTGCTTGATTGCTTTCACTTTCAGATGCCAACTAACATCACTAGCAAAGCCTCTCTAGCTTTGACTCCCAATTTCTAGCAGTTAATGTTGCTCTCTGCCCTTCATAGATCATGCTTTGATTGCAATGTAACCCGTCGCTTTCCAAACTCACAGCACAGGCAGCAACACTTACTTCCAGTCACGGGAAATGAAGTACTGCAACTCAAGTAGGCGATGCTCACACTCCTCCACCATCTTTTCTGTGTACAGATGCTCCATCAGACACGAGAGGATCCTGCCAGTAGAAAATAGAGTAACCATTAATAGCACAAAACTTGGTGCTTGAATTATTTCCTAAACAGCCTCTGGTGAAGCACATAAGGCTATCAGGTGAGCAACATTCCTCAGCATATTCTACACAAGAGTAAAGCTTTACTTATAATCAAATCCTATTACTATGTTAATTTGTGCAAGTGCCTAGCAGCTTTTTAGTTCAGCAATGTATATTCTCTCCCTTAATATACCTTCATAGTTCAAAACTGTTGGTCAGGTTTTTAGGAAAGATAGCCTTGCACTTGAATCCAAAACCATCTTCTGTCACTATACACAATTTTCAGTGGGAGCTATTGGATAGCAAACAGGAAGCATAATCCTGACTTTGGTACTGAGGAACCCAAACTAATGGCATGGCTACAGTCATGTAATTGAACAAGTCAGAAATTGAATGGGACTCAGAATTTGCATAGCTTGATGCTGCATCTCATGATGGCATGCCGACATACAGGAAAACGATGATAACAGTCAGGCAGAGGCTGAAATGTGGAAAGAAACATCTATACCACACAGTGCTACGTCATGACTCTCGCAAGCTGGAGAGCATCTCACCACCATCTCTAAATATTCTATGACATTACCTTCAAGTCTGCCTCAGCACCCTGGAGGGGTAGTCACCATTGTCCAGAAGCTCAACTGGACTAGCCACAGGTGCAGTTGAGATCATGGACAATGGTAACCATTGTCCAGAAGCTGCAGGTACAAGTCAGAGTGTAGATATCCCGCTGCAAGTAACTCATCCCCTAACAATCCAATGGCTTTTCACTAGTTACAATGCATCAGCCAGGAATGTGATGGAATACTCTCTACTTTCCCAATGAGTGCAGTGCCATCAACACAATCTCAATACCATTCAGAACAAAGCAGCCTACATGATTAGAAGTTCATCCATCACCTAAACATACACCCGCCATAAAAAAACTCACCTGGATTGCAATATATACTGTCAAGAAAATTCACTGCAGTTATTGGCTGGGGCTACTCCAACAGTTGCCTCCACCAATAACTCCCATGCCTGTAACCTTCATGATTAAATAGAAGTCCAGCAGGCATCATTGGTACACAACTCCAAATCATAAACCATTCTGATCTGGAAATACTGCTCAAGATTATACTCGCCTCTGGCTAGCAGGTCCAGAGAACCAGGTCAGCTCATCTCTTAATGTCCACACCTACACACTGAAATATGGAATCAGCACAGAACCAGAGGGCAAATGTAAATGCATCTGACCTCCCTCTCTGCCTCTGTATCCAAAGGTGAAGCATTAACAACTGAACAGGGTGGCCATGGCTGGTGAGCCATTTGAACGGGTTCACCAACCTTCGATAAACGAGTTAAAATAAAAACGTGCAGAGTACAGGTTTGTTTCATTTTATCATAATGTTTTAAATTAATCTCTATTAATTTGAAGTGTTTTGAGTTAAATCCAGTTTTTGAAAGGTAGCAACACTTCATTCTCCTAAAACTACAGAAGACATGCACCACTACTAGATCTATAGGTTTGTACCTTAGTGTACAATTAACAATAAATAATTAGAATTCTTTTTAAATGACTTTGACAGCCATCTGTTAGAAGATAATCAGCATGCTCCCAAATTTACAACTCAGTCTGTCCTTGACATCCGGATCGGGTTATTACGACTGATTTGACGGCAGCAGGTCAGACCCCATTACACTGCTCCTTCCGGGTCACTGGGTCCAAATCCTGGAACTCCCGACCCAAGATCACCATGGGATTGGTTCATGGTGCAACCTCATCATCACATTCCCAAGGACGATTAGGGATGGGCAATAAACAATGGCCTTGCCAGCTCATGCTGTTCCACCACATTGAAGTAAACTAATTTGAACATCAATACCATTATCTCAGCTCTGTTTCACAATCCAACTCATTGTGTGCTGGTTTCCTTCCTATGAGCAAAAGCTTTACTGTTTGGCTGCTTGGCAAATCTGCTGAACTCCTGGAGTTCAATAGCTCCTTCTTCCAGCAAATCTCTCAATGCTCTGGTCACATTGGTCTGCATTGGACCAGATTGTGCATCCTGATGCAACCAATGATAAAGGCATTCTCCCCGCGCCCCCCCCACCACCCCCCCACCTCCACAACTCATTATTTCAACCTCACTGGCAATACCTGAAACCAGAGTTCCCTCTATTATTAAGTAATGTTGGAATAAAATTATCAGGTTTAAACAAAACACAAGTTGATTTTAATTGGCTATGGTCTTGGAAACTGAATAATGTCCAATTACATTGCAAAACAGCTTCAAAATTTCAAACTTTAGTCCAACTGTCAAAATGTAGCAACACACTGCTTCCTTTAAAACGTTAGAACATATCAAGTTTATGCATGAACACACTATTCCTACAAACAAAAATAAGGCCAACTCACTGGGTATGCTAAACAGTGCACAAACACATCCATTCAGCCAATAAAACCAGAGCTGATGTTTTCAGCATTGGTATTAGGCAGTCTTCAGTACGACCCTACTTTGTAAGAGAGATGAGCACTACTTAGAGATGTCCAAGTGATAGGGAATTAGTAGGGTAAAGATCAGTAGCCATGTTGCCATCACTCCATTCAAAGTCACTGCACAAATCACAGATCAGCAAACTGACCGCAAATGTACTTTTTACTTCAGTAAACAGACGCTGCTGGTCTTAGGAAGTATTTCCATATACAAGACAATTTTGAAAATAAATAACATCTGAATCCAAGGCTGAGCTAGAGACCACCTTTCTTCCAGGGGTTTCTCACTGTCAAGGGTCTCCCGACTCATCTGACCATCGCCCCCAACAACCTAACTGCCCTGATCACTTCCAACCAATTTTTGATCTCCCCCACCGCTCACTCTCTGAAATCCTTTATGATCCCTGTCCCCTACCTCTCTTCCTTTCTGCTTTCTTCCTCCCAGCCACACACCATGATAAAATATTTCTTCCATTCAAAGAAAGGCAGTTGCTGAAAATGTTAATGTGGAGACTATGCAACATATTTTCATATTGGATCTCCTGAGTGAACACAAGCATCTCATCCACTTTTATCCCCACTTAAAATTTTACATAAACCGCTTCAGTGGCACTGGATTCTCCCTCCCTGATGACTCTGAATACACGGCAAAACAGTCATTACCAAATCATATTTGAAGTAGCCAGTCTGTTATGTAAAGCAGAGCTAAAAATCTGATTCTGTCTACCCATTTTATCTGCTAACTGAACTGATGTGTTTGTTTTCTACTAAGCCTCACCTCTGAGTTTGCCTTGTCATTGTTTGTAAAACTAATTGTGCAATGCTGCACAAGTCTGCAGATCCATGAAAGGTAATACACAGAAATATGTACAGTATATTTCATTTTCCATAATTTTAATGAAGACATTGTGTTACTATCTTTTGATAATTGGATTAAAGTTCTAAAATCCAGAATCTTCATCCCAATCAATTTTATCTCCCAATAGACAAAAATTTAGGTAAAACACTTTCATAGCATCAGATATTCTCTGCCTGATGTATCCAGTGAAACAGCAAAGCTTAAACAATTATCGAAATAAAGATTAACTATTATCAAAATAGGGGCCAGAGGTAATATCTGATTTTCTGCCTGCCCATCTTCTCCCTTAGGAGAGGTACCATAATTATAAGGTCCTTTGGAGGCTAATTGCTTCAGCTCGGGGAAATTTAATCCCCAATTTACTGCTAGCATTAAAGTAATCCTCTCTTCACCTTGGGAAATGGTTAAATTGCGAAAGTCAGAAAAAGCAGCAGAAAGCATCCAACTTATTCCCCTTTCTTTCATGTTTATTTTTCAAGGTATGATATTGACAGCAAGTTCCCCATCATGTTCCATTATTTTTCTCCCCACTCCAAGAATCTGGATTGCCGGGAGTACAGATTATCTGCAGACACAAAGGCTGGGAGATTCCAGGTTCCAGAGGCTTGGAACAAGCTTCACCAGTTGAGTGGGCAGTCAGAAATTCAGCAGTGGGTGGGTGCATCTGCAGAGTTACCCACATTCTTGGACTAGCTTCAGGTCAGTCAATCTGCACCACATGTTTTCAGTCATTTATTTTTCTTCTTGCTCAGAAATGTATTGCTCACCTTGAAAATTTCAATCAACTTGGCACCCCAAATCTTTTGGGGGTGATTTTGATATTTGCTCTTCTCTTTGTACAACAAGAGTTCCAGAATTCACTCCCAAAAGCTAACTCTACTTCTAGGATCATGTCTTTTGTACTTTATGCAGATTTGAAATTCCAAATGTTTGCTGAAGACAAAACCACAAACAATGTGCAGAAGTCTAATATCCCATGCACAAACTCCAAGAACTCCAGATTAGAATAGCAATTTACATTTCCTACACAATGAGCAAATACATTCTTACTCTAACTTACATGGGATCTCCATTGCGGATGTGTTTGCAAGCTGTTTGGATGACTGACTCACAGGCTTCATTCAATGCTCGATCAATGCGGTAGTCTGCACCAGGGTCCGTTTCTTGAATTAGGGTCTGAAGCTGGATTTGGAGCAGAAAGAGCTTTAAAATACACTGACTAACGAGAATGTTGGTCAATGAAGCAGTACAGCACAGTTTACCCTATCCTCTCAAGTTCTTTGACTCTTCATTTTTACCCCATAACAATTTCAGGAGTTAATACTTTGTGCTACTTGTGATGAAATCACTTCAGTGCACTTCAGACGCCATATGCCAATGAGACAAAACCTTTGATATCCAGATTGTTTAGCAGTACATACCAATGGTCTCTTTGGTCAAAACGTAAACACAGTCAAACATCCACTTTATCATTCATTATCAGATGATGTTCTACTTAAATTAGTCCTTTCAGGAGTTTTATTTTGAAAAAGGAATGAGTCAAGAATGATTACAAAAGAAACATGGAACAAGTTCAACCACCACTGAAAAAATCAGATGCCTCATTAAAAGCATACCCTTTTGGGCTGACATTTAGTTTCCCTTGTAACTTTTATGAACGAGGTGATGCCACCCACTTATAAAAATCAACAACCGACAGCTGTTCTGACAGCTTTGGTTGGTGTACAAGGAAAGCCACCTTTGTATGTGGCTTTTTAGGATTGTCCTGTGAAGCACTTCAAACAGACAATGATCAACTTTACTTCTAAGCTAACATCGATAGTGGCAAATAATATGATACAAATTAACTAGCCAATCTGCAGGTCAAAAGAACAGAATTTTTCTACGCATCAAGATACTCACCGCCTGCTGGCAGTTCTGCCCCAAACTGCCCTTGTCCCCTCGCCCTAGCCTCATCAGGCAGTGCAACGTCCGTCCCTTTCGGTGCAGCCCTGAACAGTGGAGTTCAATCTCAGTGCGACAATTAAGAACAATCTCTGGGCTTAGTGAGAAATCCTCCATCAGCATTCTGCGGTAATCCAGCATTTCTCCCTGGCACTCACCGCTCACCTGTCGACCTGTCCAGTAGGAGAGTGAACACAGGCATTTTTTACTTGACAATGGAAAATACACAGTAAAACGCAAGACAATTCATGTGCAGTGGTTAAACCCACTTTTGCTGACTACGAATTCTGTAACCAGAGTGCAGGACCATACTAAATTCCCTGATTTTGTCAACAGTGTTAACATTTCATTGCAAGGTGCAGAACTTTGGTGGTATCTCCATTACTCTCAACATACCGACAATAAAGTGGAGGTAAGGAACAGGGAGATGAAATACAGATGGAGACATTGAAATTTTTGAAGCACAAACTCATTGTTAGCCACCTGCCTCAGTATGTTGATAGAACTTGACAGCACAGTACAGGCCCTTCGGCCCACGATGTTGTCCCGACATTTTATCCTTCTCTAAGATCTATCTAACCCTTCCCTCCCACATAGCCCTCCATTTTTCTATCATTCGTGTGGCTATCTAAGAGTCTCTTAAATGTCCCTAATGTGTCTGCCCCACAACCTCTGCCGGCAGTGCGTTCCATGCACCCACTACTCGTGTGAAAAAACTTCCCTCTGACATCCTCCTTGTACCTTCCTCCAATCACCTTAAAATTATGTCCCCTCGTGTTAGCCATTTTCACCCTGGGAAAAAGTCTCAGACTGTCCACTCAATCTATGCCTCTTGTCATCTTGTACACCTCTATCAAGTCACCTCTCATCCTCCTCCTCTCCAAAGAGAAAAGCCCTAGCTCACTCAACCTATCCTCATAAGACATGCTCTCCAATCCAAGCTGCATCCTGGTAAATCTCCTCTGCACCCTCTCTAAAGCTTCCACATCCTTTCTAAATGAGGTGACCAGAACTGAACACAATACTCCAAGTGTGGTCTAACCAGAGTTCTGTAGAGCTGCAACATTACCTCGCAGCTCTTGAACTCAATACCCTGACTAATGAAGGCCAACACACCATACACCTCCTTAACAACCCTATTGACCTGCACGGCAACCTTGAGGGATCTATGGACATGGACCCCAAGATCCCTCTGTTCCTCCACACTGCTAAGAGTCCTGCCAATAACCTTGTATTCTGCCTTCAAATTCGATCTTCCAAAGTGTATCACTTCACTCTTTCCCAGGTTGAGTGCCATCTGCCACTTCTCAGCCCAGCTCTGCATCTTATCAATGTCCTGTTGTAATCTACAACAACATTCTACACTATCCACAACGCCACCAACCTCTGTATCATCAGCAAACTTACTAACCGACCCTTCCACATCCTCATCCAAGTCATTTATATATAAAAAAAATCACAAAGAGCAGGGGTCCCAGAACAGATCCCTGCAGAACACCACTGGTCACCAACCTCCAGGCAGAGTACACTCCATCTACCACCACCCTCTGTCTTCTATGAGCGAGCCAATTCTGAATCCACACAGCCAAGTTTCCCTGGATTCCATGCCTCCTGACTTTCTGAATGATCCTTCCATGAGGAACCTTATCAAACGCCTTACTAAAATCCATGTACACCACATCCACTGCTCTACCTTCATCAATGTGCTTTGTCATATCCTCAAAGAATTCAAATCAGGCTGTTCAGGCACGACCTGCCTCTCACAAAGCTATGCTGACTGTCCCTCATCAGTCAATGCTTCTCCAAATACCTACAAATCCTGTCTCTAAGAATCTTCTCCAGTAATTTGCCCACCACTGAAGTAAGACTCACTGGTCTGTAGTTCTCAGGGTTATCCCTACTTCCTTTCTTAAACAAAGGAACAACATTTGCCACCCTCCAATCATCTGACACTACTCCTGTGGCCAGTGAGGACGCAAACATCATTGCCAAAGGCGCGGCAATCTCTTCCCTCGCTTCCTGTAATAACTTTGGATATATCCTGTCTGGCTCCGGTGACTTATCTATCCTCACGTTTTTCAAAAGTTCCAGCACATCTGTGTGTGTGTGTGTGTGTGTGTGTGTGTGTGTGTGTGTGTGTGTGTGTGTGTGTGTGTGTGTGTGTGTGTGTGTGTGTGTGTGTGTGTGTGTGGTGGGGGGGGGGGGCGGGGGGGCAAGGGGGGGAGGTTAGTGGTGGAAGGAGAAATTGTCAACATTTCAGCTCAAAACCCTGCATCAGGACAAGCTGTGAAAGACATGTTGAACCTGAATTAATGTTTAAACTTGCAAAATATAAAAGTCAGGGCACTAATTTAGACTGTGGTGGGACAGACCAACTACATCAAGTCTACCAAGAATGTACCAATGAAGGAGAGTGCTTGAAACAACACTAAGAGCCAGAAAGAATAAAGGGGTTGAAACATTTAATGGTCCTTGTTGCTGATTCAAGTGACATTTGTGATAATTCTCGACAATTAGCATAAGGTTACCATTCAAAGAGCTCAGTCTATAAGAGAGCAAACAAAGATAAGGAATAGCTCAATCTGCAGAAGAGACAAATTTTTAAAAATAGAACCCGGTAAGATAGCACTGATAATTGAGAGCAGATAAGATCAAAGAGAAAAGGTATTCAAGGTATGGTATGAGAATGAGTACAATCAGAAGAATGTGAACCTGCAGTCAACAGGATACAGCAAAAGGAAAAGAGACCTGCCCCACAGTTGCTCAAAAAGGGAAAGCATGTAAGGTTAAGGAGCTAAATTTGACTGTCACCTTTGTTAAGTGACGTTTCTTTGTACACTGGTATCTTACTTTGTGCACAGGATGTGATCCCAGAAGCAGGAGCATTAACGTAATCAGCACCACGAGGAGTCATTATAACAAGAAATATAGGGAGATATGTTGCTGCCAGACCTGTTATGCCAGGGATGTGGTGCCTGGAACCTGGTGCTCATCCAGCAATGACTCACCCCACAGTCCATTGTTTGCTGGTGTTGGGTGAGGTGGCATGAGTAGAGCAGCCACCTGGTGCTGGGTATAGGCCCCAGGGACAACCCTGGCCAGCACAATTTGTGCAGCCAGTGCTGGGAACTGACAAAACCTGCTCCACGAGTTGACAGACCACTGGGATCCTACAGTTTGTCACCTCCTGTTAAATCCAATGCAAGCTGCTGTCACCCCCTCTTCTCGATTGGCTGCACAGCTTGCCCAGCCCTGAGCTTTCTCTATGGTAACAAGCTTGGCAGGTCATTGAGCTTGTTACCACCGAAAAAAATCACCAGGCTAGACAGGACAGTGGATTCAAAATCACCAGGCTAGACAGGACAGTGGGTTCAAATAAGGATCATGGGGAGATAGCAGCTTCCATCACATTCGAGGGGATGAGAGACAATGATAAAGGGTGGCTGTAGGATCTGAGTGGTCTGTCAATATATGGAGCAAATACAGCCAACAGCGACCCCCCCCCCCCCCCCAACAAAACAGCAAATCATCACTAACCGGGGTACTAATGTACTGGATACAACCTGATAAATTTAAATCACTAATAACCAATTCATGGACCCATAGTGGTGTGTTGTACTCATAAACAATAC
Organism: Pristis pectinata; assembly: GCF_009764475.1. Taxonomy (NCBI): domain Eukaryota; kingdom Metazoa; phylum Chordata; class Chondrichthyes; order Rhinopristiformes; family Pristidae; genus Pristis; species Pristis pectinata. The sequence continues at coordinate 43,123,859 of NC_067417.1, forward strand.
TTTCAAGCTGGTTTAAATTAAATCTTATAAGTGAAGCAAACTACAAACTGACATATCTTACAGATGCATAACTGTTTTCTGAATTCATTCATGAAAAGTGCCCTAATTCTAAACTCTCCAGTTACCAGAAACAGTTTCTCTCTAATTCCTGCATTCAGCTTGGAAACTTCAATCAAATCAGCTCTTTATAATTCAAAGACCCCAAGCTTCAGACCGAGGGTCAAGTTCACCTTGAAGGCTTCGCAAGTTAGGGGAGGTGGCCGTGGAGTGGGGTACAAGGGAAGGATTAAATATAAAGCTTCTATTCAACGTTTGAGTGGAGATTGGGGGTGGTAGGCAGACAGAAAAAAAGTTTGGGATTATCAAATCTCCAAGCACACTTCAAGTTTGTGTAAATCTGTCCTAACAATTTATTCTATGTTCAATATTATTCTGGTAAATCTATTTTCCATTCAGTCCAAGATAACTACATCCTTTCCTAAAGTGTGGTGACTAGAAATGCTCTTGGTATTACAGATGTGGCCTGACAGGGGCTTTGCATTGTTGTTAATTAACTTGTGTGTCTTCACATTAGTCCTCTACATATGACCATGCTTGTTGATTTTTTTTTATTATCTTCTGCAACTGTGAGGTATATAAACAGACTTCTAAATTTCTTTGCACCTTCCAATGTTTCTAAAGTGCTTAAGGATGCTCAGAAGGTGCAATATCCAAATTAAAGTTGACTGCAAGAGATCACACAACAGCAGCGAGATTCTGAAAGCTATATTTGGCTCATGTTAGCTTTCGACTCAGTTTTGCTAATGGCTCAGGTGGCTGAGGTTCGAGCTAGCACAAATTTTGATCACTATTCTAAGTTCCTGGTATAGCCACTTTCCTATGCCAAAGCACAGAAATGCACTTCTTAATCCAATTGAATATTAGTTTTAAAACTGCACCATACCTAAAGATAATCAATGTATAGCTGCTCTTGGTTCAGACTATTAACCCAAGTACAGACCAGTAATGGTGTTTATTAACACTTACCCCGGTGCACAGAAGATTCCAGACAGAGCAGCAAGTAGGAGAGTCGAGCCTCACGGGCACGCGGCAAGTTCTCTGCGTTGCACCGATATTTCCGGAGGTCAGTCTTGCACGCCTTGGCCAGGGAGTAACTCACTTTGTAATCCTGAGCAATTAGCTTCTGTCTTGTTGTAAGTGCCTCACGACACTAAACAGAAAAACCATAAATGCAACAGCCTTTAAATCTCCTGGTACATGAATACATAAATTTTAATAACAAAACCTGCAACAGTATAAAGGCTGGCACCCAAAGCTCAAACAGCTGGAGTGGCTTAAAATAAACTCCAGGCTCAACATGTTTATTTAATACACACTGCACTCCTTACACATCTTATTTCCTAACAAGTCATTTAATTATATGTAGAAAGCCCTCACTGTCTGTCATCAGATTTAGCATTATGACAAATAGAAACATTAAATAGTTAAAAATGAATTAAAATTTTTCATACTGGATGTCAAAGCTTTTACTCTCATCTATCAACATCAATCTAGCCATCAAAGCCTTGCCTCACATATTTTTGCAGTCTCCTCTAGCTCTACATCTCAGCTCTCTCACAATGCTCTTTTAATTAGCCTAGATACAGGTGACCCCTATTTTGCAACAGTTCAGATAATAAAATTCACCCCTATGGAATTGACAAATCAGCCAAAAAATCTGAGACATGGAATAAAAATTCGCTCTCACTGAATGCGTGTCAACTTTTATATTTTATTTTCAGTTTGCGTTTCTTGACGAATGCACATATGTGGCTTTGTGTTACTGAATATCACAATACAGATGGTTCGTTGGGAATGCAATCCTCCCCCCCCCCCCCCCCCCCCCCCCCCCCCCCCCCCCCCCCCCCCCCCCCCCAATAACGTAGGGGTTGCCTGTATTCCCATTCCATCTTCAAGGTCACAACCCTACCCTCAAAGTTTTTTTTAAACCCAATTCCAACTGGCTGCATATCATTTCATTGAACCCTAAAGTCACCTCCCCTAACAACTGGTCTGTACTTGTTCTCTTTGCATCAACACCTTTGGGACGTGTTACTGTGTTAAAAATTTGTGTTTCCAAAATGGCAGCTGCGACTTAGCAGTTTACAGATTACTGTCATGGTGTGCAAACACTATCCAGAACTGGGAAGGATACTGATACATAGTTGCATTTACTGAAAAAATCAATACCTGCAGCAGCAAACTTATTCTCTGCTAGTCAAGAACTTGTGGGTGCCTTACTTCCATCCATATGGAGCACATGCAATTTTTTAACTAACAACAGGACTATGTGAGGTACTTCATGCCCTTGCAACAGAGGTCCAAGTCCACATACACCAACTCGTATTTAAAATAAAACGAGTGTAATTGCCAACAAACACAACACGTGAATTTCTCGGCAGTTCTCTCCTCTTGCTCCAAGGTAGGTAACAAGTAATAAAGAAGGAGAGCAATTGATGCCTTTAACAGAAGAATTCATGACCTCTAGACAAGAGGTGCCTGGCAATGTTGAAGTCAACCTTTCCCAACAGATGGTTTGATTAGGTCTTCCGAGCACTGGTGACACTGTGGAATGGACATTGCAAAATATCCAACAAACACGTCAGAGAAACAGCTCACTAAAACACATGGTATTGGGAGCCAATAAAAAAACCAAACTGAAAAACACTGTTGATTTTCCAAGAGGCTTTTAGCATAAAACAAGATTGTTAACAGCTGCCACAAATTTGAAGTTAACACCTGTAGAACTATCAGCACTCAATAATAATCTTTGTTGATGGCTCAAAGTGCACCCTCATGCAACTGCTTCTAAGGCAGACCCTTAGGAGCAAGAATGACTTGCTTCCACACTGCGTTTACGAGTTTCTTGGTGACTGACGAGACCAATGCAGAAACGGCAGACTCTTCCACAGATGGAGTAGGAAGTGCTTACATGGGGTAAGGAAATGAGCTGTTGGGACGTTTGCACCTTCTGCCATTTACACAAAGCTTTTGTGTGCTTCCAATATATAGACAAAGTTCCCTTATATCAACCTTGAATGTTCCCCCTCCACACTGAACCATGTTAGGCCAGAAATTCCCTGGAATCAGTAGGAATGTTGCATTCTTCAGGGAGGCTTTATCCTTGAACCTTTTTCTCTGCCCACCTGGTAATCTTTCCATGACAGAACTTGGAGTAGGAGACTATTGTTAGACATGCAAGTGACATGGCCTGCCCAATGAAGCCAAGAGAATGTAACTGAAGCCTCAGTCCTGGGAACAATAGCCTGAGAGAGGACACTGACATTGGTTTGCTTATCCTTCAGAAGATTTTTTTTATATAGAAACTGAGATGCCTGCTGTAGGCAATCCAGGTCTCAAAAGATTCAGGAGGGCAGCAATCACTGCTGCTCACGAGTTTTGTGCCAGGTCTGAGGTCGTGATCTTGAGTTACCGTTTTCATCAACCAACCACATTGAAGCTGGTGGAAACTGAGAGGTGACTCCTGAGATATGGAAAGTGAACGCATATTAAAAATGCAAAGCCAGTAAATAAGTGAAGCCTTCTGTGATGCTGTCTATGTACATGAGGGAATGAGGTACGTTGGAAGGCAGACAGGTTTCATCTGGTCCATGGCAGAATGTGAGCACCTCGAAACCAGTTGATACTTAAGTGTTTGGAGGGTGTGAATTTGTTCTGAAGCTGGTAAATATCAAGTGTGAAAGTCTTTTTTCCTACTCATCCTTCAAAGAGTCACAATGAATTGAATAACACAAGTAACATTGGATATCATTTTAAATGTGGATTATTGTTGGCATCAGAATAGGATTATCTGTTCTTTAATCAACTCTTAACATGTACATCTACATCAACAATTTCAGGCTATATAATATCTACGTCTTCGGTGCTGCTCCTCAACTTTGCACTCAAAATCCAACAGTTCTGGAAAAGTAAAACTTAAACTTTGCTCATTGTGGATGAACACAGTTAATGACTTCCAGCATCTGAAACGTGGCATAAGAAAAGCTGCATGTAGCAGCTATGCCATTTAGCAGATACATTTCAAACAAAACCCATCTGCTTCTCATTTCCTTAATAGCTTGGCTGCATTTAGTGTGGTGTGAATTTAGCCTTTTTGCAACTGACTGGTTGCTACATTCCAACCACTAACCTGGACTTTGAGATTATATAAGTAAGCTTGTGGATACTTTACCTGCCTTTAACGCAGTAGCAAAAGAAACATACAGTATATACAAATTCAAATCACTTGTATGAATAACAAATAACCAGCTCAAAAAAATTCCATTATCCAGGGTTGGGTTTGTTAATCTATAAACAACTGAGCTCAACCCGTCCAGGATCAAGGAAGCCGAGTACTATCAAGGTTCATATGTGACAGTCACACAAACACCACCAAAAATTTGTGTACAGTAAATTAATTACACAAAATTCTCAACCACCAATGTGTGCAACAAGGGAGAACAGCATGACAGGGAAGTTGTGTTGAAATCACAAAGCTCACAAGGCCATTTTGGAAATGCTCAAGTATGAAATAAAGTTCAGCAGATTTAATAGGGTCAGTAATCCTTACAGGCATTACTGGGTTACACAGGCAAGCTAGAGTTGGACATTTCAGATACAACGCTGGGATAATTATTATTGCACAAGAAGTATGGACCACTCTTGAAGACTGAAGATTTCTCTCATTGGTCTTTGTTCATTTTAGGGCCTTGGGATTGCAGAAATACCCAAAATAATTTGTTTTGGGATTATGTGAAAGTTAATGTGCTTGCCTGCTGATCAGGGCAAGATAAAGTTGTCCTCCTTTGCAAGAGTTATCTTCCTTACTCGATCTGACACTGTGAATAATTTTGGGGAGTTGCACATTGAGGGTTTTTCTTGTGCAACCAGACTAATTCAAAATACAAGGAAGTCGTGTAAGGTCACCTTGTGGTCATGGTTATTATTCAGACAGCTGCACAGGTGTACATTTCATGTGAAAGTGAATGCTAAAGAGTCCTACGTTTAGTACATGTAACAGACAATATGGAAATCCAAAACAAATTATTATCCTTTAAAATGAAACCGGGAAATCAAGCACAATATTCTCTCGAAATAGGAAGAACTCCATTGTGGAGAGAACGAAGAGATTAATCCAGCAGACATTCTAATTAGAATGCAAATTTTCCAAGCAAAGTAAAACTAAACAAATGAGAACATGCAACATAGCTTACTGAGCACGTTTCATTTGTTGCAATCACTTGGATTGGAAAGTTGGAACTGGTTCATGACCCACAGCCAGAAACTTGAAGCTAGCAATTCAACATTTCAAAGGAGATAATGATATAACAAAACAAATAGAATAGAGGCATTAAAGATCCTCAAACTCAATTGGCTGCTTACCTGATCACTCATTGCATCTTCAAACTTGTGGTTGAAAAGGCACTTGTACACTCGCCCCTCACCACCCTGAATCTATGAAGCCAATGAAGAGGCAGAATTATCAACATCAGTGCCTAGAGTTAGAAAATAGTAAGATATGCAACTTAATGTTAAGCATCATTCACGGGGCAGGGCGAGGAAGAAACTAAAATTACCCAACTTAAATTTGAATTCTCATGCTACACAAAAATGCAAATTGCTTTTGAACTGTACAAGAATCAAATCACAAGGACACATTCTTCTGGATGGTTTAAGACTAAAACCTCCCATGTTAACCACCAAGATGATATAGCCAACATTTTGCCAGAAATTGGATGCTGTTGAGATTGGCTGTTTCATCTACCCCAAACAAAGTTTTCTATCGAGAGGCTCTCTCCACAGGATCACTGAGGCTCTGCTCGGTGCCGGGCCTGGCCAAATTAGGTGGCCTTGACTGCCAGTGAGCCCAAAGGCCTGGTTCCTTTTGCATTTTGCATTCCAGTGCATCATGAAAGTTGGATTCAACCTACTAAAAGTTGTCCTTATGATCAGGAGCAAAATTTTTTAGATTTGAAAGTAATCAATGGTTTACATTCATTCACTGTATGCAGCATTACCATGGAAGAACCTGCTGTATTGACAGCTGCTGATAGGAAGATAAGCAAATAGTCATGGATAAGCATTTGCCCATGTTCCAATAAGAAAACTTTGCAATAATTGCCACAGGTAAATGTTGGCAAGTCATCACAAGAACTGCCATACCCATTTTCCCTTCAGATTAATAAGCCAAGAAATAACCTGAGAGATATTACAGCTTATTCAGTGTTTTCTAAATTTGTTGTGCTAGTACAGTTGGACTACTTACACAACTGGTGCTTTCCTCCAAAGTCAAGAAAATCATTAATATAGTAACCCAAGATTAAATAAGACTGCACTGGAAACTGAAGAGCTCTGCCACCTCCCAGTTATACAATAATCACAGATTTGGGGGCATGTGTTGTCGTTCAATGAGCTCAATACTTCCATCTCCTTTCAATCCACTTTAATATCTTCATATTGTAAAGTCTCTTTCTGAAATTCACTCAACCGTCCCAAACCCAAAATGACATTACTTAAGAGTGAAGCAATGCTCTGGGCATGTTTAAAAACAAAACAAATCATTGAGATGACCAAGCCTGTAATGATGTCTAATTAGTTTTGAGGCAACAAACAATTAAAATTGTCTGCAACTCAACTGAGGTTCAGAGTCAGGAAAGTAAGAATGCATACGAAACCAGGGGAGGCATTTCGGGTATCTATCTTTGTAACAGATGTAATATTGCTGAGTTTACACATTAAAACAGTTGTGAACATTTCATATCAGCAGCCCACATAATAAGTTCACTTGGGGTTCAACTTCAGGCAGGCAGTCCTTCAGCATTCCACTCGAGATGTGTGAGATGCAAGATGGCTGCTGAGGCTACTAGATCGTCCCCAAAGTTTGCCTCAGATGGATAGAAAGCAGTTGGCAGGCCAGAGATGTGGGAGGTTCAGGGTTTCTGTCATTTTCAGTTGGGCTCCACAAGCTTCCAGAGATAAGAGGCATTCAGTGACTTTCCAGATGCTGTTTCTCCATATTGAGTGGCCATGGGTCAGCGATCTCCATGATTCAATGAGGGTGTTGCATTTCTCTCTTTCCCCCCTAAAGAGAGGTACCTCATTCAGGTGTCAGGCACGCAAAGGGCATTACCTTCCCATCAAAGCTGGTTGAATGTAATCGGGCCATCAATGTTGGGGATGTTGGCCTGGGAATGGACGCTGATAATGGATTTGGAGAATTTTGCAGAGACAATTTGGTGATACTTCATCTCTGTTTGGATTACCCACAGTACATAGCTCTATGTCTCATAAGCATACAGGAAGGAGGGATCGCTGTTGTTCAGCAGAATACAAGATTCATTTGAGGTTCTGATCTTTCAATAATTTTCCTCAGGTGTCTGTTCAGTGCACCAGAGGGAGTGATGAATTTTGTAATCAATCTCTGCCTTCACTTAGAGGTAGCCCCCAAGATATGCAAAGTGATCCACATTTTCCAGGATCTCATCGTTGATTTTGGTGTCCAGGAGGGGCATTGGTGTGGCATGGGGATTGTGGTAATGTCAATTTAGTGCTAATTTGGAAATTGATAGAAGACCATTATCTTACAGAATTTTAGTTCCAAATTAAGATTGGAGTGATCTTTTCTTCTGTAATAGAGATGAAGTAGGTTGAGCAATTTCCCATTCATCTTGTAGATTAGTTTCACTCCAGTGGGGAACTTGGAAGTGAGGTACAATAATGCATTGAGGAAAACTAAAAACTGGGTTAGAGCGGTTAGTCTTGCCTGATATGTCTGGCATTGGGTCTGTGATGGACCCATTGGTGACATTCATAATGATTAAACTCATCAAATTTAGAATATTCTGACAAAAATCTTATGATTTAATTAAGAATGCTGCCTCTACCTTTGGTTCTCAGAAGCCAGGAACCAGTTTGCACAGAATTCATTTTTTTTGTGTCACATCAGCTAGTTTGTGCTCAAATCTGCCAACAACCACTTGTATTAGAATGCTGACAAACAAAGTACCACTCAATCATTAAGTTTTTCTTTCCTTTCTCCTCCCGAAAGATGTCATAGCCTCCAATCGTCCTCCACAGAAGCATTGCAAGAATTAAAAACAATACAGTGTGGCATTCAGAGCAACAATTAGTGCTATCGTGCTCTCTCAACACCATACATCTAGCTGCTGTTCACTGGTTTTCCTGTTCCAGCCCATGTTCTGGAAGCCCCTCTCTATCTCACACTCTTCATTAAGGCTGTCCTTTTGATCAAGCTGGCTACCTCTTGATCAAGCTTCAGGTCATCTCTTTTACATTTTACTATTTTACAACTGTAAGCATTTTACAATTGTAGAATCCATTTTACTGAATGCAGAACAAAGATTTCAGGCAAAAAAAACAATTAAACCTCAAACGTCTGTGGCAATTTATGAAATAAGTTCCTAAACTATTTACACAAGCTATTTGGACTGAATCAGAAATAAAATTTCAAATTATGCAGTGTCCACCAAATTTGAAGGCAGATGTTTGGTTCACGAAAGGTGGGGGTAAATAGTGAAACTGAAAATGATGAACAAACGACTTGCAAAACTGGCATTTAAAAAAAATTCTTATGCATTTGTTCAGCACACTAATTCCAGAATTTACCAAGACAGATTACACTTCCAAGTGTTTACACATTGCAATTGAAGAACCATGCAACTTGTTTGTGTTCATAATCTCCTCAAATATCCTTCAAAGACAATATATGGCACATTCAAGTGGACTTTAAATTGTTGGGTAAGCATTGCACTCTATTTGAATAATAAATACTTGTGCTACTAAAAAAATTATTACAGCTCACAAGGACTTCAGATTTTCAATTCTCTTCTTTCCACCAAACCCTCCACATCTTCATTCCATCAAACTAAACTCTGCAGCAGGTTAAAAACACATTATTCAACGTTTTCATTTCAGTGGACTACAGCACCAATATCTTATAATAAATAAAAACTTACATCTTCACAGAATCGTTCCCGATCATCTCTGCAGGCAAGGTACAGGTGTCTGTCCAGGTGGAAGTCATCAGAGGATAGTTCTGCTACACGCAGGATGGCCTTCTTACAGTTTTCAGAAATCACCTTTTCTTCATTAACTAAGGCCTTTTCCAAACAGGATACCACCTCCCCCTGTGAATGTACATCCTGTTTTGGAAGAAACAAATATTTAGAAGCCTATTAAAAATGTAGCTAATTTTAATAACAATTTTTATAAATTTTAATTTATAATAACTGCTAAATGCTCCACACCTCTCCAGGACAGTAAGTTGTCCCATCTCGCAGAACATTTGTCTACTGGCTACATCCCTCATGCATCTCAGCAATTATACCAGCAAATGTTGATAACACCCAGTTAATATTGTGATTGCTACAGTTCTACAGATTGACTAAAAATGAACAATTACCCCAGATAAGAACAGAACCACAGCCTTTTGTTTTTGTTTTAATGACAACACAATGCTATGTGTTTGGAAAACAAAACAGTACAGACAAGAAAGACTAACTGCTTAAACCACAGTGAAAGATGCTCTGATGTCCATGAAAGGAAGACCATGGGGTGACTGCCTGACTGGCTGAGCATTTCCAGCATTTTTTGTTTTTATTTCAGTATTTTACTTTAGGATTGTAATTTTTATAAGTTAAATTATAGTAAAGGTCTAGAGATATTAATTAAAATTAATAGTTTAAACAAGATAGTTTCTAAAAAGGGAGAATTCCTTTTCATGAATTCACAGAATAGCAACCAAGACCTGCTGATTGCAATTCCAATGCCAGTTGATTAGAAACTTTGCTTAACGTCACACTTCCTGGAGGCCAACTGTGCAGAAAACATCCACAATTGCTTTAGCTCAAGTTCAAGGTTTCCAAGCTTCAGAGGCAGCCAGCGTTACAGCAACCTCACAGGCAGGAAAATCAATTCTGTAAATGGGTGGCCATCCAGAAGAACAGGAGGTGCAGAAACCTTCGGAATGTGTGTCACTCTCAATCTGTACTCAGGATTACAGAATGCTGTTGAGCTACAAAACTTCAAAGTGGTGTGTAGGTTGTGATATGAATAAGCAGAAAGTTGCACAAGGGAGAACAGTGGTGTGTAGAAATGCAACCATCCTTAGAGATTCCAGAGTTGGGAGAGATAGACTGTAACTAACATCACAAGTGTTGCCTCCCGGTGCAATGTAGAGAATATCATGAGGTTGCAGTATATCCTACAGGAGCAAGGGTGTGAGCTAGCTATGGTGCATATTGGTACCAACAACATGAGGAAGACCTGAATAGATATCCTACAGTCAGACTTGCAGCAACTAGGGAGGAAATTAAAAAGCACCTCAAACATCCAGGTCCTGGATTACTCTCAATGCCAGATATCAGCAAGAGAAGGAATTGCAAGTAATGGAGGATCTAAACAAGGTTCACTGTATGTACAAGAGGGAACAGTTCTGAGATAGGAGGCACTTAATAAAAAAAAAAGGTGGTTTATACTTTAAAATGACTGGGACCAAAGCTATGACCATGAGGTTCACTGATGTGATTGGAGAGGTTCTGAACTAAATTGGAAGTGGGCTGGGTACCAGCATATGAGATGTAAATAAGATGAACAAGATGCATAAAGGAATGAGAAAGCTGAATAGCAATGGAGGGAGGACAACCATCAGGAATACAATAATATAATGAGACAGTATTCAGAAAAGGATCATCAGCTTCAAAAGGGTACAAGTGCAAAAGGAAAAGCAGCGAAGTTATGCTGTGCAAAACTCTGGTTAAGTAACAACTAGACTACCGAGTTCAGTTTTGATCACCACATCTCCTGAAGGATGTGAAGCAAAAGGTTGCTGAGATTTATCAGAATGATTTCAGGGGTGAGGGATTTTAATTATAAGGTTAGGTTGGAAAAGCTGAGGCTGTTCTCTTGAAACAAAGGAGGTTGAGCAGAGATTTGACAAATGTAGAGAAGACTGTGACAATTTAGACAAGGTAGATAAAGCAAGGCTATTCTCAATCTTTGGAGAATACAGGATTTAAGCTACTAGGCTACAGATGTGGGGGTGGGTGGGAGGTGGGCACAGCGGCAGGTTGGAAGGTGAGAAGGCACTTTTTATTTTGCGCAGCACATGTTAATGACCTGAATCACGCTGCCCAATTCTAGAAGGAAACTGGATAGGCATAGGGGATAAAAAAGAACTTGCGAGTCTACAGGAAAAGAGCATGGGAATGGGTTTGATTGGATTGCTCTACAGAGCTGCATGGACTCGATAGTCTAAATGCCCTCCTCCTGAGCCACAAAGATAATGACTACTTTTAGGTTGAAGTACATGTATGGTGGGGGAAAGAGTGGTAGCTAATTCAGCAGCAGGCTAAATTCATCCTCAGCATTGCAACTAGTTTGATATGAAAGGATTTGTGGATCATGATAATGTGCAAGTGTAAAATTGACAACACATTCAATAGCTTCGCCAATGCAAAAAACTGGTGAGCACGAAATGCACTTGCATGCACCAGGAAGATCCCTAATTCAATTGCATGCATAAAGGATACCAATGAGTATCTGATGAGAATGATGAACAGAAATCAAGAGTTAGTTGGAGTCCCCACTCTGAGGTTGGAAATGGGAACAGGTTACACTGAAGAATGAATACGATTTACTTAGACCTGATGCCTTTACACTCAGTGCTGTTATCCTTCATTCATTGACTGTTCTGGACGTACCATCCTGAAGTTACAGAAGGAACGATGCCATATCCAGCACCTGCAGAATCCCTGTGTCTCCGTATAACGTGGGGTAGACTGCAATGAATCACTTGCAGTATTCTCCAACAATAAGCTTCGCACAAATGCATACAGAGTGAAATGTTTTGTCCTGGAGTAGGTGAAGGGGACCTTGCAAAAGAAGCTGCAAGCTCTCTAATCTATCTCCATGTAGATAAATTGGCACCCTTGTGGCTCTATTTAAGGGACTATTTGTTCAGTACAAAACTGAAGTTAAAGTATTAACAGAATACTCATGCACTCCAGCCTTGATGCTGTAGAGTAAGAATTAGATTAGACATTAGAGCAAGCAATTAAAACAATTTGCAGTTCATCAGCTACTTTAATGGGCTATAATTAGGCTTGTGCCAATTGCTGATTGGGAGTAATTCCAAAGGTGCCTCAACAATTAATACAGTTTCATAATACAGCTGGTATTTCCCAATAGGAAACTGCAAACAATTCCAAGTGCTCTTTTTAACTGGGCATAATCAGGACACTTATGCAGCAAAGACTAAAGAGAACATATTCTGCAAAATAAATTTAAAAAATAAGCAATAAAGACATAATTAAAGGAGAGAAATGGGTCCCCAGCAAGTCCAGGCACCGACCATAGCTTCTACTGGCAATGGTGGAACATGCATGGCAAGATGAATTGTATTGCAGGTGTTAAATATTCCTTTTACTCAAGTTAAGTACACAATTAAATTGTGGTACAATGTTCCAAACAGTACATTGTACCTACATCAGATCCCAGATCTTTCTTACACTCTGGTAGAAGACACTTAAGGTTTATTATTATTAACATAACAAAATGAAACTACCAAGTGGTTGAACCACCCACGCTGGCCAGCAGACCTTCATTACTTTGCACCGCTGGCAAATCATACTGTTCTTTCAGTTCCATTCATTTTGGAAACCATAATGTTAAGACATGAACTTTTAACTTTTTTTTGCCGATTTCTAAATTACTCATTCTCAGAAAATTACAAACACAAAGCCCTAACATAGCACCAGCCAGAAATGGCTTTAAAGCTCGTCACACTGCTTCAATCTTGGGTCAACTGAACAATTTCCAGTTGCAAGTGCTGATTAACTTATACTGCTCAATTTAATTCTACCAGCAGCCACTATTTCCACCTATACAAAATAATGTCTACAATCTAAAAAATCCTGTACTTAATAATAAAGCAGTTACATTTTTTGAAGGGTGTTATACTGTATAACAGCAGCATTACCTGCAGTTCACCATACCTTGCAAAAAACTCAATCCAATTAATGGAAAGTCTTTTTTTTAAACAAGTATCAGCACATGCATACCCGGATGTACTCATTTCTAAATGCAAATATTTTGGAAATCAACATAAGGGGAGGTATGTACCACAGATAACAATCACAGTCTTTAATAATGGACAATTCAAAGAATTGAACCACCAGAATAACCTCTCAAGATGCTCCTGCATGGCTTCTAACTGTGAATGCTTCTGTGCAGTTAACCAAGTCTTGGAAGCAGATCCCTAACCTATTCAATTACAATGCATGGACTCCCAGCTGAGGGTGAAGGATGAGGAAATATGGTTTGGGTGCCAGCCTCAAAAATACTCAACTTAAGGGAATACTTTTTTTTGGTGAAATAAGACATCGTCTCATTCAAGGACCATCATTTTCTGGAACACATGGTTAGATATAAATTGCACTATATATCACAAAATTACAAACAATTCATGGAACAGAAGCAAGTCATTCAGCCCAAATAAGTTAGGATGGTGTTTTGGCTCTACCCAAAACTCTCCTAAGCCTTTCAGCAGACTGGATAACCAACCCGAGACTAATGGGACCTGACTACGTATGCCAGGTATGCATCCATCTGTGTTTGAAAAAAAAATTATGCACTTGTCCCAGGTCAAACACTATAAATATGAAAAAGCCCAGACCTTTAAATAAATGCACAACTTTAAAATAAATGTACTGCTGCACATTAGTAATAAGCAAGCTTCCATTTTTTTTTAACCTTTTGGCAAATACCTCCCAAAAATTCTTCCAAGAACAGCCCCAAATGATAAAGAAGTGTACAATATGAGGCAGTTCTCTGTGCTCAAGTTGGTTTATTACACAAATTAAACATAGAAGTAATTCTCAATCATTAGCATTCATGGAGGCTGATGCTATGAAGAGAAAACTGTCAGTAGGGGAAGTTTAATACTGTACACAGAGGCTGTGTCACTGTAAAGTGTGGCTTGGAAACATTTCCACGTCATTGATTTCCATGATAGTAAAAACCTAGTGGTTTTATTCAATATAAATCTTGCAAACTTGCACTGAAATGTTACAGCAAAGAAAGGTAATTCAGTTATACAGTGGCATGCTGAAGGAGGATGCAATGACACTGCAAGAGAACTAAGTCAGTCGTACATGATAGTGTTTTGTACACCAAAAAAATCCGGTCTTAAGAAATTACAAAATACGGGCAAATAAATAAGTCTCTGCTGCAAGGATGTTTGACATATCCAAGCAGCCTTTGGGGAAGGTTTTCTTGAGCAAGCACACCTGCCTACCATCGCGAGTGTTACCTGTGGTTAAGTATCAGCAAATAATGTGTTACCAAGTTCAGGTACAATTTCAAGGCAGTATCACCATGCAGCCAAAAGAAAACTAATTTTGCAGATTGCTGATAGGCTGAAGGATAAGAATGTGGGAATGTCAATGGACAAGAGGACAAGATACCAACCTAACACAGGTAAATGGGATTAGTGTGGATGGGCAAAAAGGTCAGCACGGAAGCAATGGGCTGAAGGGCCTGTTCTGGATTCTTTGACTCTAAGACGTCACCATCAGAATTTGAATTCAATGCCACAGTTCTAACAGCAGCACTGTTTCAACTGGAAGACCGAAACTGGTAAAAATATCAATTTTAAAGCTTCTGGTGAATATTATTGCCTTTGAAATAACAAATTTAAACAGATCAAGGAGTCTGCTCTAAGAGCACATTGGCACCTGAATCGTAGAAACCAAGCAGATGACAATCCTTCAACTGCATTTGATCCAACAGAATTATCTGCCAAAGATCTAGATGTTGCAGTTATAAAAGATGAAAAGCCCTCCATCAAGTACCTCGAAGAAACTGGCCTTGCAACAGTTATCCAAAACATAGAATTAGGTGGAGGAAACAAGATTAGGGACAGTCAGCATGGCTTTGTGCAGGGTAGGTCATGCCCTACGAACTTGATTGAGTCTTTTTGAGATGACAAATATGCTTGATGAGGGTAAGGCAGTGGATATTATCTACATGGACTTTAGCAAGGCATTTGATGAGGTTCCTCACAGTAGATTGATTCAGAAGATAAAGGTGCATGGGATCCAAGGTGAATTGCAAGTTTGGATTTGGAACTGGCTTGCCCATACAAGACAGATGGTAGGTGTTGAAGGCTGTTACTCTGGATGGAGGGCTGTAACCAGTGGTGTTCCACAAGGATCAGTGCTGGGTCCTCTATTGTTTGTGATATACATCAATGATTTGGGTGGATTAGCAAATTTGCAGATGACACCAAGATTGGTGGAGTTGTGGACAGTGTAATGGACTGTGAAACAACATAGTGGGATATAGATCAGTTACAGATATGGGCAGAGAAGTGGCAGATGGAGTTTAATCCAGGCAAGTGTGAGGTGTCACATTTTGGGAAGTCAAATGAAAGGAGAAAGTATACAGTTAATGGTAGGCCCCTTAATAGCATTGAAGTACAAAGGGATCTTGGGGTCCAAGTCCATAGTTCACTGAAAGTGGCTACACAAGTGAATAAGGTGGTAAAAGCGGCGTAAAGCATGCTTGCCTCCATTGGTAGGAATGTTGAGTTTCAGAGTACAGAAGTCATGCTCCAGCTATATAAAACTTTAGTCAGACTGCACTTGGAGCATTGTGTGCAGCTCTGGTCGCCCCGTTATATGGGGGATGTGGAGATAGTGGAAAGGGTGAAGAAGAGGTTTACCAGGATGCTGCCTGGATTAGAGGGTATGAACTATAAGGAAGGGTCAGACAAACTTCAGTTGTTCTCCCTCGAGCATCAGAGACTGAAGGGAGACCTGAAAGAGGTTTTTAAAATTACGAGAAGTATAGATAGGGTAGGTAGTCAGAATCCTTTCCCTAGGGCAAATGTCAAACACCAGAGGATATGCTTTTAAGGTTGGGGTTTGGCGGGGGGGGGGGGGGGGGGGGTGGTGGAGTTTAAAGGTGACATGAGGGGCACAGAGAGAATGGTAGGTGCCTGGAATGGGTTACCAGGTACCAGGGGTAGTAGTGGAAGCAGGCAGTTTGGTGGAGTTTAAGAGGCTCTTAGATAGACACATGAATATGAAGGGAATGGAGGGATATGGATGATACACAGGAAGAGGACATTTAGTATAAATTGGCATCAAGATCGGCACAACATCATTGGCTGAATGGCCTGTCCAGTGCTGTACTGTTCTATAGGATACAGAACAGTGCATCTGACACCAACTTCAACTGTGGAGATTTATCACGAGCTACACAAATAACTGAAGCAGTACGGAAAACATAACTCAGATTTTGGTGGATTTCCTCCAACCATCTTATGAACCTTACAGGAAACCTGAGGGAGATCAGAATGTCACATTGAAAGTGACAATGCCATGGTTAAGGAAAATTAAACATTGTTGGCTACCTTATTCTGATATTCCAATGCAGGCAATTGCCAGACAAAAGTACAGTGAATGGATTGTGAAGAAAGGAAGTGATTTGGACAAGACAGCAAAGTTGCTTTTCACTAGATTTAAGACGAGAAAGAAGTTTACTCTGAAGTCCATGGAGTGATGATACAACTATAGCTGCCAAGACAACAGCAATTGACTTTGTTCAATGCAAGAATGTACAAGAACAGGGCACTTATGCTGATGGAGAAGTACACAAGGTGCAGGTTTGCAACAGTGAAGGAAAATGAAAGGAAAACAAATTTGCTGAAAATTGGCATAGCTGACTAGAAGTATACTTTGCATTCTGACTGGCAGAAGCAATGACAAGAGGAACTTCAGCAAAGCTGGAAGGATGATGGACCTGCAGTGGAATACCCTTGGGCACAATAAATTTAATTTTAGATTCTAACTGAAGCTACAAATGAAAATCTCTCTGCCAGGCAATTGTTAAGCTGGGGAATGCACACACCCTCTGATTTATCAGATTTTCACAGGTATTTGTTCCAGCTAACAAGAACAGCTAGGGTTTCCAGATGTTTTAAATAGAGTTTGCAAGTTCAATAAAGCAATGTTATTTATTCATACATACTGTTCTCTATTACACTGCCCAAGTCAGAGTCATACAGCACAGAAACAGGCCCTTCAGCACAACTGGTCCATGCCAATTAAGATGCATATCCAAGCTAGTCTCATTGGCCCACATCCTTCTAAACCTTTCCTATCCATATACCTGTCCAACTGTCTTTTAAAAGATATTGAACCTACTTCAACCACTTTCTCTGGCAGCTCATTCCATATACATCCCACCCTCTTTAAAAAACAAAATGCCCATCAAGCCCCTATTAAATTGTTCCCCTCTCACCTTAAACCTCTGCCCTCTAGTTCTAGATGGGAAAAAGACGGAGTGCATTCACCCTATCTGTGCCCCTCATGATTTTATATACCCCTTAGATCACCCCTCAGTCTCCTACACTAACATCCTAACCTGTCCAATCAGTCCTGAGACCAGGTAACACCCTTGTAAATCTTTTCTGCACTCTTTCCAGTTTAATAACATCTTTCTTATAGCAGGGCAACCTAACCTGAACACAATACTCTAAGGAGGTAGGGGTTGGCACCAAATCCACTCAGTCAATACACAAATGAGAAATCATCTCTGCTTTGAGCAAGTTGAGTCAAACCACTCAAGCATTGGGAAAAGATGCTGCTGAAAGGGGCAAGAGATGCAACGACTCAGGTGGTCTTTGGGACGGACAGCACACCTCTGCAATATATCCTTCTATTCCTTCCTCCCTCATATGCTGCTTCTCAGGCCACCATTGAATACAAGTAAATTTTCAATCATTCTGCAAGAACCCCTAGCTTCATCATCTTTCACCAATAGATTGTGCTCTTATACAAATGCCAATACATTTCCCCCCTCACTCCCCCAAATGTGTGCCAAATCATTGAAAGAACTGTACTTGTACACAGCTTTAAGCAGAAGTAAAACTGAAAACTGATGGTCAAGACCCATTTGAAGCAAAAATTAGTGCTGCCAATGGAGTGTGGAGGAATATTGATTGTTTTGTTAGAATGTTAGGAGCAGGAGTAGAGCACTCGTTCCCTGAAGCCTGTTTTGGCATTTAACAAGTTCATGGTTGATCTGTTTGTAACTACACTCCCTTCTGCTCTTGGTACCCTTTTAGTCCTTTGCTTGTCAAGGACCTATGTGTCTTAGAGATATTCAGCGATTCTGCTTCAACACCTATTAAGTACTCCGAAGACCCTCAATCTTCAAAAGTCTGGCAAAACTGTCTTAAATGGGCAACTCCTAGTTCGAGACTCTCCCATGAAAGGAAACATCCCCAACACCAACCCTGTCAATACATCTCTGAATCTTATGTTCCAATCATTTCTCATTCTTCTAAACTCCAGCAGATACAAGTCTTGCCAGTTCAGCCTTCCCTCACAGGACAACAGACTCATTCCAGGTACTATTTTGGTAAACTTTCTCTGAACTGTTTCCATTAACATGCATCCTTGAATAAGAAGACCAACACTGTGCATAGTACTCCAGAAGTAATCTGTCAAATGTGAGACATCGCCTGTCCTTTTTCCTCCATAGATGTTGCCCGACACACTGAGTTCCTCCAGCTCCTTTGTGTGTTGCTCCAGATTTCCAGCATCTGCTGTCTCGATAAAATTCTGTTCACTTGCCTAATTTCTTGCTGTAACTGAATGCTAGCCTTCTGTAAAACATGCACAAAGGCATTCAAAGCTCTCTGCATTCAGAGCTCTGCAATCCCACATCATTTAGATAATGTGCTTTATTTATCCGTTGGGAAACTGTGCAGTTTTACTGCCAACGATAGTTCATTTCCCAGATGTTTGCCCACTCACTGAACCTATATCCATCCCTTTGTAGCCTTATATTTGCTTCACAACTCACTTTCCTACCAATTTTTGTGTTATCAGCAAATTTAGCAACCATACTTCTGTGCCAACATACAAGCCATTTGTATAAATTGTAAAAAGACTGACTGATTTTGCTGTCCTGTAGCAGCAGAGATGGGGATAAAGGATGCTTAGTAATCCATTTAAAATGTTCTCCCGACTTCAGTAACAAAGTCCAGAAATGGACTAAGGATTACCAGACACCCAAAAACTGGCAACCCAATCTAAAAGAGAAATTTATGTGCATATTCGCTGCCATTCACATTCACTGCACCATGGTCAATGATGCGCTGATGATGCCTTGAAATAAACAGCAATGGGCACAGAGGCAGAGGAGACTGAGGTACAGTTAACACTACTCAGGCTTTAGTGTCTAGATACTAACCTACAAATATATCATTCGAGCTCAAAACAACTTCAAACAAAGATACAAAAACATACTTAAAATTACAAACTGTGATTGGGCAAAAACTTAGTAAATCAACTGTAATGTGGGGATGTACGAGGTCATGCACTTTGCTAAAGGGAATCAAAAGGCAGGTAGTTAAATGGAGAGAGGCTGCAAATGAGTGAAGTTCAGAGGTACCTACATGTTCTAGTGCTTTAATCAAAAAGTTAGCAGGCAGGTTCAACAAATAGTTAAGAAAGCAAATGGGACATTGGCCATTATTGCCAAGGGGTTGAAGTTTAAGAATAGAGAAGTTTTGTTACAGTTGTGCAGGGTGTTGTTGAGGGCTCACCTGGAATACCGTGCACAGTTTTGGTCCCTTTACCTAAAAAAGGATATAGTAGCATTGATAGCAGCCCAAAGAAAAACTACCAGACCATTTCCTGGGATGAGAGGGTTGTCCTATCAAGAGAAAGTCAGCAGTTTGGGCCTGTATTCCTTGGAGTTTAGAAGAATGAGGAGTGACATTATCCAAACAGACAAGATCCTAAGGGAGCTTGGCAGGATAGATATTGACACAGGAGACTGCAGATGCTAGAATTTGGAGCAACACACAAAATGCTGGAGGAACTCAGCTGGTCAGGCAGCATCTATGGAGGGAAGTGGACAGTCAATGTTTTGGGTTGAGACCCTTAGTCTGGATGGACAGATGTTTTCACCAGCAGGAGAGTCTCAGACAAAGGGACACAGCAACAAAATAAGGGGTCAGTCATTTAAAACTGAGGTGGGTAGAAATTTGTTCTCTCAGAAGATGGTGAATTTCTGGAATTCTCTGCCCCTAAGGTTAGCGGAGGCAAGATCAATAGTTACACCAAGGTGGAAATAATAAATATTTAAAAGATCATGGAACTGAGGGTTATGGAAATGTCACAGACGAGTTGAAGCCAGCCCAGACCTGCCATGATCATACTGAACTGCAGGGAGGCTCGAGGGGTCTGGTGGTCTACTCCTAACTCTTACTTCCTTGTGATCTTGTGTTTAAACAACCATCTAATGAATTTGACCAGCAGTTCATTTTTTCTTATAACTGTTTACAGTACAGTTTTATAAAGTTTGTAACAACCTCATGCTGCAAGTGGTCAGTGCTACAATCTACAAATGCAACCTACTCTTGGTGACTGCTCCTAATCACAGCGACAGGCAGTACCTTTTCACCAGGCCGAATGCTTCCACATTTGAGTTGGTTGATGTCATTCTTGCAACTGTCCATAAAGCCACAGATGAGTTGGTAATCACTGAAGATGATAGCTGTCATTTTGGTTATGAACTGACGACACTGGTATTCAGTTATGTTTGTACGATGCTCAATCAAGCAGGAAATTACATAGCCTTTTCCTGGTTCTTGCTCAGCACACTCCTTCACCTGTATATAAAAAAAAAGAAATTTTTAATAAACATAACCACAAATATTTTTCAGCAAAAATGGTGCAGTTTTTCCCAGCCAAGTCCAGTTAAATGCAATTGCATCAGAATATCCGTTGAAGGTTCCTAAATAAGCAACCAGATGTCTCTTCTACATTGCCTCCAGAGCAAAATGAAAGAAAAACACCAAGAATTATTTACTCTTTATTCTTTACTCCAGATAATTCAATGTTATCGTGTCTACTGTGCTTTCTCACACCAGAAACAAAATTGTGACATGATGGCATGGCAAGCTGATTCACTTTCCATTCAGGATCTGAGAATGACTATGCTGTGAGACAGTGGACTAGCTGATTTAGAAAGGATTTCTAGGTGAAACATATATGAAAGTAGGAATTATATTCACAAAGTGCTTTTGAGATCAGGTTCAATCTGAATGAAATGCCAAGCCAAGGATGTTGCACCAAAGATACCAGTTTGACGTTAGGGATTGTTAAGACATTCTATGTTCGGACAACTAATTTTATTTGATGCAAGCTACTTCCGGGACTGCAGGGACAGATTTGGCTAGACTGAGAAAGATGGGATACACCTTTGATTTCCTGTCCAGCTGGAGTGAGACAGAGTCCATTTCCAAAGGTTAGGTCCATCTAGATTCAAGATTCTGTCTTTAAAACTGAGACATACTCAATATTCATTTCACCAGAGTAGTATAGTAGTTAAATTACTGCACTGGTAAATCCACTGGATTGGCCTAGCAATCAGACAATAGTGATGCAAATCCCATAATTTAAAAATGTGGTATCTATAATAACGACTGTCATAAAAACCCACCTGATATTTTAATGCCCTTCAGGGTAGGAAATCTGCATATGCAACTCCAGACCTCCAATAATGCAGTTTTCTTAATTGCCCTCAAAACTGACATGCCACTCATTTAAATCTAAACACAGTTAGAAAAAACAGATCACCAAACACTGGCATTGTATTCAGAATCTAATTCTGATTCAGTGAGATCAGTTGAAGCCAATCCTTCTAGTTCACAAACTTTCAGGATTGTGATCTAAATTGTCTGTCCGAGAAGAAAGGGCCTGTCACATTCCACTATGAGGACAACAGATTATAAAACAACCAGAGGTGACAGCACTGAGAGAGACAATCAGGAAGTAGCGGCCTCGGGGAGGCTTCAATATAAATTCCAAGCCGCTGGAAGTCTCTTTGTACCAGTTAGAGCACAATCAATGAAACTTGCTGTTGATTATCATTTAACTCAACCTTCAGGCAGCTACACATCAAAAAACATTTGGAAGCACAAACTAGCAAGGGCACAAAATGAACTCTGGGTGAGGAAACCTTTGGTCCATTACCAATTAGCCCATGAAATCCACAGCTAGTCAGTCTAACCGAGTCTTGAAGGACATAACTGTCATATTGGACTTGTATACAAACCCATCCATGACACTATTGGTAGATGTGACCTGTATAACCATAGTGGAAGGGAAGTTTCTCTTCACATTGAGGTCACTCTCCCTTGCATTGCATAGCCCTACCATTGTATTAAATAGGATACATTTTGAAAAGATCTGGTAGATCAAAACTGGGTTTCCAGGAGGCCCTTTGGGCCATCACAACAGAAAAAGTGCATTCTATCAGAATATGCAACCTCATTTTACCTTCACTATCAAACCAGGGACCAACCTGGATTAACCAAGGAGTTTAGAAGGGCATGCCGGGAACAAATTAACCCCACAATTAACAGATTAGATTAAAGGTCTAAAGTCCCAAAGCAGTGCCATAAACGGCAGAGAAAATTAAACAATGAGCTGGAAGAGGTTCCACAGAAGTTCCTATCCTCAAAGCCAGAGCCCAACACAGAACCAAAGAATGCTGAAGTATTGACAACCCTCCTCAGCCAGAAGTTCTGAGTGGATGATCGGCCTCCTCCTCTGATTCTCACCAACACAGAAGTGCTTCTTCAACCAATTCAGTTACTCCACATGATATCAAGAAATGCCTGAGAGCACCGAATGAAGGAAAGGCTATGGAACTGGAGAACATCCCATCTGTGGTATTGAAAAACGTGCTCCAAAACCAGCCATACCACAAGCCAAGCTATCTTACATCTACCAGTATGAGAAAACTGCCCTGATAAATGTTGTTTTTGTGGACAGGAAATACCCAATCCAGCTAAATAGCATGAAGAAGTCTATTCTCAATCATCAGAAAAGTAATAAAACTGTCATTGACAGTGCTATCAAGATTTGCTTACCCACTTGGCTCCAGACCTCATTCCGCCCTCACTTCCAAAAAGGATAAAAAGTAGAGAGTGAATGGCTTTGAAATCAATGCAACATCTAAGTGACTGAGACTTCAAGGAGTGTTGGTAAAACTGAAATCAATGGCCAAACCATCATTGGAAGCTGTCATATCTAATCCAAAGGAGGATGTTTGTGGATGATTGGCGATTATCAGCCCAGCCCCAGGGTACTGCAGCAAGAGTTCCTCCAAGTTGTGTCATAAGCTGATTGTCTTCAGTTGCTTCATTATGGCCTTCACTTCGTGAGAAGGACAGAAGGGAAAAATCTAATTCCAGAGCTTTTGCCAACTTGGACAGTTTTTAAGAATGTGTTAAGAAGTGGCAAGCAACCTTTTTTTTGCCACAAGTGCCAAGGAATGCTAATCTCCAACAACAGAGTATAACTACCTAACCTTGACATTCAATGGCCACACCAGAGAGTCTCCCACTATTAACATCATTGTGCTCAGAGGTGAGGGGTGGGGAGGTATTATCACTGACCAGAAATTTCTAAAGAATCATGGCAGATCAAAGGCCAAGATTCATACAGTGGTAACTCTCCTTCCAATTCCACAATGCCTTTTTGCTATCTATTTGACTCAAAACAAGAGTGCAATGGAATATTCTCTTTTTGCCTGCATGAGTGCAGATCAGTGATCAAGAACCTCAACACAATCCAGAACAATGCAGTCTACATGATTGAAACCTCAGTCCAACATTCCATCCACCACTAGATGCTGTATTTACCATCAATGAAATGCAGTACAGCTAAACCAAGGGTACTTCACAGCACCACCCACTAAAATGGACAAAAACAACTGGCATACAGGTATACCACCAGCTGAATATTCTCCTCAAAGTCACACATTATCCTGGGTTGGAAACATATTGTTTTCTTCATTTTATTGGGTCCGATTCCTGGAACTCTACCTAACAGCTGTATTGGAGTAACTTCACTGTACAGACTGGAGCTGTTCAAACAGCAATTTCTCTAAGGCAATCAGAAATGGATAATAAATGCTGGTCTCATCAGCAATACCCATATGCTGCAAGAAAAACAGGAATACAAAGACCCAAATTTACGATGGGCAATTTAACCCATTGCCAAGCAAAATCCTGAAAATTTACAGTATTTGAATCTACAGTAGAAACCAAATACCACCCTATACTTTAATATTTTATTTTTTAATGCATTTAAAAGTAGTTTCTTCACACTGCAAAAAAAAGGTATCCAGCTCAGTTTACCAGTATCTGTGTTAAGCCCCTTTTTTCCAAACCACTCCCCATTATTAATGCTTTGCAGTGCAGCCGATCACTCATATACTTACTTCACTCAGGGTAGTTTTGCAAACTTCGCCTGCTGCAGCTTCAAATTTAGGGTCAGTTGTCAGGTTAAATTTATAGTTCCACAACAGCTGAAAGAGATTGAAATAAATTAGGATCCATGATAACCTACTTCATTAAAAATGCTGGTATCAGTTAAACAAGTTTTGTTGTTACTAAACATATTCTGGCTAAGAACAGAAAATACCACTTGAGATCAATTTCTCAACCTAGAAGCAAATAATTACTCAAAGGTATATCAGCTTGCTCTTCAGATTCCAATAGCCTGACACTTGTACTCAAGATAGCAGGGAGATAATTTGCCAAAGGAGCGACCGCAAAACATTTTTATTAAAAAGCTGGTCTATAAATGTACAGTGATTTTTGTTGGTTGAAAGGAAAATCAAGAAACTTCCTGGAAATCCAAACTTCAAGTTATTCCATTTCTCTAAATTGTTCACTTTGCTCAATTAAGTTATTTTCTCTTCAATAATTTCCCTCCTGTCACAAAGGCATCATTAGATACTGTGGTATTTATCATCAGGTCTCAGTTATCCTCTACAACATCACAATGATTCATAAACTGGATCCCATCAATTACACATCAGTTTTAAATATTTCAGTCATAAAAAAATTCATTCCTAACCTATATTATGTCATCAAATTTATCATCTGAAGATTCCAAAACATTATTTTTTTTGATAATAATTGGAATTTGGAGTACCAAATGTTTTTTTCCCCTTTTCAGTTCCAGGGAATATGCTAGAATCCATATAGGAACATGCAACAGAATTTCTTAAAAAAAATAGGACTGAGCAGTCAACATGGACTTATGAAAGGGAAGCCATGTTTGACTATCGGAAATTTTTGAGGCATGGATTGAGTAGGTTATCAGACGGAAAGCAAAGAATGGGAATAAACTGGTCCTTTACAGGTTAGCAGGCTGTATGTAGTGGAATGCCCCATAGATATCTGTGTGGGCCATAGCTACTCAGAATCTATATCAACGATTTTGCTGAGGGACCAAATGCAGTGTTTCCAAGTCTGTCAATGGCACAAAATTAGGTGGGAGTGTGAGTAGGCAGAAGGATACAAAGAGGCTTCAGGGGAGAAAGAGAAACTAAATTGGTGACATGACAGATAGCACATAATGTGAAAAAAATGCAAGGTCATCCACATTGGAACAAGCATTTTTCCTAAAGGTGACAGATTGGGAAATGCTGATGTTTGAAGGGACCTCAGTATGCTTGAAAAAAAATGTCACAGAAAGCCAACATGCAACTGGCAACCAGAAAAAAAGATACACTGGCCTCATTACAAAAGGATTTCAGTACAAGAGTAAAGATAACCTACTGCAGTTATATAGATGAGACTGCACATGGAGAACTGTGTCGACCTTTGGTCTCCTTGCCTGAAAAACATACTTACCCAAGGGAATACAATGATGAGTCACAAGTCGAGATGCTGGGACAGCAGGTCTGAGGACATATTGAATAGACTAGGTCTACATTTCCCTAGAATGAGATCTCATTGGAACTTAAAATTCTTACTGGGCTTGACAGGTTGGATGCAGTAAGGATGCTTACAGTCTAGAACAAGGGGTCATAGTCTCAGGATAAGGAGTAGGCCATTTAGGATTTCTTCACAGACAGCGGTGAATCTTTGGAATTCTCTATCCTGGAGGCTGTGGAAATTTAGACAATCAGTTCATCCAAAAGAGTGATCAACAGATTTCTTGATTTTAAAGGAGTCAGGGGTACAAACATAGTGCAGGAAAATGGAACAGAGGGAGCCAGGGAAAGATTGGGTCCACTCTGAGACCAAAGGAGTAATCTGTGTCTTATGAGGATAGATTGATGCCTTATGAGGATAGGTTGAGTGAGCTTGGGCTTTTCTCTTTGGAGAGGAGGAGGATGAGAGGTGACTTGATAGAGTTGTACAAGATAAGAGGCATAGATCGAGTGGACAGTCAGAGACATTTTCCCCAGAGTGACAATGGCTATCATGAGGGGACATAATTTTAAGGTGATTGGAGGAAGATGTAAGGGGGATGTCAGGGGTAAGTGGTTTTTTTTTTATATACACAGAGTGGTGGGTGCGTGGAACGCAATGCCGGCAGAGGTTGTGGGGGCAGATACATTAGGGACATTCAAGAGACTCTTAGATGGACACATGAATGATAGAGAAATGGGGGGGCTATGTGGGAGGGAAGGGTTAGATAGATCTTAGAGCAGGATAAAATGTCAGCACAACATTGTGGGCCGAAGGGCCTGTACCGTGCTGTAAAGTTCTATGCTCTATGTGTGTGTGGAATGAGATCTGGGCGAGGATATTTCTGAAAACTTCTCTATTCACCACAAAGGACATGGAAGAAAGTGAGCACCAAAGGATATAGACTTAATACGGGCAAATGGGATTGATGTAGATGGGCATGAACATGGTGGGCCATAGGCCCCATTTCTGTGCTGTGCAAATGTAGGTAAAAATCACCCATGATCTTGATGAACAGCAGATCAGACTCAAAGGACCAGGTGGCCTATTCCTGCTCCTAATTCTTGCATTCCAGGGTCCGCTACACTGGCTGACTTCAACTTGTCTGGGAAACTGAAGCACAAGTTTGGAATTTGCTGGCAGGTGAGCCAGGTCCCTGCCAGTATTACTGACCATATAAGCTTGTGTTTAAATTTACATTCAGATGCATTGTGCTATGTACTCAACAATGGTACCTATCTAGCCATCTGTAGTAAAAGGATTAAACAGTCGATCATTTGAAGATTAAAAGAATGAAATAATCATAAATCAATTGACTTTTAAACAGTTTAAAAGTAGTTATAGATGAGTACATAGAGCACAGAGCTAAAGATTCTTTACTTACATGGTTGCAGTCAGAGGAAATTTCGTCATCTGCCTGTAAAGGAAGAAAGCAATATTAGCAATGGGTGGTAAATCTGCGTCAAATGGAAATATTTAAATTTGCACATTTCACTTTGATTTCACACTATCCTCTTGGTGTTGAGGGGAACTTTTTCCAAATTCTCAGAAAAGATACTCTCCTAAATTAGGAAGACATAATTAAAGATTGCAAGGAAGATTCTAGGCAGAGAGCAAATGGAAAAGCATGCAGAATTTCCCAAATGACCCAAATAATATAAAAGATGCTTTTCCATTACCTCAAAAGCTTATTGCAACCTTTAAAACTACATGAAAATAACTGAAGTATTTTGAACAGTTTTTTTCCCCAAATGATGCATTCAATTGCTCAAAATTAGGTTACTCAAATATGGTGAATTGGACATTAATTCGAAACACATTTTTTAAGATAAACCTGTAAAAGCAAAGCTGCATCAGGTAGTCATTTAAAATTAGTTTTTCCACTTAAACCAAGTTATTCCTTGAAACTACATTCCAAAGGCCAGCCAGTAACACCGGCTCATGGCAGATTTTGTTCAATGATATAGACATGACTCTAACTGAATATCATTAATCTCCAAGAAATGCCCACCATACAAAAGGGAGCTGGTGAAATGAATGCATCATAGCAATTGATAAACTCCACCCATGTGGACCCAATCATACTGGAGACATTATGTAAAAAGATTTGTGTGAAAAAAGAACACTCTTGAAGCTGTGATCCTTCTCAAACGGGGCTGATTTTATGGAACACTGCTGTGCTAAATACACAACAGGATATAAATGATTCAAGAAACATTTACTTTTGCTGAGTTCTTTTCAGTTTTTACACAGGATGTTCAATGCTAACTGTAGACAAATCTTTTAAGATAAGATTTCTTTATTAGGCACATGTACATCAAAGCAGACAGTGAAATGCATCTTCGCGTAGAGTGCCCTGGGGGCAGCCTGCAAGTGTCGCTGTGCTTCTGACACCAACGTAGCATGCCCCCAACTTCCTAACCTGTAGGTCTTTGGAATATGGGAGGAAACCAGAGCACCTGGAGGAAACCCATGCAGTCATGGGGAGAACGTACAAACTCCTCACAGACAGCAGCCGGAATTGAACCCGGGTCACTTGTCCTGTAATAGCTTTATGCTAACTGCTACAGCTTTTTTTAAGCAAGCATAAAAATAATTATTGTTCCACTAACGGCCACTGGACAAAGTGCTGAGAGGACCCAATACTGTGGACTTTCTCCACACAGCCTTTGCGACAGCTCCACCAAGCTTCAATGCATCTCTCAGCACCTCGTCCTAGAAATTTGCCAGACTGTAGCATTCAGTTGAGGCACTCCCCACACTAGATGACCAGCAAGTTTCAGGCAGACCAAAGTGTTTTTCATGAAGCTGGTGATGCTGCAATAGCAGCTGACGTTTGTGTCTGTACGCATCCCTGGGAACAGCCGATACAGCAGAGTCCTGCACTATGCAGCTGCACAGACTGACCCTTGACAAAGTCCTCTGCACTTCTTTCCAACCTTATTGGAAGATGTACATTCCAGATGGAGATAGATGATGGTCACATCCTCAGCATAGCCACCTCAAGGGCAGTGGGTAGTGGCACCGAGACTTGGGAACAATCTAAATGTCAACACGGAAATGACTCCATTCAAATGCTAACTGCAAAACTATTATGGAGTTACACTTGTTAAGCAGATTAAGCAAGAATGAGCAGCAACAAGCTTTTTACCATTTTGTAGCAATAACTGTCAAAACAACTGGAATCATATTTTCCAATGCTTTGCATCAGCTTTGAGATTACGCAGTGCCGGCTATATACCAAATTACCTAGTTTTAACATTAAACTCTGCCTTAGGTGGTTCGGGGGGCAAAGGGGGCGGTTGTCAAGACATAGGCAATTTGGAATTTCTCAGTAAAACCAGAAACACGTCATCACGTCATGAATGAGAAGTATGGTGAAATCAATGACTTAAGACCTGTCACCAGATATTATAGATTTAAAACTGATGTTGGTTAAATGTCCGTTTGTTTTAACAATGTTGATTTTCAGGCATATCTCGATAAAAGTAACTTTAATCAAATGTCAGTCCAGAATGAAAGCAAAGCAATATTTACTGTTAATTGAAGCGTGTTACTACCAACTAAAACCATTTAATGCTTAGTAAACAGCTTTTGGGGAAAATTAGGAACCCAAATACAGAACACGAAGGAGCCATTTGCTCATGAAGCAAGTTCCTCTAGAACTTGTGCACTGTGAACAACACCCCAGCATCATCCCCATCACTCAATTATGATCATTATGATTTACATCCTTTTGGATTATTAGGCACCCTAATGGACTTTAGGGATGTAATCTGAAATAACATCAACCATGTATTTTACCTCAAGAAAAGTGTTTTTGAAAATGTACACACTGTGCATAGACTAGTGATCAACCGCTTGTGTTTGTGGGCATGCAATACAACAGGTGGGTGATTTGTGGGATTCAGGGGACTTGCAGGAACCCAGAGTAATGAAAGTCAAGATAGCAATGGACAACACAAAAACCCTACATGTTCTATTTATTTTAGTTGCAATTTGTTACAAGAAACAAAAGTTCTCAAGTTTTATTTCCTAAAATAAGCAAAAATATTTAATTTCACCAAAACGGTGAGTTTAAGTGATAAAACACTCATGAACCGAACCAAATATAAACAAACAATTCAAGCTGTATTCATAATTTATGAACTGCCCTTCCCTTGTATCTGCAAAATATTTGATTAATTTGTAATGAATTTCTTAATCAAAGTTGTTTTTATCTTACAGTTCCAGTCCATATAGGAGTTCTTAGGCATTAAATACAATGATTCCCTCCATCCCAGTTCGATCAATTTAATGTGCATCGATTATTTTCCTTCTATTAGCCTTCTGAAAATGGGCATGTGACCAGTATTCCCAAATTTCTACTTTTGCCTCGTCTCATTGCTTCCTTTTTAAATTTGCCTGGTTCAGATTAAGCCTCATCTTTTATTTATTCAATAATCTCTGATGAGAAATATATATAGCTCTCAATAGAGTATAGGATAATCTTCATTGAACTGTGCCACAACAATATGTTCAAAGTCACCATTACAATGCAATATAATATAATTGCTTCTTCACAGCTACATGCGGCTTTTGGTACTGAATTTTTCGTAATGTGTCTAGCTAGTAAGGACAGCATTTGTTGCCCATTCTCAATTGCCCTTGGAAAAGTGGCAGTCCTTCTGAAGGTAATGCCACACTGCCATTAGGAAGAAAGTTCCAAGATTTGGACCCAGTAACAATGAAGGAATAGCAATGCATTTCCAAGTCACGAGGGGGACCTCCAGCTGGTGGTGTTCCCATGCACTCAAACCCTTTACCCTCCTCGGTGGTTAAGGTCTTTGGTTTGAGGGCTGCTGTCAGAGCAGCTCAGATCATTAGTTGGTACACTGCAGCCAACTATGCAGTGATAGTGAAGGGAATTAATGTTTTGGGTGGTAGTTGGGGTGCCAATCAAGCAGGCTGTTTTGTCCTGGATGGTTTTGAGCTTCTTAAATGCTGTTGGAGCTACAGCAAGGTACCCAACATCTTCCTTGTAAATGGCTTTCATGTGTCAGGTGAGTCACTCATTGCTGAATAGTCAGCCTCTAATGTGCTCTTGCAGTTACAGTATTTGTGGCTTGTCTATTTGAGTACCCCTTTAACAATTGGTTCCTGACAGTGAGGGATATTGCAATGATAATGCCATTGAACATCAAGAGTACTTTGTTAGATTCTTGTTGAAGATGGTCATTGCTTAGTACTTTTGTAGCATGAATGTCAAATCTGGTCAGCTACTCCTGTATTTAGTCAATGGACATTCAAATACATTAACTTTCCAGTAGGTCAATGCCCCATGATCCCAGTATCTAAATTTTTTTTTAAATCTTCCTTCTGAATGCTTAATGGAAACCTGTTATTGTTTTACCTTGTACTACCTCAATGCCCTATAATGAATTGATCTGTATGAATGGTATGCAAGACAAGTTTTTCCACTGTATCTCGGTACATGTGACAATAATAAACCAATTCCAATCAGATAGACACAAGTCAACTCCAGGCATCATTATGAAGAGAGAGGAAGATTTTCCAGTACCTTTGTACGATTTACTTCTCAACCAACATCATATAAGAAAATGGTCATTTTCTCATTGTTGTTTGAGAGATCTGCGTACAAATTAGTTACCATAGCTTCATACAGGTCATTTCTATTCTATGCAGCCAATTAAGTACCTCTTTACATGCCCTATGCTATAAATACAGATATGTTCCAGTCATCCCTTTATACACCTGAAGTGTAATATCAGAATCCTTCATCTTTTTAAGACAAAAAAATGTTGCTCACAATTCAGAGTAATGCCTTCTTTAAAAGTGCCCAAATGAGCCGCAGAATTTTACTATCACAAAAGTAAATGTGCAAGTGTACCCGACTTAAGAGTACAATAACGAAAACAATCTTTTAAAATTTATTAGAAACCTTCAATGGCACAAGCTTGTTGATACCAGCATATACTGGCCCCACATTGCATCCATTTCAGTATTAGCACTCCTGCTGCTCCTCAAGTGGTCTGGAAGTACCAATCAAGATAATATGGAGAGATAGGGACTCTAGGAGAAGTCATTGCAATGGATAAAGATCAAAATCACTACGTGAACCAAAGTTAAGTGGCCTTGGAATGCCATCCACACCTGTCCAGTTAAGCTCAAGCTGTCTCAACCAAGTTATTTATGGACACAGGCAGATGGCAAATTTCACACACGCCACCAATAATCACACTCTGGCTGTTAAAATGACGAGTCAGATACAAAATGACTCGCAGCTATCTTTTGGGAGTTTTTTTTTAAGATTGAAAACGTGGCACACTGGATTGTGGCAGTCTACGCACAGCTAACCATGCATATATAACTATTTATCTGATCTTAAAATGCTTCATACAACAGCAAGGAAAGTAAATTTGCAATTATGGAGCACTTTTCAGGACCTTGTGATATTCCAATGTGACCAACAGTAGTAAAGTACTTTCAAAGTGTAGTCACAGCAGATCTTGCTTGGAAATTTTTTCAAATGAGGTGGAGTCAGCATGTACGAGTTGATTTTTTTAAAAATCTAACTGCTTGAAGAAAAGGTTGGTCTAGGAAAGACACCTTTGGAATCACAAACAAATAACTCCTCTCTGAAAAAGCCCAAGATTCCTTGGAAGCTAGAACAAAGCCCTCCAGAAAGACCTGCTTTGTATGCTTTTTTGGGATTATAATCCCTCAGTGCCATGAAACATAACTCACTCTTAAGATGAGAAACTATAACTATTTAGAAAAGTGCTTTAAATCTTGCGTGCCTCTTCCCTTCATTCACTTTTCAAATTAGTCCCTTTACCAGGAAAGTATAAGAGAACATGTAATAGTGTACCATGAGTATGCCACTGATTACAGATTGTAAGCAAAATGAAAGCTTAAGTGGAGCTGAAGTACATATTCCTACTGGTCTGCATTAGTATATTTTTCAAAACCTTAAGCAAAGCTTAGTTCTCATGCTGTCAGGACCATTGCAAAATGACTACCTCAGTCAAACTGTCCAGCCTCCAAATGAGGTTAAAAGCTCCCAATGACCACTCTCGATGAGATGATTTAAAAAAAAAAGTAGAGAATCCACAGGATAAATAAAGATCATTGTTCTACCACTGCAAATAGTGGGTAAAGGAAGGCATTATTTCACAATCAGGGTAAACTGGTGAACTTTGTTATAGTTCACCTGCACACCTTTGAAGTCTTCTTTTCCCACTCATCAAAGGTGAAAAATGACAAACAATCCATTCAATCAGTTCTTTAGGGATCACTACCCTTGGCTGTTGCAAGTAGAACTGTGCTTTCCATAAATATGCACTAAGATCTCTCTCAGGTTTCACCTGGAAGCAGCAGCATAACAGGAGAAACAAAGGCACGTTTAGGCAGTCAATAAGTGAACAGATCCAGTCTACGGGACAAAATAATGAGGTAATGTTCATGGACCGTTCAGAAATCCGACGGCGGAGGGGAAGAAGCTGTTCCTGAAACATTGAGTGTGGGTCTTAAGGCTCCTGTACCTCCTCCCTGATTGTAGTCGAGTGAAGAAGGCATGTCCTGAATGGTGAGGATCCTTAATGATGGATGCCGTTTTCTTGAGGCTCCGCCTCTTGAAGACGTCCTCAACGGTGGGGAGCATTGTGCCTGTGATGGAGCTGGCTGAGTCTATAACCCTCCGCAGCCTCTTTCGATCCTGCGTATTGGAGCCTTCATACCAGGCGATGATGCAACCAGTCAGAATGCTCTCCACCATACATCTGACTGGATCTGTTCACTTATTGACTGCCTAAACGTGCCTTTATTTCTCCTGTTATGCTGCTGCTTCCAGGTGAAACCTGAGAGAGATCTTAGTGCATTTTTGCAGCTGAGATACTGAAGAGATCCTCCTTTCGAGGCAACTTAGTGCTAGGAGGGCCTTGGTTTGGGGTCTGTCTTTTATAGCATCATTTCCTGTGTGGTGTTAGTGCTGGACTTTAAAGTAAGACTGGATGCATGTCACATGATCCCATTCTGCAGTACAGCGGTGTCTTGTAGGCTGTAGCTCATCGTCCAGTGATGTATATATACAATGAAGGCTTCCCTTCGAGCCAGCCAGTGCAGATTGTCTATGGGATGGCAGGGGATTTATGGAAAGCACAGGCAAAAAACTGCAAGAAACTGCAGAGAGTTGTGGACACAGCCCAGCACATCACAGACACCAGCCTCCCCTCCTTGGACTCTTGTCTTTACCTCTCGTTGTCTTGGTAAAGCAGCCAGCATAATCAAAGACTCCACCCACCCAGGACATTCTCTCTTCTCTCCCCTTCCATCGGATAGAGATACAGGTACACATCCTCGGGCAAAGTCAGAGGCAGAGGGGTCTGCTTCTTAATCAACACCTAGTGGTGCTCGGACGTGACGGTCCTGGCGAGTTCCTGCTCACTCAGCCTGGAATATCTAATGGTGAAATGTTGCCCATACTACCTACCACAGGAGTTCACTTCAGCTATCCTGATGGCAGTCTACATCCCACCCCAGACGGACGTGAAGCTGCCCTCTCCAGTTTACATTCCTGTGCATTCGGATTGCATACAAGACCATCATGCAACCAGTCAGGATACTTTCAACAGTACATTTGTAGAAGTTTGTTAGTGTTCAGTGACAAACTGAATCTCAACCTCCTAAGAAAGTAAAAATCATCTCAAAGATAACCTTGACTGCTCTAATAGAAAGAAACCTTCAGTGTAAACTCATGGAACCCAAGTCACTCAGTTCAAATGGAATTTCTCGTCATCTAAGTTAGTGATAACAAGCCTGATTTTGATTCTGATTCAGATCGTGGACCATAAAGACAGCTGGGAAAGAAAAGCAATGCTTTTGAAGCAGTGCTGCTTGACAGCACTCCAAAGCACTCGCACATTGTCTCATCATAACATGGATTGGCGTCTATGATTCTTAACAAGATGTATCACCGATCTAAGCTATCTTGTACTGCAGAAAAAGGCTGGAGAGAGAAGGAAGAACCATCTACAGCAAGCTTCTCTGGCTACACATGAACAAGTTAGTAATCAGCTGTGAGTGGGGCACCTTGTAACTCTCAGGAGAAAAGATGGACGAGGCATGAGGAAGAGAAAAAGAAAAAAGAATTTAATAATATTGAGCCACTCTAAAACCAGATTGCATCATGATATTAGTAGGTGTCTAAAACTTGACTGGATTTCCTTCCTTTGTTCTACCTCCTTACTTAAAATACAAAATTGGATTTGGGTTTCATTCTGTAGTAACTCACTCAAGGAATCATTCTGCACAGTAAGCCTCGAGAGAAAATGTTGCAGGTTACTTAATACAGTATCAGAACTGAGATCAATTCCTCCTTTTCTAAATATCCAACTTCTGGCAAAGGTCTCTGGATAGTTATTCTCAACAGGAATCTATGCTTAAGTTATTTTGGAAGTTTGACTACATGTATTCAACTGGTATTTTTCAACAGGGCAATGAGCCACATATTACATCCCAAAAAGCAATAGTCAATTAGCATTATTTGCATTAATCTAGATAGCAACAGCTACAACTCAACATCTGAGTGACCACATGGTACTGATAGCTACAGAATGCAAGTGCAACCCTTGTGACAAAAATATCTGGTTGTGCAGATAATAATGAGAGAGTAATAGTTTGAAATCACTACATTCTGAACAGTTGCCAACACAAGATGCTTTTCAAAAAAAATTCCTCCTGCAAGATCATGTCAGTTTCAATCCTTACAAGATAATAAGAGCTAAGATTTCAAATCAATGGAGCCCAAACCAAGATTCACAAGCTGAAGATTTACATCCACTATCTATTTTCTGCAGATCCTGGGTAAGTGAGAAAACCGATCACTGTCCTGAGTAGGGAGCTGAAAAACTGGCTAAGCTTTCTGCTCCTGGTGGAAATAAACTATGGAGTCAAAGGCATGACTGAGTTCATCTACAACATTGCTCATTACACTGCAGTTAAATGCACCACTTTCTCGAACATAGCTCAATTAACTGGGGTCTCAAAAATGGCTTTGAAACTAACTCCTCTGCATAGTGACACTGAGCCCATTCATGTGGTGTCTAAATGCTGCCATTGGTGACCCCAATCAGCATGCTGAATCTATAACAACATATAGACATAAGACATTGCCAATGCTGGAATCTAGAGCAACACACAAACCGCTAGAGGAACTCAGTGGGTCAGGCAGCATCTGTGGAGGGAAATAGACAGTTGACGTTTTGGGTTGAGACCCATCGACCTGAAACATTTACTGTCCATTTGCCTCCATAGATGCTGCCTGACCCTCTGAGTTCCTCCTGTGTTTTGTGCGTTGCTGAATCTACAAGTTAAGGCTTTGGGTGATTGATATAAAAATCCCAGTTTCTTCCATCTGCTTCCATTTATCATCGGACTGAGACCCAAAAATTAAAAACACAGATAGTATAACAATCATTTGTTTTCTGCAATAAGAATTCAATTGTGTCTTTTTTTTCTACATCAGCTGACCTTACCCACAAAAATCCACCAGATTCCAGAGGAGCAACTGCCAACAGTTTTGTAATTATAAGTATTTCTCAAGTAATCCAAATTACATGATGCTAAAAATACAACCAAGGAATACTTCACAAGCCAAGTCATGTTGACTGATACCCAATTAGCAGATGGTCTATTTGCATTTTGAGCCCAGTCCTCAGCTTTAAACCAGGCAGGGCCAGTGTACGAAATACAACCTTAATTTGAATGAGGTCACCTGTGGGGAAGAAAGGTTAATGCTTGTTGATAAAGATTAATACGAATAAATGATTTATATTCTCAATTATTTTAATGTTTTAAATTATTTGTTAGTGATTAAATAGCTGCTAAATATCTTGGGAAACAAACCTCGGGATACATCCCCGAGGCCCACTATCACTTGCAGCCAATTTCACTGTTTTGGATGATTAGAGTGGGATGGAGGCAGGTTCTGCTCATCTCACCCTGCAACATCTGGCAAAAGTACAGTTGGATGGATCCTGCACAATATAGAAACAGGAGCCTGCTTAGATAAGGTGGGCACACTAATGTTAAAGCAATTTCTACACATTCACATGACAGGATACCACAAAAACCATTTACATTCTGGTCACGACACTTTATGCACACAAAATTCTGCTTAAGTCAGCTATACAACAAAATGAATACCTCACTCTTATTTACTCAGAAGCAAAAAATAACTAACACTTACCTGTTAGTGTGATTGGTCGCAAGGTGCACCATAAATGGAAGATGTATAACTCATCAGTAAAGGTACCTTCTGTGCATAAGTGATATATGAATCTGGGCTTGTACTCAATACTTCTGTACACTCCTTACAAGGCAAAGAGATTTTGACCACTTACTAATTTATGTTAAACAAGTTAATGAAACTGAACCATATACAAATGGAACTCAAACAAACTGTAACCTCCTTCCACAGATGCTGCTTGACTGATTGAGTTCTTCTAGCGTTTCCGTTTTTGGTTCAAAAATAGTTATATAATTGTTATATGGCAGATTCCTGAAAATAAAAAAAACTTAGTATCCTCCTGAGCGGCATTAGGCTCTTCCTACAAGGCTTCAAAACACCAAATTTTGCCCATCCATATAGAGATGTACTTCTTTTTAAATTGCTATTAGTTATATAATGGCAGAACTCAAACATCCAACACTGCAATTCCTACAAAGGAGATACTTAAATACATAGGAGAACAAAAAGATTTATACAGTATGTTTTTCTCTAGAATTAACTTTAGACTGTAATAAGCAGCTTTCTGGAAGCTCATGCTCTGCCCACAATTCATTCCTTTTGCTGCAATACTTTGTTGGTTGCCCTGTATCTGAAGGGATGTGGTTTGGTAATGGCCACTCATATGCCTGATCTGTGTTGAGCCATTTCACGCACCTTATAGTAGCAAAGGGAAAAGTACAACTGTTAGGGTGAACAAAGTTAAAACAAAATTGAGCTCCTAACCCCTGAATCGTCACCTCTACTGGAAAATGCACACCTGCACAGCTTTACTCTCTTGTTATAGAGAGTATAGTTGTGCAGGTGACCAACATTAATTATTTGGCATATATCCCAGGAGCCCATTGCTTAGCCTTGAGTGCGAAAGTTTTCAGGGGTATTTGTGGTCAACGCCTGGTGAAAATGGAAAATGGCCACTTCGAACTGATCATTTTCAAACATAACCTAATTTTACAGGCTGCTAATAAGATGAAAGAAACAGTACATAACTTATATTTTCACCTTCAACATCAGTGTCTTAGATGGGAGTTTAAATTCAAAGTTATCATGGACAACAATACACAATGAAACCTGGGTCTCTTCCACTATCCAAACACACCTCCTATGCAAGACAGCCACAGGAACAAACTACAGAATCTTCATTGCATTGACATTCATGAGCAGATGACAGCTCATCCACACAGGATACTAATACCATGCAATCTTTATCTTGCTGTAATCTTAACTACCAACTAAACATATGTGACATACTGCATATGGCGAGAACTTCTGGGTATTTTGAACATGTCTCACTCACGTATCACTTTTTCCAATCAAAGTAAAACCTTGAATCTCCAGATAACATTACTACCCTCAAATAGTCAAATTCTGACAACGTATCCTTGAGGTAGAATGGTTTCAAATTCACCATTTGGCAAATGGGATTTATAAAACTTAGCTAAACTCATTTGAATTTAACGAGCTGATACAAAGCACAATAATGATATTATGGTCCACTCTTTATTCAAAACTGTTCAATATTATCTGATAGTTTAAATTGAAATTGTTGAAAAAAGCAGTATCCTATATTTCCTCAAATTGGTTAATTTGTACTACTGAATAATTAATTTCCCCTCAGCATTCCACGAGCCAATATCAACTTGAAGTGACAGAAACAAACAGTATTGGCAATTAAGCATTTTTGCTTCCCAATCAGCAGGCTGGAAACGACATTACATTTCTGACTGACATTTGGAAAAGCAGCATCAAGTGCTGCTTTTCCAAATATCAGACTGCAATGTTTCCTTTTTCATGTGTGAATGAGCAAATGGAGGAAAAAGCTTCCATTTTACACATTTTTAATCACAGGACTCAAGATAAAATGGCTTGCTGAGAATTCATGCAAGGACATATCATTAAAAATACTCCATTCTTCTTGTCAAGACCGTGTATTGCAAACAAAGTTTCAGTGTAAAAGCCTAAAATTTAAATATAAGCAGCAGGTTCCACTTTATCATTAAGTTGCTAGACTTCAAAATCTACAATTACAAAGTGTCCTAACATAGGGAAATGTAAGAGTCCTCAAATAGGAACTGATGTCCTATTTCAGGAAGTGTGCAACTGATGTGGTTGCTCGTGTCCCGCTAAATGTCGGGTTTTCAGACCAGTGCTATTTTTAATACACATTAATGATCTGGACTTGGGTAAACAAGACAAGCCTTTAGGCTTTAGATGACATGAAATTCAAATATAGTATACAGCAAGAAAGAAAGCAACCAGGACAGACAAACTGATGAAATGGACCAACATTCATCAGGTAAAGAAATTTGAAGTGACCTATTTTGGGAGAAAGATCGAGGTGAAGCAACACAAAATGAATGGCAAAATTTTCAAGGGGGTGCTGGGACAAAGTCTTGAGGGCATGTGTATACAGATCTTCAAAAGAGGAAGGGAGTGGTTAAGTATGTTATAAAGGTACGTATTGGATCCTTGGCTTCATAAATACAGATAATACAAAAGCAGAGAAATTATATTGAGCCTTTATAAAAAATGTGTAGTCTTCCCACTTAATTCACTTCAATCCCCTCTTCATACTTTAAGGCCTGGACACCCTTCCTGACATGAACCCCAGAAACTCAAAAATATTACAATGTTCAGGATGCTAAACCTTTATAAATAAGCATTTAGCTCAACAACATTGGTTCTGGGTTGAGTCCAATGACGATGAAGTAGTGGTGAGATATTTCTAAGTCAAGACTGTGTGAGATTTGGAGGAGGCCCTGCAGGTGTGAGGATTGCCATGTGCCTGCTGTCTTTGCCCTTTTGGAAGATCAACAGTTAACAGGAGGAGGCTTTAAGAACATTCCCATCCTCAATGTTGGCATGACTCAACACGAGCTAAAATAAGCATCAAGTTTTCACAGTCACGTTCAGCCAGTCGTGCTCAGTAGATGGCCCATTTCAGGTCCCTCCTGATACCCTGACCATCACAGAAGCCACTCTTAGGTCTATCCTTTTTATTCTGAGGAATAAAGTCATGGCAGAGAAAACTAGATAGAGCAAAGGAAATGGGACCAGACACCAGTCTACATCACAACTATAGCATTGAAGATTGCACCCCAGAACTACACACTATTCAAGCAAAGCTGTACCTATACACATTTGACACTGGCATCCACCTGACAATGTGGAAAAATTGCCCAGTTCACACAAAGAAAAACAGGATAAATCCAATCTGGCTAATTATTGCCCAGTGTCACTCATCAACAAAGTGATTGAAGTTGTGTTGAAAGTGCGATCAAACATTGCCTATTCACCAATAACCATACAACCAGTTTTGCAGGGACATTAGGCTTCAGACTTCATCACAACCTTAATCCAAACATGGAACAGAGCTGAATTCCTGAGGTCAATTGGAGTGAATGTCCTTCACATTAAGGGAGCATTAGCCTGAGCGTAGCATCAAGAAGCTCTGGTACAAATGGTCAGTGGACAACAAGGGGAAAGAACTCCAATGACTGAAATCATATCTTGGACAAAGAAAGGAGGTTGCTCTTGTGGAAGTGAAATATCCCAGTCCCAGGCCATCATTGGAGGTGTTCCTCAGGCCCAACCATCTTCTGCAACTTCTTCAAGAACCTTCTGTCCATCAAAAGGGGTATGTTCACTGATGACTGCAGAACATGCAATTTGTCAGAAATGAAACAGTTCACACCTATATGCAGCAAGAATTAGACAACATGCAGACATGGGCTAATAAGTGACAAGTAAATCTTGCACCATATCCACCTACCCATTGTAGTCAGAGGCAGTAACATTGGCAAGATACCCACCATCAATATTTTGTGTTGCACCACTGATCAAAAGCTCAACTGGACCACCACAACCACTGGGGCTACAAGACCAGATCAGAGCTTGTACATGCTGTGGCGAGGAACCATTCCTGACTCCAACGATATTTTCCCCCATCAAAGGATAAGTTGTATGAGCGCAGCTCGAACAACACTCAAGAAGCTTGGCACCATCCAGGACAAAACAGCCTGTTTGCCAGGCACTCCATCCAACACTAACTTTTTATTCCCCTTCCCTCCGACAACTCCAATTGCTTCTTCCAAAAGGGCAAAGACAGAAGGCATATGGCAATACTAACACCTGCAGGGCCTCCTCCAAATCACACACTATCTTGACTTAGAAATATCTCACTGTTATTGGGACCCAACCCTGGAACACACTACCTAATAGTACCACAGTCCTTCTGGTGAATGCACTCCCAAAACAATTTAAGGCACCAGCTTGTCACATTCTCAAGTAAATTAGGGATGGATAATGAATGCTGGCCTTGCCAGTGATCCGTATATCCCAAAAAAATGAAGTAAAAAGTTCCATTGCCTCCCCACTACAGATCAAGGCTGATCTTCTATCCTAAGCACCATTTTCTGCCATATCCCTATATCCCTTGATCCCTCTTATACCAAGCAATTAATCTGTTTTGAAAGCAAGCAATGACTAAGCTTCTACAAGCATCCCAGAGTAGATAATTCCGATGATTCCCTACCCTTTGAGTGAAGAAATCTCTCTTCATTTCTGTCCTAATTGATCAACTCATTTTGATATGGACACTCCCACATTCTTGACTCCTTAGCCAGGGCAAACATCCTCACTATATCTACCCCATCAAACTTTTTAAAAATTATGTACGTTTTAATAAGGCACCTCCCATTTCTTTTACACTCTACAGAAGACTATATTACTTGATTTCTTCTCATACACCACACCTGCTGTACCAGTTACCAACCTGGTAAATCTTAGTTGCAATCTCTCCAAGACAAGTTGAACCTGTTTTAAGCAAGGAGACCAATATTGTACACAATACCCTGATGTGATCTAACCAAGGCCCCACGGGAATGCAGTCAGACACCTTTATTTTCGTATTAAGGTCCTCTTACAATGAAGGGCAATATATCATTTACCTTCCTAATTATGTGATACATCTGCATGCTAATCTTTGACCTAAGCATCTGAACTTCTTGACAAAAGCCTACTTCTATTGCCTCAAATAACTTCCTATGCCCCAATCTGGAGAGCCTCACACTCAGCTACAAGACTCATTCTATTGACTAGAGATTTAATGATCTGATTGATGTAGCTGATGAAAGTAGTACAGGGTGGGTTCTCTCTTTCTCCCCCAGTGTTCCTCCCACCTGCTGCCCATGAGATCACATGGCAGTGAAGGTCACAACTCATCACCAGTGGTCCTGTACACTGTCAAGTCAGGTAGGAAATTAAATGCAACAATGCTGCCTTTAATGAGGTTTTTTTTTGGGGGGGGGGGGGGGGGGAGAAGATGGGAAAATGATAGGTAGTTTAGTAATGCAACACCTGAAATGACATGGCCATCTGGATGTGGCACATAGCAAATACAGCAGAACACTATTTCTTTGAGAAATGAAAACTGTGATGAAATTTCTTTCCATTACCATGCACAATTAACACATGAAAAAGTTAATGTGTTAATTTGCAATTGTGTTAACTTGTTAACAGAGCTAGTTTTTAAATTTGAAAGTATAAAACCCATCGATATGTACTCCAGTCCGACACTAACAAACCCATTCTTTAATCCAAGGCTGAGTCCCAAATGACTTTATACCAACACTTCCAAAAAAGTTTCAAATGGTATTGATAGAGACACAAACCCCAACACCCGAGTTCATTTCCCTTTAAATGAAGTTTGGTTGCTGCAAGTTTCCTCAGGCTTGGCTACATTGCAAACTTGTTAACGCAATAAAACAATTAACATGATAATATTTTAAATGTGATAATCTTGTAAATTAATGGGAAGAAACTGCAAACTCACAGCATGACAAATACCTCAACATTAGAGAAATTCTTTAAAAATTAATTTTCAGTATCTGGACATTGCTGGCTAGATCCTGGACAGCAAGTACCAGAATTAGATTCAGTTATTAAGAAGGACTGGCGAAGTGTATGATATGCTGACAGGTTGTGGGTTCCATGCATCTGCTGCCCTTGTCCTTATTGATAAAAGAGGGTTCAAAAGTTATATATCATGTGACCTTATTTGTTGATATCTAGTTCTCTCTCTCCCTGACAACTGTCTAAGAGACCTTTTACAGTTTTACTGTCATATCTGATCCAGGGA
This sequence comes from Pristis pectinata, assembly GCF_009764475.1. Classification (NCBI taxonomy): domain Eukaryota; kingdom Metazoa; phylum Chordata; class Chondrichthyes; order Rhinopristiformes; family Pristidae; genus Pristis; species Pristis pectinata. The sequence continues at coordinate 43,167,143 of NC_067417.1, forward strand.
TGAACTCTGAATCACATATATGGACTGTCAGGTGTAATATAAACATCCATCTCCATAGCTTCATGACTACCTTGGCTCACCTGCTGCTGAATACTTCATCAACATCGTTACTAACTTTGGACTGACTGCTAACTAACCTGCCTTATTCTCACAAATAAACAAGGACATCCAAAAACTCTGCTGCCCAGCTCCCTAATTTATGTCAAATCATGTTTATGCATCATTACCCATGATTCTCATCTTAGATACCCCCACAGAAGAGAACTCTAGTACACACCATTCATAATTGAATCTCAAGGGGCCAGGCTCTTCTATCATGAGCTCTAGCCAGCTGATAAACAACATGCCAAAGCCATGAAAGATGAATCATTAACATCTACCTCACTGTCAGACCACCTAATAAATAGCAGAGAGTAAACAAATGTATTACAAAATAGATAACCCAACAGAAACAATATCAAAGTCTGCAAGCATTCACACCAGTTTAGCACTCCAAGCAGTACCAACAACTTGCTGCAGCCCACACAACGGTGATATGGATTGAAGGCAAACCAAATGCAAAGGACAAATGCAATAAGAAATTGAATAAGAGAAGCCATTTCAGTAAGGGAGCAAAATAAGCAAAGGCTGTCAGAAAAAATAATTCAGAATAGCAAATGCTCCAACAAGAGAAAAAAAAGCAATATATTAGAGCATTTCAGTGTGTTAGTAGAAGACTTCCCAGCAAGCAATACAGAATTCTGAAAATTTAAGCTTGTGTTCAGCTTGAAACACCTATCTACACAATGGCCGAGTAGGATTGCACTGTGCTTCAAAAAGTTGAGTTTCCCTAATGTCCAGGTACACATTTTTTTAAAAAAATTAGTAATACACAAGAATAAGATAAACATTTTAGAGTCACCCTGCTTGGTACCAGAATGCTTCCCAGTATTAAAATGCTCCAGAATTTCACATTGTAATTAAACCCAAATTCCACACACATTTAACCAGAAGCTTTACCAAGAAGTTGCATTACATGCTACAAATTAGTGTAAATGTAACTTCAGCATGCAGAAACAGCTCCAAAAACTATGGAATTTTAGATTCAATTTTCCTCTCAGCTCAGTCATATTCAAAGCAATCCTTTCCCTGAAGTTATTCAAGACTCCTATCTGGCTCCTTTACATCTCATGGCTGATGCAGACATCGAATAGCAACTATAATTTTTACACTTACATGGTTGGGCTAAACAACTATATGAAGAGTAAGAAAATTCATCAACGTGATTGATAGCCCCTTAATATTTGAGCATCAGGCAATGAATGATTATATATACCAAGATCTGTTCTGGATAACCACTGGAGAGTTTTTACATTTTCCATTGGTATTCAAATCTCCTAGGTTTTGTGCAGAGACAGTTCAGTGTTGCCCATAACTTTCAGGGAAAAAAAAATCAAAGTCAGGGATCTTCAGCATTGAATCTATCAGAAGATATGTTTGGAATCCCTGCCCTATACATACCAGTTTTTCAAGCTACATCGAGGTTGAAATCACAAAGATGAAAGTTATGCAAATCAGTACTGAAGAGCTTGCGCAACTTTAAACAATGATTATGGGCACTATTAAAGTCCTGGTGGTTGGGGTATTTTTTTTCCTTAATTCATTGGTCTGATCATTCAATGAGATGGAACCTCTAAAACAGATATGGACATTGGCACTTTCATGACCAGCTAGAAGAACCATTTCTGTCTTTAGAGTGCCCATACAGAGCTGCAATAGTCAAGATGGCATAACTAATATTTATGCAGTAAGTGAGAACCATTAGCTTTAGCACTGCTGGTATGCAATCAATAGACATTGCTTCAGATCCTTTCTCATACGGCTATGAAGTAATATAACTGTCAGAGGATCACCTGGCACTGGGAGACACCTCAAAGCCAGTTTGCACAGTGACTCATACAAAAGTTGTGAAATGGTGAAAGTAAACATGCCAAAGGTAAACCTGTAACATAAAATAGAGACACATGCAAAGCTTTCGGAAATTAAGCCCTTTCTTTAATACCCTGACTTTTACAGATAACTTAAACTAATCTGAAAACGTTAAACTACTTGAAGTATGCATATCAAGCTCTTTGCAGCCTTCTAGAATCGTAATTGAATTCAACAGCTTCAGCTAAATCATTATTTTTGTATCAGAACATATCAGTTTGGAAGGTGTGGCCAGGTCATCCACGTGTAATATTGCTTTAGTTTTCCCCCTCTATTAGCCTAGCCTTTCCTGCTCAGTATTCCCCTCAGATTTGCATTTCATAGCTTTTATACTCATTTGTTTTCTTTCTCCAATTACCTTCATCTTCTTTGTTCATGTTTTTTTACTTTATCTGTTTTGATTAAACCAATAACCAGATTACTTCATCAACAACTTTTCCCCACAGCAATCGTGACATCATCCTATCAGTTATTCCCTTTGATTTATCAATCCTTCCAATACCCTATCCACAACTTACAACTATTTCCCAGTTCTGACAAGGAGTCTTTGATCTGAGGCATTAACTCCATTTCTCTTTCCACAGGTGCTGCCTGACATGATGTGTGTTTCTGGCAATTTTGTTTCTATTTGAAACGTCCAGCATTTGCAGTTCTTTGATCTTCATTTCAAGTCATTTGTTTGAAGAGGTTTTCTTAAATAGAACTCTAAATAGTTTTCTTGAATAACTGCACCAATTTGCCAGACAATGAATGTACTCCTATCCAAGGGATATGCTAAGAAAACAGTATACCAAAAGAGAAAAACAACTAATCCAAATTAACTAGATCATGGCACAAGCAAAAAGCTATCCAAATGTTAACACTATATGGACCATGACAGAGGAAACAGAATATAATAAGAAAAACAAACCAATGTTAAATAAAGCAACCCATAACACATCAAATTGTACTACTGTTATCTCAACAGAAACTAGATCAGCAATCAAGCTAATGATTGAGAAAGAAAACTGGAAAACTCACTGCTCCTCAGACTGCAGTGCTTGAACAGACACCTGTCAATACTCTAGCATCAATCTAGATGAACTGAAGCTCTTTAATGGTTGCTTAACGCACTAAATGACCCAGGGTGACAACACAACAATGAGCCGATTTGATTCATTTCTGATGGGAGGAGGAACAGCTGCCAAGGTCTTTTCTTCCGCATGTTGTATGCAGATGCCACGAAGTTCTGAATTGAACTGTTGGGACACCCATGTATGCACAAAAATATCATACGGATCTGACAGTGAGCAGACACAAACCCCAATTCTTTGGGATTGTTAAACTGCTATCCCAGTGATAGTAAGTTGCTAAGTTTATGTAGAAATTCAGGGTCAGGGCATATGGCCCCAGGAACCTGCTCCAAATTTAATTGAGATCATGGTTGATCCTGTGCCTCAAGTAAGTTTGGATGCTAAATTATCATATTCTCTGATTCATTTAGTATCAAAAAATCTATTAACCTGAGTGTTGAATATACACAGCCAGTACTGCTGTAACTGAGCAACCACAGCTCTGGAGCAAAATTCCAAAGATTTGCAAGCCGATGTGAAAAAAATTTCTTCTCATCTCAGTCTTAAATGGCTGACCCTTATTGAGAACAATTCCCCTAGATCTTGAACATTTGCCAAAGACAAAGAATCTCTCAGCATCTGTCCTGTTGATCATTTTCAGAACCTTGAATATTTATATATTTACACTCCATTTCCTCCAAACCAAACAAATCACTCCTCAGGTGGAGGCAAAAATCACACACAGACTCTAGGTGCTTTCTCATCAAAGGCAGACACAAATGCAGCAACTTTCTTATTCTTAAACTCTGACCCCTAAAGCAACAAAATGCTATAAATGCCTTTCTGATCTCTTGCTGTAACTGCAGGTCAATATTCTATGATTCATGTACCAGCTTTCTCAAATCCCTACTCACACCAAAATTTACTAATTTTGTATCATTTAAAATACTGCTTTATTATTCTCCATGCTAAAAATCAATAATGTAATTTCTGCACATTATATTCCATCTTCCTGCTCATTCAGTTTGTTATTTCCCTTTACAGAATATCTTCTGCACAGCTTATGTTCTCAACCCAGCTTTGTAGTATTAGCAAATCTGAGTATACTTCACAACCCTATTATTTCATTATAAATAGCTCAGTACAGAAGATTGCAGCATGCCATTAGTAATAGCCTAATAACCCAAAAATTACGTTTACTCCAAATGTTATCTGTCCTATCCTCCACTATCTTTCACGTAGCCTTTCATCAAGTGTTTTTCTTCAAAATCCTTAAACGTGCATCAAGTGGTTCTTCCTCATCCATCTTTTATTACATCCTTAAAAGACTTCCCATCAAGCATGATTTCCATTTCAGCAACTAACATCAGGCTAACTGTTTATTTTCACTCAATTTTTCTCACATAGCAGTTAACTCCTAATCAATTTGGACAGTTCTAGGGAATTTAGAAGATCACTCCTAAAGTATCTACGCACCTTCCCCCCAGCCTTCTGTTTTAGTATCCTTGAACACTGGCCAGCTGGCCCCACTCAATTATTCCAATACCTTCCCTTGACTGGTACTGATTTTCCTCACCCTGATTGTGATAGTAAATATTTTCAGCTACTTCTTTATTCCCCATTATAACTTCTCCTTGATGAGATCCATATTTACTTTTCCCACACTTTTATATACTTGTAAAAGCTCTCACAATTTTTTTAAATTTTACTTAATTTACTCTCATCCATCTTCTCCTTCTTGAGCGATTCTTTTTTAGTCACCCTGACTAATTTCTAAATCTCTCCCTATTCTTAACTCATTACTCTTCTTGGCTACATTATAAGCATTGATTTTAAACAAATGCTATCCTTAACTTCTTTGAGTTATCTAGGATGCATCAATCCACCTGGTGCAACTTTTATTTCTAATAAATATTTGAAATACTTCAAGAATTTAAAATAATTCTTCAAATGTTTATTGCTATTTATCAACTAGCAAACCACCTAGTCTTATTTTCCAATCTACCTTTGCTGACTCACCCAGTGTTTAAGTGATTGGGTTAATTAAGTGCAATACTCTTGTTTCCGACTTGTGTTTGCTTTGCTCAAACTCAGTGTAAAATTTCATCATACCTTGGTCATTTTTTCCTGCAAAGGCCCTTGCTATCAGATTAATTAATTGATCCTGGTTCTTTGAACAAGATTATTTCACATAATTGCCACTTCCTTCTTCATTTCAAAGCATATCACTCCAGGAAGCTTTTGTAAATGTACATTAACTCACTGCACAAACTATTTTTGTAAAGTTGCCATTCCTCATTAGTGCAAATATATCAATCTGTATTATCCCCTCTATTTATACTTAGTCTGCCTTTTCTGAGTATTGCACCCTGGAATATTTAACTTCCAATACTGATCAACATGCAAACACATCTCAACAATGACAATTGGATCAATCCAATTTATTGCTATTTGTGTTATTAGTTCAACTACCTTGTTGGAAACTCTTCATGCATTCTTGATAAAGCATTTAATTTTATCCTTCTACCATTTTCCCTTGATTTAACCTTCTGCAGTGATGCACCTTGACTATTAAACTCACTGCTTCTTCCTGTCACATTCAGCTCATCATTACACAAATTGCTATTTTGGTGTATGACCTTCACTCTTCTCTTTAAATTCCTAACTTGCCCTGAAAAACTAATTTTAGAACATTATGAGAAAGAATATTTACTGAATAGAAGGAATGCATTATTGACCAAGATTTCTCAATTACAGATCACCCACTGAATTTGGGGGCAGGCTTGCCTCCCAATATCCAGACGAGATTCAGAAGCTGACACTACTGCACAAAGTTATTACTCAACCAAGAAAATGTGATAACCCTGCCTTATTTCTGTCAACTTCACTGGGCGCATAGCAGCATAAATCCCAGGAGCATACACAACCTCTTGATCGATCAAGGACCAGTAATCCTTTCCTGAAGAATCACATTTAGAGCCAAGGTAAATTATTTAGATATGGTTCAAAACATTGATTGCTGCATTGACACATTAGCTTTCACTAAATAATGTAGTTTTTTTTTAAATGATAGAAATATGGAAAAATTAGTCTGAACGGTGGAAGAATGTTGAAAAGGAGAAGCGCACAATATTGGCTTTTATTTCCACAAATCTTGTTGGTTGATCAGCATAACTCTGGGGAAAGAAATACCAAAATACTGAAAATTTTCTGGTGCATTTTCAGTTAATCTGAGGAAATACCTAGTAGTTCAAATACAAGCAGCAACCATATTCAATAAAGTGAATGCAAGTTGTTACAGGTGTGTTATGAGCATCCAGGAAAATTATAGCAACAGCTAGGCTATCAATCAATCCAAAATTAAGTTGAGAAACAAATATTTTACATCCGTGAAGAAAATTCATTAGTTTATATTTATGAATCTAATTGATGTATACAATAAAATAACGTTACAGAAGGTTTACTTCAAATTTCCTTTCAATTGGTTCATCACCTAGTTAATTTATAAAGCAGCACCCCATTACTTTTGCATATTAACTGGCTATACAGAACAGATCAAAGCCCTATTTTGCATTTTTCACCAATAACCTACGACTCTGGCAGTGGGATCACTATAGGTAGAGGTTGAGGAAGAGGAAAACCCAAACCTGACCATGGCCCTACCTATGTACCCAATCTACATTTACCGCCCTTAACCAGTTAAACGGTCTGCCACTGCTCATTTATTTAGACTCACACAAAAAAATGAACACAAGTAAGATTCCAATAATAACCATGAAAGCAAATGGGAATGAGAGATGACAAAGGAAACCTAACTAAGCAAATTAGATAGATAACCTTTTTTTTATAAAGCAAAACCAAGTAAGATTTACAACATGAAAGGAGATTTCTATTATAGGATCTACATAAAACTTCTAACATTAGGCAACAAAATTTAGATAAACCAGATGGCAGATACAAGAGGGATGCAAAAGAGTAACAGACAGAAGAAGCGATTGAATATGCGGGCACAGAGAACAAATCAAAGCTGAATAATAAATACATAAGACCAGAAAGAAAAAAGTGGATTTTGCAAAATGCAGCAAAAATTAACAGAGCAGCAATTTAGGAGCTAAACACCCTCTTTAGAAATAATAAATTATCATCCTTTATTGGATATCTGTTACAATGATTTTGACTGTTCGACTTTAGGAATGTCTGATCCACTTTACACTTGCTGTTCATCCTCATAAGAGGTACTTCACTGGTTCAATACTATGAAAACAGAGACCAAATCTGTATTTACATAAAAGCCAGGCTGTGCACACCGGTAATCAGAAATCAAAATTAATTCCAGAGTGCTCCACGGTTACAGGATGCAAAATTTCCATCAACCTTCAGGTGAAGATATCAAGCAGGAGTCAGCAACCACCATAAAGCAGCCTGCAAGTCAAAAGTATAATGCAAGTCACAACAAACTGGAAAGAATTAATAGTTGCAAACCAATGCAAGTGTACCTACTCAAGGAATCATTGACTGGAGCTGACAGCCAAAGGGGCAAGGGAGAACAGGCAAAATTGGATAACTGGAATATTTTACTTTGAATTAAAAAGATTTAAACTGTAATGCCAGAACTCTGATATCCTTTTTTTGTGACAACTACCCTCCAGAATAGACCCTGCTCAGATCCTGTACTCATATGATCAACTAAATAACCAAGTGCCAGGTTTCATTTACAGATTACTGCTCAGTTCACAGATACAGCAATCTGCAAAGAGCAAATGTGTTCACTCTGCTTAACGAAAGCCAACAGTCAACATTATGTGGAACCAATTATACAAATGCATCTACAACATGAATCAGCAACCCTATCTATTGTTCTACACTGTGCAGTTAAAGGAAGAGAATAGACAAATGTAGGTCAGAAACCATTAGAAAATTGTTCAAGGTCCTCCCCACTGCATTAGTGAGCCAAGTAACTGCACTGCAGGGCAAGCAATTCTGTGTTGGGATAACAAATTAGCAGTTTTGTCAAATCACAAGTTTTGTTTAGATGAGAAGCAAGCTTTCAGCTGAGCCTCTAGCCCAATTTAGCATGTATCAACCCAGCTCACACATGCTGGGGAGTGACATCTTCAGAGACCACCCCCTCCAACAATCTGTTAGTAACTAGTCCCTCCAAAAGATTCTCTCAGACTCAAAGCCATGTTAATTATAAGAGTCAAGAACCTCCTCCAAGAATATTCAAACTGAGCAAATCAGTCAAAACTCTTACCATGCAATCTCAGGAATTGAACTTCAGATTCAATCACAAAACCAACTTGGGAAGTGAACTTTAGGATGTGTAATATGGGATACAGAATTCAGGAATCCATATCTCAGGACAATTTATAACTGCCAGAAAACAGCACAAGATGCCAGACACTACAGTCACCAGCAAGTTATATCTGAGATGGGATTCATGAGGAACGCTACTACTTCTAACCTTTTCTCTTTGTATATAACATGTGGTCCTCAATCCCAGGGTCAACAGATCTCCATGGTTCAAATCTACAAAATAAAAAGGAGCCCAAGCACTGAAGAGCTAGACCTTAGCAACATGCAATGCTAGTGACAAAAGCATTAGATCCCTCCCCACATAAAAGTGCACAAGATGAACTGTGGTTTCCTTGACCATTAATTATACTTTTATTTGCAACTCAGTAGAACACCTAAACCCTGCAGTTGTACTATCAGTTTTATATTCAGAATTGCATAGAAGAACTAAGCTACAACTACTGAAATGTGTTGGTATACAGCACATACAGGTAATTAGAGAAACCAAACTAATGTTACCCTATAAATTAATTCAGATTTTGACTGAGTCTTGCTTCCAAACACAGACCCCACTTTTGAAATTTCCCTTTAATATCTCCACTAGAATGGAACTATTGCACAGATCTGCATACACAATTCAGTCAGAATAATTTCAATATCTTGCAAGTGATATTTGACATTGTGTTTGGATCTGGAGAAATGTTGGCATTTATCTGGGTCCAGTATTACTGAAGTATCAATTAATATGAAATTCCATCCAATCCCTTCCTCTTAAGCTCAGACAATGGAACTTTATTAGATCTTACTAAACACCTATTATTTCTTTCAGATAATGTACGTCTCACTACAACCTGTAATAAAATTAGATCAAAGTGTTGAAGACAACAAAGGTCTCAGATCTTCTGCAAGGTAATTCCTGATAAATTAATTGGTACTGATCCCAAATGCTAATGTTTCTCTAGTTCTAACCACAACATCATATGTTATTTAAAACACATCATAATTCTCAATCTCCTGACAAGAGCTCTACCTGGATAGCAACCAACTTTCTTGGAAATCAAGTAACCACTATGGATACGTGATTCAAATCTCCATGTTACTCTCACCCTTCCATATACAATACCTAAATATTTTTGGAAAATAAAAGGGAGATGTAGTGTAGCGAAGAGGAATTATTTCTAGGAAAAGTTACAGAATTCGTTGAAATAAGTTGTTCCTGTATTCCCCAGAGAATACAAAAACAACTGCCATTCTGAATTTACATGAAGTGTCTCTCTGGATAAATGTTAACATTCACAGATAATGTACTGCGTCGTGGAACTCAATAAACTTCAGAGTCTCATATCCAAAATATCCAGGTGGAACTCTTCCGGCAACAAGTTTACCTCAGGCTTTTAACCATTGCCATGGATATTTGCAAGCTGCCCCACCCAGATCCCCAGTTACACGTGGCTAGTTAAAACTACAAACATCAGGAAGTCAATGACGGTAAAAAGATAAATACGGACAGATCATCTTACTTAAAATAGCGGCCAGCAGTTGATAAGCTCCACGATACACAGCAATGCAATAGCCACTCAAACTTCCTTGTGTCAACTGTCCAGTACGGAATGTCTTATTGCTTCCTCGCTCTCTAACACACAGATAGGAAGTGGCGAATAACCACCAACCTGAAACTTCATTCCCCACAAAAGAGCGGCGCCCGTCAGCCAGTCGGATCTTCCCGTCTGGCAGCCAGGCCACTCCCCCATTCTGCCCACACAGGAACAGGGACCAACAGCCAGTGAACGCCACCAGCGGCAACCCCCAGGTGCGGTGCTCCTGAAAATGCACAGTGCCCTCTCTTGCCCCCAGCACAAGCCCGCGGCCACCGCTCACCTCCCTCACGTCCTGCAAGCACTCGAGCACTGCAAAATTGTTCTGCCAGGTGTGTTTGGGGCAGATGCGGACCACATCTTCGTGACACGCCGGGTCCTCCGAAATCCGCCAGATGTTCTTCCGCGGGGGCTGGAACACAGGCCGGCCCGGAGGTTGGAACGGGAGGCCCTGGGACTGCCCCGGGCCCTGCGGCGGCTGCTGCTGCTGCACCGGGGCCCGATTCCCCACTTCTATCTGCCTCGACTCCGGTAAATGATCCGACATCGCCTGCCCTTCCGCATTGCAGACGCAGGGACAGAGAAGAATAAGCGCCATCGCCGCCGCCCGCATACAATGCAGGGCCCGCAGCCATCGCCGGCCATCAGCAGCCGCCGCCGCCAACACCGAGCTCCCACGTCCACACGCCGCCATCTTGTTGTGGCCGCCGCAGCCGCTCCGCGCCTTTATAACGTGCGGCGCAGCGACGTAATCGCGTTGGCGTCGACCCCCCCCACCTACGCGTCATGACGTTTCATTCTCTCCCCGCCTCCTGCTTCCCACCTCCTGGTGGCGGTTCTGCAGCGGCCGGTCAGCCGGCAACCCACATACTGGGGTGGGTCGCGGGGTCCTGGCCGGTGACCTGGCCAAACAGCATTACCCTCGATTTACATCGCAGCAACAAACTGCTCGGGTAGCTGAACCTTGCACACCATTTCACAAAGAATACCCGAGGAAATGATAAAGAAAAGGAGGATAGTATATGGGAGCAAGCTGGAGAGAAACGTAAACACAGAATATAAGAGCTTCTGTAGGTACATAAAGGGCTAGTGAGTGTGGTTCATTGTACAAACAGGGGAGATTTATAATGGGGGAGTGTGGAAACTGCAGAGGAAGTAAGCATATGCTGTGTGTCTGTCCTGAAGGAAGAAAACTGGAGAACCAAGAGTCTGGTGCAAATGAGGAATTCAGATAAATTAGGTACGAGTAAAACAATACTACTGGAAAAGTTAATGAGCCTGAAAGCAGATAACCCCCGAGGATTTGATGAACCACATCCCTGAGTTTTGGAAAGGATGGCTGTGGAAATAGTAGATGCACTGGTTGTTTTCCAAAAGTCTATAGATTCTGGAATGGTTCCTGCCAAGGTAATAAATGAGACCCTTTTTTTTAAGAGAGAGAAAGACAGAACAACTGACTTGTTAGGTTGACATCAGTAGTGGGGAAAATGCTGGAATCTACTAAAAAAAAGTGATATCAAAACACTTTGAAAATAATAATATGGATTTATGAAAGGGAAATCATGTTTGATTAATCCAGTGGAGATCTTTGAGTATATTTCTTGTTGAGTAGGTGAGGGAGAACCAGTGGATGTGGGATATTTGGATTTACAGATGGCTTTTGATAAGGTCCCACATGGAACATCGATGAACAAGATGAAAGCACGTGGAATTGGGGGGTAATAAACTCGCATAGATCAAGAACAAAAAACAGAATGCTGGAAGAACAAAGGAGGTCAGCAGAGGTAAAAGGGATAAGTTGACATTTCGGGTCAAGACTCTTCTCAGGACTGAGAGGGGAAAGCCTCCACTTCTGTGACTATTCCTTCGGCAAGGAATTCCCCCCTGCCCCATTCCTCAGTAACAACCCTTTCTCTTACACTGCCCTTTCACTTGGACTCCCCCTTCTGGCCTTTGGCCCTCTCTTGATCTTCTCATTTCCATTGTTGAGTTTCAGGTCTCCTTCGCAGCACAGGTTGAGAGTTGGGTAAAAGATGGGAAACAAACGGGTCCTTCTCAGGGTGGCAAGCTGTGACCAGTGGGGGAACCACAGGGACTGGTGCTTGGGTCTCAATAATTCGTAATCTGAATCAACAGTTTGGCTGAGGGGGCTAGATATATCACTTCCAAGTTTGCTAATGACATGAAACTAACTAGAATATGATGAGGTCACAAAGAGCATTCATGAAGATACAGACAAGCGGAGTTGTGAAAGCAACAACATGGAGTATAATATGGAAAATTTTGAGATTATCCAGCAGGAGAAAAAACAGAAATGCTGAGTACAGTGGGATCCCACATCCCACTTGGCACCACCTTGTAGTGTCCTGATTCAGTAGTGGTGTCTTGGTCCTGGAGTGCAAATGCTCATAGGTTCATACAACCTGTTCTGTAAAAAGATCAGGCTGTGCATTCCTGCCAGGAATGTGGTGTGGACCCCTGCCCACTGCTGGCACTGCCAAGGCAATGAAAGGGCAGTCTCATCACTGCACAGTTCAGCATGGAGTGAGCCACTAAGGCGATGTGCAAAGGCTGCCTTTGAGGGCTAGTGTTGGACATGTTGGACTGAGTGGTGTAACATTCAGCACTGCGGTGCGGGCCCAGAGCTGCACCTTGGTCATCCTGGTGAGTGTAGGGCTACTGCTGAGGTCTGGAAGCACCAGACCCCATGGTCTCTCTCATCACCTCCTGTTGGATATGATGACATCTGCTGTTTTCCCTTCTCTTTGTTCAGTTGCATGACTCTGCTCAGTGCAAGTTCAGAAGGTTGTGACCACCATTGAACTTGTTACCATCGAAAGATCTTCAGATTGAGGTGACACACCACTCACCCCAGCCTACCCAACACCAGTCCTTACACGTTCACTCCACTGCACAGCAATGAGATAATTTCAAGCATTCAGTTGCTGCAGGACAGTCAAGGGAGGGCCACATCCTCTACCAGGTTCCTGGCACAGGAGCGTGCAGCAGCAGATAGAGCAGGAGTTCATGCCAGGCTTTCAGCATAGCAATTACATACCTCTCTATATGTAAAATTATATAAAATCTTTCTATATATAATGCTATAATGATCCCTTTTAGCAGTGATTCCACCAGCTGTCCTCTCCTAGGAACGCATCCAGAGCACTAAACAAGTTACTGAAAGCTAACATGCAAGTGCAGCAGGGAATTAGGCAAGCAAATGGTATGTTGGCATTTATTGCAAGACGGGTTACACACAAAGGTAAAGATATATTTCTGCAATTATATCGCACCTTGGTGGATCTGCACTTGAAGTATTGTGTACAATTTTGCTCTCCACATCTATAAATGGATATACATGCCAAAAGGTGAAGTGAAGATTCACCAGACTGGTTGTAGGATGGCAGGTAAAATCACACGGGGAGAGACTGAAAAGACTAGGTCCTTATAGTGTTTCAAAGAATGAGATTTGACTTCATTGAAACATACAATGGCTAAGGAATCTAAATCCAGGGATCACAGTGTCAAAATAAGGGATAGGTCATGTTGGATGAAGAAAAAGGAGAAATTTCTTCCTTCAGTGGGTGGTGAATCTTTGGAATTCTGTGTCCAAGATGGTTATAGAGGCTCAGTCGTTAAGTTCAGTCCAAACAAAGGTCAATAAATTTCTGGATATTGGTGGAATCAAGGGATCTGGGTTAGTGCAGGAAAATGGCACTGAGGCAGAAGATCAGCCCTGATCCTGATGAAGGGCAGAGCAAACTCAAAGGGCCAAATAAGCTACTCCTGTTTCTAATTATACTCTTACAATGTTCTGAAGACTGATCGCATAACAACTCCAGCTTGGCATCAACCCTTTTCCCCTCACCATGGCAATTTTAAATTCTGGTCCACAAGGATGCCTGTGATGACATCTGGAAACCCCTTGTTCTATGTTGTACGTATAAATAGTTCACATGTGTAGTTCTATTTCATAAACATCTATCACCATTCAACAACCAATACAAATAAATGAAAGTACAAAGAACAATCAAAAAACATCTGAGCTCTCTCATTTACATCTTACCATTTTAGTAATGAACACTGTGTAAAGGTTAACCCTCTGATGTGGACATGCAACATGAATGTTATTGAGAGCATGTGGCCAGACAGAGATTCTGTTACATGTTTTTATTTACTAATCAATTCGCCACAATGTGGTTCCTAATTAGCCATTATGACAAGATATTAACATTGAAGATTGGCCGACAGCACACCATTTTATCAATTGTCTTACATATTCTCCCTATAGATTCTTTAAGTTGCATGAAATTCTGTGACTTATCTTGCTGCTGTCATTCCACTTTATCCCCTGCTAATTTCCTTTATTCATTTACAAGATATCGACAAATGTTTACTCCAACCCTTGGGGTGGTCAAAAGCTCCCTTCTTGAATTGTGATGAAGGTACTGCCACAATGTTGTTGTTACTTATTAATAAATCTCATGGGTGATAATATAAGCCTTCCTATTCCAGTTACCTTCACATAATATCACGTCTCAATTCATAGCATACAATGAGAGCAGTAGAAGTGTCAAGAGTTCACCCAAATCATAACATTGGATTGGAACATTTTTCAATCCCTTTGCTCCATTGTAGGTAGCTACGCTGTCAAGGCTTCTTTAAAGGCACTTATAAATGTGGATGTTGTTTTTACACAGCTTTTTACACAGCTCCATTTTGGTGACTTTATTAAATTGCTCCACCATGTTGCCCAGATATTGAAAATGATTCATTTCATTCCCAAATTCTATTTCTAAGTCACTCAGATCAATTCATCGATGCCAATGGTTTTCAATAGCAGTATAACACTTTCTATATATCAATGTCAGATAGCCTTTTGCTATCTGTTTATCAAATAGCAATGCCCACCAAAACCCATCTACAAATCTTTAACTGCTCTCTCCGTCTCAGCTGCTTTCCCTATATTACTGTCAGCAGACTGACATTTGGTTTCAATACCAAGGTCATTAAATGTAGATTAGAAACAACAGGAGTTCAAGTGATACTCCATTTGTCCTCCAGTCTGGCACATTACCTTTTACAAATACTCATTGTTCCCTTTGTCCAACTCAAAAAGTCCCTCATTAATTTAGACAAAATCCTTGCCAGAAAGAAAAAAGTAGCACGCTATCAAAGCTAAACCAAATACAAAACTCTGTGTTAATAAATGGTACAGGACACACAGTGACATAAAAAAATAAAATTGTTTACTACTATAATGGACAATTATATTTGTATGCAAAAGCAAAATACTGCAGATGCTGAAAGTGAAAATAAAAATAGAGAGAACTGGAAATACTCAGCAGGCCATACAGCATCTGTGGAGAGGCAATGAAAGTTAACGTTTCAGATCAATGACCATTCATCAGAATTGGGAAAAATTAGAAATGAAACAAGTTGAAGAGCATGGGGGGGGGGCTGTGAAGGGTGAAGAGAACTAAAGGGGTCTATGATAGGGTGGAAGGCAGAGGAGACAGTGACACAAGCAGTGGTGGTGCAGTGAAAGAGGGTGGTAAATGTGTTAATGTGGGAGGGGTAAATAGAAGGAGATAAATGAAATCTGAAATACCAGATGTGAGAGAGAGACTGAATGCTGGAAATATGAGACACAAACAGGAATGGATGATTGTCAAATTCAGTATTGAATTCTGAAGGCTGTAACGGGCCAAGTCAGAAGATAACTTGCTGTAGCTTCCACTTATATTGGAAGAGTGTAGGAGGTCAGAGGCAGAGAGGTCAGAGTGGGAGTGGAATAGAGAATTACGGGCTCAGGGTCACCTGTACAAACATGCTCTGCAAAGCAGTCATCTCATCCATGTTTAGTTTCTCCAGTGTAGTGGAGACAACATCATGAGTATGAGGATCAAGTTAAAGCTTCAGGTCAATGACCTTTCATTAAAGTTCCAATTAAATGTCATCAACTGTTTCTGTTTATAGATCTTGCCTGACAGGCTGAGCATTTTCGGCATTTTCTGTTCTTCATTTAGGAACCCAAGCATATTGCTTTGTAGACAATAACCAGACATTGGACACAAGAGAAAATGGTCTTTCTGGCAGCTCTTAAAGTGCCTTTTATTGGAAGGATTCCAACACAGGACTGAAAAGGTGAAATGTTTTTAATCGTGTTGGTATCAGATGAAAGAAAGCTCATAAATGCCTAACTTTGACAGCAACCCAAATATCAAACAGCAGCTGCTGGGAACTGGGTCAGAAGCCTGAATTTATTTCATGGTCAAGCATAACATTTAACAAGTGAACACTTGACTCAAGTACCTTAGAGGCCTTCTCTCATTTGACACCTGAGGCCGAGTGAAAGTTTCCTTCGTCTGTGACCTTACAGTGCACTTAGCAACAGGGGGTAGCTACAAAGTCACAAAAAAGAAATAAGTAATATGAGTAATAGACTGTGTGGAATTAGATTATCTGTTGTCAAGTAGGAGAACTTAAATAGTGAAAGCAGCTAAGGGAATGAAATGAGTCATGCAGTGTGTAAAAAAAACACCTCAGGTATTGAAAAAAAATACCCTTTTTTACATTTGCCTCACTTTCTCCTGTAGCCTTCCCCTTCTTGTGATTTCTCTGTATGCATAGTGTGTATATTTAGAACTTCTTGGCTACCAATGTCTATTTCCAGTTTAGAATCCTAGATAAATTAGTAAGGACTATAGTATGTTGGAAAATATACTCTCTGCTTCCTGTTATAGTGTTTACTTGCCTGAGTGTTCTGCAGAATGATGGTAGTAATTAGAGAAAGTGTGTTGCACACATGGAAGATGGAGCACAAATTAGTGAACCAGGTATGGGGCAAGTAGGTTCTGCAGCTGTTTATCTTTGGAATTACATGGAAATTATCTTTCAGAAGTATGCCAGTTAACCCAACTAGTCCATTTATGGTCTCCTTAAGTCTCCTCCCACCTTTTCTTATCCAGCTCTATCAACATAATCCTTGTTCTCTAGTCTCCCTTGAAATTGAATTAAACAATTTGCCTCAATATTCTCTGTTATAGTGAATTCCACATTCTCATCATTCTGTGAGTAATTCTCTACTTAATGATCTGTTTAATTTTGACGGCAAATTCTATTTTTCCTCAGCTCCATTCCAAGAAAATTCACTCTCTCATAAAAACATGCATGATGTTAAAGACCTGTTAGATCACCTCTCAGCCTTCGCTTTTCAAGCTCAGTTGTAACCTTGCACTTCTGGTCTCATTCCTGCAAACCTTTTATATCCTCCCCAGTGCCCAGATTTGTATCCCATAGTTCAATAGTTGCCTGAGGTTCAAAGCAAGTTTAACATAACATCCTGACTGTCTAATTCTCTCTCTCTCTGGAGATATATTCTAATGCTAGCTACCCCACCCCCCACAAATCTGTACTTGGTGAGCCAAAGCGCCTGTTCCCATGCTCTACTATGTTTTATGTTCCTCTAATTCATATTTTCCAAATAATACATGATCTTAATTTTCTTTCCAGAATGTAATATGACACATTCACCTGCTTTGAAATTTAGCAATAAACTTGCAGAATGGACAAGTAATTAATGTTTTCCTGTTAATCGTTAGAACCTTCTGTGATATTAACTACTCTCCCATAACTTAATATAATTTGTGAATTTAAAAATTGGTGTTTTGGTTCGAAGGTCTAAATATTTAGCATAACTTGGGAACAAAACTGGTCTTGGCACTGAGTCAACTAAAATGCCATCTGTCTTCTGCTTCCTTGGGTAGCTATGCTTTACCTCCGCTCTGATTTCCGTCAAATCCATCTGGTTTTCTACTTGTCCTTAATTCAGATGCCCTGACTTTATTTGTTAACCTATTACATGACACAATCTGGGCCTTATGGAAATTTCCAATTCTTATCTGATCCCCATGTTACTTCTTCAAAGACTTTAATGAGGTTTCACAAGCAAGCCCTTTCCCATTGAACATAGACTACCCCACTCCCCTTAAATCGCAGTATTCTGCTCAGGATCAACCCTGACATCCTCAGCAAATCTGCTGACAAGAGTAGTGCAGTAATCGCTTGGTAATCTGAGCTCTACGTCACAGAGGTCAAAAGTCAGCTCTCTGACACCACCTTTTTCCTCCCTCTAGGACCCCACCACTGAACATCAAGACACTGTCTCCCAGTCACGGACCTAATTTTTTTATTTGAAGAACTTTCCTCCATAGCCTTCAGTCTCAGTCCTCCAGCCCAGCATAGCCTATTTCCATCTCTTTACCAAGATCCATAAACAGGATTATCCCAATACCCCCATTGTTTAATCCTGCTCTTGTCTCACAGAACCTGCTTCTTTCCTTTTCCAGTCCCTATCCACTCACATCTACGAGTACACCTTCACCAGTTTCTCTCCATCTGCATTCCAAATCAGTATGGTCCGAGGGCATTTCATTTCTTCCTTGAACGGAGAAGCAACATCCCCCTCCACCACCATCTGGAGCAACTGGATAACAAAGACACCCACGTCAGACTGTGATAAGGTGGTGTACAGGAGTGAGGTAGATCGGCTGGTTGAGTGGTGTCGTAATAACAACCTCACACTCAACATCAGCAAGACAAAGGAACTGATTGTGGACTTCAGGAAGGGAAAGTTGGGAGAACACACACCAGTCCTCATTGAGGGGTCAGTGGTGGAAAGGGTGAGCAGCTTCAAGTTCCTGGGCATCAGCATCTCAGAGGGTCTATCTTGGGCCCAACATATTGATGCAATCATGAAGACACGCCAGTGGCTCTACTTCGTTAGGAGTTTGGTATGTCATCAAAGACTCTTGCAAATTTTCTACAGAAGTATGGTGGAGAGCATTCTGACTGGTTGCATCACCCCGCCTGGTATGGAGGCTCCCAATGCACAGGATCAGAAGAGGCTGCAGAGGGTTGCGAACTCAGCCAGCTCTGTCATGGGTACAATGCTCCCCATCATAGAGGACATCTTTAAGAGGCAGTGCCTCAAGGCGGTGGCATCCATTATTAAGGATCCTCACCATCCGGGACATACCCTCTTCATATTACCACCATTGGGGAGGAGGTACAGGAGCCTGACAACCCACACTCAACATTTCAGGAACAGCTACTTCTCCTCCACCATCAGATTTCTGAACGGTCCATGAACACTACCTTGTTATCCCTCTTTTGCACTATTAGTTTTTTTAAACAGTAATTTTTATGTCTTGCACTGTACTGCTGCTGCAAAAGAAATTTCACAACATATGTCAGCAATAATAAACCTGATTCTGACTATTTATTGACTACAGCTCCACCTTCAATACTATAATTCCAAGCAAATTCATCTCCAAACTCCTGGACCTGAGACTCAACTTCCTGACCAACAGGCCACAATCACCAAGGTCAGGAAGCAACACCTCCACCACGATTATTCTCAACACTGGTGCCCCACAAGGCTGCGTCCTCAGCCCTCTACTCTACTCCCTATACGCTCATGACTGCATGGCCAGATTCTGCTCTAACTCCATCTTCAAGTTTGCAGATGACAACACCATAGAGGGCTGAATCTCAAATAATGATGAGTCAGAGTACAGGAGGGAGATAGAGAGCTTAGTGACATGGCATTATAACAACAACCTTTCCCTCAATGTCAGCAAACGAGCTGGTCATTGACTTCAGGAAGCAGGGTAGTGCACACATTCCTGTTTACATCAATGATACTGAGGCGGAGATGGTTGAGAGCTTCAAGTTCCTAGGTGTAAGCACCACCAATAGCTTGTTCCAGTCCAACATGTAGATACCAAGAAAGCACACCAGCACCTCGACTTCCTCAGGAGGCCAAAATTTGGCATGTCCCCATTGACCCTCCCCAATTTTTATAGATGCACCATAGAAAGAATCCTATCTGGATGCATCATGGCTTGGTATGGCAACTGCTCTGCCCAAGACCACAGGAAACTGCAGAGAGTTGTGGACACAACTCAGCATATCACAAAAACCAGTCTCCCCTCCATCGACTGTCTCCACTTCTCCTGCCTCAGATAAGCAGCCACTTTATCTCAGTACACGTGACAATAATAAACCAATTACCAACATACTTATTCACCTGACTGAACTTGTTCTTAAACTGAATAACTTCAACTTCATTCACTTCCTTCAGGTCAAAAGGTATAGCTATGAGCCCAAGCTATGCCTGTCTTTTTGTGTATACATGGAACAGTCCTCATTTCAGTTCTATTCAGATCTCCTCCTCCAATCCTTTTCCATTACATTATGACTGTATCAGCGATGCTTCCTTCGCTGATACAGAATTCAAATTGCATTACCATTGCAGCTAATTTCCACCCTGTCATTCATGAGGTTCCGATCTGACTGTTCCCTTCCCTTTCTTGATCTAAGACAACAGGTTAGTGACCAATATCTATTATGGTCCAATAGCTCCAACCATCCTGCTTCTTGTTAGTACTCCAGTTTCTCTGTTGCTATCACATCATCTCTGATGGCACAACTTTGCACATTAGTTTCTCTGAGACAATATCCTTTTTCCCTAACTGTGGTTCCCCCTCCACCAAAACTGACAGGACACTCAACTGCATCTCCTCTTTCCTGCATTCTGCTCTCACTTCCTTCTCCCAGCCAAAGGATAGGACTCGCCTTGTCCTCGCCTTCCACACATCTCTCACAATGGATCATCCTCCATAATTTACGCCTTGTTCAAAAAGATCCTACCACCAGACACATCTGCTTTCACCATTCTAAAAGGGACTGTTCCCTCTGATTCCCCCCATTATCTCCCAACAATCTCTCCCCTTCTCTCATATGTCACACCTGTCCTTTCACCTCTTCATCTCCCACCATCCAGGAACCCAAACAGTCCTTCCAGGTGAAGCAGCAATTCATTTGCATTTCTTCCAATTTAATATATTGCTTTAAGTGCTCACAATGGAGAAACTAAACAGAAGTTGGGCAACTATTTTGCAGAGCACCTCCATCCAATCCACAAGAGCTTCCAGTTGCTTGCCTTTGAATTCTCAATTCCCCTTTGACCTCAACTCTTTCACTTTGCGATGACACCCATGAGCTCAAGGAACAGCACCTTGTTCTTCTATCTGGTA
The DNA here is from genome assembly GCF_009764475.1 of Pristis pectinata. NCBI lineage: Eukaryota > Metazoa > Chordata > Chondrichthyes > Rhinopristiformes > Pristidae > Pristis > Pristis pectinata. The sequence goes on from NC_067417.1 coordinate 43,188,155, forward strand.
TGTTGCAGCCCATAGGACTCGATAATGAATTCAGCAATTTTAAATAATTTAAAATAATTGTCAAGTCATTGAGTCATAGAGAGAATCTGCACAGGAACAGACCCTTTGGCTCAGAGTCCATGCCTACCATCCACCACCCATTTACATTCATGTTATTACCCTGACAACTTTGGTTTGCATCCTATCAGACATTCCTTCAGTTCTCTCCTATCCCTACCCCACCACAACTTAAATTGTGCTTCCTTTTCATTTCTGAAGGGTCCGTGACCCAAAATATTGGCTCTGTTTCTCTCTCCATAGATGCTGTCTGACCTGCTGATTATTCAAGTATTTTCCATTTTTGTTTTTGACTTCCAGTATCTGCAATTCCAAGATAATTCCCATACTGACTATTCATTTTTAGAGTTGAGGAGTTGCTCTATTTTCTGCTATACTCCCTACTGCCAACGTTGAGCTAACTGTGGTTTCCTGGGCATGCTTATTTTCTTTTAAGTTAGGAATTGCATCAGCTTTTCTCCTTGGAGCGACAGAGGATGGGGGGGGGGGGGGGGGGGGGGCAGGGGGGAGACCTGATAGAGGTGTATAAGATGAGAGGCATTGATCGGGTAGATAGTCAGAGGCTTTTCCCCAGGGCTGAAATGGTTGCCACAAGAGGACATAGGTTTAAGGTGCTGGGGAATAGGTATAGAGGAGATGTCAGGGCTAAGTTTTTTTACTCAGAGATTCGTGAGTGCATGGAATGGGCTACCAGCAATGGTGGTGGAGGCGGATACGATAGGGTCTTTTAAGATACTTTTGGATAGGTACATGGAGCTGAGAAAAATAGAGTGCTATGGGTAAGCCTAGTAATTTCTACGTAGGGATATGTTTGGCACAGCTTTGTGGACCGAAGGGCCTGCGTTGTGCTGTAGGTTTTCTATGTTTCATTCTCAAGTCTTGGCACTATGTCTTTTTTCCCCTCACAAATTATCCAAGTGTGCAGTAGTGTCCCGATCATCTTTAAAACAATCTAGATCTGAGATGTTAAACTTAAGAGTTTGATTAACATTCATCATTCAAACAGATCTGCTCTTTCTTTTAGACACTGGTTTGTCTACTGGGCAATCACACTTCTTTATATCAGACTTGCATTTGTAATCATCTACAATAATGAATGTTGCAGTCACATACTACAGTACTGGCACCATGCGTAATGCAGAGAGTTCTTGCTAAAATATTCACCTGGAACATTAACTCCTTTTTCTTTCAGATCCTGACTGATTTGTTTATTTCCAGTTTTATCCTGGTTAAAACATCTGGAGTTTTTCATTGATTTATTCACCAGGGTCTGGTTAACTTTTAATTACCTCACAGCTGGCATTGTATTTTTAAGTCTAGATAAGGTTGTTCCAAATATAAACTTTTTTTTTGCCAAATTTTCCTTTCTTCCCCTAAACTATTATGTTATTTCATCAGCACAGTAATTACTTAATTCAAAACCCTTCAAATGATATTCAGCAGTAAAGCTAATTGTTGACTGGGGGTGGGGGGGGGGGCAGTGGGGAAGGAATTTGGACCAAACTTCACAGCTACATCCAACCTGGTCTTCAGTGGAGATCACTGGATGGCAATCAAACATTGTCCAATTTTGTCTTTTCTGCCATAAACCAAAAACCTGCAAGGACACTTACCTGATATTATAGCAACAATCCTCAAGATCAGTGGGCCCCAGCATAGAGGGGGATCGAACATCAAACCCACTGGTTTTTTTTTGTAATGGTTTTGTCAGTGATTGAATTAGAACAGAACATTCTGTCAATATCATCAGCACAATACAAGAAAAGCTAACATTTTGGAGCTCAGCCCTTATCTCATATGTCTTTGTTCATTATAGGTGGCTATTGAACAGGCTTACATTGACAACCTTAATTTCCTATTTTGCATTTATTTAATATAGCACCTCTAAATTAACTGGCCCACAAAACAGCATTTGTGATCAGCATCCACAGGAATAGCAAGTCATCTATTCAGCCATTTGAGCCAGCTCCTCCACTCCATTATGGCTATCTGCATCCTACAGCCATTAAGTGACTTAATTAGTCATCTCTTAACACCTTACCCAACAAAAATCTACATGGTAGACTCCATTTGTCCCAGCAACAAGTCTGCTAGAGAAGAGTTCAAACTTATTTGTGCAGAAAGTACTTTTCGATTTGCCTCCCAAGTGGCCTAACTTCAATTATAATCATGTTCTCCTTATTCTCGATTTTCTATTAGAGAGAATTCATTTTTAATCCATTCTATTCTATCAAGTATGATGGATTAAACACTCTGATCCCATCACTTATCAGTCTTCTGTACTCAAGAGACAGGTTTATGGAACCTAACCCGATAATTTAACCTTTCGAGCAAATCTCTGTTGTATCTTCTCAAAAACTAAAAGACAATTGCTTGGGCACAGTATCTTCGGTGGTGTAAAATTCTCTAGATGGGCATCAAGATTCTGAATCATAACTTCCCAGTAACCTATTAAAACATACCCTTAATTTATCTTTTTTTTTTGCAGCCACTTACTAGCTTTAAAGAGCGCAATTGCCTGCCAAAAATTTCTTTGCTTCACCAAAGTTTGGACAATACTGCAATTTACCTATTTTTGTGTTCAAAGTAGAAAGACCTTGCTTTTATTGCCCAGTGCATACTTGGAAAGAGCAATCCAAACAGAATCCTCCCCAGTGAACCATTGAGATAACTTCCAATGCAAACTCCTATCTTTTAATTTTCTTTGAATGTCAAATTCACCTTTGTGGAGATTTAGTTTGTTGCAGATAAGAGGCAAAAGCAGGTAAACCCCCACATAGGAGGCAGAAACAAGGCTTGGATGGAGAGACACAGGACAGGCTCAAATGGGCTGCAGTTGGAGTAGGGTGGAGTGAATACTGGGCATGCCACAGAGAAAGTACAGGTGCAAGGATTGCTTATAGGGGTATAGGTACAGTGATAGGGACAATTATAGGGCTATAGGTACAGGGATAGGGACAATTGCAGCAGGGGAAGAAATGGGACTGGAATTTCAGTTGTGAATAACAACGAGGAATTGATACAAAGGAGATTGAAGTTGTATAAAAATAAGTGTTATTCTTTTAGACATATACATAATGGCACAATTCTGCAGTAGTATCTTTTAGTTGATATTTGAAATTCCAAACATTGCTCAGCTGATTGGAAATTGTGCATTTCAAAGAGTTCATGTTTAGCTTCTCCTCAGCAAATACGCTGAATGAGTTGGCCTTCTCAATTAAGATATTCTGCTTAGTTATCAGATTAAATATAATAATTTTTTAAAAAATCACACAGTTTGTTGATTTTCTTTTCACACGACTAGTTGCTGAACATAACTAGTAATCAACCTCTCTAGCTGCTACTTTGAGGGGAAGGAAGAGTGCATATAGATTAGTGTTGAGCTCATCTACTATTGTATGAAGTGATTTGATTCCTAGCTGTATCTCCTTCTCAGAGTATGCAGATTTCATTCAGATCATTCAAATTACAAAAGCTTTAGGGTTGGGGTCTGGTTCAAGACATTGTAAATGAAAGCTTGCCAGCCAGGCGTACTACTGACCAGTTTCAAATGAGACGGTTAATGTGTTCATTGTGTCATTGATCTATATTACAGTACTCTAATTCTTCAGCATGCTGTTTTCAGGAAATGCTGACCACTTGCATGAACTGACTTTAGATTTGGAAGATGTTTGAAGTCCCAGTGGATGACAATGCCCTACGAATTTTTCATTAAAATCCTCCAGTTCCACACTGAACAAGTTGCTGCTGTTTGTTCCAGCTGGCTGACCAAAGTTCTGAGAGTTAGAATTTGCTTTGGCTCAGAATTAGAACTGAACTCATCATTTTTCATCTCCCACCACCCCCTCTACTTCAGACTTTCCAACATCCCCACTGGTTCAGTTTCAAGTAGGGCTTGCCATAACATTCCTAATCCACTGGCAGTGGAAGAAAATAATTTCCACGTTCACCCAATCCTTCCCACTCTCACCAGGTCTCTTCATCTATACTCATTCTGTCAATGATTAACTTCCCCAGCACTCACCTTGCTTCTCACAACGTGGCACAGTGGTTACATTACTGGATTAGTAATCCAGTGAGCCAGATTTATGGTCCAGAAACAAGTTTAAATTCCGAACACAGAAGCTGGAGAATTTAATTCATACAAAATGATCTGGAATAAAGAGCTGGAATTTGTCAAGGGTAACCATGAAACAACTAGAAAATCATAAAAATCCTTCTAATTCACTGATGTCTAGAGAATGAAAACTGCTGGCCTTATCTGACTTGGCCTGAATGACTTTAAACCCAAAGCAATATGGTTGCCTCTTCCTGCCCTCTGAAACAGTCACTTTATTTAGAGGATGGAAGGAAATGGTGGCCTTGCCAGAAATGCACACAATAAAAAAAATTCCAAAAACTGCTCCCAATCTTCCAGGAATTGGAATCTCCACAGCCCACATCCTTCTGCCAAATATTCCAACCACTTGTCACTCCCTTCCTTGACACATGGGTTCCAAGTTAAATGCAAATTTATAACTAAAACTCTATTCTGTCCTGACTCTATTTCTCCCAGTGCCGGGGGATGCTGCTTATTGTTCTTTGCTAACTTTGCTCCATCTTTATTGGTAAGCATTACAAACACAGTAAACAATTCCAATCTCCATTTCATAAAAACAGTAAACAGGCATGGGGGGGGGGGGGGGGGAAGATACAGAAAAGATTAAAAAACATGACACAAAATCCAAGAGATTATAATAATAAGGAAAGATGGAGCAGCTCTGTCGGACATTCCACTATAAAAGTGGCTGAAGGGAGACCCAATGGAGGCCTTTAACATTACGGAGTTTTGCTAGGATAGCCAGATGGTTCCACTTATGGAGATTCCCAACTGATCATTAGAACTGTTCATAACCCCAAAATATTCTCTTCATTTATTGCTTATTTTCCAACTTTTTCTGTACTTTGTACAAGTATTATTTATACATGAACTTCAATTTGGTACCCCTGATTGATCAGAAAAAAAAATCAAATGCAATGCACATGAGCTCTTACTTTAATGAACAAAATTCACAAAGGAAAAAGGCAAACAAGTTTCTAATGCCAAAAAATATTAGAGCTATTGCTGCCAGAGATCACTTTAAAAAAAAATTAATTCTGGAATGCAAAAGGTACAGCTGACACCAAGCAGAAAAAGAAATAATTGTTTAAAAGAAAGCCTGGTTGATGACTCCAGCATATCATGGATGTTGTTTGCAATGCAAGCTCTGATGCAACGTGGCAACTATCCAGTTATCACTTAATCAGCAATTGTGGGGGCCGGGGAATGAGGCAACAAAATTTCACATGCAGTTAATTTTTTTTTATTTCAATGTAATCTATAATAAAACGACACTTATATACACACTGAAAGTTTTAATTGCACATGAGCACATTCCCATTCAAGTGGGCACATGGCTTCCACAGCCCTCACTGTGGACCCCAATAGCAAACTTTCTGCATCATATTAGACCACAAGACTGTCAGAAACACTCACTCAATCATTGTCGCTTCCCCTTGATCAGCATGTTATCAAAATTGACGTTCTGGTCCTGTGCAACAAGGCACAAGATGCGATGGTCTATGACAATCTCTAGCACCCATTCAAATCAACAGATCCAAAATTTTCTTCCTCCTCAAATCAAGAGATGCAGGCATCACACCAAATTGTATGTGATCTCAATAATCCTGATGGTGGGGACCGTTTCCACCTGTTTAGACAGAAGGGATTTTGAAAACGCTGGGTTTAAATGGCAATGCTGCAGGCCAGCCCAGCCCACAGGCTATTAACAGGTGTCCCCCTCCCCACTTGCACTTTGAGTTCCTTTCCTATTGGCCTACTGCAAGTCAGCTAAGGGAAGATTAGAGGTCCTCCTCATTGGAAAGCAGATAAAAAGTGAAGAGGTATAAAGTGGGTTGGAGGAGTTGCTGCAAGCCTCTTGGGAACTCCTGGCAACTCATACCACTTATGCATTAAAGGCAAAGTACATTGTAAATGCCAAAAGAGGTAAAATAATGGAGGGGTTAAGATCGTACTAAAAAGCCTTTATTCTTACTCAGAGAATCTTGTTGGAAATGTCACAATTCTCAATAGTAGCATTTGTCATCAATGGGAAGCAATTAAACTAAGGGCATCACTTACAGCAATAGGAATGTTTGATTAGCTGGAGTGGGTAGATCTGTCACACATCATGTCCTACATGCGAGGAAAGTTTTTGTAACATGCCATGATTCATACCCAGCACCAGATTTGGGCCTTTGATTTCCATCCTTGCCAAGTCAGTGTCAGCAAAGTTACAAATATGGATTCCATCAGGCCCACTTGTAGATCTTCACCATTTTTTCAGTCAGAGTTCCCAGGAAACTACCTTGATTCACCTCGAACGGACAGATATCCAGTATGGGTTGGTCAGCTTGAAGCTTCTGGATGAGGGAGCCAGTCCCTGCATTCCACAACTGTTGTAGCAAGAGAATGAAAAGGGTTACTGAGTCACAAAACTAGAGATGAAAATGGAAGATTAAACAGTGAATAAACATGGCAAATATTGGAGTAATAAAAGAAAAGGGGTGTGCCATTAAATATTTGTTGTTACAGAGCATATTAAATATAGAAGAACAATAAATAGAGGATCAATGACAATAAGGAACTGAAGGTTGGCCTGTCGTACTCAAATTGGAGCAGGTTTTTTTTTAAAATATAGATTCATTGCATAAATATAGAACACAGAACCAAAGGGCAAAGTAAGTGATGCACTACTGGAGAAATTAAGGGGTTAAAAGTTAATGAATCCCTTGAATTCGATAGCCTATGTCCAAGGATTTTTAGAGTTACCCATGAAGATAATGGATGCATTAGTGATGATCTTTCAAAATTCTTTAGATTCTGGAATAGTTCCAACAGACTCAGAAGGAAGCAAGTGTAATATATGCTATTCAAAAAGACAAAAAGGGAAATTAGGAACTGTAAACCCTTCAGACTGACATCAATGAATTCTAGCAAGTAGCTGACAATTAAAGACATGGCAACAGGACACATGGAAAATAATTACATGATTAGGCAGCCTCAACAATTAATGATAGGCAAATCATATTTGCCAAATCCAATTTATTTTGAGAAAACAACTCACAGTGCAGGTAAGATAAATCAGAGGATCTCAGAGGGGCTCACAGTGTTGGTTAAATGACAAAATAGGAGTAAACAGGTCTTTTTTTCAGGACAGCATATTATTACCAGTGGGTTGACACCAGAATTTTTTGGGATCCCAGTTATTCACAAATTATGTTGGCGACAAATCAAAAGAAAGTGCAACATACCCAAGGTTGCTAGTGCAACAAACCAGGTGGGAAATTGAGCTACAAGGATGATGCAAAGTGTATGCAAAGGGAACAGATAGGTTATGAGTGTTGATGAAGTGGCAGCATATGGAATGTGTGAGAAAATGTGAGGTATCCATTTTTGGCAGGAAGAATAGGAAAATAATAATTATTGGTTTCTCTAAATTTAACAAGTATATACAGAGAAATCTTGGTGTGCTGGTTTCACATGAGAAAACATGCATATACATAAAGTTATCATAACGGTTGACATGTTGCCCATCATTGCAAGGGGATGAGAGTTCAAAAGTTAGAAAATCTTGCTGCAAATACTATACAAGGCTTCACTAAAACCAAAACTGGCATTACTATGTGCAGTTTTTGACTCTTTTCCTACTTGCCTTGGAATTGGTACAGTGCAATTAACTGGACAATTTTTTTGGAAAGAGAGAGAGTTATCATTGGGAAACAGAAAAAGATAAGATTAACTGGAGTTTAGAAGGGGAGATGATCTCATTGAGATGATTATAATCTGAGATTTAGGCGGGGTACCTGCTGAGAGGCTGTATTCTCTGCATGCAGAATACAAAACTAGGGGACGAAGTCTCAGGATGCAGGGTCAGACACTTAAATTGGACTGAGGACCGAATGGTTGTGAATATTTGGAATTCTTTACCCCAGACAGCTCCAGATGGCCGAGTACAGTAAAAACTGTTAGTCCAGCATTCTCAGGACATTGGAATATCTGCCAGTCTGGCAACACCAGACTATTGGATGTTATTCCAATTAATACTCCAACACTATTTAAATCACTTTAAGACATTACACAGTACAATAGTTCTCTCAATGACTATAATAAATTTTCAGTGAACCTGACAAGTTTTAAGCAAAGAGGGATTCCTGTGCATTAGAGGGAGTGTGAGAACGGGACTCAGTGCAGTAGATGGAGTGCGAGAACCAGGGCTCTGATGGGTTAGAAGGAGCACAGGATCTGGGTAAGCCAGATGCCAAACCATCAGGGTTCAGAATAAATCAGAGTTTCCACTCATGCTTTTTGGACAAAGGAATAAGAACGTAGTAGTCAGGTGAAGAAAATGGATGAGAACAGGATCAGCAATAATCATACTATCGGTGGAACAGACCTGAGGGGTTACGTGGCCTATTCCTGTTTTATTTCTCTTGAAAAGAGACAGAATGTAGTATTCTAGATATCAAACAACAAGCATGCCTGTTCTTTGGTTGCACCATCCACCAACATAACAAACCTTGTATTGCCGAGTTTGTCAAACAGAGTTGAAGATGAAAAACAATGATGGAATGCATGCAAGTATCGGGAACTAAAATATTTAAAAAATGCAGGAACTGCACTGAAGATCCATAACTGTTTGGTAAAGGAAGGTGTGAAATTCCTTTTCATATGTTGACAGACCTGAACACATCCAACATTTTATTTAACTTCTTAGTCATACCATCTTCAAACAATCCCTTCTGCCACATTCTCAACAGCCTTCTCTTCACTCATCAATGCTAAATTCTTCTCCCACCTTCCCCCATATTTACAGTATGAATCACTAGCACCCACCTCCTACATTTGCCTTGGCTTTATGGCTATAGGTTGCCTTTCATACATCATCCTTACCTGACAATCAAAGTAGAAAGTGCAAACCGGCCAAACTCCTTTGCTAAACTGCATGATGCAGAAAACAGAGAATGGAAGCATGCTAGCATGAAGCAGGTATTTACAGCTCACAATCAAGTTGAATGAAATGTAACAGTTTTCACTAGGTTTATATTTCAACCCAGTTTAAACCAAGTCTGAAACTTCAGATACAACTAAAGGATGAGGAAGAAACCAGACACACTCCAACTGTGCTATCAATTAATAGCCACATCTTTCACTGGCACATCAGAAATTTCAATGATGATGATGCCTGCTGCCATCATGTGGGTGAGCTCAGCACACACACAAATCACTAAAATGGGGTCACATAGTTAGAAAGCCTCTAGAAATAGACAAGACATGCTGACCTCATCCAGCATCAGCAGTACCATGCAGTACATTTGCAGCTCTTGTGCAGGGGAGCAAAATAGGCAACAACAACCAGATGAATCTGCACGAAGGAATAGTGCATAGAAACAACGAGTACACCTCCAATTATAGTCAGAGCAGGAAAAACAGCACAAGGACAAAATTGAAAGCTCTTTATCTGAGTGCAGCAGCATTCATACCGAGTAGGTAATAGTACTGATCAAATGAATGGGTACACCTAATAACCATTACAGATACGCGTTTGTAGAGTGATCAAGAAAACCACCTGGTAAAGTGGAGAACCATAGGTCCAGAGTAAATAAAATCAAAGAAATTAGCATTCGTCAAAAAACTTACTTTGGACATATTACTTGGACTGAAAGCCACTAAATCCTCAGGAGCTGATGACCTGATCCCACAAGGTTTTGAAAGAGGTGGTGGTGGAGACTGTATGCACTGGTTGTTGTGAAATTCCATTAAATTCTAGAACAGTCCTCACAGATTTTAAGGTAGCAAATATAACCATATTATTCATGGAAGGAAGGAAGGAAAGAGAAAAGTGAATTGTAGAGTAATTTGATCTTAGGAAGGAAAATATTAGAACTATTAAGGAAATGATAATATTAATATGATTGAACAGAGGTAACAAGGATTTATGATACCATGTTTTACAAATCTGTTCAAAGTTTGAGGTTGTAAATGGCAGAACAGATGTGCAAACCAGTTGATATTGTGTATTTGGACTTTAAAGGCTTTGATAATGTGACACTGTATTTAGAGTAAGAGACTGGTGTGGATTAAGGATTGGTTATTGTTCAGAAAACAGCAGGAATAATCAATTTAGGATTGGACTCAGATCAGTGGAATATTGCGGGGATTGATGCTGGCCTCCAGCTGTTCACATCAATGATTTGGTGAGGGGATCAAGAGCAGATGAAAAAAACTAAGGGTTAGTGTGTGGTGTTGGGAGGACGCAGAGAGGATAAATGGGCTGTTAATGGGGGAGTGGATGACAGATGGAATATCACGTAGACAAATGTGAAGTCATTGATTTTGGTACAAGAAAAAAAAGCAGGCTAATTTGTTTTTAAAATGGTGAAAGATTTAAAATTGGTGTTCAGAGTGACATAGGGTATCTTTGTATACAAGGGCAACCAGTTGATATGATGTATTTGACCTCTCAGTGACTCAGGCTTCTGAAAAGCAACATACAAATACAGAAAGCAACCAGGAAGACAAGCAGCGTACAAACTCTATTTGCAAAATGATTTGAGTACAAGAGTAGAGACGTCTTGTTCCATTTATTTAAGACCCTGAGAAGACAGCATCAGGTATTATGTGCAGCTGTGGTTTCCCTACCAAAAGGAAGGATATACTTATGACAGTGTCGCAAAGATTCATCACATTGATTCCTAAAATGACAGGTTTGCCATACAAGGGGAGATTAAAGATTGAGATTACAGATTACTCAATCTGTAATCTCAAATTTAGAAGAATGAGAAATAAATCTCACTGAAATATGAAATTCTTGTAGGGATTGACAGGGTAGATGCAGAGTTTACAGTCTCAAAATAAACGATTGACCATTGACATTAGTAATAAGAAATTTCTTCATTCAGAGGATGAACCTTTGGAATTCACTATCCAAGAAGATTGTGGAGGTGCAGTGGTTGAGTATATTCAAGATAGATGTATAGAATTTTTTTTAAATATTAAGGAAATCAAATAATTACAGTGTTAGTACATTGATGTGGAGCCAAGGTAAAAGGTCAGCTATGATCTTGCAGAAAGGCACAGCAGACATTGACAGTTGAATGGGCTACTACTGCTCTATTTCTTATGAATTTGTGAACCCTGAACTGCCTGAATTTTCACTGCAATGGGATAACACCAGTGAAAACCTGGCTGCTGACATTAAGTAGAAGAGGCATGTTAATGCAAGCTGACAGCGGCGAGCACCACAAAACTATGTAGTATGTAACTTAAGGTCTACTCTAAAGTATCCCATGACTTGGTTAAAGAACTAACTGGTTTCCTAAAAATCGTAGTATATTCCTCTGGGATATTTCAAGTAAAACAAGTGTTAACAGTACCCTACCATTGCAATATATTCCCTTCCACTTAAACTCCCACTTTCCTGGACCCCTTTCACAGTTGCTGCACAGTATAATTTTCAGGTTTTTAAATCAGAGCACAGAGGACATAATAAATTTATCCCCATTATCCTAACCATCTTGGATTAAGGACAAGCATTAAACAAAGGCAACACACAAATCAAGCAGATGTTCAAAAACAGTCATAAAGGCATCACTCACCATTGCACTGTTGGTTGCCTCATCTCCTGCACACACCAGGACACTACCATTTTTCTCAGGACTTGCGAAAATGGCATTTTTTGTCAAAAGTTTACATGTGGGGCCTGCATTGAACGTTTGCACCGGGTAACAGGTGCAGATGAGGTTCTCGAGCGACTCTGGAGAGGCACTGCTTGATAACTCCATCATGACACACCGTAAAGAACTGTGAGTTTTACCTTTAAAAAAAAACTTCTATTATTACTGCCTTCAGAACTAGTGAAAGTTTGTGAATTTGAACAGTAAAAAAATTTCCATCTCACAAATGAGAATTTGCCAAGATATCATTCCATAATGCCAACAGCTACACGAGAACAGCAAAGTATTTACCCAGTGATCAGACCAACGCGATCCTGGCTGATCCTTTATAGTTCCTCACTGAAGCCACACATGACAGCCTACTCCAACTCAGAATAGAATTCACTAATGCAGAACATTTCAGGAAATAAATTGGGGCTTTCTGCTTTGGATAGTTCAGTTACATACAAGGGGATAATCAATAGAGTTTATGAACTTTTGCCTTTAATCAATAAGCCAGAGTCAGTTTTGTAACCACTTGAATCTGTTACTGATTCACCAGCAAAGCCAGACTGTTCAGTGCCCAGATTAAAACAGAAAATACTGGAATACTTACTGACAAAAGATTATTGAACTGCAATGTTAACTACTCTCTCTACAGATGCTGCCTGAACTGCGGTTTTTATTTCAGGTTTCCAGCATAAGATAAGATATTTATTTATTAGTCACATGTACATCAAAATACACAGTGAAATGCATCTGCAGCTTTCTGATTTTCAATTACTCTTCAATGCCCATCCCGCTCTATTGGACATGCATTAGCACCATATTCCCCTCAAGTTCTTCCACATACCTGGCCTGTAGGTAACAAGGCAGTGTCGCATCACGGGTTCGATCTGTATATCTGTGCAACTCCCAGCCTCCAGAGGTAGCAGATGTGCCTTGTAAGTGTTTGTGGATTTCTGTTCCCAAAAGCAACCCCCTTCCAAAGTGCCAGCCACTAGACCACCACATGGAAATGCTGCAGATGCCATTCGAGGGAGATAGGACAGCGAGGTCACAGGACACCTGAACAGTAAGACACATGGAGTTATAGGAAGAGGTTGGGTAGGGTAGGACTTTATTCTTTGCAGTGTAGGAGACAGAGGTGATCTTACAAAAGTGTATAAAATCATGAGGGGCATAGATACGGTGAATGCACAGTCTTTTGTCAGGGAAAGGGAATCAAAAACTTGGGGGCAAAGGATTAAGGTGAGGGGGGAAAGATTTAAAAAGGGACCCAAGGGGCAAATTCTTCACACAGAGGGTGGCGCATATACGGAAAAAGCTGTTAGAGGAAGTGGTTGAGGCAAGTACAAAAAGAACATTTAAAAGACTTGAACAGATAAATGGATAGGAAAGGTTTAGAGGGATATAGGCCAAATGCAGGCAAATGGGACTAGCTCAGATGGACATCTTGGTCAGCATGGGCAAGTTGGGCTGAAGGACCTGTTTCCATCCTGTATTAAAGTTGGGAAAGAGGTTGTTGCATGAGGGAAGGAACAGTACGGGTAAATCAAAAACACAGGCAGCAACCATACATGGATTATACAACTCTAAAAATAACTGAGGAAGATCCAACAGATGTTCAAAGGACAGTTTTGCTTGGATACAATGTGGGTCACTCAATATTTACCTGATAAAGTAATGGGTACCCTAATCTCTTCCTCCTCCTGGTCCCCTGATCTATCATCTGTCACTTTATCTTTTAATCTAGGTTTGAGACAGATTATAAGAACTAGGCATACTTGATTAGTTGAGAAAATTGGTGCCAGAGGTAGGACAAGGTGGTGAGGGATGCTGGGGAAGACTTCTCACAAGCGCCATGCTGAAAGCTCCCATGAGAACCAGACCACACGCTGCTGTTCCTGGGGACCTGGCCAAGCACTTGGTGTCAGGAGGGACAAAAGATGGTGACTAATACAACAGCAAAAGGAAAAGCTAATATTGAAAAAAAGCTACCTGGAACCCTGTGGGGGGAGCTCCTGAACATGTGTGGTGGTGTCCCTCATGTCATAGATCAGGATAGAACCATTTATCAGTCCAGCATATATGTAGTTTGTGTCATCCAAGCACCAACAGCAACTCCATACAGGACGACCAGTGTTGTAGGTCTGCACCACAGTATTTGCAATCAAACTAGAGAAACAGAAATTCAAAAAAAAAGGGTAACTTAAGGTAGGTTAAAGTCAAGCAGAAGATGGGAAAGAATAGAATGGCGAACATTGAGCCACAAACTTAGGGCCTAGCATTTCACCAAGAAAGAAAACAAAAATCAATTTAGCTGCAATTCACAATCGCTCCCCTCAGCGAATATAACCAATGCTATTCAGGAAGGATTTGGCTTTGAGCACTGGGCAATCTTGAACTGGAACAAATTAGAGCACTGCAAATTCCCTGAGCTACTCTCAGCTGCTAATGTTTCCTGGGTTGTCAGATGTTGACAATACTATGTGCGATTAATCTGATTGTGGGCTGCCTTCTAACATCTTATTATATATTACAACATTTTGCAAGATAATTCTGAGGACATTAGGTATCTAAGCAACAGTTCCACTTTACCTCAGACAATTACAAGTATCATGGCTTTGACACAAGTCTAGACTGTAAACGACAACAGCATCCCTCAACTTCTTCCCAATTAGCTGCCCTTACCCAACCAGACTGTCAGTGTGCTGCTGAAACTTTCATCGGCAAATTACAGTTTTGTCTATCACATACCACACCTTCCCCCCCCCCACTCCATTTGTTCAAAAGTGACCGTTCTCAATCATCTATCCAAGTACAAGTGTTTTCTCACATATCTTCACTTCTTTCCTTCTTCAGCCTCTGAATTATGTGACTCACCTTCTGAGATTTCAGCTTAAAATTCAATTTGCCTCATTCTCATGCATCTCGAGCTCATTGCCTTTTCCTCCCCAATCTTACCCATCACATTAATTCTACAACTCGTATTCTTGGTCACCTGCTGGACTTTGCCATCTTACTTGGCCTTCAAACTATTACCTCAATCACAAACTGTAGCATCTTTAATCCTTTTCATTCCTCTGTATCCATATTCACCTTCTCCCTCCCAATGACATGTTTTTCCAAAGGAGTGCACATCTCTGCCACTTCACCCACATTTAACGCTGAAAATTTCAACCATGTGAGTATCAGCCTTGTGTTCTTCTTATTTCTGCAGCTGAAGATCTGCTGAAACTTTTACCTTCACCTTTAATGCCTGGTCCCCATTTAAATGTGTTACTCTCTCACATCCTAGCTACTTCCCTCAAGTACCAGCCTTAACCAATTCGGGAGGGATGAAGACTTGAACGGAAATAACAGACAATCCACTCAGTCTGAGTAACACAGTATCCTCCGCCCATTTCCTGTCAGCATGTTATGGTACATATGCTGACAACACCTGGTTTTACCTCACCAACCCTATTCTTCTTTTTCAATATTTTTATTAATTCCAGATAAAAAAATACAAAGTACATGAAACAAAGGAAAAAACAAAATGTTACAAAAATAGATTGTATTGAATCACACTTGAAATCAATGTTTCATATTAATAAACAAAAATGGTAATTAGTATTAATAAATTGGAATAATTTATTATAAAAAATCTAACCCACTACCAAACCGAAGGTGTTTGATTAAAAAAAACCTAGAGACATGATAGTATTGGCCACTATCTGTACTTTAAGCACCAAATCAGTGGTTTTGAAAGTAGTTCAAAAAGGTCCCCATAATACTTGAAAGTTCAGAATAGGTCCAGAAATAGAGCAGCGGATCTTCTCTAAGTTTTAGATATGACATAACATCCAGTAACCATTGAGATGAGTGGGGAGAATAGTTTCCTTCCATTTAAGCAATACAGCCCTCCTGGCTATAAGAGAGATGAAGGCCAATATGTAGAAGTCGGAACTCTCCAGAATTATATCTTGTTCTCCAACAATCTATGATCTATGAAATTTCTATGAATTTTCTATGTCCTATAAAAATAGAGGCTATGGGTAAGCCTAGTAATTTCTAGGGCAGGGACATGTTCGGCACAGCTTTGTGGGCCGAAGGGCCTGACTTGTGCTGTAGGTTTTTCTATGTTGTTCTAATCCCAAATACTGCAGTTAAAGGATTTGGCTTAAAATTTATTTTGAAAAGTACAGAAAAAGTTTGAAAATACCTCTATCCAGTATTTTTCAGACTCGGACATGACCAAAACATATGAATTAAAAGTAGCCTCTTCATTATTGCATTTATCACAATAAGGAGATATATCAGAATAGAAACGCGATAACTTGTCTTTTAGACAGGTGAGCTCTATGGACCATTTTAAATTGAAGAAGGGAGTCACATGCACATAATGAAGTAGTATTAACCAGTTTAAAAATTTGATTCTAAGTTTCTTCAGAAATTGAAATCTGCAGATCATGTTCCCAAGCATTTCTAATTTTGTCTAAAGGAACCTTTTTCGTTCCTGACAACCTACCATAAATATTAGATATTGAAGCATCATACGGAGGCTTCAAAATTAAAAATTACATTTAGTAAGTTCTTATCAGGAAGTATGTACTTGAGATCGGAGAAAATCTCTAATTTGCAAATATCGAAAAAGTGAATTTTTGGCAAATTATATTTAATTAACAATTGTTCAAATGTTGCAAAATTTCCTCTAACAAACAGATCCTGAAAACAAGTAATACCCAATCTATCCCATTCTTTAAAAACTATGTCAGTCATAGAAGGTTTAAAAAAAAACAATTAGTAAAAATGGGACTAGACAAAGAAAATCACAATAAACCATATTATTTTCTAAATTGCAACCAAATCCTCAAAGCACATTTAACTACCAAATTATCAGTTAATTTATTTATTGATACAGGAAGTGAAGAGCCAAACAAAGAAATAATAGAAATTTTTTTTTGAAACGGAATTAGCTTCAAAAGAAACCCATACTGGACAGGCCTCATGATTAATATAATGTAACCAAAAAGTAAGATTTCGTATATTGACTGCCCAGTAATAAAACCTAATGTTGGGTAAGGCAAAGCCTCCATTATTTTAGCTTTCTGAAAATGAACTTTATTTAATCTAGGATGTTATTTTTCCATATGTAAGAAGATATAATTGAGTCAAGAGAATCAAAAAAAAACGACTTAGGAATAAAAACAGGTAAAGCCTGAAAAAGATACATAAATTTAAGTAAAATATTCCTTTTAATAGAATTAATGCAGCCAATCAGCGATATAGAGAGGGGTGACCAATTTGGTAAGACCCTTTTCACATAATTCAGTAAAGCAAGAAAAGTTCTCTTTAATAAATGTTTATAATTTTTAGTAATTGTTACACCCAAATAGGTAAAATGATTTCTTACAATTTTAAAAAGGTTAATATCGAATGGCACCAGATACTCCAAAGGAAAAAGTTCGCTTGTGTAATTCAGTTTACATCCTGAAAATTGGCTAAACGGGAAAGTAAAGAAAGCATAGAAGGTAACGAAATCTCAACATTAGAGATGAAGAGCAATAAATCATCAGCATAGAACGAAACTTTGTGGGTAGTACCTCTCCTAAAGATACCTGCAATTCTGTAGATTCTCAAAAGCAATAGCTACAAGGTTCTAAGACCAGGTCAAACAGCAAAGGGCTCAAAGGGCATCCCTGCCTGGTTCTGCATTGAAGTTTAAAGGTTCAGAAAGTGAAAGTTAGTAAGAAACATGGGCAGAAGGAGATAAATAAAGTAATTTAATCCATTGAATAAAATCAAGCCCGAAGTTAAAATTTCTCTAAGGTTCAAATAGATAACTCCATTCGACCCAGTCAAAGGCCTTCTCGGCATCTAGAGAATCAGACATTCCAATGTTTCCTTAGAAGGAGAATAAATAATATTCAATAAATGACAAATATTAAAAATGGGAATAACAGTTTTTTGATAAACCCAGTTTGATCATCGGATATAATTAATGGTAAAATTATTTTCCAACTACAGCCCAAAACTTTAGATAAAGTTTTAACATCAATATTCAGTAATTTGTCTGAATGAAGAACATTCCGTTGGGTTTTTATTCTTAAGAATAAGTGAGATGGAAGCTCATTAAAGGATTGTGGTAACCTTCCCAATTTAAAAAAATCCAAAACCAAGCGAACTTAAATAAGGTATAAGCAGTGAGGAGAAAGGCCTTATAGAATTCTCCTGGAAATCCATCAGGACACAGTCTTTCCAGAGTGCATTAACTGTATGACCTCGGTGATTTCCTCATAAGTAATAGATTTATCCAATTGTTTTCTGTTATCAGCAGAGAGTGTAGGGAATATTTAATTGGTCAAAGAAGTTATTCATTGCAGAATCTTCTTTAGGAGAATCAGAACTATAAAGTTTAGAATAAAATTCTCTAAAAGTATCATTTATTTCTAAATGATCCGTTGTCCTTTCTCCATTGGCTTTATGAACTTCTTTAATTTGCCATCTAGCTATAGAGGTTTTTAATTGGTTAGCCAACAATTTACCTCCATGGATATAAAATTGACTTTTATCTTTTAAGAGTTGATTCTCAATTGGGTATGTTAAAAGGAGATTGCTAACATTGCTAACACAGAGAGGATTGATCTAGCCAATCAACTGAAACTTTTAGACCAAAAATATGCCTTGGATCCAGATCCCACTTTATATAAAACGACGAGTTGAAATTAAACCAACCCTATTCTTAAACCCTCCACTGTCTGCATCTTATCACAATGCTTGCCTGCATCCAGGACAAGAACAGAAATTCCATGTAACTAAATATGGAAAGACTAGCACCATTATTTTTACTGACTCCAAACCTTGCTCTGCAATCATTGGAAAATAGACCAGGATATTTTGCAACAAGGTGTCAGACACAAAGTTTGGTTTCTAACCTGATACCCATGCCATCTCAAAGACATTCCATTTCTAGTTCTCCAACTCAGCACACCTCCCCATGCAAGCTCATCCACTTTGGAAGACCTCATCCTGTTGAAAACCTCATCCTGACTGGGTTTCTCTCATTCAATGCTGCCATAAGTTTGAGGCCAAACTCTGCTGCTCATGTTCTTACTCACAATGAACCATTCACCCATTATCCCTATGCGAGCTAATCTACAGGAGCTCCCTGCTAGGCATCACTTCTACATTAAAATGCTCATTCTTGTTTTCAACTCCCTCTGCGGTCCCAGTCCTCCTCAGTTTGAATCTCTTTCAGTCCCAGAGCCCTGCAAGATGGATGTAGAGGACCACAGACCCGAAATTAATTGCTCTATCAATTGACCTTTCAGCTGCCAAATCCCAAGCTCTGGAAGTCCCTCCAAAGCTGCTTCTTCAAACTTTTTCTCCTTTATGACCGATTTAAACAAGCTCTTCATCGTCTGTCCTGATTGTTCACAGGGTTCGTTGGTAATTTGTTTGTTAACATTCCATAAAGTCCAGGCATTTTTGGTATATTAGAAAGATGTTATACAAAAGAAAAATAATCTGTATCAGTCAAAATCAATAAAGTTGAACTGAACAGTAGGTCTGTTTCTTTCTCCATAGAATGCTGCCTGGCCTGCTGAATATTTTCAGTGCTGTGTTTTTATTTGTAGGTTACAGAACAGAAAAGCAGGGTCTCTTAACTGATCTCACCACCAGCCACATCTCCCCTTCCCACCCTTTTCAGCTTTCCACAGGGATCACTCTCTGTGACATGCTGGTCCCCTCATCCCTCCCCTCCCCAGGCACTTTCCTGTGACCATATTGGTGTAACACCCGTCCCTACACTTCCTCCCTCAACACCATCCAAAGCCCTAAATAGCCTTTCCAGGCGAGGCAGTTATTAACATGCATATCCTCCGGCCTGATTTATCGCATCCAGCACTCCCAATGTTGCTTCCTCTACATCAGTGAGACTGGACACGAACTGGGCAACTGCTTTGCTGGGAGCCTGCGCTCTGTCCACCGTGGCCGACTGGATCTCCCAGTTGCCAGCCATTTTAATTCCCCTCCCCATTCCCACACTGACATGTGTCCTTGGCCTCCTCTTCTGCCACATTGAGGAGAAGCAAAAACTAGAGGAACAGCACTTCATATTCCACCTGGGTAGTCTACAAGCAATGGCATGAACTTTGAACTTCCAGTAAACTGTTTCCCCACTTCTTTTTTACTCTCTCCTGAATTTACCCAGTTTTAGCCCCCATTACCCTGTATTTTTCTCCTCCATTTGCCCGTCACGTACACACTCTGCTCACTGGTTGTCCCTCCCCCACTACTCTCCTCTACCATTACCATCTTCTTCCCTTAATTCCCTGGTCCAACTTCCCCTCCTATCAGACTCCATCTTCAGCTTTTTGTCATTTCAAACTATCACCTTCCAGCTTCTGGCACTATTCTCACTCTCCCCTCGCCCACTGCCTGCCAGCACTTGCTCCACGCCTTCCCTCCACCTTTTTTATTTTAAATATAATCTGGCTATCTTTCAAGTCCAGATGAAGGGTCTTGACCCAAAATGTAAAACTGTCCATTTCCCTCCATAGATGCTGCCTGACCCACCAAGTTCCTCCAGTTTATTTCATGCTGCTCCAGCTTCCAGGATCTGAAGTCTCCTGTGTCTCTGAACTGATGGGCAGTTATGAATGAGTCATAAAAAAATCTGGCAGCATTTCCAAATCATTCAGCAACAGCCACATAATTACCAGATTTATTGCATTTATTTTCAAACATGGCCTGGTGAGATTTGAACATAACCTCTGGGATAAAGCAGTAAAACTGAAATGCAACACCGAGCTGGAGGTAAAAGCATCAACCAGGGATTATGCTAATCACCTGCACCTTCCAATAGATATCCACAAGTAGGTTCAGGCTTGGTTAGATGTGCCGAAAGTGAAAAAGCCACTAACCGATTGGCTAGACTCAGAAGTGTACAGAAGTATGGTACTGAGAAGCAACCGCTTTCCACGGAAGTGGAAACAAACAAAGCATCAACACCTTGTTGGGGGGGGAGGGGGTTTGAAGAAATTGAGAGAAAAAAAAATCCAGTGATGGTCATCTGCAAATCCAACCATGAAACTTGTGATAGAGAGTATAGGTGGAAAACGAGGAAATGTTTGAAGATGGAAGTAGAGATTTTGGTGCTGTTGTTGAAGAACAACCAATTTAACCAAATCACAAGCATGCAGATAGTCCATTTCATCAGCACCCACCACTCCATCTCCATCCCAAAAAGTCAGGGCACTTTTTTTTTTGAAGAACTGAAGACGACTTATCAGAGCAAACAAAAAAAGTGCACAGAATCCTCAAGTTCCAACAAGAGTCAACAGGCACCATCCAGGACAAAACGTGACTCGTCCAAGCGGCCCAACAATGCAAATGGTATTTTGCCAATGCTTCACCCCCATCGTAATTGGCACTACAGTTCAATACCCACTTACCTAGTTAATTTGACAGTGTTATCTAGTGATGCAGATAAGAGGACACTGTCAAGTCGATCACTGAATGCCAAGCCTCTGATCTGTTTGGAATGGATTGGAATGTACTGAGTACTGCGGAAATTCACCCCACTGATCTTCTTGACGCCACACCCTGTGAGCCAGAGGGAGGAAAAGGTGAGACTTGGTGAAAAAAAAAGTGTTCAATCACAGGACTTCAATTTGCAATGCAACAGATTTACAAGCAAACAAGATTCCCTGCACACCTCATTAAATCCCAAAACAAAGCGGGGATCCAGAACAGGTAAATTCTGGGAGTCAAACTATGCAGGGGAAAAAGAAATGTCAAGTTGTTGACAGATGAGAAACACTCTGAATAAATGACACTGATCTGCTGCAAACGTGATCGTTACAAGCTGGGTGAAAAATTTATTGACAACCATTAGTTTGTATTGATCTATTGGTATGCCATTTCCTTGCACACCATTAGATGCAGTCATACAGGAAGACCTAGAAAGGAGTTAGATTGGAGATAATGTCAGGGAAGAGAGGGAAGAGATAAAGTCATAGAGGCAACTAACATAACAAAAAGATTGACAAATTATGGGAAATGAATGATTAAAAATTAAAACGATCTGTGTTCAAAAGACAATTACAGCTAAAATGAGAATTTATTTTTTTTTTTTACAAACTGCAACATACATGGCTGTCAACACTTTAATAAGTTTGTTAAAATCCCTCAGAAGCTTACCAGGAAGGAGAGTTGTTTGAGGAGAAGGCTGGGACACAACAAGACAACTCATTGAAGAACAGTAGGCCATGACACGACAGTTTCCACTCTGCGAAATCATAATGCCTTTCTCAAACTGGTACTTGCACTGACTTTGGCTGGCACTGATGTGACCACTCAGGGAGCTACTGGAACTTGAGGGACCTTGCGAAGCACTTGGACCATGTTTGGCCATCAGGCATCTCAGCTCCTGCAGTGATGGTCAAAATTAAGTATCACATCTGCCACGTACACAAAGCACCCAGGCAAGTCAGAGAGAAATTAACATACAGACATGTTCAAAAGTCATTCAATATATAGTTAGATAGATGCACATCAGGAACTCAATGCAGAGAATATTTTAAATACAGCTGTACATGCACCTATAGGAAATTTAATACATACACATGATATTAAAGCAAAACTTCACAATTAGCAAATACATACACAACATATAAAAAAATCCCAAGTAAATCTACATACTAAAGAAAGTCAATTCACACACTGAGCTGCTATCTTTCAATCTTTGGGATTTCAGACTAAACTGAACAACATCTGCCCTACAGCTCACTTGCAATTCAAATAAATTTCAACATTATCCTAATGTGCAAGCTGCTTCCCCATCCATTTTAGCTGCAGTGATTCAAACATAATGAATTCAAAAATCTGATCTGAGAAATGGAGAGGAATAGTGGGACCTTGGCAGTGCATTCCACTCATCCCCAAAAGCAGCAGGATAGGCAGATAAACATAGGATACCAGTCTTCATTTACTTGAAAAAAAGCCAGACCAGTGGTGCACAATATCCATGCTGTAAGCCGAAGGTAACCATAGGCCATTTCTGTTCGGCCTGCCTGTTCTCTGCCACTCTCCCACTTCTAGTTCCTTGCATTAGTTTCCTCAAAACTGGCTGCAGACTGGCAAGGCCATGTTGAGTAAAAGGTCCGCCAGCCCCGTCTCCACAACTACAAAAGACAATTACACCATGTCCCCAGGTTTACCAGGCATTAACTGTCAGAAGGTCTGTTTGGGCAGTGCAATGGAGCCACCAGTAGAGCTGCTCCCTCACAACTCCAGCTGCTTGGATTCATTCCTGACCTCTGTGTGGTGTTTGCATTCTTCCTGACCTCTGTGTGGTGTTTGCATTCTTCCTGAGACTGTGCGGGATTCCCTCGGGTACGCCTGTTTCCCACTTTCCCAAAAATGTGGGTTAACAGGTTAATTGCTACTGAATCACCTCTAGTTAAGAGGCGAGTAGTAAAATCTGGGCGAATTAATAGGAATGCAAGGAAAATAAAATGAGATCAGTGTAGGATTGTGTAAATGGGTACTTGATGGTTGGTAATAGATTCGGTGGGCCAAAGGGTCTGTTTCCATTTGATATGGACATAGTCATCATCATATCAGGTGGTTCATCAAGTTTTGTTGAACCCGTTTAAATATACTGGTAGTAGTACAAGTTCTGTGGTTTACTCATCTATTTCAGAGGGCATTTAAGAGACAACCATATGGAGCGGGTCTGGAGACATTGCTCACCCAGGCCAGTTAAAAGTGGCAGATTTCCTCCCAAGAATCTCAGTGAACCAGATTCTTTTTTTAAAAAAAAACAAAACAACAATCTGGTTAGTGTTCCAGGTCATCTTTGCTAAGACTAGTTGGAGAGTTCTCCTCTTTCTCTCCCCGCCCCCCCCCCCGCCAACCCCACCCCCAGTTGCCTGCTATTAAATATGACCTAGTTCTGTCTTTATTACTCTTTAAAAGAATAAGTTTCAAGGCTCTCCCCACCTTCTTCCTCAAAATATACTCTGCTCTCTGATTCTATTAACTTTGGTTAAATCTGGGCTCCCTGAATAGTGAACCCACTACCAATGTCCTTTTTCATCATTTTTTATTTAATCTATTTCAATTATCACTTTCTACACTTGGTTAAATGGACCCTCAGCATTTCCTGTTAAAGAAAGCAACCCCACATATCTAACTTTTCCTTAGTTATAGTTCTCCAGTCCTGGCAACATATTCAAATTCCTTCACTATTCTATAGTGTCTTCTAATCTTTAATGTTGTGTGGTAACCAGAACTGCATGCAGTGCATTTCCTGGAGCTGAACTGTTGTTTTATATTGGTCTAGCACAAAAACACAACTTCTGTGCAGGGAAGCAGATTGACATCTGAGATAGCTTCCAAGGATAGCTCATGAGTGCAGAGATCCTGATGTTCTTGAATGGTCTCACTGCTTTTATTGCTACCGAGCACAGATGTTGGGCTCCTTTGGGAATTCAGTGTTTGAGCACCAATTTCTCCTGCAGTTCCTTAGTAGATAACTGGGGAATCTGCCCACTGAACCTGTGCCACTGGTGAAGATGCAATGACATAATTTAAGTCAAGAGAAATGACTCAAGGACATGCCCATTTCATCTCATTTAGAATTACTGTGCCAAGTGATCTTGTGTATTCAAATTTTTAATGTATTTAATTTTGTATTTTTGTAATGGCATAATTATTAGTTGCTTTTAAATATTTTTCAAAGTTTAATGTCAGAGACATTCAAGCATTTTTGACGTGGACCAAAAGGGATGAGTTCCAAAAGGTGAGATAAGAGTAATTGTCGTTGACATTAAAGAAGCATTTTCCAAATGTGGCATCAGGAGACTCTTATACAACGCAAGTCAACAGGCAAAGGGAATACAATCCAGTGGTTGGAGTTACACCTTACACTGTAGCTAAAGGAAGATGCTTCAGGTATGGTGTCAGAGATCAATTATCCCATCCTCAGGTTATTACTGCAGGAGTTCCTCAGGGTAGTACCCCGGCCCTACCATTTTCAACTGCTTCAAATGACCTTCCTTCCACAAGATCAGAAGCAAGGAAATTTGTATAATGTTCAATTCCATTTGTAACTCCTCAACAAGTGAAGCAGCACTTGCTAGCGTGCAGCAAGACATAGACAACATTCAAGCATGGGTTGACAAGTGACAAATTATATTTGCTCCACAAAGTGACAGTGAGACCAAGTCCAGGCACCTATCCTTGATATGCAGTGGCACTGCCGTCAAGTCCTCTACCATCAATAAGCTGGGCAGGAGGTTCTCCCATTGAGCAGAAACTCAATTGACCAGCCACGGGAATACTGTGGCTCGAAGTGCAAGTCAGAGTCTGCAGCAAGTAACGTGCCTCCTGATACCTCAAGGCCTTTTCATCATCTACAAGGCAAATCAGGAACATGATGGAAAACTCTCCACTTGCCAGGTGTGCAGCAATAGTCTCAAGCAGTGCATCACCATCCAGGAGAAAACAACCCAGACAATTATCACTCAACCTCCTTAAAGAGTCAATTCTTCCACCAACGGCATACAATGGCTCAGTGGAGTGGCTGCAATTTTGTACCATTTACAAAATACACTGCAAATCACTCACCCAGATTACTGACAGCACCTCCAAACCAATGAACTCTACTACCAAAAAGGACAAGGATAGCTGGTACATGGGAACAACAATACATGAAGTCTGTCCTCCAAGCTGCATGTCATTCTGACTTGGAAATACATCAATGGTTCCAAACCCTAGAACCTTTCCCCCCAACTGCACTTGGAAAATATCATCATCAGAAGGGCAGCTGCAGATGAAGGTGACAGCTCACCTTCAAGAGGATGGACAATAAATGAATGTGATGCCCAGATCACAAAAATGAATATTTAAAAAAAAAACTTGGATGTGTACCAAGTGCTGTAACCTGCAGGAATAGAGGCAAAACTATAAAGTGGAATTCAGGAGAATAATTCTCTTAACTGACACAGACAAAATGACAAGCTCCAACATTGAAAATTTATATTATTTCATACAAAGCTTTACATTTAGTACAGAAGTATGAATACAGGAAATTTCATTTCCTTTTCCCTACTCTTATCTTTTTCTTACCTTTCAGCTCTCAATTGTACAGTCACAAGTTCAGATTTGGAAAGATGAGCATTTGAAAACTGGGACAGCATCTGTTCCAATAACAAAGGGCTTCAGTGACACCACCTATAAACTCTCCAATTACAGAACAAATTGAAAGTTTATGTCATCTTGGGGGAGTGGACTTAAAAGGAACGTTGTCCTTCAGTTCAGCATTTAGGAACAGAAGAGTACTTCTATATTTGAACCATACCAAAATGCAATCTGAAAAGAAGGATCATTGCTGGCAATTTAAGATGATGGCGTGGCTGTAGCAAAAGAACTTGCACTGAATGAATAAGAACATGAACGTCACAGGAACAAATACAAAAGTACTTGCTGTGGCTACAAAGATCTGCTACATCTGTAGTTGTGAACTTCAGCTCCTAATCATGGTAGTAAATATAGAAATAGGCAACCTGAATGGCATGTAGTTTTAGGACCAGATATTTGGAATTATTCTCAATGATAAGGCTTTTGTGCAAAGTTGTTTGTTTAAAGTTTGTCTGGATGAAGAGTAAAATTAGAGAGCATGCTTCTATGATGGGTAGGCAGTTCGTTGCCAATGGGCATCATCATAGAGAACAGGCCCACAAAACAGGTGGAATTCAATATGATAATGAATGAAAACTCAACTTGGGTCCTGAATGAAGGACATTTTCAATTAAAGCTCAAGTTATTAGTTAGCTTGATTATGAAGATTAATGGCTTAGTGTAATCTGCTGTAACCATAACCAGAAGTTACCATGGGTTGAAAAATTTTTTGATAATGTGATGGGGAAGGCCAGGATTGAGCTGGGCAGGGTTATCTCACTCCTCTTTATACTTTTCAAATGCATGTACATTCAATAGCGAGATCACCAGCCAAAGAGACTATTCGAAGTGGGTATGAACAGCTATTGAGACAATTCAACAGAAGGAGCTATCCCCACAGAACAAGTTCTAATAGTTACACACGATGCAATAAACAGGATGTATAGAGAATTTATTTTCTTACAGACATTGGAGAAATTTAACTCATTTTCCACTGATCAGTATATCTGGTCCAATTTCACGAACAGAAGGTAATTGACAAAGAACTGCTGATAAGGGACATGCAAACGTAGCATCAATCAGTTCTTCATATTCAGCACATTCTGCAGATAGCACATTTCAGAAGGAAGCTAACATTGTAACCAAACTTCCTCTCTCACACCAGTGGGGAGGGTCAAGGATTGAGCCTCATGCAGGCATAGGGGAAGGGCAAGTACTAGGATACTTGTAGCAAACCTAAAGACGTTTTATTATTCTGAGATACACTGTTCAATCCAGTAGTTGCATTAAGTCCACAAAGCTGGAGATGCAATGAACCACTTCAATGCAGATTTTTGATCCCCATGAACCGATGGTGTGAAGGCTACCTGTTCCTATAAAGTAAATTCTCTAAACAGTAAGCTCTCATTTACCCAGTATTTATGCAACTGGAATTCTCATGTAACCAGCAAAAATTTCTAAGAGTACTAAGCCTTTGACTCATGAAAGTTCTGTTGAACCTGATGTTTTTAAAAGAGCATTCAGAACACAGTGAATAAATTGCACTGCCCTTTGGGCATTTTGAATTAGGCGAATTGAGTTTAAAT
Source organism: Pristis pectinata (assembly GCF_009764475.1). NCBI lineage: Eukaryota > Metazoa > Chordata > Chondrichthyes > Rhinopristiformes > Pristidae > Pristis > Pristis pectinata. Next base: position 43,215,706 of record NC_067417.1, read on the forward strand.
GGTAGTGTAGCCCAAGCTAGGCTATGCGTAAAATTCAATGTCAAGCCTACATAAGATTGTTTCTATGAAAATAAGTTGAGTGAATTTTATTTCAAATGTTATGCATACAAGTTTGAAAAGACATTTTTAGTCTATTTACATTTATACACAAAAGCAGTAGAATTGTAGGCTAATTAGCATTCCATTTGAAGATTTGGCATTTCATGTGAAAGTTCAAATCATTCCTTTTTTTTTGTATTTTACATGAATACCATTTAGCCTTAAAAGATAGAATTGTAGTGTAAAACAGTTACTTAAAAGGGTAAGACAACATAGTTCGGGAATTTAAAGGTTTATGCACAGAATACCACTGTGCAAACAGTAATTTTCTTTTTGCAATTCTCACACAACTGGCATCCCCTCCTCCCCCCACCCCCTCGTGGATGTCAGACACTGAAAGTACACTGCATGTGCCAGTATGACACAGCTGAGCATCAAGTGACCAGCACAGAGATCAGATGATTCTTGGCAGGTACAGTAGCGTCTTACCATTTGGACAATGCCAGCCTCAACTTTGTAAACATAAGCAGATTTACTGTATGCATAGTCATCTCACTGTAAATATTTACACAGAAGAGAACATTTGGTATGCACAGGTACAAACAATGCACCTCAAGAAATATTCTAAAAAATATGTCCCCAATCATATCAACTCGTCTCTCATCAGTAAAACACAACCATGCTTCCCCCCCTCCCCCTCCCTGATATTACTCTGGATCTGCACAGTATTAGCTGGAATGACTGTTTTGTGGAAATGTTAGAGACTCTGTAACTCCACTTGCCAATAACCCTTTTGTTTTTAAAAAAAAACACGAAGATTTACAACTGTCTGACCTGCAGCTGTTTACGTAACTTGGAGCACTCATCGGTCAAAAACTGGAGTTGGAGACGACATTGTGCAGATTCCAGTTCTGCTTTATGGCGCAACATTTGCTCTTTCTCCAGGTCACTGTCCAGGGGAAAGGAATGGAAAAGGTCAATGCAAAGAATACACATTAAGGAAATCCAAAAAGGAAAACTGAAACTAAAATTACATGGATTTTAAAGGAACATGACAAGCTTGTAATAAAATTCATATTCAATACTTTGGACTAGGAAGGAGGCACATTTTTTTTTATTATTCTTTCAGAATTTCAGATCATCCTGAAGTGCTTTACAACCAATGAATTACTCAGTGTCACTAAAGTGGAAAGTACAGTACGCAATTTGCAATAGCAAACCATCACAAATAATGTGAAAATTACCAAATTCTGTTTTTTGCCATGTTACTTTAAGTATAATGATTGGTCAGGATGTTAAGAACAATGGAAATATTGGAGCTCTTGCTAGGCCACTTCAAGGAGTAATTAAGGATCAACTGCACTGGTATGGGGCAAGAGCTGAATGTGTACAGGTTGCTCCTTTAAGACAATCCAGCAGCTATGGTACTTATAACTGATTTTTTTTTAAATTTATAAATTTTTCAACCTTATTCAAATTCTCACACTATAAGGGCCGAGTTTACTTTCTCTAGACATCTGGTATATTATAACTAGGCTTAATTTGAATATTCTTTTGACATCAGGTCTTTTTGCTTAATTACTATGGCTTATTGAGTTTGTCCACAACCTCCAATACTCATCATTCCTGCTTGGTAGCCCTGCTGCTGCAGTAAGGCAGCCTTTTGCAACTACAAGTGAACCAAAAAAGAAATTGTCACACCATTGGTGCATACCTCTTTAATCGCTCCTGTTCACTGGTATCCACAGCTTTCAGTACTCTGGCATACAGTAATACCACATCTGATCTCTTAGCTTTCTTATTACACTGCAAAATCCAAACAAAATCTTTTAGCACAGTTCAGTTCAGTAATTATAATTGGTCTCAATTTTCTTTGTAAACCAACTTTGGCATCACAAAGAAACATTAAAAACTCTTGTCCCACCACCATCCCTCTATAAATATCCTTTGCCAATACCCTATGGAAAATTCCTCTGGCATTTTAGCCACTTCCATTTCCAAACACCAGTGTAAACTTGGTTTCTTCTGTTCCATGGTGCTAAGTAAACCCAACCCTGAACTTTAACACGATTACAGACTCACCATCAAAAAGAAAATGGAATTTTGATTTTCCCAAATTACTCTTACTTTGCCTGCAAAAGCCCAAAGGTGGTGGACTCTGTTCACAGTAGAGTACCAGGTCAGTTGGAGGGCCAGCCCAGCCCAAGCTGAACCACAAGATATCTTCAGACCATGTTTCAATTATCAATGGCTGCTCCATGCATTGATATCCAAGTCTTGATGAAACGTATTGTCGTCAGGAACATAAACAGGAAAGGAGATCACAAGGCCCTTTAAACTTGCTGTCATTCAGCACAACTATGGTTGAACCTCTATCCCAGTTCCACTTTTCTAATCTATTCCTATCACTCTATGACATCTAAAAATATCAATCATCCTTTTGAAGACACTCATTACCTGAAGAGCCACCGCCTTCAGATAGAGATTTAAAAACCCGAGATGCGCATTTCTCATTTCCATGCTCTATGAATCTATTTTTCTGTTCAGGCGAAACAGCAACTATGAACCTCACCTAATCAGTGCACCAAGAACTTCATTTGTATCAATGGAATCAACCCATTGTGTCTTTGTTCTTTAAAAAAAAAGAGAATACAAGCCCATTATACTTCCTTGGAACCTCTTAAGATGCAAATTCTTGCTCGTCATCCCCAACACCAAGCTGCAGATTTACCTGTGGACATTTTCCTCCTTGTCCCCTCAGCCACCGGTCAATGCAGGTAAACCCAAAGAGATGGCCACATCGCAGAGCCGCAAGACGATGCTCTCCTGCATTAGTCCATGGCTCAAAACAGATTGAGCAAGTATCTCCCTCATCATCAGAGACTGCACTGGTAGCCTGTGGACTTGGTTCATCTTTTTTCACATTTAACGCTTCTTCTGAATGCGAGGCTAGGCTCTCCTAAAGGCAAAATATTCAGAGAGATGGAAGTGAATAAGTGTCCATTACGGACCCATTTTGTTCTAGTATAAGGCAGCACAAGAATGTACCAAAATTCCAATTCTAGTTGCAAATACTTCTTTATTATGGCTTATTAAATACGAGAATACCCTTCAACCTCCTACCTCCATAGGAACATGGAAAAAAGTCCTTTTGCTCTGTTTCTCTGCTTTGCTTAACATTTTAAGGACTGTTCTGTAGTCACAATAAGCCTAGATGTGTTGAGAGTAGATTGACCAGCCAACTCTAGAGTGATTGAAGAAGACTGGATTTTTTGTGCATTTGAGGAAATTGAAAGCAGGCACGTGGAGGAACAAGGTAAAAGGTACAGGGAATACTGCAGTGAAAAAACAAAATGCAGTTATAATTCATGAACCTCAAGCTGGTAGCATTCTTATGGGTCATTCAATTCCTACTGCAGACACGAGCATAAAATGTAGTTTCGAGGGCATGTGGGAATGACCTATCAAAGGGAAAATTTAACTGCTTTTCTGCTATCCAGTTTAATCTGTATGAAATTGTGTTATGATTGCATTCTTCAATCTTTGAAATTCAAATGGTTTTCAAAATTGGACATTGATAAAAACATTGGTGGCATATGCATGGTTTACTCTAATAAATCTCCGGTCAAACAGCTGTTAGCATTAGGTTAATGTAATAACTATACCTGAGAATTAAACATTGATAAAGCCACATTTTGATACAGCTTTGGAAGAAATCTCATCGTGGTAACGATAGTGAGGTATGGCAGCTGAGATATTGAGTTTATTCCTGAGATATCATTCATTCCACAGTTATATCAACATAACAGTGCATGAATATATCAAAAGAACAAATACTAGCAAAAATCAGAATCAAATGTCACAGATCGCAAGCAGTCCAACCAAATAACTCAATCTTGAGACACAGGAGGCCAGTCAGCTCCATTTTCCCCATCCACTATCATTCAATCAGATCATGACCAATCTCTACCTTAAAAATACCTAAAAAATACCTAAAATCATACCTAAAAAACTAATTTTTCTGCCCCACAGATATTAAATTTCTGTTATTCAGATGCAGCACAGAAACAGGTTCTTCGGCCCACTGATTCCATGCTAACCATCAACTATCCATTTACACCAACCTTACACAAAACCCATTTTTTATTACACTCATTTTCATCAGCCGCCCTAGATTCTACCCCTCACCTACAGACTCGGGGCAATTTACAAAAGGCCAATTAACCTACCAGCCCACATGTTTTTGGGACGTGGGAGGAAACTGGAGCAGCTGGAAGAAAGCCCCACTTGGTCACAGGGAGAAGGTGCAAACTCCACATAGACAGCACCCAAGGTCAGGATTGAACCCAAGTCTTTGGCACTGTGAGTAGCAGCTCTACTAGCTACAATACTGCACTGCATTAGTTAATTACCACTGAATTATTAACAATCCAGGTAAACCAAATCACAGAAGAACAAGCTTTTAACCAAACATAATACGAATTAGAAATCTCAGTGTTAAGTTTGTAGACAAAAAAATTAACAAAAATCTGACCTGTTCTTGATGTGTCGACTGTGATTCCTCATTCCCAACACTCTGTGCTGGAGTGGGGTTTGCCACTGCCAGGGTGCTAGCTGGAGCTGCAAAAACACAGGACACCACATTTGAAGTAATTCTTCGCATTAAAAGAAAATGATTCCTTCAATGAATGGGCACAGAAATAAATCTGTATGCAGCTCTGAATACCCAATTATTAAAACATACTGTTAGTTCTTTTTCTTCTGAGCATTTTAGCATGCTGTCATTAAAAAGCCATAAAATACAATTACTTTCAAGAAAATGGAAGTGAATGAGTGTGGTTAAAAAATTCTCTCTGATGCAAAAATGTTGTAAAATTCATTTTCAGGATGTGAGCATTGCAGATAAGTCTGGCATTTATTGTCCATCCTGATTTGCCCAGATACAACCGAGTTACTTGCTCAGTCACTTCACATCTGCTGTTAGACTGCAGCAACACCTAGGCTGGACCAAGAAAGATTGGCAGGCTTCCTTTCCTAAAGGCAGTGAGCCAGTTGAATTTTTAAACAATCTTCCAGCTTACAGGTTACTACTAAAAACAGATCAATCTGCCAAGGTCCAATTTGAGAGCAATCCTCCAAATAAACTAGGTAACAAATAAACAAAATTAATCAAACAAAAAACCTCTTTTTTTTTCTTTTTTCAATCTTTTTATTAATTTTCAAATTAATACAGATTAATACATATAACATCAGTAATTAGACACGTAATACAAAGAGATCGGGAAGACATGACATATATAGTCATAAAGAAGAAAAAATATATTCTAGGCCCCACAGTTTCTTAGTAAACAAATATATTACAAAAAAAATCAAGAGAAAGAAAAAGATGTATAAAAAAAAAACCCAAATTGAAAAAAATTAAGTAATAAAAACTAAACAAACTAAAAAAAATTCAAAGGAAAAAAAACTGGACTGATATTTCGATGAACAAAGAGCATTATGATGTCATCAACTCCACTCCTCTAAATTCAAAGATTATTGAAAAGGGATCTATATCATATGAAAATATTGAATGAATGGACTCCAAACTTCCTCAAATTTAAGTGAAGAATCAACAGTGCCACTCCTAATTTTTTCTAAGTTTAAACATGATATAGTTTGAGAAAACCATTGAAAAGTGGTGGGAGGTATTGGATCCTTCCACTTAAAAATAGGTCGCTTGGCCATTAATGTTACAAAGGCAATCATACGACAAGTAGCAGCAGGTAAGTGGCCAGATTCCATCATTGGCAGCCCAAAAACTGCAGTGATTGGGTGAGGTTGTAAATCAATATTCAATACAGTTGAAATAATGTTAAAAATGTCTTTCCAATATTCTTTCAAAAGAAGACAGGACCAAAACGTGTGTCAGGGAAGCCACCTCCGAATTATATCTATCACATATAGGATTTATATGGTGATAAAAAAAACGGGCTAACTTGTCCTTCGACATATGGGTCTTAAAAAAAACATTTCTTGTTTGGTTTAACTAACATGATCAAAAGACATTTTTCTCATCTTTTTCAGGCTCGTGAAGGTAATCAGTACAGCAGTATAGGGCAAAGTAATGGCACCAATTACTGGTTCATCTGCATACAACTAATTCAAACTGAAGTTCTTGTACACACTACCGTTAAACAGCACTTACTCACCAATAACCTGCTCACACAAAGTTTGGGTTGTACCAGAACTACATCTCCACACCTCGATAGACTAAGTACAAATTCCTGAGGAGAGGACTGACATCAAGATGGCATGCAACTAAGGAGGCATCAAGTGAACGTAATAAAATACAATGGAAATTAAGGAGAAAACTCACTGGCTGGAGTAATTCCTATCTCAGGGAAAGATGCCTATGATTATTCAGATTGCACCTCTGCCTCAGATCATTGTTGCAGGAGTTCCTCGAAGCAGCCATAGACCAACCATATTCAATTACATCTCCATTCTTTTAGAAGTAATGACTGCTGATAAATAAAGTATTCAGTTCTAATCACAAATCTTCAGATAAGAACTCCATATCTACTTACAGCAAGATCTGGACAAAGGGGCGAGTAACATTTGCTTGGTAATGATCATCTGCTATGAGAGTCAATCCACCGTCTCTTGCCATTCTATAACACCATCATCAATATTCCCCACAGATAACATTCTGGGGATCACGAATGGTTAAAAATTTAACTGGTTCAGCTGCACAAATACAATTATTGCAAGTGCAAGTCAGTAGTTGGATGTTTGTTGGAGGCAATTCACCTCCCAACTCCTCAATACCTTTGCAACATCGACAGGGCACAAGTCAGGGGTGCAATGGAATATTTTCTACTTGCCTGCATGGAGACAGCTTTGACAACACTCAAGCAGCTTGACAGCGTCCAGGAAAACCAACTAACTTGACTGGTATCCTAACCACAAACTTCTGTATTCAATCTCTCCATCACATTAGCTGTACTGTGTACAATCTACAAGATGCATCCCACCAAGGCTCAGTTAACTGTATCACACAGAAGGACAAGAGTGGTAGGACATAGGGATGCCAGTATCTTCATGTTCCTCTCCAGTTCACACAGCATCCAGACTTCGATATACCACCATTTTCTTTATTGTCACTGGGTCATAATCTTGGTACTCCTGACATCACAGTACTACAGGAGAATCCTCATTTACACTTTCTTAACAGCAATTAGATTGGGCATTAAATTATAAACTTGACAATAACACTCATGCTTTTATTTTAATGGAAACACAGGCATTTTATGAAGGTTTCAGACTCTGCATGGACTGGAGTTGGTTTCAAGTTTTGGCAAATCCACTTTCAATAAGACCAGGCAAAGTAGCAGTTGAAGAAAACAGAATGTTAGGATAATGTTAGAACTTATGAGTTGAGTCTACAGAGACTGAATCTCAAATGCAGTTGTCAGTCCTCACTTCCGAATACAACGCAAAATGTGTCAACAAATTTCAAGAGTCAAGGAGGCATTAATAAGAACAGAACCATCCCCAGTGGGGGGGAAAAAGCTACAAAGTAGATTATGGCCTAATAATAGTCCAAGAGAAGGTAGCTTTATGAGATTCCCTGGAACCATGCGAAGTATTGTACTGTGTAAATAAAATTAACTCAAGCACATTAGTTCAAGTTAAATCAGGTCAGGTCAAAAGCTCAAATACTGAAAAACAAACCAGAGACCTAAAATTTAACTTTAATAAAAAAAGAGGATGTTTCAAACTTCTAGCAATCTACTGAACTTGGTGCCAGAAGGAAAACTTTGGGGCAATAAAATTTCAGGTCGCAGTTAGGTTAGGCACGTCCACTTTTAATGAAACAAACAACTTTGAAGCCTGCTTGATTTTTTTTCCTTCCTAGATTACTTCAGTGCCACTGAAGTGATCCTGCTCAAATCACCAAGTATTTCAAATAGATTAAAATAAATATCATTAAAATGTAAATGCAATGAAAATGTTTAACAGAATATTAAACAAACATTAACCACCCTCCCTCAGTTTAGGCAAAATACAGTTTAGGGAAACAGCAACCAGAAATGACCCTGTTGCTACTCAAGCAAGGTAGCACATTATGACCACCTGCAGTTTCTCACTCTCCCCTCTCCAACTCAGATAGGAATCTTCGGGAGAGAGAAATATAAAAAAAAGTTGTACGTAGGTTAGTGCTGCACAATTCCTGATCACAAAGCAGTGAATAGCTGAGAACTAAATGCAAACATGGAAAAAAGTTCAATGGATACAAGTCCTTTCCCTGCTAAAAACAAATGTAGAATTCATTAATTGGGTTTACCTTGCAATAGCAAATGAAATTGATTGATGTTAACAATGACACATCAAAGCTCCTTAACTCACCAGTGGTTGCCACAGACTCATTTCCTCCATAGTCATCCTCTATCTCTGTGCTGCTGCCACTCTCCTCTGATTCACTGAGATCAGTGCTCTGATCAGTGCTTGAATCTTCACTGCTCACATCATCTGCACCATATTGAGCAAGCCGATCTGTTACAGTGCGCTGTTGCCGATTAACCCGAAAGTAGTTATCCAGAGCTCCAGACCTAGAATTGGAAAACTGCATGTAAATTTTATTCCCAGTCATCAAATGTCAGAATACTGGAGGCAAAATGTCAAACACACATAAAAGGGGATTTCAAATCCAAATCTCTTTCCTTTTATTAAAGCTGGGAGGATTTTTCTTAAGCCCTCCCTGCTGACAGAAAAACCTTGGTCACCATGAAACAGCTTAGGCAGTGCCACCAGCTGAGTAGTACTGTTCTTCAATCAGGATATGTCTTAGGAGTTGAGAAAATTGAAGGTCTCAAATGAAGTTAGAGAGGTAGGTTAGAGACATGTGCTTCCCTAGAAGCAGCTGATCAATAAAACTTGTTTGCAGAATGAAACAACCAGTGGATTGATCCATTATTGGTTGACAGGCAAGCATTGCGTGACATGTTGGGACAGCCCACCATAGGAGCAATTGATTGTCAAATATACAGAAACTGAATTCTAGCAAGCAAACAACATAATTAGATCACAACCCAACATAAACTACCAACACTCATATTCCATCTTGCACCACATAGTCATGACTTGCTCTAACATTGGAGGCTCAGTATTGTTTCCTACAAGAGTCCTCCTGACGACTTCAACATTTAGTCAGAGTAAACACAGCATGGAGATAGGTCCTTCGGCTCATCTCGCCCATGCCAACCAAGATACCCATTTAAGCTAGTCCCATTTGCCTGTGTTTGGATACACCAAACTAATCTGAGCATTACCTTTTGGCCACCATCTTAAATTCCAAGAAAACCCCATTAGACAAGCATTACCAAAGTCCCAAAAGGTGCTAGATTATCAGAGTTTTACTGTATTATTTGATGATGGCAGAGTTCGGCTATGTGACAAAGCAGGACAACAGGGACTAGTCTCGATGCAACAAAACCCAAAGTAAACATTTGGCGGCATTCAGATGTTATCGAATAGCCATAAATGGACAGCAGCAAATTTGCAGAGAAATCACAAATTCACAGAACCAAACACTTTTTATAACATAGTAGTCTTTTCAAGCAAACCATAGCAGTCCTGCCAGAACTGATCTGATGCAGAGAATAACACTGAGTACAAGATTTAAAAACATTAGCATAAATTCATCCAGAGAACCAAAATAAACATGATTAACTATAAGCCCATACTTCTTAATGCTAGAAAAGTTAAATCATAGCCATTAGATTCTCAACCCTTTGTCACTTTGTAGCTACAGATATTACCTGGATGAAACTGATCTCTGAGAAGCACCTGATTGGCGACGACTATGCCTCCTTAGCTGTCTACGTTGGTGACTTGGTCTCTGCCCAAGTGAAAAATGCTGGGCTACTGTTCTCAATGCCCCTTGCAGTCTTTGAAGTTCCTCAGTTAGTAATGCTGCTTCCAGCCCACCACGATGAGCACTTGAAGGGACTGCAGGTAAGGGCAGCTCTCTCAACTCCACGCCACCAGGCACGTTGTCAATGCTGGGTCCTGTTGAACTTGAACCTGGGTCATGAAGTATCAACTGTGATAAGACAGCTTCTTCCTCTGGCTGCATATCCACATCGATTACTTCTTGAGCCATTCCCAGGAAACAGAGGAACAGCTGGTGGCAAAGAGAAAAGAATGCTGAATACTCCAGTTATTTTTAAAATAATGAAATCTTGAAATAAGCACAGGTAAACTAAATATAATAATCTGATAAGAATTTAAGAGCAAAAGATACAGGGGTTTCTAAGGGACAGGAGGAAGAGGGCAACACACAAAAGTTGAAGTGATATGGGGAAATCAAGGAGTGGGAAAGAAAGAGGGCCAAAATGTGGTGAAAGAAAGAAAGAAAGAGGAATAACCATGAAAGGACACACAAGAGACTGCAGATATTGGAATCTGGAGCAACACAAAAAGCACAGGAGGAACTCAGCAGGTCAGGGAGCATTTATGGAGGGAAATAAACAGTCGACGTTTCGGGTCAAGACCCTTCATTTGGACTGGAAAGGAAGAGGGAAGATAGCTAGTATTAAAAGGGTGGAGGGAAGGACTCCACCTTCCTGAAAAGGTGAAGGGAAGGGGAAGGGGATAACGATGAAAGAAGCTAAGGGGGACAAAAAAACAGACGCTGGAAATCTGAAACAAAAACAGAAAATGCTGGAAACAGTCAGCAGGTCAGGGAGCACCCGTGGAAAGAGAAACAGAATTAAGGTCGAAGACCCTTCGTCAGTAGTTGGAGATTGGAGCACGGAATGAAGGGAAATAAGGAAAAACTAAAAAAAAGATATGTAGGTGAAAGGGCAAGAGGGAGGAGAAAATGCAGCAGAGCCAAGGGGAGGAGGGCGGGTAATGAGGAAAGTGGAACACACAGCCAGGGATAAGGAAGGGAGAGGGGGAAGCTGGAGCAGCGCCGGGGGGGGGAAGAGTACAGAGCGCCAGGTTTGACGTGAAGCCATCGGGCTACCGCTAGGGATCTGTTAACGTTGCGCCCGCTCAGCGGCCCCGCTTGGCTCCTTATTCCGTCCGCACTCGAGCACGGCCCGATTCTGGCGCCTGACTCAACCGAAAGGTGATGAAGCTCGGCCAAGGCCTGGGCCACCGGGAGAGCCGGACTCCCGGCTCAGATTGCTGTAGCTCCAGGCCGGAGCCTCCCCCTCAGCTCCACATCTCTCCGAGGAGGCGAAACCCTGGGAACGTTACCCCTCCAGGCCAAAGGCCACAGACCCACAGCCCACAACTCACCCCGCCACACTCAACTTCCAACTGAAAAATCCGCGCCACGCACAGGGCCGCTCGCTGCCCCCCTCGTAACTTACACCGAGAGCCAATAAGCGGGCGAACCCGCATGTCAATCAGCGCTCATTACCCAATCAGGCTTGACATCGGCCTGTCAATCGGCGGCATTTGTTGCACAAGGCGGTGACGGTTGGAGGCCGCTGGTGGATGTTTCTCTGGACAATGCAATGTCGAGGAATCAGGCCTGCAGTGTCGTGTATCTGAATTGCTGGCCACCATGGCAATCTGGTGAGAATTTTGTGACCCGAGTGAGATCAGGGTGGAGTTTGGCAATGACCCAACCCACTTTTCTCCCTCACTCTTTGTTCGGGTTCAAATACAACAGAAAACTGGCTTTTCTGCTCCACCGGTCCATGCTGGTGTTTATGCTGTACTCAAGCCTCTATAGGTTTGCTCATTAAATTCTATCAGCATTTTGTTCACCCTTTTCTGACATGTTTATTGGCATTGGTTTATTATTGTCACTTGTACTCGCTTTTTTAAAATCATCCTTGTAAATCTCATCAATTACCTCTCCAGTGCCTCCATATTATTTTTATAATATGGCAACCAGAACTGTACAGAGTAATCTACATTGTCAAATCAAGGATTGATATAGGTTCAGTATAATTTACCCACTCTTCAACTCCAACGCTCCAGAAGTAAACCCTATTTTTATAGCTGTGCTAACGTGTGTGGCAACTTTAAGTGATTGTGTATTTGTACTCTGAGGTTCCTTTATTTCCTCTACCCCACCTAGACTTGTATCTTTCAAGCAACAACTGACCTCTCTATTCTTCTTATCAAAATATTCTACCTTGCATTTATCTTTGTTGAACCTAATTTACAATTATTTGGCCATTCTGAAAGTTTATTAATATCCTGTCTTTTGTTGCAGTCCTCCTCAGTATTGACAATCCTTCCCAATTTGATATCACCCGTAAATTTGGAGATTGTGTTTTTGATTCTAATGTCTACCTAATTAATGTAAATTGTGCACAGCCCTGATCCTTCTGGAACACCACGATCCACCTTCAACTACTGAAAATCACTACCTTTACTCCCACTCTTCGATTTCTCTCTTGAAGGCAGCAAGCAATCCATGCTACTGCTTGTCTATTGGCTCCCCATTCTCTGACTTTTTTGAAAACCTAGATAAATCACATCTGCTTTCTTTGATACTTCAAAAAAATTCAGTAAGGTTGGTCAAGCAAAACTTTACCTTTGGAACCCATGCTGACTATTCATTTTTATACTTTTTCTAAATGTTCTTCTATTCTCTCTCTTAGTCAGGATTCTTACTTTTTCTTCCACCATTGTTAAACTGGCTAGTCTACAATGACATGGGTATGTTCTATCACCCATAAATACAGGTATTATATTAGCTATTCAGCAAAACATCTTTTCTGAATGAATAATTAAATATGTATTTCTCAGACTCTTTTTAAGTGTATGGATGCAATCCATCTGGACCAAGGGTTTATCCTCTTTGAGTCTGATGTTAATTTAATGTCTCCTTTTTCCTATTTTTGTATGCACTTATCTCATTGCTTATCCCAACATACAATGTTGCATAGGAGAGTGCCACTTCCATTCCCGTACATTAGCCTTGGCCCCTGTTGAAGGACCAGTAGCGGTAATTCAGTATAATTTAGAGCACAATTTTAAATTCTGTGCATGATTTGAAATTCAAGTTCTGATGGGTAGCTGAATTATTCCTCTCTCCACAAATGCTACTTGACGTGTTGTGTAGTTCGAGCATTTTATGTTTTTAATGTTCCTCTCAAGCCACCACTTATATGGGGTGGGCCAACCAAGCTGAAAAGATGCCATTAAATGCCACCAAAACAGAAGGATATTTTCCCAACTACATCAGCAGTTTATTAGCAAAAGCCCTTCCAGATCTTGGTCACAGGCTTGAAATTCACTCTCCTCTGTGTCTGTCTGTCACTGAAAACTTAAGGTGCACCAATGAACACCATATCTTCCATTTCCAGGGCCACCCAAGAACGGACAAGACCACAGAGAACAGGCAAGCAATTGACTAACTCACCAATCCCCCTCCTGCATGAATTTAGGAAGCGAGAGAAATAAGGACAATATTGCAACTATCATCTGGATTAGGGAGATTCAACAACTTTTAACAATTGTTAGACTCATGACACAGTATAGAACCAAACTACAGAAAAGCCATCGCCTGAAAATGTGGTCAGATATGTAGTGGAAAAGTGATAATAGAAACATTGACTCAACCTTCGGTGAAGATGTAAATAAACAAAGGAGATATAATGGGAAACTATGATTGTGCAATTTGTATGGCATGAGTAGACTGATGTCGTACACAGCTTCATAAGTGGGGTATGATCTTTGATGATAGATGTTGCCTTGAGACAGCACCTCATACAGATACTACCGATGGTGGGGAGGGATATACCCGTGATGAATTGGGCTGAGTCCACTACTCTCTGCAGCTTCTTACGTTCCGAGGCATTCGAATTACTATACCAGACCATGATGCAACCAGTCAGGATACTTTCAACAGTACATCTGTAGAAGTTTATTAGATTGTTCAGTGTCATGCCAAACCTCCTTAACCTTCTAAGAAAGTAAAAACGCTGGCACATCTTCCTTGTGATTGCATCTTAATGCTGGGCCCAGGACAGGTCATCTATAGAGTAACGCCCAGGAATTTAAAGATGCTGACTCTCTCTACCACTGATCCCCCGATGAAGACTGGTGCGTGTTCACCCTCCTTCCCCTTCCTGAGATCAACAATCAGCTCTTTAGTTTCACTCACGTTGAGTGAGAAGTTGTTGAGGAGTGAGAGAGAGGACACCTCAACCAGGTGTCGTATCTCACTCCTGAATGCTGACTCATCACTACCAGTGATTCTTCCAACAACAGTGGTGTTGTCGGCGAATTTATATATGGCATTGGAGCTGTGCTTAGCCACGCAGTCATGTGTGTAAAGGGATTAGAGCAGGGGGCCTTGAGGTGCACCTGTATCAGTAAGGAGAGATGTTGTTACCAATCCTCACTGATTGTGGTCTGCCATTGAGGAAGTCAAGGATCCAGTTGCAGAGGGAGGTATAGAGGCCCAGGTCTTCAAGCTTGATGATGAGTTTGGATGGGATAATTGTGTTGAACACCGAGCTTTAGTTAATGAACAGCACCCTGACATACATGTTCCTCACCCGGACCATGCCATCTTCTCACAGCTGCCATTGGGTGGGAGCTACAGAAGCCCGAAGTCCCACACCACCAGGTTCAAGGACAGTTACTTCCCTTCAACCATTCGCTTCTTGTACCAACCTGCACAACCCTAATCACTACCTCAGTATAGCAACACTATGACCACTTTACACTACAATGGACATTTTTTTGCTTGAATTGTGTTCTTTCTTTAAAAATTATGTGTAATTTATGTTTAATTTATATTTTTCTGTGAATGCTGCTATGTGCCTGTGATGCTACAGCAAGTAAGTTTTTCATTGCACCTGTGCATGCATGTACTTATGCATATGAGAATAAACTTGACTTTAACTTTGATATGATCACATACAATCGTGTATTCCATTCAAAATAAAAATAAGAAAGAGAAGCAAGAGTAAGCCATTTGGTTCCTATAGCTTGTTCTACCATACAGTAAGGTTACAGGTGATCCTGTACCTCATTGATTTTCACTCCCTCTCCTCCCAATCCCTGCGTGCCTTGATTCCTACAGTGTCGAAAAGTCAATTGTCAGACCCTTGAATATACTTTGCCCGAGTCTTTTGTGGTACAGTAATCAAAAGATTTACAACCATCTGAATACTTCTCTTCATCTCAGTTCTAAGTGACCAAACTCTTATTCTGTAACTATGGTACCTATTTCCAAATTCTCACACTTAATGACAATTTCTTTTTTGTATGTCTCAATGAGAGCATCTTTTATTCTTCTAAAATTCATGTGCAGGCTAATCTTACACAATCTCTCCTCAATGGACAATCCGAACATCCCAGGAACAGTCTAGTGAACTGACACCATGTTGATTCCAAGGCAGGTATATCCTTCCTTAGACAAGAGGCCATAATTGTGTACAGTACTCTAAATATGGATTTGCCAAAGCCCTGTATAGTTGCAGCAAAACTTCTTATTTTTGTACTCGAACTTCCTTGCAATAAAAGCCAGCATTCCATTTAACTTGTTAATTGCTTGCTGTATCTGCACATTTACTTTCTGCTTTTCGTGAACCAGCACAACAAATCTCACATTTCCTCATCATTTATAATTATGTTTTTGTTTTCTTCTTTTTGAAGTGAATATATGCCACGTGCCAGTCCTGCACCAACTCACTTCACCTGTTTATATCCCTCTGATAAATCATTGTATTCTCATCACAGCTCACTTTTCCCACTTTCCTTGAATCATTAGCAAACCTGGATGTGTTACATTTTGCTTTTCATCTAATAATGTTAATTATGAAGTGAGCTAATACTGATTCTTGTGGTACCCCAAGAGCAAAGCCTTGCCAATTTGAAAACGACTTGTTTATTCCTGCTTTGTTTTCTGTCCTTTAACCTATACTCCATCTATGTTTCTGTGTGAGCACCTCCAACCCCATGAGCCCTTCATTTACACAACAATTTTTTGTGAGGTACCTAATCAAATGCCTTTTGAAAATCCAGATAAAATATGTTCATTGCTACCTCCTTATCCATCCTGCTAGTTACATTCTTAAAAGCTCTAATGGATCAACCAGATTATTTTCCTTCCATAAAGCTATATTGTCTCTACCTTATCACGTTATGATTTCAAAGTGTCCTGTCACCATGTCCATGATAATGTATTCCAACATTAATGTCAGCATGAACTACATTCGTTAAAGTGGTGTAATATGTGCTCCCTTCCATATTCTGGGATCTAGGATCATCTCTAGTTAATCCACTATTTAAATAGCCATCTCTTTTAAAACCCTCAGATGCAGGAAATAAAGCACTGCGGATTTGGGTCTGAGTCCCCTTAATTTCTTCAGTACTTTTTCATTAACTATGTTAATTACTTTAATCCTCTGTGGCATTTTTATTGTGTCTTATACAGTGAATACAAAATACTTGGCTAATGCCTTTCCCATTCCTTTATTCCAAAATATAATTGCTAATGTCTCCTCATCTGAGAAATTGGTAAATTGGTTTATTATTGTCACATGTACTGAGGTACAGTGAAAAACTTTGTTTTGTATGCCATTCATACAGATCATTTCATCACATCAGTACATCGAGGTAATACAAGGGAAAAGCTGTACTTACTTTTGCTGCCCTCTCCCTTTTTACACAACTGGAAAACACTTACGAACCTTTCTTATCTTCTTCCACTTGATCAGTTTTGTTTTCATCCCCTACTGCTTCCTAAAACTCTCATAATTCTAAGGCTTACAATTCATCTTGATAACATTACAAGCTTCCTTTTAATCCATTATTATCTTTAATTTCCTTGGTTAATCATAGATGATTGACTTTTCGTTCAAAGTTTTTATTTCTAAATGGAATGTATTACTGATGGTTATGAAAAAAAATCTTTAAATGTCTGCCATTGAAGACTTTTACTTTCATTTCCCAATCTACCTTGGCCACTTCCCTGTCACATCTTTGTAATTGGCTTTGTTTTGTTAAAAGCACTAGTTTCTGATAGTAGTGGGTTTCACATGAAATGAATATAAAATCACCTTCCCCCTTGAGGAAGGTATTTTATAACCCTGTCTCATGAATAATGAAGTAGCTTGTTCCACAGTTGGTTCAAAGATATATTACTTGAGAAAACTATCCCGAATACCCTGGTACATTAGAATGACCCACCCAGGTCATTCTTTCTCCCCTCTCCCATCAGGCAGAAGATACAGGAGCACGTACCACCAGCCTCAAGGACAGCTTCCATCCCACTGTGATAAGACTATTGAACGGTTCCCTTAAACGATGAGATGGACTCTTGACCTCACAATCTACCTTGTTATGACCTTGCACCTTATTGTCTACCTGCAATGCACTTACCTGCAGCTGTGACACTGTACTCTGTATTCTGTTATTGTTTTTACCCTGTACTACTCTAATGCACTGTGTAATGAATTGATCTGTATGAATGGTATGCAAGACAAGTTTTTCACTGTACAAGTGACAATAATAAACCAATACCAATACCTAAGAACTCATCCACCAAACTACTTTTGCTAATTTGATTGGCTTTGTGTACATGATGATTAAATGGAAATAATTATTGCTTTTCCTTTGCTGTGCATTTTTATATGTTGAATCATGTTCTCTCTAACAGTGTAGCAGCTGGTGGATGGCCTGCAAACCATGCCCAACTGGTGTTTTTAATGACCTGGTATCTTTTATCTCAACCCATATGAATCTGCTTCCTGTGTTATTGAGTCATGATTCCTCTCCACTCCCTTTCAAACCCCAGTTATCAGACAACTCTACCCACATGCCCACCCACAGAATGAAAATTGTAATGCATTGGAAAGAAAGCTATAATGAAGAATTTGCATATTTGAAAGATTCTCCTGCTCTTCCTTAAGGCATAGTCATTTTGTGGATAATTCTTGCCAAGTATTATACTCACAATTCCTCAACTGTCCTAATTTCGCTGGTCAAATGCTGCTTTTATGGTCATTTTAATTTTTCAAACCCTTACTGAGGTATTGACAATCTTGACAATTGCTTGATTGAATATGAATCACTAATATGAAAAACTGTTTGAAACAAAAACAGAAAAAGCTGGAAAAACTCAGCAGGTCAGGCAGCATCTGTGGAAAGAGAAGCAGTCAACATTTTGGGGTGTGACCCTTCATCAGAACTGGAAAATAGAGAGCTGCAAGTTAGTTTTCAGGTAGACGTGGGGGAGAGATGTGTCAAACTTAGTGAGTGTCTATGATGATTCAAAATGCCTTAGTGGAGACAGTTATCAGCACTTTAAGCTTCTTGGTCTGTGTAATGAGTTGCTAATGGTAAGGTGGTAGGATCTGCCCAGCAGGTTAGACTTTGGCATGTTGAATAAGGACCAAAACAGAAAATGGAAAATGCAATTAAAAAATGGAATAACCACCAACATCCACACATGCCCATAGACTCCCACATCTGACTTTCACTCTGGACTTCCAGCTCACACTAGACTAATGAGTAAACTGGATGCTGAACTACAGGATTCCAAACAACTTGAATGCTGGATTATTGGGGCTGTGCCACACCTCTCTCTAAAAATCCTCCAATGATCTGGAGACACAAGAGACTGCAGAAGCTAGAGCCCGGAGCAAAAATCAAACTGCTGGAGGAACTCAGCAGGTCAGGCAGCATCTGTGGAGGCAGAAGATGGTCTACATTTCAGGTCAGTGACCCTTCATCAGAACTGGAAAAGTGAGAAAACAACGTGTGCCTTACGTCCCAGAGTAGTGGATGGGTGCAGACCAAGGTTGTTAAAGTAACTGTTACTATAAATTCTGGCAGTTAGAGAAAAAGAACAAAGGAACAAATTGAAATTGAAATATCCAATACCTGTGGAAAGGGAAAGAAAAAGTTGAATTTAATATTGAATCCTGAGGGCTGAAGCTGGCCCAGAAGTAAGATGGGTAGCTTTTCCTTGAGTTTATATTGGGCATTGTTGGTACAGTGCAGGACACCAACGACAGAGAGTGGGAACAGGATGGAATGAAGAGATGTACAACTGAAAACTCTTGCAGTCTGAACGGAGATCTTCCATAAAGCAACTTATGTTTTTCTTGTGAATGTTGTGTCTCTGATGCTATGTTCCTGTGATGGGCTGCGGCAAGTAAGTTTTTCATTGCACCTGTGCATACATGTACTTGTGCATATGACAACAAACATATGTCAAGATCTGCGAAGGGTGGAATTTAGTTAGAATTCATTTATTCTCTCATGTCCAGTTCTGATGACAGTTATTATCCTGAAACATTAACTCTTTTCTCCCTCCAAGATGCTGCCTGATCTGTTATGTTAGTCCAGCATTTTCATTTTTCGATTTCCAACACCTACAGTTTTTATGCTCCAAGCATTGAGAGGTGACTGGAATTTTCCTGAGGATTTTTTTGGCAGGGGGAACAGCAAATGTCTTGTAGGTTGGGGTAGGTGTTTGGTTCACGTGCAAGGGTCAGAGACCTCGTGTTGCATGTTGCTGAGACTGGAGAGGAGTGTGGTCGGGTCCAGGTAAGGCCTGAGAGTGGAGAGGAGTGGGATCAGTAATGGAGGGTTTGGTTCAAGTTAGCTGGAGCCAAGGCCGTCTTCTGGTCCTTGAACATTTCAATGATGGTGGGAAGAGAGCTCCTCACCCCCACCGGTGTCTAGCAGCAGAGTTATGGAGGGAAGAGGGGAAATGATGAAGAATGGGGGAGATGAAGAGGGCAAGGATCTCCAGTTGTCTTGGACTTCTGTGTCATTGGACCAAGATCTCAGTCAGCTGATGTGCAACAGCCACCGCACATTAAAAGAAACACACACCACACCCTCCACTCTGCACCAGAGTGGAAGCAAGGTCACCCTGAGGGACTGCCTAAAAAGATTGAAGATACCATATATACATGGCATCCCAACAGCATGGCCCATCTGTCATCTAATACCGTACAAGCCATTCTTGGGTTTTCACTTGATCTTATCAAATGATTGGGTTGGAGGATTTTGATGACAGAAAGTCTCCAGAGTACTTTGTTTCTCTCCTATTCCCCCACATGGTGTCGATGTCTTGGGCAGAGACCTTTCTATAAATGTAGTTTACGTTCATGGACAAGGGCACAACATCTCCACCTGTAATTTGTTGTTTATTTGTATTTACACTTGGCTAAATTTCATTAGCTCTTATATTAACATCAGACTGGTATCTTATAACGTCCAGATGAATTTATTCTAATTCAGCTAGAAATGTGATTTTAAAATGAATTTAGAACATTTGGCGATGTAATTTTCCTGTTCTTATCTAATAATCTCTTTCCCTTATTCAATTTCACAAATGGTTACATGCAGTAAATACCATCTCATCTCATTCAGGAGCCCTGGAGTAATTTTACTGTCGAAAATAGTAGAAAACATAGATTAAACGTTCCCAGTTGGTTCCAGTTATTAATAGATATTGTTCCTTTATTCTACAGGACCTTTCCTTTTCCAGAAATATCCCTTTGTGTATTTCTTCATGATTTTACAAATGACTATAAATTATGGAATATAACTGAAGTTAAGTTAGTTTAGAAACTGAAAAAACTTTAAATGTTCTTACTACAAAATGGAAAAAGGAGATCTTCCTACAGTTTGTGGGCTCCAAAATACTTAAAAAAAGAACTGAAAATTGTGACTTACAAAATGGTAAAGGTTTTTCCTATTTTCTTTTATATTCATTATAGTTTAATTTAGTGTTCGTCCCTCAGTACAATTTAAAATTTTCTGTTACTTATTATGTCAATAAAAACTCACACATGGGGAATGGTGAGAAATCTCCAGGGACTGAAATTAAAGACACAATGCTTTGGCAAACGTTTAAATTAATTTAAGACAAAAACTTGCATTTTAAGTTAAGCCACAAGAAGTAACAGCAATTCCAACTAGAACAGATTGTATTGAAAAACTCATTTTGCCTTAAACATTCACAACTTCTAATTCTTCAAAGTTAAATCTTGTTTTTTTAAAACTAACTTGGTATTTTTACAGATGCAATATAAGCTGTATTCAAAAGTAAAATCTACACTAATGTCTTTAATACTATATTTCCGAGCAAATTCGTCTCACAAACTCCTGGAGCAGGGACTCCCTTTGTAACTGGATCCTTGACTTCCTGACCAACAGATCGCAATCAGTAAGAATTGGCAGCAACACCTCTGCCACGTTTATCCTCAACACTGGTGCCCTACAAGGCTGCGTCCTCAGCCCCCTACTCTACTCCCAATACACTTACAACTCTGTGGCCAGATTCTGCTCTAACACCATCTACAAAGCTTGCAGATGATATCACCGTAGTGGGCCATATCTCAAATAACGATGAGTCGGAGTACAGGAAGGGAGATAGAGAGCCTAGTGACATGGTGTCATGACAACAACCCCTCCCTCAAGGTCAGCAAAAACAAAAGAGCTGGTCAATTGACTTCAGGAAGAGGGGGTGCGGTGTACATGCCCCTGCTTACATCAACGGTGCTGAGGTCGAGAAGGGTTGAGAACCTCAAGTTCCTTGGAGTGACATCACCATAGACTGTCTTGGTCCAAATACGTAGACGCCACGGCCAAGAAAGCTCACCAGCGCCTCTACTTCCTCAGGAGGCTGAAGAAATTTGGCATGTCCCCATCGACCCTCACCAATTTTTATCAATGTAATATAGAAACATCCTATCCGGATGCATCAAAGCTTGTATAGGAAACTGCTCCTACTCGTGACCTACAGAGAAAACTGCAGAGAGTTGTGGACACAGCCCAGCACATCACGAAACCATCTTCCCCTCCATGGACTCTGCCTACACTTCTTGCTGCCTCAATAAAGCAGCCAACATAAATTAAAGACCTCACCCACTCTGGACATTCTCTCTTCTCCCTCCTCCCATCAGGCAGAAGATACAAAAGCCTGAAAGCACGTACACCAGGCACTCAAGACAGCTTCTAGTCCCACTGTTATAGGACTATTGAATGGTCCCCTAGTATGAGTAAAATGGACTCCTTGACCTCACAATCTACCTCGTTATGGCCTTGCACCTTATTGTCTGCCTGCACTGCAGTGTTACAGTTACCTTCTCTATAACTTTAACACTTTATTCTGCATTCTGTTATTGTTCTTACCTTGTCCTACCTCAATGCACTGTTGTAATTAATTGATCTGTATGGATGGTATGCAAGACAGGTTTTTCACTGTACCTCAGTACATGTGACATAATAAACTCATTACCAATTTAAAAAAATCGAATCAAAATCTTTCTCATTTCTGGGTGGACAATCTTAAATTGAACATATTCATCCATGCTCACACGCATCTTAGAATACTGATCCCTGCAAAAAGTTGTAAAGTAAAAGTGTGCAAAGTTTTAATTAGAAAAAACAAACTGCTGGAGGAACTCAGCTGATCAGACAGTATCTGTTAGAGGGAAATGGATAGTCCACGTTTCAGGTTGAGACTCTTATCTGAGTTCTGCTGGCCTGACCTGCTGAGTTCCTGCAGCAGTTTGTTTTTAAGCTCCAGATTTCAGCATCTGCAGTCTTTTATGTCTCCCATCTGCCAATTTATATGACGTTCTCAGTTCCCAGATTAAAACAGTTTAACACCAAAATCAGGATTCAGGTATCTCAAAAAGAATACTCATGTACACAGAAAAAAAAGATAAATAACACAAACCTCTGGGAAGTAATTAACCAAAATTCTTGAGACATCCATCAAAAACCAAGTCTACAGAGGTCAAACAACAGAACGAAGATTGTTGCTGACAATAAAAACAATCATAACTTTTCTTTAAAGACAGACTTACAAACAAAAGCCAAATACTTTGATTGCTTCTTCTCAGACAACCCCTTGGCATCATGGATGACTTGATTCCACTCCAGTTTCGTAGGTTCTGAAGTGACCGATAAAACCAATGTGGGAACCACATACTTTTCCACAGTTGGGATAGGAGATGCCTAACTTAAGAGTCTTACTGTCATAGAGTACTACAGCACAAGAAGCAGGCCCTTCGGCCCATCTAGTCCATGACAAGCTGATCTTCTGCCTAGTCCCATCTACCTGCACCCGGACCATATCCCTCCATGTACCTATCCAAACCTCTCTTAAGTATTACAATTGAACCCGTATCTACCACTGTCCACTGGCAGCTTGTTCCCACACTCGCACCACCCTCCTGAGTGAAGAAGTTCTCCCTCAGATTCCCCTTATATATTTCACTGTTCACCCTAAACCTATGTCCTCTTGTTCTATCTCACCCAATCTTAGGGGAAAAAAGCCTGTATGCATTCACCCTATCTATACCCCTCACAGTTTTGTACACCTCTATAACATCTCCCCTCATTCTCCTGCACTCCAGGGAATAAAGTCTCAACCTATTCAACCTTTCCCTATACACCAGATCCTCAAGTCCCAGCAACATCCTTGGAAATTTTCTCTGCACTCTTCAAGCTTATTGATATCTTTCCTGTAGGTAGGTGACCAGAACTGCACACAATACTCCAAATTCGGCCTCAACAACATCTTGTACAATTTCAAGATAGCATCCCATTCCTGTACGCAATGCCCTGATTTATGAAGACCAAAAGCTCCCTTTACAACCCTATCTACCTGTGATGCCACTTTCAAGGAACTATGGATCTGTACTCTCAGGTCCCTTTGTTCTACCAACACCTCAGAGCCCAACCATTCACTGTATAAGTCTAACCCTGGTTTCGTCCTCCCAAAGTGCAACGCCTCATACTTGTCAGCATTAAATTCCATCTGCCATTTTTCAGCTCATTTTCCTAGCTGATCGAGATAATGCTGCAAGCTTCGGTAGCCTTCTTTACTGTCCACTACGCCCCCAATTTTGGTGTCATCCACAAACTTGCTCATCCAGTTTACCACATTATGTAGAAATCATTAATAAAGATGATAAACAACAACAGACCTTGCACCGATCCCTGCGGCACACCACTAGTCACAGGCCTCCAGTCAGAGAGACACCATCGACTACCACTTTCTAGCTTCTCCCACTAAGCCAATGTTGAATCCAGTTGGCTACCTCATCCCCTTCTGGAGCAGCCTCGCTTGTCAAAGGCCTTGCTAAAGTCCATATAGACAATGTCCAGCACCTTTCCCTCATCAAACTTCTTGGTAACCTCCTCGAAGAACTCTATAAGATTGGTTAGACATGACCTACCACGCACAAAGCCATGTTGACCATCCCTAATCAAGCCTTGTCCTATCCAAATACTTCTATACACTGTCCCTTAGAATGCCATCCAATAGTTTACCCATGAACTGACATCAGGCTCACTTGCCTATAATTTCCCGGCTTATCCTTAGAGCCTTTCTTGGACAACGGAACAACATTAGTGATCCTCCAGTCCTTCGGCACCTGGGCAGGTGGGTAGTTTGTGAGGTGGTGCACTCCTGCACTCTTGCACAGGGCTTCTGTGTGTTCCCAGTGCAAGGTTCTTAACACCATCCTGAATGCTCCTTCCCCACTTTTGAGTTGTCGTGAGCTAGGAAGTCTTGTCAGTGGAGAGTTGCATTTGTCAGAGGATTTGGGCATGTCCATAAGTCTTTTCCTCTGTCCGCCTGATGATATCTTCCCATGACAGAGCTTGGAACAGAATAGTTGTATGGGGAATCTGGTGTTAGCCCTGGGAGTGATGTGGCCACTCAGTGGAGCTTACTGAGTGCAATTACAGCCTTAGTGCTGGGATTGTTGACAAGGAAGAGGACTCTAGTGCTGGTTTGCTATCCTTCCAGTGAATTGGGAGGATTTGCAGAAACACATGGTGGTATCTTTCAAGGTTTCATATGGGGAACAACACCAAACGACTGGAACTTGTTTCGACTTCACTAAAGCCTTTGACTTCATCAGTCATGTGGGACTGGTGCATCATTCTGCTTAAGTTCAGTTCCCCTCTGAAATTGGTCTCTTCCATCTGGGTATGCAGGGCTGTACCACATGCCCAGGTGGCCAGGCTTGTACTCATGGAGAGAGGAAAATCTGAGTCAATATTACAGATGGTTAACTTATGGCAGATTAGCCAATTCCTAAACAGACAAGAGAAAGTGAGCTGTAAGTTAAAAGATTTCAATGTCAATAGCTGCAATATACCCAGATGGAAGAGGAGAAGCTGTTCCTCAAGCTGTGACCCTTGGTTCTGTCTTCCCCACCATCAGGAACATCTTTCCTGCATATAGTGCGTCCAGTCCGATCAGGATTTAATAAGTTTCGGTGAGGTCCCGTTCTCAGTCTTCTGAACTCTCTGTCAATTCTTCCATCCCAGGCAACAGTCCAATGAAACTTCACTGCACTCCCTCCACAGCAGGAACGTCCCTCCGCAAATATGATGAACAAAACTGCTCACACTACTCAAGGTGTGATCTCTCCAAAGCCCTGTATCATAACAGTAAAACATCAATTCAATTCGATTCCTCTTGCTTTGAACGCCAGCATACCACTTGCCTTATTAACCACCTGCTGTACCTGTATGCTCACTTTAACTGAGTTATGTATAAGGACTCCCAGGTCATGTCACACCTCCTTCCTCTCCTAAGCTCTCACTGTACAGATAGTAAATTGCCTTCCTATTTGTGCCCCACAGTGGAAAACATTACATCTGTCATGCATTTCCTCAATCTGTACAGATCACTCTGAAGCCTCTCTACATCCTACTCACAACTCACACTCCCTCCCAGCTTTATATTGTCCACAATCCTGGAGATAACATATTTAATTTCCTCAAATTAACACACATTTCATGTTCCTGGACGTATCAGTTGATTCTCATAAAAATGAGGATTTCTATTAGTCAGAGTGCAGTCCTTATATTGCACTCCTAGGAGCAGATATTAGCTGCATAGCTCACACAAAACCAAATACATATTTATCAAAATCACAAGGGTTACAAAGCCAATCACTGACTGAATTAGAATCAGAATCAGATTTATTATCAATCACTTAAATGACATGAAATTTGTTGTTTTGCAGCAGCAGTACAGTGCAAAGACATAAAATTACTATAAATTACAAAAGTAAATAAATAGTGCAAAAAGAAGGAATAACAAGGTAGTGTTCATGGGTTCATGGACCGTTCAGAAATCTGATGGTGGAGGGGTAACCAAATTCAATTACAGGGAAGTCATGCACGCAATATCTAGACCTGCAAAGGATGAAATTCCAAGTATTCTTACAACAGTCTGTTGTTTAACTATTGGAGACACTTGTGCAGTCTATTATGGATAGATCAGCCAACATGTCTTTATAACGAAGAAATACATTTTTGATGTGGAATAACTATTAGAAGGCACCCAAGAATCATCTCTTAAGGAAGATAAGGACACTTAAACTCCTGTTTACAGTGACCTTGGTTTTAATTGTTGCTGTAAACTGATAAATTCTATATTTGTATCTGTGACCGATCTTCCAACTTTCCACGGCCCGGTGGAGAAATTCTCCATTGGTCACTAACTCTTAAATTACATCACAGTAAACATTGACTTCTACAGAAATAAATGCATAGAGGTAAGAGCAATAGGAGCTGAAATACTCTCATGCATTCATGTGACAATTTCAGCAGCCTTGTATTTTCAGTTTCCCATTGACCCATTACAAGGACAATCATTTCATACAGCTACAGTACAGCAACACTTCACATTCCAATGTGCAACAACCACACTCAAAGATCACAGTCAAAATAACAGCCTCCTACATCAAACAAACTTAAAAAGCACTTTTAGCTCTCACTAAAATGGTCAGTAATCAGAAAGCACACAGTCACCCCCTCACCCCGTAGCGCACTGTCACTCCTCACCCAGCTCACTCCGATCAAATTTTGGAGTGTATTATCTATAAGGAGAGGTTGGGCAAACTTGTATTGTTTTTTCTCGAGCATCAGAGGCTGAGGGGAGACCTGATAGAATTATGTAAAATTATGAGATGCATAGATAGGGTAGATAGTCAGAAACTTTCTTTTCCCAGGGTGGAAATGTCAAATACAAAAGGGCATAGTTTTAAGGTGAGAGGAGGAAAATTTAAAGGAGATATGTGAGGCAAGTTTTTTATGTGAGGCACCTATGGAGGGAAATAAACTCGACGTTTCGGGTCGAGACCCTTCATCAGGACTGGAAAGGAGGAAGGAAGAAGCCAGAATAAAAAGGTAGGAGGAGGGGGAGGAGCACAAGCTGACAGGTGATAGGTGAGTCCAGGTGAGGGCGGAAGGTAGGTGGGTGGAGGATGAAAGGGAGTGATGAAGCTGGGAGGTGAAAGGTGGAAGAGGCAAAGGGCTGAAGAAGAAGGAATCTGATGGGAGAGGATAGTAGACGGTGGAATAAAGGTAAGGGGAACCAGAGGGAGGATTGCCCACCCTCAGATGGGCAGGTTGTGAGGATGGGGGGGGGGGGGAATGAGAAGGGGTGAGAGGGCCACAGGAATGAGGGAAAACAGTGGGAAGGGGAAACAGAGGGGAGTGGTTATCGGAAGTTAGAGAAATCGATGTTGATGCTGTCGGGTTGGAGACTACCAAGTCAGAATATGAGGTGTTGCTCCTCCAACCTGCGTCTGGCCTCACAGTGGCAGTAGAGGAGGCTGTGGATAGACATGTCAGTAAGGGACTGGGAAGTGGAATTGAAGTGGCTGCCACCGGGAGGTCCTGGCTGTTGCGGCGGACAGAGCGAAGGTGCTCAATGAAGTGATCACCCTATCTGCATCGGGTCTCACCGATGCAGAGGAGGCTGCACCGGGAGCACCGGATGCAATAAATGACACCCTCAGATTCACAGATGAAGTGCTGCCTCATCTGGAAGGACTGTCTGGGGCCCTGAATGGTGGTGAGGCAGGAGGTGTAGGGGCAGGTGTAACACTTTGCACGGTTGCAGGGGTAAGTGCCGGGAAAGTGATTGGTGGGGAGGGACGAGTGGACAAGGGAGTCGTGGAGAGATCGATCCCTGCAGAAAGTGGAGGGAGGAGGGGAAGATGTTCCTGGTAGTGGGATCCAGTTGGAGCTGGCAGAAGTTATGGAGAATGATGTGTTGGATGCGGAGGCTTAACAATGGAGGTTCTGCATCCAACACATCATTCTCCGCAACTTCCACTAACTCCAACGGGATCCCACCACCAGGAACATCACCCCACCCCCCCCAACAACTTTCTGCAGTGATCACTCTCTCTGCAACTCCCTTGTCCACTCGTCCCTCCCCACTGATCACCCTCCCGGCACTTTGCAACCGTGCAAAGTGTTACACCTGCCCCAACACCTCCTCCCTCACCACCATTCAGGGCCCCAGACAGTGCTTCCAGGTGAGGCAGGACTTCACCTGCGGATCTAAGAGTGTCATTTATTGCATCTGGTGCTCCAGGTGCGGCCTCCTTTACATCAGTGAGACCCAACGCAGATTGGGTGACCACTTCGTCGAGCTCCATCCGCCACAACAGCCAGGACCTTCCGGTGGTCAGCCACTTCATTTCCACTTCCCAGTGCCATACTGACATGTCTATCCACGGCCTCCTCTACTGCCACTGTGAGGCCAGACGCAGGTTGGAGGAGTAACACCTCATATTCTGACTTGGTAGTCTCCAACCTGACGGCATCAACATCGATTTCTCTAACTTCCGATAACCACTCCCCTCTGTTTCCCCTTCCCCCCCCTTCTGTTTTCCCTAATTCCTGTGGCCCCCACCCCTTCTCTTTCCCCTCCCCTGCCCTCATGACCTGCCCATCTCCTCTCTCTGGTTCCCCACCTCCTTCTCTTTATTCCACAGTCTACTGTCCTCTCCTATCGGATTCCTTCTTCTTCAGCCCTTTGCCTCTTCCACCTATCACCTCCCAGCTTCTCACATCATTCCCCTTCATCCCCCCTCCCCCACTCACCTACCTTCCCCCCTCACCTGCACTCACCTATCACCTGCCAGCTCCTCCCCCTCCCCCTCCCCCTACATTTTTATTCTGGCTGCTGCCCACTTCCTTTCCAGTCCTGATGAGGGGTCTCAACTCGAAACGTCGACTGTTTATTTCCCTCTATAGGTGCTGCCTGACCTGCTGAGTTCCTCCAGCACTTTTTGTGTGTTGCTCCAGATTCCAGCATCTGCAGAATCTCTTGTGTCTCAAACAATCTGTTCTGCCCAGCAGAGGTCTGAAAACCATGCCAGCCACAAACTCAGCCCAGTTGCATCTGTTGTCACCACACTGGACCAACAGTTGTACCTGACCTCTAACAGGCAAGCAAGCTCCACCCTCAGCTGCAATAACAGATTTATACCATTTCATCTTTACATGATTAAAATCTTTATTTGCTTTCTTTGTAAGAGAAAGGAAATTACAATATAATGGGCTGGGGTAGTTGTCCGTCTCCAAATGCAACACACTCTTCATTATCCAAACAAAACCACCAACCTCACTGGCATCAATAAACATTGCTCTTGGTTTATCACCAATTGCTCTATTTATGTGCAGATGATGCTCTTCCATCGCAGTTCTCTGCATATACTTGCTCTTTCTGTCCTTAGTTCATATTTTACCAGAAGCAGGACACAATTCCCTCCTGTTTCCTCCTACAGCTCCAACACACTCATATGCTTGTTTTTTAGTCTTAGCTTGCAGCTTTTTTCTGTCATCCCCTGAGATTTCCCTGTATTTATATATTACACCCACATTCTGTCCTGTGGACTCACTAATTACCTAAGATGAACTCCAAGCTTTCTCCCACATGACATACCTCATCTAATTTCTCTAAGGTTAGGTTAGTTTCTCAAAGCAATCTTTCTCGCACCCTGTAGTGTGTAATTAGAAATTCAAGTCTGTCTCTGCATATTTCTACAGGCATAATTGCACAAAACTCATGGTCTCCAGCTGTTTTTTTTTTGCAGCACTTCTCTTTTGATCCCACCATTAACCAGCATCTTGCCTTCTCCTATTAAAATTATACCTCTTGTTGGGAATGTTTTCCTGCAGCTGGTAGCACTCAGAAACATTTCCTCAACACAGGTACAATCTAGTATTCATCTCCCTCTTCAGCCCAACCTGTCTCAGTTAATTAAATTTCATGCATCTCTATCTCCATGTCATGGGGAGAAGCATTGCTGCCTGGACAGTCCATTTTCTGCTTCACTTTGCAGCGCATTGCTCAAGCTAACTCAAATATCCTCCACTTCTCTGCAACGTTTCCATTACTGTTCAAGTGCTTTCAGCTAATGTTCAAACAACATGACCAGCTCCAAGGTATTCACCAAAGTGTTACTTTAAAAACTTTAACGTGGTGCTACCATGTATCAATTACGCTTTAATTGTATGCGTAGTTGAGATTTGTCACATGCTAAAAACGGAATTTTCAAGTAAATCAAGTAACTATATTAAACTTAGGGAAACAAGCTTTCTTACAGACAGCTTCGTTTATGCTGCTTCACCAACAGGTACCAGGAACGCTCTGAGACAATATACAGTAAATACACAAGCCCACTCATTTGACCTCCCTAATCACTGAAGCTGTGCGTCCATTGCTAGGTCATGGATCTCTGCATGTGCACGGTCCGAATTCCTGTTGCACAAGGAATCATCTCGTCCTGTGTGCCCCGCGCCAGAAGTCACATCAGGATCTTTAGGGTGACTGAAGCACCCGATTGACTATCCACAGATGGCACAATGTGAATGGTTGTGGACATCAACTGCTCTGGGGACTAACAGTTTTCAGTTACGTAGCACTGAAAATAAATTCACTGTGCAATGGAACACTATGCACTTGGCTATCATCTTCATATTCGAAGCAAAACTCCCCAAATTAATATCTTTATAGCACCCACCCCATTTGAGAGAAGGATGAATTTTCAGACTGATTTGAGTCCCATTTGACTGGAACTCTAGGGAATAAGCTTGATTAGGTTTTTGTTTGTTAAGACTATCAGGGGATAAGGAGCAAGCATGAGTAGATGGGCTGTGAGTACAGATGGGTCTGGATCTCTGAGTAATTAGTGGAGTAGGCTTTGGAGTAGGCTTAGTATCTTACTAAGATATTTCCAAGTATCCTAGAAGGTACTTCTACAGGTATCTATGTATCCTGGACAAAGGATACATTCCTGAAGAGTGTAGTTTTTGCATCCACTACTGGGCTATATGTCAGATAAGATATTTATTTATTAGTCATATAAACATCGAAACACACAGTGAAATGCGTCTTTTTGCGTTACTGAGAATGTGCTGGGGGCAGCCCACAATGTCGCCACGGTTCCAGCGCCAACATAGCATGCCCACAGCTCCTAACCTGTACATCTTTGGAATGTGGGAGAAAACTGGAGCACCTGGAGGAAACCCACAGAGACACGGGGAGAACATACAAACTCCTGACAGACAGCTGCAGAATTGCTGGTGCTGTAATAGTGTTACGCTAACGGCTACACACCACCCACCAGATATGCTCTCACAGTGGCTTAGTTGACCAGAGGTTGTTTGTCAGGATACGTGGGAATGCTCAGACAATCAGAGCAGAAGTGGAGAGCCACAGATACAATGTGTTGCAGTCCACTGCCAAAGACAGCATGGAATCAGATTCCAGCCTTCCCTGATGCCTCTCATGCTCCAGGCTATATAAAAAATAATCTGTTTAAGAAGCTCAATCCTCCTTCAACTATGTTGAGTTTCACAACAGTGGGTGCAAGTAAAGAAACAATCAAAATAAGGCAGCTGAACTTTTGCCTCAGTCCAGTTCTCAACCAAACCGTTGAGTTATGTCTTTCTAATGCATAAATATCTTTTCCGTGATCTGCATTTTACTTCTTGTTTTATTCTTTTAAAAAAATGTAATTTTAAAAAAAGCTTTCAATAAAGTGAAAGCATTAACACTTTACACCTAAGAAATGAAACTGCTGTCACGTGGTTACAACTTACAGAGCTTGACAAAGGGAAAGAGTAACCAGTTTGATATTAACAAAAAGATACATTAGTAATTGAATAATAAAGTATTTTTAATTCATTTTCAGGATGTGACCAACCACAATTGCCCTTGAGAAGGTGACGGTCACCTGCTTTCTTGAACTCGAGCAGTCCTTCTGGTGAAGGTCCTCCAATGATGCTGTTGAGAAGGGAGTTTCAGGATTTCCATATCTCTGGTGATTAGTACTGGAGATATATTTCCAAGTCAGGCTGTTGTGTGACTTGGAGAGGAACCTGCAGGTGGTGGTGTTCCCAATGACCTCATGCCTTTGTTCTTCTTGGTGGTAGAGGTCACAGGTTTGACGTCTGACCTGCTCGAGTAGAAAAAAAATTAGTGTTGGTTTTTGGTTCAAGTTTCAGGTTCTGCTGCTGAACTTTGCTTGATATTTTCAGCGCTGTTCCACACTGTTCTTGGTCAACCACAACTGCATTTGAACCAGGGAAAGAAAGTCACTGCAGAATAATGAGAAGATAAACTCAGACAGCAATCCACAGAGCCACTTCATTTAATTCACCTGTTGTACGCATTCTTTACTGAATAGTCATCAAATGAAATATTCCCTATTAGTGAATCCACCTCATCTAAATGTTATGACAGACTGCTGTCACCTCCTGGAGAATGTCTCAATGAGGGGAAGAGTCTTCCAGTAGAATTTACATATGCAGTATTCAGAGTGGCCCTGCATTACACACTGTACCAGCAGAGTGCAGGAGAATTTGGGCATATTTGCTGCACCAGCTGCATGAGGGAGGCAGGTACCTGCCTTATTGTACAAGTAACTTGTGGGTGATATCTGCCTGATTCACTGTACCGGCAGAATGCGAGAGGAAATCTTACAGTAATCAGTGAATCAGAATAAAGGAAGACCTGCTTCCTCACTGTACACATTATGCCTTCTTTGACAATTTCCCCTTACTCTACCCATGAAGGGTGTGGAGGAAGATTTTGATTATATTCAAAACAGAGATATGATAGATTTCTGTATTTCAGAGGAATCGAGTTGGAATATGTGTTGAAGTAGAAGATCAGCGACGATCTGGTTGAATATCAGGGTAAGTTTGAAGGGCCAAATGGTCCACTCCTGCTGCCAGTTTTATGTTCTTACGCACAGAAGTGAATAGAAAGCATTTTTCTTTCAACCCCACAGCAAATCAATGATGTGGTAGTAAGCCTAACAACTACAGACCGGTGTAATCAGAGAATTGATCCTCCAGTTCTAATCAGCACTTCTGAAGGTCCAGATTCTTCGTCAGTCATAACTCAGTTGATTATAATTCTGCCTCTGAGTCAAAAGATTATGGGTTTAAGTTCTACCTCAGGCACAAGAAGCTAGATGGAGACACTGGTGTATCACTGAAAAGTGCTGCGCTGTTGGAAATGCCATGCTTTAGATGAGGCAATGAAGCACAGCCTTAACTACTTCCTTAAGTGAGCACTAAAAATCACCTGGTAGTTACTTGACTGAGAGCAAGGGCGGCCCAGTGGCACTGCAGGTCGTGCTGCTATCTCACAGTTCCACCGACCCAGGTTTGATCCTGACCTCTGGTGGTGTCTGTGTGGAGATTGTATGTTCTCCCTAGGACCATGTGGGTTTCCTTCAGATGCCTCAGTTTGCCAAAGACATCCCAAAGACATGTGAGTTAGTAGGTTGACTGGGCATTGGAAATTGCCCCTCGTGTTGGTGGGCAATAGAAGAAGTAGCAGCATGTTAACATGCATGTGTGAGAGAACAGGTGACAGGGGAATAACTGGGGAAATGGGACAGGTAGGATTGCTCTCTGCGGGCTGAATGCTCTCCTTCTCTGTTGTAAGGAAATAGGAAAATAACATGGGAAGTATTTACAATTTCCTGGTCAACATTTATCCTTCAATCAACACCAATGAAAGAGATGATCTGGTTGCTATCCTGCTGCTGTTTGAGCGAACTTGCTGTGCACAAATCAGCTGCTGCATTTTCTCCATTACAACTGTGACTAGTCATAGCTGTAAAGCACTTTGAACTATCATGAGATAATGAAAGTTAACTCTTCTGACAGATAGTATACCTCCTGCTGAAGTGCATTCAAATGGCTCAAAGGCCCAGCAATCATCGATCAGTTTCAC
The DNA here is from genome assembly GCF_009764475.1 of Pristis pectinata. Classification (NCBI taxonomy): domain Eukaryota; kingdom Metazoa; phylum Chordata; class Chondrichthyes; order Rhinopristiformes; family Pristidae; genus Pristis; species Pristis pectinata. The sequence continues at coordinate 43,249,766 of NC_067417.1, forward strand.
CAGGTCCCCAGGGCAGTCATGTGGCAGTGACTTGTGGAGCCTCTCTGTGGAGACCATTCTTTGAATGGTTGGAAGGTCAAGACCTGATTGAAACAGAGCGGATGTCAGCTTCAACTTGCACGCTGGTAATCAATATCATTGGACACATCAGTGGAAGATCAGTGGCATGACAGATTGTGTCTGGTTGAGGCTTAGGTGCCCATTTTGATTGTCTCTACTGCCCTCCCCCTCCCCACCCCAAAACCAGCCTTGGCCAGTAACAAATACCTTCAAGATGAATTTCAGACCACATACCCACACCTCTGTAAAATTGCCCTGGTCTGTCCATGCCTCATGGTATTGGTTTTTGCAAACCTCATCCGTACCTTTGTTATCTTAAGACATGATTGATCCCATGCACAGCCGGTAGTTTCTCTTGCTCTACTCTCCATAAACAGTATCATTCAGAATTCTTCTGCCCATGTCCCAACTTGCAGTAAGTTCCAGTTTACCTTTGTGTTTGCTCACAAACATTGGCTCCACATTATGAAATAGCTCAATATAAGGAATTTGATCTTTGACTATACTGGGAAGATCAGCTGTAATTCACTGGGAGGATCAGCTATAACATGAACTGTGGTGCACTGGGAGGACCAGCTATAACATGAACTGTGATGCACTGGGAGGACCAGCTGTAATGCGAGCTGTGATGCACTGGGAGGACCAGCTGTAATGTGAGCTGTGGTGCACTGGGAGGACCACATTTCCAATGAAAGGTCATTAACCTGGAGCAGTCAGTCTGTTTTTCTGTCACAGATGTTGTCTGATCTTAAAGAGCGTCTTAAAACAGGAAAGAAAAGTACTGAGACGGAAAGGTTGAGAAGGTAATGAAGGAGCTTTGAACTTACTCACGTGAACGAGGGCAGCAATTAACTTCAGAGGTGATAGATGGATGAGAAGTAATGGAGAGCAGATATCACAGAAAGCTACAATTGGAAGTGATTAAAGTTGGGGAGGGGTGAAACTGTGGAGGAGTTTGAAAGGAAGAAACGCAATTCTAACATTGAGGTAATGCTTAATTGGGAAACTGTTGTTCAGCAAACACAGGGCAGTTGGGTGAATGGGAGATGGGGAGAGTTAGAACAAGGGCAGCAAAGTTGTGGATGATCAAGTTTTCAGAGAATAGAATGAGGGAAGTCAGATAGTGGTGCATTGGAATGGCCAAGTCCAGAGACAACAAAGGCATATGGGTTTCAGCATCAACTGAGCAGAGGCAGGTTCACAGTTGGGAGCTGCTTTGGAAATAGAAGTTATGATGTGACAAATAGACAAGATTAGTTTCAGACAGCAGCCAGGAAAAGGGATGAAGTCAGTAGCTTGGAAGTGGAGTTTATGACAGAGGTTGAAGATGAAGACTTTGGCAGAAATTTCTGTTTATTTAACCCTGGATATCAGATGTAGTCCAAATGTTTATGGACAATGAAGGGAATCAAAGGAGGTATTACTGAGATGAAACTAGAAAGCACCAGTGTACATGTGGAAACATCCTTTTGATGATGTTGCTGGGGAGCAGAATATGGACAAGCAAAAGAGGGGCCAGGACAGATCCTCAGGAGACATTAGAGTTAACAGTACTGTCACAGGAAAAGAGGGAGATTCTGATAAAATGTGTGAGAATGGAACCAGGTGAGCATTGTCTTATCCAATCAGGTGACAGTGCTTTTTGAATTTTGTAACATCAAAACAATTCATCGTATGCTGTTTGCATATTTGTACGAGTGATTATATGTGCGCATCACATGGGGGTAAAGATCAAAGACTTCTTCTGGGGGTGACTTTATTTAATCTGAAATAGTAATGTTTGTATTCATACATGGCAACTTGTGTTGTGGGCAGTGTTCATGGATTCATTGCCAGATCAATTTCTTCAAAGAACAGAGGAAACGTGCACAGAGTGTAATACTGGTGGAAAACATCAATTGCAACTTCAAGGGCAAAGTCGTGCCTCTGAATCTGAAGACTGTGGGAACCAATCCCATTCCAGAGACTTGATCACCTGATTTTGGTTCATATTCCAGTTTAGCGGTGAGGGAGTGGTTCACATCTTTCAGATAAGTCATTAGTCGTATCTGTCCTTTCAGGCAGATATAAAAAAGGCATTATGTCAAAAAAGGGCAGAGAGTTTTCTCTGGTATTCTGTCTCATATCTAACCCTTAACAACTTCGCTAAAACAGGGTATCTGGTTATTTTCTCTTTGTTGTGTGTACAACCTTGCAGTATGCATGCTGACCTAATTTCTACATTAGAACAGGGAGTACATAGCAAAAAAATACTGAAATTTGCTGTAAAATGTTCCCAAATGTCCTGAGGTTGTTATATAAATACAAGTTTCTTCTTTCTGTCACTACTGCTCATGGGTTATGATTATGATGAAAAGCATCTAAGAAAAGTAACCAGAAACAACTCTGCTTAACATTGCAACTTCCACTTCATCCCAGATCCACAACAGCAGAAGCTACTTGCTTCCAAACATTACCTTTAAATGGTGTTTTACAACTGCTGATTTCAAACAGGACAATCCCAAGGCTGAAATGAAAATCAAAGCTTCCATTTTAATCATGTGCTTTTGTCAGGAGGTATACAACCACTGTCAAAGAGCAAGAATTAGGGAACTAGGGATTGCAGTTCCTTTGATATTGAATTATGTGTTGAATTATGGGAGGCTGGTCCAGAAGGTTAAGTCGCTTGGCATTCAGGATGAAGTAGTCAATTGGATTCAACGTTGCCTTTGTTATTTATCATTTATATTAATGATTTAGATGATAATGTGGTAAACTGGATCAGCAAATTTGCGATGACACCAAGACTGGGGGCGTAGTGGACAGCAAGAAAGGCTATCAAGGCTTGCAAAATGATCTGGACTAGCTGGGAAAATGGGCTGAAAAATGGCAGATGGAATTGAATGCAGACAAATGTGAGGTGATGCACTTTGGGAGGACAAACCAGGGTAAGACTTACACAATGAATGGTAGGGCACTGAGGTGTGCAGTGGAACAAAGAGTACAGATCCATAAATCCTCAAAAGTGGCATCACAGGTAGATAGGGTAGCAAAAAGAGCTTTTGGCACATTGGCCTTCATTAATCAAGGCATTGAGTACAGGAGTTGGGATGTTATGTTGAAGTTGTATAAGACGTTGGTGAGGCTGAATTTGGAGTATTGTGTGCAGTTCTGGTCACTTACCTACAGGAAAGATACTAATAAGCTTGAAAGAGTGCTGAGAAAATTTACATGGACATTGCCAGGGCTTACAGGGATAGGTTGAGTAGGTTAGGACTTTATTCCTTGGAGCACGGGATAATGAGGGGAGATCTTATAGAGGTATACAAAATTATGAGGGGTATAGGCAGGGTGAATGCATGCAGGCTTTTTCCCCTCGGATTGGGTGTGATGAGAACAAGAGGCCATAGGTTTGGGGTGAAAGGTGAAATATTCAAGGGGAATCTGGGGGAACTACTTCACTCAGAGGGTGGTGCGAGTGTGGAATGAGCTGCCAGCTGAAGTGGTGGATGCAGGTTCAATTGAGATATTTAGGAGAAGTTTGGATAGGTACATGGATGAGAGAGGTATGGAGGATTATGGTCTGGGTGCAGGTAGATGGGACTAGGCAGAAAACCAGGCCAGCATGGACTAGATGGGTTGAAGGGCCTGTTTCTGTGCTGTAGTGCTCTATGACTCTAAAAGGCAATTTTATCCAATACGCCTAACCATCAGCAAACATAACTTGCACAGTTTCCAGAGGGAAACAACTAGTCACAGCCAATATGCAACCTGAGCATCATCATGTGAAGTTGCAGGATATTAATCCAGCTTCATAACCTATCTTTACATCTAAGGGAAATTGCACTTCAGCTTTCATACAGATACTTCAATTGACAAGCCAACGTTCACAGTGAGGGAACCATTAAGGAAACATTAAAAGCATAAAAAATTGAAGCAGGAGTAGACCAATTGGCCTATTGCGACTTCCCTACCATTTACTAAGACCATAGCCAATCTACTACCTCAATGCTTCTTTCCAGCTCTATCCCTAGATTCCCTCAATATCCAGAAATCTATTGATCTACCTGTAACCGCATAGTTTCCACCAGATGCTTCAGTTTCCTTCCACATCCCGAAGATGTGCGGGTTGGTAAGTTAGTTGGCTGCTTCAAATTGCCCTGGTATGCAGGTGAGTGGTAGAGTCTGGGGAGGGTTGACAGAATGGAGGGAGAATGGGATTAACGTAGGGTTAGTATAAATGGGTGGTTGATGGTCGGCATGGACTTGGTGGGCCAAACGGCCTGTTTCCATGCTATATCTCTCTATGACCCGACATCCTCCTCCGTCACAATCCCATTAAGTATGACCAGCAAAGTTGGAAATATGACATTTAGTCCCTCAGCCAACCCACTGATATTGGTCATGAAAGCTTGGAGCCCAAGCACCAATCTCTGCAGTACCCAACTGGTCACTACTTTTCATCATAACATAGATTGATTTATTCCCATTCTTTGCTTTCTGTACAATAACCAATTCTCAGTCTACGTCAGTATATTAACCTCAGCTCCGTGTGCTCTAACCTTGTTGACCAACCTCATTTGTAGGACTTTATCAAAAGCCTTCTGAAAATCCAAATACATCACTTCCACTGGTTTCCCTCTTAGCTATTCCAGTAGCCACACACTCAAAGAATTCCAGATTAGTCAAACATGATTTTTTTCATAAATCTTTGTTGGCTCTGCTCTATCCCATCATTATTCTCAAGGTGTTCTGTTATCACATCATCCATTATAGATTCCAGCATTTTCCTTGCAACTGACATTAGGCTAACAGATTGGTCACTCCTTTTCTCTCTCCCTTCTGTCTTAATTAATGGGGTCACATTTGTTTCCCTCCAATCTTCAGGCACAATTCCAGAATCTTCAGAATTGTGGGAGACAATAACCAGATAATCCACCATCTCTACATCACCTCTTTCAAAACTCAGGGATATAGATCATTGGGATGCATTGGCTTTTAGTCTTAACAATCTGGTATTTATGACAGATTTTTTTGTGTCTTTTCCCATGAAGAAAGACCTAAAATTGTTGTTCAATTTCTCTGTTGTTACCTTATTCCCTATCATAAAATATTTTCATCTCTGTCCATCAGGAATCCAATTTGCTCTTGCTAGACTTTTCTTTTTACGTACCCACAGCAGCTTTCACTGTCCGTTTATATGTTTCTTGCCAGTTTACTCTCAAATTCTATCTTGCCTTTCTTTATCAATTTCTTGGACTTACTGCGCCAAGTTCTAAAACGCTCCCAAATCTCAGGCCCATTACTATTCTGGTAACTTATACGTCTCTTCCTTGGATTTAATACCATCTTTAATTTCTCCTATCAGCCACTTCTCCTGTTGAACTTTTATGCTTTAAAGAAAATTTTTGCCACAAATTTCTTTAATTGCTAGCCATTGATTGTGGACTGTCATACCTTTTAAATGTATTTTCCCAATCAACCACAGTCAACAGTCCCCTCATACCTTCACAGTTTAAATTTAAGACCCTAGTTTCAGATTGAACTAACTCACTCTCAACCTCCAAACTGGCTGAACTGTTGTCAAAACCATTCAAAGCCTGGAGGAAAGAGAAGTCCCAGAGCACACTTAACCAGCAGACTATTGCTTGGATACAATCCATTAATGAGATCACCACCAGAGCTAGGAACTCACAAGCTCTCTGTGGATTTAGTTCCAAACAATACAAAGCCTATGTCCATCCTGGACTGCAGCCATCCAGGAAGGGCACTGTAGGCCAATCACAAATTGAGAGGTTTTGTACTATCCAGAATATGGGATCTCACAAGTTATCTTCTCAACCCATCCACTTGGACTGCAAACAATGGAAGAAAGCTTTCCAGGATGAGCCTACACTGCCAAAAGTGGATCAAAGAGTGTGCATACACACGCAAAGCCCTCAATACTGAATCACGGTGAGGATTATAAGCAGTGAGGATGTATGTACTATCCCAAAATCATTATATTTTCCACAATGCAGAATCCTCTATGTCAGGTGCACATCAGTGGAGACCGGGAGAGGAGACACAAGAGACTGCAGATGTTGGAAACTGGAGCAAAAAATAAACTGCTGGATGAACTCAGTGAGTCAAAGAACATCTGTGGAGGCAAAGGTATGGTCACCATTTCAGATCGAGACCCTACACAAGGACAGAGCAGGACTGCCTCTGGCTTTTCTATCCATAACAAAGGTTCATTTTCTTCCTAAATCCATGACTTACTTTTCTGGTTAGGGCAACGGTTTCCAGAACTGGGTTGGATAACAGAGGCTGCACATTGCTATACCTGTCCAGAAAACAAGAGTACAGTAAAGGGATGTGGGGAAAAGGGAGTGGAGATGGGAGGGGTAACTTGTCAAGCAACAGAAAGACAAAGTAATTAGTAGTTTTTACACAGTCTTCTAATGTTCTTATACTCAAGTTGTGGTTTCCTTCATGTTAGTCCAGATGATGTGAATAAACAGAAGTGATAGGTGCATAACCTTACAGTATCTGCAGGGGTGCTCAAGTCGAATTGGAACATTCATTGTTGGGCCAGGAGAAAACAATTGCAAAAATAGCTGTCTGTTTTAGTCCACAATCTGTTTTCCTTTCCACTAAGCATAATAAACATGTCTTAGTATTATTGCTTGACCAAGATGTCACATTTAAGACACAAAAGACCACAGATGCTGGGATCTAGAGCAAAAAACAAACTGCTGGAGGAACACAGCGGGTCAGGCAGCACCTGTGGAGGTAAAGCTGATGTTTCAGGTTGAGACCCTGCATCAGGTTGTGACAATCCCCTGCCCATGGTCGGATGTGAATCCCACTTCCAGGAGGAGTAATTGGATGAATAGTGTTTTAAGGGAAGCTAGTTAAATACATGAGGGACAAGGGGTAAGAAGGGGGAAATCCCAAGGACCATAATTGACAATTATATGGAATCTATTGCATATACAGTTTATATGCAATTAGAATCAGCTTTATTATCACTGACTTATAATTCGTTGTTTTGCGGCAGCAGTACAGTGCAAACACATAAAATTACTATAAATTACACAATAAATACATAGTGCAAAAAAAAGGGAATAAGGGGGCTGTGTTCATGGACCGTTCAGAAATCTGATGGTGGAGGGGAAGAAGCTGTTTCTGAATCTTTAAGTGTGGGTCTGTACCTCCTCCCCAATGGTAGTAATAAGAAAAGGACATGTCCCGGATGGTGAGGATCGTTAATGATGGATGCCGCCTTCTTGAGGCACCGCCTCTTGAAGATGTCCTTGATGGTGAGGAGGCTTGTGCCCGTGATGGAGCTGGCTGAGTCTACAACCCTCTTCAGCCTCTTGTGATGCTGTGCATTGGAGCCTCCATACCAAGCTGTGAAGCAACCAGTCAGAATGCTCTCCACCATACATCTATAGATATTTGCAAGTCTTTGGTGACATACCAAATCTCCTCAAACTCCAAACAAAGTAGAGCTGTAATAGATTCTACATAAGTTTCCCCACAATAGGTTCTATATAAGTTTCCCCAGTACATTGTGCAGGGTAGGACAAATATAATGAGGACCATAATCAACAATTATAGTTTATATGCAACCGATTCTATATAAGCTTTGACACTTTAAGATGGAGTGTTGCTGGCTAGAGCGATTTAAGAGCTCCCCAAAGTTCATCACCAGAATTGGAAATTACACCATTTGTGATTTTAGAAGTTGCAGATGGTTGTCCATAATAGCCACACGTCTCACCAGTAAACATTTGCGGCAGCTTCCAGAGATGTCCAAATCTGCGTGGGCCAAGGGAGTAACTGCTTGCCACATGGTACATGCTTCTGAGTCTCATTTTCAGAATGCTCCATCACAATTAAAAACTCAGACATGACAGCTAAGAGCACAGAAGCAAGAATGTCATTTGTTAAATCACTACTTGAGAAGCTTCTGACTGTTTTATAAACTTGATTTCTTCTCTGGATAGTAGGAGAGGGAGAACCATATTGCAGGTATCTTCCAGGATGCAAAAATATCCAGAAATGTTCATCTTGTCAGGCAGCATGTGTGGAGGAAGAAACAGAATTAATATTTCAGGTCAATGGTCTTCTTGTGAAAGGCCATCCATCTGAAATCCTATCTCCATTTCTTTCTCCATAGAGGCTGCCTGACCTGCTGAGTATTTCCTGTATTTTCCATTTTATTTCACCACCAAGCTTTGAATTAAACACTCCTGCCTTTGACTGGAGCCTGTAACTGACATCAGCCTTCTAAGATACAGGACAGAGTTAAGTGTGCACCAATAGAAATTATTGGTATTGGTATTGGTTTATTATTGTCACTTGTACCGAGGTACAGTGAAAAGCTTGTCTTACAAACCAATCATACAGGTCAATTCATTACATAGTGCAGTTACATTGAGTTATTGATGTAGTGCAGGTAAAAACAGTAACAGTACAGAGTAAAGTGTCACAGCTACAGAGAAAGTGCAGTGCAATAAGGTGCAAGGTCACAACAAGGTAGATCGTGAGGTCATAGCCTATCTCATTGTATAAAGGAACCGTTCAATAGTCTTATCACAGTGGGGTAGAAGCTGTCCTTAAGTCTGGTGGTATGTGCCCTCAGGCAGCCGTATCTTCTACTTGATGGAAGAGGAGAGAAGAGAGAATGTCCCGGGTGGGTGGGGTCTTTGATTATGCTGGCTGCTTCACCAAGACAACAAGAGGTAAAGACAGAGTCCAAGGAGGGGAGCCTGGTGTCCGTGATGCGCTGGGCTGTTTCCACAGCTCTCTGCAATTTCTTGCAGTCCTGGGCAGAGCAGTTGCCGTACCGAGCTGTGATACATCCAGATAGGATGCTTTCTATGGTGCATCGGTAAAAGTTAGTAAGAGTCAAAGGGGACAAACCAAATTTCTTTAGCCTCTTGAGGAAGTAGAGGCGCTGGTGAGCTTTCTTGGCCGTGGTATCTACGTGATTTGACTAGGACAGGCTGTTGGTGATGTTCACTCCCCGGAACTTGAAGCTCTCAACCCTCTAAACCTCAGCACCATTGATGTAGCCTTTATACTTTCCTACATAACCAAATGCAGGCTGTCCCCGGGTAACGAATGGGTCAGAAAATACACAAAAATCACTCGGTATGTAACCATACATCCACAATATTGTAAAGAATGGCACCAAAAGCACATAAGACCGATAAGAAAGAACAACTACTGGAAGTGGAGAGAGAGAGGAAATTGGATCTGCTATTTATAGGAATAAATGTATGTACATACTGTATATGGGACTTTGAATTTAATAATATTATGGGAGCTCGTTTGTATGTAGGTGTGTCGGGTGATCGTAACCCAGAGATGGCCTGTATATAATTCCCAACGAACCCAATGATTGTTAAATGCAAGATTTTCCTGGATCTGGTAAAGTGGAACCAAACTCAATCAAATCTCAGCCACATTAGAACTCTTGGCCTAATCCCACCCTCAACTCATCCATCCTCCTCCATTGGGTTCCAACTTGGCGGATGTTATAATTCCACATGTTTTTGAGAATGGGAAAAATATGTATCCAGGATTGTGGCTCAATCTTGTTCTGTGTTCACAGCAGAATTATAGGGCCCACAATGTCCAGCTGCTTTACCAATGACTGCTCGAACATTGCAGGTTAAGAAATGAGAATGTTTCCTAATCATTGCATCTTCACAGTTCCTCATATAATGAAGCAGTCCATACTTGCGGCAAGGTACGGACAGTCATTAGGCCTAGGCTGAAGTAACAAGTAGCATCAGCACCACTCATGGGTCACTCAGTGTCTTTCTCCAACTTGAAAGAGTGAAGCCACATTCTAATAACAATCGTGTTCTCATATTTAGCATTACTATTGTCAAATCCACCACCATCAACATCCTAACGATCACCAATGCCCATAAACTTAATGGGACCTTCAGGAAAGCCTTCTGAACTTAATAGGACTTACTAAAAACTGTGGCCACAAGAGTAGGTCAGAAGCTGGGGGTATTGTGGTGAATGATTCCCCTCCTTACATGAAGGTCTTTCAGATTTTACAAGGCACAAGTTGTGGGTCTGATAGAATATTCTCCACCTGCCCTGATATATGCAGCTTGAGGATACTGCTCAGGACAAAACCATTCATTTAATTGCTATTCCATGCTGACCAATGCAACAATTTACAAACAATGCACAAACATTCTCCAGTAGTCAGCACTTGAATGTGATTGTACTCACCCTTCTGCTCATATAGGCTACATAGATGTGCACAATTTTGTTTTTGACCTGAAGCAATTCAGTGTCAGCTTCCTTTCAGGTACACCTTCATAACTTCGCTGTGATAGGAAAAGAAAAGCTTCTCATTAGAAAATGTAAAACTTTGAGAAGGTCCAGAGCATCTTATTTTTGACATTTTGTGCCACTGTGTGGTCAATCATAAAACAACAGCATAGATCACGGAATTAGAAAATGGTACAACGTAGGAGGGAGCTGTTCAACTTGTCATGCATGTCTTGGTCTTTGGAAGAGCCACCCAATTTTGACCCATGAATCAGCTTTTCACCGATCACCCTGCAAATTGGACTAATTCATGCCCATGTATAATTGCTGTTTGAAATTTCTTTGGAATCTGCATTCCCTCACCCTTTCAGACAGTGTGACCAGATCTTAACAATTTTTCTGCGTGAAAGGAGTTCTCATTTTTTCTCCAGTTCATTCACCAATTATTTTGACCCCTAGTTACTGACCTCCATTGCCAAAGGAAATTTTTGTATCATTTTTTCTTTACAAACCTACCTCAAAGTCTTGAATGCCTGTTGTACCTTCCCTGAGCCTTTCCTTGTTCTAAGGAGAACAAGCTCAAGGTCTCCATACTTTCCACATAACTGAACTCCCTTGTGTCTGGTATTATCGCAGTATACCCCCCCTTTTTATCCTGTACAACGACTTTAAGCATCCTTTTTAACATGTGGCGTCTGAATCATTCCCCAATCTGTTCCTAACCAGAATGGTTAGTATGACTGTGTTGATTTCTATTCCACTTGCCTGTTTACAAAGGCAGATTTTACACATTTCCTCAGCAGCCTTTAATAACTTGCTGTGCCTCCTTTAAAGATTTGTAGATATGTACCACACATTATTCTGCCTTTGAAACCCCTTCAGAATAGCTGTGTTTACATGGTGTGTCTCCTCATGTTGTCTCCTCAAATTTCATCACTTCAGACATTTCTCCATCAAACAATCTGCCATGTATCTGCTCTTTTCACCTGAAGTCTTCTCCTATTGTGCCTCTTATTTGTGAAGTTGTCAAATTATGTAATTTGCAGAGCTATCAAAGTTTTATGTCCTATGTCCAAACCCAGGTCATTTAAATATTACAAGAAAAGCAATGAGGCTGCATTAACTGGACAATATCCACTCAACATGATCCCATTTATGCAAGAAGCACTCACCAGGTCGGGCAGCATCAGTGGGGAGAGGAAGAATTGAAATTTTGGGTCAAGTACCCTTCATCAGAGCTGGAAAAGTAAGAAGTGTTTTGAAGTTTCAGAGAGGTATTAGTATTGGTTTATTATTGTCACTTGTACTGTGAAAAACTTGTCTTGTATACCGTTAGTACAGATCAATTCATTACACAGTGCATTGAGATAGTACAGGGTAAAAACAATGCAGGAATGTGGAGAGAAAAGAGGGAACATCTGACATCTGTCTTCACCCTCCTATATTGCTCCAATAATGCCCAACAGAAGCTTGAAGAATAGCACCTCATCTTTGAAGAACATTACAAACATTGGGGCTTAATACTGAGTTTAATGATTTCAGGTAAACCACTTTGATCATAGATGTGGCTGCATCTTTGTTTCAGCATGTTATGTTTCAATTTGTCTCCATACCATTTCCTTTTATCTGCCAACCTTTAAAGCAACTGTTACCCTGACAACTTTGGTCTGTACCCATCACAGATGTTCACATTGTTCTCTCCACCTCCCCTCTCGCTGCAACTTCAAACACATTCATTTTCACAAAAGTTTCTTTTCCCATGAATGCTGCCTGACTTGCTCAGTATTTCTAGCTTTCTGTTTTTGTGCCAGATTTCCAGCATCTGCAGTTTTTGCTCCAATTACACTCCCATACCTGATATTCCCCCCATATCCCTGAACCCAAAGTCATCACGGTCCTTTTAAAATTGCATACTTCTGCTTTCCAATTAAGTCCATTCTAAATCTACTGCATTACCTTCATTAATATTCTTTGTTGCTCGTGAAAGAACACAATCTGGTTAGTCAGGCAGGATTTTGCTGTATTAAGTTCATGCTGGTTGACCTGCATTAACCCAGGTTTCTGCAACTTAATATTATCTTTAACAGCAGTCTCGTGGTTATCCTACTACTGGAATCTGACTGATTGGTCAATAGTTGCCAGGGATTGAGATGAGAATTCTTTCACTCAGAAGTGTCTGGATTTTTGGAATTCTCCACGTCAAAGATTTGTGGACGTTTGAAGATGAGGCTGATGAATTTTCAGGCATAAGTAACCTGCAAAAATGCAGAGTTTTCTGTTTTGCTGCATCCTAGATCTTCTAAAACATCAAGGAGCGGTAGAGAGGACATGTGATTGATTCCTGTTGCTATTTCTTGTTATAAGCGGTGAGGGTTGAGCTATTAGAATCCTCCTTAACTGAATATTCTGCAGCTATTTAGTCATGATCTACAGGGACTCTTTCTCCACCGCTCGTTGCCTGGTTGGCTACACATCAAAACTCACCACCAATTGACTAAGTATACCACCTTCATTTGGTGACCATCACTACTTTTAATAATTCTGCCTGATGTGCTGGCAAAAGGTAGGATCTATTGCATACTCACCTTACATTGGCAGAATTACTGATGAAACACGTAATGGCAAGAGGCTATTTCAGAAACACGCCCTTATAATATGCCAAGCTATCAGTTTTCAAGAAGGGTTTGCTGTCTTTCTGCAGCTCATTCACTTAATCATCTGGATCATAACCACTGGTGAATAGGATGCTATCCCTTTATTCATATCCAGGAGAAAAACAAAGAAAGCTCCAAGACTGAGAGGGTTTCTTGGGAACCTAAGTCAATCCTCAGGTGATTCAGTCAATCCTTCACCTTGGAAACCTCATTAAGATTCTTGTTTTCAGACTATATGATGGATGAACATGTAACAGTGGGATTTGTGGTGACAAACTGTGTCCTAGTTTGTCACCACAAACTAGCAGCAGGGACGGGGCCAGAGGCACTGAAGTGATGGTAAGTATTGGCTGGGTGGATGATTTATTCATTTATAGCTGTCAGTGTCACTGGCAACACCAGCACTTCTTGTCCGTCCTTGTTCATTGCAGAAGCTCTAAAAGCATACTGAAAAAAGCAAGAAATAAGGGTGCTATAGGGAGGGAAGAACTTAAGGTAATTATCACCAACAGGTACAGTAATGAGACTAAACACCAACAAAATCTTGGGACCCGATGGCCTACATCCTAGGGTTCGAAAAGAAGTGAGTGCAGAGATTGGGGACAGAAACAGAGTAAGAAAGCAGGGAACTATCCTGGTACCTTGCTTTGAACTCAGGATGTATTCCCAGGAATAAGAACACTAGTAGAATGAGGCTAAAAGAGATGATTACAGCATTTTACAGATGCTTTACTGACAGCACTGGTGCACCAGGAACGTGGTGCAAATTCTTGCCCTCCCTGCTGCTGTGCCAGGAATCTGCTGGTGTTCCTGCAGCAACAGAACAATTGAAGTGATTTCATTGTCACATGGCTCAGTGTGGAAGGAGCAACTGAGGTAATAAGTAATGGCTGCCAGTGCGGGCTGCTGTTGGGCAGGCTGGGGAGAGCGGTGCAGCCGTTTAGCAGTCAGATGCCGGAGTCAATCCTTGCTGGCACAGTGGGTGCTGCGCCATTTCTGGGAACTGGCAGCACCTGCTCCGACGGATTGCCCCGATCCTACAGTCTCTCTCTCATCACCTCCTGGATGTGAAGGAAGCTGCTGTTTCTTCTTCTCTTTGTCTAGCTGCATAGCTCAGGAGCTTAGAAGAATGAGAGGTTATCTTACTGAAGCAAACAAGATCCTGAGGGAGGGGTTGACAGAATAAATACTCTGAGGACGTTTACCCTATGGAAGAATCTAGAACAAGGAAGTTTGGAGTCAGGATAAAGGGATATGTGGCATTTAATGCATTGAGGAAACACTTGAAAGGCACCATCCAAGTTTGGAATTTAGCGTTGTGTAGTAAATGTGGAAAATCAGGGAAATACCATGTAATTGTCAGCCACTTCACTAAATGTAAAAAAAGATATGAAAAGTGATATCAGGATTTTGAATGCTGTTGATAATATTGAGGCAGTAGGTATGTGGTTTAAATGTGAGACTTGTAATGAGGGGTTTGCCTCAAAAGTTGGTTTAGGACAGCATGAGAGACAAAGACATCCTGTGGTTAGGAATATCAAAAGAGTCAGTTTGTGTGTGCACGCATATGTGATGAGGAGGAATTTCTTTCTCTGTGAATCTTTGAAATTCTCAGTTATTTTTGATAATGCTCCAAGGGTGTCTTCTTCATTAAAGGTGCTACATAGATGCAATTTGATGATATTTCAATAGGTGTGCAAGGGGCTACATCCCCATATCCTCGTAAATGTGTATCTGTGTTTACATGTGCAAGTGCATGCCCATGTATAATGACTCATTTCATGTGTGCATATATGTGCATGTGTGTAAATAGATAAATGCTTTATTCTAAACTTGTTTGCACGTGTGGAAAATTCATTCAATGTGCTATGTTCAACAACACTGTATCATCAGTGCAGAACTAACTCCATGAGATTGAGATTCACAGCAAGGAATCGACAGCGTTATTTGAGGATAATGAGGGCAGCATCACTGAGCGTTCATTCTCTGACCTCTTCTGCATCCCACTCAGAAGCAAGGTGGAAGAGCCGTTGTGGCTGGCACATACACAGGCTTGCATACTTTGAGTGTCTTTGATATGGCAAAATGTTACAAGTCCTTTCACAAGAGCTTCAGCAGATCAATGTGTGGCTGCTTGGTACAATCAGACAGAGACACTTCGAATTTAACAATGTTTGGAAATGAAACCCAGAAAATGACCAGTTGCTTTAGCTAATGCTTTCGAGTGCAACTATTTTTTAGATATCATTATTAGTCACATGTACATAGGAACACACAGTGAAACGCAGCTTTTGCGCAGGGTGTTCTGGGGGCAGCCCGCAAGTGTCGCCACGCTTCCAGCGCCAACATAGCATGTCCGCAACTTCCTAACCCATACGTCTTTGGAATGTGGGAGGAAACTGGAGCACCCGGAGGACTTTTGCGCCTCCTTTCCCTTTTATTCACTCCTCCCCTGTGACCCATGGTCTGTTTGTGTGTTCAGTGTTACTCACTGGATATCATGCTCTTGTTCTCCTTGAGCTATAGAGATAACGTTAACAGAAAACTTAGAACTTTTCTCCTGCAGGAACAGTGTCCACAGCTTCACTCCCTGGAGAAATAGACAGGAACGAGAAGAGGATTTGTAAAGGTGCAGGGTGCTGATGAGGGGTTTGGTGTGTTAGGGGTGGAGAGTGCAGCTAGGTAGTGAGTAGCCTTGCAGGAGTTGGTGTTGGAACCTGTACTTCTTAGAAACGATCTGGATGGAGGCTGTTGGTAACTTTAGGAGGTAACATTAAATTTGGAGGAATATCCTGCTGGTGAAGTTATTAGATCCAGACTAACTCCCTCATTTTACTCTCCACTGCAAGCAACAGTACATTCCTACATTATCTCCTGTACTCCATCCTCAGGTCGCTGGGGAATGAGTAATAACCAGCGGGAGGTGGTCTCTTGGGGGTGGGCAGAACCTGTGAAGGAATCCAGTTTCTGCAGTAGTAGTTTGAGGGTAAGCATCACCTGTGGTAGGATTTAATTTATAAGGCAATACTACAGCTAGACTGGTGTTCGTTAGCTCAGTGATTATTACAGAAGTAGCCCATTGGGCCAATCGACTCTATGCAAACTCAGTTTCCCTTACCCTCAAACTACTACTGCGGAAACTGGATTCCTTCACAGGGTGTGGTGATTTATTTTGTTGTGTGTCATGTTACATGGTAGGTTAATGAATGTGTTACTGAGTGAGAAAACATGAACAGCATTTTCTGTTTCAATTTGAGTAATTATATGTTTATTTTTTTCCTTGACATTCAGGGTTTCTTGAACTTGCTAACCTTACTCTTCATCCTAAGAGAAACATGCTGGCCCTGAACTCCCACTGTTTCACTTTTAAAGGGTTCCTACTTGTCAGATGTAGACTTACCTGCAAAGTACCTGCTCCCCGTTTACTTTGCCTGGTCTTATCTTCCGATATTGAAGTCGGCCTTCCCCCATTTCAGGACCTTAATTTCCAGACCATCTTTATCACTTTCCATAACTACCTTGAATCTTACGGAGTTAGTCACTATCTCCATAATGCTCTCCCACTGACACACCAACCATTTGCTTGGCAACAATTCCCAAGATTTGGTCCAGCTCTGCCCTTTCTCTGGTAGGACTATCTACAAATTTGATTAAAAAGCTATCCTGAAAAATTCTATCCCCCCTCAGCCTTTCACACTAAGGCAATCTCACTTAATATTGGCGAAGTTGAAATTCCCTACTACTATAATCCTATTTCTCTTACAGGGAAAACCCTATTACTGTTTCATCTGCCCCCTTATGTCCCTCTGACTGTTTAGAGGTCTGTAGCATACCGCCAACAAAGTGGTTGCCTCCTCTTTGTTCCTGAGTTCTCCCTGCACAACTTCATGTTTCAGCCATGTCTCTGATACTTCCATTGCTTATTCTTACTGTCACTGCTGTAGGTGTGTGATTGGCCACTGAGGCTCCGCTCTTCTAGTCCTATGATTGCAGGTTGTACCTTCCTTGTGCTTTCATTGTTATCTCATCCAGGCCTGGGTAAACTCCTGTGAAAAGTTTTGTCTTCCACAAATCCATGCGGCCCCAGTTTATCAGTCTATACTTCCAGAATTAATGTAGGGCCACATAATTCAAGATTGTTGCTTGTTAAGTTGCCACACTTTTCCTCTGGAAGTTTTATTTCTCCATTTAACTATATACATCCAGGACGAGAATCCTGCAGTGTGGGTGGTCTTTTTCTGACGCACTCCCTCAGGGTTGAGGATGACATGCTTCCCTTTCGGTTCTTTGGGTTCTAAGACAGCTGATGAATCCAATGTGGGATCCACAGAGTCTGGCATAGGTAGAGGAGGAGGTGCTTGATGGAATGGAGTGAGGGGAGGGGGTGGGTAGTTTGAGATGGTGTGGGATCCTCTTGCTGTTTACACATGGCTCCCATATTCTCCCATCGTACTGCCTTACCCAATATACCTTCTCCACTTTGAGCATTCGCAGGCTAAAGATTTCCATGAGTCAGTGGGGACATTATAGATTACAAGGAGACTTTAAGGATATCTTGTTCTCTCTGGAAATACTCAACCGGTCAGGCCGCATCTGTGGGAAGAGAACCAGAGTCAACATTTCAGATCGGAGACCCTTCGTCAAAACAGTTCTGTCAGAGTGAGACAAAGGGTCTCCGACCTGAAATGTTAACTCTGGTTCTCTTCCCACAGATGCGGTCTCACTCGAGTATTCCCAGCATTTTCTGTTTTTGCTTTTGATTTCCAGTATTTTTTGATTTCCTGTTTTCTCGGTCCTCCTGGAAATATCTTCCTGTCATGGAGTTCAGAGTAGAATGTTTCTTTTTGGGAGTCTGATGTCAGGCAATGCGAAGATAATGTGGCCAGTTTACTGGAGCTTGCTAAGTGTGACTAAAGCCTTTATATTTGGGATGTTGACCTAGGAGGGGATGCTGATATTAGTTTTCCAAACCTTGCCAGTAGTTTTTAGGATTCTATGGAGCATTAGTGATATGTGTCACATGCTTTGGGGTGCCCACTGCTGGTTGTTCATTACTTTGAAGCATTCAGGAAGGCAGGTACTGCAGCTGCTTGGTAGCCTCTGAGTTTGTTACTGGGTTAGAGCTCTTGATCTCCAAACAACCTCTCCCTCAGCTCAAGCTCTGTAGCTGCTAGTGAGTTACGTCACCAATGTCAATCTTCACCGAGGGGTGGATCCCAAGATGTCGAAATCTCACCAGGGATCTTTATTGTTGTGGGATGATGTTGTATAGTTGGGACAAGTTGGTAGAGGATCTTTGTCTTTCAGATGTGCAGTGTGAGGTCCATCTTTTCATACACTTTAGCGATAGAATCAGCAAAGACTTGGAGCTTTGACTCCAAATGTGAGCATATACAAAAACCATCTGTGCACTGTAATTCAACGTCTGAGGTTGGGTTGATCTTGAAGAGGAGATGATGAAGGTTGAACAGTTTCCCATTTGTCCAGTAGACTAATTCAGTGTAGATGCAAGCTTGTTGAAAGTAATGTGCACCATCGCATTGAGGAAAACTGAGAAGAGAGTTGGGCACGGGCACTGGCACTGACTCTGCAGTGAGATTGGGTCTATGGTGGGCCCATTGGTTAGAGTCGTGGCTTGCTTGTCACCGAGTAGCTAAAATAGAATGGCAATGAATTTTTGATGACATCCAAATAGGAGAAGGATCCTTAGGTTAGGCGTTCTTTATGGGAAGGTGCAGAGAGTGATATTCAGTTGTGTTCTACCACTGCAATAAAAATTGCAGTTATAACACTTTACAACTTCAGGGCATCTCGAAGCATTTTACACTTTATGAAGTACTTTTGAAGTGTAGTCATTGAAAATGTAGTGACAGCAATTGGCACACATGCGTTAATAAGGTAAATGAACAGATGGTCTGTTTTTAGCGATGCTGTTTGAGTGATAACTATTTGCCAAGATGCCAGGGAGAGCCTGCTGTTAAGATCCACACAGGATGGAATAGGCCCTTTGGCCCAGCAAGCCTATGCTGACCATCAACTGCCCATTGGCGGTAATCCTACACTAATCCCAATTTATTATTCCCGCACTTCCAACAATTTACCACCACCCACCTGATGAATTCTACCAATCACCTCCACCTTAGAAGCAACTTGCAGACAACAATCAACCTACCGACCTGCATGTCTTATGGGATGTAGAAGGAAACTGAAGCACCCAGAAGAAACCCGTGCAGTCACGGGAAACTTGCCCAAACTCCACAGGCAGCATCCAAGATCAGGATTGAACCCAGGTTGCTAGATCAGTGAGGCAGTAGCTCTACGAGCTGCACCACTGTGCTATAGGACATCTACTGAAGCCTGAAGAAAATAAGAAACAGAAACAGGAGTAGGCCAATTGCCCCATGTGCCAGCTCTGCCACTCAGTACTGTCATTGCTAATCTTTTACCTCAATGCCAGTTTCCTGTACTAATCCCACATCCCTTGATTTCCTTCATATCTGAAAATTCATAGACCACTTTCCTGAATACATGTGGCAGCTGAACCTTCACAGCCCTCTTGGGTAGAGAATTGTAAAGATTCACTACCCTCTGGGTGAAGAGACTTGTTCTCAACTCAGTCCTGAATAGCCGATGTCTTATTTTGAGACTGTAACTCCTGGATCTAGACAGCCCAGCCAAGGGATGCATCGTCCCTGTGTCTAGCCTGTCAAGTCCTGTAAGATTTTTATATATTTCAGTGGGAGAGGATGTACTGGTTTAATGTCTCATTCTAGAGACAGCAGCTGACAGGACTGTGCTCCCTCAAGGGTGCATGGAGGATCATCTTGGATTATGTGCTCAACCGACTGAAGTATGTCTTCAAACCAGGAATTGTCACAGGCACTGCTACCAAATGAACCAACACTCAATAGTAAACTTTGAAGTAGAGGAAGATTAAACTTTTCCCTCAGTTTTCTCTGATCCTGCTGATGTGTTCCTGCAGCAGACCAGCTGCTCAATGGGACTTAGTTATTAAGTGGTACTGCTGCTTTCTAGTCTCTCTGCTTCCCTTCCTTCATCGCAATCCCCAATATCACGAAGGGAGTTCCCAGCCATTTAGTGGCCTTGGGAATCTGTGATGGGGATAGAACTTAACTATGGCTCCTCCTAAAGAGCAGACAGACACAATCCATATACATTGACAGCTGTGCAAATCATACATCAGCACTGAAGTACACTCCACATCCCGCTGATAAGTGCCTGTCTCATATGAAACTGGGCAAAATGGATTGGGAAGGTCCCAGTTCTGTTCCTGGTAATCAGGTCAACAGCCTGATCTCAACCCTCTTGGTGGAAGTCTCTCTTACAAGGGTTCTAGTGACCCCTGATTAGGACACCACCAATGTACAAATAATCTACCCAAATGATGCAGAATCTAATGAAGCCATACAATTTTTTTTAATACAGAACTGTGGATGACTGGGACCGAGCTTACCGAATCTTACTGAGAGGTTCAGATGATTGGAATAAAATAACAAATATTTGAAAGGGAGTTAGGATTAGCATCTAATCAGCATGCCAGATAGTTTATAATCGGGATTAGGGAGACAGGGAGTGAGCTACAGCAGGCACCTCAAGGCACTGACAAGATACCATTAATGCTATCTCTGCAGAATCCTCCCAATTCACTGGAAGGGTAAGAAAATCAATGTCAGTGTCCTCTCTGAGGTTGATTTCTCTGCCATTAAGGCCCCAATTACATTCAGTTGGCTTTCTGGGGTAGGCCGGGTTATTCACAAGCCTGACACCAGATTTCTGAAACACACATTCTATTCCAAGTTCTGACACAGAAGGAGGTTACCAGGTGAACAGAGGAAAAGGTTAACGGATGTGGTCAGATCCTCCTGGGAAAATATGAAACATCCCCATTAAATCTTTGGAATCCTGGCCCACCACATTTCAAAGTGGAAAAGATTTGTTCACTATGTCATTGAGAACCAGGAGTTCACACATCAGGAGAACATAGAAGCTCTGCATAAACAGCAAAAAATCAGCACCACCTCACAAACTACCCACACTCCCGCACCTCCGGCCTCATCTATGCAAGTATCTATGATTCCCATATTGGTCTTATCAGCTACCTCAGAACACATAAAATCGGGGTGGAAGTAAGTCATCCACCATCCTGAATGGTTTATACATAGAATGATGGACAATATATATCTGTCTTGTTCAAAGATCCAGAACCAATGTATAGGCAAGCAATTCACAGAAAATTTACAACATAGAAACAGACCATTTGCACATTGTGTCTGTGCTGTTTGAAAAAGAGCTCCTCAGTCTAATTTCACCTTCTGCATTAGGTCCATTGCCCTGCAGGTCACT
Source organism: Pristis pectinata (assembly GCF_009764475.1). NCBI lineage: Eukaryota > Metazoa > Chordata > Chondrichthyes > Rhinopristiformes > Pristidae > Pristis > Pristis pectinata. Next base: position 43,271,113 of record NC_067417.1, read on the forward strand.
GCTCTTCCAGTAAATATCCAAATACTTTTTGACTGTGTTGCTGCTTCTACCACTTTTCCAAACCCTCACCACCCTATGCACAAAAAAGTCTTTGCTCATCTTCCCTCTTATTCTTTTATCAGTTACATTAAATCGATGCCCTCTGGTTTTTGGCCCCTCTGTTAATGAAGATTGCTCCTTCCCATTTACACTAGCCTCATTTTATACATCTCAATGAAGTCTTCCCTCAGCCTCTTGGATTCCAACCTCAGCTTCTTCAATCTTTCCCCATGATTAAAATTTTTCAGTTCTGGCAACATCTTCATAGCTCTCTTCTGCACACTCTCCAGTGCAATCAGAACTTTCCTGCAATGCGGTGACCAGAACTGAACACAGTGCTCAACCGGTGGTCTAACTAGTGTCATACACAGCTCTAGTTTAATTTCTCTGCTCTGATATTCTGTGTTTTGGCTAATAAGGGAAAGCACACCATATGCCTTTTTAAGCATTTTATCTACATGTCCTAGTAGCTTTAAGGATCTGTGGACATACATCCCAAGGTCCTTCCACTCTTCTCAATATCCTCCTATTTATTGTACATTCCCATGTCTTGTTGTACCTCTCTGAAAGGATTACTTCATAATTTGCTGGATAAAACTGCTTTTGCTATTTCCTTAACCAATTGAGTAGCTCATCAATACCTTCTTGAAGCCCAAAGGTTTCTTCCACCCTGTCGACCACACGGCCAATTTCCAATCATCTGCAATTTTCTTAGTCATGTAAATACTCTACTGTGAACAAACAAGGAAGTCACTCTCAGAGAGTTGGACAAGGGAAAGCATTTTATTTTTGATGTTGTGTCTTTAATGGATGGTTGTGAGGGCAGAGTTCATAGATATTAATGAATCATCTTTGCACAAAGCCAGATTTAAGTTGCACAAGTAAGGTCTGTAGGATGCCTGAACAAACGCAGTTGCCTGGAACTTGCCAAACATTGTTGAGTATAGAAACTGCATGGGATTCAGTCCCTTGCTTCTTTGGTTGCTTCAGTAATTCTCGTTAGGATATTCTTCAGCCTGTCAACGATAGCTGAAAGCAAGAGGAGAAATCATATGTGACAAGTTGAGAGACACTGAGGATTTCATCCATGTACTCCCTGGATAACAGATAGAGCTCTTTCACATCACAGAGACTGCAGAACAATCATTGGTTGGTCACTGAGCCATGTCTGCTCCTTCAGTTTTGTAGTGTACATTCACGGAAATGGGCCTGATGTGCTTTGGACCACTTCATCTGGAGCTCACAGTGAACACAAGATAACCTGAATAATATGTTGGAAAATTTCATCAGGTTGAACCTCGGGTGTCCTCTGGTTGGCTATATTTCTAGAGATTTCATGACATGACCTCTATTTTCAACTGCTCCACCCCACCCTCCTACTGGTGATGACCCATTGCATCTATCCTTGCGACGCACTTTGGAGTGCAAACACACTCCTTTCATCAACTGGATGATTCTTGACAGTGACTCAAACAGCCATTCTTCCCTCTCCCCAATATTTTTATGATTGGTGAATAAACGTGTTTGAAGAACCAATGGGTCCCAATCTTCTTCCAGGTGGTTGACAGCAGTGTCCAGGAGATTAAGATTTAATTCTTGGTGATTCTAGGATAACCCTGGAAAGCTGGGATTCCCCCACTCTTGGTGCTCCTTACACTGGTCTGCTTTCAGTAGTATATCAGATATAGGAGGAAGCCATTCAGAGATGGTCTGTACTGCTCTGCTGGAGACCCCTGTTTGTCACAGCTCATTATAGGGACTGGGACAACAAACACATCAGTTCTCGTAAGGTTTTTGGTCCAGACAAACTGTGATCTCTCTGCAGTTTCCCTGAAACTACCGTTCAGGATCCTCAACTGCAACACCATTGCCTACCTCCAGCGTTTGGACGCTCGAACGGGTCAAAGGCGCGGCATTCATCGATCAGCTCGCAAAGGTCTTTGGGGCAGTCACTTGGCAGAGGCTCACGGACTTGTTCCTCACAGACTTTTTGGTGGATTTCTTGATCGCTGCAATCTGCTCAAGAAAGGTGGACTTTAAACCAGTTATGCTGGCTCATTGTGCTTTAAATGCTGTGTGACCAGACTCCTTGTTTCCACCATAACTTCATTTGTGGCAAAATGCCACCTGGACCCTGTTCAACCTCATACACTATGGAGTCATATTCCAAGGGCTCCCTCCACAAATCCTGTGAGCACACCTAATCAGACCAGACAAAATGACAAAGCCCAGATTTGCAACAACCTGGTATGTAATGGAATTAAGACAAGCACACCACCTCATCTGAGGAGAGAGAAGAGAAATACGAGTTGCTCTATGAAGTAGAGCTGAACTGAACCCTTAAGTCCATGGAGAGAACTCTTTAGGAAGATGTGGATGGTCCAGTTAATTGGGCAGAAAAGCGTCAAATGGAGTTCAACCCAGAGACATGTAAGATTATGCATTTGGGAAGTGTAACAAGGCAAGGGAATATACAATAAATAGGACAATATTGAGAAACAGAGGGGCTTTGGTGTATGTCCACAGATCCCTAAATGAAACAAAATAGTTAGTAAGATAGAATAAGAGGCATTCAGGATCATTTCCTTTATTAGACAAGGTACAGAATATATGAGCAGGGAGATTATGCTAAACTATACAGAACCCTTTTAGGCCACAGCTTGAGTATTGTTTTCAGTTCTGGTCACCACACTACAGAAAAGACGTGATTGCACTAGAGATGATGCACAGGAGATGTATAAGGATATTGAAAAATATTAGCTATGAGGAGAGATTTAATAAACTAGAGCTGTTTTCTTTGAGAGGAAGAGGCTGAGTGGAGAATTAATTGAGGACTATGGATTAAAAAGCATGAAGGGATTAGATAGAGTAAACAGGAAGAACCTACTTCTTTTAGCAGAGGGGCGAAAACCAGGATTATGGATTTAAAGTAATTAATAGAAGGAATAGAGGGGAGATGAGGAAGTAATTTTTCACAAAGAGATCTGGAACTCACTGCTGAAAGGGTGTGAGAGGGAGAAACCTTCATCACATTTAAATAGAAGAGCTGTGACTTCCAGGGTTACAGAACAGGTTCTGGAATTGTGTTTATCTTGGGAAACGTTTCTTCAACTGGCACAGACACAATGGGCTGAATGGCCTTGAGTGAGATAAATTTTCAATGATTCTGTTCGAAGGGAGCTGGAAATTGTGAATAACTGAACCCAGAATGGAATGGAACTGGTACAGAGTTTGGATCTTAAGAGCTGCAAGCCAGAATTTAAATGATGGGAGTGGATTACATTATACACCAGGGGCTAAGATTTGACATTAGTTCTTAAATAATCAAGCTTAAATGTCAAACTGAAATCATCAATCAAGGCAGTTCATAAATTTACCCTTGTTCATAAATCTACACTTTGGGAATCAAATCCATAAGCTCTTAGCTGAATGTTAGCTCAGAGGCAGTGAGGGAAGTAGGGCTGTTCTAATGTCAGAGATTTTATTCTGCAGGTTTTCCATTCTTAGCCAGTCTGGGTGACAGGCTGATTGACAGGCAGAAGGCCAGAAGAATTGCTCGCAAGTCCTACAGTGCAAGGGGATGGCAGAGTGTGATGAGAAAAAGGTACGTTTAGTTGGGGGGGTGGAGGGAGAGGGGAGAATGTGTGTGGGAAGGGGGCTGATGAGCCTTCTGATGCAGTTGGTAAGTCATGCAACCCTAACTTACTGCTTTAAACTTATGATATGACTCTTAAAAGTAAACATTGCAGCCTCATTAAAATATTTAAATAACCGTCCACTCTCAGCAGTACAATTGGTCACTCACTGCTCAACCTACTTCTGTTAAAACCGAATACAAGGTTAAATTTCTGTTTCACATATCTGACATCTTATTAGTCTCAAACCAGCTACAGCAGTGTTAGTGCATTCAAAGTTTTCAGCATTTACATTCTCCTACTGACACTGCTCAGCCCCTGTCCCACCACTCCAAGCAACAGTTAATATCATAATTTCAGCCCAGGCACAAAAAATTCGTTCAAGTGATTCAATCCCAGCAAATTGTTAAAGGAGTCTGCATCCAAAACACTGACCTCGAGGGTGACAACAATCAAAGCCTGACAGCATGCAATCTCAGTGTGATGCCATCCATAACCAGATACCATTCATCAGGCATGACACAAAACCCAGCCACTGTACAGCACCATTCACAACTAGATAACATGAGACACCACTACAACCAAACAGCACGGCACCCAGCCTCAGCGTGACACCACCGATAACCAGATACCATTCATCAGGCATGAATAAACATCCAGCCAGTGTATGATACCACCCATAAACAGACAGCATGCACTAGGCATCAGCCAACACCAAATGAGTGAATGACATCACTTATAATTAGATAACACTCATCAGGCATGAGACAACAGCCATTTAGCATGAGACAACACCCATAAACAAATAACATTTGTTAGGCATAAGACAACAACTAGCCACTACATGAGGGGCTCTGGATAGCATGCATTCATTACTAGGCAGGACTCACCCGGCACCACAGAGCACTCAGCTCCAGGAAGCTTTGTGCTGTAATATCTGTCCAGTGAAACAGGGAAGCAAAGATAGGTAGGATACATAAGATTTTACTCATTACCTTTGAAAGGTGTTTTACAGCTTGCTATCTCCCAAAGAACAATCCCGAAACTGAAAGGAAAATAAAATATACTAAATGCTCTTTATCCTCGAGTGATAGGGGCACTGTGAACAACCAAAACGCAGATACCACGCAGGTCCTCTCTTCTGTATCCAATACATCACCCGAAATAAACATAAATATGCCCTATAATATTCCATAAGCATAAATATGCATTAATAAACACAATAAAATGTTTAAATACCTAAAAACATGAGGTATTTAACTACTCCCACTGAAACTTACAAGCGGCAATCAAGTTTGAAATCACTTGGTGCAGCTGTGAAAACAAACATCACAGGAATAGGAAGGAATCACTTGACATAAGTGGTCTGGAAGCTGATCACCATACTTATACAGACAATGATTGGTTCCTCAAGGTGTACATGTACAGTAAAACTCTGATAACAGGTTCGGAATATTGTTCAGAAATGTTGATGGTTCAGCATCTGGCTCCCAGGTGCTGACTCCAAACTCACTGTGGGCCCAGTTCCTGCACTCCCTTTAAACTCACCTGGATCTCTTTCCTACACACACTTGAAGCTCATTGGGTTCTCTTTCCCAAGCTCTCTTTAAACTTATGAGGTATTATACTACTGCATAACATCTTAAAAAAAATGAATTAAAACATTCAATAGTTTGGAAAATCTTCCAGTCCAGCACCACCAAAAGTTTTGAGCATGACAAATTAATGGAATTTCAGCGCATATAAACACGTTTGTTAGAAAAGATGCGAAACACGATGACGCCGGAGGAACTCAGCAGGCCAAGCGGCATCCGTGGAGAAAAGCAGGCGGTCAACGTTTAGGGTCAGGGCCCTTCTTCAGGACTGAAGATAGGAAAAGGGGAAGCCCAATATATAGGAGGGAAAAGCAGAGCAGTGATTGTGGACCCCACTTCCCCACAACGCCACCCCCCCCCCCCCACCATGCTTCTTCTCTTCTTCCCTTTCCTAGCCTCTCTTTTTTCTACCTCTTTTTCCTTTCTCTCCTTCCCTTTGACCCATCCCCCAGTGGATCTACTCTTCCCTCCTCCCCCGCACCTGCCTATCTCTTACCTGCATCTACCTATCACCACCCTGTGCCCACCCTGCCTCCCCTCTTTTGTCCACCTATCATTGCTCTGCTTTTCCCTCCTATATATTGGGCTCCCCCTTTTCCTATCTTCAGTCCTGAAGAAGGGTCCTGACCCAAAATGTTGACCACCTGCTTTTCTCCACAGATGCTGCCTGGCCTGCTGAGTTCCTCCAGCATCATCATGTTTTTCACCTAGATTCCAGCATCTGCAGTCCTTGCTTCTCTGTTAGAAAATAATTCAAGATGGGTCCTGGAGGCAACTTTGTGAGTATGCAGAACTTGGATTGTAAATCAGTGGATAATGAGGATTGGTATAAGACAGTGATTAAGTCACCAGACAATTATCGTTCAAGAGATTCCAGCTCAATGCAAAACAGTCGCTGACTCCTGCCTTACATCCTGAGCTTCCATTTCAAACTAATTCAATAACTGCCTGATTGTTCATTACACATTGATACCTGACAATCTGTTATAATGTAAATGATCCACATTCCAGAATTAATTCTTGTTAAACCTAATATCATTGCCTTTACAGACTCTAAATATCCCCTTCTCTGTTACACACCAAACTCAAACTGTTGCAGTTTGACTGCCATTAAAGACTGATCTCCCTTTACACGATCGCAGTAATAGCTCCAATACCATCTGTATATAGTGCAATTTGCGCATTACTTTTTCCAGCTTAAACTCTCACCTGTACACCTCACAGGGCTTGTCATATGGGTAGTTGATGTCGCTCATTTGCTGTGGTGAGATGTATGGTAGCAACTGGGATTTCTGGCTGGAGGCACTGATTCGTCGAATGGAGGTCTCTGTCTTTGCCAAGTCCATGCCCCCCAGCTGAATGGAAGAAGACATAAAGAATGCTCCAATATTTTCCGTGCTCAAGTGATGAAAATGTTAAAACTAGGATTAATTTTAATAGTGGATGTTCATTGTTATATCAGCTCACCTTCACTCTGAGGCCGTTATCAACCAGGAATCTGGTGCTGTCAATAGAGCAGAGAAGTTTGAACTTCTCAGTTGATTGGTGCAACCTGCAACAAAGCAAAACACGACTGTGACAGTAAACACAGGCTTCCATTCAACTGCTGGAAAACCAGCCAATCATGAATGAGCTGGAGTGTCTTTATGGGTTTTTTATTAAGTCACATGGAACTTGGAACAAATGAGGATGTGGCTCAGAAAGCCAAATGTCTAAAACTGACAAGGCAACTTCTTCTATTGATACCAGTACAACAAAACTTTATCAAATAATGTAACATCCATTTCTAATTAATTAAAACAACAATCTTTTCTCTTCTGCCGATAATATAATCAGAATTCCCTTGGCTAAAGACCATGCACCCATGGGGATATTACAATTGAGAGGAAAACTTCCAGTAGGAAAACATCTCCACTTATAATGTGGGATTCAATGTCGAAAAAAGAGTTCGCGTTACAGAAAATTGCAATATGGATGGTTTTCTAGGAACACAACCCCTTGTAACATGGGGGTAACACTGTATAGGAATGATGTACAACACTGAGTGCAAGCGAGCGGCAACAAAGCAGATGATTTGAATGCAGGTCCCAGGATCCAGGGGGAAGCAACAGCAGTTGGTCAGCCAGGTCTCAGGCCAAAGGGAAACCCTGTTCCGCATCCTTCAGTGCTCCTGTAAACTTCTTTGTTCACCATTAGTCAGTGTTGCTTAAGCTCCATTTTCTGTAACACCCTTTCCTGAGCTGATAATGTTTTTTAGAATTTTTCTTGCAGCAACGATTTAGGAACAGGAGTAGGAAATTCAATCCTTTAATCCGCTCCACCATTCCTATAGATCATGGCTAACAATTACCTCAGTTCGTTGACTTGGGTTCTCTCTACTTCATGAATTCATACAATAAAAAAATGATTGGACTTGGTCTTGAAATTTTGTTGAGCCACATTCACAGCTTTGTGGATCCATAATTCCAGAATTCAACCAACTTTTAAGAGAAAATGTGCCTCCTAATTTCATTGCTAAAAGGTCCAGGTCCACTTCTTATTCTGGATTCCCATAGCAGATTAGTTTTTCTAATCAAATTTCCTTCCCAGTTGAAACACTTTGATGAGATCATACCCTACCTTCAATCATCTTTCCTCTTAGTTGGTACTGTTTCTCTTCTGAGAAGCCCCTGGGATGTTCTAATGACTTTAAAAGGTCAATGGTTGTAAATTCCTGTTGTAGACTCAGTGCCAACACGTTGGAGTCAGCATCCTAAAGCATTATCTACATTCTGTGTTTTGGATGAAGGTAAAATAGAACCGAGGAATAAACCACTCAGCTGAGATGCAGCATAATCTCTCTATTCTCCCAGTCTCATGATCCTGCAAAGAAAGGATACCTGTACAAGCCACTGGCAGCATCCAGTGCCATGTGAACACGACTCTGCCAGCTGAGATGCCACTTGCCCGCCAGAACACTGCGCAAGGACCCCAGCTCGCAATACTCCATCGCAATCAGGAACTCGGGGCTGGAACCTGCAATAAAAATAGCAGTTGGTCAACTGTAAGTCAATAAATCTGAAACTTCCTGAGGTTTAGTGATTGGACAGAAATTAAACTTGGTTTGTGTGCTGGTATATGAATCTTGTGCTTGCCTCTGGTATAAATACTTCCTAGTTCAATAAAATTTTATTAAAAGCTTAATTTATTTTGATCCAACTTGGGGTGAGTGATCTCTGTCCACTGCTTGACCCTGACCCTCCCAACCACTAACATGGTTGCTCTATTAAGTCTCTTGTAGACATTGTTTTAGGGTGTGAATTAGGAACCAGAATCTGAAGACTTTGTCTAGAGAGCAAGCTTAATTTTACCCATACTTCCTCCAGTGGAATATATTAAAACCTGAGTGTTATCCACATTTGATGTACCTGCTGCTTATCTATTTTTATCCTTTCCATTTTCTCTACCACCAAGGAATGTCATGTGCTATCAGCAGCCTCCTCTTGTTAAGTGAATATAATGCAAAGTATTTGTTTAGTACCCGAGTCTGGCATTCAATGATCTACTTTTTCATCCCAAATTGGCCTTATCCTTCTTTTAAAACACTTTAGTATTTAAAGGTTTATAAAAGACATTGGGACTCCTTTTTATGTTACTCACTAACCTATTTGCACACACTTATTTTGCCCCTTCTTTTTCTCTCTTCAGTGTAACCCTTTCCTTTTTGTATTCAGCATGTTTCTCCACTGAATGATGAACCTGACATTAATCCTTTTCCTTTCACGTTTTAATTTCTGTAGCCTAGATAGTGGATCAGTCAGTGCTTATTTTTCATAGGCAAGTCATCCTTGCACTTGTTTCTGTGAGAAACAGCACTCATTGAGAAATTTTATAGGGCACTTCCAAGCATGATCTGACATTTTCCTGGGATTAGGTGTACACCTAATAATGTTACATATGTGCAATACTTATTTTTTCCCCTCATTGTATGTACTGGAGTTCTGGGGTCCAACTAAGAACCTTTGTGGAACAGTTACAGTTGAACTAGGAGCACCTGCTTCAAAAGGACATCAATCATACCAGTGCCCAAGAAGAGCAGGGTGAACTGCCTCAACGACTATCACCTAGTAGCACCCACATCTACTGTGATGAAGTGCTTTGAGAGGTTGGTCATGGCTAGAATTAACTCCTGCCTGAGCAAAGACCTGGACCTGCTGCAGTTTGCCTACCACCACAGCAGGTCTACAGCAGATGCAATCTCACTGGCTCTCCACTCCACCTAGACAACAGCAAAACAATTGCGCTGTACTGTTCTATGTAAAATATACATCAAGCTGCTGTTTATTGATTACAGCTCAGCGTTCAACACCATAATCCCCTCAGTACTAATAAACAAGCTTCAAAACCTGGGCCTCTGTACCTCCCTCTGCAAGTGGATCCTTGACTTCCTTATCAGGAGACCACAGTCAGTGCGGATTGGTAATAATGTCTCCTCCTCGCTGACAATCAATACAGGTGTGCCTCAAGGATGTGTGCTTTGCCCACTGCTCTACTCTCTCTACACTCATGACTGTGTGGCTAGGCACAGCTCAAATGCCATCGATAAATTCACCGATGACACCACCGTTGTTGGCAGAATGTCAGATGGCGACAAGGAGGTGTACAGGAGTGAGATAGATCAGCTGGTTGAGTGGTTTTGCAACAACAACCTCGCACTCAACGTCAGCAAGACCAAGGAATTGATTGTGGATTTCAGGAAGGGGAAGTTGGGATGACACACACCAGTCCTCATTGAGGGGTCAGTGGTGGAAAGGGTGAGCAGCTTTAATTTCCTGGATGTCAACATCTCAGAGGATCTATCTTGGGCCCAACACATTGATACAATCATGAGGAAGGCACACCAGCAGTTCTACTTCATTAGGAGTTTGAGGAGATTTGGTACGTCCCAAAAGATTCTTGCAGATTTCTACAGATGTATGGTGGAGAGCATTCTGACTGGCTGCATCACTGCCTGGTATGAAGGCTCCAGTGCGCAGGATCGAAAGGGGCTGCAGAGGGTTGTAGACTCAGCCAGCTACATCACGGGCACAACTCTCCCTGCCATTGAGGATATTTTCAAGAGGCAGTGCCTCAAGAAGGCAGCATCCATCACTAAGTACCCTCACCATCCGGGACATGCCCTCTTCACGTTACTACCATCGGGGAGGAGGTACAGGAGCCTGAGGACCCACAATCAACATTTCAGGAAAAGCTTCTTCCCCTCCGCCATCAGATTTATGAATAGTCCATGGACACTACCTTGTTATTCCTCTTTTGCAGTAATTATTTATTTTGTAACTTATAGTGATTTTTATGACATGCATTGTACTGCTGCTGCAAAACAACAAATTTCATGACTATGTCAGTGATAATAGACCTGATTCTGATATCATGCTAGTTTGTTACTTTTCTCACAATTTAGAATAACACTCTGCTGCCACTAGGAAACCTGAGGGATAGATCTTGGGGAACAAGAGGCACCCATTGCTGCTCACACAACTGCACTCTCCAAGTATGGCAGCTGAGTACAGATACAATAAGAGGCCACAAAATGACAGGGGTAGTAATGAAAAGCATCATAGGTCTTCTCAAGATGAGATTCTGTTGCCTTCAGTTCAGGGGTGCACTGCAGTACAAGCCAAGTAGATGTAGTGACTTCACTGTCTGCTACACACTGCACAGTCCTACCAAACCAAAACCAGTAGCCATTGCCAGAGAAGAGCAGGGAGACTCAGAGGCTGAGGGCCATGAGGGAAAGGCGCAGGAGAAAGGTGGCAGTTATCAGCGAGATCCCTCTGCATCCACTCCTCATCTCCAAGCTGAGCAGACAAACTGTCACTAAAGGGACACTACAGAAAAGTTTCTTGTGAAGATTCTACAATCGTAGTCCCAATAATGATCTCCTTTACAGATCAATGGCCCCCAACAACAGTACAGCAATAACCCGGCAGGGGAGCCCAGCTGAGACTTAATGGCACACAAGATCTTCTGCCTGCCATTTCTCTCTGATGAGAATGTCCAGGTCTATTTCACTAAAGCGAGAGGCTCTTTCCTCCATGGCAGGCACAGTGTACTTCCACTGTTTGGATGTCGTGTGGAATATGCCCTTCTCGGAATGGTGTGCAGCAGAGTTCAGCTGAGTGTGGTTCTGTCAGGAAATGCACAAATCCTGCTTCAGCTCAGGTTTCTTTGTGTTAGCTGCCTTATAGTATTCCAACATTTTTCTTGGCCAGTTTCACAAATCTTTTTTTGCTGAAGAACGATGGCTTAGTGGACCAAAAATGGGTGAAATTCAATTTCGAGGCATGTACCTTTGCTCAGACTGAGTAAAAAATAAATTAAGTAATAGCTCTAAATTGGCATCTTCACAAATGAACTATATGTCAACTAAACTGTATTCCAGGGTTGTAAGAGTTGCTGACTAATCATGCTGATGAATCCCTATGCCATCACCACTGGATATTATGTTTGTATACTATGTACATCTATAGGTTGAACTGCAGCAAGTCACCAAGGCTTCTTTGCAACATCTCCAAAACATTGACCTCTAACATACGAGGACAAAGTCAGAGGAAGACCATCAAAAATGATGAATCAGAGTCTGGTGCTTTGGAAAGAGAGTTAGACATTCAGGCAAATGGCAAAATAAGAGAACATCAGACAGGGAGACCGGCTAGATGGTGGCATGAGAACTGGATGATGAATAAGGATGGATAGTGCAGAGAGCGTCACTTCAATTGTCCTTAGAAAAGACAAGATTTTCACTGTACCTCGGTACAAGTGACAATAATAAACCAATACCAATTAATCTCTCCTCCTGCTCTACAGACAGCACTGGTCCTGGCCCATGGGTTCTGTAGCTTAATGCTGCCAGGATTAAGGCAGCAGCATCCTAGAATGCCTCAATATCCATACGAGCCAATACATTTACCTAATGGGACAACTCTAAACTTCATTTTCACAGTCAAATGAGATAGGTGGATAGGAAAGCAGGTAATGAATGAGAGACAGAGGGATCAGTTAGAAACAACGCCTAAAAGAAAAGGAAAGCAGCTTTCATTTAAAATTTCCCAAATTACAACAGTTACAAGATTACACTTCAAAAGTACTTTGTTGGCAGTGAAGTGTTTTGGAAGGTTCTGAATTGTGAAAGATGCTTTTTAAATGCAAATCCTTCTTTTCTGACAACTCATTAAAAATCCATGCCTGGGGCTAACTTACTCCTTTGATCAATGCAGATTCCATAAATTCGCACGATATTTGGCGATTCAAAGTGCTTCATGGTTTCTGCCTCTTTGTGAAAAATTTTACGTATTTCCCTGTAGTGGAAGGAGGAAAAGACCAAACCATCAGTCCTTGCATTACTGTGAATGTGAAGCATTAAGTCAACTAAGTACAAGTATGTTATCCATACTTACTCCACACTGGATGGTCCAACGTTAACAAAACGTTTAATGGCGACTGGAAATTTGTGCAATGTTCCCTTGTAATATTTGGAATTATCGGTTATTAAAAAAGGCTTGCTCTCTCTTTCAATGTCCCCTGGGCTTAATTCCAGAATTCCCTGCACTGGGTGAACAGAAGGTTTCTCTTGGTCTACGAGAGCAGAGAGACACATTAGCATTAGACCTGGGTAACCACTGGAAAATGACATGTTTTTCATATTTTTTCTAATTTTGGTCAATCATTCTCAGGACAAATCGTTTAGATGCAGAGTACTGCTCCCTCAGCTTAACATTCTACCATAACCTCCCAAAGCTGGAAGGATGAGGGCAGCAAGGCAAATGCTACCACCTGTAGGTTCCTTTGTCACACACTATTTTGCCATAAATTGTAAATCCTTCACCATATAAGCTGTAGTCTTAAATGTAAACACTGTACATAGAGGATATAAGAGAGAAATTAAGAAAGAAATTAGGAGGGTAAAAAGGGGCCATGCAATGACCTTGGTAAGCAGGATTTAAGAGAATCCTAAAACCTTTTATACGTATATTAGAAGCAAGAGGGTAGCTAAGGAGAGAGCAGGTCCCTTTACCCTGCTCACTCCAAAGGGGTAATCTATGTGTGGAACCAGGGGATATGAGTGAAGCCCTAAATGAATACTTCTCATCCGGATGGAGGGCTGTGAGGGGTATGATGATATTATGGAGCACGTATGTATCAGGAAGAAGGAAGTGTTAGAAATATTAAAACATTAGGGTGGATAAATCCCCATGGCCTGATGGGATTATACCAGGATGTTAAAGGAAGCAGAAGAAGAGATTGCTGGAGCTCTGATGGAGATTTCTATATCGTCATTAGCCAAGGGTGAGGAACCAGGAGACTGGAGGATAGCTAATGTTATCCCCTTATCCAAAAAGGCATTAGGGAATAGCCTGGAAACTACAGGCCAGTGAGCCTTATATTAGCGGTAGGGAAGTTGTTGGAGAAGATTTTGATTTATTTTCACTTGAAAAGGCGAGGATTGCTTAAGAGGAGTCAGCTTGGCTTTGTGCAGGAAAGATTAAGTCTCACAAATCTGGCTGAGTTTTTTGAGGAGGTAACTAAGAAAATTGACGAAGGCAGTGCAGTAGATGTGGTTCACATGGACTTCGGTAAGACTTTTGACAAGATTCTGCAATGATAAGCTGGTCTAGAAGGTTAAGGCACAAGGGATTCCAGGTGTGTCGGCTAACTGGATCCAAAATTGGCTTGGTGATACAAGGCCGAGGGTGGTGGTGGATGAGTGTTTCTTTGACTCGAAGTGCGTAACAAGTGATGTACTGCAGAGATCAGTGCTGGGACCTTTGTTGTTTGTAATATGACTTGGATGAGAATGTAGGTGGTCTGATCAATAAGTTTGCAGATGACACAAAAATTGGTGGAGTTGTAGATAGCGAAGAAGGTTATCTAAGGATACGGAAGGACATAGATCAGTTGGAAAATTAGGTGGATGGTTGCAGATGGAATTTAATCCAGACAAGTATGAGGTAATGCATTTTGGAAAGTCAAATTCTGGTAGGACATATTATCGAAATGGCAGGGACTTTAGGAGCATTGATGTAGAGAGGGACCTTGGGGTGCAAGTCCATAGCTCGCTGAAAGTGACAACAGTGTCTTCGATTAGATATAAAGATCAGTCCATTCTGACAGTTGGAGAAATTCTACTGCATACTTGTATTGATTGAATAACGACTCCTGTATCTGCAACTCCAGACCCTGGGTGGTGACTGATCTACAACAGAGAACCTACACCCCAAGAACTACAGCAGTTCAAAGGGTGACTCAATGACAATTGGCGATGGACATGTTGTGCAACTGGGTGTAGATTCAGGTGTTTACCTTGTCACATATTACCTGGCTTGTGAAACTGAGAAGCTAAATAAATTTATGTGCTGTATCTATTGTTGTTTTCCCATTTTATACTCACATGCCTCAATTATACGTTTGATGTCTTTCAGATCCATTTTCATTTCTCCCAAGTCATCATTCACAGTCTCCACAGCCTGCTGAATTCTCTCCTCCATTGAATGCAGTGCTGTAAAGAAAAGTTAAGAGCTGTTAGCAGACTCAAATCTTCTCACCAGGAATATTCAGAAAACATAAAACTGGCATAGAAACAATCACACAATAGGAACAACATTTATCTCAGCTTTAGGGTGATACATCTTCCTGGAGTCTTCTTGGAAACATAAATGGCATTTTTTTTGTTATGTATGTGGCTTAAGGAAAAATATCAGAAGTTTTCATTACTACATTATGTCTGTGAACAAAGAAGAATGGATTTGCCAAGCACTTTTGTCCTGATGAAAATTTTAATAATTTTTATTTCATTGGACCTTAACAGTTTTTAGAAATCTTTTACCATTTTTCAACAGGGGGAATTCTAGAAAGTTACTTTGAAACAAATTTTTGGTTTAACTTACCTCACTGGTTCCTGTTAACTTGTTTCTGGACAGCAAGACGTTGTAGTGTGAATGCAAAGTCAGATTAAAGGTGAGCAAAATGCTAGATGGTAAGCTGTTGCTCCCAGAGACAGAGTTCATTCACCATTTTGTTAAGATCTCTTAGAAGTTACCTCAAACATGGTACAAAAACAGAAATGCTGGAAGAATTTAGCCAGTCAAGCAGCATCTGTGGAATGAGAAATCTGTCAACATTTCAGGTCAGTGACCCTCCCTCCGATGCTGCTCTACTGACTAAGTTCTTCCAGAATTTCTGTTTTTGCTTCAGACCCAGCAGCTGCAGTTTTATATGTTTTCCATCTCAAATATGGTATTGGAATCTTATCTTTGCTGGTGTGTGCAAGGAACTTTCCAAAAGTAGACATGCAGATGTAGCAGAGAATTGTGAGAAGGAATAAAAGCAGGAATCTACAATACTCTAATTTTAATAAAGAGATCAAAGCCGCATGTTTTATTCTTGGTAGGGTCTCACTAAATCCCTATAGAACAGCAGCAAGATTTTCTCATTCATGTATTCCAGTCTCTGCATTAAAGGACAAGACAGCATGTGCCTTCCTAATTGCTTCTTGTACCTACATATTCACTTTTTTTCGATTTCATGTAACAGCATATCCAGACCCTTCCGTATTAATGTCTCACTGTTTGAAAAATACTCCTTTTCTATTTTTCCTGCATGAGTGGATAAACTCACATTTTCTCAGATTATATACAGATATTTATACCCTACTCACAGCTTGCTTTTCCAACCAGCTTTGTAGCCATCAGTAGTATTGTGCTTTCTTTATTTTGAACTATTACATGAATATAACTTGTTGCAATTGTACGCAGTGATTCTGTCAATACCTATAGTTCTGTGCCTTACATCTTACAGTGGAATGGAATCATTTAAAATGCAAACCAACCTGAGTGCCTGGAAATTCTCATGCACACTAGGGTGCATGCAAGTGCCACGGATGAGGTAAGCCAACCAATGGTTTTGGTTATTGGCCCAATGCATCAAACCTAAGTTACATGTTTATGCGTTTGAAAATGTGCTGCTTGGTCTTCCTCTCCCGAGGCTGCCCTCAAAACATTGGCCATAGATCCGACCTGGCCTCTGGCTGTTGGAGGGGGTCCCAGCACTGGGGGTGGAGAGGGGTGGGTGCAGGTGAGAGAATGGGTTGGGTAGGTGGTACTGGTGCCTGGCTAGGAGATGGTATTTGGAGGTGGGGAGATTATTGGGATCATAGGCTGGGATCATGGGAAGTATTCATTGAGAGGCCAGGAGAGTGTGATTAATACTTCTCCAGAGAATTGTGGGAGTAGTTGGGAGGGCATGGGTGGAAATAAGGATGAGGAAACCAATCTCTCCTCTGTGTGATCACCTGTGTGACCCCCTGTGAGATCACTTAGGGTCAGAGGTAAACCTCAGCATCCACCATTGAGAGGCGATTACAGGATTGGAGGTATCGTGTGGTCAGAGGTTTGCTGATTGGATTGACTTTGGTGCTTTGACGTGAGTTGCTGAAGGCCAATGTGCAGGTGCAGCTAGCAATTAGAATACAATTGGTGTGTTAACCTTTATCATGAGAGGATTTAAACATGGATGTCTTATTACAGTTATACAGGCCCTTGCTGAGTCTTATTACAGTTATACAGGCCCTTGCTGAGTCTGTATCTGGAGTATTGTGCGTAGTTTCGGTCTTCTTCTCTAAGTAAGGATGCACTTGACAGACTGCAGCAAAGAATCCCTAGACTGGTTCCAGGGATGGCAGGTTTGTTGTATGGGAAGAGATTGAGAAAACTGTGATTTTATTCTTTAGCATTCAGAAGAATGAGAGGAGATCTCACTGAAACATATAAAATTGATCAATAGCTTGGACTTGCTTTATGGGCTACATGAAGGAATGATGTTTCCCTCATTGAAGAGTCTAGAACCAGGGGAGAGCAGTTTGAAAATAAGTGATAGACCGTTTAGGACTGAGGAGAAATTTCTTCACTGAGAGGCTGATGAACCGTTGGAATTCTGTACCCTAATCAGTCATTGTGTTTATTCAAAATACAGATTGAAAGGTTTATGGGATATGGGGGTGAAGCTAGGAAATGACACTGAAGTGGAAGATCAGCCATGATCCTAATGAATGATGGATCAGGCTCAAAGAGACAAATGGCTTATCCATGCTCATTTATCTTATGTTCTTGGAAGTGAGCCGGTATCAGGTAGAGAGTGTCAAAATGAATAGGAGTAGTGCAATGGCCGAGCAAATGGGAAAGGAAAGAACAGTTGGAGAAATTAGGAATGGATGGTCACTCAATGAATAGGAATCTGATGTACAGTCAGAACAAATGGGAATAGATTAAACAGTGGGAAGAAATTAGAAAGATGGACGGGGAGCAATCAGGAAGGGCTGGTTGGAGTGAATTGGTATGAGTAGCCATTCGGAAAAGGAATGGAATTGAAGTCAACAACAAAAGAATGAGCACACAGCAAATACAATGGGCAGTCTGAATTAATAGCAGTAAAGCGGACACTCAGAGAAGGAAGATCAATCATTAAGACTGGAACTGTCAGATAGCAAGACCTATTCCTATAAACTGAATATATGAAAAAAGATTGTAAAATGGGTTGGAGTTATCCAGAAAGGGAAAGGCTGATGGAGTCCGGACCAACATTTCACCATATTGGTAGATTTAGACCCAATACAAACTCCATTGCTTTCTCACAGGAGACAGCTGTCATTTTGCAAACTATCGACAACATGTGGTGTTTTCATGGTGAACCCTCATAATCACAGCGGAAAAAACACACCAAGCCAACTGAAGATGACCATCTAATTACCTTCCTCTAATTTCTTCTCCACTAAGTTTAGAAACGTCTGATCTTCCTTAGTATCTTGCTTGTCTTCCTTCTTCCTCTGGTTTCCCTTAAAGATAGTCAGAAGCATTTTTGTTTGTTCAGTATGCAAGGCGAGGTCCAAGGCTATCGCAGCATCATTCAGTCTTTCATTGAGATGATTAAACTCTTCCTTGATTGCAAAAGCCTTGAAGACTTTGGAAAACCGATGTTTGTTGGTGAAAGACTTGATACAATCCCTTGCACTCTCCAGAATCCCCATCATCTCCTTCAGAAGCTTTGTCAAGCTGTCATCCATGTCTTCCTTCTGAATAGCCTTTACAGGTTCTAAGAGAGATTCGATTCGACCCTTTAAACGACAGCATCGCTTGTGATTCATTTTTACCTCATTGCAGAGAGAGTAAATAATCTTTGCCACATCAAAGATCTTTTCAATGTATTCCATATTGATATCTGCAAAGACAAAAGATCATCACCCGTACATTATTACTCAGGAAGAATTAGGTGTTAAATTACTAGAGATTATCTTTATTCCAAGATTAAATGGTAGCTGCAATCAGGAAAAATGCACAGAAAGCAGAGTTTATTGGGAATAAACCATTTATATTGTTACAAATCCCATCTGGGGTTTTTCTAAGACAATTAATCCCACATTGATATTGACAAACATAGCAACAGGATGAGCATATTGTTCACAAATCTTATTTCAATCCCAACCATCATTATAATGGAAACTTCAACACAGAAAGAGGCAATTACCTTTATGACAAGTGGAAATGGATCCAAAAAATAAGTAAACAAATATATTTCTCCCCTTCAAAAAGACCGTGTCTGATGCCTTCTTTCTTAAGTGAATGGACCATGCAGTGTGCTTCTATTCAAGACAAGGAGGAAAAATATCAGCCAGCACAGATTCAAGGTACAGGAAACTGAAGAGTGGATGAGGGCAGTACTAGAAGTTCACACAGTTAGGTTATATGGACTGCCTATGAAAAATGGCGAAAGGAACAGGATGCCTCCCTCACAGAATCATACCCCAGCGCCTCAGAAAAGAATTCAAAAATTATTCTTTACTTGCAGCACAGAAAATGCTACTTAGCCCAACAGGTCCATGCCAGTGTACATACTCCACACAAACCTCCTCTCACCCCCTCTCCCTTCAGCTAACTCCATCAACATACCCTTCTGCTACTTTCCCTTTATTTATTCATTCAGCTTCCCTTACAAATAAATCTGTGCTATTCACTTTAACTGTTCAAGTTCCGAGGTGTAAATATCACCGTAGCTTGTCTTGGTCCAACCACATAGACGCTATAGCCAAGAAAGCGCACCAGCACCTCTGCTTCTTCAGAAGGCCGAGGAAATTTGGCATGTCCCCCATGATCTTAACCAACTTTTACAGATGCACCTCAGCATCCTATCCAAATGCAGCACAGCTTGGTATAGCAACTGCTCTGCTCAAGACCACAAGAAATTGCAGAGAGTTGTGAACACAGCCCTCGATGTACTTATGCTTGGAATGATCTGCTTGGATGCATGCAAAACAAAGCTTTTCACTGTATCTCGGTAAATGTGACAATAATAAACCAATTACCATGTGATGAGAAATTTTCTAGCCACTTTCTGGATAAACAAGATGAGAATTTCCAATAATGGGTTCTTAGAGAGCCACAGAACAAAGGCCTCACAAGGAGAGGAAAAAGTTAAAGTTTGAGGCGATGGATCGTTCGCATCTGCCTCAGTGACCAACATCAGAAAAACAACTGCTGACTTTTTTGAGCACTGAGCTGGCCTTCCTTTCAGAAATTAATGCACTGTGGAAAAGCAGGAAATCAATAAAGATAACTTTCTCTGTGGGACATCTCAAAGTTCCTTTCATGTTTAGTCAAGCTCATCTTTCTTTTGCCTCTTGTTAATGATGTACAGTTAAAATCACAACCGCCTAAAAAATCAGCCCTTACTGGTAGTACTAAAATTACCTAAGGCCATCAACATATTGTTTTCTTTGTTCTACATTCATTCCATCGATGGAATTTTGGAGCAAAGAAAAAAATGAACTGTTTGTTTAGTGCTTTTGACTGGGGTTGAATCTCAAGGCAAACACTGCATAACATGGAATTTACAGGCAGAAGCAAAGTATTCAGCGCAGTAAGTCATTGGAGGTGTTCATGTTCCATGCTGACCTCTAACCAGAAAACATAGTGTGGATAGAATTTTGCAAAAAAAAAGTGATTGTTGGGGGGGCTGGGGGTGGGGTTGGTGGAGGGGTGGGTGTGGAGAGAACAAGGGGAATGTATGATACGGTAGAGACCAGGAGAGGCAGAATGACACAAATGGTGCTGGCTGAGAGAGGGTGGTGAAGGTGGAGACGTATTTAGAAAGAGACAGATTACGACAAAGGAAAGGGGGAAATGAACAATGCTGGGATTGTAAGATATAAAATACTGTAGTTGCTGGAAAACTGAAATAAAAAAAGAATGCTGACAATACCCAGCAGGCCAGGCTGTATCTGTGGAAAGAGGAAAAAATGAGTTAATATTGCAGTTGTTAACCTTCATCAGAAAATTCCAGTTCTGATATAAATTGGAAAAGAATGCTTATCTGAAATTGTTGAACTCATCATTAAGTTCTGAGGGCTGAAGTGTGCCTAATTGGAAGATGAGATGTTGTTCTTTGCAACTTAAAACATGTTTGATTCCAAAAAAAATCACATTTGTCACTCCACTCTTTAAGAAGGGAGAGAGGCAAAAGACAGGAAATTATAGGCTGGTTAGCCTGACTTCAGTGGTTGGTAAGATGTTAGAGTCCATTATTAAGGATGAGGTTTTGGGGTACTTGGAAGCACATGATAAAATAGGCCAAATTCAGCATGGTTTTCTTAAGGGGAGATCTTGCCTGACAAATCTGTTGGAACTCTTTGAGGGAGTAACAGGCAGGATAGACTAAGGAGAGTCGGTGGATGTTATTTACTTGGATTTTCAGAAGGCCTTTGACAAGGTGCCACTCATGAGGCTGCTAAACAAGATAGGAGCCCAGGTATTACAGGAAAGGTACTAGCATGGATCGAAGATTGGCTGACTGGCAGAAGGCAAAGAGTGGGAATAAAGGGAGCCTTTTCTGGTTGGCTGCCGGCGACTAGTGGCGTTCCTCAGGGGTTGGTGTTGGGTCCACTACTTTTCACATTATATGTCAATGATCTGGATGACAGAATTGATGGCTTTGTGGCCAAGTTTGTGGATGGTACAAAGATAGGAAGGGCAGGTAGTGTTGAGGAGGCAGAGAGTCTGCAGAAGGACTTGGATGGGTTGGGAGAATGGGCAAAGAAGTGGCAGATGGAATACAGCATAGGGAAGTGTATGGTGATGCACTTTGGTAGGAGGAATAAAGGCATAGACTATTTTCTAAATGGGGAGAGAATTTAGAAATTGGAGGTGCTCACTGGAGTTTAGAAGAATAAGGGGAGATCTCATTGAAACCTACCGAATATTGAAAGGCCTGGATAGAGTGGACGTGGAGAGGATGTTTCCAGTAGTGGGAGAGTCCAGGACCAGAGGGCACGGGCTCAGAATAAAAGAACTTACCTTTAGAACTGAGATGAGGAGGAATTTCTTTAGCCAGATGGTGGTGAATCTGTGGAATTCATTGCCACAGACGGCTGTGAAGGCCAAGTTGTTGGGTATATTTAAAGTGGAGGTTGATAGGTTCTTGATTAGTAAGGGTGTCAAAGGTTACAGGGAGAAGACTGGAGAATGGGGTTGAGAGGGAAAAATAAATCAGCCACGATCAAATGGCAGAGCAGAGTCGATGGGCCGAATGGCCTAATTCTGATCCTATGTCTTATGGTCTAACTTGGCATGTTTCCATGAAAGGTCATCAACCTGAAACATTAATTCTGTTTCTCTCTCTACTGATGTTGTCTGTCCCATTGAGTACTTCCATCATTATGTTTTTATTTCAATCTTAAATATACTCTATCCGATTAGGTATTAAGTAGATAGATAAATTCCTAGACACAAAAGGCCACAAAGGATGTGGGGAGAAAGCAGGATATAATATTGCAATAGGTGTTCAGCAATAGTCCAGAGCAGGCTAAATGGGCCAAATGGCCTCCCACTGGTCCTATTTTCTGTGTTTTTCTGTTTTTAAGTCCTGAACGTACTGGGGTCTTTGATGATATTTTACAAGAGCCAGTAGCTAGAAATGGCCCTTGTAAAATATCATCATAACCCACTATAGATCAGCCATGATCATATTAAATGGCATTTGATTATATTAGAATGACATTTTTGTGAGTGATTGAAGTCATTCCACTTTCTTATGTAATTCTTATGTCCTTGTGTATAAAATGTACTGTTTGTTCAAGCTTTTGGTCACCTGTCCCAATATCTCTTTATGTATCTTGGTACAGGTTTCTTTATAATGGTGTTTTTACAAATGGAAACTGGTGTATTGTTGAATATCATTCTTGTCTGGCAGATGTTGTGGCCATAACTTTTTTTTAAGCAGGTTGCTTTCTGTGGGAGAGTGTCCCTATCTTTTGGCAGTTGTAATAAATCACAGCTAATATTAGCCAATGTACCATAGCTAAATGGAAATAAAAATCAGTCTTTTTTTAAAACCACTAATCATGATTGCGTAACTTCTGTTTTGTACTATTCCTATATCCTTGGACCGGTAATGATGCCTGTTCATCAAATGATAAAGTATGGACATGTGTTGTTTCGGCTCACGTCAGAAGAATGGTCATTTGGGCTAAGTAAGATGGCACAGTTATGCGGCAGGTAGTGCAGCCCTAGAAACCCTGGTTCAATCCTGACTTCAGATGCTGTCTGTGTGGCGTTTGCATTCTCCCTGTGACCATGTGGATTTGCCCAGACACTATACCTTCCTCTCACATCCTACAGACATGCTGGTAGGTAAGTGGCTACTTTAAATTTCCCCTAGTGTAGGAGGGTGGCAAGAGAAACGGGGGAGGGGGGGGAGGGGGTAGTTGACAGGCCTTTGATGGTAAATAGATTACAGGGAAGTAAATAAAATGGGATTGACGGGAATGCTTTGAGAAACAGCAAAGACAATGTACTGAATGTCCTCCACCTCTGTCATAACGATATATGCAATGCGAAGGTATGAGATGTCTGGCAGCGCATGAGGAAATTTTATCTATTCGTAAAAGAGCCCTTTAATGCTGAAAAATTGATGTTTGCAACCCAGAGTACTTGGGGAGAATGAACCTGCCCAACTACCTTTCAAAGAGGCTCATCAAAGATTCAGAATAAGATATTCATGTTCCCAGGAAGCAAACTAAACCTTTAGACCCAACAGTGGCCTTGATCACACATCGCACAGCGACGAAGTGGCAACAGTGACAAGTTAATGCATTGTTTCAGCAAACAACAGAAGATCTTGCTGATGAAGGGTCTCGACCCGAAACGTAGACCTGCCCACTTCCCTCCACAGCTGCTGCCTGACCCGTGAGTTCCTCCAGAATTTTAATTTTTGCAAAGGAAGGGATTAGTTGTCTTAAAACATCCGTCCTCTCGGCTGGTTTAAACCCCTCTAACAACCCAATCCAATCCCTTCTGCTCTGGAATCTGCTTTGGTGGGGCAGATTTTTTTTAAATTTTATTTATAGCGTGGTAACAGGCTCTTCCGGCCCAACGAGTCCGCGCCGCCCATTTGAAACCCAAATTAACCTACCCCGTACGTCTTTGCAAAGTGGAAGGAAACCGGAGCACCCAGAGGGAACCCACGCAGACACGGGATAACGTACAAACTCCTTACACACGGCGACGGGAATCGAACCCCGATCGCTGGCGCTGTAATAGCGTCGCGCTAACCGCTACACTACCATGCCGCCATCAAACGCCAATTCGTGTCACTAAATACTTCATCGGATCCCGCACACGTGAACTTTTCCCTCATTACCAATAACTAAAACTGCTGAAAAACTTCCTTTCATTTTCCCCTTGTGGTTTGGATTATTTTCTGCAACAAAGCAACCCTGATGAGCGTATAAAAGTGTTCAGAGAAAATGACAACAAAAACTACATTAGTTTGCATGTACCTGGGGGTCAATCACTTCACTGAAAAACAGAAAAAAGCAAGCAGATGCTGGAAATCTAAAACAGAAACACAAAAAAAAAGCCTGTGCACTTAGTCAGCAACTGCAGAAAAAGAAACTTTTCAGATTAGAGGCCCTTCAACAGAGCTCGGGTCTTCAGCCTGAAACGTGAACTGTTTCTCCTTCCACAGATGTTTCCTGATCTGATGGGTATTTCTAACATTTTTTTTTGCTTCACTTCTCTGAATTGTTGTTCGGAGACTTTCAAGCGCTCCTATCCGAGTAGCTCGGGGTACTCTAGCATACGCAACCTGACGATGGAAACGACTATTTTCGAGTCAGAAAAGGCAGATGCACCATCTAGAATTGTGCTGTACAAAAAGAGGTCTCAATAAAGCGCTGGTTACCTGTTGGAAAGCTGGTTCGGCTCCTGCCTCAGCCGAAGTTTGAAGGGAGACGGGCTTCTCTGATTCACTGAGCTCCTTCTGTATCAGCCAATAAACTTACGGGAAGTTTCTCTTTCAGCTTCGCGTCCCTGCCCTCGTTTTTGTTCCACCCTTTGCTCTGTGTCTTTGACTCACCGTTTACAGATTCTCTCTGACAACTCCAAGCAGATTCTCCGCACTCCAATCTCATCCTTGAATTTGAAGAGCGGGAAATTCAGTCGGTGGGTGTTAACTTTGGTGTAGAATTCGTTGTGAAAACGCCCTCGTGGACGCGAGGAAGAATAGCACGCACTGCATCTAGAATGTACAAAAACATGGAAGAATTCAGTACTGCGCCCACCCACACACACACACAAATGAAACACAACAAACGGTGGACATGAATGAATGTCTACTGCCGCAAAGATATTACCCAAATACACATACCAAGATGCCTATCTAAACTAATCCCATGTGCCTGCATTTGGCCCAGATCCCTCTAAATGTTTCCGATCCATGTTACTGTCCAATCTGCATGGAATTTTCCACAAACGCACCAATGACTTTCTCATCCGCACACACTAATCAGAAGTACAGTGTAAACATACACACAGAAATTCAAAGCCAAAAAGTCCGACAACCCACAGCTTCCGAACTCCCCACCCGATTTCTTTGAGAATTTTAAGTGAGACATGTTGTAACTAAAGAAGATTGTGTCGCTGTGCTTTGGAGTTCGATTATTCTTCTGGAGGTTGGAGAATATTCGAGTCGAAAGCAATGTTAAGTGAGGTTCAAATTTACTGTATGACTAACAAATCTGTTCATCGGATAACAAGAGACCAGGGTTTCCTGTACACAACGCAAACATGCACGTGCAACAAGCAGTTAAGATGGCAAACAATAGGTTAGCTTTCATAGCGAGAAGTTTCTATTTTAGGAGTAAAGATGTCTTGCTGTAATCATCGACGGCCCTGGTGAGACGACATCTGGAAGTGCCGCTTGGTCTCCTATTGGTATTGGTTTATCATTGTCAGTTGTACGGTACAGAGAAAAACTTGTCTTGCATACTTTTCATACAGATTAATTCATTACACAGTGCATCGAGGTAGTACAGGGTAAAAACAATACAGAATACAAAGTAAATTGTCACTGCTACAGGGAAGTGCAGTGCAGGTAGACAATAAGGTGCAAGTTCACAACAAGGTAGATTGTGAGGTCAAGAGTCCATCTCATTGTATAAGGGAACCGTTCAATAGTCTTAGAACAGTGGGATAAAAGCTGTCCTTAAGCCTGGTGGTATGTGCCCTCAGGCTCCTATATCTTCTGCCTGATGGGAGAAGGGAGAAGAGAGAATGACCCCAGTGGGTGGGGTCTTTGATTATGCTGGCTGCTTCACCAAGGCAGCGAGAGGTATAGACAGAGTCCATGGAGGGGAGGCTGGTTTCTGCAGGGTGCTGGGCTGTGTCCACATCTCTCTGCAGTTTCTTGTGGTCCCAGGCAGAGCAGTTGCCGTACCAAGCTGTGATGCATCCAGATAGGATGCTTTCTATAGTGCATCGATAAAAGTTGGTGTCAAAGGGGACGTGCCAAATTTCTTTAGCCTCCTGAGGAAGTAGAGGCGCTGGTGAGCTTTCTTGGCCGTGGCATCTATGTCTATGTGGTTGGATCTTTTCCTATCCTAAGAAAAGATATACCTGCCACAGAAGGGGTGCAACAAAGGTTCAACAGACTGATTCCTGAGATGGCAGAGAAGAGAATGATCAACTTGCCTTGTTTAAGAACATAAGAACATTGTAAACAGGAGCAGGAGGAGGCCATCTGGCCCGTTGAGCCTGCTCCGCCATTCAATAAGATCATGGCTGATCTGGCTGTGGACTCAGCTTCACCTACCTGCCTTTTCCCCATTCTATTTCATTTCATTCTTCTAAATTAGTATTCACTAGTTTAGAAGAATGAAAGGAGATCTCAACATTCTGACCAGGTTAAGACATTTCGGAATGAGACTAGGAGAAATTTCTTTAGTCAACAGGCTGTGGAGACCAAATCTCTGAGCATACTTAAGAAGGAGATAGATCTATGGACAGAAAAGGCATCAAGGGCATAGGGAGAGAGCAGGTATATGGAACTGAGGTAGAGGATAAACAATTGTACCGAAAGGCAGGACAGACTTGTCGGGTCAAATGGGCCACCCCTGCTCCAGAATTGTAATGTTTCTGTGTTTGCATCTGCAAAAAATCTACAATCTTAAATGGAATTGAAACCAGCTGGTTCCACAACAGGCAGACCTATCTGATTTAAGGTGTTGGAGAGGCAATATCTGGCTGCTGGAGACAGAATCTGATGGCTAGGAACTGGACCACCATGTTAGGCTGTTTTCTGGGACAGTTTTGACATTGATGTGGTATTTCAGCATTCTCTTCAATTCTAGGTTTCCCAGAATGTATTTTCACTGGTGGTATATGTTGCAGATTTTTCATTTCCATTTTTTCAAGTAAGTCTGCTGCGAAGTTAGGAAATATTGAGCATGACATTGAAAGAAACAATAAATATTTTAAGAAATGGGGAAGAGGTTTATCCTTCATGATGTAATCTTCAGAGAGTGCAAGAAGGGCTGTTCAGTGATATTTTACCAATACCATTTTTTAAAATTTAGCCAGCTCTCAAACTCTCTCTTCAAACTACAGGATCCCTACAAATGGATTTTTGTAGAGTAACAATGGACTGCTGATGCTGGAATATCTGGATGAAAAACACTATGATGCTGGAGGAACTCAGCAGACCAGACAGCATCCGTGGAGAAAAGCAGGCGGTCAATGTTTCGGGTCAGGACCCTTCTTCAGGACTGAAGATAGGAAAAGGGGAAGCCCAATATCTAGGGGGGAGAAACAGAGCAATGATAGGTGGACAAAAGAGGGGAGGCGGGGTGGGCATAAGGTGGTGATAGGTAGATGCAGGTAAAAGATAGTGATAGGCAGGTGCAGACATAGGCTGGTAGGATGAAATGTGAGGACAAGGGGAACCTTATCCCTGTTGGGTTTGTGAGGGGTGGGGGTGAGAGCAGAGGTGCGGGAAATGGCAGAGGTACGGGTCTGAGCTCTCTCGACCACAGTAGGGGGGAAGCCATGGTTAGAAAAGAAGTTGGACATCTTGGATGTCCTGGAGTGGATGTCCTGGCCACATTCACATCTCAACCAGTATCATCAAAACTAAATTCTGGGCAGTTATCTCATTGTGATATTTCTGCATTTCATACCTGAAGTATAAAACATTACTGATCCCGTAAAGGGGAGTGGGTATGATGGGTGGCAGGAGATCGTGGTTAGGGTTGTCTACTGAAAATATATCAGCAGATTGGAAAAGTGTTTCTTTACTTCACCTCTGATGTGCCTAGCTCTACTTTTCAGGTTTATTCCATAATTCTGAACTTACCCATCAGAAAGATTTATTTCTCTTCATGTGCCCTTTTTATTCCCTGACCATCAATTAGTCACCACTTAATTTTCCATACTCAAGGGACACATGTTTAGTCTCTGCAATTTGTCCTCATAATTTAACCACTTTAACTCTAGTACCTTCCTAAGGTGCAGACCCTGAATTTAAAAATCTCCAGATCTGGCCAAATCAAATTTTTATGGAAGTACAATGCAGCCTCTCCTTTATTGGCACCCTTTGAGATGTACATTAGCTTTTTAAATTATTACTTTGAATTGACTGTATTTTTAGTGCTTTTAATACTTGCAAATCTAATTTTCATAGTCATAGAGTAAAACAGAAACAGGCCCTTCAGTGCACCATACACACCGACCCTCAAACACCCATTTACACTAACCCCACACAAATCCTATTGTATTCTCCCCACATTCCTATCAACTTCCCCCAGATCGTAACACTCACCAACATACCAGGGGCAATTTACAGTGGCTAATTAATCTACCAACCCACACTTTGGGATGTGGGAGAAGACTGGAGCACCCGGAGGAAACCCACACAGTCACAGGGAGAATGTGCGAACTGCACACAGACAGCACAAGAGATCAGGATCGAATCTGGTCCACGGGAATTGTGAGGCAGTAGCTCTACTAGCTGTGCCACTCCTGCCACTTGGTGCAGGATCACTGTAAATGCTGTTATTCTCCTGATTAAGTGAAAGAAGTGCCAAGGACATCAACTTCTTCACCCTCCCTAGCTTCTCATTATTTTGAAGGTACTTTGATTTAATTTTTGAAGTTTAAAGTGAATGGACCCCACAGTTTCCACACAGGGTACACAGCCCAGTTTTGCCCACTTTCTTAATCTATTAATGTCACCTTGCAAATTTCTGCTCCCATCTACAGTACATACTGTGCTACCTAACCTAGTTATCAGAAAACTTGTTCAGCTTTCTATTTCTTCAAAGTTCAATGTTTCTCAACCAGAATGTTGCATCATTAGAAATGAATTGAAGTGCTGTGGAATTTTTAGTAATCATGTGTGGTATCTTCTATGGCCACCAAAATCTTCCATTGCTGTTAGTCACCCACTTCCCCACCCAATCTTGTCTCCAATGCCATCAGAAAATCACTCCACGAAGCTTTTGGACATCAGCCCACCCCCAAATGCTCTCAGTATATCGCCCTAGCTCCTGCTGCCCAGACAGCCTGCTTTCATCTCAAATGTGAGAGTGAAAGTCTACATGCACCACCAATGTCCAACAAGTAAAGGTGTTATGTACTGTGCAGCAGAAGAAAGTGAGAGGAAGATAAATTAAGATGGTTGTTAACAGCGGTGTTTTGTACTAGAAATACAACAGACTGGATCTTGTAGTCGGCAGCAAACAAATGACTCTGGTTGATCACGACAAATACATCACGGCAGAAACTAAGAAAGGAACATTATTAACATTTACTTAACTTGAATTGACAAGCCCTAACTTTTCTGGAAGTTCAGCATGTTTCTATCATATAAGAATTGCAAGTTCATCTCTTTGAGCGTTGAGACTCTTGGTGAGGTACTATTATAACAAAGATCCTAGACCAGCAGGGCAAATTTGGGATGAACTTTCTGACTTCCACTGAGTTGCTGTTTAATAGCTTTAAGCACTGATAGCCTCATCATTATTTATACTGCAAAATCCAGATTAATATGTTTTTCACAGGTATACTGAAAAAATATTAAAATTCACTGCTCCTGTGCTTTACATTGTAAATCTAGATTGTTTTTATTTATTAATTTTTCATGTTTTAGGCATGGCTGATAAAGCCAGCGATTATTGCTTGTCTCTAATTGCCCTTGTACTGAGTGGCTTACTAGACCATTTCAGAGAACATTTAACGTCAACCACATTACTGTGCCTGGAGTCATGTATAGGCCAGACCAGGATTTCCTCCCCTGAAGGTACGAGCATTTACAACAGTGGTGTTGAACTGACATTTCAAAAAAAAAGTTTTGTAGTCATTATGACTAATTTTTTTGAGAATTCCAGATTATCAATCAGAACTTAAATTCCACAGCTGTCATGGTGATATTTGAACTCATTTACCTTGATTGTTAATACCAGCCTCTGGATTACTAACTAGTAATTTAACCACTGCATAACAGTACCATTTTCCAGACAAGGAAACAGTGTTTCCCATTTTCACACTGTGAAACTGATCCAACATCTAGAGCATGCACAGGCAAGTGTGAACAAGAAAAAACAGAAGTTAATGTCAGTGGTTTCCTGCTCTTACGCAAGATACCGTATTCTGCAGCCTTGCTCAGCATTCTCTGTGGAAATGAGTGATTTGCCAAAATCCAGCTATTTATGAAATAGTTTTGCTGCAAATTACCCTGACAAAAAGTTACACTTTCTTACGTGAGCCGCAAATGAGTGAAGCTGTAAATACTATTTCACAAACCCTTTGATCTTAAAAAAACTAATTTTAATTATTTTGGTGGATTGTAATCCCTGAGATAAATAGTTTAATAATAAAGAATTTTAAAATAATATTTTTGCCATAATTTGTTTATATTTCAGCTTCTATGTATTATCCAGTTTATACTTAATGCCCCATGAAATGTTTAAAATAGCATCATCTAATTGAGCTATTAACTTCCTCGTTGGTTGGCATTTGTCATTCTGTTGGCTCCTCAGCCAGCTTGAAGACACAATTATTGATGGACATATGGGGATTTGCCTGAACTACTAACAAGCATCAATAATGCCAGAGAAGGGGAATTTCTGCCACAGAAATAGCTAGATCTTTGCGGCTGCTTTCTTCAATTTCAGTACCAAGACTATTGCAGGATAATTACATTACTACTACACTGGGAGCTTTTCAACAAAAAGGTATTAACATTTATTGAGGGGTTTGCACTGAAAATGTATTCAACTTTAGTGGTCCCATGGAAGGAATTCACATTGAAAACATAAGAAAATGTATTGCTTCCGTCTGGAGGTCTAATATTAGAAACATTTAAAATTTGCAGTTCAATCAGTAACCACAAGCAAAAGGTTATTCAGACTATCCTGCCATCTACTGATGTCATATCACCATTAATTTCTCTTGATATTATAGAAATGCTAATCATTAGCTTGCACTATTAAGCATGATATTGACAACTAATGATATTGACAGCCAAGGAAGCCAAGCCAAGTCAATCACAATGTTGCCCAGCACCCAATGCATTAAGCCAAAAAGTTCCTTCTGGTCATCAAAAAAAGAGATGTGGTCATAAGTCAATCTACCCACAGCTTCAGAAATGGTCATTTTTAGGATTAAGTAACAGGATATAATGCTAAGGTTTCAAAATACTTCAATCAATTTTAATTGCTGGAAAATAAGTTAGTTTGGCAAAGAAGGAAACCTGGGCATACATTACCTTCTTAATTGGTGTGAATCATACAGAAACATGATAGAATAGAAACAATGGGTAATAAAAGCTCAACTAATGTTGATATCAAAGTACGACAACTTTACTTGTTAACACATGAACAAAAAAGAAACAACAGTCAGAAAAAAAGGTATTAATACAAAACAATTATCCTATTTATATAATATTGCATTTTAATTCATGATTATGCAATGCAAACTTGTACACATTGATACTTAGAAGTGCAAGGAATGTATAAAGGCCAGATGCAAGAACTGTTTAGATTTACAATAGTTGAAGATACTCATCTCAGAAATGTAATCTGTTAGAATCCCCAATCATAGTTGAGTATTTTTTTGTTGGTGTGGTGTGCTTAATAAATAGATAGCATCCAATTTTCAATATGCATGTCTTTCTCAGAATATTATGTGACCTACAAGTAATATTAAAGAGATAATAGAGGAATCTTTAACATCTTCATCTCCAGTCTGAGTTTGCTTTAAATTAATGAGATGAAATGCTATTGACAGCTGAGGAAGCCATGCAAAGTGAAGTCAATCACAATGTTGTACAGCACCCAATGCATTCGCCAAAAAGTTCTTAGTAGTCATCAAAAAGAAATTGAAATGTGGTCAAGGATGGGTACTTCTGTTATAACACAGTAACAATAATCAAGAATTCATGAAAAGCTCACATATATATTGTTAACTAAATGAGCATAAAACTTGCACTATGAAGTTATATCATGTTACGAGTTGGGTTCTAAACAAAACACAGGGTTACGCTCATGTTGGAAGTCTAGTGGCTAATTCAACTACAGCCTGGTTAACAATGTGAATAATGGGTATATCCAAGAATCTTTAAAGTCTCTTTCAGTATATTTCTGTTAAAGCACTAGATCTAATAATACAACCTTGGATTTTATATGAATTTTCTTATCTAAAATTGGGTAGGACTGGATTCTTCTGGTCACTGGTAATAATGATGGGGTTGCCTTTAACTTTAATCTCTGAACATAACCATTATATTCCTTTTTTTTTCCAGTGAAGTCTTGCAGTTACCAACGAAGTTGCAAAAATGTTCCCTCTGGTTAAGAGTACATTGGTTCTCATGGCATGCTGGGTACGAAGCTTAGTCAGTTCTCAAAAAATACCCAGTGGAGCCTGACTCCTTTAATGTTAACTTGAGTTAGATACGTTCTTAATGCAGGTTTGGCTACAGAGTCGGTTTTGACATAATTGCCTCAGCCTGGGCAGTGGCTATACTGTTTGGTGAGCGAAAGGGAACATTGATCAGAATTATTCTCTTTTCTCATTGTCTCGTGTCTCAGGCTGAAAAATTGGGTGACCAATGTGGTACCCTCCATGGTGAAATAATAGGTTCCTATTTGTGTTGCACGATTAACCATATTTACTGTAGGCCTGCTGGTTGAGCTGCTGCCTCACCGCGCCAGAAACCTGGGTTTAATCAGGGGCTGTCTGTGTGCAGTTTGCATGTTGTCCAAGTGACCACATGGGTATCCTTCAGTTTTCTCCCACACCCCAAAGAGAAACAGGTTGGTAGATTACTTGGCCTCTGTAAATTGCCCCTGGTGTGTTGGTGAGTGGTAGAATCTTGGGGGGAGTTTGTGGGAAAGAAATGTAGGATTAGTGTAAGTGGGTGGTGGTTGGTCAGCATGGACTCAGTGGACTGAAGGGCTAGTTTCCATGCTGCTGAATCTCTCTGTATCTCTATCTAATATGTGGAACCAATATAAACCAATGTGTTCAGGAGGTGACATGAATAGTTAGAATGGGGTGGTGGTAGGGAAATCATAATTTTAATAACTGCCTTTAGCCTACTGTCCCTCTGCAGAGATCTATCAATGTGATGCTCAATGCCCTTAATATAATATTTTGTAATGTAATTGTTTAAATGTGGGGCATGGATCTGTAGGGCAAAAATTTATATGGTCCTTTAAGAGAAAAGTTTGGACACCTTCATTATAGATTCATGGAGAGTTGCTATGTTAGGTGCCATTACTCTGGGCTAAAGTATAGATAGTCATTGGGGCTTAACCTCTTCAGGAGGAGGGTTTCTTCCCAACTGTCCACTGCATTTTTGGATTAAGATCACCAGAGAATGGCAGTAACTCAATATTATTTTCACAGGGTTTCCAAAAATCTACTTCAAAGTTCTGCTGGACAATTGGAAGCCCCTACATATTTGTAATGCTAAGCATTCATCCATTCCTTAAAACTTACATCTGACCATGCCACCTGATATCTTTCTTTTTGGGAAATTCTTCTATGTTGCTGGTGCTGATAGTATCCAATAACATGGTGGTTAATTAGTGGACCAGAATTCTGAGCACTGAGCTGTTCAACCAAAGGTATGATTCTGTATCTCATATGGTAGCTGGTGAACTTAAGTTCAAATACTTAAATAAATTTGGAAGTAAAGGCCAGTATCCGTCGTGGTAACCACAAAATTACAGGATTGTCCTCCTTACCAGTTTTGTGCGATATGTGACAGCAGAAAAAGTGGTTAACTCTTAACTTCTCTTAAATGGCAATGCAAACCACTTAATTCAGGGTCATTTAGGGATGCATGTCAATGATGTCCACATCTCATGAGCCAAATAAAAAAAATCAAATTGTTGCACGGTGGACTTTTGTTGGACAATTGGTGTGTCACCTGCAAAAGTCTATAAACGATCCTTAAAATTTTGAGAAGTTTTCATGGGTTGAAAGTTTATTTGGGTCATGATAGCACTCCATTTTTGGTTACTTCTCGAAACAGTGACAACTTGCCCTTGTAAAGCAACTCTAATATAACCTAGTTACAATAAAAATGTGGAAACAGTCTTATTACAATTGTAAAACCATACATGGAGTAATGTGTACAGTTTTGGTCTTCATATTTAAAATGTGTTTACTTGTATTGGTGGCAGTTCTGAAAAGATTAACTGGATTGCTTCCCGAGATGAAACAATTGACTTTTCTGGAAAGGTTGAGCAGATTGGGGCTATACTCATTGGAAGATAGGAGAATGAGATGATCTAAATGAAACATAAGATTTTGTCTGTACTTGATAAACTAGTTGCTCTGGATGAACATAGAACCAGGAGGATCAATTTCAGAATAAGGGAGTTGTCCATTTAAGATAAAAATGGGAGGAATTTATTCTCTAAAAGGGAAGTGAATCTTTGGAATTCTGTATCACAGAGAGCTGTTGAGAATAAACAATTGAGTTTATTCAAGGTTGAGGAAGACATTTTTGTTCCAGAGGGGAACCAATGGTTATGAGGAACAGGAAAATGAAGTTCACCATGATCAAATCAGCCATGGTCTTGAGAGTGGTGGAGCTGTCTCGCCTATCCTGCTCCTAGTTCTATGTTCACATCAAGTGACAGCCAGAGAAGCTAGCGCTAATGAAGTTCACAGAGAAGGGGTGTAGAGGTTGTGGCAAGAGTGGAGTTGAAAACAAGAATAAAGACTTTAGAGCAGGAACCATCTTATTTCAGCAAGTACAGCAGTGATAGGTGAATGAGATTTCAAATGAGTCAACAAATAGGCAACAGAGTTTAAGGTGAAGAATTTTATATGGGGAACAGCCAGGAAAACATTGGAATTGTCCAGAAGTAACAACAATGTGGGAAAAGTTTTCAGTAGCAGGTGAACTGAGATTGGGCGGAGATTGGACGGAGCTAGGCAATGTTACAAGGGTGGTAATAGGCAATCTTAATGATGTTGTGAATATGTGATAAAACTTAGTTTCAAGCACAACTACAGATGTTGCCACATAATGTTGCAAACTGTCTGGCTCAGTTTCAGACAATCTCCTGGATTGGGATTGGTGCCTAAAGAGCAGAGTTTGGAGTGAGAATGAAAAACAATGATATCAGTCTTCCTAATATTTAGCTGCAGGCAGTTTCTTCTCATCCAATATTGGAATGTCAGGTAAACATTGTGCTAAATCTAAGGCACTGGATTGGTCCAGGGATGCAGTGGTCATCCTCTTCCCTGCCTTTCGCCCCAGATCTCCTCCTGAAAGTATCAGAGCAGGAAATGAGAATGTCTTGTGAGACATCCTATAATAAGGTGGTTTCTCACTTCCCTCAGCTGAACCTTCCTCGGTTTAAATGAAATTGTGGAGGAATTTCTTCAGCTAGAATGTGGTGAATTTGTTGCCACAGAGGGCTGTGGATGGCAAGTCATTGGGTGTACTTAAGGCAGAGATTGATAGGTTCTTGATTGGTAAGGGGATTAAGGTTTACTGGGAGAAGGCGGTTGAAAACCAAATCAGCCATAACTGAATGGCGGAGCAGACTCGATTGGCCGAATAGCCTAATTCTGCTCCAATGTGTTATGTCTAGTCATTACTAATTTTAGCCCACTCTTCCCTCATTTTCTCTGCCCTTCGGAATCCTACCAGCCTACTATCTCTTACCCCACCGAATCCCACTCCCCTCTCTTTCCCAGCACCCTTTAAAATATCCCACCCCCACCTCATCTCACTCTTCCTTCGCCTCAATACTCTTCAACATAGCACCCTGCCTAAACCTACTGACCCCTCCCCTCTCTCTTTCACTCCAAACAACATGAAGGTATTGGATTTACGTCTCCGGTCCACCGTCAACTGCGGACACCCCAGTTCCCCCAGCTTTTGCCGCCTCCTCTCGAGAGAGTTTATGCGTCTGTCAGGGATTGGAGACGGCGGGACAAGTGCAGTCAGTCAATCAGCAGGGTAGGTCGGGACTGTCCTAACCTGCTGGGGTTATGTGGATGTTGGAGCCCCCCAGCACTGACACTGATAACATTTGTCTGGAAAGTTAACACGAATGATAGAGACACAAAAAAATTCTGCAGATGCTGGAATCCAGAGCAATATACACCTAAGTAAGAGTGAAAATAGACTTCCGACGGGGATCAGCCGAATGTCAAGGCAAGTTCAAAGGATTTAATGACACATTGCTGACCCTAAGACAATAAACTTGCCCAGGACACCGTGCCCAGCGCCATCATCCACGCTGAGGTGGAGTTAACCGTTGCGACCGACGAAGCTGCAGCAACAACCAGACGACGCTCCGGCGCCTCGGGCGGACGTGCCCGGCGCACGTCGGGCGGCAGTCACGTCGTGACGCCATGACGCAGTGTTGTTGTTGGCCTCGGCTCCACGACATGGCGGCTCGCTGGAGCAGTGAGAATGTGGTGGTGGAGGTCAGGGACTCGCAGGTAACTCGACCTACAGCAGCCCGCGGCGTCCTTGAGGCTCTGGGGGGTCGCGTCGGTGAGCGCTGTGGCTGACCGGCTGTGGGAGTCTGCGACGGCCGGAGAGTCGAAGGGCCTGAGGTTTCACTGCGGGCTAGGCTGGGCTGGGCTGGGGTGAAAGCGCATGCGCGGTCATCGGTGCCCGCCCTCCTTCCCTTAAATGGGTAATTCACTGACTGGCGAGGTGGATTTAATTTAATTTCTGTAAACTTTGCAGATCCCACATCTGCTTTGTCTTAATCTGAAACTTCTTGAAACTGGAGATCAGCTTGGCCCTGATCTATAAAAGCTGGTGCATTAGGATACTTGGTTGTTCCTGTTGCCTCCTTTCAGAAAATAGTAACTGACACTTGTCAGACCTTCTCGGTCGAGCCGGTAACCGGGAGACAATAAAAGCTGCCCTATGGCTAGGTGACGGGCATTCTCTAAAACATGAGTGGTGGGGGGTGGGGGGAAACAAACGTGGTTTTCATTTTCACTGTAATTGCACATTGTGTGATCCTGGCAACAATCCTACAATGAAGTTCATAATGATCTGGAGTGCTCTCAAAAATCCACGTGTATTTAAAATACAGGGGCTTGTGTCTAAGAGTTATAATTGGATTAGGATGAGCTTGATTAAGAGGAGGAAGACGTACCTAAATTGTTAGCCATCCATAACCATTTTATAGAGAGTTAAATATTTCTGAAGTATAGTCATAGAGGACATGGGCATTTTTGCACAGTGAAAAGGATAAGTGAGTTGTTCGCCCCCCCCCCCCCCCCCATTGCTGATAAATAAAAATGTAGAAAGTAAATACTTACTTTCTTTTTACAGAATTCCAGCAGTCTTTTGGCTTTTTTTCAAAACGTGTTACTAGTAGCTTTTCCGACTGAACGTTACTTATGTGTTAGCCTTAAAGTTATTTATCTAATAATAGGACTTGTGTAACAAAATATTTTTTAAAAAATCATTCCTTGTTCTTTTCTGATTCAGCAGGTGAATCTCTTTTACTTTCTCAAAACATTCCCGCATTCCAAACTGACACCATTTTGTCTTACAACCACCATTTTGTGTTACACACTTTTGCACATACCAAGGAGGAATCAAATATGACTTTTGTAAAATTTAATTCTCTCCTTATACCTTCAGAGGTCGGCATGATAAACGTGTCATTTTGTCTTCCCTGATATCCATACACATTTTCTTCTATGTTTGATTTTTCACCTTCCCAATCTAGGGGATTTCTGTATAAAATGGTATGAGTCAGAGCTTAACTTTTTGTTAGGTAAATAGCAGGCAGGAGAAATGGTTATATTTGCTACCTTCCATAAGATTATAAGAAAGAGGAACAGGAATAGACCATTCAGGCTCATCAAGCCATCTCCATTAAATAAGATCATGGTTGATCCTACTTCCCTCATCCACTTTCCTACCCTATCCCCATGGTCCTCAATCCCCTTATTGCTGAAGAATTTATCCATCTCAGCTTTTAATATTTTTAAAGATTCAGCTTCCACAGCTTATTGGGGCAAGGAATTTTATAGACTCCAATCCTTATAGAGAAGAAATATTTCCTCATCTCAGCCTGTGAATCTATGGCAGTCTTAAGTGGGTGTCCCCTTACTCTGCAATTATGCCCTGCATAATTCTTAATAAATCTTTAATCCTCCACTGAGTGAAAACATTCTTCCAGCATTTATCCAGTCCCACTCCTAAAGAATCTTATATTTTAGTAAGGTCACCACTCATTCTTCTAACCTCTCCAATGAGTAGAGATCTAATTTGTTCAACCTTTCCTCATCAGACAATCTATCAATACCTGGGGCCATCCTACTGAATCTTCTACCTAAACTGCGTCCAGTGAGAATATATCTTTCTTTGAATGGGAGACAAAAACTACAGAGTACTCTAAATATTGTCTGAATGTCAAAGTCGGGTTTATTGTCATATGCACAAATACATATGTGCACAGGCGCAATGAAAAACTTACTTGCTGCAGCATCACAGGCATACAGCATCATATAAGCAGCATTCACAAGAAAAACGTAAATTAAACATAAATTATACACAATTTTTACAAGAAAAAAACACAATTAGAACAAATTAAACAAAGTCCATTTTGGTGCAAGGTGATCAGAGTGGTCGTGGTCAGAGTGGTCAACTGTGGTGGTGATTAGGGTTTTGCTGATTGATTCAAGAACTGAATGGTTGAAGAATAGATGGTAGGTCATTGTACAGTTGTGGTAGTACTTCTCTATTTTATACTCTAGTTCACTTGAAATAAAAGCTAGCATTCTATTAGTTTTCACAGTAAAACACAGCACTTGTATTACTCCTTCCACATACCTACATCAATGCAAAGGAATGTTAAATAGTGACTATAACATTTATAGTGGCTATAAAATTAGATCTGCATTAAACCGCAACAACTTTAGATGACAATTGCAAAGGAGAATCATAGTTATGTTTAAAGAGCTGGGCAGTTCTTGGATTTGGAATGACAAAAGAGCAGACGTTAATCAGTTGGGGAAAAAATGTGAACTTGGACTAAGTTTCAGGGTCTTCAGCACAGAAATATACATTTCCAAAAGCATGCTGCACTTTTGGGGTTCTTATCTTTCAGGTCTGATGATAACCCAAAGGGCTCTCTGTTCTTTTTAATGGACATAAAAGGACCCATGCCACTTTGAAGAGCAGGGATCTGGCAAATATTTATCCCTTAATCTGCATCATTCTGTACAGATGATCTGATGACTGTCACATTGCTATATTTGGGACATTGTTATGCTCAAATTGTCCCTTTCCAATGTTCCACAGTCACTGTAATTCAAAGGTAAAATTAAAGAAAATGCTGGAAATTCCCAGCAGGTCAGGCAGCCATTACAGAGAGAGAAACGAGTTAACATTTCAGTTTGATCATCTTTCATCAGAATCTATTCTGACCTGCTGGTTAATTTCAACATTTATTATTCTACTGCAGACACTGGATATCCAAAATACTTTGCATTGGCAGTTCAGAAATACTTTGGGAAGTCTTAAGTTTGTAAAAGAACCTAAATAGAGCAAGTCGTTTTTAAAATTGGCAGACCAGGTTAGTTTGCGTGTTGGGATTGTGCAAAGCAATGGACCACAAAATTGAAATAATCTCGAGAATTGATACTTTATAAGTGTAGTACATTCAGGTTCTTGTTTGTTGCACTTCTGTTTAAAATGTTAATTTGTTTTTTTTTGCACATCAGGCAACTGCTATGTCTGTGAACTGCCATGGCCAACTTGCAGTGCTCTCTGGGTAAGCAGACCAGCAGGGATGGGTAGTAACTGAATGTAAACATTGTTGTAGGTTCCATCCTCGTGCATGTCCTCAAGCTGCAACTACCAGGCTTTTTTGTATCTTTGGGCATGTACATCAAGGGATGACCAAATTGTTTTGTTCATTATAGATCTGTTAATGTTCTTGAAGTATTATTTCTAACTATAATTGCAGTCATATATAACTGTAAAATAGAGAGGAGCTCCAGTTAATTGTGATTTTCCTCCAAACCTTGAAACAAATATGCTAAGTTTAGTGTCCATGGGAGTATGGGGAGCGCTGTAGATTTTTTTAAAGTTGTTTCATGGTTAGGAATGATATTTATAGAGTAAAAGTGCTCAGCTCATTCATTTTCCTTTTATTAAAATATCAATGTGACCCTTTTTATACCTTTATTGATTTCTTTACTCCTTAGGCAGCCTTATTTTTTTATGACGAGAAGGATTTCATTTGGAGTTTGTGCAGCTTCCAGTACATTTGTATTACCCCAGTTATTTCCCTGTTACACATTCTCTCACACATGACCATTGTCACTCCCCTGCTTCTCCACCCACTTACACCAGGAGCAATTTACGCTGCCAAATTCACTGAACAAACAACACGATGTTGGAAGTATGACTACAGGGCAAACCCATGTGGTCACTGGGAGAATGTGCAACCTCCACTCAGACAGACACGAGGTCAGGATTGAACCTGGGTTACTGCTTGATTGCGATTAAATTTTTGTGGCCAAATTGTGTTGAATTTTGGGCTTATGCTGTAAGGCAGTTCTTCCTGGTGAGCAATCCACAGCAGTCATTGCTGCCATTACCATTCAGAAGCAACTACAGGGAGGTGTATGTTACATTTTTGCTGCTGGCTGTTAGGAAATGCTTGCCATCTGGTGAGCACTTCCATATGGGATAATATAGTAACGTTTGAGGTAACTAAAACCGCAATTCCACAAAGACAGGATATAACTTATTGTGTTAGGAATATTAACTGTTGTCAATCAAAGTTTCCCATGGAGACTTTGATTGACAACAGTTAATATTCCTAACACAATAAGTGGGATTATGGCTTATGTGTCTTACATTGTCTTTCTGCAGTTCTGTTCACCAGAATACATTGGGATCTATAACTATTACAATGGTGGGTGAGAGTTTGGGGTTTGGCTGTGGTTGGAATGGAGAAGATTGCCTTTTTATGGATGTATTGGTTAATCAGTGGAAATGTTCATTTCTTCATAGGCGCCGCTTCTTGTATGTTATAAATTTAGATGCTCCTTCAGAAGTACCAAAAAAGATTGCAAGGCAGAGTAAGTGGGACATTGGGGCTGTGCAGTGGAACCCACATGAGACCTCCTCTCACTACTTTGCAGCTTCGGTAAGTAGGAAGTTGCATTTAACTCTTTGGAAATCCTGGCGTGTAAAATAGTAAATTAAGAATATCACAAACAATCTTCATCTTTGTTACCAACATTAAAAATAAAACTAAATGGTGAGATTCTTATAAGAAACACTTAAAATGCTAAACAGGTTGACCAAGATCTGAAAATACCAGGTACTTTTGGCAGTCTCACAGATAGTGATGGGAGTAATTGTCAACTTGGCACGGTAGTGTAGAGGTTAGCTTAATGCTATTACAGCACCATCGACCCAGGTTCCATTCTTGCTGCTGTCTGTAAGGAGTTTGTATGTTCTCCCCGTGACTGCGTGGGTTTCCTCCGGGTGCTTCAGTTTCCTCCCACATTCCAAAGATGTACGGGTTAGGAAGTTGTGGGCATGCTATGTTGGCTCCAGAAGCGTGGCAACACTTGTGGGCTGCCCCCAGAACATTCTATGCAAAGATGCATTTCACTGTGTATTTTGATGTACATGTGACTAATAAAGATGTCTTATCTTCATGGTGACATAGACTGGATGGTGAAATGGGCAGAAGCAATTGTACAATTAGATTGGTTAAGAAATCGTATGAGTTATTGATTTATCTGAAGAAACATAGAATATAAAAGCAAAGAAATTATGTCAGATCTTTATGAATCAGTGTTTAGTTCTCAGCCAGAATATTGTGGACATTTTTGGGCACTCAATTCAGGGAAGATACAAGGGCTTTATAAAGTGTACAGATGAAATTTACCAGAATGTTACATCATTGGGGACTTCATTCTGATGTGAAATTAAAAACGTTATGACTATTCATTATTGGAATAGATTAAGGCACAAAGAGACATGCTGAAAATAACTACTTTGGATGAATGGATTGGTAAACACAGGTTATGGAAAAAGATGAAAAGGGGAAATGGGAAGTTTTTTCCACTTTATGTTGTCAGGGTATTAAAGATTCCGTTTGAAAATGTGGTGGAATTTGATTTCATAAATAATTTTAAAAGTGATTTGAAGAGATACTTGAAGATGAAGAGTTTACTGGGTTACATGTAAAGAGAACAATTGGAACTAAACACACTTGTTCTTTCAAAGAGAAAGGAGGGGAAGGGCCTTAGTTTCCACGTTCAAGATGTGACTTTTCATCTGTTCTGATATTTAAATGAGTTCATGCAATTAGGCTTTCCAAAATACTTTTTGCAAAATTATTGGCTAGATAATACAAACGTACTTTCTATAACCTCCAAACCCTGTAACAAAGAGGAAATAATTACTTTGTTTTACTTTTGTAAAATAACAATCCTTGTTTTTTTGCAAAAGGCTCACTAATAGTGGTCTTGCTGGGCTAGTGAAAGTTCCAGAAAAGATGCAAGAATCTCTGTAAATGTTCTAGTAGTGCCCTGGAAAAATGAATTCTGGGCTTATGTCTACTTTTCCTAATATGGAGTCCAGTTATAAAGCTGCAGCATAAGTGAGGTAGATATTCAAAAGATACAACACCGATAACATTGATTTTGTGTTTGGAGACACAAGAGACTGCAGATGCTGGAATCTAGAGCAACAAACATGGAGGAACTCAG
Organism: Pristis pectinata; assembly: GCF_009764475.1. Lineage (NCBI taxonomy): Eukaryota > Metazoa > Chordata > Chondrichthyes > Rhinopristiformes > Pristidae > Pristis > Pristis pectinata. The sequence continues at coordinate 43,313,983 of NC_067417.1, forward strand.
CGGGGGAAGCAGAATCTGTGGGAGGAAAAGAATTGTCGACATTTTGGGTCGAAACCCTGCATCAGGGCACTCCTGAGACAGTCCTGATGTCTTAGGATTGCTCGACCTGATGAGTTCCTCCAACAGATTGTTTGTTGATTTTGTGTCTGTTTGGCTCATTCATTTGGATCACTTTTGCACAAATGCAATATACCTATCTGGCACCTATACCACTTGAACTTGCTCGTTCTTCTGTGACATTTATAAGGTAATTTACTTTGAAATCAGTGTTTGCTGTAGATTGTAGGGAAACATACACCCTACCCCAACAGGGATTTCAGATCAAATGTCAGTTAACCAAGTATTTGTGAGGTTGGAATTAAGTTTAGTGTTGTGCTGAAGAATGGGGAATGCAAGTCTGAATTTGACAGGAGCCTAGTCATTTTTCCCTTAATTTCTCACCTGATGGCTGACTAGATTGAGAGGCTGGCAAGTAGTCATTTACAGAAGCTGGTGTTTGAAGCTAAGCAGAAGAATGGGGAAGTGGGAGTCACAAGGAAATTGGGGTAAATTATGGGGAAGGAAAGTGTGTCTAAATCATTTGGGAAAGAGGGATAAATCAATAAGTTTCTGAAGTTTGATCAAAGGGATGGAGGCTGAAGTCCAGAAGGTGCACAAGGATGAGGTGAGGTAGTTGGACAATTTCAGGAAAGGCAGAAGGATAGCTTGAGGAACTGACAGTAGAATTCTTGTCCCCTGTGACCCCAGCAGTTTTATGAAAATGAACATCAGTTGCAGCTTCACTTCAAGTGCTGGGTTTTCTGATCTTTTTGAATTTGGACTCTGCAATTAAATCCATGTGGTTGCTAAAATCTGAGGTATGCATCATTGTTTGAGTATTAAAATCATTGTCGTTCGCTGGGTTGGATTTGTGTCTTAATTTAAAGCCATACTTGTCTTGACTGTCTTCTCTCTGCCCCCACCTGGCCCGTATGTTTGGTCGATGTGGCTTATTCATTGTCTTTGTACAAATGATACAGTCTGAGTTTATCTATACTGACAACAGATCAGCAAGGGTTTTGTACACAATATGAAAAAGCAACAAGGAGATAATGGCATCGGTAAGAGTGTACTTTGAACAACATATTGTGTCCATGAGTGTAAAGTTTGTTTTCCAGCTTCATATTTTTCATCACAGCTGGGAAAGACATTCAGAAAATCTTTTAAGTATGTGCGTTAAGAATAAATGTTCTCTGATTTCCAATGCATCATTCAAAATATGTGCATAAAAAGGTACTTTTCATTTAAAAATAATAAAATTATTGGAAGATATCTTAGGGCTGTTCTCTGTTGTCCACTGATTGCCAATTAAAGACTGGTTCCAATACTGACTTCTTTGACTGAGAGTTTTATTGTATATCTGTCTGGTAGTTTACATGAAGTGACGTCTGAATGTTTGTTTCAGTGTAACCAGCGGGTGGACCTATACAAATGGCTTGATGGAAATGGCGAGATCCACACTTCATTGCAGGGTCACACCCGTGTTATAAGGTATTTTGTTTGGAATTATATTCCCTGCAAAAGTAGTGTGGATATATTATGTTGGCTTTCCTTCCAGATACTATCAGCAGCTGCTTGCTTGGTTCAATTGTTTTATGCTTTTATTTTGGCTTCTTGGGTAACCAAAGTCATGTCATTAACATTTCTCAGCATTAAAGAGTGTTTGTTTTTTTTTCGCTGCTAATGTTTATCTTTCAAGCTGAAGTTCTGTGGCCTTGAGCAATCTCTGACAAAGGACTTAACTGTTCTTGGAGTCTGAGGCTATTGTCCCTGTCAGGATGTGTGTTTGTGTAGGAAAATATGCATGATTTGGAACGAAGATGATAGTGTTTGTTGATGGATTGCAGCATATGGTCTGAGAACATATGTATGGGTATAAGAAGTGTGTACGAGAAAAGATCTATTCTCCCACTATGGGATCCACTTGGTCAGTAACATTAAAAGTAGAGAACTGTAAAAGGGATGATTTCCATGATAGAAGAAGATACCCAAATGCAATTCTATTTGAATTTTACTCTACTTGTCCTGTGGAACCTAATTGCAAGCATGTAGAAATTCTTTCTCTAAAATCGATCACTTTTCTAGAGCTATAGAAATCCACATAAATATAATAAATCAGCATTGATTTTTTTAAATCTTTAATTCATTTTGTTTGCAGTGATTTGGAGTGGTCATGGTTTGAACCTGAGCTACTTGTTACAAGTTCTGTTGACACCTACATCTACATTTGGGACGTCAAGTAAGTTCATGGCTTTGGAAGTGGTAAAAATATGAATCATTCCTGTTATCAGCAAAAAGGAAACTATTTTTCATGTTCTGAATTATGAGCACATTAGGGAAATCTGTTCTGCTCAGTAAATTGTTGGGTGTACTTGCTCACTGACAAAGTGCTAACAATTAGAATTCTAAGCAATGTATTGTTAAAAAGTAATTTGGAATAAATCTGAGAGATTGTTTGAATTCAATGGTGTGGGAAGTGTGTATTGGAGACTATTTGCCTGCTTGGTGGCGTGGCTGATGTAACAACTATAATCCTGTTTAATGGTGGGATTGATGTGAGAGGTTTGAAATTCTGACCACTGGAAGTCCCTCCCTATGTCTTTTTACCTCTCTTCAAAACATTCCTAAAAATCTGTCTTTCTAACCCTACCATCTCCTGAGGTGTCTTTGATTTTGCTTCTGTGAACCCCCTTGAGACCTTTTGCTGTGGTGAAGGTGCTATATAAATACAAATTGTTGCATTATTATTAAGAAATTGGTATTCATGTTTCTCATTCACAGGCTTTCTGGCAGGCCTGAACATAATGTAGGTTCTAATTGTAAAGTTAAGTCATGCATCTGAATATTAAACAATCACTATTATCGTCACAGCTTGAGTTCCCATGACCAAATGTTTTTTTCTCTCTAGGGATACACGAAAGCCATCGGTATCATTGTCAGCTGTAGGTGAGTTTTCTGCACCGATGCACTAACGAGATGGAGACATGAGACTGCAGATGCTGGGATCTGGAGCAAAAAACAAACTGCTGGAGGAACTCAGCGGGTCAGGCAGTATCTGTAGAAGGAATGGAATGATCGACATTTCAAGTTGAGACCCTCCATTGGGATTGAGAGCATAGGGAAAGCATAGCCAGTGTAAAGGGGAGATGTGGAGGGTTGAGGCAGGGACTGGTAGGTGATAGGTGGACCTAGATGGAATGAGGGATGATGGGCAGCTGGAGCCAGGTGGGAGAGGGGAAAATGAAAGAGACAGAGGCTGGAGAGTGATAAATGGAGGCACAAGAGGTGCAAGTGCTGGGCTCATCAGAGTAAGGGAGGTGATAAGTGGAACCAGATAAGAGAGGGCTGGTGGGCAACTGGAACTAGATGGGGGCGGGGAGCAAAACCAGGTGATGAGAGGCTAGAGTAGGGTATGGAAAAATGAGAGGGGGAGAACCAAAGTGGATTGGTAGGAAAGAGAGAGAAGGGTGGAGCACTGGGTAAGGGTTACTTGAAGTTGGAAAATTCCATGTTCATGCCATTGGGTTGTAGACTATCCAGGTGGAATCTGAGGTGTTCATTCTTGGCCTGGGTGAAGCCAAATGCAAAATTGAAGAACAGGTCAGTGTGGAAATAGGAAGGGAAGTGGAAACGGCACGCAACTACCAGCTCAAGATGACTATTGCAGACAGAATGCAGGTGCCCTGCGAACCAGTCACCTTGTCTGTGCTTGTTCTCGACGATGTAGAGGAGGCCACATTGAGAGCACCGAATGCAGTAGATGAGGTTGGAGGAAGGCATGTGAATGTTTGCCTCAGTTGGAAGGGCTCTTTAGGTCACTGGATGGTGGTGAGGGAGGAGGTGTAGGAACAAGGGTTGCACCTCCTTGCGGTTGCAGAGGAAAGTGCCAGGGGCAGGTGGGTGGGGAGAAATGAATGGACCAGGGACTCTCAGAGAGCACAGTCCCTGTGGAAAGCAGGGAGGGAAGGTGTGGCTAGTGTGGAATTTTGTTGCAGCTGGCGGAAATGTGCTGAATACACAAGCAACTCATTTCATCTACTGCATTCCATTGCTCTCGATGTGGCCTCCAGTACTTCGTCAAGACTAAGTGTAGACTAGGCGACTTCATATTCATCAGAGTCCAGCACTTGCTTTTTCTACATTTATGGCAAATTGCAGTCACAGTGGTATACCTTATGAGTTGAAACTGAGATTTTAAATCAGGAGCACAGTAAAACTCTGGTAACCTTGACCATTCAATTATTCAGAAATCGTGATAGTTTGGCACCTGGCTTGCTGGGTGATGTTTCCAGCTCTCCCTTTAAACTCACTTGGGTCTATTTACTGCACTCCCTTTAAATTCGTTCGGGCCCTCTTTCCCACTCACCCTTTAAATACACTTAAGGTCTTGTTTTCTGCACTAAATTTACTGGGGCCCTGCTTTCCGTGCTTCCTTGAAATACACTGGGGCTCTGTTTCCCAACCTTCCTTTAAATTTGAAGACACAAGAAACAACAAATGCTGGAATCTGCAGCAAAAAGCAATCTGCTGGAAGAACTCAGCGGGTCAAACAGCATGTGACGCAGGGTCTTGACCCAAAATGTCGACCAGGCTTTTGCTGCCACAAATGCTGCTTGACCTGCTGAGTTCTTCCAGCAGTTTGTTTCTTGCTCCCTTTAAATTTACCTGATTCACTGGAAAATTTACTACACTGCTGTGTAAGATCTTTTTAAAAAAAGTGAATTAAAATTGCACTGGGGTATTAATAGGAATAACATACATTGGTTCGGAAAATCTGGTAGTTTGGCACCATCAGTGTTGAGCCTGCTGAATTAACTGAGGTTTACTGCAATAAGCTTAAGGTTAATAATAACTGCGCAACATTTCTTAAAATACACTGGGTCTCACAGTATGGAGCTTATCTCTTTGGGTGGTAAAATGCTTACATTCAATGTGGTTCTGACTAACATAGTAATTATACTAAAACAGTACCTAGAAGCAAGTTGAGTAGTCAGATATACAGCAATGTGGTATTTAGCCTTCAGTGATGTTTTCAAAAAGTTTACTGAATTCAAAGTAACAGCATTTTGGTTTCTTAAAATTTGATGAGCACAATGTGATTAATTACATGGAATTCTTTCATCAATACCATGGCATGAAATATTTGAACAAATGATCTAAATAAACTATATACAGCTTCATTTCCTTTGACGTAATGGCTGATTCCTTTGAAGAACCCCTTGATTGCTTGTTGAAGCATATCCCAGTCATTTTTAATTCACTCATTCCTCTTATCATTTATAATGTTTCTGTGCAGGCTCTTTTATGATATCCTGAACAAACTTTGACCTGTAACTTTAAACAGGTTGCTGGAATTTGAGTGCAAAACTCACTACTGTATCAAGCTTTGGTTGAAGGAATATCGTAAAGAAGAATAGAATCGTGCCTCACAGAAACAGCCGGTTTTGCTCCAATTCATCCATGCCAACCTTGATGGCTATCTAAACTAATTGCATTGCCTGAATTAGGCCTGTATTCCACTATGCCTTTCTGATTTAAGTACCTTTCTAAATGCCATGTAATCATTGTAATTGTATCTGCAGTTGTGGCATTGTTTTACCTGTATGATTCACTGAATAGTATATTATCTAACGTTACAAACAAAAAAGTTGTTAAAATCATAGTGAATTGCCCATACTAGTTGGCCTCCTAGTGAAACCCAAGATTGATTTATATTGACCTGCACACAGGTGCATGTGACTGGGAAGATGGATTTATCATATTATGCAGAGGGACTTAAAATAAGAGGAAAGGGCCAGATTGTATTTGATCTGGATTAAAATTATCAAATAGAACAAGATAGGTCAATATCAATTCATTATAGGGGTGAAAGAAAAGGTTTAAAAAGAATTTACTTTTAATTGCCTAACTGTCTCTAATAATTCTTCTGCAGCTGCAAAGGGGTTTCTCTTTATTTGCGCTATCATATTCTGCATGATTTTTAACATTTCTCTTGTTGATCCTTCTGCGCTGTCAGGAAAACAATCTCAGTTTATCCTGTTTTTAACATAACTGAAAGAATGGTCCACTACTAAAGCTTGGATATCCTTCCAGAAGGAGCTGTGCTGAAAATTGGACACAGTACTTTAGCTTAGACCTAACCTATCACAAACTGCCATGTATTTGCATTCTGAGCCTTTATTTTTAAAAGCAGGGACCCCAAAAGTTTTTTTTTGAACAGCCTTCTCAACTTGTTTCCTATCTTCAATCATTTCTGTGTGTAACACCAAGATATTTCTACTCCATTTTCCCAGTTTGATTACCAGTTTTATTATTGTTCTGTAACCATTCTTTCAGAGTGTATGTAAATTGACAAAGAAAGAGGATTTTGTCACCAAAATTTAGTTGAACCTTTGCAGAAAGTAATGTGATATTTGTACAAATGTTGATTTTGTGAAACAGAAAAGATGTTAGGATTCCCCAAGTGATTAGTGCAGCAGGGACTTCTACACAGATAAGGCAGTGTGGTAAAAATCCTTCAAGATATTTTTATCAGTAATATGGACAGCTGGTCTGTGCAAGGTTGGTGCAATGGCTATTGTACAGTGAGAAGGAAATTAAGGAAGAATATTTTGGTGTGTTGGGTTAAACAATATAAGTGAATAAGAATTGTTTGTAATTTAGTTGTGTAAGTGGCTAGTTTAGCTTTCTTTTGCTTTTTTCCACACTATACAGCTGGAGCCTCTCAGGTGAAATGGAACAAAAAAAACTCTTGCTGCTTGGCAACTAGCCATGATGGAGATGTCCGAATCTGGGATAAACGGGTGAGTGGTGCAAGAGGTAAAAGTCCTGCTTTGGTGCTGTCAAGTTTGGGAGAGACTGAGTTTGTGTGCTTGAGTAGATTTATGTTAGAAAAGCACTTGGGCCCTTTGAGTTACTTTTCTTGAATACCCTGTGTGTGACTGATGGAGTTCACATGTACAGTGAGTTTGTTCTGATATAGCCCATCTTTCAACAGAGAAAGAATCCATAGCACAAAATTGATTGCTCTTAACTAATTTAGAGCTTGCAGTTTGAGAGCTTTCAAAGTGGTTAAAGGAATTTCTTACTGAAGGGATTAGAAATGCATATTAGTTGTTGGAGCAGTGTACTGCTCAGCCTTTCTCGTCCCCCTAATATATATACATATAAAAAGTGATTCATCCTCAGAGTAAACAATGCTTTGGGTTGATATCATGACTAAAATATGGGTGTATATTCTCAAGCTCAAGCATTGCCCAGTCTCCCATTGGTGACTATGTGAACTGGAAGGAGGCCCAAAAATCAAAACAAACAAGTAGCTACCTTAAACCAAGCTTGTTGAGGATATGGGGTTTTAGTATGCTTCATCTACTGAAATTTTAACCTTTATGCCATTTGGGGAAATGGTTCTTCCTTGCCACAAATATATTGCATGTTTTTTTATGTTGATGATTTGATTGAAACCGGTAAATAGGGAATAGGGAAAAGCAAAGAATGACGTTACCTGCAGCAAAGATTATGGATCAAGAGGGCTTCAACAAACTTTTGGGGAAATTAATAATTGAGACTGATTAAAAAGGCGGGGGGGGGGGGAAGGAGGGAAAACCTTAATGGACCTTTTTATCAGGAGTCTCTCTGTGGCAGATACATCTGTCTGTGATAGTATCGGTGCATAATCTTTGTGGGGACAAAGTCCAACCTTCACAACGACGATGCTCTCCATTGGACTGTGTGGCATTGCAGACGTGCTAAATGGGATGTAATCAGAACAGATCTAGCAACTCAAAACTGGACATCCGTGACGTGTTGTGGACCATCCACAGCAGTATAAATGTACACCACCATCATCTGAAACTCATGGCTCAGCATATTCCTCACTGTACCTTTACTCTTAAGCCAGGGGGTCAATGTGGTTCAATGAGTACAGCAGAAGGGCAATCCAGGAGCAGCACCAGGCAAACTTAAAAAGGATGAAGTGCCAGCCTAGTGAAGCTGCAACAAAGGACTACCTGTGTCCTAAGTAGCAAAACCAGCATGCAATAGACAAAGCTAAACCAACTCACAACCAATAGATCAGATCGAAGCTTTGCAGTCCTACCACATCTAGTTATGAATTGTGGTGAACAGTTAAACAACTGTCAGGAGGAGAAGGCTGCACTAACATTCCCATCATAAACCAGTGCTAAAGAAAAAATTGAAGCATTCACAACCGTTCTCAGCCAGGAGTGCCAAATAAATGGTCCTTCTCAGCTTCTTCCTCACCATCACTGATGTCTGTCTGCAATCAATTTGATTCATTCTTCATGATGTGAAACAACTGAAAGCACTGGATACCATGAGGGTTATGAAACCAGACAACGTTCCAGCTGTAGTATTGAAGATCTGCACTCTAGGACTAGTTGTATCTCAAGCCAACCAGTTATAACTTTGGCATCCATCTGATCATCCGGAAAAATGCCCAGATGTGTCCTGTTCATAAAAAGTGGCACGGTAGCATAGCAGTTAGCGCAACGCTATTACAGCGCCAGCGATCGGGGTTCGATTCCCGTCACTGTCTGTAAGGAGTTTGTACGTTCTCCCGTGTCTGCGTGGGTTTCCTCCAGGTGCTCCAGTTTCCTCCCACATTGCAAAGACGTATGGGTAGGTTAATTTGGGTTTAAAATGGGCGGCACGGACTCGTTGGGCTGGAAGGGCCTGTTACCACGCTGTAAATAATATTTAAAAAAAATTTTTTTAAATTAAATTTAAAAATTTAATTATTTCCTTTCAGCCTACTCTTAATCATCAGCAAAGTGATGAAGCTGTCATCAATAGTGTGATCAAGCAGCACTTATTCACCATAGTATGTTCACCGATGCCCAATATGAATTTTGTCAGGACCACTCAGTTCTAGATTTCATCACGTGCTTGGTCCAAATATGATCCGAAGACCTGAATTCCAGAGGTGAGATCAGAGTGAGTGCCCTTGACATCAAGGCAGCACGATCAAATGTGGCATCAAGGTGCCCTGGTACAAATAAAATCAATGGACATCAAAATGAAAGCACTCCAGTGGTTGGCGTTGTGGCATACACAAAGGAAGATGGTTGTGGTGAGTGGCAGTCAGTCATCCCAGTCGCAGGACATCAAAACAGGCAGTGTCCTAGGCCCAACCAACTTCACCATTTTCATCAATGACCTTCCTTTCCATAATAAAGTCAGAAGTGGGGATGTTCGCCAATGATTGCATCATGTTCAATTCCATTTGCAATTCCTCAACAAGAATCTGCATGCAGCAAGCCTTACGCAATGTTCAGGCATGGGCTGATAAATGGCAAGTGACATTTGTGCCACAGAAGTGCCAGGCAATAACTTTATCTGAAGAGAGAGTCTAATCACCTACTCTTGGCATTCATTACCATTTGTAAGATGCCATTGTCAATATCCTGGGGATTACCATTAGTCAGAAGTCCTACTGGACCAAGCATATAAATACCTCGGCTACAAGAACAGGTCAGAAGGTGGGTATCCTACATTGAGTGACTCATCTCCTGATTTGCCAGGGCTTTTCTGTCATCTACAAGGTTCAAGTCAGGACCATGATGAAATACTCCCTAAGTGCCTTGATGACTACAGTGCCAACAATACTTACGAAGCTCCACATCATTCAGAAGAAAAGAGGCTGCTTGATTGGCACCGCATCAACCACACTAACCATTGAAAGATTACAAGAAGCAAATATTAGCAATACTGAATGAGGTGAAGAAACATGCAGGTGCACAGCAGGGAATGAATATAACCTATTACTTTTGTACTGGAAAATATGATGTGTGCTGAGCAATCAGCTTCTCCAGAACAGAGAGAGTGTGTAGAGGAGTACTAGGGGAAGGTTCCAAAGCTGGAGAAAAGGTTAAGTAAAAGCTTTGTGAAGATTTCTGTCTCAAACACAATCTGTATCAGTTATTTCAAACAAAATTTAGACAATACTCCCTTTATTGCTTTTTCCTAGAAACCTAACACAGCTGTAGAATATATAGCTGCTCACTTGTCAAAGATCCATGGGCTGGACTGGCACCCAGAGAATGAACACATCTTTGCTACATCAAGCCAAGACAATTCAGTCAGGGTAAGTACTGGATCCCATGAGTCCTTGGTTCTTATTCCATATGTTAAGATGGAGGTATGTAAGTCATTTTTCTTCCTCTTCTGGTCTCCAGTTCTGGGATTACCGCCAGCCACGGAAATATCTCAACATCCTCTCTTGTCAAGTGCCGGTGTGGAAGGCTCGGTACACGGTAAGGAATTTTCCCAATTTGATGTCAATGATTGAAAGGTGGTTATCTGTTGCCCTCTTCCCTACTGATTTTGATATTAATTATATTGAGCTTAATTGTGTATTTAGCACATTGATGACCTTGGTTTCGATTTTGGCAGTCAGCAGTAAACTGTTAGGTATAAAATGATCATTCCAGTTACGGGAAACAAGTTGTTGAGCCAGGTGGAGTACAGTATACTGTATATTCATTGGCAAGTTTAAATGGGATTTTTGTTTGTCGCCCTTTTCGTACCTGGTTTTCAATCTAATTGCACAGAAATTTAGACAGTGGCCCGTTTTATTCAAGAGCAGCTGTGGGTAACTTTTTATTCCTTTTGCCTTCTCTCTGGTGAGAACAAGTTGTTACTTAATTTTTCCCTTTCACAACACAACAGAAAGCACAACTTGCCAAGTTTCTTCGAGATATTCTGTCCAAGTCTTAATAGGAATCAAAGGAAGGAATAAGCTTGATTAATTGAATAACATTCACTGCTGCCAAATGATTTGTTTTCAATGTATTACCCTATGGTAGATACTGAGGTGATTGCTGTGTGTGAAATCCAAGAATGCCATTTTCCTTTTAGAATTAACTGCAGATTACAGTTAATAAAACTTGCATTTGAATTGCCTTCTATCCTTGGCAGCCTTTCACCAATGGCTTGGTAACAGTGATGGTCCCACAGTTACGTCGTGGTGAGAACAGCCTTCTACTCTGGAACATATTAGATTTAAATGTTCCAGTCCATACCTTCGTTGGACATGATGATGTGGTATTAGAATTTCAGTGGCGTAAACAGATGGAAGGTAAGAGCTTCAACGTAAAAACAAGTGGTTCTTGAATCCTTAGATGAGATCTAGTCTGTAAAATAGCTTTGATATTTTGTTCTTTAATCTGTTAACTGTTTCCTCTGCTCTCTCCCTTGCTATCTTTCTCTTTATGCCTCTCTTTTATTGTTGAGCGTGGTGGGAGCTTACAATTCAGTCCAGCAAAATTATCTGCATAAAGGCTCTTCTCCCTTTTGATTCCTGTACTGCTCTTGTGTTATCAGGCTATTTCTCCAATGCTGAGTACTAGGTGAGCAGTCAGTTCCTCCAACTTGCCAAAAACCCACAACCCTCACCTAAAAACAAACCATTGCTGATTCTGGAAATCTGCACAAAATACCAGAAATACTTAGCGGGTATAGCAGCATTTGTTCAGAAGAAACGGAATTAATGTTTCTCATGATTGACCTTTATTCAGTAATACCTTAAGCACAGAACAAGGCCCATCCCCCAGCCAGACTGTTCATAACCTCTGGATCTCACTGAATCAATAATTTTCTCCTTCACAACAATCGCCTAATCCTCAATCTGCCATAGAAACTCTCGCTGATGCAAAAGGGCTCTCCAGACTTGCTTATCCCAGTGAAGTTCTGGCCACCATTTTATCTCTATTTTATTTTAAAAGTCAGATGCCCATTTCCTAACCTGCCCCAAGTCATGTTCACTTTTAACCCTATCCTTATAAGATAGGATATCTTTATTAGTCACATGTACATCGAAACACACAGTGAAATACATCTTTTTGCGTCGAGTGTTCTGGGGGCAGGCCGCAAGTGTTGCCACACTTCCGGCGCCAACATAGCATGCCCACAACTTCCTAACCCATACGTCTTTGGAATGTGGGAGGAAACTGGAGCACCCAGGGGAAACCCACGCAGACACGGGGAGAACGTACAAACTCCTCCCGGACAGCGGCGGGAATTGAATTTGGGTTGCTGGCGCTGTAATAGCATTATGCTAACTGCTACACTACCACGCCTGTCCTAAACCTGAAGTGTTGAAGATTACTAATTCCTTCTTGACACTTAAGAATGTCACTATCTCAGCAATCTCCTACACGCCTCTTTTGAATTGTTCTTTCTTTTGACTCTAATCGGTGCATTTCCACCTTTCTTGAACCACCACTTCTGTTTCAATTACCATTATGCAGGAATTCCAACATTCCAACATAAATTCCATTAGCTCTCCACCTCTCTTTCATATAGCCCACTTCTTTGACCAGGCTTTTAACCATTTCTCAACTATCCCTCTTTAGCTTGCTGTCCTTTTGCCCTTGTACTTTTGATAAATCCCAACAATGTAGAAATGTCCACCAGATAAATGCCAGCTAGTGTAGTTTTCCTAGGTTTATATATTTCTACAGCTAGTGAGTTTCTTGTAAAGAATCAAATTCTGAAGAATATTCATTGTTAAATTACATTGCTAATTAAAATAAAAATTGTTTTGGCACGTCCTGGGCTTGGTTAGACTAGTGTCATTGTACTGAAGAAGAGACTCCTTTTTTTTCCCTATTTCATGCACTCTTATTAAATGCTTTTAGGTTGTATATAGCATAGTCAGAAGGAAGAAAGAACTTTATTTATTCTATAATCCAAATCCAGAAGAACTCTTATTTCTCCATTTCTCTCCTCATTTATCATTGCAGTTTATTAGTAAGATTGTTAATGCGGTGAAAAACACTACGATACTGGAGAAACTCAGCAGGACGGGCAGCATCCGTGGAGAAAAGCGGGCAGTCAATGTTTCGGGCCAGAACGTTGACTACCTGCTTTCCTCCATGGATGCTGCCTGGCCTGCTGAGTTCCTCCAGCATCATAGTTTTTTTCATCCAGATTCCAGCATCTGCAGTCCTTTGTTTCTCTTGTCAATGTGGTGTACCAGTTTGCTTTCTTCTTGCCGTACCTGAGAACTACTGTAGTCGTTCTCTAAAGAACTATATTAGGATCATTTACCTTTAGTGAACTTACCATAAAAAATTTCTAAGATTTTAATTTGGGTATAATTGGATAGTCATTAGAGAGGATGTACTCTTGTAGAACCTTTACCACAACTCAATCTCAAAGGATGCTTCAATGAAAAATATGAAAGCAAAATGGCTCCGTAACTCATTGTCTCAGAAACAGAAGCTTTAAGACGAATCCACGGATACATGTTCTGGCATTGTTAATGTTATTTGAATAGTTTTTTGATCTGAACTTTCATTTGGGGTGATTGTAATGATTTTGACTGTGAAGTTTTAAAGATTTATGTTTTAAGCATTGTGTTCCCCATGTGCAAGCACTGTGCTGAGTGTTTGTGCAGTTCATCTTCTGTCTATGGGAGTTTTTGGCTATTTTTTCATGGTAGTTGTAGATGCATAGAATATTTTAGATGGATCTGGAAGCAAACTCCATTAACTCTGATCTGCTGGTTCCTGTAGATATGAAGGACTATCAGCTAGTTACCTGGTCACGTGACCAGACACTGCGGATGTGGCGGATTGATATGCAGTTACACAAGGTCAGTGGTTTCCCACTTAATAATGTACGTTGATACGATGGCCACTGTTCCCATGCCCTTGCTCCAACCATCCCTTTAACAATAATTGGCAGCTCCCTCTGTGTAGAAATTGTTCAGAAAATAGTTTTACAAAGGTTAAGGGCCACATCAGGTTTCTCTAACGGCAAGATTGACATGTAGATTTTGACTTTATATTGCATTCCTGTGCTTGACTGGAGGGGATAGAAGGTGACCAAATTCCATTACTTATTCAGTTGTTTGAATACAATTTTAGAGTGAGTGTGATTTTTTTTCTGTGAATATTATATCAGCCCATTCTTTTAACTAAACATGCAAAGCCAGAGACTGGAATTGAAATTGGTTATACATTGATAAACTGAGTTGTTACTCAATGCTTATGCATGAGGCTACATTGTACATACAGCTTATTTAATAGTTGGAATGTAATGAGAAGTTTGAGCGATGTTGATACTTGTATGAAGGAACTCATGGGTGACTGTGCCTATTAAAGCTTTCCTCACAGGCATAGGGATGGAGTAACATATAAATGTCAACTGTGGCTTTAATGGTACCACCCATGCCTCTGGTAGGTGTTTGTAGGTTCAAATCCCACTTCAGGGACTTGAGCACCACCAAGGCAGGCACTACAGTTCAGTACTGATAGAATTCTACATTGTTGGAGATGCTATCTTTCAATGAGGTAATAAGCTGTAGCTACAGTTTAAGTAGACATAAAACATCATGTGACACTACTTTGAAGAAGAGTTAAGGGAATTATTCCAGATGTTTTGGCCTTCGAAAAAATATCTGGTCATGGTTACATAGTCGTTCATAGGGGTTTGCCCTTATTTAGTAATTGAAATGGGGGAAGATGGTGGGTTGGCAGACTTTGATTGTGTGGCATTTGCAATGTGGAGCCTATGGTTATTTGTTTTACTGGTTGAGTTTTCAATGCAACTTCAGCAACATGAGGTTTTGATCAGCTATTTTGTTCCAGCTCTGTGCAAATGACATGTTGGATGGCGATGAGTTAATTGATGGTGTTTCCCTGCTCCCAGAGACAGATAAAGCCCTTCATTCACAGGATACAGATCCTCACCCAACGTTAAGTCATGTAAATGAGGAGGATGAAGGTAAGGCTGTTGCTAACTTCTAATTGTCTATTCCGTGCTTGTTTCTGTGAACCACTGCCTTGGTATTTGGAAAATGGAGACTGGAAGGCCAAACATTAACACTAAAACTGGTTAAAAACCCAAAGTCTTAGAATTTAAGAAGCTAGTCTATAAAATCTCCTGATCTAATCCCAACTTTTTTTTGATTTCCAGTTATTTGCCATTGTTCTTCATTTCTTATTCAGATGTGTCCTTTGTACACCATCAGTTGGAAGTACAAATGTGTTGTCTTGTATTGGAAGGGCAGTAAAAAGGGGGATTTAATGATATTTCCATTATTTTGCTTCAGTTTAACCATCTGCTGGCCATTGGCCATCTTGAGTTTGGCTCTGGTTGCCAGCCAATGGTTATGCAGAACTGAGGAAGAAATGCCAACTAACCTACTAATTATCACCATTTAATTTGAATGTTTTTTGTCTGATTTCTACAGTTCATTTAGCTGTACTGTCAGCCTTTTGACAAACACAGACTGCATACATATATCAGTCTCTAAACCAGCACTAGCATCATGTTTGCAATTTAAAAAGTGACCTATCTTTGCCGCACTAATTAAATTACAATGATGTGTTCTGCAATGATTTTGTAAAAGTTCTTGATAATGAGCTGACAAAGCAGTAGCTATATCAATGAGCAATAGTTATTTTGGAATTTTATAATCTATATTATAGATTTAAAATAGAGAGGGTGCAAAATGCTGATCAAGGCACACTCAGTCTTCTCAGCCTTTTTTAATCAGTGCAATTTTAAATGTTTTTTAAAACTTGAAAGACAAATTAAAAGGACAACTTAAAAATGGACAACTGCGGATATTTTATTTCTTGATCATGTCAGTATAATTCCCTTTGCACTGTGCACTTAGCAGATTTGTATCTATATTGAGTACTAGTTTCTCTTTGCTGTCTTTGTAATGTTAATTTTATATAATAATTTGGTTTTAGTAGTCATTTTGAGGAACTATATATGATATACCTGTGAACTTGGGAAGTAGGAATATTTTAGAAATTAAATTTACCAAGTGAATTTCTATTTCATGTATATGGGCTGTCCACCATAGGAATTCATTCCTTATGTTCTTTTCCAGTTAAGCAACAGGTCTTGGTCACAACTCTCTTCCGCTGCATTTTATGAGACATAATTGTGTTCCATGCTATTGATCACCGTTTTTGTTCTCTGCCCACCCATTTGTGTTTCTTTAATCAGTTATATGCATTGTTTGGACTAAAGTAACTCTCCATATCCCTTTACTTCAGCACTGAGGGAAGATTTTCATAATCATGCAACTATCAGTTCTAAACCAGATTACCTTGGACTACCGCAGACATTGCAACAAGAATTCTCATTGGTTAATCTGCAAATCCGCAATGTGATGGTAGATGAGGTATGATTGAAAGCATTGATTCATTGCAGTAGTGATTGGGCTGACTTCCTCTGGTCTTTGCAGGCCCAACTCAATCTCAAGCAATATTTCTTAAAATGTTATATGAGAAGAATATGTCTATTTTAAAGAAATTGAGAGTTGTGTTTTTCTTTGTTTTTTCCCTTTATTCTGAATTGTACTAATTAATAGTACAAAATAGATTAGCCACTAATGAAAATGGAAGTATTATTAATACTGACTTAAATGTATTTACACCTTATTACGCAAAGTTTCTTTTACTAAAAGGTACCTGACAGAGTGCCTCACTTTTTAAAAAAAAGTCAGTGGGGCCATTCTTGTTAAGAATTGAATTTTGAATTTAGAAGTTCAGACTTTGGGAAATCAGTCATGGTTTGGAGGAAAGTGTGTGTGTTTGTGTGTGTATATACTCCTTTCTCTTCGCCTCCACACTACTGATTCACTGACTCTTTTATTAGGGGTAGCCACTTCTGTTTTTAATCAACTGGCTTCTGGAAATAAATTTGATGGAAATAATGATATAGGATGTGTTGTGCCCTGTGTATATCTATATTTGGACTCATTCAAGTACTGAGTTACTGTTGAACTTTTATTTTACTTTCGAATTTTTAATAGAAAATCTACCTTCAAGAGTGGTGCAAGATAGATTCCATTTTAGATACTAGTTTGGTGAAAATTAAATTTCTCCTGAACGTCTTTTGGATCGTTATAATTTTAATCTTTATTTATGCTGGGCAAATAATACAAATGTTGCAATGTTTTTTGTGGTACAGATGGATGCTATAAATCGTAACTGCACAGTCTCGGTGCATTGTGGTAATCTACGAGTGAAGATGGTTGTGATATTTCCAGTACAGTACCCAAACAACGCTGCCCCTTCTTTCCAGTTCATTAATCCCACCACCATCAGTTCCAGCATGAGGACTAAACTCCTTAAGGTAAATCATGGGTTAAAATTAATTAATCCCATAGGAACTGGCTGTAGGCTTCCATATTCCACCCCAAAATTCTCCCCACCCACCTCACTCCACACTGTTAAATGAGGGATGAACACTTTGTGAGGATGTTGATAATGTGTGCTAACTTCAAATGCAATGTTAAGTTGAGGTTCTGTCTGCCTTTTCTGATGGATTAGATGAAGAGGATGGAGCTTTCCTGGTATCCTGTCACTACAGATTAATTGGTCCACTTCACTTTTTTGGAGGGGTTTTGCTGTGCACAAAATGGCTGCTTTTGCATTTAAGCAATCAAATTAATTAATTGCATGTGAAATATTCTTGACCAGACAATGACGTACTATGCAAATGCTTGCTAGTGTGTGTACATTGCTGTGTGTGCATCTTAAGTGATTGAGGTGGCTTATCTGTGGTTGATTTCATGTTTGGGTGCTTTTATATATCCTGTCTCTATAGTGTTTATTCTGTTTACCTGTACCTCTCAATTTCTCTGTATCTATTTTTGTCGTTATTACTGATGTTTAAGTTGTGTATTTTGTGTGTCTCTGTGGAACTACACCACAAAATGTGTTTCTCTGTGTAAGGGAGTATGGTGTATTTTTGTAGGGGACATGATCTGTGCAGTCCATTTGTTCCATTGTGAATTTTATAAACCTGTCAATTGTTGCTGCAGATTCTGAAGGACACATCGCTCCAGAAGGTAAAGCGAAATCAGAGCTGCTTGGAACCCTGTCTACGCCAGCTGGTGTCTAGCCTGGAAGCCATTGTGGTCAGAGCACTTTGTGTTATATCATTGTTCATTACTGTACGGTAGATAAAATTCTATAATATTTTCAAATTCAAAGTAGCTGGATGCATTTGTGCATGAGATGGAGTGTCACAAGAATGAAAAAATCTTATTTACATCTGAAATGGGACCACAACTTAAATAATCTAATAATCAAGTTAAGTGAAGCTCAGTATTTTGTTTTGCCTTATGAATTAGAAGGACTGGAATGGGTGAAAAAATTCTGCCATCCAGCTTTTCACAAAAGTTGTTTCAAAAGTAATTTATTTGTCTGTTGTCTGCGATCTCTGCTGCTCTTCACCTGTTTAGGAACTAGGCATGTGAAATTATGTGTAATTAATACTTGCTATTTTTATTGCAATGAGATGGCATAGAATTCCCTTTTTTTGTTACCCTATTGGTGACAGGAAACAAGTTGAATCTTTACCCGTAAGGGGAAGGTAATTTATCGTTGAATATTGTCAATGCATAAAAGAAACCCAGTGATGCCTGTCAGGATACACTAATCCTGGTGTTCTGGAGAGCTAAAAATGTCAAATGTCAGACTAGAAAGAGAAAGATTATTTCCTGCAACAGTAGGCTGCTTCTATCTCTGGCACTGTATAACCGTGTACAGTTGCATATAAAACTTCATGGGGCAATGCTGTAAATGAAAATCATTTACAAATTAAGAATTATAAAAAAAAATCCATTCAAGTCAAAGTTTCATGGAAAAAAATAGCCGTCGGTGATAAAAAAAAGACACCAATTATTTTCTGTTGGCAATTTAAAATTTACACATTTTCAGAGGAGTTTTGCATTTTTGTGTGCTTTATTGCTAATTGGCATGATTGGATTGATAAAGGCAAATGCTTGGAATGAACTGTAGAATATGGATTTCCACTCTTATCTAACTTATCTATCTATCTATCCATCCATCCATCCATCCATCCATCTATCTATCGTTGTCTTTGCTGAGTTCCTGTAGAAACAGAAACTAATCAACCTCAAAACTAATTGAACTCACTGAACAGTCACCATTGTACAAGACCTTTCCTGAAGGCAAAGAAGTCATTCAGGAATCCACATTAGTAAAAATATTTAATTGGTAACGTACTTGGATTTAGCATTCAGAGCACTGTATCTAGAAATACCTGCTTTAAAAATCCTATTGACAATATCTGATTGGTGCTAAAAAGTTTAATATAAATTTAAAACATGTAATTAGTCATTTAGTAAAAATAATTCATGGGTTAATCTTAGTGCATTATGTAAAATACTGTCTTGGTTTCTGTCTTTTCTGTGTCCTTGTTTCTGAAACAAATCACACCCCGGAGGCAAAATCTAGTCCAGTCTGTCTGCCTGTCTCTCTTTTGCTCTGTCGCTCTTAGGCCACAGGATTAGAAAGATACGGCATTTACACCAATCCTTCATTAATCCCATTATTGTCCACACGTTCTCATCAACTCTCCCCAGATTCTCCCACTCACCTTCAAACCTGCAAACTCCCTACACATGTACATTTGGTACATGTGACAATAATAAACCAATTTACCAATATTATGAGCAATTTAGATTGGCCAATTAACCTCCCAATCTGCATGTTTTTGGTATGTGGGAGGAAACCTGAGCACCTTGAGATAAGCCACGTGAACACGGAGAATGTGCAAACTCCACACAGATAGGACCAAAGGTCAGGATTGAATGTGGCACTCTGGTGCTGTGCTACAGTGCTTTCCTAAAATTGAAGTTGACTTGCTACTCTTCAGCTCTGCAGGCTTTGAGGTGTTTGTTAAGACATCTGCAGGATTTGCATGTTATGCCATAGGTGGGTCAGGAGTTGCTTAATGTAGGGATGGTTGGGTTGTGTGAGAAATTCTATATTCCTGCTATTTTTGCCCCAGTCGAAGAGGCTCAAGGCGCTTAGCATGTCCCTGGATGTTCCTTCTCCATTTTGAGAGGTCAAGGTCCAAAAATTCCCACAATTCATTGAGGACGTTACTTTTTTTTGAGGAGGCTTTGAGAGTGTTCTTGAGGTCTTTTCTCTGTCCTTTTGGAAATCTCTTGATGTGATGGGGTTTGAATAGAGTGCCTGTTTCAGGACTCTGGTGTCAGTTATCCGGACATGTGGTCCACCCCCCTCCCCAGAGCTGCCAAATATAATGGAGCCCCAATGATGGAGGTGTTGGCCTGGGAGAGGACACTTATCCTGCTGATGGATATGGAGGATTTTGTGGAGATGGTGTTGATCTGACATTTCCAGTATCTTGAGATTTCTGTTTTTGGAGGTCCATGTCTCTGAAGTGTACAGCAGGATGGGGATCACTGCTTCCTGAAAGACCATGAGCTTAGTACTGGGTTTGAGGTTTTGATCTTTGAACATTTAATGATTGAGCTATTGTGTTTACATGATGCTTATGTTTGTGCACAATTGGAGGCCGAGTTCCACGTTATTGTCGACTCTCTCACTGAGCCTACAAGAGAAGGGACCTTACACTAAAAATCTGTAAGACAAAGGTTCCACACCAACCTGCAATCTATATACAGCACCATCCTCCAGCAATAAAGATCCACAATGAGATGAAGGAAAATGTAGTTCACTTTTCATACCTCAGGGCCACTTCTCATGAAGGCAAACATTCATGATGAAATTCATCTTTGCCTCTACTGCATCAGCACAGCCTTTGACTTTCTAAGGAAAAGAGAGTTTGAAGATCAGGACATCAAACTCCATTGGTGTACTACAACAGGTAGAGCCTTCGGAATAGGTGATTAAATCATGGGGCCATTTGCTGCCTTGAGTGGATGTAAAAAAATCACATTTGTGGCAGAGTGTTGAGTTCTCCTGATGTCTTCTCTCAATGGGTCACATCAAAACTAACATTGTGATCATTTTGTCTGTGAAAGTTTGCGGATTGGCTGCCATGTAATATCAGTGAATGCACAATTATGTTTCTGAAATGTCTCATTTTACTTGTTTTGTTTGGGTCTTTGTAGAAGTACAAGTTTTCATTTATGAGTGCTAAATAGAAACTGCAAGAGTGATGTTTTCATGTTATATCACTGTCGTCATAACTTATGTTCTTTGACTTCTAGAATCAGGACAACAATGGCTCTGCTAACTCCCAGAATCCATTTGTCCTCGGAAACTCTGTGACTCCACCACTGCCGACTTTCCCAAGAGTCACTAACACGTATGGTTCCTACCAAGATGCAAACATTCCCTTTCCTCGCACTTCTGGAGCACGCTTCTGTGGAGCTGGTTAGTGAGCATTTAAGGGGAGCACTGGGAGGTCACAGCCCAGCCTCCGTTATGTATCACATGTGTGTTGTAAACACACTTCAGGTTACTTCCATCGTCAGGTTTTGACTACAAGTCTCCCCCCACCATAAGTGAATATTCAGTTAATGAATCTTTGCTACAACAAAGGGTTTTATTTAATTAAATTTAATTTAATTTGTCATTTAAAGTCGGCTTCAGTTGCCACGACAAAGGGCTGGGAAAACAGGTCCAAGAGAAACATTAATATTTAAGTCTTTTTGATCAAGCTAATGGGAAGGAGTCTGTGAAATGAACAAGCTATTTGAAATGGGGGGAAAAAACCACCTGGGCACCTGTGTTCTTCCATATGGCAACAATGGCCATTGGATGAATAAGTTGGTGTAAGTTTGTGGACCTGATTGGAGGTCCGTAACCAGTGGTGTACCTCGGGGATTGGTGCTCGGACCTTTGCATTTGTGATGTATATTAATGAATTGGATACGAATGTAGGAGGTATGATCAGTAAGTTGGCGCATGACATGGAAATTGGACAAGAATAGCGAGGAGGTTGGTTGAAGGCCACAGCAGGATGTAGCTCACCTGGAAAGTTGGGCAGAGCATTGGCAGTTGGAATTTACCAAGAAGGGTGAGGTGTTGCATTTTGGGAAGTCGAATAAGGGTGGGGCATGTAGAGTAAATGGTAGGGCACTAAGGAATGTTGATGAACAGCAGGACATGGGGTTCAAGTCCATAGTTCCATGAAAGTGGCAACATGGGTAGATAGGGTGATGAAAGAGGCATATGGCAGAGAATATAAAAGTTAGGAGGTTATGTTGCGACTTTGCAAAACACTTAGACCGCATTTGCAGTATTGTGTGTAATTCTAGTCGCCATACTATTGGAAGGATGTGATTGTGCTGGAGAGCGTGCAGAGGAGATTCACCAGGATGTTGCCTGGAATGGAGGGCTTTAGTTATGGGGAGAGACTGGATAGGCTGAGCTTGTTTTCCCTGGAGTGAAGGAGGCTGAGAGGTGACCTGACACAGGTATATAAAATTATAAGAGGCAGAGATAGGATGGATCATCAGATTCTTTTTTCCATGGTAGGCATATCAAAAACAAGGTAGTGTAAGTTTAAGGCAAATGGAAGAAGTTTTAAAGGGAATCTGAGGAGAAAGTTTTATACACAGGGAATGATCGGTATTTGGAACTTGCTGCCAGAGAAGGTGGTAGAATCAGATAAAGACACTACATTTAAGAAGCATTTAAACAGGTACTTGAATAGGCAAGGCATAGAAGTATATGGACCTGATGTGGGTAAGTGGGATTACTGTGGATGAGCAACAAGGTCTGCATTGACGGGGTGGGCCAAAGGGCCCATTTCTGTACTGTACAACTCTATGACTTGTTTCATATTATCAAAGGAAGCACAGTTTGCTTCTGTTTTACCATAGCCTTACTGTGAGGAGATCGACAAGCTTTCAACTTCTTGCCATCCATAGCAACTGGCATACCCTGTGAAAGTCAAGGGTTTACTGTACCTCCTGACATACGAAATTTTGCGTAACAAAGGGTTCTTTGGGAATCTAAACCCTTTATTAATCAAGGAAGACTTGTTTTTGCATTTGCAAAGGACAAACTACTGACTGCCAGGCAAGAATGCCCAAGCTGCCAAAAGATTGGCAAATTTTTTTAGCAAAGGAGAAGCAAATAAATGAGGAGAAATATGTCAAAATAAGGATAAACATAATGTCATTTCAGTCAGTTGTCAGAGCCTAAATCTGGTTTGCATGTTGGTCCAAATCAAATGATGACAAAATTAAGTGAATTTATGTTGTCTAGGTTATCTTGTATACTTCATGAGGCCAATGACTCTTCATCGGACAGTCTCTCCAACAGAACCCACACCCAGGTAAAGAAGGATTAATATCATTAGCAAGTTCACATTTCTGTTATTTATTTCAATAGATGAAGCCTTATAGCTTTAATGTAGCAGATGAGAATCAGCCAGTTGTACACTGTAGGATCTGTTACCAGATACCTGTGTATGATCCCTTATAAAACTGTTCAAGTTGAATGAAGGAAGATATTTTTGCTGGGGTGATGCAGAGGATTAGGGAGAAGGTTCTTGGGCCAAGAAATGCGGCTGTACAACTCCCAAAAAAAATGGCATTGTGCAGACAAAAATCAAGTTAATGCCAAGTCAACCAATTCTGTGCATAATTCTGAGTTAGTCTAATTGTTGCTAAGTTACGGACATTTTAGTGCAAGAATTTTACATACCCAAGCACTATTTATCTGTTGTCCAGCATGCCCAATAGTTTGCAACTTCATAATTCATTTCTGGTGTGATTTTTCAACCATGTTGGTTTGAGTCATGACATGCTGTTCTCTCGAAGAAGGACTTTTAATAGCACTGAACCTCAAACTGATTTGTGTTTAAAAGGTCTGGCATACTTTTTCCTACAGTGAGAGGCAAAGGTTTGTATAACTCTGTCAAACAAGCCACAGGTAGACTGACCCAAACTGAGATAACAGTCTCTGGGTGATTTCAACTGGTTTCTCCTCTAAATTAAGAGACTAGAAATGCTAGAATGAATCCTGCAAAACCAGAAGTTCTTTCATGTTTGTCAGATCAGGAATAGGTAAAAGATGTAGAGGAAATCATATGAGAGTATAGATGATAATCATGAAAGGAGGTTGTCAGTAAGGACATGAGTGGCCTCTATTCATCCCTCACTATTGAGAGCACTATAGCTAAATGTCTATTCCAGTTAGAAATACAAAAGCCATATTCACCAAAAACGAAAGGTTCTCCACTTTGCTCTTAGAACTGTGGGAGCAATCCAGGCTCTTTGGTTTGATTGCTAGATCTGTTGTGGGAAACAAAAGCAAGTCCCTGCAATGTTCTATGATAAATGCCATATCTGACACCTCCTTGTTCATTAATAAGATGAGAGCTCATGGAATTACAGGAAGCATATTGGAATGGGTGGAGCATTGGCTGATAGGCAGAAAGCAAAGGGTGGGAATAAAGGGATCCTGTTCTGGTTGGCTGCCGGTTACCAGTGGTGTTCCTCAAGGGTCGGTGTTGGGGCCGCTTCTTTTTACATTGTACATCGATGATTTAGATTATGGAGTAAATGGTTTTGTGGCTAAGTTTGCAGACGACACCAAGATAGATGGAGGAGTAGGGAGTATTAAAGAAACAGGAAGGTTGCAGAGAGGCTTAGATAGTTTAGGAGCATGGGCAAAGAAATGGCAGATGAGATTCAATGTTGAGAAATGTGTGGTTATACACTTTGGTAGAAGAAATAAACGGGCAGATTATTATCTAGATGGGGAGAAAATTCAAAGTACAGAAGTGCAAAGGGACTTGGAGGTCCTTGTACAGGATACCCTAAAGGTTAACCACCAGGTTGGATTGGCAGTTAAAAAAAAAGCAAATGCTATGTTGGCATTTGTTTTGAGAGGTATAACGTATAAAAGTAAGTAAGTGTTGATCAGGCTGTATGGGGCACTGGTGAGACCTCATTTGGAATACTGTGTGCAGTTTTGGGCCACTTATCTTAGGAAGGATGTACTGATGTTGGAGAGGGTTCAGAGAAGATTTACAAGGATGATTCCCGGAATGAAAGAGCTTACATACGATGAGCATTTGTCGGCTCTTGGACTGTACTCACTGGAGTACAGAAGAATGAGAGGGGACCTCATAGAAACATTTTGAATGTTGAAAGGACTGGACAGAGTAGATGTGGCTTAGCTGCTTCCCTTGGTGGGTGAGTCTAGGACTAGAGGGCACAGTCTTAGAATTAGAGGGTACCCATTTAGAACAGAAATGAGGAGAAATTTCTTTAGCCAGAGGGTTGTGGATTAATGGAATTCTTTGCCACATACAGCTGTGGAGGCCCGATCACTGGAAGTGTTTAAGGAGGAGATTGATAGGTATCTAATTAGTCAAGGTATCAAGGGATATGGGGATAAGGCTGGAAATTGGGGCTAGATAAGAATAGTTTAGTTTAGCTCATGGAGCAGACTCGATGGGCCGAATGGCCTACTTCTGCTCCTTTGTCTTGTGATCTTGTGATTGTTGCATTGCAAAGTCAAGAATAGCCCGACTGGCAAAGTGGGGAGTCTTCCATTTTTGATGAATGTGACTTTTGCGTTCACCCCTGGAAGAGGGACAAAGTTCCCAAAGGTACACTCATCTGTGGAGGGCTCTATTACCCTTACACATACCTCCCTGGTAACTTCCTGCCTTAAGTTACCAGAGAAGTATCTGTGAATGCATTTGCTTTGTTCAAAAAGGCTGCTTCCAGTATGAATCGTTCTTCAGAAGCCTATGCAGTACCTTCTTTACCCCTAAGAGTACTCCACTCAACCATTATTTTATTATGCATTCCTTCTTTGCCAACACTCTCTGGAAGCTGAAAGAGTGCTGGCTGTGTTGTGGTGTGATGCATTAAAGATTCTGAGGTCAGAATTGCGATGAAAGATGTTCCTAAGCTGTGAAATTTGACCCCTTAATGCCTACTGACCGTGAAACAAAGAAGCATTACACAAGGGAGCTTGCTATTGCTGTTTTGGGACCAGTGTCCGTAGATTTAATGACTTTTTTTGTTGGAGCTTTTTGAAGCAGCATTAGGGATACTGCTAATGTTGTGGTAATGCTGAGAAAACAGTGCATTTATATTTCTGGGCCTTACTCCTTTGTCAGCTAATTCCATTGCTTTATCTTCAGACCAAAAACACTTATATATTCAATCTTGTAACTCTGCTGACTGCTGCGATCTCTGCAATTTATTAATATTCATACTGCCCATTACAGAATTTTGCATTTTGTGTTTAGGTCACTCTCAGCACTCTCTGCATATCACAGTGGAGGAATCACCCCGATGAAGATCCGTACAGAGTCACAGAGTAATTTGAGGTTATATAGTGGAAGTCCAACCCGCAGTGAGAAGGAGCTGGTGTCCATTAGCTCCTTCTATTACAAGGAGCGAGTGAGTAGATAACTCTATCTGTGGCCAGTCACACAATCCATTACCTACTGCCTTTATTTCAGATGCCATTCTCTGCTAAGCCCCTTGTTTTGCAAGAGTTTCACGCAATGTGGAACTTAATGTGCACTGTATGATGAGACTTCCAGTGTCACATGGCTGAATTACGTGTTGCCGCAGCTGGCCGCTCTGCTGCTCAGAGTTTCTTACTAGACTGGCTTCATAACCATGGTCTAATCAGTGGCTCTTTATTTCTTGCTTGGCTGTCCATTTTTGAAGTCTCAGCGAGCCAGTTGCCTTACTACAAATACAAAAGGTTTAAGAAAAGAAAAGTGATGTGATGGAATTTTGTTGATGTAAAACTATAATATATCCAGAAAAAAGGTAATTAGTCAAAATCAGATAAAAATGCTGACCAGACCTTGGTCTATTACTTGATACACGTCAATATTCTTCAACAGATTGAAGACTGAACAGCTGCTTTGGTCAGTGGCATGCCAGCAACAAACGTCCTCTTGCAGATGAGGGCTTTTTATTTTTGTGGCTTTTGATTCAAATCATCGGCACCCCTGGCAACTCTGTCCATAAATTAGATGTTCTGTGTTAGAACTCTCTTGCCTGTTACAATTACACGAGGGTCAACTTTGCTTTTCTAAACCTCTCTTATAGGACTAGTGCTTTTCCACTACATGACTGCTGTCAACAATTCATGTGATGTTAACTCTGCATTAATGTTGTGTTTGTGAGTCCCTGGTCCAATGCTGCATCTTTGGTCTGACAACAGAAGGAGAGAATATTGATTGCAGATGCATGGTAGTTGCAGTTTGTTTATACGCACACAGTGCATTAAACAAATACCATCTCACTTCCCCTTGCAGCACTTGCTGTGCTGCCACCTGCAGCCTGCTTTTTTATTGTATAAACTAGGTTAATGCCCCCTTTAACCCTCCTTTAATCCTTTAACCTGGATATCTCTGCTTGCAGGGATGCTTTGGTTTAGAGCCTCACTGCTGCCTCATTTGATCTCCACTTCCTGCTTGTGCATATGTAGAATGACATCTTCAAGTCCCAAAGTGTTTACAGAGGAAATGTTTTGGTTCTGTTGAGCTGACAATTTACAAATCTGACTTTGGTGTTCAGCTGAAAAGGTTATTTGTTGGGATGGGACCATGTATTCTAATGAGTGCAATGCTGTACGAGCTATTGTTGCAGTATAGTCTTGAGGAACTGCAGGATGCTGAGATTCTCCAATGAGGAAATGCTAAATTTGGGGAAAAAAAAGTTGCTAATGTGGCATTTCTCACCTTGAGAGTCACGAGGGTCACTTTCTGTTCTGTGTTCTTTTTATACCAGAAGTGGAAATTCTGGTTCTATTTTTAACTGCCTGGAGTAGTTCTGATGCTTTAGGGTAGTGCTCTGAAATAAGAGGATGAGGGAGTCTGCTGCACAGTTTTCAGTACTGGCAGTGTAACATGGGGTTTATAAAATAAGCCTCCATCATCCTATCCAGGGGAAAAGATTAATCATTCATTAAAAGAGACCCAGCTGCATGTGTGAAGTGAGTAAGGGAGGTGTTTTTATTCCTGCATGGGATGTGTCTGGCATTGGCAAGGCCAAAATTTTATGCCCTTAAAATCTTGAACAGCTTTGCACCCTGTGGTGAATCGTACAATTAGTGGTGAACTCCAGGATTTTAACCCAGTGATGATGAAAAAGATAATCCTATATTTCCAAGTCAAGATGGTGGGTGAATTGCCAGACAGTTGTGGTCTTGTCCTTCTAAATTGTATGCCGGCTTGGAATTTAGTCAAGAAAGCTTTGGCAATTAACTGCAGTGCATCTTTTGAGCTGCTTGCATTATGTCTGAGTCTGAGGCTTTCGGGAGTTAGATGGTAGCCACATTATTTATGTTGCTAGTCCAGATAAGTTTCTGTTCAGTTATGATCCTGAAGATCTTAATGGTGGGAGATTTGATGAAGGTATTGGCAATAAATGTCAAGAGAATCATTTAGAATTTCTTTGAATATTAGCTTGTCATGTATCAGCCCAAGGTAGGAGTGGGTAGCTTCATTATCTGAGAAATTGTGAATGGAATTGAACACGGCGTCCTTCAGTGATATCTCCACTTCTGATCATGTGAATCATGTGATTGAGAGAAGATAATTGATGAAGCAGCTGAAGATGGTTGGTACTGGGAGACTGCTCCACCAGTGATGTCCTGGAACGAAGATGATTAATCTCCAACCATTATAACCATCTTGCTTAGTTACAGGAATGCCTTCAGCCAGTGAAGAACTTTCCCTTTGATTTCTATTGACTTCATGCCACACTGGCTCAGATACCGCAGTGGTGTGAAGGGCAGTTACTTTCACCTTGCCTCAGGAAATCAGCTTCTTTGCTCGTTTGGAACAACACTGCACTGACGTCTGGAACAAATTAAGGATCAGTAGGCAGTTTATTATTAAGGAACTGTTAGCACTGTTGGAGAAATTTCCATGATTGAAAATGAACTGATGGGGTTTGTGTTTGGCCAGTTTTTAGGAATCGGAGCATAGTTGGACAGCTTTCCACTTTGTCAAGTAGATGTCAGTACTGTGATTTTAGTGGAACGATTTGGCTAGAAATAAGTCATGAGCGTTAGAGAGATGTTGTTAAGGCTCAGAGCCTATGGTGAATCCTATACACTAAGCCATTTCTTTATATCATGTAGAGTGAGTGAATCAAGTTGCTCAGAGACTGAAACCTATGATGTGGGGACCTTGGGAAGAGTCAAAGATGGACCATCAACTCAGCACTTCTAGCTGAAGATAATTAAAAACACTTCAGCCATCTGCACTCCTTTGCTTGGCTCTGCCATTATTAAGGATGGAACATTTATGCACTCTCTTAATCCATTATTTATTTAATAGTTCGCTGTCCTTCATAACTGGATATAGTAGATCCGCAGAGCTTTGATCTGAACTGTTTGTAGTGAAATCAATTAGCTCCATCTGTAACTTGCTGCTTCCACTGGTTAGCCTCATCAAGTTAGCAGCTCGTTTTATGTATGTCTGGTGCTGCTTCTGACATACTTTTCAATGCTGTGCATTGAATCAAGGTTGGTTCCCTGGCTTGATCATAATTGTCGACTGATGGATATCTTGGACTGGGAATTACTGTTCTGTTGTTGCTAATAGCTCAGTGTCAGTGGATGCCCAGTTTTCAACTGCTAGTTCAGTTCTCATTCCATACCATTTCTCACACTGATGCTATGCCAGACAGTGGTGAGGATGGCACCAACATATAGACAGACTTTGTCTCCACAAGGACTGCGAAATGGTCACAGTGGACAGATGCATCTATGATTAGTAGATTGGTGAAGATATCTATTCTTTGTGTTGGTTTGCTCACTCGTTTGTTGTGAGTCCATTCTGGCAGTTCTTTCCTTCTTGATGATGGACATTGAAAAACCCACCTGAGGTGTATTTTGAACCCTGGTGCTTGCCTTGTTCTTCTAAGTGGATTACAGTGTAAAGGAATAGTGATTCAACAATTGACAGAGAACAATGGGTGGTAATAAGCAGGTTTCCTTGCTGAAGCTTGAAACAGTGTAGGGCTTGGAGTCTGTAAGAACTCCCAACTCTTTCCAGATTGTACAATTCTTTTCCACCACTTTGGTAAATCTCTCCCCTTGCGAGACAGGTCATGGGCTGGTGTGATGATGGAGAAACCTAGAAGGTTGGCTGAAAATAATGATTCTCTGAGTATCTATGTGTCAGGGAGTTGTTCAACCACTCTCTGCTCAGTTATCTCAATTTTGGCACAGGTCCCAGATGTTGGTGAGGATTTTACATGGTTTGCTGGTCTGAATTTGCCTTTGTCTTGCTAGGATTGATGATGTGGAGTAGTCTCTTCATTTTTATTCTTGTTAACAAGAACTTGTGGTGTCTCAGATGAATGAAGAAGGTGTGGTTATGGACTGTGAGCATTTAGCATGTGTTTTAGTGGTTAATGACTTTCACACAATGTCCTCGAAGTTTGGTCAGCTCTAAGTTCATCCATCTTTCTTGGGAACTTCTTGATGGAAGATAGAATATGGCTATATCTGTCTTGTTGTGCAAGAGGAACTTCAAATCTGGAAATAGCAGTTGTCTGATGAACCTACCTTCATGCTGGCTTATAGTTTTATCTGTACAGCTTGGGTCTTGATTGTCTATAGATTAGAAACTGAACTATATTGCTCTTTATAACCAGCTTCTCCCTGAGTGTCCCATTATGAAGTTTATCTTTTTTGTATGTTTCATTTTATTTTATGTGTGTGTGTTTTTCTTCCTGTTGAGTTAATTTCTTTTTTTACTTTCTTGGTGTTTCTCCTTTATTTTTGGTGATGTTCATACTTGCAGATGTCTCCTCTCTCCAACCGGCGGCGCTGGTCCATTCAAGCCATTAATGAGTTCCCGGTACTGTGCACATTACCATCCTGCGTTTGCACCCTTGAGACTCTGGGATGGCCAGTTGCCCTCTGTCGAGTGACAATCCTTTCACTAACTGTTGGCTCCTTTCACAGACAGACTATGATTGGATATTTTTTGTTCAGTCTTCAAAAGCCGCTCACTCATGCTGGGATGGTTGCAAGTTCATGACTTGCGCTGGCCTGAAGGACCTACAGAGGCTCCTTACACTTGAATGAATCCAGACAGGAAGCATTAGTGGACCATCCAGTCGTAATGGGTTTCACAACTGAGCTTGCTTCTGTACTTAATTGAGATCCACATTTGTGAATTACTTAACAGCAAGTACACTGGATCGCCTTGGTTGTGATTTTATGTATTATTTTACCTTCTCAATCCCAAGGGTGCTAAGGACAATTGAAGCATCTTAGCTTCTACCCAAGATCACTTATTTCAATATAACTGGAAATTCAAAGTCTATGTGAATCCGTATCTGTTCCCCTGATTGGAATGAGATAAGGTGCAGCTGGCCATCCCACTCTTGGGCAGTTTGAAACAATCCCTGCTTTCCACACTAATGTTTTTCCTTTTGTATGACTTTAATTCCACTAGATAGTTACTGTGCTTAAGTAACTCTGCATGGTATGCATGCTACTGACCGGGAGCTGGGCTTTTATTATATGTATAATTATTTTAAGAAAATGCTGTTCCATGTGCTGTAGGAGCATTGCTTAGCCCTGCTGATTCAGGAACCACCACAAAAAAAGTTTGTATATAGAAGTGTTAATTTATGCTGTACATGTGTAGGTGTTCAAATGGGACTTTTATATGCATTTTAGTGAACCTGAGCAGTGACTGAACCTCAGGACATTGGTTTGTGTGCAAAGCTGCATGATCAGTGTGTCACTACATGGTGGCAACTGATGACAAACTAAGAACAATGGAGGAAATTGGTCCTTGTTGTGTGAATTGTGAAAAGGCCATGGAAGTGTGCTACAAATGTTTATAAAGCTTTGGTTCACTAGGAAAGTGCTTGACCCTGTTGGGTCTGATACATATTTATTACTATTACTGTAAGAAGAAATCTTAATTTGCTTTTCACTCAGGTCCACCACTTTGGTTCTTAGGTTCAATTTGATGTCTGAAGAACAGACTGACTGATGCGAAAAACAAACTGCTGGAAGAATTCAGCAGGTCAAGCAGCATCTATGGAGGAAAAGGGATGGTTGACATTTTGGATGGACACCCTGCATCAGGAATGAGGGTGTAGAGGGAAGTTAGCCAGTATATAAAGGTGTGGGGGAGGGTAGAGACAGAGGCGAGTAGGTGATAGGTAGAAACAGATGGAGGGGGAGGTGTGTGGGGAAATTATGCAGGCAGAACGGGGGAGGGGAGGGAGAGGGTAGAGATAGAGGTGTGTAGATAAAACCAGGTCAGGGAGGTGCACATAAATCTCTGTGTCACCTGGACAGGATCCCTGGATTGTGGTGCGGGAGGAGGTGAAGGGATAAATATTCCACCTCCTATCGTTGTAGGGGAAAGTGACTAGGGATGGTGAGAGATGGATGGGAAGGGATGAGCGGACCAGGGAGTCACGGAGTGTGTTCCCTGGGTAAAGCAGAAAGGGGAGTGCGGGGAGAGAGGAAGTTGTGACTGATGGTGGGATCCCGTTGGAGCTGGCAGGACTGGCAAAGGCTATGCTGGATGCGGAGGCTATGCTGGATGTGGAGGCTATTTGTGACTTTGAATATCTGTGTAGAAAATGTGCTCACATTTGAAAAGGATTGTCTCGATATCACTTTATATTCCTGTTGGGCCTGACTGGAATTTTGTAAGCAGGGCAGAATAATTAATATCTTAGTGGTGGCATGCTTCCTCCATTTCATGCAGATTAAGTGTGGTTGGCTGGGAACCACTGATGGATCAATTTCCATAGCTCCAGACCCGAAATGGGCTTCAAATGCCACTGGGTAACATTCAGAGTTGTGTTGATACTTTGCTGGGATCCTGCCAATCTTGCTTCCTCTGAAGATAGTGGCTCTCCTCTCTCTGCTCTGGTAGTCCCTCGAGTTCCCAAATCAGTTTCCAAAGGTTCTGCAAAGACAGTTGTTTGCCTAGGCCAAATAATTAAATAACATAGCTGTGAATCAGTTTAGGCCGTTGGTAGTGTTTCGTAAACCTTTTATCTAATACAACCCAGAACAAGATGGGGTGCTCATTTTATTGTTACATGTTCATAGAATAATAGAATCACAGGATTGTTGTGACATGGGAGGCCATTTGTGTCCATGCTGGCTCCAAGGTAGCATTCCCATCAATTCCATTTCCCTGCTCTTTCCCCCTTACTCTACTCTGTGAACCATTTGCTAGTGGAAACAGTTCCCTGTATTTAGTCACTCTAAACATGCCATGATCATGTCCACCTCTGTCAAGTTTCTTCTCTGCTCCAGGAAGGTAGCTGAAGTTCTTAGGGCAATTCCTGTAAATATTTAAAGCATCCTTTTTAGCATCTTCACATCTTACCAAAATTTATGTGGCCAGAATTTTTCACAGTACTCCAGTTCTTCCAATAGACAGTGTTTTGCTCAGGCTGGACACAACTTCCCTGCTTCGGGACTCTGGGTGTTTATGAATTCCAGGAGCCTATATGCTTGACTGACTACTCCATCAACATGCCCTGCTGCTCTCAAGGACTTATACATACATGCACCCAAGTTTGTGTGTCCTTACACATCCTTCAGAACTGTGCCATTCAGTATATATTATTTATGTTCCTTCTGCCAAAGTGTACTGCTTTTGAATTTTTTGAATTTCATTTGCCACTCTTCTGCCAGCCTGTCCATATCTAACTATTATCATTTTCCTCACTGTTCACCACTCTTCCAAGCTTAGTGGTCGTCCAGCAATTTGGAAATGTTGCAATGTTTAAATCATATATTAAAGACAGCAACAGTCCCAGCACGGACCTCTGGGTTACACCACTGTCTGTTATTGAGTCTGAAAGAAATAAGTTGTTACTGTAACTGTATTTCTGTCTTTAACCTAACTTCATATCCATGCTCCTGCTGACCCTCCATGGTACTCAGTTATGCTACTTAGCCTTTTGTGTGAGACTTCATCAAACAGCTTCTCAGAATCCATATACATGACATCTATTGTATTCCCTTCAACGTCATTTTCTGTTACCTCATCAAAATGTTCATTCAGGTTAGTCAAATATATTCTGTCCTTTATCAACTCAAACTTCTCTAAATACCTTTTTCATTCTTTTTCTGATTATTGCCTCTAACAAGTTTCCCCACAACCAAGGTTAAACTGGCCTGTAGTTGCCTGGGATGTCTTTACGTTTTTTTAGTAAGTGGTTACACTTATTACTTTCCACTCCCCTTGCACTTCCCCACTATTTTGGAAGCATTGGATGATTATGCCAAGCCTTTCTGCAGCCTTTACCTTCATCACCCCCAGTAACCCATCTGGACTAGATAACCTGTTTATTTTAAGTGTAACACGGACAAAATGCTGGAGGAACTCAGCAGATCAGGCAGCATCTATGGAGGGAAATAAACAGTTGACGTTTTGGGTCGAGACCTTTCAGCAGGACTGGAGAGGAAGAGGGCAGGAGCCAGAATAAAAAGAGAGGGGAAGGAGCACAAGCTGGCAGGCGGTAGGTGAGTCCAGGTGAGAGGGGGAAGGTAGGTGGGTGGGGGAGGGCAAATGAAAGGGAGTGATGTGAGAAGCTGGGAAGTGATAGGTGGAAGAGGCAAAGGGCTGAAGAAGAAGGAATCCGATAGGAAAGGACAGTAAACCATGGAATAAAGGGAATAAAGGTGGGGAACCAGAGGGAGGTGATGGGTAGGTCATGAGGGTGGGGGAGGGACAAGAGAAGGGGTGGGGGGGACCACAGGAATGAGAGAAAACAAAGGGGAGGGGTGGAAGGGAAAACAGGGGAATGGTTACCTGAGGTTAGAGAAATTGATGTTGATACCGTCAGGTTGGAGGCTACCAAGTCTGAATATGCGGTGTTGCTCCTCCAACCTGTGTCTGGTCTCGAAGTGGCAGTACTGGAGGCCGTGGATAGATATGTCAGTATGGAAATGGGAAGTGGAATTGAACGGGAGATCCTGGCTGTTGTGGCGGACGGAGCGAAGGTGCTCGATGAAGTGGTCGTCCAATCTGCATCAGGTCTCGCCGATGTAGAGGAGGCCGCACCGGGAGTACTGGATGCAATAAATGACGCACTCAGATTCGCAGGAGAGAGGAGGTTAGGGGCAGGTGTAACACTTATCCCTCACCACCTTTCAGGGCCCGAGACAGTCCTTCCAGGTGAGGCAGCACTTCATCTGTAAATCTGAGGGTGTCATTTATTGCATCTGGTGCTCCTGGTGTGGCCTTCTCTACATTGGTGAGATCCGATGCAGATTGGGTGACCGCTTCATCAAGCACCTTCGCTCCATCCGCGCAACAGCCAGGATCTCCTGGTGGCAGCCACTTCAATTCCACTTCCCATTCCCATACTGACATGTCTATCCATGGCCTCCTGTACTGCCGCCTTGAGGCCAGACCTCATATTCCATCTTGGTAGTCTCCAACCTGATGGCATCAACATCGAATTCTCTAACTTCCAGGAACTACTCTCCTCTGTTTTCCCTCATTCCTGTGGCCACCTCACCCCTTCTCTTTCCTCTCCCCCTCCCTCATGACTTGCCCATCACTTCCCTCTGGTTCCTTACCTCCTTCCCTTTATTCCATGGTCTACTATCCTCTCCTATTGGATTCCTTCTTCAGCCCTTTTGCCTCTTCCACCTATCGCCTCCCAGCTTCTCACATCATTCCCCTTCATCCCCCCTCCCCCACCCGCCTACCTTCCCCCCTCTCACCTGGAATCACCTATCACCTGCTGGCTTGTGCTCCTCCCCCTCCATTTTTATTCTGGCTTCTGGCTTCTGCCTTCTTCCTTTCCAGTCCTTCGTGAAGGGTCTCGACCCGAAAAGTTGACTGTTTATTTTCCTCCACAGATGCTGCCTGACCTGCTGAGTTCCTCCACCACTTTGTGTGTGTTGCTCCAGATTCCAGCATCTGCAGAATCTCTTGTGTCTCTTATTTTAAGTGTAGCCAGCTTTTGTAGCATCACCTACTTTTCAATTTTCACTTCAGCCATTTCTCTGCTATCTGCCCTTCCAGAGAAATTTCGGCAGCATCCTCTTTTCTGGTAAAGACCTATACAATGTGCTTGTTTAGTGTTCTGTCTCTGCCTTCTGCATTTATGCATTAATCACCTTCTTCATCCATAATTAGCCATTCCTTCCATTTATTACACGTTTACTATTGCTTTCCTGTTGAATATCTTCCCGCCTTAGCTTACTATATTTCATCATCTTCACTTGCTTTGTCATCCAGAGAGCTCTGAGTTTGGTTCCTATACTGTTCCTCCTATGGGAATGTAAACCAGTACCTGAAACATTGCCTCTTTAAAGATTACACCTAGGTCAGAATATCATTTCACCTGTTTGTATTTCTTTCCACTTTATCCTGACCAGATATCTTCTCATCCTATTTCATTATCCCTCTTCCAAGATCCATGTTACATTTTTCCTTGTCTCTCTCCATTATTAATTTAATCCTTATGACCTGACCATTATCTCACTACCTAGGAACAGATTCCGAATACCTTCTGCCTCATTGGGTTGGAAGCATGTTGGTCAAGGAATTTCTCAGCAAGTTCGTCCCTTGTCTACCACAATGTTACTTTAATCAGTGCTATGGTTTTTGAATTCCCTGTGTCACCTCTTCAAAGTTTTTGCATATTCCTGTAACTTCCCTGCAGATTTTCTCCTCTCTTTCTTCGTTTGTTGGCCTGTAGAACATTGCTTGATTGTTCTCTTTTTGTTTCATAACTCTAACCAAATGGATTCTGTACTTGACCTCTCAAGGACTTTCTTCCATTTTAGCACCATAATGTCTTGCCTAATCACTCCTGCTTCCCACCTCCTTTCTTACTTTCCTATTCTCTCTGTCCTGGGATGTTAAATGCTTAGTTCTGTCCATTTTTGATCCATGCTTCCATTCTAAATTTATTCCACACACATGAAATAGCTTCCTGACTAATACTATTTTCTCAGAAGTGCCAAATTTTTGTAAAAGTACTCTGGCTGTACAGTTGATGCTAACATCAGCTTGCTCATGCTCTAACTGTAATTATTCCCTCACTAGATCTACATTCCAAATCATTATTCAGTATGAAGTAAACTTGGAGACAGTTGATGTAAAAATGTTGATCATATGTATACATTGAAAGGGTTCAAATTAATATAGGAAGTTTTGGAAAAGCATTGGGAAGAAAAAGGCACATAACTTCCAATCCAGACACTAGGGAAAGTGGATAGAAAGGTGGAATGTATGTTCAAAGTGATGGGACAAGTTTGTAGAAATCATGCTGAACCTTTAGTTGCAATGGCTCATGTATGCCTAGCATAAATAATCTAAAATGTATTGGAAAAAGAATTCAGGGAACTTTTACTCTCTATAGAGAGTGCAAGGAATTTGCCATGTTCTGAACTACCTTAACTTAAATATTCTCTTTGCAAAGAAAGGAAGCCAGACAAAGTAATATACAGTAAATGGAAATGATTGAAAAGTAAATTTACAAACGGATATTGGAAAGTGATTGATTTTTTACAAAGGTTCATAAAAGGGAGTGAGAAGTGGAGTGACAGAGAGAAGTTGAGGGAATAGGACCTAAAGGTTCTGCTACCTATGATAAGGTGAAAGTATGCAACACACTGAAGGCCAATACTGTAGGAGCAAGCATTTGGAGCCACAATATAATATTGGTGAAGATGGGATTGGGATCAGCTGAATCAGCTGGGATTTTTGAATGAGGTAGTTGGAATGTCAGGTTCAGATCAGGTAGTAAGGCTCAACTGCACCCTCTTTTTAATGACCACTGTATGATAAAACAGCAATTTGTGATACAAGAATCATGATTACAGTCCATATACATGGACTTACATTGTAGAAGCTCCATTGTGGAATAAAATTTTACATGAAACCTCCAGGTCCTTAGCTCTTTAAGCTAATATCATTCGAGCCCGACTGATGGAAATTGGCATTTTATTTGTACGTATAGCTTCACGGTTATTAATTGTTTGTGTTCTATCTTTCATTATTTATCTCTTAGTTTGGTTTAAATACAATTGGTTTGAATCACTGGGTTTAAATAACTACAAACCTTATCCGGTTCACATGACAACAAACATTGCACAAATAATAAGCTTTTAATTGCACTTAAAGCTTCAGTAATGATTTCCTTCTCATGCTTTGTGAGTAAAAAAAAAAGCATAAAATGCTTCCCTGATTTGTCATTGACTTATTTAAATTGTCATGGACCTTACCTAAATATCAAGAACAAGATGTTTCCTTTACACAGATAGGACTATGAGCCTATGAGTCTCTTCAGGTGCATTGTTGACTTCCGCATTTGATCTAATAATTCTCTCGGACTCTCATTATTGCGGGTAATTTAGTTCATGGAACTTTCAGCATTCAATCTGCAGTCGCCAACCCAAGAATAGGCACTGAAAATTCTCAGGTATTCTTCACTGAGCACAGTGAATATTCCATTTAGATGAGAGACAGGATTGTGAACTTTATTAAATATTTCCCTGTAGCCAACAAAAGAATACACAGAATAAAACCCAGTAATATACATGGGTTTTAATTAAAATACAGAAAATTGTTTTAGCTCCCACAACTCACAAAGCCCAGAGGTTTGTTTAATTTCCAATGACTTTCCTTTAATTTCTCTTAATTTTGTTTTAATTAGTGTACCGGGATAAAGACGCACATTCTTCCCTGCCCCCCAAGAATTGATTATGCATTTGATGTTGATAAACTTTTCCTGTTCACAGAAATCACGTCGATGGAAAGGAAAGCGAGAAGGGACTGATGCAAACAACAGACCAATCAAAGCTGCAGGGAAAGTCATCATCCAGGACATTTCCTGTCTCCTTCCAGTACACAAGTCACTGGGGGAATTGTACATGTGAGTGTCAAAGCCACATTTACCATTGTATCAACATGTAAACTTTTACAGTTAGAACAACTGACATGCATTTCTGGACTTTCCATCATTTTCTCGAGCAGCTGGGGCTGGCATTAACTGCTGGCCTTTCCAGCAAGATCTACATCCTGAGAATGAATTTTAAAAAAAAAGACTAGAATTAAAAATAAATACTTTCCAGTGGAGTGTTTCTGCCTCCGAGAGATACAGTGTTTTCAGTCCTGTTTGTTTTAGGCACAATGTTTCTTCCCTCTTTAATGACTCGAACAATGATTTTGAGGTTCACCATCGCACACAGACTTATTGCCTCAATGACAATAGTAATATTTTCCTGCGCCAACCACTTGTATGTTTATGAGGCGAGAGGTGGGAGTGATCACCAGAAAACTATTGCAGTTTCCTTGGATTTGCTTCCATTAGTCTGTGTCTCAGAGTCGTAAAAATCTCACAATTTAACAACCATGAGATATAAAGTTAGTCTTGGTCAGTGGTGCAAAAGGGACAGTATTGG
This sequence comes from Pristis pectinata, assembly GCF_009764475.1. NCBI lineage: Eukaryota > Metazoa > Chordata > Chondrichthyes > Rhinopristiformes > Pristidae > Pristis > Pristis pectinata. The sequence goes on from NC_067417.1 coordinate 43,353,192, forward strand.
ATCTGATCATTATGTGTGGTGCCAGATATTTAATTTCATTGACTACAATGGATTTAACTAACTACCAAATGAGGTGAATTTCTAGTTCCCAGTCTCTGGGTCACACTAATGCTGTTTACAAAGGTTGCATAAAAGTCAAGATTTTCTATTGTAAGGTTCACAAAGCAGCTTTGTCAATTTCCTTGTGTAATGCTGAGCAGAAACTGGCATTGTCAGATCCCAGTAGTTAACTCTCTCAAAGGGTATTACACCAATACAACCGACACTCTTCCGACTACAGGGGACTGATGCTACTGAATAAGTGGATGCTCAATGGTAGGAGAGTAAGGAAGAGTGTCTCCAGTCAGTCAGTAAGACCCTCTTCAGGAGGATGAAGAACTGTGCCCACAGATGGCATTTTCCTTCTGTATGGAAGCAATGGAGACCTTCAAAGGCTATAGCCAGGCGCTGCTGACAGGAAGTCACCCAGGGAATTGTCCATAGGAGCGTGAGTGCAGCCTTTGAATGTCTGCACTTTGCAAAAGCCTGCAATGCAAGCAAATGCCTGCACTCACTTTGTCGACCTATATGGGGGCTGACTGAAGAGTGAATGAAGTAACTCTCCTTGAGAAGGGAGTTTGAGAGACCTCCCTAATGTGGGCTGCACACTGTGGCACGTAGTAGAGATCAGCAGCAGTGGCCTACAATGTTCCTGAGGCTCGGAAGCAGAAAGTGATATGCCGGCATCCGCAGACAAAGTAGTCAACGCACATGTAAGGCCTCATTTTAAGGTTGCAGGAAGTCAGTAGTCTCATTCAGGGCAAAGAACATAGTTTGATAGTTGGCATTGTAAATAGTGCAATGTTTTAGAGAAAACAGGATTAGTAAAACTGAAAAACAAAAAATCTGCAGATGCTGGAAATCTGAAATAAAAATATGACAAAATTTGGGAAAAAAAACACTTGAAGACATTTTATAACCTTTGGATGTCCTCAAGCAATTACATTCAAAAAAGGTATTTTGGAAGCTTAGTCAACATTGTAGCATAGAAATATAGCTTAAAGTTCAAGGCAGAGTCAAGATTTTATTAATTCTGAGTTGCAATTAGGAGAGGTGAATGCATTGTAGTTACTTGGAGTCTAACACAATCAGATGGGTGGAACGGACACCCTGTTGCTTACCAAGGCAAGCCCTTCTGGAGTCTGGCTTGGGCTTTTTCATTATAAGTTGAGATGTTAACAGAGCTGGACACTGAAATCGTCAGCAAAGAACTTCAATCATACAATTTCAATGGAGGGAGGATGATTGATGAATTAACTGGAGGTAATTTAGCTGAGGATATATTCCAGAGGATCTCGTACAATGATGTCCTCTAATGATTGGCTTTTAAGTATTTTCAGAGAGAGCAGGCTTTTATGTCCCCATCTGTTTGGATTGTTCTCACATCTTCACCTTTCACTGCAGACTGAATGTGAATGACATCCAAGATACTTGTCAGAAGAATGCTGCTGCAGCTTTGTCAGTTGGACGCAGAGACCTTGTTCAGGTACTGAAGCTGTTCAAATTTTCCACCTGATAAATAGGTGAAAGAATTTCCACAATCTTCCCTCCCATTGGTTTTAAGGTGATTCATCTCCAGTTTCCTTGATTCATTCTATTTTCCTTCCCAAATACAATTGTAATGTTAGGCATCCACCAGCCCTCTGACACTCCTACCTCTTTTAACCAATTACTAAATATGTGCAATGTGTCTGCCTTCTTGCTTTGATTGCTTCAGTTAATATTTCTCTTTTTGTTTAAATAAAATTATGTCACACCCAACATCACAGCTGGCTAATCATTCTGCCTGCTACATTCTGAAGTAGAATCACTATTTAAAATTTCTGTCATTTTGCTGTCAATGTCTGTGATTTTATACTTTCACTGAAGGATCCTGTTCTTAAACTGACTATACTTAAGTGCCTATAGAATATTTTAATGTAAAATAAGAAAACAGAAAATGCTGAAAACACTCAGCAGGTCAGGCAGCATCTGTGGAAAGAGAAACAGGTAACATTTCAGGTTGGAGACTGTTTCTTAGAACTGCAAAAAAGAGATAAAAAAGGTAATTTTAAGTTGCAGGTAAGGTGGCAGGAGTTAATGGGCTGTTCGAGGGTGATTACACTTCTTTGTATTATATACTTCTAATATTTGAAAATATTGAAGTAAAGTCATTATTTAATATTTCTGCTGTTTCACCCTCACTGTCTATGATATACTGTCGCTGAACAATTTCGTGCTTAAACTGACTTAAGTGCCTTGGAATATTTCAGTATACAATAAAAACAGAAAATGCTGGAAATACTCAGCAGGTTAGAGTGGAAAGAGAAACCGAGGTATTGCTTCAGATCAAAGACCTTCCTCAGAATTGGGGGAGATAAAAAAGGTAATTTGCAGATAAGGTGGCAGGAGGGTCAAGTGAGTTAATAGGGCAGTTAGAGAGTGCTTATGCTACTTTGTTTTGTGAGTTGCTGATAGCAGGTCTGTGGCACATGCCAAGCAGGTCGGGCTGTCCCAGCAGAGAAAGGAAACTGAGCCAATATCACAGATGGATGACTTGCAGCAGGATGGCCAGTTCAGAATATGCAGTATACCTTTGCCTTAAAAATATTCTAAGACTCTGCTTTTTTGAGGTTCGCAGTCCTCTGAAAGAAAAAAAAAGCCTCATCTTTGTCTTAAATAGGAATCCCTTATGTTTTAAACAATGACCTTTTGTTTGAGATTCTTCCACAAGAGGAAAAATCTCCATATTTACCCTGTCAATATAACTCAGGACCTTATTTCAATCTTTTCTCCATGCAAAATACCATACAATGTTTAGTCTTGATTTTTCCACAGCTTGATGTCGTCCCTGATAGATCTGCACTGTTTCTGGACTTCATTTGCCTGCCACACAGTGCTCCAAAATCTGTAATTACTTTATTAATGCTCCATGCAGATTCCACCTATCCTATACCTGCTCAGCCTTAAACCTTGGACTCCCTCCTAATTTGTGCCAATTCCCTGTTCATTCTTGGGAAATTTGTATAATAATTCTAACATGATTAATGTAAGTTTTCTGTCCTTTGCGCATGACACAATTGACAGAATTAGGCTGCCATTGGGATCTGAGTCACCAATTCTATATCCATTTTTCTCTCTTTTCACTTTTCTGTACTCAAACCAGACCCATTCTAAATCCTTTTTATGATGTTTTGTCTCCATTTCACCCCTCTCAGTAATTTGGCTGCTCAAATTCAATGCTCTTCAAGCTTCCTGCTCTCTTGTTGCCATCCCAGCCTTGACTCTTTCTCAGAGAAGCTTCTGTCTTCCCTGTGCCTCTCTGGCATATTCTGAAGGGCTCATGGAGGCAGAAAAGGACTGAAAACAGTGTTAAGAGCAGGGGAGACATTCAAGTAGGGGATGGTGAGGGGGTAGAACAAATATAATTCCAGAAAAATGGGGAAGGGAACTTAAAAATCTTAAATAAAGCAGGAAGAAAGGAAGTTTATGATAGATATTGAAAACTCAACACTGCAGAAAGCCAAGAGGATCATAGGAGTGAAGTTAAAGTTAGCAGAGGAGAGAGGATGCAAGAGAAAATATTTGCTGGTAAAATTAAAGGAAACCTGAAATCTTTTATAAAAATGTGAGCAGCAGGAGGGTTGTAATGGAACGAGTTGGACCCCAAAGTAATAATTACGGTGTAGAGGAGGAGTACATGAGTCTGCTTCCAATTGAAATTATTTCGTTTGATCTCACACAAGTAGGGAACAATAAACATTGATTTTAAGGAGGAAGACTGATAAAATAGAGAAAATATTAAATAGCCTAAAGTTTCTAAAAATGGATAAATTATCCAGGCTCTTGAAATAGTGGATGCTCTGATTATTAGTTTTGAATGCTTCTTGGCGAATAGGCACGGTGCTGTAGGACTGGAAGACCACTAACCCATAATCTTTGTTTTAAAAGGGAGAGAGGGGCATGTCAAGTAATTACAGGCCATGCAGCGGTTACGTTCTATTATTGGAATGATGTCTGAGGGATATAATAAATTCTCATTTATTAAGGCACAGTTTAATCAAGGAGAGTCATCTTGGATTTCTTAAGGCAAGATCTTGGGTTGAGAAGTTTGAAGAGGTAACAAGCGCGGTCAATGAGGATTGTGCATTTAATGTCGTCTATATGCATACCTGTAAATCTCCTGTGTACCTCTTCTAGTTTAATCATGCTTGCTTTTGAACTGCCTTATGAACTTCCTCCTCTCGATCTCTAATCCCCTCTGGCCCAACAGTGCTTTAATTTAAAAATAGAAAATACTGGAACTAGTAGGTCAGGGAGCACTTGTGGAGCAACAGTTATGTTTCAGGTTCATGACATTTCAATAAAATAAGGAAAAGCTGGGGAAATACCTTCTAAGATTCAGAGAAAAGGTGAAATAGAGAAAGGAACAGTACAGCACCCTCTTAAAGTTCTATGCCTCCTTTTCCAGGATGGGATTTAAACTTGTGATTTTCTGGTGGAAGCAAGAAAAATCAGTAGATTATTGTATATTAACAGAATCAAGAGAGATGGGGTTAGTGAAGGAAAGTGGCACTGAGGTAAAAGTTGATCTCTTTAATGGTAGCGGTTGAATGGCCTACACCTGTTTCTGTTTCTGCAGCCAGGGTTGAAGTTTACTAACTGAAACTGAAATTCATGGCATACTCTGTTATATTGACTTATTCTGTTCTGAACTTCTGTTTGTAGCATTGCCTTGAGTTTTCTTCCTGCATCCTTTGTTTTTAAAATTCAACTTTGGTAGCATCAAGTTGTATGGTAATCTCAGTCTCTGTTATCTTCTTCTTGGTTTTTCATTTTTTTCTTAAACTGCAGGCACAATATGGTAAGGTCGATAACCTACAAACTATTAGTACAAGATTTCTGACAGAGAGAATATGGTTCATTTTTATGATGTAAAACACTTCGATGCTGTAGGAATTCAGCAAGCCAGGCAGCATCCAGCCAGACCTTTCTTCAGTCCTGACCCGAAACGTTGACTGTCTGCTTTTCTCCACAGATGCTGCCTGGCCTGCTAAGTTCCTCCAGCATCATCGTGTTTTTCATCTAGATTCCAGCATCTGCAGTTCTTTGTTTCTCTGCTTCATTTTTATATTCAGTTCAACCAGCAACTGGCTGATGAACCAATTAATGCTGGACAAACTGTGCATGGAACCCAGCATGTAACTAAGATAAGGTATCTTTATTAGTCACATGTACATCGAAACACATAGTGAAATACATCTTTTTGCGTAGAGTGTTCTGGAGGCAGCCCACAAGTGTCACCATGCCTCCGGCACCACTTAACTCTGCTATTTCCCAATCTCTTGGTAACTTACTAATTCATTATTCACTTGCTTGCATTCTAGGTGTGGTCTTTAGCTGCTGTTGCCACAGACTCCTTCCTCAGTCCGCATCCAGATCCTGACATAGAGACGCCATGGGCACGGCATCCGTTTGGCAGGCAGCTCCTTGAGTCGCTGTGAGAATGAGTTTCTATAATAAAGAAATGGCAGAGTGGGCAAGTGTTCAGAGACTGGAAATTACTGGAAGCATGGTTGCAACCAGTCACTAAGCAGGAAGGCTATGTGAAAAATCCTTTTGAAACTATAATAAATGCAAGAAAAATCACAAGCTTTATATTATTTGGGAACTTTATGAATGAATTATACTGTCTTTCTGTAATTCTTCAACTGTTATTCATTTGCACCTGGAATATGGGCATCTCTTGCAAAGCCAGGATTTATCGCCATCCCTGACTTCTCTCAAGAAGGTCTGAGAGAGTGGCCTCCTGGAGCAGATGCAGTCGTGGTGGTGAGGAGCTGCTGCTGTGTAGGAAGACAGCACACCATCACCTTCATTCATAAAGTTCTTTGAAAATTAGGTTTTGACCTGCATTTACTATAGTTGCAAATGGATACCTCACGGTTACTTACTGTCTAATGAAGAAGCAGATGGAAGCTGGTCTTATGTCATTTAAGATGTACTGAGCATATAGGACTGAGCACTTGTGCAAATCTTTTTAGTGTTTTGCCCTGTTTCACAGAAAGGAAGCTTCCACTTCTACAGTCCCTTTCACATTGTCAGGGCATAACAAGATTTGCAACAAATTCAGTGCTTTTGAAGCTTTGTCATTATTGTCAATAAGAATAGGTGATCTGGGCATTATTAAGTTGCTGATTGTGGCATCTTGCTGTGCACCCATAGTATTACCACAAGCAACTGAAATAAGTTTCATGCAAATTGAAATGTGTTTTTGCTTTGGTTTTCACTGTACCCCTTCCTTCAGAAGGTGGTGACTTAGAATGGGGTGCCATTTCCTATATTGAAGGAGCTCTGTGTATCACCTTGCTGTGTGAATGTAAATGATAAGTGTTGGTGGATGGGTTTCTTGAACATAGAGATGAGTCCACTCAGACCTCAGCTGACATCTGCAAACCTGTGCAGTTCGGGGAAGGGGCAGTGGCCATTGCCTTGTTATTTATGCAGTCAGTTGTATCATTGATCTACTTGATGAGCCTAGCACCTCACCATTAAATATGACATCTTCCTGAACATTTAGTTCAGTACCATGCAGTGCATTTGCTCCCTGAACCATTTGCAAAGAACAGTACAAGGAAGGAAGATGGAATTTTAACTTCTTACTTAAATCATCCTAATTATTAGAGTTTTCAATGTGTGTCAAAGTCTGGTGACCTAAAACAATCAATTTCAATATGTGTCCATCTGGCTTGGTCAGCTACTCAGTAATGTAAACCAATTGAATATATCTTGCAGTTTCAAATGATGGGCTAAATGTGGTAAATGCTTGTCTTTATCTGTACTTAATCTTTGAACTTATCCAGTCAATCAGGATAGTATTAAGCTGTGGTTGTTTATCATTTCTGGGTAATTTTTAAGTGTGGTTCTGATAATGTATAGTCCCCCTTCCTGCAATGGTTTATTGATGTGTGTTTCTCCACAGCCTGACCCACTACAGTACGATACACGATGTTCAGACTCTAGCGATGCTATGCAGTGTGTTTGAGGCCCAATCTAGGCCTCTGGACTGCTATGGCAGCATGGGCACACAACTGTACCAGCGCAATTCTATCTCCACTCCCTTTCTACATTGTGTAAGTGTATATTTACTGTGTTCTAGTCTGGAATCTGTTCCATTTAATGCTTTGACTTTTAATCATACTGTGTAGGTATAATAATCAGTCCTGCAGGCAGTTCTGTACCAGTCACAGTGCCGTGAGCTAGAATAGTTCTAAATGAAATTCTTGTGCAAACCACATGTACTGATGGAGAGAACAAGATTCTAATGTGTTGTTGTGCAATGTCCTTCCTTTGGTTATTGAATTGCTTGTATTGAGCCTGCCTACAGCCGAATCCATTTGTGAACACGCACTTCACTGTTGAAATGATAGCAGTGAATGCTTTGGGGCAATTAAACATTTTCAGTCCATCAGACTCCACACTGAGCAGTTCCTCCCAGACTAAAGATCCCCTTTTTGTGTGATCACCAATTGTGTATATTAGGGCAGAGTTGGAGTTGGGGTTGGTGTTCAGGTTTCAGCTGTTTGGGGCATGGTAGGGATAGAACTCTTGGGTTTGGAACGGGAGCATTGAAAGATTAATTTTCCATTAATGATAGAGGGAGCATAAAAATTACAAAATCTGTTTATTTGTAGCTGTAAAAGTTACTTCTGTGTTTATCTGGAACGTGCTGAACATTGTTTCATGTTATCTGAATGTTATATGTGTCTTGAATTCTGGTTCTCAATACCAAGGTTCCTGTGAACATTTTTATAAACTAATTGTGCCAGTGTTCTTTTACCCTGCTCTGTAGACTATTCTAAATATCTTTCTTTTTTTCCTTAGTCAGGCTATGCTTCTTCAGGTTCCTATTCAAGCACATCTGAAACTATTGTTGGGTCCACTGGCTGGAACATAGGTAAGATGCTTCTGGGAGGTATTTCATAAAGAATGGAATAGCAGGTGGCATAGTTGTAAAGATGTCCTGACTGAGAAGCTCCTCAGTAGTTGGAAAGGAATGCCTGGGAAAACATTGGGAACAAGATCTAATCAACATTAGGAATTTTCTGCAGTGATGTTAATAAGCAAAATAAATTAAAGCACTTCACTCTAAAATTACATCACAGTATATACTCCACAAATCTCATTGTCCAATAATACATCACAGTGTACTCTATAAATCTATTTCTATTTTGGAGAACATCAAATTTCTGCAACATTCCATCCTATGCTCTAGCATGCAATTGAATAATTTGTACAACACCCCCATATCCATATAATTTCCCCATCTGTCTTGTGCATCCTAGAGGAATTCTTTATTCAACTTTGCATGACATTGCTGTGTTATATCTACAAACTCCTTTTTATCTTTGGGTACGTATCACTTCTGCTTTTTACTATAATCTGTATTTCAGGAAGCTTGGCTTCTGGGGCCACCAAATGGATAGCACAGCATGCTGTAATTTCACAAAAAAATGAAAAACCGAGAAATGCTAGAAATACAAAGCAGGTCAGGCAACCTCTGTGGAGAAGAAGCAGTTAACATTTCCAGTTACTGAGGTTCCATCAGAACAGGGAAAAGTTAGAAATCAAATAAGTTTTAATTTGTAGAGAATGGGTAGGGCGGAGGGAGTATTTGTGATTGGATGAAGGTGAAGAGAGACTAAATAGCACAAGTGCTAGTAATGCCGGTTGAGAGAGGGTGCTAAAAGCTTGTTAATGGCAGTTGATCTGTCTGGAGGAGGAAGAGACAGTGTTCCTTGATGTAATGTTGGACTTCATGGGAAGAAAGTACAAAGCCAAAGACTGTCAGGTCAGTGGAACTGGGATGGAGGCAGTCGGAAGCTTGGACTATAATTTCACGTTGCTGAAGTGATGATCCGTCTTGACTACTCTCACGATTCTTCATTACCTGTAAGATTGCAAACTGTGATAAACCAAGTAGCATCATGAATGACCACAGTATGATCCTAAACCCTTTGTTTCTCTAAGCCACTGAGATATGCAAGGTGTTCGGGTAGTAATATTGAGGGCTTTCAAATTTTAACCAGTTAGTGATTGATCTGTTGCCTCCAGTTAATCCATTACCAATAATGCTAACACTATTTCAGTGGCTCGGGAATCAGAACATCTCAGTTCTTGGTGCTATGAGTCACCAGATGACTACCGTTATGGAAACCACATCTATGCTGATCCAAAAGAGCGGGAGAAGGAGCAACATGAAAAGAACAAAAAGTAAGTTTTCTCATTTCTCCTTACAATATACACAGTCATTCAGCCCATTAAGTCTATGCTGGCTCTCAGGGCAATCCCATCCCTTCCTATCCCCTTAATTTATTTCCCTGTAATCTATTCTCTTTTACATCACCATTAACTTCCCCGAATTCTCTTAATGCCCACCCACACTAGGGGTAACTAACAGTAGCTAATTAATCTGCCTTCTAGCCCAGTTTTGTGTGGGAGGAAACTGGAGCACTGGAAAAACCCACGCGGTGTCTGGCAGAACAAGCAAGCTTCGCAGAGCACCAGATCGAATCTGGGTCACTGCAGCTATGAGGCAACAGCACTACCTGCTTCATCACTGTGCACACTATACCTGCTACGATATAGAACTGAGTCAGGAAAACTCTGATAACCAATCAATGAAGCTTTGTTTTGGACTTTTTAATTCTAAAAATTGTTTTAGTAGCACAAGCATTAGCACTCAGTATCTCTTCCAAGTGGTTATTGTTCATGTTTGAATTCTGAATGTAAATTATTTAGCCTTGCAAGGCTCAATAGGAATGCCCATTCCCTCCCTCACAGCTACATTCATAGATATACTTTCAACAGGAGTTGCTGTGAGTAGAGAGAAAGTGGTTGAAGTATTTAAAGCAGTAAGTGAGCAGGCTGGTGTTTGAAAATGTAGGCGATTGGCTCGTGTATTTAAGTGTTTTGTTTAGTTGGGGATATGGGGTTAATTAGACTAAAGAGCTTGGAGGTAGAAGATTAATAACAAACAAGATTATTAACTATTAAAACAGCTACTAATAACATTTCAAAATTTTAAAACTAATTAAGTAAATTGGAAATGCAGTTTAAGCAATGTGTTACTGCTGGATCATGTGGAAATTGCTGGAGACCAGCTAGATGGCCAAGGATCCACTATTGCCGAAATTGTTTACAGCTCAGAGTTCATGAGCTGGAGTTTAAACATCAAATCTTGTTTTCTCCCACCCCCCACCCCCCCCCATCAAAGTTCCCTTTGACCTCTCTTATTCCAAGGAGAACAACCTCAATCCTCAATTCTTCCATCCTAACAATGTCCACTGCATTCCCCATTCCCTTTATTGTACTTCTCTGATATTCCATCGAAAATTTCAGTTAAGTTTGTCAAATACAATCTGATACTTGCAAATATGTGCTGGCTTTCCTTAATTAATGCAAACTCTCCAAGTGCTTGTTCATTTTTTATGTGTTTATTTCTTCTAAAATCTTACCCATCTCTGATGTTAATCTGATCACCTGTGGGTACTGAGAATGTCCTTGCAACCTTTCTTGATCCACTGGTGCCTTGCCTCTGTCTAAGGGAAGATTGGAAGACTGGGCTTCCTCTGTCCTATGCCATTGGGTACAATGTTAGTTTAAAAAAAACAAAAGTTCACATTGACTATATCAAATTAATTTAATGGTGAAGGAGTGGGGCAGTGGTCTTTGAAAGAGAGAGTCACTTTAGTGCTAGTTAAAACATGCTGCATTATGGAAGGACATGGAATGTAAATTTGTGTTGTGATCCCTACATTTTAAAATCTTGATGTCTGCTTCTTAATAACTTATGGGGCTTGGACGTGACGGTCCTGGCGAGCTCCTGCTCACCCAACCTGGAATATCTAACGGTGAAATGTCGACCATTCTATCTGCCAAGGGAGTTCACTTCAGCTATCCTGATGGCAGTCTACATCCCACTACAGATGGACATGAAATTGGCACTCAATGAGCTTATAGTCCATCGTCAACAATCTTGAGACAGGATACCCTGAGGCCCTCTTCATCATCGCCGGGGACTTCAATCAGGCCAACCTCGAGTGTGTTACCAAAATACTATCAGCACATCTCCTGCTCCACCAGGGGTGCCAACACCCTTGACCACTGCTATACAACCATCAAAGATGCCTTCCGAGCCCCCCCTCATCCTCACTTTGGGAAATCAGACCACCAGGCTGTGCTCCTTCTCCCTGCATACAAACAGAAACTGAAACGGGAGGATCCAGTACAGAGAATCGTGCAGTGCTGGTCTGAGGAAGCAGATGAGCTCCTATGTGACCGCTTTGAGACAGTGGACTGGTCCACGTTCAAAGATTCAGCTGCCAGCCTTGATGAGTATGTCACCACCATCACAGACTTTATCAGCAAGTGTGTGGAGGACTGTGTACCAAAGAAGACAATCAGGGTGTTCCCAAACAGGAAACCATGGATGAAGCGGGAGATCCACTCCCTACTGAAGGAGAGGACTACTGCACACAAATCTGGGGATCCTGATCTGTACAAGAAATCAAGGTGTGACCTTCGGAAAGCTATCAGGGATGCCAAGAGGCAATACCGACTCAAAATAGAGTCCCTGACCAGCCGTCAGTTGTGGCAGGGCTTACATGCCATAACAGGCTACAAGACGAAGTCGGGCTGCATAGCTAACAACAGCGCATCCCTTTCTGATGAACTTAATGCATTCTATGCACGTTTTGAACAGAAGGGAAGTGGATTGTCACCATCCACCCTGACAGCCTCCAATGCAGCTGCACCTGTGATCACAGAGGAGGACGTAAGATCAGTCTTCCGGAGTGCGAACACGAGGAAAGCACCTGGCCCAGATGGCGTACCTGGCCGTGTGCTCAGAGCTTGTGCTGATCAGCTGGCAGAAGTGTTTGCGGACATATTCAACCTCTCCCTGCTTCAATCTCAGGTTCCCACCTGTTTTAAGAAGACCATTATCATCCCGGTACTGAAGAAAAGCAAGGTTAACATGCCTCAATGACTCCTGACCAGTGGCTCTGATGTCCACCACCATGAAGTGCTTTGAGAGGTTGGTCATAGCACGCATCAACTTTAGCCTACCAGACAACCTGGACCCACTGCAATTCGCCTATCGCCGGAACAGGTCTGCTATGGATGCCATCTCCGTAGCCCTATACTCAGCTCTGGAGCATCTGGACAGTAAGGACACCTACGTTAGACTTTTGTTTATTGACTACAGTTCTGCCTTCAGTACAATAATTCCAAGCAAGCTTGTCACCAAACTCCGAACCAAGGACTCAACACCTCCCTCTGTAACTGGATCCTTGATTTTCTAACAAACAGACCACTATCAGTGAGGGTAGGCAGCAATACCTCCGACACGATTATTCTCAACACTGGTGCCCCACAAGGCTGCGCCCTCAGCCCTCTACTCCCTATACACTCATGACTGTGGCCAGATTCTGCTCTAACTCCATCTACAAGTTTGCAGATGATATCACCGTTGTAGGCCGTATCTCAAACAGCAATGAGTCGGAGTACAGGAAGGAGATAGAGAGCTTAGTGGAATGGTGTCATGACAACAACCTTTCCCTCAATGTCAGCAAAACAGAAGAGCTGGTCATTGACTTTAGGAAAGGCGGCAGTGTACATGCACCTGTCTACATCAATGGTGCTGAGGTCGAGAGGGTTGAGAGCTTCAAGTTCCTGGGAGTGAACATCACCAACAGCCTGTCCTGGTCAAATCATGTAGATGCCACGGCCAAGAAAGCTCACCAGCACTAAAGAAATTTGGTTTGTCCCTTTTGACTCTCACCAACTTTTACTGACGCACCATAGAAAGCATCCTATCTGGATGTATCACGGCTTGGTACGGCAACTGCTCTGCCCAGGATCACAAGAAACTGTAGAGAGTTGTGGACACAGCCCAGCGCATCACGGACACCAGCCTCCCCTCCTTGGACTCTGTCTTTATCTCTGGTTGTCTTGGCGAAGCAGCCAGCATAATCAAAGACCCCACGCACCCAGGACATTCTCTCTTTTCTCCTCTTCCATTGGGTAAAAGATACAGGAGCCTGAGGGCACGTACCACCAGACTTAAGGACAGCTTCCAGCCCACTGTGATAAGACTATTGAACGGTTCCCTTTTACAATGAGATGGACTATGACTTCACGATCTACCTTGTTGTGACCTTGCACCTTATTGCACTGCACTTTTTCTGTAGCTGTGACACTTTACTCTGTACTGTTACTGTTTTTACCTGTACTACATCAATGCACTCTGTACTAACTCAATGTAACTGCACTGTGTAATGAATTGACCTGTACGATCGGTATGCAAGACAAGTTTTTCACTGTACCTCAGTACAAGTGACAATAATAAACTAATACCAATACTCCCTCAGGCAGTGCGTTCCAGATTCCAGTCACCCCCAGGAACCTCTTACTCCACACCTTAAACCTATGCCCTCTGGTCTTAGACACCTTCTACCTCTTACTCCACACCTTAAACTTATGCCCTCCTACCATGCGGAGAAGTTTCTCACTGTTCCCCTCGTGATATCGTACACCTCTGTCAGGTCCACTCTTGGCTTCCTCCGCTCCAGGGAAAGCAAACCCAACTCTCAGTCTCTCCTCTCCATCCAATAACCTGGGACTTTGGGAGATTTGATTGTAGGAAAAAGAAAAATCGAGAGAATCTCAAACCAAACAGCTTTAAAGATGTAAAATCTGTCCATGTATTTCCCACATTGTTTGCATCGTTTCTGAATTTGCGATTCATCTTGCCTTCCTTCAATTTCCAGGCTACTCGATCCAGCCAACATGTTGCAATATGATGATTTTAAGAAATGTTATGGGGAGATTCTGTACCGCTGGGGTCTGCGAGAGAAACGAGCAGAGGTCTTAAAGTTCGTCTCTTGCCCTCCGGACTCTCATAAGGGAATTGGTAAGTGCGGGTTTTAAAGCAATGAGCTCTTTTTGGAGTGGGTTTATGCTTCAAACTCCTGATATTTCAGTATCCATTCCACATGGGAATTTTACAGTGTAACCTTTTGTCTAGTAGTACTGCATGTTAATTGTGACTCAGTTTTGTTGGTGCACAAGTTTTTTTTTAAAGAAAATAATAAAAAGGGTTATGAAACATTGGTCTTTATCACAAAGGGGTTGTAATACCTCCTGTCCTGTCTGAAGTATTGTGTCCACCACCCCATCCCCAATAGCAAATTTCCTGCATACTTATCCCCAATACCAAATCAAATATGAGTTCTGAAGATGGCAAAATGGTGGACATTGCTGAGTTACATATATAACCACAATGCACCCAAGAGCACTGGAAGTTTTGAAGTTGTTGATCAATTCCTCTTCTTAAGCGTAGCTCCTCTTTTAAAACTGGCTGCATCTTCGTGTTGCAATATCATGTGAGTTGCCCCCAACTGTGAATGCTCAGAGACTTCCTTCAAAATAACCCTGGGCTTTCAAGCACAGCAAGTCGCAGTAATTTTTTCTGGTGCTTCATTACAGTGTTTTGAGTTTTTAAAACAGTTCTGTGTAGAGATGTGTTAAGTGTAGTCTGTTCCTTTAGTGAGACAGGGCATTAGTCATCGTAGAAACTTCCCTGATTGCAGGTCCATTAACACGTGTGTTTGCCTGAAAACCATGCATCAAACAGTGGGGACCCCATGCCATTTTGTCCCTGTGTAATAATTTGTGTCTTTAAACATTATCAGTCAGTCTGCTTTTTGCATTCATATGCAATAACCATCTATGATTGAAGTCGTAATGGAAGACACTCCAACCACTGCAAGAAGTCACTGAAGGACTTGGGCAGTGCTCAGATCAGCCATGGGGAGCCACACACAGCTGATTTTACAGGGTGTTTGCTAGTCATACTGGACAGGAACCCTGCATTTCGAGCATTGCGTACTCGGGCATTCTAGAAACCTTCTAGGTCCAAGATGAAAGAGCAGTTGGAAGGAGTCTGCATGGGGGATAATGTCAAGAGTGATGTATCAATGTTGGAAGGAGTTTAATCACATCACATGCATAGTTCGAGGACGAGCACATCGCCAAATTTCTCCTACCAGCAAGTGTATAACCACACCAACACCTTCCATTGGATCTGTCACCTAACTATAATCTCTATCCACCACTATCCTCAAACACACTCTTGCACACTTACCACCAGTTCGCACCCCCCCCCCCCCCCCCCCCAACACACACAACTTCTACCTTGTACACAATTCCAGCTTTTCAGCAACAATTATAATCTTTTCTGGCATATTTGACTTAGATGTGACATTCTCATGTGCTCTCTCCCGTCATGCCAATGTTGTCCCTTGTTATTCTTCTTTCAGATAACTAAGACATTGGTAATAATGATGACGGCACCTCATTATTAAAACTTAACATGTCCCATTTACACCTACAGTCACCAGCTCAGAAGCAGGCTTTCTGAATAGCAGGTGGTGGTTCAGAGGTGGGTCACTAGGCACAAGTGAATTTCAGGCAGGCCAGAGGAAATTGTAGCTCATATGCCAGCATCCCAAAAGTGAGGTTGCACTCCCTCAACGAAGACCACAATGACTTTGCCAAAAGTTTTTGTATATGCATATGGAGATGCTTGGACCATGCAGATCTGCACAAAATGTCATTGAGCGTAGGGGAAATCCAGATTTAAGCTTGCACACAGGCTTACGTAGAGCTTGGAGTCCACCTGTTCGGCATGGAATCATGGTCATCTCCATGTCGGTATGATCACAAAATCTATTCAATAAAATTTCACCTTCTGTGAGAATACAGGCAGAAGTCCAGCATTTCGTGGAAGCTGAGACTTCTGCCATTCAATCTCAAACAGCTGTAATTGCGCCTTTGGATTCCACGTGGGCTCATTTCAGACAAGGGAGGATAGGCTAAGGCATTACAGAATGCAGGCACTAAAGTAGTGCACACTGACAGGACAGCAATTCCTTGCTATTGGTATGATTGCAAGTACAAAATCACTGACTATGTTGGCTTGAATGGTTGTTCTATTTATGATTAATGCTCAGGCAAACAAAGGTCACCCACACCAGAGGGATGGTAGTGCGGGAACTGACACTGGGGTTTGAGTTTCTCTCTGTGATCGCTTGTGGGAGGTGGGCATCACTGGGAGCTGAGCATGTGTTAATCTCTCTCAGTAAACGTAATGAAGACATGCCTTCCATGTCCACTGCATAGCTCCCTGGGATTGTCCGGTAGCTTCAGCACAGTGAATAAGCAAGCACAAAGGAATGAAGATTATATTTCTAAATTAGGATGACATTAGAATTTCCAGGTGACCTAGATGGTAAGTGGCCATTTTCTGTGTGCTGTGGAAGAAACAGTAATAGGTTGTGACCAACCATTTTGTACATAAGGTACACTGCTGTGTTGCATCAGTGGTGGACTAGTGTATGTTCACAGTGGACTTGCAATGCTGTGAGCTGATGTACTGAATGAATTAAAGCTTCATTGCCTTTCCAATTGTATTAAAAGAGTGATATAGATGATGTGCAACTTGGAGTGAAATGTGAAGGTGATAGTGCTTCTATTTGCATGCTGCGCTTGTCCTTGGTGAATTGTTCATGGGTTTGGACTGGGTGAGTAATTGCAGATGGTACATGCTGTCGCCACAATGCCCAGGTGGTTGAGGGATTGAATGCTTACAGTGATGGATAGGATGCTCATCATGAATTTCTTTGCCCTTGGTGCAGCAATATAATTGAAAGTCAAAGTTAGGAAGTTAGATTCTCTCTCACTGGAGATTTCCGTTGCCTGGAACTTTTGTGGCCTGAATGTTATTTGCCACTTATTAGTCGATGTCTGAATATTGTCTAGGCTTGCTGTATGCAGACGGGCACTGCTTCATCTTCCGAGTTGAAAGTGGAGTTGAATGTTGTGCAGTCTTCATCTTCCAGCTCTGTGATGGATGGAAGGTCATTGATGAAGAACTGAACATGTTTGGCCCTAGGACACTGCCTTGAGGAATTCTTGCACCTGCCCAACTCCTGAATGAAGCCCCATAGAGTACAGTGAGTTTTCCTGCAAGACGAGCCCAGCATATCTGCCAGTAATTAAACGTCTCCTATAAATAATGCAGGTCCAGGGCATCTGTCCACTTTTCAGACCTCTTTACCATGTGTCCCCTGCACTGTATTGTGTACGTAAAATGTGAATCAGTGTGGCAGTGCGGGCACGCAGTGAGTGGCATACAAGGATTGGCTTCATTCTTCAACATGGAACCTTGTAGTACAACATCACAAGTTTGCAAGATTACATTAACGATGCATCGCAAATTGCATTTGAAAATGGACATAAATGGAGACATGGGTGCATTAAAATCGTGACCTGCACGAACAAATTTCGATCCTGTTTTGTTTAATGTCCATGAATGGTGTTTTTGAGTCCGTATAAATTTAATATACAAAGAAGGTATGTGGTGTGCATTTGCCCCTCCATGATAGTTTATGATAAATGATGGGTATTTGTCCATATTTTAATCAGAAATTTAAACAGGATGTGACAGATCTAAGCATAGGAATGAGAACTTTTTTGAGTCTGTTGCACCTGTAAAAGAAATCCCTAATTAGTGAGAGCTATTAAGTTTAGGGCTCCAAGGGACGGGAAGCAAAGGCTGATAATTGGCACTGAGACACAGACAGCCTCACAGGTACAGATGGTCATGGCACAAGAAGCTTAAGAACATGAACAAGTTACTCCTCCTTATTTGTAAAATCTGTAAACGAATATTATGTTTTTTTGTGAGCTACCTCTCTAGAACATGGCAGTGATTTGGACAGTTGAATTTAATATGTAGTAATTTGGGCAAATGTTCTTTTAATAATAAAACCAAATATGTGAGTTTAGTGGCATGAGTTCCATCTTTCTTCAAACAGGGAACATTTAATATCTCACCTTAGATGTAATAAAAGTGAATTTCAGCTTACTGAAATAAACATGTTCCTTTGTCTCTGCAGGAGCCAGTGTACAGAGCTGTCAGTAACAATCTGATAGCTTTAGCTCTCACTGCCACTTCCTTTACTCATAAGGGATCCGGTTGAACCATGTTTGGTGGCAAGGTTGTTCTGCCTCTCATTCTGAACACTGGCAAGGCCTGGAGGGATGAGGGGTTGGAGACGTGGAATTGTCTCAAACCTTCTTAATAATATCTTAAACTTTGAACTATCGATGGAGCTTTCTTCAAAGTGGAATCAAAAGTAAATACATCATCAGAGAGCTGGTATACTACAGCTCGTGTCACTATGCTTAAGCATCGGAAATAATTATATTGCTCATGTTGCTTTAACCTCCAGCAGCTTGCATGTTCTCCAATGTGAATATTCGCCTCCAACATCTCCTGGAGACTTGATTGGAAGGTGGTGAAAATAGTAAGGTTCAAGCCTCTGTTTTGTTTTGGAAAGGTTTATATATTGCATGTCAATTATTGCACACTTTGTTTTATACTACCTATGTGCAATTATCTTAAATTACAAGCAAGTATACAAAATATACTAACTGTAGACAGAAAAGAACAGTCTGACCTTGTGATATTTATAAGATAAGATATCTTTATTAGTCACATGTACATCGAAACACACAGTGAAATGCATCTTTTGCATAGAGTGTTCTGGGGGCAGCCCGCAAGTGTCGCAACAGCATGCCCACAACTTCCTAATCCATACATCTTTGGAATATGGGAGGAAACTGGAGCACCCAGAGGAAACCCATGCAGACATTGGGAGAATGTACAGACTCCTTACAGGCAGCGGCCAGAATTGAACCTGGGTCACTGTAATAGCGTTGTGCTAACTGCTACATGTGACATAAGGATTGACAAGTTCACCAAAATTAGTTTTATGATTATATTTTTACACAGTTGACAAATTAGCAGATTTAGATAGCAAGTCTTTTAATTTTAATTCAGTTAATACATTAATGGTTTTCTCAAAGCTGCAGCAGTGATTTGAATAGCTTACATGACTTCCTCCATTTAAATTGTGCATCAAAGTTGGGTTACACCGGTAACTTACTTAGCGCTATCCCAGAAAGTGCCGATTCTTTATAGTGTTTTTGCTCCTCCAGTCTAAATATTCATAAGTATGTACCGCTCTTTAAAAAAAATACATCCCACTGCTATGTGCTGCTGTGCCAGGTGTGGAAGTCCCCTATGTTTCCTGCCTGTTACTCTTGTAATTGAGGACAATTGTTGGTGCTAATAGGAGCGTGGTTTCCCATTGTGACACGCGTGGAGGGAGGTTTTGATGTTGTGGCTTGGGGCAAAGGCATTGGGGGAAAGCTTGCACAAGGATGTGCCTATGTAAGGAGGATGCTTCTTAAAATGGATTGATGGTGGACAAAGGACACTAATTATGGAGAAGAAATTGTTACGTAAATGAGTTTATAGATATCACGTGTTGTACTTAATGGAAGATGTGGCAACTTTAAACTGAGTTTAAGACAGAAATATTTGGACAGTACTGGATGTTTTTGCATTGCATTAAATACCTTTAATACAGTATAACTTTTCCCTACTTTCTCCTTCAGAATTTGGAGTGTACTGCTGTCACTGCCGCAGTGAGGGACGAGGGACACAGTGTGACATTTGCAAAGGCTTCACCTTTCAATGTGCCATCTGCCATGTTGCTGTTCGAGGATCTGCAAACTTCTGCCTTACCTGTGGGCACGGCGGCCATACCAGTCACATGATGGAGTGGTTCCGGACCCAGGAAGTGTGCCCCACAGGCTGTGGCTGCCATTGCTTGCTCGAGAGCACGTTTTGAAAATAGCCTGGCGCCACTGTTGGTCGTAGGTGAACCTGGATGGCATTTCCATCTTTTGCTCTTCACTGAAGCTGTGACAGCTAGTTGAACCAAGATAGGAAAACGTCAGCCAGTGCAAAACTTAGACTGGAGCTTCATTGTTTGAGGTGCCAGGACAAAGCCCTCAGCATTTCAAATCATCTGGTCTCCTTTCAGAGGGTGAGGCGATGTGGATTGCACATTGTCTCACGACGATGAGTGGCCAAATTCAAAAGCAAAACTTATTTATAATTTTATTTTAAGGAACACGAGCTAAAGTTGGGTATTTGCTTCCTTGATGATAATGGTCAATGTGCAATTGTCATGCACACTGACTATGAAGAATGATGTGCAGCTACTGCAGTGCCGGAACTGAAACGATCACAATGAAAAAGACCCAGTTCAGCAGAAGTATTACCCCTTGAGTGGCCTGTGTGCAGGTCATTTGTCACATCTTTGCTGTTGATCTATTTCCGTGCTGCTGGTGTGGCGTTTGATGGTTTTCACAAGTTGAAGAGGGATAATTAAGTTGAGCAGAGGTGCTGCCTTCATTGCTGGAAACTGGATAAAAATCCAGCACAGACCTCCATCCATTGACTCGAAATATCCGACTAAAGAATGAGTTTGCTGGTGTTGATTGTCAGATGGGCATAAGACCAGGACACAGCTTCCTTGAATTTGGCACTAATTTGGGAATGTCATTCAATATGTGGGAAATTGGAAAAACATTCACCAGGGGACCCTCTCTTATGGGGATGCTCAGGTACAGAATATGCCAGGATAGAGGGAGCTTTCCTCTAATTGTGCAATACTTGGTACTGACACTCGATGGACTATTTCTTAACGCTAGCAGTTAGGAAGAAATGAAGTGCAGGAGGGCAGGTTGAATGCTGTGCCATGTTTTACTGCCTTTACTGTGACCGTAAGCAGTCCTTCCAACAAGGTTGGTAGTTTTTGTCAGAGCTGACGTATTCTCTGGCAACTGGCTGGTGGTAACATAGATTGATCCATAGTGCTGGCAGGCAATTAAGTTAACCAGATCCTTTGCTATTGTTACTGGGATAGGACCTGCTGATTTGTGCAGGAGATGCACAGTTCCATTGCTAACATTTTGGTTTTCACTGGGCACTTTAATATTAGATGGGAGCATGTTATCTTTGCTGAGAATGTGGGACTCCAGTCCGAGCACTTTGTCCGCAGAAGCAGTGAAGCTTGGGGGAGAAGCAGCACTCAGTTTACGCTTAATTGCAGTTTAATGTGGGCACCCCAT
The DNA here is from genome assembly GCF_009764475.1 of Pristis pectinata. NCBI lineage: Eukaryota > Metazoa > Chordata > Chondrichthyes > Rhinopristiformes > Pristidae > Pristis > Pristis pectinata. The sequence continues at coordinate 43,374,324 of NC_067417.1, forward strand.
ATATGGAGTCAAGTTCTTGAATATGTCAGAATTGCTGAGCGTTTCTCTGAGCAGGTCAGCAGATTTCCAGCTCTGTGGAGTGTTCAAGGGATACCGGAGCTGAACACAATTTACTCATTGACAGTAAAATAAATAGTAAGATCCTCGTAATTTTATTTGCAGAACTACCCCCATTTTCCTTGGCCTGTTCAATGATGCTTAAGTTAAAGACAGAACTAATCAACTGAAGTACTATTTGCAGCATCCTAATATTACAGTTGTATGGCCGTGTCGGCTTTCAATTTACATGGGTCAATTATTTAGTTTTTGAACAATTGACAACATGCTTCCTGTTTTAGTAGCTTGCGTTAGTAGCTGCAGCCCAGAATGGAAACCCAGTATTGTATTGGTATTGAAGGGAATTGCTCGTTGTGCTGTTGACTAAAATTACCCCATTTCTACCATGTGGTGATCCAGATGGTATAGTTAACACTGGCCCAGTAGCCCACTGCTTGCATCTCTCCTGGCCTCGTACTCAGCGGTTTCGTTCCTTATTGCTCAGGTGTCTGGCACAGTTTTTTTTTTCAGACAGCCTGTAAACAAGTTATAAACTTTTAAAAAAATGTCTTTTTTTTGTGTGCATTGTTTCTGGGAGATTGAGTTAAGTGCTGCCTGGCTGCAGATTGTGCAAGTCCAGTAAAATCCATGACACAGAGAGGATAGGTCTGTAGAAGTGCTAACAGTTGTCTCTTTAGGAAACTGCTTGCACATAATTCTTTAGTTGGCAACTGAGAAATGAAGGCCACACCAATTTTGCACTGATTATTGTAAAGGGAAGAATCCATTGGACATAGAGGAAGCAGAAATCTGGCTTAGTTAGAAGGGAAATGTTCAGTATTAAGGATAAAATTGGGACAATTATTTAATTTAGTTTGACCTTGCAAAGCCTGCTTGTTTCCTTGTCACTTATCCATCTAGGCAACTCTAATTGTCCACTCTGATTCTAAAGACTGGTAAGGGAACGGGAGAGAAGAACATGGTTTGTATGGGCAGTTTCTTCAATGACCAGTCAAGTGTCTGTTGACTTCATTGGTTGAAGATAAGTTTACAGCACTGTTGACCATTGGAAAGGTGAGTTATCAGGCCCATGTTTTGGAATGACACACACACAATGAAATGTGTGTGGGTCATTCCAATGTTGCTATAGTTGGCCAGTCTTGGTCCATGTATTTCTGGAGGTTTCATTACAGTATCTAATGGGTCACTGGCATAATACTCTCCTGTCATGAAATGGAACCCTGATTCTTTTTCCAGTTGGATGATTCTTGTCCATCAGTCAAACAGCCTTTTCCCCATCGCTAATATTTTGATAGCTTATAAACAAAAGCATTTAAGTAAAATAAAAGAATCCATTTTTAATATGATTTCCTATTGTACTGTAATTAGAGATTAATCTTTAAGATTCCAGGACAACTGTGGAAGATTGGTAACCATAAGAGCTATGCAACCTTGAGTATTTATCTGCAATATTTTATTCTTTGACCTGAGTGCACCTGAGGATTGCATTCACAGTCGTGGTTGATTCCCGTTCAATGCACTGGGCTGTGTGCCTCTGTCATTGCAAATCCTCATCATGATAATATAATTAAATAGTCTACTATTTAAATGTTAATATTGCACCATTTCTGGTGCAAAAAATTTAGTGCTAAGTTACCAAGTTTAGGAACTGAAGTTAAATTTTGTAACTAAGATGTAAATTATGTATAAAGTAGACACTGTAAATACAGTATTGTTGAAAGTAAATGACTGCTATAGTTTGTTGTCAACTGGCATTTGATGATCTGCCAATATGTATGATTGTAATTTCAGCGTTTATTTTCTGTCTCCTACCTAGAAAGGGTTTCTATCTTCTTTTAAAAAAAAGGGAAATCGAAGCATTGACTTGGTCCTAACAAGAATTATTAACTGAAAAAGTGTGATTCATTTTGATGGGAAAAGAAGACGTAGTACAAAATAAATGTCACAATTTTAAGTGATGTGCAGTAAAAGAGAGACCTGGGGGCAAACAGTTGGTCCATTAAGGAAACGACCAAGATCAAGATCTCAGACCTGGCACAGTATACCAGACAGCAAGGTTCTCTGCTCCCCTGTAGGCTTCTGAAACCCAGACTACCCATCACAAGCCTTCCAAGGCTGTGGAAAAATACCACTAATGCTGTCTCCCCACAACCGTACAAATTCACTGGAAGGATAGATGAACACAAGTCAGTGTTCTCTCCTTGTCTAACAAGCCCAGTTACGCTCGCTCGGGGAAGCTATGGTAGACACCAGTCAATTCATTCTGAGTTCTGTCTTCTGAAGAAATTACCAAGTAGACTCCTGCACGGCTTAATCTTGGATTCACCTGTTGGCGTCAACAAGGTTAGGAACATGCAAGTTGCCCACAATTTCCAAAGTGGAACACAGTCAACATGCAGACCATGCGGGGTGAAGTCCAGAACTAGTGCAGTGAGTGGGCAGGGAGAAGCTCTGCAATTCAGTGCAGAGCAGACGGGTGAATCAGGTCGTGGGATTTTAGGTGAATCTCCAGATCTAGTTCAGATGGTAGAATGGAAGGAGGAGTGAGATCCAAATGAGGTTAGACAGTATAGTTAGATGGGCAAAAGGAAAGATTTGGATTTGTCTCCAGTGCAGGCAGTGGTGGGAAGGGTGAGATAAAACTAGTGCAAGTAGGAGGGGAGGGGTGCAGGGAGCCCATGATCCAGCAAGAAGCGGTTGGTTTGATGGTTGACCACTGGATCTACTGCAAGCAGTAGGCAGGGTGAAAGAGATGACATAAGAATGTAGCACCTAGAAGCAGGAGTTGGCCATTCAACCCTTAATGCCTGTTCCGTGCTGAATTAGATCATGTCTGATCTTTTATCTTGGCATAGCTTTCCCGCACTAACCCATATCCCTTAATATCCAAAATCCTATCAGTTATTGTCTTGAATATGCTCAAGCGACTGAGCCTCTGCAACCCTTTGGGAAAGAATTCCAAAGATCCAGTTCACAGCTCTTTGGGTTAGAGAATTCCAATGATTCATGACCCTCCGCAAAGAAAAAAATCCTCCCGATTCCTGTCTTAAATGTGCAGCCCCTTATTCTGAAATGATGCCCCCAGTTCCATATATCTCCACTACAAGAACCATCTCAGCATTCACTCTGTCAGTGCCCCAGAGACTCTTGTATGTTTCAATACAATTACCACTTATTTTCTAATGTCCAGTAACCTGCTCAGCTTTCCTTCATAAATCGACCCCTTCATGCCAGGAATCAACCTAGTGAACCTTCTCTGCACTGCCTCCGGTGCAAACATATCCAGCCTTTAATAATGGAAACAAAGCTGTACACAGTGCTTCCAGTGTGGCCCACGAGTATCCTGCAAAGTTGTGACAAAACTTACCCACTTTTGTACTCCATGTAAAAAAGACCAAAATTCTGTTAGTTTTCCAAATTACTTGTACCTGCCCCCCCCCCCCCCCCCCCACATCCCTTTGAGCACCAATGTAATATAGGCTCAAAACAATTAGATAATAGTCTGCCTTTTCATTTTTCCTTCCAAAGTGGATGACCTTATTATTCTCTATCTGCCAACTTAACCTATTTATATGCCTTTGTAGGTTCCTAATGTGTTGCAACTTGTTAACTCAGCTATCTTTGGATAATTAGCAAATCTGGCAATAGTACACATGATCCCTTCATCCAAGTCATTAATACAAATTGTAAATAGTGTGTGCATTTGGGAAGGGAGAGTGGTACTCTGGATCCAATGCAGATTTAGGGTGGGGGTAAAAGTCTTGATCTGAATCTAGTGCAGATTTGAAGGGAGAGGGAGAATGTTCTGAATCCAGTGCCAGAATCATGCCTGTGGTTTGGCAGGGAAGGGTGGGGGGTAGAGATGCTGTGGATCCAGTATATAGTTATGGATGGGGCAATGCTCTGGATCTGGTGTACAGTGGGGTGGAGGGGGTCTGGAAGGAGTTCAAGATATGTGTGTGTGGGGGGGGGGGTGTTGATGTTCTACATCCCGTGCAAATTGTGTGTGTGGGGGGGAGGGGGGGAGTGCTCTGAATCTAGTGCATGGTTGAGGGCAATGTCTGGAACCAATGCAAGGTGTGCAGGGCTCTGGATCCAGTGCAGAATGGGAGGGGGCAGATGGGAGTGTGCTCTGGATCCAGTGCAAATTGTGTAGGGGGTGGGAGTTGATGCTATGGATCCAATGTAGATTTGGTGGGGAAGATGGGTCTAGTGCAGCGGAGGGGGTGTCCTGGACCGAATACAAGGTGCCGGGGGAGGGGGGAGAGAGGAGGGGGTGGAGTTGACGGATCCGGTGCAGAGAGTGGGAGGGTGCTCTGCCTCCAGTACAAGGTACGGGCGGGGTTGAAGCTCTGGATCTAGAATTAAGGTGCAGGTCTGGATCCAGTACAAGGGAGGCGGGACCGCGGCAGTTGATGCTCCGGATCCGCTGTGTGGGAGGGGCGCGTATCCAGTCCATTTAATCGGCGTAGGGAGCGCCTGTTTTCGGGCCAGCTGTCGGCTGGAGCGCGGTGCTGGGTCCCAAGTCCTGCTGCGACCGGCCGGTCGGCCACCCTCCCCGGCCATGGCGGCCGCCGTGCTGCGGGTGAAGCGGAAGCGCGGCGCCGAGGCAGCCGAGGCCTTGCTTCTGGCCTGCAAGCGGCCGCGGGCCGGCGGCGAGCCCGTCCCGGGGGAGCAGGTCGTGCGGACCCTCTTCAGGCTCGCCGGTACTGTCGGCTCCCAGGTAAGGCCGGGCCCAAGTCTCGAGAATTGCGTGCGGGTGGAAGCGGGAAGCGCCGAGCCTGGGCCCCGCCGCCTGGTCCCCGCTGTCTGCAGCGTTGCGGGAGGGCAGCCAGCGGCCTGACACACGGTGGGATCCCCCTCACACGCTGCCCGTCTGCCTCAGTCCCCAAGCCCACCTGCCTCAGTGCCCACCTCTTGCCCATCTTGGTGCTCACAGCCTGCTCTAAGCCAACCCGCCTTGGTGCCCACTCCCTGTCTGCCTGCCCACCACTGCACCTGCCCTGTGGCTGATCACACTGTTGCTCATCCCTTGTCTACCTGCCTGCACACCTCGGTGCTCACCTCAAGCCTGTCCATCCCTCTTCTACCCCCCACCCGCCTGCCTTGGTGCCCAAACCAGCCTCCACACACTGTTTGCCTCAAATCATTGCCCAACTAACAGTGTCAGTGTGACAGGAATCTTTGGGTGCACCATTGCTGTTGCAGGTTCTGCTCATCCAGTGATAACTGGGCCTCATGAAATGAATCTGGGACATGAATTTCTTTGTAATGTTTCTCAGCTGAGAAATCTTTGTGTGTAATTGCTGAGGGTCAGTTTTGGAGCAAATATAGCAAGGCCCGCGGTTGTTTTAAATCCTGCTTTGAGTAGTAGTGATCAGAGAAATTCCCTGCATCCTGTCGTGACTCCATTTAACAAAACACAATTGATGGCAGCGACGTAACTCCCAATGATTTCTAGAATCAGTGTATTTTTTTGGCTTGGAATACACTTTTTCAGCACTTTTTTTTTCATCAGTGATACTATTGGAGCACTGTAGCACAAAAAATGATTTTTTTGTTTTCATTTGTTAATGTGAAATCAATATTCTTGTCATTCTCTGACTCTCTTTGATCAGTGGACGAGGACTCTGAAGAGAAGGTATTAATTTTCCCTCACAAAGTGAATAATCTATACACAAGCAAATTGATAAATTGTATACTGTAACCACAGAGTTTGACTGTGGCACTGTCTGTGTAGGATGACACCGTACAGAGGCACTTCAAAGAAGCCATCTCCAAGGACAAGGCACTGCTGGCTCTTAAACCCTCTGGTACCAGCGCACAGCGTGTCCAGCTCAGTGTGCGAGCCTCTTGCCAGGCAGCCAGCCAGGAAGGCCGCTACAAAGTCATTGCCAGCCACAGAAGAAATCTTTTGAAATCTCAGCTAGGTGATGAGGAATCTGGAACAGAAACCTCTGGAGCTCAGGCTGAAGAAGGAGATAGCCAGAAGGTAACTGAATGTCTCTGCTAAAGATGCATCTGTGTTAAGCTTTGGTTGTCTGCAGAGGTAATGTAAAGCACTGTGCTAAAGGCAAATTACTGTAAACCATTGATCTTTCTCAAGTGAGGTTTTGAGTAAGTGATATGAGAACCACGAGCTCGGTACTGGACAGGATCTGTTTGTCTTCGTTCACTTACCATGATTTCACCAGTCCCCACTTAAAGCTGCAGGAGCAGATTTATTTACGGGAGTGGCAACAGCCTTTTGTGTCTGCCACACATGGGCATTCTCCATTCCTTACTCTAGATACTAAGCATTTGCTAGCCACTTGTCAGTGAAAGTATCTAGAGATCCCAGGAAGCCTCTGACAGTAGGAGAGTAACTCTGAAACTGGGAATAAGAATTCGGGCATTATTTTTATGACCTCATCCCTAGCCTTGGCCAAATCTGTTGTGCCCCTACCATCTTCTTGGCTGAGATCACAAAACTGTTGAAAGTAGGGTTCAAACTATGCTATGCCACTTAGTCAAATATTAAGCCATTTTTAACAGACTTGCATTTTATTCAGGTTTTAATTGAACAAGCAAAAGAACTGTGGCGATGGTTTCCCTTTTGTGCTGTGGTCCTCCAGTGGTTTCATTAACACCAAGGTTCATTGCTAAACTTCATTCCCCAAAGCATCAGCTGTCTTGACCAAGACTACAGCAGGTCATGTAACACATTTGAGCAATGTTGGCATTACAGGGAATGGATGCAAGGCTATTTCCCCTGTATATGATAGAGTGGCATCAGATCTTCACCTTTGGGGTAATCATTGTGCTTATCAGAGGGGAGGGCCCTATAAAGGAAGGAGAGTTTTACTTAGTAACACAGGTTCATTAAACTCCTTCCTGGGCTGAGGGGGTTGTCCATTGAAGAGAAATTGAGGAAGACTGGCTTGTATTCAATGGAATTCCAAAAAATGAGCATTTCATGTGATGTACAAGACTCTGAGAAGGATTGTTAAGGTGGCCCTGAGAGGCTATTTCCTCAGGCTGGAGAGCCTAAAATAGGGGCATTGTCTCATTTAGGACTGAGACAAGAAATTTATTTGTGCAGAGGGTAAATGTTTTGAATTTATGACATCGAAGAACTGTGTTTGCCCCCATTGTTGAGTGTACTCAGGACTTAGATTAATAGATCTCCGGACACTAAGAGAATTAAAGAATAATTGATTTGCAGCACTGAATAAGCCATGATCTCATTAAATTGTCGGGCAGTTTTGAGGGGCCACATATTCTACTATTCTTGCTTTTTATAATGTTCTTGAGTTTTTCTGAAAAATATGATTCTGGTGATTTTCTTTTAAAAAAAGAAAAGCAGCACATCTTCTGGAAGTAGCCAAGATGATATTGGATCTGCAGAGGAAATTGAAGTGTTTGATATTGTCCAGCGTGAAGAGGACAAAGCCGACTTGGAGCACAGACGTTGCAAGGTAAGGGCAGGGTGCCGTGAAACCGACCAGGGTGGTTATGAAGTCAACTGGAGTGTTTACACAGAATCATTGAATCATACATCACGGACTGAGGCCTTGGAACCCATCCTGTCTGTACTCACTCACTGAAGAGCTGTCCAATTAGTTCTCTGCTGGTCTTTCTTCATGCTGCTCCAGTTTAATCCCTTGTGCATTTGTTCAGTTCCCTTTGGTAAGTTACTGTTGACATCACACACTTATAAAGTTTTAAATGAATCTCTTTCCCTTTGTTTCTCCAGACAATTACTTTCATTCGATGCCCTCTGGTAACCCACTTCTGCCACTGGCATGGTCTCATCTTACTTACTCTTCCTAAAACCCTCATTTTATCACCTCTCATGAACCTTCCATTTTCTTTGCTCTAAAGAGAACAACTTTTATTCATATCACAAATGTAAGACCCTCATCCCTGGTACAATTCTGGTAAATCTCTCTAGCACCCATTATTAAGGTCATGCCATCCTCTCTAAAGTACATTGCCCAAAATTGCATGGAACAATCCAGTTAAAGCCTAACCAGTGAATTATAAAGGGTTAGCTTATTTTTTGTGCTCTGTCTTTTTATGAAGCTGATGATCCCATGTACTTCATTGGACCATCCAGTAGAAAGTACTGCTTATGCGCTTTTTGTAGTATATGGAGCAGTATAGTGCACAGGGGCTAGATTCTGCCATTGAGATTAACTCGGGGATGTGCAGAATCAGGTAGCAAATTATGGTCTTTGGTAAGCGAGTCCACAGTGTTGTGGTTACAATAGTCCTCACTGAGTTTCTAAGGAGATTCAGTGTGTTTCAAAAACTTTTTGTTTTTATATCTTTGCCTCAATGGCCTCCTTTGGTGCATAAACAAGGTTCATCTTTGAGAGTAAAGTGGCTTCTCCACAGTCAAAGAATCAGTTCTCATGAATCCCAAAAGGAGTCAGCTGCTGCCCTCTGTTCATTCAGTGTTTTGAGACTGATAAATTGACTTTGAGAAGGTGTCCAGTAACGGGGCAATTTACCTAATGCATCAAGCTAATGGAAGATGGCTGTTCAGTACACTTCATCAGGAGTTTATAAATAAAAACTGCATTCTTTAATCAGTGCTGATAAACTTTGCACAAACAGAAGAGGTAAGCTTTGTGAAGTTGTAGTAGCATTCTAATGTAATGTTGAAGCTCTCTAAAGCTAAAAGTTAGTGCTACCCCACATTTCAAAAAAGGCTTTAAATGGTTACGAATGATTGGAGGCGCAGCACAGAATCATCTTCCAGTTAAACTGACAAATAAATGGGCTGGAACAGAGTGTTCAACACAATGATATCAGGCTCTGATCCAAAGTGAGTCTGTTGTGACAGTAGATGCTCGTGTTTATAGATACACTTTTTCTTACTTCTGCTGAAAGAATAATGAAATTTGCAAACCTGCCCAATTCCTAGTCGCTCTTGGACAGGGCAAGGTTAGAGATCCTTGGTCCATGCCTTTCACCCCAACAGTTAATTGCAAGACCCTTAACAGCATTGATGTACAGAGGAATCTGGCGATCCAAGTCCATACCTCCCTGAAAGTAGATGGAGTGATAAAGAAAAAAGGAATATGGCATGCTTGCCTTCATCGCGAGGGGCATAGAGTACAAGAGTCAGGAGGTCATGTTGCAGTTGTATAAGACTTTGGTTAGGCCGCACTTGGAGTACTATGTGCATTTCTGGTCGCCCCATTGCAGGAAGGATGTGGCGGCTTTGGAGAGGGTTCCGAAGAGGTTTACCAGGATGCTGCCTGGATTAGAGGGTATTAGTTATAAGGAGAGGTTGGACAAACTTGGGATTGTTTTCTCTGGAGCTTTGAGGGGAGACCTGATAAAAGCTTTATAATGAGAGGCATAGATAGGGTAGACAACCAGAATCCTTTTCCCAAGGTAGAAATGTTGAATACAAGGGGGCATTAGCTTTAAGGTGAGGGGGGGAATGTTTAAAGGGGATGCGCAGGGCAAGTTTTTTTTACACACGGAATGGTAGGTGCCTGGAATGCACTGCCAGGGGTGGTAGTGGCAGCAGATACGATCGTGGTGTTCAAAGGCTCTTAGACACATCAATATGCGAGGAATGGAGGGATATGGATCATGTGCAGGCATAAGCGATTGGTTTAATTTGGCATCATGCTTGGCAAAGTCATCGGGGGCTAAAGGGTCTGTTCCTGTGCTGTATTGTTCTACGTTCTAAGTTCTTTTACCTAGTTCTGAGGAAGAGTCTTCAACCCAAAATGGTGTCTGTTTTGCTTCCCACAGATGCTGCCTGACCTGCTGAGTGTTTTCAGCATTTTCTATTTTTATTTTACATTTTTATTCTACAGGCATTTAAATAAAATCAGTTTGAAAACAGGATCATTCAGTGGTAGGCAGTATAATATCACAGACAGTGACACGAAATGGCAGAAATATTGAATAGTGATTCTACTTCAGAATGTAGCAGGCAGAATGATTAGGCAGCTATGATGTTGGGTGTGACATAACTTCATTTAAACAAAAAAAAGAAATATTAACTGAAGCAATCAAAGCAAGAAGGCAGACACATTGCACATATTTAGTAATTGGTTAAAAAGGTAGGAGCATCAGAGGGCTGGTGGATGGTTAACGTTACAATTGTATTTAGGAAGGAAAACAGAATGAATCCAGGAAAATGTAGATGAGTCACCTTAAAATTGTTGGGATGGAAGATTGTGGAATCACTTGAGAAAATATAAAAACTTGTATGGATACCAAAAAGAGAGAAATTCAAATTAGAGAGCCTTGCTTGACAAAGCTCACTGAATTCTTTTAAACTGGAGGAGGGATGGGGGTTGATGTTGCGATAATCAGTGCTGAGGAATAGTGCAACAATTTACAAAAAGAAATTAATAAACTTGTAGAATAGGGATATAACTTAAATTAATTTCAGTGAAAATGAGTGAGGTATAACATATTGATAAGAAAAGTAAGGAAATCACAATTTGGAAAGTAAGAATCTAACTGAGGCAGGGAATCAAAGGGTCTTGGGAGTACAAATATGCAAAGTGGATATACTGAGAGATGTATTATAAAAAGAAAGCAAAGCAATATTTACTCTGAGAGAGATAAAAGTGGAAAGTAAAGAAGTCACTAAACTTGTATCAAATCTTAGTTTGCCCCACTTGGAATACTCAGTAGTTTAAATTGATGGAGGATCACTGGAGTAGAAGGAAAAATAGATTTGAGGGTGATGCCAGAACCATAGGGCTTATACCTGTCAGATAAGAAAAGGGAGTCTCATTTTTGAGTGACAAGGGGTTGGAAACATAATCTGCCTCTAACAGCAATATTACGGGAAGCAGCGGAAGAGATTGCTGTGCCTTTGGCGATGAGTTTTACGTCCTCACTGGCCACAAGAGTAGTGCCAGATGATTGGAGGGTGGCAAATGTTGTTCCTTTGTTTAAGAAAGGGAGTAGGGATAACCCTGGGAATTATAGGCCAGTGAGTCTTAGTTCTCACCGGGCAAGTTACTGGAGAAGATTCTTAGAGACAGGAATTATAGGCACTTGGAGAAGCATAGGCTGAGTAGGGACAGTCAGCACGGCTTTGTGAGGGGCAGGTTGTGCCTCACGAGCCTGATTGAATTCTTTGAGGATGTGACAAAGCACATTGATGAAGGTAGAGCAGTGGATGTGGCGTACATGGATTTTAGTAAGGCGTTTGATAAAGTTCCTCAGAAGGGTCATTCAGAAAGTCAGGAGGAATGGGATTCAGGGAAACTTGGCTGTGTGGATTCAGAATTGGCTCGCCCATAGAAGACAGAGGGTGGTGGTAGATGGAGCGTATTCTGCCTGGAGGTTGGTGACCAGTGGTGTTCTGCAGGGATCTGTTCTGGGACCCCTGCTCTTTGTGATTTTTTATATATATATATATATATTTAAATGACTTGGATGAGGATGTGGAAGGGTGGGATAGTAAGTTTGCTGATGATACCAAGGTTGGTGGTGTTGTGGATAGTGTAAAAGATTGCTGAAGATTACAACAGGACATTGATAGGATGTAGAGCTGGGCTGAGAAGTGGCAGGGAGTTCAACCCGGATAAGTGTGAAGTGATGCAGTTTGGGAGATTGAATTTGAAGGCAGAATACAAGGTTAATGGCAGGACTCTTAGCATTGTGGAGGAACAGAGGGATCTTGGGGTCCACGTCCATAGATCTCTCAAGGTTGCCGCACAGGTTGATAGGGTTGTTAAGAAGGCATATAGTGTGTTGGCCTTCATTAGTCAGGGTATTAAATTCAAGAGCTGCAAGGTAATGTTGCAGCTCTGTAGAATTCTGGTGTGACCACACTTGTTTTGTGTTCAGTTCTAGTCGCCTCATTATAGAAAGGATGTGGAAGCTTTAGAGAGGGTGCAGAGGAGATTTACCAGGATGTTGCCTGGATTGGAGAGCATGTCTTATGAGGATAGTTTGAGTGAGCTAGGGGTTTTCTCTTTGGAGAGGAGGAGGAGGAGGATGAGAGGTGACTTGATAGAGGTGTACAAGCTAAGAGGCATAGATCGAGTGGATAGTCAGAGACTTTTTCCCCAGGGTGAGAGTGGCTAACACGAGGGGACATAATTTTAAGGTGACTGGAGGAAGGTATAAGAGGGATGTCAGGGGTAAGATTTTTTACACAGAGAGTGGTGGGTGCGTGGAACGCTCTGCCGGCAGAGGTTGTGAGGGCAGATATATTAGGAACATTTAAGAGACTCTTAGATAGACACGTGAATGATAGAGAAATGGGGGGGGGTGGTGCTATGTGGGAGGGAAGGGTTAGATAGATCTTAGAGCAGGATAAAATATCAGCACAACATTGTGGGCTGAAGGGCCTGTATTGTGCTGTTATGTTCTATAGTGACCTGGGTTCAATACCTGTAGCTGTCTGTAAGGAGTCTGTACGCCCTCCCCGTGTCTGCGTGGGTTTCCTCCTGGTGCTCTGGTTTCCTCCCACATTCCAAAGACCTACAGGTTGGGCACTGTGGGCATGCTATGTTGGCACCGGAAGAGTGGCGACTCTTGCGGGCTGCCTCCAGCACATTCTCAGTAACACAAAAAGATGCATTTCACTGTGTGTTTGAATGTACATGTGACTAATAAATATCTTAACATCTACCTACCCCTCTTCCACATTCTTTGCAACTGAAAACTAACTTTTATCTCTTTACCAGTTTTGAAAAAGTCTCCAATCTGAAATCTGTTTTTCTTTCCAGAGATGCTGCTTGACTTGCTGAGTTTCCAGCATTTTCTCTTTTTATCTCCAGCATTCTCAGTTTTTATTTGCACTATCTTATTTGTTGGGTGTTTACCATTTTAGGATTCTGGTCCAGGGGAGGACGACCCGCAGACAATTCTGTGTAATTCTGTTAGGATGATCCGGGAGAAACTTACTCTGTCAGATTGTGGACTTGGGGCACAGCACCGGGAGAATATGGAGGAGTACGTTTATGACATATATTATACTGACGGCTACATCAGCGGAGGTGGAATCCAAGACATCCTGTCAGTGGTGCCATATTATGAAGAGCATGAACTGGTGAGTTAGCAAACTGCTGCATGTTGAATTCTTTATAGGTGACTTCAGTAAAATTTAACCCTATTATTGTTCAGCAAAGTGTGGCTTATTTGCTTCAAAGCAAGGCTGGATTGCAAGTTGTCACACCTGACTGCAGATACCAGAATCAGTAACTGTGAAGACTAATGGCAGTGTGATTTCTGGTTGCCCATCACAGTTGATGGCTCTTGGAGATATGGGCAAGTTGTCCTGGCTGTGGCCTGTGGTGAGTCTTCAGCCATATCCTCTTCAGAGCTCAGTCTTGTTGAGTCTCCTCAGCCAAGCCAAAGCTGGTGTAGGATGGGTGGCCGCATTCATTTCAGTGCGGATTCTTACCTGTGGAATTATAATTGATTTTCTTTTAAATTCACTTCATTTTAATTTTTTCCATGATTTCTTAATTTTGTTTTTTGTTAATTTTAAAAAGTACATCACTTTAAATGTTTTTCTAAGAGTCTTAATGTCTGGAGGCCCAACAAAATTCCACCCACATAATTAAGCATGGATATAGGAATTTGCAGGTAGCCAACCAGGTCTAGCAAGGTCAGGAGCATCAGCAGAAAATGATAAATCATTGTCAGACTGACGAGCATTCTGGCAGTGCTATGTTGGTGCAAACCAACAGTTGGTTCTTGATACTGTGTGGTACTGCTTATATTACAGATTAACGATGAGGTGATTGCAGATGAAACCTGTGAGGATGAAGATGATGAGAATGAAGAAAATAATTGGCGGAATGATTATCCAGATGAGGATGACTGGAATAGAGAAGAGGATACGGATGAAGAAGATGGTAACGTTTGGAAGCATGTATAACTATTCAGATTAACTTCCATGACAGTGATATTTTAGTTGTCTTGCAGTGCAGCTAATATAAAGCTCCATTTGGTTTATTGAAAATATTACAAGTGAAAATGGTTCTATAGCAAGGAAAAATGCTTTTTCCATAAGAATTTTTGTAAAGAGAAAGTATGGCTGGTCATTGTGAATAATGACAATGAAAGGGAGGGGGGTGGGGTTGGAAGTGGAAGCTGATGCCCAAAATCCCAATTCATATTCTTCAGTTGTCTACTTGAAATTTGGTTAGAAGTTTGAGGGACCCCAGCCCAAAGAAACAATGGTTTATGGTTGCCAAAGGATTTCTTGTAATAGTACTGTGAGGGATCCACTCTAGGTATTTTTATTCTCAATGAAAGTACAAACAATTGCTGGGATACTGTTCTAGGGATACAGAAAGTCCTGCAGTGTCTTGCCCATGTAGTAATTCTTCAAAAATTGAAAGGTACCAAAGTTAACAGTGTCATTATTGCTGCACTCTCTCATCTACCATCCAGTTTCTGGTGTCCACCTTCCCTGTGATGATCTCTCATCATTGTGTAGGTACCTTGAATCCACTTTACTGGCTTCTATCTAGAACATGGCTACATTTTATTTGTACTAATTTGCAGAGTTTGGGCATTTTCACAATAGGAACTAACCTTGTGACTTGAAGTACTTTAGAAAATTGATACAAAGTGTATTATTCAACCAAATGCTAAATTAATTTGAAACCAAGTTTATGATCATTTTCCAGGCCATTCCTCCAGTGAAGAAGAGGATTCATTTAATTTCTGACATCATTTCTCTCACTCCTATCTCAATAAAAAATGGACACTGGATCAAAATTGGAGGACGGTTTCTGTAAATGTTTTTTTTTGGATTCAAATGCAATAAAAATCAAAATTTGCTTGAATTCAAGATTGTTGAATGAATTAGTAGTTACTACACCTGACATCTACATCAGCTTCTTTAAAGTATATTCAGAACTGTACACAGTACTCCAATTCTGACAAGATGTAAAGCGCTTTTTTTTAGTTTTTATTTTGACAGGTTGCTTCTTTGAGAGTTGTCTGATCCCTTTGACGCACTAGCTGTTTGGGCACTTATTTTCCGAGAAGCATTTCCCCCATTATACAACATTCTACTCTGAAATAAAGGTTCATGAGGAGATTCTTTAAAACATGGACTACTTCCCGTACCTTAAGAGCAGTGAAGGCAGGTGTGAAATTCACCATTGCCTTCAGTGTGCCAGTGCTGACTTTGGATGGCTGAGGAAAAGTGTTTTGAAGATGAAGACCTCACCCAGTACACAGCTCATGAACTGCAAGGCAAGGCAGCAGTGATCCCTGCTTTTTTGTACACCTCTGAGACATGGACTACTGCAGGAGACATCTCAAAGATTTGGAAAAGTACTACCAACACTGCTTCCAAATCCATTGGCAGGATAAGTGAACTGTCATCAGTGTTTGTTCCCAGAACAATATTCACAGCATTGACATCTTAATTATTTGCTTGCCCCACATCAGATATTCTATTCCAAGTGCAATGGCAGCAAGATATTACAAGGTGGACAGAGAAAAAAATGTTGTCAAAGCCTCTTTCAATAAAATGTAATATCCCTATTGACTCGAGGGAATTCATGGCCCAGGGCTAGTCAAATTGGAATAGGATCAGGTGCGATGTCATTGACCACCTCATCCATTCATTGTGAGCCTGCAGAAACTCAGTGTAAATGACAGAAAAAGCACGCGCTCCCAAACTACCCAACAAGCATCTGCAGGACTCAAAAATCCTCCTTAGAGTTCATAGAACTGGACTGACAGCAAATCATCCTAAACTGTATATGGTTCTGGTCACACAACAGAAAAGGTGTGATTGTAGTGGAGAGGAGGCTGAGAAGATTCATGAGGATATATCCAGGTGGGGAGCATATTAACTATGAGGAATTGGATCAGCTGGAGCTGTTTCCTTTAGAACTGAGAAGGCTGAGGGGTTACTTTGAGGTTTGTAAATCTATGAGGCCAGACAGAGAAAGTTGGAAGAACCCACTTAAAGGGGACAAACCCAGAGGACATAGATTTAAACTAATTGGCAGAAGGGTTAAAATGACACTTTTTTTCCCATGCATAGGTCTGGAACCCTGCCTGAAAGAGTGGTAGAGGTGAATTCTTCATCATGTTTACTTGTAGACCCATGACCTGGAGGGCTACAGACAAAAGGCTGGAATGCTGGGCTAATTGACCTTCTGCATCATCAATTTTCCATTGATTCTAATCTAGGTGTAAGAAACAGCTTCTCACCATCTACTCTGAAAATTTCTCTTGGATATTTAGATTTTGGAATGAAGGGTATCTTGGAAAGCTCTTAGTGCACGATTTAACAATCTTAGTCAATCAAAGTACATTTACAAACACACATGTACTGATTTAACCAGGATACCAAAGCAATAAATCCAGAAGTTTCATTTTGTTTAAGCCTGTTCCCTAATTATTGCAGAATAAAACAAAATTTTAGAAAGAAAAACAGACACAAATTACTAAAGTGAATGTACAATGAGAATAGTATTTCTATATTCCTCACTAAACTTAGAATGCACTTTTATTTGCTTGAATTAATTAATCTGTTTCTAAAGATCAGTCTGGGGAAATTATACCCTTGTCAATTTGTAGTTTTGTGTCATACAATTTGAGAGAGTTGATAAGTGTGAGTTCAAAGCAGCAAGCAGCCCAAAAGTACTCAACCGATTAGTTGACTTGTGCCAAGATGTTTCTGCCTGGAACCAATTCTTTTTGATGTTAATGAGTGCTTGTGGCATGCAGACCGAATAGATTATATGAAAACATGTAAATATTCACCTCACCTGAAAAGGGCAACCCTGTTTTACGTTTAATGTAAAGAACAATTTCATTGAAGAAGTTATGCAACTGTTAGACACAAGCAATTTTATGAACATCTCACATTGAGACTTTAACGTTCTGTATTTTCACCAATCACTAGGAAAGGCCCAACTTGACTAGCAAGAGGCAAATCAATTCTTTGGACTGCAAGGGCAAACTGAAATATTTCAGCAATGGTTACTTTGTTGCACTGGCAGTGTTGCCCCAGCATTTGTACGGTAGGTACTGCCTCTCACGTATAACATTGTCAGTTTATATGGTATATGCAACTTCACTGACCAAAGGGAACCTGGAAAAATTACTGTGCTTACAAATGCTGAAAGTATAAAACTTGGATATGGCAAATCACAATAAAAACTGAGCAGTAAATACGCCAATCCAAATTTCAGTTTATAGGACTCAATAATACTACCCATGGAGGTAATAATGTTTCTCTTATAATTCACTCCTCTGTTAGTGTAGGATGAGCCACTGCTGCCGAGAACCAGCATAAAATTAAATACCATTGTCCATATTCCTCTCTGCCTCCCCAATTAACCCTGAAACAGGTAAGCCTCCTAGACTATCATTAGGTTTTACAAAATATTAATTTCTTGTTTTCAGAATGTTAAATGAATTACTTACACAGAAATTAAGATTCAGCTTGAAGTGAAGAATAAATTTCTGGCTATGTAACCCACTGGGTAAAACACATGACGGAGTGGAAATTCACAGATTTGATATTGATCAACTCATTCAGTTTGACATTGAGCTCTCAACTATTGCAGGTGTTTTCAAGAGATGGATTTGTTGATTTTCATGTCATCCCTCTTTGTTATTAGTCTTGTCTTCCTGCTCTTCGTAATCTTTCTCAATCAGCACACAGAAAAAGAGCAACTGGACGCACTTAATGAGTGTAGCTGTGGAGAAAAAGTAGAGCCATTCATGACCCAAAAATGGGAAAAGACAAAAATTATTTACTCAAATTAAAGTTTCCTCTCCTTGTATTTAATAGTTTATGGCCTCATTCCTCCCATCTTTAATCTCCAACCAAAATATTCAGTTTCTCCTCTGTCCCCTGCCATTAGTGACCACCTTCAACCAACCAAGCCCATAAAATGAAATTTACTTCCTACAGCTCTCATCCTCTTGTTTAGCTTTACATCACCCCCTGCTAATAGTTCCTTCTTAACCATTTTTCTTTTTGTATCTTATGGATCTTAAGGAGAGTTTTTTTTTAAACCATTCTATGTAGATACAAGTTGTTATAATTCTATGCAAGGCAAAAACAGAATAAAACTTGCTGTTGCAATGATCTTGGGTGACAAATAAGTATATGATTCCTCTGAAATTCTAGCCCAGTACACAGCAGATGCTCTTACAATACAAGGGGAAATGAAAGAAAACGGCAAGGAAGGGAGCATAAAGCAAGTGCCAACTATTTTTTTCTTAATTTGCATAGATTGAATAGTAAACTTCTCATTATTCAGTGAGTGCACCCTTTCTGTTTAAAAAAAACTACTTGAAGGCCTAATTCCACCCTATATCAAGTAGTGGTGAATTAATCAGGGATGTCACTAATATCAAATTTACTTTTTGTTTTGACCCAACTGATGAGTTACAAGTGACACAAATGACAGCATTTAATCCATTTAAGTTGTCCTTCAGGTTTAGAAAAAGACTTTGTCTCAATAAGTCTGGCATGAATCTTTGGGCAGGGTGAGGAGAGTAGTGTGGCAGGGTTGGGGAAGAGGGGATTGTTTTTTAGTTCATTACTCAGCTACTTTGCTACTTTCCTCATGGCAGAAGTAAAAGACTAGTCACAAAACTAGAATGCAACCTCAACTTGGCTTCAAATTTACTATCACTGAGTATTTGATATATTTTCAATAGTGTAGAGGTAGCAAATTTTATGTTGTGCACAAATTTAAAGAAACAAATAATCATCAGAAAGACTCTATGTACTCATTATTTGCTAAGTATCTTACCTGAAATTCTCTGTAGCAAAGCAGGATATCTCAGCTTTGACAGCATTTGTCCTACGAAATAGACTGGGACTCCTGTCAGTCCAATTCCAATCCCAATTAGGGAATTAATAGTGTCAGTGTATGCAGGCACTGCTATCAAGCCCACGATGCAGACGCAGAAGAAGGTTGGATAAATCATGTGGATCTGATGTAAGAGTGACAAAAGTGATCAAATTCCAAAACAGACATTTAACCAAGGTAATTTCAAGCTGCCAGAATACAGCATTAAATTCTAGGCTACACAACCATGGAATGGACCATCCAGAGAATGTCCACACTAAAGTTTAATTGTGAGTCAAAGTGGTGTTTCATTGCCTATAGAAAATTAAGGATGATCTGTCTGAGGTGCTTAAGAATAAAGGATATGCCATTCACTGCTGGTGGGGAGAGTCCAATACAAGGAGAAATAACCTTAATATTAAAGCCAATTGTTCAGGGATTGTTAGGAAGCAATTTTTTTTACAAAGGGAAGCAAAAATCTGGAATCTCTCCTCAAAAATAATTGAGGTTTGGACCATAAAAATGTAATTTATTTTGTTAGGCATATGGAACCAAAGTAAGGAAAAGTTGTTAAAATACACCCAAAGCCTAATAGAATGGCGGAGTTGGATAAGGAGGTTGAATGGCCCATTTTATTGCTCTCATACATTAATTCAGGGATCCCTCAAACACCTAATTTACAGTATCAAACCTAATGCTATCAGAGAATGGATTCAGCTCAAAAGGAGCTCCATTGTGTCCACATTGGCTCTCTACCAGAGCAAATTCAGTTCCACCTACTGGTCCTTTCTCTGTAGTCTTGAAAACTTGTTTGTCATATAAATCTAATTCACTCCTGATGGCCACAGTGCAATCTGCCTCCATCACATCTGCAGGTTGTGCATTCTAGATTCCAACTAGTTTTTCCTCATGTCACCCTTAATTCTTTTGCCCTTTATTTTATATTTCTGTCTTCTAGTCTTTGATCCCTGCATCAAAAGCAACTGCTCGCCCTGATCACCTCCATCCAGATCCTTTATCATTTTATGTACTTGTATTAAATCTCACTTCAGACTTCTCTGCTCTAAAGAAAACAGTTCCAGCCTCACTAGTCTATCCTTGAAACTGTAGTCCCGAATTCCAGGAACCATTCTCATTAATCTCTTCTGGACCCCCCCCCCCCCCCCCACAAGGCCTTCACACCCTCCTATCACATGGCAAACCAGAAATGAAGACAATATTTCAATTGAGACAGGACCAATGTTTTATAAAGATTCAACACAACTTCCCCAGTTTTATACTCTCTGCCTCTACTGATAAAGCCATAAATTGCAGACACAAGAGACTGCAGATGCTGGATTCTGGACCAACAAACAATTTGCTGGAGGAACTCAGCGGGTCGAGCAGCATCTGTGAGAGGAAAGGAATTGTCGACGTTTCAGGTACCTTGCATCAGGGTTCTTGACAATTTCTTCTCTCCCACAGATGTTGTTTTAGTTACAAGGAGAGATTGGATAGGCTGGGATTGTTCTCACTGGAGTGCAGGAGACTGAGGGCTAACCTTATAGGGGCTCATACAATTATGAGGGGCATGGGTAGGGTCAGAATCAGGTTTATTATCACTAACGTATGTCGTGAAATTTGTTGTTTTGTGGCCACAGTACGGTGCAAGACATAAAAATTACTCTAAGTTACAAAAACAAATAGTGCAAATGAATAATGAGGCAGTGGTCATGGGTTCATGGACTGTTCAGAAATCTGATAGTGGAGGGGAAGAAGCTTTTCCTAAAACATTGAGTTTGGGTCTTCAGGCTCCTGTACCTCCTCCCCGATGGTAGTAATGTGAAGCGGGTATGTCCCGGATGGTGAGGGTCCTTAGTGATGGATGCTGCCTTCTTGAGACACCACCTTTTGAAAATATCCTCGATGGTGGGGAGGGTTGTGCCCATGATGGAGCTGGCTGAGTCAACAAGCCTCTGTAGCCTTTTTCGATCCTGCACATTGGAGCCTCCACACCAGGCGGTGATGCAACAAATCAGAATACTCTCCACCATCCATCTGTAGAAATTTGCAGGAGTCTTTGGTGACATACCAAATCTCCCCAAACTCCTAATGAAGTAGAGTCACTGGTGTGCCTTCTTCATGATTGCATCAATGTGTTGGGCCCAGGATAAATCCTCTGAGATGTTAACACCCAGGAACTTGAAGCCGCTCACCCTTTCCACCACTGACCACTCAATAAAGACTGGTGTGCGTTCTCCAGACTTCCCCTTCCTGAAGTCCACAATCAATTGCTTGGTCTTGCTGACGTTGAGTGCAAAGTCATTGTTGCGACACCACTCAACCAGCCAATCTATCCCACTCCTGTGTACCTCCTTGTCACCATCTGAGACTCTACCAACAACAGTGGTGTCATCGGTGAATTTATAGATGGCATTTGAGCTGTGCCTAGCCACACAGTCATGAGTGCAGAGAGAATAGAGCAGTGGGCTAAGCACGTATCCTTGAGGCACACCTGTGTTGTCAGCGAGGAGGAGATGTTACTACTGATCTGCACTGACTGTGGTCTCCCGATAAGGAAGTCAAGGATCCAGTTGCAGAGGCCCAGGTTTTGAAGCTTGTTGATTAGTACTGAGGGGATGATGGTGTCGAATGCCAAGCTGTAATTGATAAACAGTAGCCTGATGTGTCGGACTGTTGTCTAGCTGCTCCAAAGCCGAGTGGAGAGCCAGTGAGATTGCATCAACTGTAGACCTGTTGTGGCGGTAAACAAATTGCAGTGGGTCCAGGTCCTTGCTCAGGCAGGAGTTAATTCTAGCCATGATCAACCCCTCAAAGCACTTCATCACAGTATATGTGAGTGCTACTGGGCAGTGGTCATTGAGGCAGCTCACTCTGCTCTTCTTGGGCACTGGTATGATTTCTGCCCTTTTGAAGCAGGTGGGAACCTCCAGCTGCAGTGGTGAGAGGTTGAAGATGTACCTCAACACTCCAGCCAGTTGGTCAGCACAGATTTTCAGTACCCTGCAGGTACACCATCAGGGCCTAACACCTTGCAAGGGTTTACCCTCTTGAAAGATGTTCTGACATTGGCCTCCGAGAAAGAGATCACAGGGTCGTCAGATGCTGTTGGGATTTGCACAGGTGTAGTGTTATTCTCCCTTTCAAAGCGTGCATAAAAGGCATTGAGCTTATCAGGAAGTGAAGCATCACTGCCACTTGTGCTGTTAGGTTTCTCCTTATAGGAAGTAATGGCATGCAAACCCTGCCACAGCTGTTGTGCATCCGATTGTGTCTCTAACCTTACATGGAATTGCATTTTCGCTCTCACAATGGCCTTCTGTAGGGTCTTGAACGCCACAGGTCTAGCCCTCAGCAGACTGTGAATTTTCTGGTTCATCCAGGGCTTCTGGTTTGGGAAGACTTGGTATGTTCACGAAGGCACACACTCATCCATGCAGGTCTTGATGAAGTCAGTGACGACTGTGGCATATTCATTCAGATCTGAAGATGAATCCCTGATTATCGTTCAGTCCACTGATTCAAAGCAGTCCTGTAAATGCTCCTCCGCCTCCCTTGACCACATCTTCGGGGTCATCACCACTGGTGCTGCAGTCTTCAGGTAGATAGTCACAGCCTTTTCCCCCAGAGTAGGGGAGCCTAAAACTTAGGGGACATAGATTTAAGGTGAGAGGTGAAGTACTTAAAGGAGATCCGAAGAGCAAGTTTTTCCACACAGAGGGTGCTGGGTATAAAGAACAAGCTGTCAGAGGAGATGGTAAAGGTAGGTACAATCAAAGATCTAAAAAAGCATTTGGACAGGTAGATGGATAGCAAAGGAATAGAGGGATATGGACTCAATGCGGGAAAATGGAATTTGCATAGGAATCTTGGTTGGCATGGACAAATCGGGCCAAAGGGCCTGTTTCTGTGCTGTATGACTCTATCACTAGATGTACCAGACAGAACTACACAGATGAATATGTAGCTGGTGATGTTCACATCTTACTGCTGCCATAGTTGGCAGAGCTTGTGGCTTTGGGAGTTGAAGTTAAAGCCCAAGCAAGTTGCTATATTTTGGAGATGGCACAGACTGCAACCAGATTCCTTTTAAATGTCCCCTGAACCAAATGGTATTCCAAAAGGTAATTAGGAGTCAACAAGGTGAATCAATCATACTGGGTATGGAAGACCAATTTCTTCAAAACATTAATGGGGTTTTAGGATATTCTGATACCTTTATGGTCTTCATTAATGAAATTAGCTGTTTATTTCAGATTTATTTGATTATTTAAATTTAAATTCCTCAGCAACGATCTGGGATTTTAACTTGTATCTCTAGATCAATAGTCTTAGCCTACGGACACAAGCCCCTTTGCAGGGATTCGATGGTGAAGGATTCAGTAATGATAATGCTATTGAATATTAGGAGTAGATGGACTGGACTCTATCTGGATGGAAATGGTCAGTGTCTGGCATGTTACTTGCCACATTAGCCCATGTCCAATTGTTGTCCAGATCTTGTCGCTTCACTTTTTTTTTTGAAGAGTTGTGAATGGAGTTAAACGTTCCTCAGTCATTTCCACTTCTCACCTTATCACTGAGGGAACACAAATGGTGTAGCAGCTGAAGATATCTTGAGCAGTAACTGTAGCAATCTTCTAGAGCTAAATTGCTTAATGCTCACTGATCACAATGATTTTTCTTTATGTGAGGGATGGCCCTAACCAGTGGAGAGTTTTCCCTTTGATTCCACTTTCAGTCTTGATGCCACAGCCATTTAAGTGTTCTTTTTTAAATATTGTAATGGTACCCACCTCTACAGCTACTCTGGCATTAGAGGGATATGGGCCAAATTCAGGTAAATGGGACTAGCTCAGGTAGACGAGTTGGGTGGGAGGGCCTGTTTCCATGCTGTATAACTCTATTTCAAGCAGCTGCTGTGTTCTGTATCTCATTGTTCCAGCAGTTCTTTTCTTTCCTCTGTATTATATATACCTCTTCTGGACAGATTAGCTGCTAGTAACAAGCCTTCAGCACCCTCTCCTGGTCATGCATCTTTTTTTGGTCTACACACTGACACAGGCATTCCTTTGTGCTCTCCACCCCTGCCCCTTCTCTGCAAGTTTAAAGAGACCTATTTCTAAATTTTCTCAATTCTGAAGAAAGCTAATCTACCTGAAACGTGAACTCTGTTTCTTTCTCCATAGATGTGCCTGACCTGCTGAGTGTTTCCTGTTTTTATTTCATATCTCCAGCATCTGTATTTCTTTTGCTGCAGTAATTTAATGGGCACCTGACTATGAGAATGTGAATCTCAGCATTAAGGATCCACATGTTGTACCACAAGGTCATTACGGTCATGGCTGATGCTGTTCTCACTTGATATTTACACGTACTTTTCAGTAGAGCTCAATGGATTAGAATGATTTCAAGAATACTGGCTGATTTCCTTCCTCCCTTCATCCAAGAGAATTGCATCTGCCCTGATCATGGCAGACAAGGTTTAGGGTACATCATCTGCCTGCCTTGTCTATTGTATAAAATGTTGAGCTCTTGGTTTTTAGTTAAGTCTTTAGAAGTAGGACTTACCTTGAAAGCTCTATATCGATTTGGCTCCTTCCAGCGCAGGTATAATTGCCCAATAACGGTCAGTCCAATAAAGAACCAATAACTGAAGCTGAAGTAGTAAATGAGTCTATAGATATCCTCCACACTAAGGTAGATAATTGCTAATAAGCCCTGTCAAAATTAAATACCATCAACAGTTATAGAAATCAGAGTAATAACAGTACTGAAAAATCATTAATTACATTATTAAAAAGGTTTGAAAGAGTTTCTTTCAATTCTGTGCTGTAAAAGGATGGGATTAAAATAATAATTTAAGCTTGTTTGGTCTCCTTGCCACCAGGCCAGTCTACAAAAGGATGCAGCAGTTCAAGTTCTCCTGCTCACTGACTATCAACACAGGTGCACCTCAAGGATGTGTGCTTAGCCCACTGCTCTACTCTATCTACACTCATGACTGTGGCTAAGCACAGCTCAAACACCATCTATAAATTCACCGGTAACACCACTGTTGTTGGTAGAATCTCAGATGGCAATGAGGAGGCATACAGGAGTGAGGTAGATTGGCTGGTTGAATGGTGTTGCAACAACAACCTTGCACTCAACGTCAGCAAGACCAAGGAATTGATTGTGGACTTCAGGAAGAGGAAGTCAGGAGAACACACACCAGTCCTCACTGAGGGGTCAGTGGTGGAAAGGGTGAGTAACTTCAAGTTCCTGGGTGTCAACAACTCGGATGATCTATCCTGAGCCCAAAACATTGATGCAAGCATGAAGGAGGCATGCCAGCAGCCTATTTCGTTAGGAGTTTGAGGAGATTTCGTATGTCACCAAAGAGACTTATAAGTTTCTACAGATGTACAGTGGAGAGCATTCTGACTGGTTGCATCACAGCCTGGTATGGAACCTTCAATGCACAGGATCGCAAGAGGCTGCAGAGGGTTATAGACTCAGCCAGCTCCATCTTGGGCACGACCCTCCCCACCATCGAGGACATCTTCAAGAGGCCTTGCCTCAATAAGGCGGCATCCATCATTAAGGACCCTCATCATCCAGGACATGTCCTCTTCTCGTCACTACCATCAGGGAGAAGGTACAGGAGCTTGAAGACCCAAACTCAACAGCTTTTTCCCCCCTGCCATCGGATTTCTGAATGGTTCATGAATACGACCTCATTATTCCTTTTTTTGCACTATTATATAATTTGTAGATTTTTACTTCTTTACGCTGTCGCAAAACAACAAATTTCATGTCATATGTCAGTGATAATGAATCTGTTTCTGAAGTTTGCTACCAGCGAAAGGAATGGTGGCTGTGACTTTGGACTACCACAAAAGTTGATGAAATAAACACAGCTACAACAGACCATTGTTCTGACTAGTATGCAACACAACCTAACCAAGTTGTTTCTGTAAAGAAAAAGGTGCAGCTTAGGGTGTGATGAGGAGAGGGTGGGGAGGAAAGTAAGCAGTGCATGCTTATGCATTCTGCGGCAAGTAAATCAGAAGCAATTGTAGAATGAAGGAAAGAAGGGGTGTAAGGAGGAGGATTATAGACGAGAGGATAACATCATCTTCAATGAATTCTGTCCCACTAATGGCCACAGCCTCAATTAGGTTGCTCAAATTATGGATAGTGTGGTCACCTCACAGGGAGATGATGATGTATGCATGCATGTCCCCTGTTGGTTTGTTAATACTGTCACAATTAAGTGCAAACTTGACTAGCAAGAGTTAGGATGTGAGCACTCCACAATGAGTTTGAATGATGTGCCTGTATTGATTGAAGACTTAGCAATGTAAGCTAGCTGTAAAATATACCTGAGCGCCTTTTTGCCATGAAAGTGAATGAGTTGGAGCAGCATATGAACATAAGAGGTAAGAATCCTCCATAGAGAGATTGTTGGTAAATAAGTGATGGAAGGGAGTTTGCGACAAATGCTGCTGGTGGTGGTGCACCAGTGATATGGGATTTCACTAAATGCAACCGTGTATGTAACATCATTGACCTTTTTTGCAGTACTGCATACAACTCCTCAATGTTTGTTATGGAAGTTCATTTGAGCTCTCTCCTCCCATTGCCTTTATTGTATGCACCTGAAGAATCTATTGCCTCTTTGCCTAGAGAACATAACCTTTCTACCTCCTTAACCAACACCTTTAGTGTAGCATTGGAAAAGCATAGAGATCATACTCACCTGTGCTGTGCCAGGCCTGCTTGAACAAGTCACATTCATCATTATACTTAGACCCACCAGTTCATAAGCCCCAAGGCATGTTCCTTATAAGAGGTGTGCATTTCCTTTCAAGCTAACTTCAATTGAACTAGCCACTCTTAGACTCCCTGCTGAGGTCCTAATCAACCTAACAGCATGATTAAACACTGGCTAAACATTGCAAGCATATTAATGAGCCAGCAGCATAAAGTTTGCATGGTGCCTGCACTAGGCTGAATGGATACCGGGGGCTCTATTTTAAAGCACTATCTGATGCATTTCCTCCAATCTCTAAAAGGAAGAATTACATTTTATTTGGCACCGTTCATGACCTCAGAATGTCTGAAGAAAGAAATTATTTTGAAATGCTATCTCCATGTAATGTTTGGCCTGAGACTAGATCTGACAGAAATTTCAGGGCATTTGTTTAATGTAGTTTTTTTCCATTTTATAATAGGAAGAAAGAAAACAAAATGTTGCTCCTGAACTTTCTTTCCTAGAAAGTTTGAATCTGATTTCCCAATCGATAATACTTGTGTTATAAATGAGCACATTTTTGCAATAAATGAAACAGGATAAGTGTGTTAATTTATCATCTACACATGTGCAAGTTTATAACGTACCATTAATGGGGAATCAGGTTAAAAGAAATGACAGTACATAAACAATGGCATATATTTAAAGAAGTATTTCATTATTCTCAATAAACATACAGGACATTGAGAAATAAAAATAAAATCCATGAGAAAAGTCATCAATCCATTGCTAACCAAAGAGGGTAAGGATGGTATCAGATTAAAGGGGCTTATAATATTGCCAAACATAGTAAGCCTTTAGAATGGATGAGTGTTAGAAACCAGCAAAAGATTAATTAAAAATGATCAAAAACAAGAAAATAAAATGAGAGTAATCTACCAAGGAATATAAAAATGGATTTTAAACAGTTGCATATGGGAATAAAGTAGTGAAAGTAAATGTTGATCCTTCAGATATATAATGGGGTATAAGGAAATGGCTGAAACTTCAATCAAATGCTTTACTTGTGGAAGACACAAACAATGTGTAGAACCAGATGTAGTGGAGAATCAAGGGTCTAATTAAACCTAGGAACTTAAAGTAATCAACACTTGTAGATTAACATGGGACTGAAAGCTGGCAAATCCCCTGGAATGGATGATCTGCATTCTGGAGTCCTAACTCTGGTAGCTGCAGAGGCAATGGATGTATTGATATTGATATTCCAGAATTCACAATGTATAGTGCTGTTCAAGAAAGGAAGGAGAGTTTAAGCAGATAGTAAGGTAGATAGTATAGTGATGTTTTGCAGAAGGATGTTGGAGCAGATGACTAAGGAAGACTTGTTGTGCATAGTTTTGGACTGTGTATCTGTGGAAGAATATACTTAGCAGGATTGCAAGAAGGACTCACTGTATTGATTCCTGGCATTGGGATAGGGTTGTCCTGTCAGAATTGATTTATTACAATGGCTTAATGGTACATAGAGTTTAGAAGAAGGAAAGGTGAACTCACTGAAATGTATAAGATACATAAACATGAGAGGCTGGAAAGTCGAGAATGGAGGGATTAGTCTCAGGATATGTGCATGATCATTTGAGAGTGCAAGGAAGAAATTTTTTTTCACTCAGGGGCTTGTGAATTTTTGGAATGTTAGAGTGCTGTGGATGCTCAGTAACCGAGTATATTCAAAGCTGATTGATGGACTTTTAGATTCTGTGTTGGAATCTGGTAGAAAAGTGAAAATAAATTTGAGGATCAGCCAGGATCTTACTGAACAGCATAGCAGGTTTGAGGTGCCATGTGACCTTCTCCTACTACTTATTTTCAATGGTCTTATCTTCTTATAAACAATATTTTGCATTACAACAATAACTAAACTCCAAAAGTATTTTGCAAAGTCCTAAGGTCATGAAAGATGCCCACTAAATATAAGTCTGCCTTTCCTTTTTAAAGAATGTTGAAATTGTTTTGTATTCAGTTAAGATTAAAAACGATGGAGAACAACTTTTATTTTACGAGGGCTTACCCTGTCAGGCCTGTGAAATCCCAAAAAACATCATCTTTTGTCACCATTCCTACCTTATAGTTATGCCATTCTCAAGAGTTAGTAATACAACTGTATGATATTTTGTCCAAGACATGTGACAGTGGTATCCAAAAGTTGATCTTCCAGATCAGTTTATGGTGGCTTTTCATACCACTCACAAATTTCAGTCCTTTATATGAAGAATTTTTCCTTCTGTGAAGGCATGATTAAGACTGAGATATTTTCATGTTGCACAACCATGAAAGAATTAAACTTACACTATCTTATCATACATAAAATAGACATCTGCCACTGTAATTATATAGTATATTGCCATCTGGATTGACATTCTGTAACTACCTACACGTCTACAACTTTATTATGATTGCTGTTGGAGGAAAAGGATATACAGTGACAACAGCAAAATAAATCTTACATTTATAAGTAGTGCTGGGACTGGTGTGAATCGTGTCACGTGGATCATTGACAGTATTTGAGGGAGATGTCCTTCACGGGCTGCAACAAAGTACAACCTGTCACGACAAGAAGAAAACATAGTTAAGCTAAAGAATCTACTTTTTTATACTATCTAGGATAATGAAGTTCTTTCAGAAGGTGATTTACTGATAATTTAAAGTTGATGCCACACTAGGAAATTGGAATCATGTAATAAATTTAATGCAGCAAAATTTATTGTAGAGAATTTCATACCAAAAGTCAACTATAAGATAATTTAAGTAACTCTGAATTGTGAATAAATTGCATTTATTTCACATAATATATATAACAGCCCAGAACTTTGTGAGGACAGTGAGCCACTGCTTGTAAGATAAATCTGCTTTTATCTTAAGTTGATACCCAACGAGTCAAAGATGTTTTTGACCTTACTGTCATGGCCTTGTTGAGTGCAACATAACTACTGCAAAACTGTAGGAAGTTGGTATTTTAATGCTGGACTTCATGAGGAACACAATGGCAGACTACAGTTGGCAAATTGCCAGCAAAGAACCTTCTGGAAGTTCGGAACTTTCACATTTGTGCAGCAGTGCCACATTTCCAAAGTTAGCATTTCCCAGAGAAATCCAGGCAATCAAATTTATTGTACCTTTGATGTAATAAATATTCCAGAAGTAGAAGGAAAAAAATTATAGAAAAAAAGAATGGTTCTCAAAAATAGGTTTGAGAAGGCTCTTAATGGAGTCAGAAAGAGTGAAACAGAGTGATTCACAGAGTGTCAGCAGTGGAAGCTACACTAAAATGGCACTGGCCAGGGAGCTGTGCCAGTTTGTTCTGATGTAGTTAGTGTGAATTTTCATGTTGGATCATGGGGATCAAATATTACAGAGCATAGCATTAAGGTGAGAGGGAGAAAGTTTAAAGGAGAGGTAATATGTCTGTTTGTGTTGATATTACAAAGGTGGGTGGCAGTGTGGGTTGTGAGGAGGATGCTTCAGAGGGATACGAGTGAGGACATGGCAAAGAGGATGTAATGTGGAAAAATCTGAAGTTATCCATTCTGGTAGAAAAAAGAGTGAGGTATTTTTGAATTAGTGAGCCGTTGAAAGGTGTTGAAGGCATCTGGGTGCCATTGTGCACAAATACTGAAAGATAACATGTAGGTATAGCAAGCAATTAGGAGGGTAAATGGTCTGTTAGCCTTTACTGCAACAGGTCTTGAAGATAAGAATGAAGGTGTCAACTGCACCTGGAACATTGTGTAAGGAAGAATTATGCTTGTGACTGAGCGATTGCAACAAAAATTCCCCAAGTTGATTCCAGGAATGGTGAGTTTATCCTTTGAGGATAAATTAAGCACACTTGGCCTATATGTTTTAAGAGAATGAGAAGCACACAGACCTCTTGCAGAGCTTAACAGAGTAGATGCAGAGATGATGTTTGCCCTAGCTGCGATGTGTAAAACTAGGGGTTAGAGTCACAGTTACATGGCACAGAAACAGGCCCAACTCGCCCATGCCGACCAAGATGCCCATCCATCTATCTCAAAATAAGAGGTTGGCCATTCAGGTCTGAGGTAAGGTTTCTTCACCAATGGTATGGCAAATCTTCAGAATTCTCCACCCAAAGAGTTCATTTGCTGAAAATATTCAAGACAGAGATCAAGAACATTTTGGATATTAAGGGAATCAAGAGAAATAGTGGAGAAGGCATGGAAATGGAAATTGGGGAAAAGGCATCTTAATGAATGGTGATAAATAATGAAGAGGTGAATGGCTTCTATTTCTTATATTCTTCGAAACAGAGGGTCAGTCCATGGTTATCAATAATGTAGACAGTATATTCAAAATAAATGACATAAACAGCAAGATTTAAATGTGCACACCAGTATGGAAAAGAAGCAGATACACAGCAGGTGACCATAAGTTGTGGGTGAAAGTGGTTTAAAACTGACCTAGATTCTAGGAATGGAAACACTAAGATCAACTCACAAATGGTAAGAAGTTTACATAATGAGGCAGACATGAAGGAAGATGATGACAAAGGTTGGTGCAACCAAGAGGCAGGTGAAGAGAAAGTAATTTTAAAGAAAATGTGGACCATGACTCCCATCATCCAGGTTATCAGCCATATATCTGATTACAGCATTTCTCAGGGAACTTCAGATTGAAAATACTTCATCCGCTAAAAAAAGTGATCAGCAAAATTAAGGCCTAACAGTTTCATTCATAATCTGGCAACAAGAAATCAAACCCTTGGCAACAAGTGATTAATGGGTTCTTGCAGTGTGCTGTAGCTCCAGCAGAGAAGGACTGTAAAGAGTGTTCTGATGGAGACTAAGACCAAGAGACATGCTTCAAGTGGGAAAGCGGTGGATGGATAACAGAAGGCATTATAAAGGGAAAGAAGAAGTAGAAACACAGTTTGGGAATTGGGAGGAAAGGAAGAAAGCCAGGATGCAAGAGAGCACGTGAAACCAAAGGCAGGAAGACAGAGAAAGCTAAAAGGCAATCGAAGTACAGGCTTGCCCTGGGCTCATTATATTCAGTATTTTGCCAAATATATTGTGTAGTTGGATTCAAGACATCTGTATTGAGGTATCTGTATTAAGATTTGTGCAAACTGTTCTATGTACAGGTGACCTTAAGAAGATGGTGATCCAGAACCAGGAATTCCAATTTGTTCAAAATTATGGAGTTAATGTTAATGGAACAATTACAGAACAGTATGCCAAAAATGCGTAGGATACCAACATGGAAAGGTGATTTACTGGCACCATCAAGTAGACATCTCAAAAACGTTAAGTATAGCTCATGGCATAAAGTTATGTAGATGAGAAGAACATTTGTAAATTAGTTACATTTATAACTAGTATATGTTAAATATAGTTAGTTATATAATCTCATGTGTGTAAGCAGATTTTGGTTTGCATGGGTTGAATACTTTTTTTAAAATAGGGAAGTAGTGTAGCGTACCTTGAAGAATTGAGTGTCCATGTGATAAAACCTTGATAAATTGTTGTGCCAGACACTGCTGTTCAGGAATGTCTCCCTTCAATAAAAGATGCTCTGTTGTCCATTCTGCCAAGTCTGTGATAGTACTTAGAGCAACACTATGGAAACCCACAGAAACTATAAACCCCAGTCCTGAATAAATCTGGGATGAATAACCCCATCCGGTGCTATTTTAGTGCCTGTTTTCAAGTACAGATCACTAGCCAGAACGTTTTAGAACTGTAAAGATTAGGGCAGCCAGCTACAATTGCTTGTGCAAAGTTTTCAGCACCTGCTGGTTTTAGAATACATTACAGTCTATTTGACTGGTGTACTGAAAATAATCTGCATGGTGAAGAAAGTCAAAAGAGAAAAATGCAGTGAAATAAAAACATGGGATACAATGCAGTGGAATTATACAAAAGAAAATAACCATATGTTGCATAGGTTAGACTGGTTAGTTGGCCAACAATATACAAAAATATGTATTTGAGATTGTGTACTTCATATACTTTAGAGTACCTCAACCAACAGAACTAGATCTTTTGGGAGTTCTCAGCAGATAATTCTAAGTTCTAGAGGGAAGATGTACAGGCTATTTATTTAAAAAACAAACAATATTCCCCAATGGCTGTATGCCAGATAAAGAAAAATGGCACAGAAACTAGAATAGATGTACTGTTGTGGTTGCCAACTGATTTAACTTTTGCTGGGTTTTGGATTGAGATATTGATTTGATTGAAGTTAATTGTTAAGGGGGAACTAACAGTTAAGAAGCGATGGCAGAGCTCCCTGTTGGTACCTCAATAGGATGCAATGTTTGTGAATAGTTCTGGTTTGATTATATGCAAGTGATTTTGTTTTTGCTTAAATCTTAAATCTCTAAATTATGCAAATATTAGAAGTATATATGGATGTGGTAAAATAAATACATTTTCTGTGTAGAGTAATATTGTAGAACTGCAAGATGGAGCATAGCGAGACAAATGCACATGTTGTACAAAGTTAATTAATCTCTATACCACAGTAATTTTAGCAGTTGTTAAATGAGGAACTAACTAGTATAAGTATATTTTTATAGTTGAAAGTTGTGAATTACTTCAAAGGTAAACAAGTTTTAAGGGATAACATTAAATATGACAAGAGTAATGAGATTTATTCTAGCATGAAATGGGTCTTTGGCAAAAAGCTTACCTTGAGGCTAATATAATTGATGCATTTAGGCTGCTATAACAAGAGAGAGCCACTGCTATTGAGATAATCCACTTCATTATTCCTAGAGTATCTTCTGCAAATGTCTGAAAGGGAAAAAATTCATTATATTTCTCATTATTTGTAGAGTAGCAATCTGATTCAGTACTTTTATTTTTAGAAAGTCTAATTATTTATATGAAATTTATTATATGTGAAAGAAATTTGACTCGACTTGACTGTCCATTGTTAGTTTTAGCTTTGGTTTCATTTCTAGAAATACCCCCATTTTAAAAGAGGCAATATAGACATCTTTTCTAATCTTCTGCCCCTACAAAAATTATGACTGGCTTTGATTATGTTGACTGATAGTTCTTATTCTGGAACTCTTAATTTGTTCTTCAAGATAAGTGTGCTCTGCTCTTTTATTTCTCCATTTCTGTCATTCTAATTAAACTAGTTTATTCACCTCACTGGTAAGATGTGTTTTAAAACAGAAGAAATCAGGAGGGAAGAAAAAGCCAGGATGCAAGGCAGCATGTGAAACCAAAGGAAGGCAGGAAGACAGAGAAAACTAAAAGGCAATAGAAGTATCTTTTAATCACTGTCACAGTATGTTCCCAAAGTTCTTAGTTAAGCTTGCGTTTTTAAGGCTGATCTCTGAGTCATCACAGGCTTTCAACTATATACTATAGTGTTTGTATCAAGGAAATAGTCATCTCGATTTCTAATTCTGCAAAACAACAATGCGGTATTCAACACATCTAATACAATGATCTGGTTATTACCTATTCCTCCTGGTTTCTATTTTGCTCTGCATTCAGCTTCATTGTCAGCAAACAGCCTTCCCCTTTCACTTTTAGCTCCCTAATTCCAGTGACTCCAGTCATCTCTCAGCTGGTGTGTGGATTTATTGGGGTGCACGACTAAGGCCACTACTCACTCCACTAAGTCCATTTTGCTGAATCCTTGGATTAACCTGGGCCCACTCCTTGTTGACATTCCATTAGTCCTTGGCTTATTATTTTCCAAGGGAAATCCCCAAGAAGTATGCCAATTAACAATTTACTCCTCAAACAGCTCCTAGACACAATTGGTATCCTTAACTGTTAATAAACCTGGATATTAATTTGTCAATCAGCACTTCGAGACCTAATCTAGAACTCAACCATTCATTTTAGGATCACCGCTCTAACTTTTGATTGCTTCTATCTCCTACCTGGACAACCTGGGCATATTTATCTTAATTTATACCATGCCTTTGTAAACCGCATTGCCTCCATTCCAATCATGAGTATTTTGTTTGCCTTTCCTGATCTGAGTCTATTATATCTAGCTTTGTTTTCTATTTGTTCCCTATAATCTTCTTGGATCATTCTCACCTCAGACACCTTCTTCCAGACAGGTCGAGATTCAATTTCCCTCTCTTGGATACTGTCCCCACTTCCAACAGTATCCAAGAGTAACTGTGAAATACCAACAGTAACTGTTAACCACTCATCCTTTGTCTGCTATTATCTTAACCCAGCCAAAAAAATTACTTTTCCACACAGCCATCTCAATTTGCAATTTATTTACCTCCAATCAACATCCACATTAAACTCAAGCAAGCAAAGGATACGTAGTCTGAAGAAAAGGAATATTTAAAACAGCTCATATCATTATGATGAATGTACTTACCACTGCTACAGCATCACTAGAAAGGATGGTACTTGGTTCTAACACTATGTAATAACTCAGAATTGTCAGTATATATAAGATAGTCACCAGTGGCACTGAAATAATAATGGCAAGGGGGAGATTCCTGAAGAAAAAGGAAAGATAACAATGAGAAGTGATCATTCAAGTGAAAGGCAGTCTTGTTCCCTCAATACAACTCAAAATATATAATTCAAAATTTCAGTGTTCAATTTTGTAAAATATGATGCCACCAAACCTATATATGAATCATTTATAAATTGTATTTAACACCAGCCACAAGAGTAAATAAAGCATGCTTGTGATGCATGCTTATAAGCAATAAGTATTTACATAAATACTTATTTATTATGAAATGTATCAGTGCAGTAGTTCATTAATTTCACATAGGTAGGATAGGTAATATGGTAAGTAAAGATGCGAATTAATACTGTTCATTCAACACATCAGCAAATGAATGCGTCAGAAAAGTATAACTATTACAATATTTTATGTTGTGCATTGTCCATTCATTAATTTCAGCATCAGGGCAAATCCAATTTGATCTTGCAGAGGAGATGTGTGAAGCTAATGTAAATAAAAATTAAGAAAGATATAAAGTAGGCTGGTAAATCCGTTACTTGTTATACACAATCGCACAAAGTCAAGACTTATGATGTGAGAAGTGTAAAGAAAAGAAACAATTAAGAAAATGCAAGAAACAAGCCACTAATGAATCAATGTAAGTAGGTATTTATGTAATCAGAACCGAGAAACATTCAAAATTTCTGTTATTTACTTAAAATACCTCAGGTGGTTTTACACTGGTTCTTAATACTACATGGAGAATCAATTTTTACATCAGTTCATCTGGCATTTAAGCAAATAAATCATCAAGTTTATTTAATATAAAGGCAGTGAACAGACCAGAAAATATGGGGGATTTTCCGTTGCCTGCAGTAACTTTAGGCGGACATGAGCAAAATCATTTGAGATATGGCACTGATAAATGGTTTCAAATATTCACACCATTTCTCTGTGGTTTGCATCAAGAAATTACCAACTGAACTTCACAGCCATAATCTTTATTTTGCCACAAAGACAGTGATTCTAACTTTTTAAAAGAGTCCTTGAAATTACTTGGAAGTTGAGGAAATGAGTACATGGGCACTGATTTCTCCCTTTGCTCAGTTTCTCCACCCTCATTTCATGGGAAAGGTTACAACCAGTACTTACAACAAGTCCACAGACTCCCACAGCTACTTTGCTCACACTTCCTGCAGTCCAACACCCCAAACACTCTTTCCAACTGAAGCAACTATTTACTCCTTTTCATGTAGTATACCGCATTCAGTGCTCACAATGTGGCTTCTTCTACACTGGAGAAATTAATCACAGACTGAATAACCACTCAGCAGAACACCTTTGTTGAGATCCTGAGTTTTTAGTTGCCTGCCACTTTAATTCTCCAACTCATTCTTACATTGGCCACAATCTGACTTCTCTGTCCTTTACCTCCTACATTGTTACTTAAGGAAGAAATAGGTACGGGTGTAGGCCAACCTGCCTTTCAAACCTAATCTACCATTCATTACAATCAGAGCTGATCTTACCTCAGGGCCATTTTCCAGGATTATCCCCATAATTATCCTTGATTGTCTTAATGTGCAGCAATCTATTGATCTGTCTTTTGAATGAACACGAGGACTGAGCCCCTACAGTGCTCTAGGGTTGAGAATTTCAGCCACCTTCTGAGTGAAGAAATTTTTCTTCATTTCATTCCTAAATGACCTATCCCTTATTTAAAAATTGGCCTCCCCAGTTCTACACTCCTTAGCCAGTGGAAGCAATTTCCTTGAATCTAGCCTGTCATACTCGTTAAGCAATTTGTGTGCTTCTATGAAATCTCCTTTCATCCTTCTAAATTCTAAACCTTGACATAATTGGTTTGTTGTAAAAATCCATCTGATTCACTAATATCCTCAAGGTAAGGAAAACTGCTGTACTTATCCATAGTGGTCTAAACGTGGCTCGTTATCCACAGCAATTGATCTGATAAGCCTTTATGTTCTAAGTGATGGAGCTCAATAATAAAAAAAAGATCCCTAAGCACACTTGGGTACTTTATGCCCCTGAACAGCATGTGGATTTTAAGTCTGGGTCCACTGTGTTTACATTGGATAAGTGATCAAGGACTGCTGAATATGCATGGGCACGTTCAAAGTCAGTTTGACGTTACTTGCACAAAACTGTACTGCATGGAACTGTACTTCATCTTCCCCTCCACTGAACAACTGAACACCATCATAACCACCTATGGTACCTCCCAATAACTTCCCCATGAATGCCAGAATGTCAAAAAGACATTCATCTGAAAGATGGCAACACAAGAGACTGCAGATGCTGGAAATCTGAGGCCACACACACTGGAGGAACTCAGTGGGTCAGGCAGCATTTATGGAGGGAAAGTGGACAGACATGTCAGTGTGGGAATGGGAAGTGGAATTACAATGGCTGGCCACCGGGAGATCCCAGCTGGTAAGGTGGACGGAGTGAAGGTGCTCGATGAAGCCATCCCCAATCTGCGTTAGGTCTCACAGATGTAGAGGAGGCCACACTGGGAGCACCGGATGCAATATGTGACCCCAATGGATTCACAGGACTCCTCTACTGCCAAGTTAAGCCTAAACGCAGATTAGAGGAACAGCATCTCATGTTCTGCCTTGGTAGTCTTCAACCTGATGGCATGAACATCAATTTCTCCAACTTCCAGTAACCACTCCCCTCTCTCCTCCCTTTTGTTTTATCTCACTGGCCCCCATCACCCATCTCTTTCCCCTCCACTGCCCTATCGGTCAGTCCATCACCGACACATTCCTCCCCCCGGTTCCCCTCCTCACCTCCTTCCATGTTCCACCGTGCTCTCCTATCAGATTTCACCTTCTTCAGCTCTTTGTCACTTCCACCTATAACCTCCTTCTTACATCATTCCCACTCTCCCTCCCCCACCCCCATCACCTGCCTGTCAGCCCCCTCACCTGGATCCACCTATGATCTGCCAGCTTATGCTCCACCCCTTCCCCCACTTTTTTTATATACTGGCTATCTCCCCTCTTTCTTTCCAGTCCTGATGAGGGGTCTCGACCCAAAACGTCAACTGCCAATTACCCTCCATAGATGCTGCTTGACCCACCGAGTTCCTCCAGCTCCTTTGTGTGTTGAATCTGAAAGATGGCACACAGATAGGGAGGGGCAAGGCCATGTAGAGACTTGGACACAAGGATAAGAATTTTAAAGTTGAGGAAATAAAACAGAAAATGCTAAAAATGGTCAATGGGTCAGGAGCATCTGAGGAGAGACAATGACCTTTCATCAGAACTGGGAAAAGCTGGAGATAAAAAAAACTTTAAATTTCAGAGAGTGGGGAAGGCCAAATGCTGAAGAAGAGGTTGAATGACAAAAGGTCATGGTTCTGGCTGAGAGAATGTGGTGAACGTGTGTGAACAACAAAAGAAATGCCAGGGGGAAGTGTAAGTAGGAGGAAACTAGTGATACCAATGAGAGAGGGAAATAAAAACTGTGAGTGTCTGATACAAGACTGGAATGGCTGATTATTTGAAATTGCTGAATTCACCGTTTAGTCCAGAAGGCTGTAAAGTGCCCAGATGAAGTGACGTTTATTGGAATAGTAGGAGGCCAAAAATAGAATGTTTAGAGCGGAGTGTAGAACTAAAATGGCAGGCAACTCATAGCCTGGGCTAATCCTTCTACACTCAATAAAAGTGCTTTCTCTAAGGTAGTTACCCAATCTGCTTTTGGTTTTGTCAATGTAGAGGAGACCACATCTTGAACACTGAATAATATATATTAAAATGGACAAGATGAATCCTATCTTCTTCTGGGTGGGAGGACAGGGGATGAGAGTAGAAGTGTGGAAAATGGAACAGGCATGATTGTGAACTCTTTGTCAATATGGAGAAACCATGGTTGAGGAGAGAGGAAATTATACTGAATCGTTGGTGTAGAGGGTGACATTGCTAGAACAGGTGGGATGGAGTTGGAACAACTGGAAGAATGGAATGGAGTTCTTACAGGAAGTAATCGGAGAGGAAGAGTAATCAAGGCAGCTGTTCAAATCCATAGGATTTTAGTGGATACTGGTTCCTTTATCTCTATTTCAGAATCAGTAATGGACCAAAGGAATCTAACAGTAGGGTAGAAATAGGCAATAAAGGTGATAAGACTTCCTAGTTCTGTAGGAGAGTAAGCAGCAACACCAATACACTCATCAAATGTAACAAAAAAAAGAGGTACCTTTGAGGTGTTGCCAGACTGGGAGATGGCAGATGAAGGAGACTTGTTACAAACTTTGATACAGATATCAGAATTCTGGGTAATGTGTGGTTTAATATGGAAGTCTCACCATGAGGTAACAAAGACATGAATATGGAATTCAGGAGCAGATGTGCTGTGCCACAGTCAAAGTTGGATGCTGTATCACAGATAGGCAGTCTTGGCGATGGAGAGAATATGCATATGGAAACCCATCCCCAAGTCATAAATATCACAAAGGTAATGTGATATATTTTACATTGTTTTAAATGTTTCTATTTCTCACAGTTTCTCAGTGTTAGATGTTCAAACCATTGAATCATGTCCACTATGGACACCTTTCCTAAATACACGGTGGTGAGACTAAAATTGATCTTTGGTAGTGGGGTAAAGTAAGCAGTAAAGCATTTGAAGCATCTTTTATGCTCTGCTTTATTTTATTTTCAATTGATTTCAAGGATGATTGATCAGCTTTTGTCCGTGCAATTGAGGGAAAAAAATCTCACAGAATCTTACTGCTCTTTAAATAATGTCCTCGGATCTAAAGTGTTCTTTATAATAGAACCACCAGAACATATATAAGGGCTTTAATTTAATGCTTCATGTGAAAAAGAGCACTTTTAACAATGCAGTCATTACTTGGTGTTGTGGTGGTGTGCCAGCCTGGATTAAGGCATGAAGCATGAGGAGGTGAATGAGAATTAGGATTTTTTTTGAACTAAAATATTCCATTTTGTGGATGAAAGGACACTCTGGAGACTTGAAAGAGTTAGTCTTTGCGGAATGTTAACAAGACTGTCAAATCTGTAACACTGGCGTTACAGTCTGCATTTTATACATATGCAATGATAATTCTTTGTTGATAGCTTAGTATAACAGCATTTTAATCAGTTAGGTTCAAGACTGGTGAATACCAGTCAAAGTGACAGTAGTTTATATTTTGGAGCTAAGAATTATGCTGGACATTTACTGGATGTAGTAATTAAGCATTTGCAATGAGAATAAGAAAAATTAAAAACTGAAGACTAAATCAAAGAAGTAAATGTTCCTGAAAAGTGAAATAGAAAGTAACAAATAGCTGCAGGTGCTATTACATATTTCATAACTAGAGCTA
The DNA here is from genome assembly GCF_009764475.1 of Pristis pectinata. Classification (NCBI taxonomy): domain Eukaryota; kingdom Metazoa; phylum Chordata; class Chondrichthyes; order Rhinopristiformes; family Pristidae; genus Pristis; species Pristis pectinata. Next base: position 43,414,720 of record NC_067417.1, read on the forward strand.
CATTTGCAAAAGCCTGGCAATGTGTGTGGTACACACAGAGTCCCTGCTGAAAGGAAGGAGAAAAAGGCATAATATTCTCCCAATGTGGATGTAGAAAAAAATATGTTTTAATATTTGTTGTTGTTCTGAAAACCATCACAAGAATTTAGCATTCAAAAGGTGTTATCATTCAGTATGGTTCAACAATATGCATATCAGGGCAGTTCCACATGTAACTACGGATAAAGTACATATGGTCCTACCTTTCAGGATCATTAACTTCCTCTGTCACATAGTTAAGTGTGTCCCAACCAGAGAAGGAGAATAGTACAAAATACAGCGACATGATGATCCTGTCAACATCCCACACCGAGCCACTGAATGCGGAACTGAAATCAGTTTCACCTGAAAGAAAGGAAGAAGGAATGATGGTGGGAGAAAACGTCACACATTTCTTTCAATACGCCAGGGAAGAGTCTGGAAAAATCACCTAGTATTTTTTATAACATTTAAGTCTTCCACCTGAAGCCTCCCCCAATGCAAGGAAATACCAATGTGACTGCAGTCATTGTTACTAGCTTGACTAGTAGCTATATTTCTGATTTGTTAAGACAAAGTGTTTGCCAAGTTGATAGGTTCTTGATTTCTCACAGAGTTATTGTGCACCTCCAATACCGTAAATGAAGAAGCATGAAGGCAAATGCTTTCAAGGATAGTGTGTGGCTTAGAGGACACATTGCAGGTGTTACAGTACCCCATTGATTCTTATTCTTCTAAGTGGTAAAAGCTGAAACTTCCTGTGTGCTGTCAAAGGACCCTTGATAAGCCCCTTGCATCTGTTTGTTAGATAGTGCACACTACAGTCAGCCTTTCAAGGTGAACAGCAGCAAATTTTGATGTTGAGGGATTAGGCTGGCATTGGAGATTGTTATATTGCCCTAAATGAATTCAAGCTTCTTTAACACCTTTGGATTGCAAGTACATTCCTCATGTTTTTTTGAAAAAGCGGTCATTGAGGTCAGTGATACTTTCACAACACTGACTAATGCCTTGCAGATGGTGAGAACTCTTTGCAAAGTCAGGAGCTGAGTCTTTTGCTGCACAATGTGAAGGTTCTTGCATGTTCTTGAAGTGCCTGGTCAGTCTCTGGTTAATGCTGGTTCCTCAAATATCAAGATGGGGCAATGGTCAATAGTAATAGCATTTAATGTTAAGGAGAAATAGGAGACTTCTCTTTTGCTTTCACCACCAGCCTTTAGCATGGGTGATGTTGACTTGTCCCTTATAATCCCAAGTCCATATAGTGGCACGGTTTGGACATAGACTGCTTCTCCATCTCTGCTCTTTCGGTGGAACTGAACTTAAACTGTAGGGAGATTAGGAGTGTCCTAAAAGGGCCTCTTGCTGTGTTGCCTGCTGAATTATTTGCCTTTTGCCCCACTTTCTCTTGCTTTTGTGCAGTGGGCAAGACTGTGCTGAAATGAAAGTCAGACTGCAGAAGATCCAAGTGTTCCATTAAATGTCTTCATAATTTTCCTCATGGCATTAGTTTTAATTCATTATCCAGTACTTCCAGGACCCAAGTAGCCAGAGATAGATAACTCCAGTTCCCTTAAATCCATTTAGGCTGGAGTTGGTGGGTGGGGGGGGGATGGAGATAGGGGGTGAGGAATGCAACAGACTACCACACAATGAAGGGTTCATGTGAGCTTCCTGGGTGCATTGTATTGATTATAAGGTATATTTATTAGTCACATGTACATCGAAACACACAGTGAAATGCATCTTTGAGTAGAGTGTTCTGGGGGGCAGCCCACAAGTGTCGCCATGCTTCCGGCGCCAACATAGTATGCCCACAACTTCCTAACCCGTACGTCTTTGGAATGTGGGAGGAAATTAGAGCACCCGGAAGAAACCCATGCAGACACAGGAAGAACATACAAACTCGGGTTACTGGCGCTGTAATAGTGTTACGCTAACTGCTACACTACTGGCAGTCACACACTTTTTCCACATTCAGTGAGGAAAACCTTTTCGGTTGATTAACTCTTCAGGATTTACAAACCCTTAGTGTGACTGCCACAATCCAGGCAAATCTATACTGTCACTGTCAACAAATCACTCTTCAAGGATTAAGAGTTGAATTTCCTTCTTGAGTAGAGAGCATCTGTCATAGTACATACACAACAATGTGCTGTAAACTGCAAAATCAGTAGAAATCTGCTGCCTCAGAGTAGCCAAACATTGTGGACGTTTCCTGACCAGCACTTTCTGTTTTTACTCATGGCAGAATAAATGATGTATTTTAACAGTCAACCAGAATACTTATCTTTATCAGCTTAGGTTTAGAATAAAGAGCAGGGGAATCATGGAAGTATAATTCTGTACACAAACCAAAAATCTGCTGGAGGAACTCAGAGGGTCAAACAGCATCTGTAGAGGCATAGGGATGGTCGGCATTTCTGGTACAGACCCTACAGAAGTGGGAGCTAGGTGGGGAAGGAGGAATTCAGGGATAGAGGCTGGTGGGTGATAGGTGAAAGCAAAAAAGGAAAAAGTGTGCGGATGGAGTCGACTGGAGAGAGGGGAGGGAGAAGGTAGAGTCAGAGGCTGGAAAGCAATAAGTTAAACCAGATAAGGGCAGGATGGTGGGCAGATGGAACCAGGTGGGGGAAGAGTAACTAATTTAGGTAAGAGTTGGGGTGGGGTGGGGTGGGGTGGGGTGGGGTGGGGGGGGGTGGGGTGGGGTGGGGTGGGGGGGGAAAGCAAATGGAAAAGGTGAACAAAGGGAAAGAGAACCTAGATGTCAAAGTAATATTATTAAAGAAAAAGTATTGAAGGAATCAATGGGGCCAATACTTGTAAGATTCCTTACATCTGATGACCTTTACCTTAGTGTTTTAAAATGGGTACAAGCTGCAGGAGGATGCAAAGGCAAATTAGGCAAGAATGTGACAAATAAAACATTATGTACTATAAATATCCACTTCATTAGGGAGAATAAAAAATTAAAACATTATATAAAGGTAAGAAATTAATATACATTTGTATTTAGGGGAATCTTGATTCCTCGAATGCAAGTCACAAAAGGTTAATGATCAGTTTCTTCAGTTAAGAATAGAAATTTTATGCAAGCCTGCATCACATGGTAGTTTGAATTAAAGAATAAAGTAGTATTGTTGGAACAGAACTGGGTTTTGATGAGACAACATGTGACGTATTTGTACAGTTTTGGTTTCTTAATCCAATGCAGATTTGTCTAACTGGAATGAGAGGGCTGTCTGATTACGAGATACTGAATAGAACGTACAGAATTCAAAAGAATTAGAGATGATCTCTTTGAAATGTATCTAATTCTCTGACAGTTTGTCAGAGCAAATGTTAGGAGGCTGTATCAGCTAGCCAGAGAATCTAGACCTAAGAATCATAATAAAAGAAAAATGGCTTGGCCATCAAGGTCTGCGTGAATACTCAGGGAGGTTGCTACACAAGTTTGTCATGGGATTGGAGGTAATCTCTTATTATAGATTGTGAAACATTTTGGTACATAAGCAACAATGGTTGTAAAATCATTGAGAAGGATTGTAAATCTGTCTGATACAGTTAAAACAACAGATTAATAACACCTTAATAGTTTGGAGAATTTACTTATGAAAATGGACCAATCTTTTACCAAGAATAGGGCAACAATATAAGTGCTGATACATCAGATTTTACATGTAAACCATCAAATATCAGGAATTTTAATTTCTCTGGAATTATTTCTTTACTAATACTGATGTATTTTACATTCACACTTGCATGAAACACAATTATTTCCAAAAATTGCTGGGGTACCTATACAACACAGGTTGATGCAGCCCTTCTCTTTCAATGCATAGACATTCTACTTCATAACGCAAAAAGAGCAGTACATGATGAGATTTATCAGAGTGCTTTTACAGAAGCCTTTAGAATCTGTAATTATCATTTCAGTCACTACACATTCAAATCTCTCATTGAAGCTGCCAGTTGAAGTACTGCTTCCTGCTGAGCCTTGTGTGAAGGTCTTGATTTTCTCTGGAGAAAGTCGAGGAAGTTCTAGACTATTAATAATCAAATGTTGGTAATATGTTTTTAGAGAATACTTTTATGTTCCCTCTGGAGATTTTCTTTTTTAAACACATCTGTTGTTTTCTTCCCTTTCTACTACGATAGTTGAACTCTCCTGATAAGCCACTGTGAATGCACAAGCATTATTGTGTTCAAACTAAGTACATAATCACCCAGGGTCTCATTTTATGAGCGTTTATCACTTCTTTTTAGTTGATTAATGGGGCAAGGGACGTTGGGTGGTTTTTTCCCCATCATCACCACCCTTCCTTTGAGCTTGAACCAGACGAAATACTTTAGCACTGAAAAAAGTGCTTCATAGGTCCCTTGCAGCAATTGATAATTCTTGCAGTAGGGAATGACTTAACCAACAAGTACCACACACAGTAATTCAGATGGATCCAAGAAATATGGATCTTCAGTGAAATAGAGAGTTACTGCTTCTTTCTTGTGTGCACGTAATGTACATTTGTGTGTTGACATTGCTTAATGTTTATTCTAACATGACCCTCCAAAAATAGGCAAATTGAATGTGCAGTACAAGTTCCTGCATTTAAGGGGAAGTTACCTAAATGGATGAGTGAGGAAGGAATAACAGTGATATACCAATAAGTTTAAATAAAGAGGGATGATAAGAGATTTGTAGAACATTGGCAGACATGGAGAAACTGGGATAAATGGCTTGAATATCTGCATTATAATCTATACAATTCTCTTACCTTGGCCCAGTTTAACCATCCCTGCAACAATAATGATGATAAGGCCGACAACTTTGGCAAATGTGAACACATCCTGGACTCTGGTTCCCCATTTCACGCTGGCACAGTTTATAAAAGTAAGTATGCCTGAATACAAAGAAGTACAAGCAGGTAACACTGGAGCAACTGTGGGGTTTTTGTAGACATATTTACAGTATCTTCTTACTTGAATTGCATTCTTACTTAATGGTTCAGAATTAGTTATTTATATTAGGCTTTGATTGCACAATCATGTTAGAATAATGAACCATTCATTGAGTTAGTCAAAATCATAGCATGCTATAAAACAGGTAGCAACCATTTGGCCCATTGTACTTGTACTATCTCAGAACAATTTAACCAGTTAACTGGATACTCTTAATCTTTCCTTAAATTTTGCCAAACCTACTAATAATGGAAATGTTTTTTTATTTTTCCAATCTCTATCAAAATCCTTCATGGTTTTGAACTTTTCTGTCTAATCTGCCCTCAACCTTCTCTGCGTTAAGGAGCAGAATCCCAGCTTCTGCACAGTCTTTTTTCATGAGTGAAATCCTGCATCTCTGTTACCATTCCAGTAAATTCACTCTGAGCCACAAGCTTTGACTTCCTTCCTGAAATGTTGTATTCAGAATTTCAATATTCAAACCAAATAGTCTAGCTGTGATCAAATCTGATTTACAAAGAATTGGCATGACATATTCATTGTCTGTTTATGAAATCAAGGACACCAAATGATTATATCCTGTCACCATCAAAGATTTATGTATGCACATTCCCAAGTCCTTGTTCTTGAACCCCTTTAAATACTGTACAGATTATATCGCCTTTCTTATTCTTTCTACCAAAATTTTACACTTCTCTATGTTAAATCTAATCTGTCCTGTAAAGGCTCATTTCTCCAGTCCTATGCAAGACCATTTATTTCTCCTGAAATCTGTTATTGTCCTTGTAAGGTTTATTACTTTCTAAAGGTTTGTGTCATTGGTAAACTTTGAAATTATGCCCTGGATACCCAAGCCCAGGTCATACCCAGATATATAAAATTTTTATTAAGATCACTGGTCTAAATATTGACCTCAGAGAAAAACTTTCTCTCCAGTCAGGAAAACAATTAGTTATCACTAATTTGCTATGTTCATGCTAGAAGTCTATTATGCAATATATTGTCAACACCTTTTAGAAGTCCAAAAGTGCATTCCTGCCTTCATCAATCCGCTTCATTCCAGCAAATAATTTACTCAAGATAATCTTTAAAAAATCTGTGATAGTTATTTATTAACTGATGGATTTTTCAAGTGATGAATTAATTAATTTTATCTCAGATTATTGTCCCTAAAAGTTTTGCATGATTCACGGTACACTAGCAGAAACATAATCAATGATTTCTCTGTATTTCTTGATAAGTACTTTTTTTTAAAAACCTGCTTTTATTATATCCAATTATCCTGCCATTTCTTCATTGCTCAATATAATTGCTCAAAAATAAGCAAATTCAGTTTTAATTTATATACATAATGAGTGACATTCTTAGTGCTTATTATAATATAAATTGATATTAAAAATAAACACCATACTGTCAATAAATGGTATCACAACACTTACTGATGCAAGCAGCTCCAATCAATCGTTGTGCGATATATGGTGTGTGACAGTTTACAAAGATAGGCTGCACCAGGTAGTTGCCAAATGTGATGGCAACAACAGCTTGTGCAGAGGGCTTAATAATAAGTATTGACACCCACAATTTAAGAAAAGCAACTAATCCTCCAAATACTTCCAAAATGTATGCATAGCTTCCACCGGATTTTGTAATGGTTGTACCCAATTCGGCATAGCAGAGGCCTCCAATAATTGAAAGAACACCCCCAGCAGCCCAAGTAATCAGGGATAAACCATAGGAGCCATTTTGATCTAGGACTCCACCTGGAGAAACAAAAATCCCTGATCCAATCATGCCTCCAACTACAAGAGAGACACCATTTCTCAAAGAAATCCGCCTTTTTAGTTTAACTAATACATTTTTGGCAATGTAGTCAGTTTGTATTCTAAGCTTGGGAGTGTAAGATGAATCAGAGACTGGGATAAAACCAACATGTTCCTTCTCCATATTGAAGTATGAAGTTTTACTGGGAAGCAGCTACCTAGAAAGACAAAAGAAAAGCAACTGGAGTACTTTTGATTATTATATACTGTTTCGTGTATACTACTTACATCATTCTTAAATAGCTTTAAGAAACTTAAATAAGGTTGAAAAATGATCAGCAGAATTTGTTCTTATTCATATTCAGATTTATTCTAAAAACAAAATGGATTATAAATTATGAAGATATACAGATCAAAACAGTCTTGAGTTAATGTATGATGAAATCAGGTATACTGTTACTCCCATGAAAGGTTCCATTTTTGTTGTCAAACTTCTACAGATTGAAACTCTCTAGTCTGGCATCCTTGGGACATGACTGGTGCTGGATCACAGAAATTTCCCCCCGATCATCTCTCTCTGAGCAGGAGAACAATTCTTTTTAACAGTGTTCTTTTAGACACTCCCCAGGTTACATAAAGGTTCCAAGAACTGTCCATAACCCAAAGTTTTCATAGATTGAAAATGCCATCAGCTGAGATTGCAAAAGTTGCGTTGGTAGATTAGTTTGCTACAGATTAGTACAGATCTTAGGTAATTTTAGATCTTGGTTAGAATCAGTTCATTTTCCTATCAAGAATTGGTGATTTTATGCTTCTGCCCTGACACAGAAACTTTGATGTAAATCTTGATTTTATGGGTGTCATAGTTACAGTATGGAAACAGGCCATTCAAGCAAGTCCACACCGACCATCAACTACCCATTTTCGCTAATCATTCCCTAACATATTTATTTCACATTAAATGTAACTGTACCTTCTTAACCTGCGCCTCTAAGGTAACCACTCATGGGTCCAGTAAGGAATTCAGGATAGTCATGGGAATGTGATACATGTGACACCGAAAATAGATCTGGTGAACTGAGTCATGAAAGGCACCGAATAAACAAGTCATAGACTCAGAGAGAGAAACAGAGCAGAAATTGGCCCTTCATCCAACTAAGTCTATACTGGCCATCACCCATTTCCACTAATCCCACTTTATTCTCCCCACATTCCCATCAACTCTCCCACAGATTCTGCCACTCAGCTATTCACAAGGGGCAATTTACAGCAGCCAATTAGTCTATCAAGCCACACATCTTTGGGAGGAAACTGGAGCACCCAGAGAAAAAGGCAAAGATAGTAGTTTGATAAAAAGGTGGTATCATCCCTGACTTCGGTGACCAGTGGTGTTCTGGAGGGATCTGTTCTGGGACCCTTGCTCTTTGTGATTTTTATAAATGACTTGGATGAGGATGTGGAAGGGTGGGTTAGTAAGTTTGCTGATGATACGAAGGTTGGTGGTGTTGTGGATAGTGTAGAAGGTTGCTGTAGATTACAATAGGATATTGATAGAATGCAGAGCTGGGCTGAGAAGTGGCAGATGGAGTTCAAACCGGGTAAGTGTGAAGTGATACACTTCGGGAGATTGAATTCGAAGGCAGAATACAAGGTTAATGGCAGGACTCTTAGCAGTGTGGAGGAACAGAAGGATCTTGGAGCCCACATCCATAGATCCCTCAAGGTTGCCATGCAGGTCGATAGGGTTGTTAAGAAGGCGTATGGAGTGTTGGCCTTCATTAGTCAGGCTATTGAGTTCAAGAGCCGCGAGGTGATGTTGCAGCTCTATTGAACTCTGGTTAGACCACACTTGGAGTATTGTGTTCAGTTCTGGTCGCCTCATTATAGAAAGGATGTGGAAGCTTTAGAGAGGGTGCAGAGGAGATTTACCAGGATGTTGCCTGGATTGGAGAGCATGTCTTATGAGGAGAGGTTGAGTGAGCCAGGGCTTTTCTCTTTGGAGAGAAGGAGGATGAGAGGTGACTTGATAGAGGTGTACAAGATGATAAGAGGCATAGATCAAGTGGACAGTCAGAGACTTTTTCCCAGGGCAACAATGGCTAACATGAGGTGACATAACTTTAAGGTGATTGGAGGAAGGTATAAGGGGGATGTCAGGGTTAAGGTTTTTTTTAAAACACAGAGAGTGGTGGGTGCGTGGAACGCTCTGCCGGCAGAGGTTGTGGGGGCAGATACATTAGGGACATTTAAGAGACTCTTAGATAGACACAGGAATGATAGAATAATAGGGGGCTATGTGGGAGGGAAGGGTTAGATAGATCTTAGAGCAGGATAAAATGTCGGCACAACATTGTGGGCCGAAGGGCCTGTACTGTGCTGTAGTGTTCTATGTTCATTATGTTTTAGTTCAAGACTGGTTAGATCCATGTATTTTCATATTTTTAATGCACTTTAAATTTAAAGTAAACCTGAATTATGTAAAAACAAAAGTTTTTCTGCTGATCATTTTGCAATCATACAAGGGTAAATATAATTTCAAATGAAAAGACAGTGAAACCTTAGAGAAAGAAGCATCAAATAAGTTCCCTTACAAATAAGTTCCTAACTTTTGCACCCTCCCAGTTGTTTGGGATACAGAGGAATTCTTTGCCTGGTCATAATGGTGTGTTATACCCAAGCACTGGTCAAACAAAGAACAGAAAATGTCTTTGTTTAGGCAATCTGTGTTGAATTAGCTGAATCTCACTTGATTAAGATGGTTCAATTGGTCAGTGTCTTCAGGCTAAGAAGGGGATAATAGGGGATTGCTCTCCTAAATGTGATGTGTCAGTGGTCAATACATATGACACACTAGACTGTGATATTCTTTAAAATGAAATAGTGCACCAACATTCACAAAATGCTATTTGTGTACACTGGATTGCTGCAGCAGCTGTGTACCCCATCATAACCTGTCCGTAAATTCTGAAGAACATGTTGAAAAAGTTGAGGATAAATCAAATGTTTGACTGTTCTTCAAAACATGTGAACAGGCAACTTACCTTTCAAGCATGTTCCATTGTTTAGTAAGATCATGGCTGATCTGATTGTAACCTCAATTCTGCATTTGTGTCAATGCAGGATAATCTTCCATCCCCTTGTCTATCAGGTATCTATTTACCTCTTCCTTAAAAATATTCAAAGACTCCGCTTTCACTGCACTTTGAGGGAGTTCCAAAAAGTCACACCACTCTAGAGAAATAAAATTCACCTCACCTCAGGCTTAATTGAATGTTAACAGTAACTCCCAGCTCTACATTCTTCCGCAAAAGGAAATATTCCTTCCACATCAACCCTGTCAAGACACCGCAGGATCTTATATGTTTCAATCAAGTCCCCCCTCACTCTTCTAAACTCCAGCAGCTACAAGTCCAGCCTTTCTTTAAGATAGCACCCCATTAGAGCAATTGGTCTAGCAAACCTACTCTGATCAGCTTCCAGGTATTTACATCCTTCTCTAAATAAGGAGACCAACTTGTACATGGTACTCTAGATGTGGTCTCACCAATCCCACGTATAACTGAAGCATAATCTGCCTACTTTTGTATTTAATTCTCCTGCATTAAACTAACTTTCTGTTAGCTTTCCAAATTACCTCCTGTATCTGCATACAAGCCTTTTGCAAACAATGCACTTGGATATCCAGATCTCACACCAGAGTTCTGCAATCTCTTATTATGTAGTTGACATACTTTTTTAAAAAATTCCTGCCAAAGTGGACAAATTTCACATTTTCCTATATTAAACTCTATTTGTAGATCTTAGCCTGCACCTTTCCAACCTCACTATGTCCTCTTCACAATTTACTTCCCTACATATCTTTGTATCTCCAGCAAATTTAGCAACTGTGGCGACTCACCGTCTAGTCGGGCGAACCGGCTCGGCAGTCGGGTCGCGCGGCGTCGGAGCGACGAGGCCCAAGATGGCGGCAGGCCTCGTCTTTCCGAGCGACGGGGAGAACCCGCTCGCGGGAAAGTCCTGATGACGTAGGACTTACGTCATTGCCGGTTTTTTTGGGCGGGAGTTTTTCTCCCTTAAAGGGCCCGCACAAGGCGGGAAAATAAACCAGTTCTGTTTGGCAATCCTCCGAGTAGAGTCTTGTTTTATTCCGCGGTAGCAACCGCTACATTGGTGACCCCGACGGTCCAAACGGCTTTTGGACCCGCGAAATGGACGACAGCGCAGCAGCCAACGCAGTGGCCCTCAAGCTGCCCACCTTTTGGACACTTCGGCCCAGCGTCTGGTTTGACCAGGCTGAAGCGCAATTCCACCTTCGGCAGATCACCTCCGACTCCACGAAGTACTACCATGTGGTTAGCTCTCTGGACCAGGAGACAGCCGCCCAGGTTGGAGACTTCATCCAGTCGCCTCCGGAGGAAGATAAGTACCCAGCTTTCAAAGATCTTTTGATCCGGACCTTCGGCCTCTCCCGTCGTGAGCGCGCCGCCCGCCTGCTTCATCTGGATGGCCTGGGGGACAGATCCCCATCCGCCCTAATGAATGAGATGCTGGCATTGGCCGAGGGACACAAGCCATGCCTGATGTTCGAACAGGCCTTCCTCGAACAGCTCCCCGATGACATCCACTTGTTGTTAGCTGATGCCGACTTCAGCAACCCCCGTGAGGTGGCCGCCCGGGCAGATGTCCTGTGGAGGGCCAAGCGCGAGAGCGGTTCGTCCGTCAGTCAAATCACCAGGCCGCGAGCCCAACGCCTGCCTCGCCCGGCCCCAGCAACCGAGCAGCCACGCCCCAGGAACGCAGACGACGACACGGGTGACCAGCTGTGCTTCTACCATCAGAGGTGGGGTGCGGAGGCTCGTCGATGCCGCCCACCCTGCAAGTTTCAGGGAAACGCCAGGGCCAGCCGCCGCTGATGGCTACGGCGGCTGGCCGCCGACAGAGCCTCCTCTTCGTTCAGGACAAGAAATCTGGACGGCATTTCCTCGTTGATACTGGAGCGGAGGTCAGTATTTTGCCCCCGACAGGCCGCGACACTCGTGACAGGCCACCAGGTCCTCTACTCAATGCCGCCAACGGTACAACGATACGGTCTTTCGGCACCCGTACGCTTCAATTACACTTTGGCGGCAGCCGTTTTACCTGGACCTTTACCCTTGCCACCGTCGCCCGACCACTCCTAGGCGCCGATTTCCTTCGGGCCCACAACCTGTTAGTCGACCTGCGAAGGAAGCGGTTAGTCCACTCTAGCACTCTCCGGACCTATCCCCTGGGAGAAATCAGCCCACCAGCCCCGCGCCTGGACTCCATTACCCTTTCTGGCGACGATTTCGCCAAGCTCCTAGCCGAATTCCCATCGATTTTGACACCTTCGTTTACAAATTCTCGGCCCACACATGGGGTACGACACCACATCATTACCACAGGGCCACCCCTTCATGCCCGAGCACGACGATTACCTCCAGACAAGCTCCGCCTGGCAAAGGAAGAGTTCCATCACATGGAGGAGCTGGGGATTGTTCGCAGGTCAGACAGCCCCTGGGCCTCCCCCCTGCACATGGTCCCCAAAGCCACCGGAGGGTGGAGGCCCTGCGGCGACTACCGCAGGCTGAATGACGCCACCACCCCGGACCGCTATCCCATCCCTCACATCCAGGACTTCGCAGCGAACTTACACGGGGCCCGCATCTTTTCCAAAGTGGACCTCGTTAGGGGATACCACCAAATCCCGGTCCATCCGGATGACGTCCCCAAAACTGCGATTATCACCCCATTCGGCCTGTTCGAATTCCTTCGGATGCCGTTCGGCCTTAAGAACGCCGCGCAGACCTTCCAGCGGCTGATGGACGCGGTAGGCCGAGACCTGGACTTCGTGTTCATTTACTTGGACGACATACTGATCGCCAGCCGTAACCGCCAGGAACACCTTTCCCACCTCCGCCAGCTGTATTCCCGCCTCCGCGATTTCGGCCTCACGATTAACCCGTCCAAGTGCCAATTCGGACTTGACTCTATCGATTTCCTCGGCCACAAAATCACCAGCGACGGGGCAACACCCCTACCCGCCAAGGTGGATGCTATCCGCCATTTTGCCCGCCCCGACACAGTCAAAGGCCTACAGGAATTCCTTGGGATGGTCAACTTTTACCATCGTTTCATCCCTGCAGCAGCCCGTATCATGCGCCCTCTGTTCTCGCTGCTGGCTGGTAAGGGCAAGGACATCACCTGGACTGACGAGGCTGCGGCTGCTTTCGTTAAGGCCAAAGACGCCCTGGCAGACGCCACGATGCTGGTACACCCTAGGACTGACGTCCCGACTGCCCTCACGGTAGACGCGTCCAACACCGCAGTGGGTGGGGTACTGGAACAGCTACTCGAAGGCCGCTGGCAACCCTTGGCATTTTTCAGCAAACACCTTAGACCGCCCGAACTGAAGTACAGCGCTTTTGATCGGGAACTTCTAGCGCTGTATCTGGCGGTCCGGCATTTCCGATACTCTCTAGAAGGCAGGCCTTTCACCGCTTTCACCGATCATAAGCCTCTGTCCTTTGCCTTCTCCAAAGTCTCCGATCCCTGGTCAGCTCGTCAGCAGAGACATTTATCCTACATTTCCGAGTTCACAACTGACATCCAACATGTCTCCGGAAAGGATAATGTCGTTGCTGATGCACTTTCCAGACCAACCATCCACAACCTATCCTTGGGTGTCAACTACACGGCCCTGGCTGACGCACAGCAAGCCAACGACGAACTGCCCAGCTACAGAACCGCAGTCTCGGGTCTGCAGCTCCGAGATTTCTTGGTTGGTCCAGGTCAGCGGACCCTACTTTGCGACGTTGCGACTGGTCAGCCCCGCCCTATTGTCCCTGCAGCCTGGCGGAGACGCGTTTTTGACTCGGTACATGGGTTGGCGCACCCATCCATCAGATCTACTGTCCGACTGGTCGCCAGCAAGTTTGTCTGGCATGGCCTGCGCAAACAGGTCAGTGAGTGGGCCAGGACTTGTCTGCACTGCCAGATGTCAAAAATCCAGCGACACACCAAGGTCCCACCACAGCAGTTCGAGCCTGCCCGTAGGAGGTTCGACCACATACACGTCGACCTCGTGGGCCCTCTGCCGGTTTCAAGAGGAGCCCGGTACCTCCTTACCATCGTGGACCGGTTCACGAGGTGGCCTGAGGCAACCCCCCTGACTGACATCACAACTGATTCCTGCGCCCGAGCGCTGCTCACAACTTGGGTCTCACGTTTTGGCGTTCCGGCCCACATCACTTCAGACAGAGGCACCCAATTCACTTCCAGTCTCTGGGCTGCATTAGCGAACCTGCTAGGGACGCAGCTGCACACCACCACGGCCTACCATCCTCAATCAAACGGGTTGGTGGAACGTTTTCACCGCCATCTAAAATCGGCCTTGATGGCCCGCCTGAAGGGTCCTAACTGGGTTGACGAGCTGCCTTGGGTCCTGCTCGGCATACGCACTGCCCCCAAAGAAGACCTCCGCACTTCATCAGCTGAGCTTGTATACGGAGCGCCACTAGTTGTCCCCGGGGATTTCATACCTGCCCTTCAGGACCAAGGGGAACAACCCCCAGCAGTTCTACAAAGGCTGCGCGAGAAGCTCGGCGCCTTGGCCCCGATTCCCACCTCATGGCACGGTCAAGCCCCATCCTGCCAGCCCAAGGAACTACGGGACTGTAAGTTTGTTTTCGTTCGCAGGGGCACACCTCGGGCGCCATTGCAACAACCATATGAGGGACCGTTCCGAGTCATACGGAATAACGGATCCACTTTTATTTTGGACATTGGAGGCAAGGAACAGGTTTTCACGGCGGACCGCCTCAAACCGGCCCATTTGGATCTGCAACAGCCTGTCGAGGTTGCCACGCCACGACGCAGAGGCCGCCCCCCTAAGCGGCAGCTGGCACAGCCCACGGACCTTGGGGACTGTCTCGCCGGTTCTGGGGGGGGTTGTGTGGCGACTCACCGTCTAGTCGGGCGAACCGGCTCGGCAGTCGGGTCGCGCGGCGTCGGAGCGACGAGGCCCAAGATGGCGGCGGGCCTAGTCTTTCCGAGCGACGGGGAGAACCCGCGCGTGGGAAAGTCCTGATGACGTAGGACTTACGTCATTGCCGGTTTTTTTGGGCGGGAGTTTTTCTCCCTTAAAGGGCCCGCACAAGGCGGGAAAATAAACCAGTTCTGTTTGGCAATCCTCCGAGTAGAGTCTTGTTTTATTCCGCGGTAGCAACCGCTACACAACCATACCTTTATCCAAGTCATTTATGTAAATGTAAAGAGCTGAAATCCGAACACTGATCCCTGTGGCATACCACTCATTACATTTTGCCAACCAGAAAAAGACCTTGAGTTCTTCCAGCACTTTGTGTGTCTTGTTCTTATTCCAATTATCTGATTCCTGTTAACCAGCCAATCTTTTATCCACACCAATTTTATTTCCCAAACCACGAGCTTCCATTTTCTGTAATAACATTTGATGTGGATCCTATCAAATGCCTTCTGGAAATCTAAGTATGGTACATCAGCTAGTTCTCTTTTATCACATACATGGCATTTCTCCTATAATTACAATAAATTGGTCAAACATGATCTTCCTTTCAGAAAGCAATGTTAACTTTGCTTGATTACATTGAATTTTTCTAAATGCCCTGTGATGTTTTAAATATCAGCTTCTGATATTTCCTGTAGTCTCCTCCTTTCTGTCTCCATCCCTTTTTGAACAATGAAGTTACATTTGCTATTTTCCAATCAAATGGAATCTTCCCCAAATCTAGGCAATTTTGGAAAACTAAAACCAATGAACCAAACATCTCACTGGTCACTTCCTTTGAGACCCTGGATCTAGTCCATCAGGATCTAGTTCCAACAGTTTGTTCATAAACACTTTTTCTGAGATTCTTCCTTTGAATTCCCGATTCAAAGAATGTTATTTGTATCCTCTAAAGTGAAATCTGATGTAAAATACTGACAATGCCTTGTTTTCCATAATTATTTCCCCAGCCTTGCGTTCCATAGGACCAACACTCACTTTGTTAACTTGTTTCCTTTCAAAACATCTATAGACATTCTTACTATTTCAAATTTTCTTACAAAATAACATAAACAAAAGAAATAAATGAAAAAAAAATACTAAATGAGATAATTTTCTTAACCTGAACTGTTCCAAATTAGGTCAAATTGATAACTTTAAATACAATAGCCATATCCCTGTCATCTCGTTGAATAATAATTGGGCATTCATTTAAAGACAGCACATTCAAGTCTTAAAGATCAGCTGGATAGTTCCTCCTCGTTTATGGGTATCCTTATATCAAGCCAAGTAAATGGAAGGACATTGACAATTCACTGCATCTGGTGACTTGGAGCAATCCCATATCCCCAGTCTTGGCCACAACTCACGACTTCAACAGTCTGTACAGTGAAGTTTGCTGGAGGTTGAAAGATCGGGACCATCCATCCTTGCAGTACCTTGTCTGGAGACTTGAGCATTCCCAAACACAAGTTTCTCTTTACAGAGTTTTCGACTACAATTTAAACTCGACAACTCGCTAACAACGACTCAAGAAAAAGAAACTCTATTTCTTTAGCCGGCATTTTTAATTTGACATTTCAATTAATATTTCTATCTGTAGATACTTGCCGGTAAGTTAGCCACGCACCACCCAAACATCCTAATGTAATACGCACACTCACCTCCCCCTGAGTACATGAACCATAATGGTGACCGAGGCTCCCTCCTCGCCTGACCATCGGTTGCATCGTTAACCGCGCGCGCTCACCGCCGCGCAGGCGCGCTGTCCAACCGCGCGCCCCGGCCGCTGCAGCTTGACCCTGTCGTCCCTGAACGCGGCGCCATGAGGAGAAGCAGGTGCTCGGTGAGGTGAGGGTGGGTCGGTGTCGTGAGGACAAGCAGGTGCTCGGTGAGGCGAGGGTCGGTGCCACGAGGAGAAGCGGGTGCTCGGTGAGGCGCCATGAGGACAAGCAGGTGCTCGGTGAGGTGAGGGTGGGTCGGTGTCGTGAGGAAAAGCAGGTGCTTGGTGAGGCTCCATGAGGACAAGCAGGTGCTCGGTGAGGCGAGGGTGGGTGCCACGAGGAGAAGCAGGTGCTCGGTGAGGCGCCTGAGGAGAAGCAGGTGCTCGGTGAGGTGAGGGTCGGTGTCATGAGGAGAAGCAGGTGCTCGGTGAGGTGAGGGTCGGTGTCATGAGGAGAAGCAGGTGCTCGGTGAGGTGAGGGTCGGTGTCATGAGGAGAAGCAGGTGCTCGGTGAGGTGAGGGTCGGTGCCATGAGGAGAAGCAGGTGCTCGGTGAGGCGCCTGAGGAGAAGCAGGTGCTCGGTGAGGCGCCTGAGGAGAAGCAGGTGCTCGGTGAGGTGAGGGTCGGTGCCATGAGGAGAAGCAGGTGCTCGGGGAGGCGAGGGTTGGTGCCATGAGGAGAAGTAGGTGCTCGGTGAGGCAGGGAAGGAGAAGGTGAGGTAGGAGCGCGTAAGGTTGCAAGAATGGAGGAGGGAAGTTGGGAGAATTTGGGAAAGTATGAGTAAAATATAAAGAGAAAATGCTGGAAACGCTCTGTGGTTAACGTTTCAGAACTGGGAAAAAGAAAACGTTTGAAGTTCAAGAGAAGGTGGGGAAGGGATGGGCAGAACAAAAGTGATATCTTCAAGAGGGTGAGGACAAAGTTGTGGTGGGGATACGTTGCAGAGGTCATCAATTAATGGGGATAATTAGAGAACAGGAATAAAATCTATGAAATGAGGGAAGTTAGAGGGCGAGAGCCGTGATGCAAGGCTGCGGGACTGTAGCTGGTCAGTCTGTGCTAATAGAGAACAAAAACTGAAACCAATATCATAGAGGGAGGACTTGCTGCAGATTTAGTTCTAATACAAACAGAGAAAGTGAGCTACTTGAAGTTGTAGAATCTAGTTTTTCACTGTACCTCTCTACAAGTGACAATAATAAACCAATTCCAATTAGCCAGTTCACCTTGGATCCCATGTGCCACTGCCATTATCAAATGCACGTAGACAATATCTGCCACCCTTGAGAGGACAGCAGATTTGTGCTACAAATTAAAAGCAAGCTGTCATCACAGAAACGTGGTTGCGGGAAGCGCAATGTTCTGGGATATAGAAGTTTCAGATGTGACAGAAGGGAGTGCAACAGGGGAGGGGGTGTTGCACCTGGAGGAAACCCACGCAGACGCACAGGGAGAACGTACAAACTCTTTACAGATAGCGGTGGGAATTGAACCCTGGTCGCTGGTGTTGTAATAGCGTTACGCTAACTGCTACACTGCTGTGCCACCACGGCATTATACAGTACTCAGGGACGGTATCCTGGATGGATCAGCCAATGAGGCAATACGGGTAGAATTTAGGAATAAGAAAGGAGAAGTCACTTTAGGGTTATATTATGGACCAAAAACATATAGGTAGGCAAATGGCAGAAGGGTGTAAAACCAATAGGGTTGTAATGGTAGCAGATTTTAATTTTCCCAGAATTGACTGGAATTGAATTAGTGCAAGGGGCTTAGATGGAGAAGAGTTGGTAAAATACATCCAAGAGGATTTTCTGAAGCAGACAAGAGAGACCTACTAAAGAGGAGCTGTTCTTGGCCTTACCTTATGAAATGAGGGCGACCATGTGATTGAAGTGTCTGTGTAGGAATCCTTGGGAACAGTGACCATAGCTCAATAAGCTTCAAGGTATTTGCGGAAAAAGATAAAGTTGGTCCTCAAGTTAGGGTCCTAAACTGGGGGGGAAGGCAGATTTTGATAGTGGAAAGCAGGACTTGGTAGAAGAAGATTGGGAGCAGATACTTGAGGGGAAAACAACATCTGATAAATGGGATGGATTTAAAAGTGAGATAATGAGTTCAGAGTCAGCCTTCCCCTGTAGGTGTAAGAGGCAAAGATGGTAAGTTTATTGACACATGGTAAATGAAGAATATTGAAGGTTTGATCAGGGAAAAGAAGGAAGCATATTTCAGATACAGGAAATTGATATCAAATGAGTCACTTGAGATTTATAAGGGATATAGGAGAGAAGATAAAAATTTGGAGTGCATAAAGGGGTCATGAAATGACCTTGGCAAGTAGGATTAAGGAGAAACCTTAAACATTTTACAAGCATATTAAAAGCAAGAAGGTAGCTCAGTAAGGAATAGGGACCAAAGGGTAATCTATGTGTGGAGCCAGGGAATGTAAGTGAAGTCCGAAATGAGTACTTCTCATCGGTATTCACCCAGCAGAAGGATATGGAGGCTGGAGAGCTAAGGGAGAGGTGTGCTGATATTCTGGAGCATGTCTGTATCAGGAAGGAGGAAATGTTTGAAATATTGGCACACATTATGGTAGATATATCCCCAGGGCTTGACAGGATCAATCCCAGGATGTTAAGGGAAGCAACAAAGGAGATTGCTGGGGTTCTGATGGAGATTTTTGTATCTTCAGCCAAAGGTGAGGTACCTGAAGACTGGAGGACAGCTAATGTTGTTCCCTTGTTCAAAAAGGTGAGCCTTGTATCAATGGTAGGGAAGCTGTTGAAGAAAATTCTGAGGGGCAGCCTTATTGCACTCACTTTCTCTGTAGCTGTGACACTTTACTCTGTACTGTTACTGTTTTTACCTGTACTACATCAATGCACTTTGTACTAACTCAATGTAACTGCACTGTGTAATGAATTGACCTGTACAATCAGTTTGTAAGACAAGCTTTTCACTGTACCTCGGTACAAGTGACAATAATAAACCAATACCAATAGGGACTGATTAGGAGGAGTCAGCATGGTTTTGTTTAGGGGAGATCATGTCTAACAAATCTGACGAGTATAGTTAGGTAACTAAGAAAATGGATGAAGACAGAGTAGTAGATGTGGTTTACATAACTTTAGTAAAGCTTTTAACAAGAGCCTGCATGGTAGGCTGATCCAGAAGGTTAAGGCACAAGGAATCCATTGGGAAACTGGATCCAAAATTGGCCTGGTGATAGGAGGCAGCGGTAATGGTGGATGGGTGTTTTTCTGACTGGAAATCTGTAACAAGTGGTGTACCACATGGATTAGTGCTGTGTTGTTTGTAATATATATAAATGACCTGGATGAGAATATAGGTGGTATGATGAGTAAGTATACAGATGACACGAAAATTGGTGGAGTCATTGATCGCGAAGAAGGTTGTCTAAGGATGCAGCAGGACACAGATCAGCTGGAAAGTAGGATCGAACTGTGGCAGATGGAATTTAATTCAGACAAGTCTGAGAAAATGCACTTTGGGAAATCAAATTCTGGTAGGATATATGGAGTAAATGGCAGGGACCTTAGCATTGATGTACAGGGAAACCTTGGTGCAAGTCCATAGCTCTCTGAAAGTGGCAACACAGGTGGATAGGATAGTGAAAAAGCATTTGGTATGCTTGCCTTCATAGGCCAAGGCATTGAGTATATGAGTTGGGGCGTCATGTTGCATCTCTACAAAACATTGGTTAGACTGCGCATGGAGTATTGTGTACAGTTCTGGTCACCACACTGCAGGAAGGATGTGGTAGCAATAAGGAAAGTGCAGAAGAGATTCACCAGGATGTTGCCTGGAACGGAGGGCTGCAGTTATAAGGAGAGATTGGATAGATAAGATATCTTTATTAGTCACATGTACATCGAAACGCACAGTGAAATGCATCTTTTGCGTAGTGTGTTCTGGGGGCAGCCCACAAGTGTCTCCATGCTTCCGGCACCAACATAGCATGCCCATAACTTCCTCCCACTGGAACATCGGAGGCTGAGGAGTGAACTTATAGAGGTTTATAAAGTTATGAGAGGCATAGATAGGATGTATTAGAAGTTTTTTCTGAGGGCAGAGGAGTCTAGAACTGGAGTGCACAGGTTTAAGGTGAGAGGGAAGAAATATAAAGGATATCTTACCAGTAGGTTTTTCACATGGAGTGGTGAATATCTGAAACAAGCTGTCAGAGGAGGTGGTGGTGGTAGATACAATTGTAACATCTAAAAAGCATTTGGATGGGTACTTGGATAGCAAAAGCGTAGAGGGATACGGGCCTGATGCGACCAAATGGGATTGGTGTAGATAAGCATCACAGTTGGCATGGACAAGATGGGCCAAAAGGGCCAGTTTCTGTGCAGTATGATTCTGTAAAATTCTAGATTATTGCAATAAATAGCTGATGTCCCAATACCACAGTTGTCTTTTACTTTATTTTGTCCTGTAATAAGAGAAAATAGTACAAATACATCAGTGAAGTGAGTTGCAAAAGTGAAAGCAGGGACACTTCATGTTAATTGGTAATTGGTTTATTATTGTAACATGTGAGAGAAAGTGAAAAGCTTTGTTTGCATGCCATTCAGACAGATCATTCCATACATGAATACATCGAAGTAGTACAAACGGAAAACAATGCAGAATGTAGTGTTACAGAGGAGGTGCAGTGCAGGTAGATGAATAAGGTGCAAGGGCCATGACGAAGAAGGTTGAGAGATCAAGAGTTCATCTGAGAGGTTGATTCAAGAATCTTCTTATAGCGGGTTAGAAACTGTCTTTGAGCCTGATTATAACAGTGGAGTAGAAGCTGCCATTGACCCTGACTAGGTATTTATGTTTTAGCATGAGGGAATACTTCAGGTATACGGCTTGCGACTCCACTGAAATTCGGACCCTGAATGTTGACTGCTCAAGTTCTCCTGCAAGGGGCGCTGCAGGATATCCTTATGGAGACCGTAGCTCTGCCCAGTGCACTTCTGATTTATTTCATGTAGTAATGTTGCACATCTGCAGGTTCTTGGGAACTTCACACAGCTCGATCCCACATGACAGCTGTATATTATTTATTAGTAATTATCATAGTAATTCTGTTTTAAGCTACGAATTGATGTTCATTTGGACCATCTCTCGCATTTGGTGTGTCGCTTGCGAATGAATTTGTGATTTCTTCCCACTTTCAATTTAGGATTGACAGTCTAGTACGTGCATGAAATATGCCAGGAGTTCCCGACACTATTATTTTCAGTAGAATGCAATGGATACGAATTATCACAACTTTCATCGTTTTAGTGAAACGATCCATTAACATCTTACAAACGCATCATTTTTGCAAGACGAAATACTCCAAAGGCCAAGCAGGTTGAGAACAAAGAACGGAGAAAAGACAATGAAGGAAATGATAATGAGAGAGCATTGATGTCATGTTGCCTGCCATGCAATGAGAGAGCATTGATATCACTTTGCCTGTTTTTGTTAAACAAAAACAGATTATCACCTCAATGATACTTCCGATAATATGGTTGACATTCGCAAATTTCGCCGTGGAATCTTCACATGTTCACAGTCCTGTGTATAAGTCATCTTGGGTTTTTACGGCTGTAGGTGTCCACATGTTTGAATGTTATGTAAATTTAAATCTGTAGATGAGTCCCATTGGTACATGTTGATGCACAACATATAGAAGTGTCTCTATTGGACTGTATGTTCGTGTATGAATGTATGATTAAGTGCACATTTTTCCAAAATTGCGGTAGACAGAGAAATATTACTGGAAGATTTGATCGTGATGTGAGAGTATTAAAAGGCAAAGAGAAAACAGGAAAACAAAGAGGTAGAAATTCCGTTAAATTTTGTGGAGAAGAATGCAGAAAGACGGCTTTGCAGGTGGAGTACAGATATGGCATAATTATAATTGTCGAGGAAGTGGGGTGGTGAAAACTGATAATTAGATTCAGTAAAGCGAGTCAATTTTGAGACAGCCTCTAGGCTGGAAGCAATTATGGTCTCCCGACTGTTAGACTGTAGAGGGCGCTGACTTTTTCGGTCAGCACAGTTTGATCATTGAACGGATGAGAGAGAGAGAGCGAGCGAGAATTGAAGGGATAACCCGGGCTCCGGCCGGTAGAGCCAAAGTGCATCGCTTGGAAATGGCCGGTGAGGTCTGCTGGTTGCGTGGCTGGAAAGTCCCCACTCTCATTCTTGGATTTTGCGCGATGCTGAGCCGGGCTGAGCAGGACAACTTTAACGCAGAGGTAAAGAAGACATCAAGATTCCAGTTGGAGTCAGACGCAAGTCGAGTCGATGCATGCACAGCTGCCACAGTACTCATTCAGACACTTGCACCTTCATGGGAACTGTTGCTGATTTAACCACACTGTACAAACACGCACCAGGAAATTCAATATTGAGACACATTGATAATAATATGCATGGTTGGATTAAATGGTCAGTACTAACGAATGTTAATGAATTGCATGGTGACGAACATTAATATACATGCTTAGGTTTATTGTGTAGTCTTAGTGTGTAAATAATGCTGTATCGTATTAATACGCATGGTTTACTCAATGTTATGAATGATTTAACTATATATAATTAAAATAATATACATATCTAGACAATCACTATGTTAACCTGATAATATATTTTATTGTGTGGATATGTATGAACTTATTCATTCTACATCACAGATGTGCAGGAAATGATTCCTTGGCCATTTTTAATGTGAATGACATTCTTACTGCACTTTAATATATGTGAATTGTCTCCTTATTCAGTGTTAAAGTGCCCTAATAAATATACAATAGTAAGTTGCATGCATATACTTTCAAGTAACAAGATATTTACATACATTTATAGCATGAAGATACACGCAAGGCTCATTATCCAGTATAAAATCAACTGATTAATTTTCAGTATTAAATTGCATGGGATTATTTACTGTCCAGTAATAAAGTTTGCAGATAACTTACTATTAAAATGCATGGATTGATTTCATATTAATACACATGAAGGAAATGACCATGAGAATATAAAGCTTTGGAAGAGAAAAGGTCATCTTACTTACTGATTAGTACTCTGCATCATGACTATGCACATGTATTACAGGCATATTTAGATTACAATAAAAAACAAAACTCTGGAAATACTCAGCAGGCCAGGCAGTGTCTGTGGAGAGAAAAACAGACAATTTTTCAGGTTGATGAAAGGTCATTAACCTGAAATCTTAACTCCTTTTCTCTCTCCACAGCTGCCAGAACTTGCTGACTATTCCCAGCATCTTCTGTTTTATTTCATATTTCCAGCATCTGCAGTTATTTGCTTTCCAAATATCAGACTGCACCTTATTGTATACTGAGGATCACTGTAAGCCACTTCCATTCTGGTCTGAATGAAATACCAGTACTGACATCATTTGACCTTTCATCTTGACGATGATGTGACTAGGGTGTGATTATTGTGAAAAGATAGGCACTTCAAAACATTAAGTGATAGACTCTCTCTAAATTATTGACGTACAGAAAACTGCAATACAGCATAAAAAAGCACATTAACTACCACTGCTGTTGGTAGTTATTGCAAGACGTTCAGTGTATGAACATTAAGGATTTTATTAGTGCTGTTGTGAGGTATGGTTTTAATGTCAGATCATAAACTCTTGTCATAAACTTCCATCTTATGTTATGGTTTAAAGATATTGGACATTAATGCTTAGCTGAAGATCATACAGAAAGCAAAAAGTAGGGGTTGTTATTAGACTCGTAAAGGATGGAAAATGAGGCTGTAGAATGATCAGTTATTTTTGTGATCCAGGAGTACTGTTTAAATAAGCAATTTGGACTTAGGAATCAGAAGTAGAACAGTACAGCACAGTACAGTACATGCCCTTCAGCCCACGATGTTGTGCCGACCTATATAAAGCTACTCCACGATCAATCTAACTCTTCCTTCCTACACAGCCCGTGACCCTCCATTTTCCTTACATCCATGTGTCTATCTAACAGTCTTTTAAATGTCTCTATTATATCAGCCTCTACCACCACCCCCGGCAGTGCATTCCAGGCACCCACCACTCTCTGTATATAAAAAAAATACTACCTCTGACATCTCTCCTAAACTTTCCTCCACTCACCTTAAATGGATGTCCTCTGGTATTGGCTATTGCCGCCATGGGGAAAAAGGTGCTGGCTCTCCACTCTATCTATGCCTCATAATCTTATACAAGTCTTATATACATCTTATCAAGTTGCCTCTCTTCCTCCTAGGCTCCAAAGAGAAAAGCCCTAGCTCACTCAACCTTTCTTCATAAGACATGTTCTCTAATCCAAACAGCATCCTGATAAATCTCCTCTGCACCCCCTCTAAAGCTTCCATGTCCTTCCTATAATGAGGTGACCAGAACTGAACACAGTACTCCGTGTGGCCTAACCAGAGTTTTATAGAGCCGCAACATTACCTCACGGCTCTTAACCTTAATCCCCGGACTAATGAAGGCCAGCACACCATATACCTTCTTAACCACCCTATCTACTTGTTCAGTAACTTTGAGGGATCTATGGACTTGGACCCCAAGACTCCTCTGTTCCTCCACACTGCTAAGAATCCTGCCATTAACCTGTACTCTGCCTTCAAGTTCAATCTTCCAAAGCGTATTACTTCACACTTTTCTGGACAGAACTCCATCTGCCACTTTTCTGCCCAGCTCTGCATCCTATCTATATCCTGTTGTAACCTATGGCAGCCTTCTACATGATCCATAACACCACCAATCTTCATGTCAGCTGCAAACTTACTAATCCACCCTTCCACTTCCTCATCTAAGTCATTTATAAAAATCCTAAAAAGAGTAGGGGTCCCAGAACAGATCCCTGCGGAACACCACAAGTCACCGACCTCCAGGCAGAATACACTCCATCCACCACCACCCTCTGCCTTCTGTGGACAAGCCAATTCTGAATCCACACAGCCATGTTTCCATGGATCGCATGCTTCATGACTTTCTGGATGAGCCCACCACGGCGAATCTTGTCAAGCACCTTACTAAAATACATATGCACCACATCCACCCCTCTACCTTCATCAATTCATTTTGTCACCGCCTTGAACAACTCCATTAGGCTCGGGAGGCACAACCTGCCCCTCACAAAGCCATGCTGACTATCCCTAATAAGACTATGCTTCTCCAAATGCAAGTAAATCCTGTCCCTAAGAATCCTCTCCAATAGTTTGCCCACCACTGATGTAAGACTCACTGGTCAAAAATTCCCAGGATTATCCTTATTACCTTTCTTGAACAATGGAACAACATTTGCCATCCTCCAATCCTCTGGTACCACTCCTGTGGCCAGGGAGGACACAAAGATCATCGTCAATGTCCCAGCAATCTCTTCCCTCGGTTTCCATAGTTTCCTGGGGTATATCCCATCTGGCCCTGGGAACTTATCTATCCTAATGTTTTTCAGAAGTTCCAACACTGCCTCCTTCTTAACCTCAACATGCTCCAGAACATTAACCTGTACTACGCTGACCTCAGATTGGTATATGTCCCTCTCCCTGGTGAACACTGAAGCAAAGTACTCATTGAGGACCTCCCCTAGCTCCTCCGCCTCCACGTTTCCACCTTTAATCCTGAGGGGTCCAACCTTTGCTCTAGTCATTGTCCTGTTCTTCACATACATCTAGAATGCCTTGGGGGTTCTCCTTAATCTTACTGGCCAAGGCCTCCTCATGTCCCCTTCTAGATCTCCTGTCCCTTCTTAAGCTGTTTCTTGGGTACCTTATCATTCTCAAGAGCCCTGTCTGATTTTTGCTTCCTAAACCTTAAATATGCTTCCTCCTTCCTCTTGACTAAATATTCCACTTCTCTTGTCAAACATGGTTCCTTCACCCTACCATCCTTTTCCTGTCTCAGTGGGACAGACCCATCCAGAACCCCATACAAGTAATCCCTA
This sequence comes from Pristis pectinata, assembly GCF_009764475.1. Taxonomy (NCBI): domain Eukaryota; kingdom Metazoa; phylum Chordata; class Chondrichthyes; order Rhinopristiformes; family Pristidae; genus Pristis; species Pristis pectinata. The sequence goes on from NC_067417.1 coordinate 43,441,186, forward strand.
AACAACCTCCACATTTCTGCTGTGCATTTCCCTGAGAACATCTGTTCCCAATTTACGCTCCCAAGTTCCTGCCTAATACCATCATAATTAGCCATCCCTAATTAAATACTTTCCCATATCGTCTGCTCCTATCGTTGTCCATTGCTATGCTAAAGGTCAGGGAGTTGTTGTCACTATCTCCGAAATGCTCGCCCACCGAGAGGTCTGTCACCTGACCAGGTTCAGTGCTTAGTACTAGATCCAGTATGGCCTCTCCTCTAATCCACCTGTCCACATACTGCATCAGGAATCCTTCCTGGACACCTAACACATTCTGCCCCATCTAAATCTTTATCAGTAAGGAGGTGCCAGTTGATATTAGGGAAGTTGAAGTCACCCATGACAACAACCCTATTATTCTTGCACCTTTCCAAAATCTGTCTACTTATCTGCTCCTCAGTGTCCTGGTTGCTATTTGGTGGGTGGGGGGGGGGCAGAGGGTGTGCTATAGAATACTCCTAGTAGAGTGATTGCTCCCTTTCTGTTTCTGACTTCCACCCACACTGACTCAGTAGATGATCCCTCCATGATGTGCTCCCTTTCTGCAGCTGTGATATTATCCCTGATTAGCAATGCCACTTTCCCCACCCCCCCCCCTTACCTCCCTCCCTCCCTATCTCTTTTGAAACAACTAAACCCCGGAACATCAAGCAGCCAATCCTGCCCTTGTGATAGCCAAGTCCCTGTAATGGCCACAACATCATAATTGCATGTACTGATCCATGCTCTAAGTTCATCACCCTTATTCTTAATACTTATTGCATTAAAGTAAATGCATCTCAACCCATCCAACAGATTGCATTTATGCCTTTCCTTCCTCACAGCCTCTCTGCACATTGCATCGACCTTTACACCAGCTGTTCCATCATCTGACCTAATGCCGTGGTTCTCATCTCTCTACCAACCCTCCCCAACAGCTCGAGCAAAGTAAAATTTCAAAATTTGGGGTTGACACCAAATTGGATGACAAAGTGATATCATGGAAGACTGATAAAATGTAATTTGCATAATAGGCATATATTTGGTAAAGAGATTTCAGTATGGGCAAGTATAAAGCAATGTATTTTGCAAGAAGAATAAGGAGGTTGTTTAAGAAAATGTGGGAAGTGATTTTCCACAAGAATCAGTGCTGGGACTACTGCTGTTAACAATTAATGTTAATGATTTAGACTTCGAAACTGAAAAGACAATTTCTAAATTTGTTGATGACAACAAATTTGGGAGAGAGGTGGAATAGTCAATATTGAGGAGGACTGCAACAAATCACAGGACATTAGTAAACTTTCAGAATGGGCATATAGTTGGTAAGTGGACTTTCATGTAGACAAGTGTGAAGCATTGCATTTTAGTAGGAAGAAAAAGGAGGTCATCATTAGCCTTAGAAGATCTAAATGGGGTAGAGGAATCTAGAGATAATGATATATGTCACTAAAAACAGTGTCACTAATTATAATAGCAAACACAGGACTGAGGTTTATTACTATTGGGATAGAATCGAAAAATGAAAAAAGGGAAATTTCTGGAATGTTGATTAGATTTTTTTCAGAGAACAGTGCTCAGTTTTGGCTTCCATACTATAAAAATGAGAAGCTTCAAACAAAAATTAAAAGGATTATACCAAAATTGTGAATAGACAGGTGTTTTTCTTTTGGAAAGAAAGGACTTGGGGATGTCTTGATAGAATGGTGTTAGAGGAGATGTTTCCACATGGAGTGAGTAAGAACTAGGGGCCATGAAATTAAAGACAGTCACTTCCAAATACAATAAGGAATTCAGAATAAACTATTTTGTTCAGGGAATGTAGATCTTGCAAACACAAGTAGTAGTTGAGGCAGCAAGCATAAATGCATTTTGGGGCATAGGGAGATGAACACAGGGCATAGAAGGGACTAAAAGTTTATGGTGCTTGTTTGTAAAGAAGGTGAGGAGTAGGCTCAAGAGAAACATGCACACATCTTGAGTCTGGATCATTTGAACCAAGCAGACTGTTTCTGCACTGCAAGTGATATGTATTTCTATGCAGCTATTCAAATTAATTGTGGGAAAGTGTGGATTACCTTGATATATACTGCCACCATACTTAGAATCAAACCAAAAATATTTATCATGCAGTTACTCTTCCATTAAAGGATTTTATTATATGAGTATCACCATGTGTTTTAGTGGCTTTTAGGATGAAGTGTTTGCACAAAATATTTAGATGCAACATTGGCCTATTATCAATCTCAGAAGGGTACTCTACCACATCAATTTAATATTTTTCAACTTCTTACATCAGTCCTATATCATCTCTGAGCAAGATTGCCAAACTAGTGACAATTAATGGCAAGTTAGAGCATTTTGTTCAAATATCTCACAAAGTGTTCTTACAGCTAGCAGATGTAGATATTCATTCAAACATTTAAAGTTAGGCCCCCAAGGTGAAAGGCAATGCCATCCAGTTTCATATGTCATTGAATTTTCTTCTGTTTTGAAATCCCAGTAGAGCAGTGAGAGAACTGGCAGAAGTTGGAGAAACGTGAGAAATAAAAATAAATTCCTCAGTTCATGCAGAAATCTCCTGGGCATTTGCAACAAAATGAGACTATTATATTACTCATTAATTGTTTTCTGCTTCTCTTTTGACCCTATTTCTTGCATTTTCAGCTTCCAAGGCATAAAAGTATGAATCTTAATATGAATAAATAGGATTAATGTGGATGGGTGCAACAGTTGGCAAGTACTGTTGGCTGAAGTTTCTGTGCTGAACGACTTTATGACTTTATAATTTTCTGTGCCTGGTCTTGCTGATGATTCTGGCTGAGATATCTTCCAAGTGCTCTTACTCCCAACATCTGGAGGTTTCAAGTAAAAATAGAAAATGATGGAAATATATAGGATCAGGCAGAATCTGTAGAAGGAGAAACAAAATTGATGCCTCAGGTTGATGACCTTTCATTAGCACATGGCAATTCTGATACAAACTGGAAAAGCTGGTTATCTGTTGTATTCAAGGTTAGGTCCTGAAGGCTGTAAATTTGAAATGTGAGTTATTGTTCATCAGTCTTACATTGAGCTATGTCGGAATATTGTAATTGATTGAAGACGGAGAAATCAGAGCAGAATGGTTGGAGTCTCTGATCCTTCATGTTCTGCTGATAGCTAGATGCTGCAAGTCTTTACTCTTTCTCTCTGATGCTGGTTCTCCCATGTCTTTCCTCTAACCTGCAACTCTTATGGCAAAAATACATTTATATTTCAATTGCCTCTCCTTAAACTTGCACTGCTCGGATTCTGAAAAATGAAGGATATATTTTATTGAAGGCCAAAGTATGTGTAGATCACCTCGTTATTGGTGTAAAACTACAATGATCACTCCAGACTCAGAGCAGGGAGAGATCTGCATTGCTAGTATTTGTGAAGATGACTGTGACTATGAGTTTTTATGTGTTGGGCTCCTTCTAGTCTTGAAGTTTGCTGTCTGCTGTTTCATGAAGAAGGTCATTTATGCTCTTAATTGACTGAATTTCATGCTCACTTGCTGGAGATCAGCAGGCAGGACAAGCATACTGCTTTGCAAGAACTGTATGACTCCCCATAGTGCATTGACTAAATGCATGTTGCTTTGCAGGCCCTGCACATTAACTCTACCTTATATTGGAACAAAAAGTAAGTCCACTCCCTCACGGTATAGCTGATGAACAGCCAAAGGTAATAAATTATTTAGGTTAATGTCTAATATCCTGACTGTCGACATGCTACCTTAATTCTGCAGCAACCTGTTATGGCAATTACATTTGAACCACCACAACAAACGTAAGGGGGGCTAATGGGCAATCAAAACTCTATCAGTGACATGGCTCAAGACCTTAATGCATAACTCATTCAAATCTGCACCCACAAAAACTGTACCGTATTCTCACCATCTCCCTGTTATTTTAAAATTGCTTGGTATTGAGACTACATAAAAATACTGAATCCATCAGTAGGTTTCTTTGTTTTGTGTTATGTAATTTTTAAGATTATATCGGTGGTCAGCATATTTATGCCTTGACTTTTACTAATAAAAATTTTGTCTTTGTGGCTAAGTTCATCAGTGTTCATTACAAATAGCTAATTGTTGTGATATTTATTAGCAGAAATCAGTTTAAATTTCCTGAAATTTGCCTTCATCTGATTGTAACACAAGGCTACGCTGTGATGAACAGAAAATGAATAGATACATGGGGTTATATTGGATATCCATTTAGATAGAGCACAGAGATCAGGATGTGTGATTAATCCACATCAGTTGATTCCAATGCAGGTAGCAGCATTGCTTAAAACTAGCCTTCATACATAGGAGTACTGTGACTGCAGAAGATGCTGGCAACATTTTAGAACTCAGTGGGACCAGAGAGACATTGAAAGATTGACATAACACATAAAAGGGTTCCACACTTTCCATCAGAGTATTGTAAATTGGTGGAGAAGTTGGAAAGTAGGAAAAATGTAATCTGTGTGCAAGGAACCAAGAAGCCCTTCCAAAAAACACCAAAGCCATTGGGAAAAGATAACGGCTGGAATCATATCCAAAGACTTGGATACAGTGCAATGTCATCAAAGCCAATGAATTTTCAAGTGCCATTTTCCATCAATTGCAGTATTAGCCTCAAACATTTCTCAATGCTCCACATCTCCATCACTTACTCCTTCAATTGCAATCAATCATGACTCATAAATAACATCCATAGATTCATATCATTATCATATACTTGCTACTGCTGCAAGCCTCACACACACCTCTCTGCCTTAAGATACTGTCAGCGATGTATTCTTAACAGGCACATCACCCTGGCATATTTTGCAGTATTCATAACCCACAGCCCTCCGTCTTGCATAATAGGTTGAGCATGATCAAAGTGAGCAGCAGCTAAAGGCAGGGTAGGGTGTGGCTGCATGAATTTATATTTGTGGAACAGAGATTGTTCACCAGCAGTGGAATGGCTAATTGTTGTGCCCATGACCAGAGCTGGGATTGGCATGTTCTAATTGTGCTTCTCATAACCCACTTTGTTGTCATCCCATGTTCTCTTCAAATGCTCTTCAAGCTGTGGTTGGTGTAAGCGTATATCTCTTAACTTTCCAGTGCACTGAGGCATTGCCCCAGAGGCAAACAAAATTGGTGTCCAGTTGATTGCATTCATGATCCCACAAGTAACTATCGGTATTTTTCCTGCAACCTGTCAGCCACCCTTGACTCTGCTACTAATGTCAAAATAGTGCTTTCCAAAGCAAGGCCCTCTAGGCCTAGAACTGTAAGAGGCTGTCTTCCAGGCCCAGATACGGTGTCCTCCACTGCAATGCAGAAAGTAGCAGCCTTTCATCAGCCATACTGCAGTCACTGGGCTCACATTGCGTAGGAGCATTAGAACAGGCAAGGCATACAAAGGAGAGTCACCAAGCGAATACACGTGAATAATGTTTCTATGAGATATGGCGTACTTGGGTCATTAATTTGATTTTGTATGCCCTGTGTTGGGTTCTATTTTTGCATTGTGCCTTAAAGGACATTTCATGGTCAGTGACAGAAGGATGAATAGAGAATTGTGCTTGTGCTTATTGAAATCTCAGTTGGATGAATTATTCACAATCAAGCCAGAAAGGGGCTATTTTAATTGCCTCACTTTTTTTCTTCATCCACCTCATTCTCTTCCTGTTCCTCTTGTTACTTCTAAAGTTCTTTAGCTGCTTGCTATGTAACTGCTGACACAGATTATGCCCTCATGACGGCAAAGTTTTTCGGCATAAAACAGATCAGCATAATTCTTGACCCCCTGCCTTGGAGGAGAAGTTTGTGAGAGAAAATCTTGTGAATTCAGTAGTCTGCTCTATCATTTTTCATTTACTGGCATGAATTTCTTAATTTGCATGCTGCTCAGTTGTGCATGAGTTGCAAATTGGAGTCATGACATGGCACAGCAGACTTTGCAGAATGAATACAACACAACTGCTAGCGATCTGCATGATATGCTGCCTGTTGAGGGAGCAGAATTGCCTCTAGCTGCAATACATCTCATTGCTGATATACGATGCCCACAAAGTGAGGTAATTGGGACCCTTAACGTGAGTAAACATGCAATTCCTACAAAGTTTGCCCCACCTGTTGTTCTCAGGCAAGACAGAATGAAATGTAGTGAGTTCTCTTCGACTTGAAAACACCATTGAACTGCTTTATCTGACTATAAAAGGCAGACTATGAATTATTACAAGTATCTTTAGGTCAGCCTAGAAGGAGTCCAAGATGAGACACTGTGACAGACTATTGCCCTATCTCTGCGCTGATACTGGAATTGTAGCTGGAATGGCTGGCAGATTTTAATGATGATATCCTTACTGAAGCGCAGACATCTCACATACTGAAGATCAATAAGGTAATTTAACTCAGAACACCCTGGGCAGACGTAGTGTCTTGATTACTTCATTTCCAACATTTCCATCATCTCTTAGTAGATCGTGCTTTGCAGACCCTTTACTCATCATCTCTGCCATGTTGTATGCAGAATATTCCCTGGGGAAATGCCTCATAATGCACTTGTTTCCAGGAAGCTACTAGTTTATTTTGGAGCTCTGAAGGCAGGACAAATCTTCTCAAAGTGCACCACATCACATTCAATAAACTTTAGGAACATTTACTGTCTTAAAGGCACCAGACAATTGTACCATGGTGTGCAATGATGGAAACAGCCAGCAAAAATCATTCAGCAACCCACCTGCAAATTACTTGATGAACCTTTCAAACTGCACAGTGAAATGTCTTTCCTGCTGCTGAATGCACGTTCTGCTGAATGAGAGGCTAAGATGTTAGCTGGAGCTTTGCTTTAAAATGGTAGCACCAACATTAAATGAGTAATGCATGATGATTGGTTTCACAAAATGCCACAATCAAACTTTGAGTGATCTTCACTGCAGACACACTAATTTCCTTACCAAGATGGCACCTGGTGTGTCTTGTGCCACAGATGTGTGCTCTTGGGGCATTATATGACATTTTAGAATCAAATTGTCACTCCTAGCTCCCAAAAACACATGATTTGGAGCTGAATTTTATTGTTTTACTATATTATTGGCAAATCCTTCATGCTGTTGTTCATGGTAAATTAGGGAAGGTGCTATCTTATAAACAGTAAATGTATTATGCTAAGTAACATTTATTATCAAGGCCTTTGATTTACAATGACTGAATAAATTATAGTTGGTCTTTATTACAACATTTGCAAAATACTTCTGGGGTTTTAGATAAAATTCTACAATTTTGTCGTATACTCCAACACCTTTTTTGTTAGTCTACTACCTTCCTTAAAATCTAATTTATTCAAAACTTCGCCACTGTATCTCATATTTCATTCCACTCATCATGTCCTCGACTGACCCCATGTTCCTCAATGCACTAAATTCACAATTCCCATTATAATCTTCAAATTCATTCACATTTTCCCCATATCCCTATATATTGCAATCTTTTCCAATCATTAAAATTGGTGGAACCTACTTTTGACACATTCCTTAACCATTGCCTTTTCACACCAGTTTCCACAATATTGGCCTTTCTAATAGACACCTTAATTCTCACACATAGTTCAAGTCCTTCCCTTTTAATTTACTTCAGACCAGTGAAGCATATTGTGACCTTTTCTGTGTTAAAAGTGCGATGAAAGTGGAAGTTGCTGCTGTAGTAAACTGCAAATGAGTGGGCTTGATTAAAATTATATAGCATTTATTTTAATTTGATTGATTATTACCCAGCAATTTCTTAAAGACCAATATGTACATCATTATCAATTTTGGAATCTGGAAAATCTGAGATGAGCAGTAAAGTTTATCAGTAGTAGAAATGAGGTGGTTGTGAAAATCCCTGTGGGATGATTCCTTTTCTCTGGCTGCTATGAAGACATGTCTTGAACACTCATTAGTGTGTGAGCTGTATCTAATTTCAGTTGATGGGGCAATTGAAATTAGAAGGAAAACAGTAAAAAAAGGGTTTAGCCATGCATGTTAAGAACATTGGGCTACAGATGTAAGACAGAAATGAACAGACGGTTAGAGATTGAATATGTGCATATCAGAGACAGAGATCATGTGCATGCTCAGTTGAAGGGTGGAAATCAGGGTACTGATGTATGGATCTCATTGTTTATATTCAAGGCAGTTTCATAATTTATGCAATTTAAAAAAAAATGAAAACGTGTTAAAAAAATCCACTAAGAAGCGTATACGAGAAGATTGAGACTCCCACTACAGTTCAATGCTTCTGAGAAACATTAAAGCTTCCCAGAGAATACTGTACATTTAGAGATTCAAAGGTAGAAACTAAAATACCAAAACATTTAATAAATAGTAGTTTTCTGATGTTGTTTTATACGTGCACTTAGTTACAAGGTTGCTTCGATGATTATGCAATTGTGTGAAGGCTTCAAACAAAGTACTAAAGTAATTTGCTTGGTTGTGCTTTTTTAATAAGTAGATTGCAGTTTGTGATTATTCCTCTGTTATTGTGTGAGATACTTAGGAACTTGCCTTTCTTAATGCTTATTAATTAAATAAGGTCAAAGCAGTTGATGCAATGCATTTGAATTTTCAGAAGGCATTTGATGAGGTGCCACACAAGAGATTATTAAACAAAATATGTGTTGAGCAGGCTCAACACATTCTGAAAGGGGAGGGTGAGCAGCCAGAGGTTGCGGCCATATTGGTGCCAATGACATGGACAGGAAGGGAGATGAGGTCCTGGAAAGAGAATTTAGGGAGTTAGGTATTAAGTTAAAAAGCAGGACCCCCAGATTATGGAAAGATCTAAAAGTAACAGTGTTGTTGTAGTGGGCGATTTTAACTTCCCCAAAATTGACTGGGAGTTCCTCAGTGCAAGAGGCGTAAGGGTATGAGAATTTGTTGGGTGCATCCAAGAGGGTTTAATGAAAAAGTATGTGGATAGTCCAATTAGACGAGGGGTCATACTGGACCTTATATTGGGTAACAAGCCTAGCCAGGTGTCTGACGTTTCAGTGGGAGAGCATATTGGAAAGAGTGATTATAACTGCTTAAGTCTGGACCTTGAGGGAAAGTATTAAATTGGGGCAGACAAATTACAGCATTATTAGGCATGAACTTGAGAGAATGAATTGGGAGCAGCTGTTATTGGCTAAGTTCATATCTGACCTGTGGTGGTCCATTAAAGACCAGCTGACCAGAGCTCAGGACAGGCATGTTCCCATAAGGAGGAAGGACAGATGGTAAGGTAAGGGAACCTTGGATGACGAGAAAGGTTGTAAATCTAGCCAAAGAGAAAAAGGAAGCATGTGTAAGGTCGAGGAAGCTGAAATTGGACCGGGCCTTTGAGGAATAAAAAAAAAGCCAGAAAGAACTTAAGCAAGGCATTAGGAGGGCCAAATGGGGACATGAAATATCCTTGGCAAGTCAAATTAAAGAGAACCCCAAGGCATTTTTACGTACATTAAAAACAAAAAGGGTGACTAGAGAGAGGGTAGAGCTGCTCAAGAGCAAAGCAGGGAATTTCTACTTTGCATCGATATTCACTAAGGAGAATGACATGGAGGATAGTGAGATCAGTGTGGGGTATTCCAATATACTTGGGAATCTTGAGATCAAAAGGGAGATTGCGTTGGGTCTCTTGAAGAACACGAAGGTGGATAAATCCTCAGGGCCTGATAGGATCAATCATGGAACATAGCACAATACAGGCCCCTCAGCCCACAATATTGTGCTGACATTTTATCCTGCTCTAAGATTTATCTAACCCTTCCCTTCCCTCCCACATAGCCCTCCATTTCTCTATTATTCATGTGTCTATCTAAGAGCCTCTTAAAATGTCCCTAATGTATCTGCCCCCACAACCTCTGCCGGCAGTGCGTTCCACGTACCCACTACTCTCTGTGTAAAACAAAAACTTACCCCTGACATCCCCCTTGTATCTTCCTCCAATCATCTTTAAACTATGCCCCCTCGTGTTAGCCATTGTCACCCTGGGAAAAAGTCTCTGACCGTCCACTCGATCTATGCCTCTTATCATCTTGTACACCTCTATCAAGTCACCTCTCATCCTCCTTTCGAAAGAGAAAAGCCCTAGCTCACTCAACCTAACCTCAGAAGACATGCTCTCCAATCCAGGCAGCATCCTGGTAAATCTCCTCTGCACCCTCTCTAAAGCTTCCACATCCTTCCTATAATGAGGCAACCAGAACTGAACACAATACTCCAAGTGTGGTCTAACCAGAATTCTATAGAGCTGCAACATTACCTCGCAGCTCTTGAACTCAATGCCCCGAGTAATGAACGCCAACACATCATACACCTTCTTAACAACCCTGTTGACCTGCGTGGCAACCTTGAGGGATCTATGGACGTGGACCCCAAGATCTCTCTGTTCCTCCACACTGCTAAGAGTCCTGCCGTTAACCTTGTATTCTGCTTTCAAATTCGATCTCTTGAAGTGTATCACTTCACACTTTTCCGGATTGAACTCCATCTTCCACTTCTCAGTCCAGCTCTGCATTCTATCAATATCCTGTTGTAATCTTCTACACTATCCACAACACCACCAAACTTTGTATCATCAACAAACTTATTAACTGATCCTTCCACATTCTCATCCAAGTCATTTATAGAAATCACAAAGAGCAGGGGTCCCAGAACAGATCCCTGCAGAACACCACTAGTCAACGACCTCCAGGCAGAATACGCTCCATCTACGACCACCCTCTGCCTTCTATGGGCAAGCCAATTCTGAATCCACACAGCCATGTTTCCCTGGATCCCATATCTCCTGACCTTCTGAATGAGCCTTCTATGAAGAACCTTATCAAACTCCTTATTAAAATCCATATACACCACATCCACTGCTCTACTTTCATCAATATGCTTTGTCACATCCTCAAAGAATTCAATCAGGCTCGTGAGGCACGACCTGCCCCTCACAAAGCCATGCTGACTGTCCCTAATCAGACTATGCTTCTCCAAATGCCCATAAATTCTGTCTCTAAGAATTTTCTGCAGTAATTTGTCCACCACTGAAGTAAGACTCACTGGTCTGTAATTCCCAGGGTTATTCCCACTCCCTTTCTTAAACAAAGGAACAACATTTGCCACCCTCCAGTCATCTGGCATTACTCCTGTGGCCAGTGAGGACGCAGAGATCGTCACCAAAGGTGCAGCAATCTCTTCCCTCGCTTTCCGTAATAACTTTGGATATATCCCGTCCATCCCCAGTGACTTATCTATCCTAATGTTTTTCATAAGTTCCAGCACATCCTCTTTCCTCACATTGACATGCCCTAGCATATCAGCCTGTCGTATGCCATTCTCACAAACGTCAACGTCTCTCACTGGTAAATACTGAAGCAAAGTATTCGTTAAGGACCTTCCCTACCTCTTCCGACTCCAGGCACATGTTTCCCTCTTTTATCCCTGATCGGTCCTATCCTCACTCCAATCATCCTATTCTTCACGTACGTGTAGAATGCCTTGGGGTTTTCCTTGATCCTATCGCCAAGGACTTCTCATGCTCCCTTCTAGCTCTCCTAAGTCCATTCTTAAGCTCCCTCCTAGCTATTTTGTAACTCTCCAGAGCCCTGTCTGATCCATGCTTTCTAAACCTCAGGTAAGCTTTTTTCTTCCCCTTGACAAGATATTCTACATTTCAACCACGGTTCCTTCACTCTACCATCCTTACCCTGCTTCAATGGGACAAACCTATCCAGAACCCCATGCAAGTACTTCCCAAACAACCTCCACGTTTCCCCAAGAACATGTGTTCTCAATTTACGCTCCCAAGTTCCTGCCTAATAGCATCATAATTCCCCCTCCCCCAGTTAAATACTTTCCCATATGGTCTGCTCCTATCCCTCTCTAAGGCTATGGTAAAGGTCAAGGAGTTATGGTCACTATCTCCAAAATGCTCTCCCATCGAGAGATCTGAAACCTGATCAGGCTCATTGCCTAGTACTAGGTCCAGAATGGCCTCTCCTCTAGTCAGCCTGTCCACGTACTGTGTCAGGAATCCTTCCTGGACACACCTAACAAACTCTGCCCCATCTATCCCCTTTACACTAAGGAAGTGCCAATCAATATTAAGGAAGTTGAAATCACCCATGACACCAACCCTGTTATTTTTGCACCTCTCCAAAATCTGCCTCCCAATCTGCTCCTCAGCATCACTGTTGTTATTGGTGGGGGGTCTGTAGAATACTCCCAATCGAGTAATCGCTCCCTTCCTGTTTCTGACTTCCACCCACACTGACTCAGTAGACAATCCCTCTAGGATGTCCTCCCTTTCTACAGCTGTAACACTGTCCCTGATCAGCAAAGCCACTCCCCCACCTCTTTTACCTCCATCCCTGTCCCCTTTGAAACATCTAAACCCCAGAATATCCAGCAGCAGTTCCTGCCCTTGCGACAGCCAATTCTCTGTAATGACCACCATGTCATAGTTCCACGTACTTACCCATGCTCTAAGTTCATCAGGTTATTGAGAGGGACAAGAGAGGAGACTGCTGGGGCTTTGATGAAGATCTTGTATCCTTGAGCCATAGGTGAAGTCCTGGAGGACTGAGAGTAGCCAATGTTGTTCCTTTGTTTAAGAAGAAAAATAGGGTTAATCCAGGAAATGATAGGTCAGTGATCCTCACATAAGTGGCAGGGAAGCTATTGGAGAGGATTCTTAGGGATAAGATTTATTAATATTTGGAAGAACATAGGCTAATTAGGGATGGTCAGCTTGTCTTTGTGCAGGGCAGGTCATGTCCTAAAAACTTGATTGAGTTTTCTGAGGAGGTGATTGATGAGAGTAAGGTAGTGGATGTTGTCTATGTGGACCTTAATAGCGTGTTTGTCAAGGTCCCTCATGGTAGGTTGATCTGGAAGATTAAGATGCATGGGATTCACAGTGACTTGATCATTTGAACTCAGAATTGGCTTGCCCGCAGAAGACAGGGTAGTGGTGGAAGGGTGTTCCACCATTCTGGCTGGAGGTCTGTGACCAGTGTTGTTCTTCAGGGATCAGTGTTTGGGCCTCTGTTGTTTGTGATACATATAAATGACTTGGACGAAAATGTGGTTAGTATGTTTGCATACGACACAAAAATTGGTGGAGTTGCAGACAGTGAAGAAGGTAGTCAAAAGATACAGCAGAATATAGATCATTTACAGTTGTGGGTGGAGAAATGGCAGATGGAGTTTAATCCAGACAAGTGTGAGGTGTTACACCTTCAAAGGTCAAATGTAAGGGGAAAGTAGACAGTTAATGGCAGGACCCTTAACAGCATTGATGTAAGAGGGGTCTTGGGGTCCAAATCCATACCTCCCTGAAAGTGGCAACACAAGTACATGGAGTGGTAAAGAGGGCATATGGCATGCTTGCCTTTATCACCAGGAGCATTGAGTATAAGAGTCAAGAAGTCATGATGCAGTTGTATAAAACTTTGGTTAGGCTGCACTAGGAGTATTGCATGCAGTTCCGGTCACCCCATTACAAGAAGGATGTGGAGGCTTTGGAGAGGATGAAGAAGAGGTTTACCGGGATGCTGCCTGGATTTGAGGGTATTAGCTATAAGGAGAGGTTGGACAAACTTGGTTTGTTTTCTTTGGAGTGCCAGAGACTGAGGGCAGGCCTGATGGAAGTTTATGCAATTATGAGAGGCATAGATTGGATAGACAGCCAGAATCTTTTTCCGAGGGTAGAAATGTCAAATACTGGAGGGAGTAGCTTTAAGGCGAGAGGGGGAAAGATTGAAGGGGATGTGCAGAGCAAGTTTTTTTTTACACAGAGTGCTAGATCCTTAGAACGCGCTGCCAGGGGCGGTAGTGGAATCAGATACAATAGTGAAGTTCAAGAGATTTTTAGATAGTCACATGAATAAGCAGGGAATAGAGGGATATGGATCATGTGCAGGCGGAAAGGATAAGTTTAATTTGGCATCGTGCTTGGCACCGACATCATGGGCCGAAGGGCCTGTTCCTATGCTGTACTGTTCTGTGTTCTAAGCTTGTATGACTTTGAGAATAATATATTGACGAGGTTTGAGGATTTGTTCAAGGACAGAAAACAGACCTTAGGAATGAATGGGTCATATTCAGCTTTGATCGGTGTGGTGCAGCTGGGATTGGTGCTATGACCCTGGCTGTTTATAAAGTATACCAGTAATTTGGATGAAGGAATCAAGTGTAATATATCCAAGTTTTCTGATGATACAAAGCAAGGGAGTAGTCCGGGCATGTGGAAAGGATGCAGAGAGGCATTGGGATGTATAGATAGGCTAAGGCAATGGCAAGGATATGACAGATGGAATATAATGTGGTAATATTTGAAGTCATCCACTATGTGAAAATAAGTAAAAAGGCGGAGTATTTTCTAAGTGGTGAGAGATTGAAAGGTGCTGGTGTTCAGAGGTATCTTGGTATCCTAGTACATGAATTATTGGAAGTTAACATAGTGGTACAGCAAGCAATTACGAAGGAAATGGTGTTCTGGCCTTTATTGCAAGATGTCTTGTTCCAATTGCATACAGATCTGGTGAGATTGCATACAGAATATCTAGTACAAGTGTCTCCCTACTTTAGGAAGGATATATTTATGGCAGATGGCTTGCTGCGAGGGTTCACTAGATTAATTCCTAGGATGTTAGGTTTGTCGTATGAGGAGAGATTAAACAGGCTGGAGCCATGCTCTTAAGTTTAGAAAAATGGGAGGAGATCCCATTGATGTACATTAGATTCTTACGGTGCTTGACAGGATAGATATGGAGTTGATATTGCCCCTGGCTGGGTGTCTATAATCAGATATCATTGTCTTAAGATGGTGAATCTTTTTAATTCTTGACCCAAGGGCTATGGAGGCTTTGTCACTGAGTATATCCAAAATAGAGATCAATTCGCTTTTTGGTATTAAGGAAATCAAGGGACATAAGGTTTATGCAAGAAAGTAGCGTTGAGGCTAAAAAATCTGCCTTGGTCTTATTGAGTGGCAGACCAGGCACAAGGGGCCCAATGACCTATTCCTGCTTCTGTTCCTGATGCAAATAGTTACCAATTATCTTAAGACATGATGCTTTAATGGCGAGGAAACCATTATCTTATAAATATAAACATCTATCAATACCTGTGGAGGAGACTTCTCCATCACACATTTTCTCTTGCCCAGTGAAATTTCTGTGATCTGTGTCATAGTTCCAGTACACTTTTACACATGGAAGGGAGTCTCCCATTTTTGAAAGAACGTTGTCAAATTTAGATTTGCTTCAGGTGAGCAATAAGCCTTCAAGCTCATCTGAGGAAGCCTCTGCTTGGCCAATCTCTAAGGATGTTTGCACAGACTTTATTCCAAAGTGTTCTCAGTGCCCACTCTGTTTACTTTTTGTTTATATTCATTTTTGCCATCCCAATTTGCTCTTGACAAGATGATGGCGAGCTGTCTTTTTGAACTGCTGCAGTCCTTTTCCTGTGCAGTTGTACAGGGAATTCCAGTTGAATTGATTCTTTGGTTGAGTGTAGCAGTTCTGGTACAACTGAGTGACTTAATAGGCCATTTCAGAAGGCATTTAAGAGTCAAGCACATGGGTGAATCTGGAGCCACACATAGGGTTGACTGGATAAGGAAAGAAGTTTTCTCCCCCTGAAGGGCATTAGCAAACCATGTAGGTTATCTTGACAATCTGATAGTTTTCAAGGTAATCACTAGTTACTGATATTTTTTCTCCAAATTCCAGATTATTAACTGAATTCAAATTCCCAGCTGCCATGGTTGGATTTGAACTTGGGTCATTGGATTGCTAATCCAGGTCTCTGGATTCTTAGTCTGGTATTTTAACTGCTGTACCAGCTCTTGGAACTTTAGATACCAGGATGGGAGAATTGATCCCTGTTTAATCAGTAGATAGAGCGCTTCCTATTTTTGTTTATTTGTACACAACTACACACTAACAGGCTAGTTTTAGACTTTGAGATCTGCACACTGGGAAATGGCAAGTTTTAGGCTTACAAAGAGTGTGTTTCCCATTTATCTTTCTTCTGTGACCGCATTAGATCTACATAAAAACTCTACAGAGGGTAGGAAATCTAGACCACCATGTTTAACCTCAGCCGATGTGTGTTTATATATTTAAGTATAGAAAATTTTGCAAAGAAATTTGAGGGTTATTCCATTCAGAACATAACTGCTGTTCAAGCAGGAGGTATGAACTCAGCTTTACTTGTTAGAAGATTAATAAAGATGTGCAGAAATAATGGTTTAACTGGCTCAATTCAGTGCAACTACAACATTAGTAATGAATATCATACTGAATATGATGAATATCAAATGATGTTCTGATCAGTTATTGACATAGTTTGCAAAAACAAACAGGAAAGCAAATGTCCAATTTGCAGCTAAACTTCTGGCATAGTATAGGTTATTTAAAGCTTTCATATAAGTAAAATCAGTCATGCAGGCTTCTTATATGTTCAAGTTCTTTAACTGTTGATTATAAATAGTGTTAGGTTTCCTTACTTTGAAATTAATTTGATTGCTCATAATTATCACAACATGAAAACAAGGGCCACATATTTCTCTTGTACACTCCCATCTGTAATTCCTCTTGAAAAGGTGACAACGGACTGACTCCAATTTGAACTGCTGCTGCAGACTGTAGGGTGAAGGTACTCCCACAGTGCTGAGATAAGGAGTTATAGGACTTTATCTAGAGACAATGAAGGAAGAGCAAAACAGACTAAATTGAAAAGGTGTTTGTTTAATTTCACTTCTGACAGAATGTTTTAACTGGGAGCTCTTCTTGAATAGTTTAGGTACACAAGCTTTCAACAAAACTAACGCACATATCAGAAAGATCCTACACACGTTGAGTAGATTTCTGGAGTGAGCTTCATGCACGATGAAAAAAGCACCCTAAAACTGACCAATTTTTCAGTCTATTTTGTTACTCCTTCATTGTTTCTGGATAAAGTTTTATAACTGCTTTTCTCGGCATCGTGGGATAATCTTCACCTTACGATCTTGGATATCTCATTCCACAATACTATTTCATTTATAGAGCTCAGCAGCAAAGTGCCACTGCATAAGCACTACATTGTTGATTTCTGCAACGTTACAGAATATCCAAAAGTACTAATATATCAGGATAACATGTTAATGTAAGATTTTCTAATGATAAATACTGATTTAGGAAGCATAATTAACTGAGTTAAAGAAAGTCAATTCCATATGAACAGATACTTGTGCATGTGCAAGTTGTTTAATATATTTGATATAGCTTCATAGAAATTGTAGATTGGAGCTCTGGCCCATCATGCATGTGCTGGTGTCAGGTCTTCCTGAGACCATCTCTAACATTAAATTATTTCCTCGCCTCGTAATTACTTTCTTAAATTGGTAAATTGGTTTATTATTGTCACATGCACCAAGGTACAGTGAAAAACTTGTCTTGCATAATATCAATTCATTACAACAGTGCAATGAGGTAGTACAAGGTAAAAACAATAACAGGGTGCAGAATGGAGTGTTCCAGTACCGAAAAAGTGCAGTGCGGGTAGACAGTAAGGTGCAGGGTCACAATGAGGTAGATTGTGAGGTCAAGAGTCCATCTTATCATTCTAGGGAACCACTCAATAGTCATAACAGCAGGATAGAAGCTGTCCTTGAGCCTGGTGGTACATGCTTTTCAGGCTTCTGCCCAATGGGGGAGGGGGAGTGGGGGAAAAGAGAGAATGTCCAGGGTGGGTGGGATCTTTGATTTTGTTGGCTGCTTTACTGTGGCAGCGAGAAGTGTAGACAAAGTCCATGGAGGGGAGGCTTGTTTTCATGATGTGCTGAGCTATGTCCACAACTCTCTGCAGTTTCTTGTGGTCGTGGACAGAGCAGTTGCCATACCAAGCCGTGATGCATCCGGATTGGATGTTTTCTATAGTGCATCGATAAAAATTGGTGAGGGTCAGAGGAGACATGCCAAATTTGTTTAGCCTCCTGAGGAAGGGAGACACTGGTGAGCTTTCTTGGCCGTCGTGTCAACATGGTTGGACCAGGACAGGCTATTGGTGATGTTCACTCCTAGGAACTTGAAACTCTCAACTGTCTCGACCTCAGCATTGTCAATATAAAACAGGAGCATGTGCACTACCCCCTTCCTGAAGTCGATGACCAGCTCTTTTGTTTCGTTGACATGGAGGGAAAGGTTGTCGTCATGATGCCATGTTACTAGGCTCCCTGTCTCCTTCCTGTACTCCAACTCATCATTATTTGAGATGTGGCCTACGACGGTGGTATCATCTGCAAACTTGTAGATGGAGTTAGAGCAGAATCTGGCCACGCAGTTGTGAGTGTGTAGGGAGTAGAACAGGGGGCTGAGGACGCAGCCTTGTGGGGCGCCAATGTTGAGGATAATCATGGCGGAGGTGCTGCTGCCTATCCTTACTGATTGCGGTCTGTTGGTCAGAAAGTCAAGGATCCAGTTACAAAGGGAGGTGTTGAGTCCCAAGTTTAGGAGTTTGGAGATGAGTTTGCCTTGAATGATAGTATTGAAGGTGGAGCTGTATTCAGTAAATAATGGTCTAACATAGGTGTCTTTACTGTCCAGATGTTCCAGAGATGAGACTAGGGCCAGGAAATTGGCATCTGCCATAGACCTGTTTCGGCAGTAGACGAATTGCAGTGGGTTGAGGTTGTGTGGGAGGCTGGAGTTAATGCATGCCATGACCAACCTCTCGAAGCACTTCGTGATGGTGGATGTCAGAGCCACCAGGTGGTAGTCATTAAGGCACCTTGTTTTTCTTAGGTATCGGACACCTTCCTCTGTAACTGGATCCTTGACATCCTAACCAACAGTCCACAATCAGTGAGGATAGGCAGCAATACCTCTGGCACGAGTATTCTCAACACTGGTGCCCCACAAGGCTGCATCCTCAGCCCTCTACTCTACTCCCTATACACTCATGACTGTGTGGCCAGATTCTGCTCTAACTTCATCTACAAGTTTGCAGATGATACCACCGTTGTAGGCCGTAACTCAAATAGCGATGAGTCGGAGTACAGGAAGGAGATAAAGAGCTTAGTGGCCTGGTCTTACGACAACAACTTTTCCCTCAATGTCAACAAAAGAGCTGGTCATTGACATCAGGAAAGGGGGCAGTGTACATGAACCTGTCTACATCAACGGTGCTGAGGTCGAGAAGGTTGAGAGCTTCAAGTTCCTGGGGGTGAATATCACTAATAGCCTGTCCTGGTCAAATCACGTAGATGCCACGACCAAGAAAGCTCACCAGCGCCTCTACTTCCTCAGGAGGCTAAAGAAATTTGGTATGTCCCCTTTGACAATCACCAACTTTTATCGATGCACCATAGAAAGCATCCTATCTGGATGCATCACGGCTTGGTACGGCAACTGCTCTGCCCTGGACCACAAGAAACTGCAGAGAGTTGTGGACGCAGCCCAGCGCGTCACGGAAGCCAGCCTCCCCTCTTTGTATTTTGTCTTTACCTCTCGCTGCCTTGGCAATGCAGCCAGCATAATCAAAGACCCCACCCACCCGGGACATTCTCTCTTCTCACCTCTTCCATCTGGTAGAAGATACAGGAGCTTGAGGGCACGTACCTCCAGACTTAAGGACAGCTTCTAACCCACTGTGATTAGACTATTGAACGGTTCCCTTATAGGGTGAGATGGACTCGGACCTCACGATCTACCTTGTTGTGACCTTGCACCTTATTGCACTGCATTTTCTTTGTAGCTGTGACACTTTACTCTGTACTGTTATTGTTTTTACCTGTACTACATTAATGCACTCTGTACTAATCGCACTGTGTAATGAACTGCACTGTGTAATGAATTGACCTGTGCAATCACTATGCAAGACAAGTTTTTCACTGTACCTCGGTACAAGTGACAATAATAAACCAATACCATAGGATAGTGGTCTTAAAGCAGGTGGGAACCTCAGATTGAAGCGGGGAGAGGTTAAAAATGAGGTTAAAAATTCTTATATGATGTTATTGTGAATGCCTTGATTGCTTATTGTGGTAAACTTTCTAAATTGGTTTATTATTGTCACATGTATTGAGGTACAGTGAAAAACATGGTTTTGCATGCCATCCATACAGATCATTTCATTACAACATTGCACTGAGGTGGTACAAGGGAAAACAATAACAGAATGCAGAATAAAGTGTCACAGTTATAGAGAAAAGGCAGGCAGACAATAAGGCGAAAGGCCCTAATGATCATGTATGAAAAAAATCTTTTAATTCCTTTTTATTTTACTAATGATAATCCTTAGACTATGACTTCTGCTTTCAATTGGAAACTGGTGAAAAGAATCTTTCTTAATTTTGGAAACCTTTGTTTGATTCTCCTTTTCAATTTCTGTTCCAATATGGGAAAAATTCCAATTTTAAGTTTGTAAAGGTTTGAATTCATCCTTGGTCACTTACACTGAATGAACACTGCGATGTTTCTGTATTCTACTAGGCTTCTGGGACTGAATATCTGAAGCAGAGAAGAATGTGACTAGGACAAATCCTTTCACTCTTATTATCATTCTCATGAATTTCGAGAGCATTTGAAATAAGTTTATAAGTGTTTCTAAGTTGGTTTCTACAAAATAAAAGTTTGCCCCAAATTTGCCTTTGTTCCAGCAGAATCTTTTGGCAGGAGGAAAAGGCAGGGACTCAGTTATTCAACGTACCTGCTTAGTTTGTTCACAGTTAACATGGTAAATGCTTGAATATCACCTTGCATTTTACAGGGATTTGGGGATTTCTGACATCAGGAGTCCTATTTTCTTTGTTTAGAAGGAATTCAGTATAATAATTAAGTCAATGCATAGAGGGATATGAGGTGCAGGAGCACCCCAGCAATGAGTAAAGTTGCTTGAACCTTCCCCAAACAAATATATATTTTAAAATAAATCTCTGTCAGTCCCTTTTTTTTCACAGGGGACCAGTGCATTTGAGAGGGGGAGAGTTTGAATTCCACTCATTAGTTTCTCTCGCCTCCTCCTATTCATATTAGCCAGATGTCAAATTTTGAACTTCATGGGGAAGGCGGGTTCCAGAGATGCACGTAAAACTGGGTGGGTACTGATGTTGCAGAGATTAATTATGCTGGAATTGAAGCCCATTGATCTTTGTTGGAATAATGACAAATACCATATACCATTAAGGGTATATGATTGCCAAGGAGTATACTTTTGTACAACCTTATTTTCATTTTTACTTCTGCAGAAGCTGTTAATGTTGAAACATGTGAAATTCAAGACTTCAAAATTTCTCTCTAGTGTAAATCTGGGATACAGCTCTTCTATTTATACAAGCAAGTATTGTTTTCAAATCCGGCCATTTAAGGATAGGGCAATTAAGTAACAAAAAGTGGGTTTGCATGTGAGGGAAGTAGTGGAGCAGTTGCAGACTTGGGACTGACCAGTAGAAATACACAGAAACAAATGACAAACCAAAGATGAGTGTAGAAATGACAGAAATTGCTGTCCAAAGATAGATTTTAAGGATGGATTTAAAGCCAAAGGGGAGGTTTCAGAGAGAGGATTCTAGAGATTGAAATCCAGAAGGCTGAAAGTGTGATTGCAAATGGTTAGGTAAAGTAGGAGATATATTACAAATGTCTCAGATGAATGCAAAACTTTGGGGTTGAATTGATGGTGGTTGTAGGATTAGAAATGTTTACAGGGAGGATCAAGTCTTTGGAGGGTCTTAAATCAGAATTGTAGCTGAGAATGTGCTGCTGGGCCAGCACGACTTGTTAGAGGATGGATGAGATAACATCAGCAGAGCTTGAAGTAAATTGGTGTTTACGAAGAATGAGGAGGAGATCTGAAGACCTGAGAACTAAATTAAATAGAAAGAGAAAACAGTAGAAATGCTCAGCACTTGGTCAGGTGACTTGTTTTGTAAAGTATTATTAGCTTTGAATATTCGAGAACGACAAGTTTGACAGCTGATTAATGTAAGGGACTAGGTGTCAAAACTTTTTACAACTGTTTTGTGGGCAGGTCTTGGTCCAGCATCATGATGTCATGCCAGTTCTGCCACCCTGAAGGGCTCTGTTGTGTAGGATTAGGATGAGTCAGGCAGCAAATCAACTTTGAAGGATCTAAAAAAAGTAAGCCTGTATATAATATGTAGATCAGCAGCATGAATGAGCGGCTTGCAACTGGCAGCAAATTCTTGCCTAATATAATATTTTTCATTTTGCTCACTCAGTGAGGCATATAACCTGGGAGAGCACATTTGACAAGAAAAGCCTTCTAAATAACAAGAGACAGCAGAAAGAATAATAACATGAATGTCCAAATTAGGATGTTCATCAAGAAGTGGCTTTTCGTGTGCCTGGAAGCTGGTGGAAAACTGATACAAGTATTGGTTTATTATTGTCACTTGTACTGAGGTACAATGAAAGACTTGTCTTGCAAACCAGTCATACAAGTATTATTTTATGAGGGGTTTTGTAAGTGTGTACATGTAATGTTTATTAAGTAGGTATCCCATTTCAATCACTTTATCTGCAAGTTTCCTCTTCAATTGTTACGTAGTCAAAGATGGGTTTATGATTTTGGAATTCAGGAACAAAATGGAGAAAACTCAGCATCTAAGTTGAGAATTAAATGTTAATACTAAATCATTGGAAAAGAAAAAATGCTTCTTTTGTTAAGTGTTACATCTTCATCTTGATGAACACCCAACTGCATCAAAAGTACTGTATGCTAAGGTTTTACAAGAATAGGCTTCAGGTCAGATCTTGTCCCAGCACTTACAGTGGAATAAGATTAATCAGAGAATTGAAGTTTAAATTCTCTGGTATTACTTTAATGTCAACATTTACTTGTTTAAATTAAGGAGGTAAGAAAATCTAGGTTTAATATTGTGTATGCGCAGCAGATTACTGACTCACATTTGTGTCTTCTCATTGTATTTTATTGCATAAGTGAGCTCTGTCTTTCTATCTCTTAATCTGTCTGGCAGTGGCAAGTGCAGTCCAGATTTGTCTGTATATTTGCATGAGAACTCACAGAGAATAAATTTTAAGAATAGTTAAATAACAAACTATGGTCTCCTTTGTTCAAATTTGCAGCATGCTTGTGAGTGAGAGTTTACTGACAAAGCTCAATGCTTCACTTCCTGTCAAGTGGCTTATCTTTACCAGTCCTTGCAGCTCTTTGTGAATGCTCTCTAGAGGGTACATCTTTGAAGTGGAAATCCTATGGCAAATTGCCACTCAGCATGTTGGGTGCTAATTTCAGGTTCACAGACAAAAGGTGTCTGTGAAAAGATGTGAATTTTGTGAGTCCTTAGAAAATAATAGAATTCTGAATTATGACAAGATGATGACATCTGCAAACAAAAAATACATTTCCCATTCAAGGCAGTAGCAAACTCTGAGTTAGCAAGTTACCATTATAGTGATGCGGTAACCTGTATCAGTTGTGTGCATTTGTTTTCTCATGGGTCGGGGACTCGTGTTGTAGATCTTACTCTTGAGCTTTCTCAAATAAAAAGACCAACATTTCACCAGACTTTTTTCAGCTACATTAAAAAGTGAAATACGGCAATTTTTTTATGATCAAGGAAACATTACAGAAATAGTTGCAAAATACCTATATACGCAATAATATTTAGCTTGGTCTTGGCTTCTTACTATTTTCATTAGTTTCCATGCTCCTGGCGTCTTTAAGCCGAACAGAGATAGATCAAAGCGATTCTGCATCAGCAATAGCTATAAAAAAGCTATTCGCACAAGGGCCTTTTGTGTGATAGTTTAAAATGGATGATGGTGAACAACCAGCACTTATTGAGAGAAATATAAAACAGGCTTCTGATTCACTATCACCAGTTTTATTCATTGCACAATGTCAAATTCTGTACAAAGCACTGAAATTTTGAAAAATTGTAGTGGCAAGTTGCAACCCTATCTCTGACCCAGATTTCATGCAAGAAGTACAGAATACTCCATATCAGGTCCCAGCCTTGAAATGCCTTGAAGATATCATCCTGTGCAGGAGATAAGCAAGAGAACATTTAATTTTTTTTTTACTTGGTCCTTTTTAATTGAATACCCCCGACTGACTCTTTTACTTCCAATAAACATTTGGAAAAATGTAATTGGGCAACTTAGAAGTATTTCCAAAACCTCACTTGACTCCTTTATTTCCATTTTTCATTAACTTTTTTAAAATTAGTTTATGGGATGGAGACATTTCTGACAAAGCCAGCTTTAATTGTTTATCCCCAATTTTCTCAGAACTGAGGGGGCAGTTAAGAGGGAACTGCATTGATGGGTTTGGAGCATAGGCTAAGAATAAAGATGGAAGATTTCCTTCCCTGAATTAGTGAACCATATGAGTAATCATCAACAAATATCCCCATTTCTGAGTTTATGATGGAAAGAAGGTCATTGATAAAGCAGCTGAAGACAGTTGAGGCTAGGGCACCGGCCTGAGGAACTCCAGCAGTGATGTCCTGCAGTTGGGATAATTGATTTCCAACAACCGCAACCACCTTTCCTTGTGCAAGGTATGATTCCAACCATTTACTTAATTTTCCTCTTGACGTCCATTGACTTCAGTTTTACTAGAGCAAAAATTGCTGGAAGAATTCAGCAGGTCAAGCAGCATCTGTGCAGGCACAAAGGATGTGTTGGCATTTCGGGTCAAGACCCTGCATCTGGACTGGGGTGGAGGAGGAAAGATGGCCGGTATACAGAAGTACAGGGGAGGGATGGGACAGGAGCTGGTATGTGATGTGGAACCAGATGGGGAGGCCAGATGTAGCTGGGTGGGGGGAGGATGGAAAAGGTGAAGAAAGGGAGAGAGAAACTGGGTGGATTGGTGGGATTGGAAAAAGAACACAAGGAGTGTGGGTTACCTGAATTTGGAAAATTCATTGTTCATACCATTGGGTTGTAAGTTACCCAAGCAGAATATGAGGTTCTCCTAGTTTGCATTTGGCCTCCATTTTGAATCAAGACCCTGCATTAGGTCTGCGGGGTGTGGGGGAGGAGAGGAAAGATGGCCAGTTTATAGAAGTGCAGGGGACTGGTGGGACAGGTAGGTGCGAAGTTCACAGTAGACAGATAGGGAGAATTGCTGGATGTGTTTATCTTAGATTTCAATTTTAATGGAAGTATTAGGACTTGCTGTTGTGTTTCTTGATTATTTCAGTTTTTCCTCTACTTGTGGGTGGGTCCACAGGAAAGTAGTTATCATCCATAGCTTTAAACCTGGGATTGCTGTGTCCTTTAAGAGCCACATATTGAAATGTGATTTCAACAAAAAAAGGGAACTATAGACTAAGTTTTTATCAAGAATGGTCATGATTTCCCCAGTGCTATAGTGGCAGAGAATGAGTGTTCTGCTCTAAGAGATGAACAAAGTAGTAAGTCAGAGTTGCTTCTCTTGCTGAAGAATCTTCCTTTATCAAATTATGTTTGTTACTGGAATACAACAGCAATTGCCATTATATGCAAATGACCATTTTTCTTCTTCCTTCGTCTCTCACATTCCTATCTGGGAGTTCTCAGAAGAGATGGTGTTTATTTTTTTTGCAATGCCTTTCTGATGTTATTTTGCCCTTTCCAGGAATATTATGATTTTACTCAGAAATGTTTTTTATGTCTGGGGTTTTGCTGGTCTCTGTGCTCTGCGAAAGTACGTTGAGCATTAGAGACACAAACGGACATGAACAATGGCATGAGCAGCTGGACTTACTTTTGCAAGACATGATTGACGTTGGTCATGATGGTATTAGTGGAGACACTCTGAAAGAATCAATCAGCATTGCAATGTGCTTATCGCATTGAACATCTGTGAGATGATAGTTGGGTGCTTGTGGTCAGTCCTCCAGTCTAATGTGGCAAGCTGATTTTTCTTTGAAGGAACAGATTTACAACCACATGTATGTATGACTAACCAGCTCTTTTTCTGTGTGTTTATCTTTCAGTCCTGGCTTCAGGCATATGGATACATCCCTCAAGGTGGCTTACGAATGTCCACAATGAGATCAGCGCAGACTCTGTCCAATGCCATCGCTAAAATGCAGAGATTCTATGGAATTGAAGTAACTGGGGAACTTGATGAAAACACAAAAATGTAAGAAATTGTTTGATCAGGAAAAAAGGAAACATGGCAGATATAGATGTCTGGGATTAAGGGAATCTCTTGAGGAATATAGAGTGTCTAGGAGAAAGAAATTAGGAGGACAAAAAGGGGCTATGAAGATCCCCTGACAAGTAACATTAAGGAGAATCCCAAGATATTCTATAAGTATATCAGGAGCAAAATGGTAGCCAGGAAAAGAGTGGTCCCCTTAGGGAGTAAATGGGTAATTTGTGTGTGGAGCCAGGTGATGTGGATGAAGTCCTAAATGAATACTTCTCATCTGTATTCCCCAAGGAGAAGAACATGGAAGATAGTTCAGAGAGGGGTACATGGATAATCTGGAGCAGATCAGTACTAGGAAGGAGAAAGTGTTAGATGTCATGGGCACATAAGGGTTGAAAAATACCCAGGGGAGATGAGATCTATCCCAGGTTGCTATGGGAAGTAAGGGAGGAGATAGCTGAGGTCCTAACAGAGATTTTTGAATCTTTTTTAGCCAGAGGTGAGATGCCAGAAAACTGAAGGATTGCTAATGTTGTTGCTTTATTTAAGAAGGACAGCTGGGATATGCCAAATAAATACAGGATGGTTAGCCTTACATCAGTGATCAGGAAATTACTGTAGAAAATGCTAAGGAATAGGATTTATGCACATAGGCAGGGGCTGATCAAGGGATAGTCAGTGCGGCTTTATGTGGGCGAAATCCTACCTCACTAACTTGATTGAGTTTTTTGTGGAGGTAGCTAAAAAGATCGATGAAGGCAGGGCTGTAGACATTGTCTATATGGACTTTAGTAAGGCATTTGACAACATTCCATACGGTAAGCTGGCTCAGAAGGTTAAGGCACATGGAATCCAAGGCAATCTGGTTTAGTGGACCCAAAATTGGCATGGTGATAGGAGGCAGAGGGTAGTGGTGGAAGGATGCTTTTCTGATTGGAAATCCATGACCAGTGGTGTGTTGTAGGGATGGGTGCTGAGACCCTTGTTGTTTGTGATATATATTAATGACATAGATATGAATCTAGGGGGTGAGATTAGTAATTTTGCAGATGACACAAAAGTTGGTGATGTTGTAGATAGCAAGGAAGGTTGTCTATGGGTGGAGCAGCATATAAATCAGGTTGAAAGTTGGGCAGTGTGTTGGCAGATGAAATTTAATCCCAGGAAGTATGAGGTGACGCATTTTGGGCAGTTGTATAAAGGAAGGACAAGTACAGTAAATGGTAAGGCACCAACGATTGTTGATGAATGGAGGGGTCTTGGGGTTCAAATCCATAGTTCCTTGAAAGTGGCAACACAGGTAGATAGGGTGATGAAGGAGACATATGCTTGCCTTCATAAGTCAGGGTGTAGAACATGAAAGCTGGGAGGTTATATTTCAATTTTACAAAACATTAGTTAGACTGCACTTGCAGTGTTGTGTTCAATACTGGTTGGAAGGATATAGTTATGTTGGAGAGAATGCTGAGGAGATTCACCAGGACATTGCCTGGATTGGAGGATTTTAGTTTGGGGAGAGATTGGATAGGCTGGGTTTGTCTTCCCTGGAATAAAGGAAGCTGAGGGTTGAGAAGAGGTATATTAAATTATGGGAGGCCTGGACAGGGTAGGTAGTTAGAATCATTTTCCCAAGGTAGGGGATCATAGACAAGAGGGTATAGGTTTAAGATAAGAGGAAGGAGTTTTGAAGGGAATTTGAGGGGAAAGTTTTTTTACACAGAAAATAGTTGATATCACTCCCATAGGAGGTGGTGGAGTCAGATAAATGTAGTGATTGTGAGAGGTGTTTAGACTGGCACTGGAATAGGCAAGGCATTGAACGATATGAATGTAATACAGGCAAATGAGTTCATGTAGATGGGCAAAAAGATCGGCATGGGCATGGATAGCCAAAGGGCCCTTTTGTGTGCTGTACGGCTCTCTGACTCTAAAATGATAATCTGTTAGTGCAGTCTCACCACAATATTCAGATTGCATATGAACCTCAAAAAATATACAATGATACCAATAATTTGATGAGTGATAAAGGTTTGGCAAGTATCTGAGTATAACACCATCACCATATTGTGGTTTCTCTATAACACACTTGTCATTGGCAAAGCACATCAGTAACATAAGAACATAAAAAATGGCTCTAGAAATGGACATTTGACAAATCAGGCCAATTTCTTCCAAAGGCTATGTATAAAGTATTCTAACATGGTTTGACCAAGGAAATTCCTGGATTAACACATCTTAACGTTCAAAGCAAAATTTCAGGGCACAGCATTCCTCTGCTGTGAAATAGTGTGATGATGCAAGATCTGGAAAGATTCTATCTATTCCTCCCTCTGTAGATGCTGCTTAATTTGCTCAGTATCTCCACTTTTCCATTTTTAAACCGGATATTCATTATCTGTAGTACTTTCTTTTGTATGAGCCATCTAAAAGCCCAAAGTCTTCTCCAGTAGAAGATAATTGATAAAAATGACCATTGATTGCGTTCTCCCACTGGACCTAATAAGTAGAAGGAATTTTGCCTTGATAAGTTGTGCTGGACTGTTCTTTGCTGGTGTATCCTGGAGTTCAGAAATGGAATTTTTGGTGAGCATGGACAAAGTCCTACAGCAAACATGGGATTTTTTTCCAGTATTACTTTTGTCATTTTAAAACTGTGCCTTTTATTTCTGACCTGAGAATGCTGATCAAATAGACTACTCTTACTCACGTTATTCATGTCTTATTACATTTTAAAATCTTTGATTTGTGCTCTAAATCTTTTCTCAATAAGTGATAAAATTCTGTCTGTCACCTGTTATAGTTAAGAGCCATAAGCACTGAAATTAACCTTGTCACTCTTTGAACCCTCTCCAATGCATCAGTGTCCTGAGTATTCGACGTATATCTCTTATTCAGCATTTCCTGTTGTGTCTGTACGTTTGTATGACAATCAATGCCCTCTGCTTCTGCTGCCTTAATGTAAAATGTTGTTACTGTTATTAGCAGATTGAAGATTAATGATGACTAAATGACATGACTAAATGAGATGGAGTGGGATGGGATTTTTGGATAATCTTATTGCTATTTTGCTCAATTGGTGTTAGCTGCATTTACTGCATACAGATATGGATTGTGGCAAAAAAATGCACTGATGCTGCATTTGCCATGATACTATATGTTGTTGTGATAACACAGAACACTTGAGTGAAATGTCATTGCAAAGGGCTAATTGCTACACAGGAACATATGGACTTGGAGATGCTTTAGGACATCATCTTATGATTAAAACACAAAGTAAGGGTTGAATTCCCAGCATCTTCCAGTGATCATTTTCTTCAAGCATGCTCTGAAATATTTTGAATGCTATCCTACACTTGTGCCTGGATATATCCAAAATGTGTTGCCCAAAAAATTTAATGTTGAAGTGTCTGCTTTGACTTTGAATATTTAGCAAGAAACTTTAGTGCAATTATAAGTTCATAGTATGGATAATGGAGATCCTTGCTGACCCTTGCTCTGTTTATGTCCATGGTTTGGTCTATATTCTGTCTACATTGGAAACGGTGGTGAATTTCCTCAACAATGCCTGCCTTCACTGAGAAAGTGTATGGATTTTCCAGCATCTCAGTTTGGATCTATATGGTCAGAAGGCAGTGTTGTGCAGCAGAGGACCTTTGTTCTGGGGAGTTAAGTGTAAGGCCCGTTCTCTCATACACTTCAGTAACAAGTCAATAATGACTTGGAGCTCAGCCTTTGAAGGTGAACATGCACAATTGTCCTTTGCATACTGTGGCTCAATGACTAAAGTTGGAGTGACCTTGGTTCTGGAGTGCAGGCATTGTAGGTTGAGCAGTTTTCTATTTGTCCTGTAGTATTAATTCCTCCTCAGTGGGAAGCTAGTTCAAGGTGAGATACAGCATTGTAGAGAAAAAGTTTGAGAAAAGTATTAGAGTGATGACACAACATAGCTTAACCCCAGTCCGCACTAGAATTCAATCTGTGATGGAGCCATAAGTTAGAATCATGGCTTCCATGGCATCATGTAGCAAATATTGAGTTCTATCTCAATCATTTCCAGCAGTGAATTTAGCCCATCAAGAAATCCAACTCAGTGTGTTTAAAGCACAAACAAGAAGAGAACCAATATTTGCTTATTTCACCCAGAAAGTTTTAACCTTGCTTGTGTAATCAAATCTGGACCAGACTTTGCAGGAGGAAAGGAAGAAGTGTTCAGTGTCAACCTGAGCAATCATCATCATGGATCATGAGAGCAGAATGCAGATTTCATTTTTGTATTTTGTGTGTTAATCTCTGCCAGGTGGATGAAGAAACCCCGTTGTGGAGTTCCTGACAACTTTGGTACAGAAATCAAGACAAATTTGCGTCGTAAGCGGTATGCCCTCACAGGACAAAAGTGGAATTCTGAACGTATCACATACAGGTAGTGAACTCAAGTTTCATTGAAATGTTACAATAGGCTATGTGGTTGTAAATTGCTGTGTCTTTACGTACTTCAACCTTTCCTCATCTAAAAACTTGTGCTCTTCCTCAGGATAGGAAGCATCATATTATAAAGATTGACCTTTGAGTTGAAAAACCTACTCCAAAGTTTATGGTGATCTAGAATTCCTGATTAAACTATGATACTCCTCCTTCTTGCAGCCTCAATAACTATACACCCAAACTGGGAGAACGTGGGTCACACCAGGCTATCCGTCAGGCTTTTGATGTTTGGCAGAAAGCTACACCATTAATCTTTGAAGAGATTCCTTATTACAATATTCGATACGGTCACAGGAAGAACGCAGACATCGTGGTCTTCTTTGCCTCAGGTTTCCATGGTGACAGTTCCCCATTTGATGGGGAGGGTGGTTTCTTGGCTCATGCCTATTTCCCTGGCATTGGAATAGGTGGTGATACACATTTTGATTCAGATGAGCCATGGACACTGGGAAACATTGACCTTCAAGGTAAGAGGAGAATTTCTGCTTCTCCCTAAGATGTGAAAGGAAAAAGTGAACAGCAAGCCTTTTTGGGTTTATGTCATATTTTCTTCAGCATCTGTACTGAATCACTCATTGACAATGATTGTAATCTCAACTTTAGTTTCTCTAACTTTCTCTGCTCTGAATTAACTTCCTGATTTAACTCCCTCCCCTCTGTATTTTTCCTTCTGTACGAAATCTCATATTCATATTCATGATCAGCCGTTTGCAATCTTTCTACATCTATGGATTTGATCATTGACGTGGCCATCACTAAACTACATTTTTCTCTTAACACTTTCCACTTCCAGCCTGGAACTTTCAATTTTGTTTTGACATGTTGCCATTTGTATGGTTATACTTAGGACATCAAGTAACTATTAAAACGTATCTTCCCTTTTTCTTGGAAGGCAGTGTTCCTTCAATCTGGCAGGGCCAGCACTGTAGCAGTCTTGATATAATTGATGTGATCTTTGCATGTGTTTGTTAAGGGTTTTGATGTTCCATCCAAAGATATCATTTTGCAAACTCCATACTTGGCAAAAGGTCTACAGGTAGCACAACAGCATCTATCAGATGCCTTGTAGTTCACCTGATAATGGGAACTTAATATTTGAAGGAACATTGGGGCAGGCCCACATGTCATCACTTCAATGCACAACATATTTTACTGCTAAAATGTGCCGTATTTATTTCCTATAACAGGACTGGAGAGTTCTAATTTTAAAATCTTGAAGTTTTGAGAGAAAGACTATATTTTAATTTTACATTTGTTAGCTTTTCTTTGGGTATGACTTGTTGAAGTGTTTATCCTTGGGAATCGATAAACTAAACCATAAGTAAATGCATTTTCTGAATGAAACGATGAAGCTAATTAGCAAACAAAGTCATTACCATGAATTTATATGTATATAAAGGATAAATCACAAAGCAAAATAGGCACATGCAGTAAATCTAAAAGAATAAATAAAATCTTGTGTTACCGCATGTTAATTTAATATACAACTCATCTCATTCAGTTGACAGTCCCTGTCCATTTTGACTGCATCCATTCTAAAGAGAGTGATTTTAGCAGAAACCATTATTAATTAGATTCTTCTGAAGAAGTTTATGAGTGGGAGGAAAATTGTTTATCTTTGAAAAATGGGCACTTCTTACTTTTGTATAACGTTACTCCATTTTCCTGTCACAGCTGGCAATTTTCTGAATTATCAGTTGTTTATTTTGCTGAATCTCTATAAGAGGCCAGTCATATGAGTGCATTATTCTAACTGCATCTTTCCTGATTCCAATACTATATTAATACTGAGTGACTTCATATAAAACCTTACTACTCTTTCATTTGTTCTGCATTTTCTGTTCACCCATGAGCCCATATCTGATATGGTATATTTTAGACTGGTTTTAGGGATGACTGTTTAACAAAGCTTGATAGTAATGTTTTATTTTTGTCCAAAGGGAATGACCTGTTCCTTGTGGCAGTCCACGAGTTAGGCCATGCTTTAGGCCTCGAACATTCCAGCAATCCAAATGCCATAATGGCCCCTTTTTACCAGTGGATGGATACAGAGAAGTTTGAGCTCCCAGAAGATGACTTAAGAGGAATCCAGCAGATATATGGTAGGTACTTTGAGGGTTGAATAATTATTTGCTAGGACATATTCCATCCATTTCCTGATGTGACTTATAAATGGCAGAAAGGCATTGAGGAGTCAGCAGGTTAAACATTCACCATCATTACTCAGTCTCTGACCTGCTCTTGAAACCACAATATTTATATGGACTGGTCCAGGTAGATTTCTGGTCATTGGTCACTCAGAAGATGTGGGTGTTTAGGGTATTGACTGACAGTGAATGAATTTCGACAGAGATGGTTAGACTCTCTTTTACTGCAATTTTCATTGCCAGGCATGTGTTGGCAAAATTGTTACTTGACAATACTCAATCCAGGCAGGGATAGTGAGCATGACTTTGTGTGGGGTATGTCACGTCTTACAAACTTGATTTGAGTTTTTTTGCGGAGGTGATAAAGATGATTGAGAGCAGGGCAGTGGATGTTGTATGCATGGACTTAAGTAAAGCTTTCAATGAGGTCCCTCGTGGTAGACTGATCCAGAAAATTAAGGCACTTGGGATCTATGAAGACTTTGTAGATTGGATTTAAGATTGGCTAGGCCATAGAAGAAAGAGAGTAGTTGTGGAATGGTGTTATTCTGACTGGAGGTCTGTGACCATTGGTGTTCCACCAGGATCAGTGCTGGGACTTCTGTTGCGTCTGATAAATATAAATGATTTGGACAAAAATGTAGGTGGACTGATCAGTAATTTTGCAGACAACACAAAAATTGGTAGAGTTGTGGATAGAACGGTTGTCGAAGGATTCAGCAGGATTTAGATCAGTTGGAAATGTGGGCAGAAAAATAGCAGATGGAATTTAATCTGGACAACTGTAAGGTATGGCATTTTGGGAGGTCAAATTTAAGAGGAAAGAATACAGTAAATGGCAGGGCTCTTAGGAACAATGATGTACAGAGGGATTTTGAGGTACTGGACCATAGCTCCCTGAAAATGACAACACATGTAGAAAGGGTGGTAAAAAAGGCAATGGCATATTTGCCTTAATTGGTCAGGGTGTTGAGTATTAAAGTCATTGGGAAGTCATGATGCAGCTGTATAAAATTTTGGTCAGGTCAGATTTGGAGTACTGTGTGCAGTTCTGGTCACCACATTTTAGGAAGGATATGGAGGCTTTGGAGAGGGTGCAGAAGAGGTTCACCAGGGTATTGCCTGGATTAGCGAGTACTAGCTATAAGGAGAGGTTGGAATGCTTAGATTGTTTTGTCTGGAGAGTCGGAGGCTGAAGGATGACCTATTTGAAGTATGTAAAATTATGAGAGGCATAGATAGGGTAGATAGAGTCTTTTTCCCAGGATGGAAATGCCAAATACAAGAGGGCATTGCTTTAAGGTGAGAATGGGAAATTTTAAAAGTAATTTATGTGGCAAGGTTTTTTTACACAGAGAGTGGTAGGTGTCTGGAATGCATTGCCAAGGGAGGTGGTGGAAGTAAATACAATAGCAAAGTTTAAGAGGCACTTAGACAGACACACGAAGAGGCAGGGAATTAGCAGGTATGGACCACGTGCAGGCAGATGTGCGGCTTAAGTTGGCATCATGGTTGGAGCAGATGACTTGGCTGAAGGGCCTGTTTCTCTGCTGTACTATGTCTCTATGTCTGTCCTGTTTCTATGTTCAGACATGGACTGTGGACTGTGACTGCAGTCATCAATAAACAACCTCACTTTTCACCTTATGAAGTAGGTTATTGATGAAATAACTAAAGATGGTTAGAACTCATGCAGTGATGACCTTGGAAAAGGATGAATGACCTCTGATAACAAGAAATATCTTCTTTTATGTGAGCTATGACTCCAACCAGTGGAGTCCTCTTGATGCTACTGATTTGAGTTTACCAGGATCCTTGATGAATGGAATTCAGCTGTTTTTTTTCTATATTTGAACCAACACTGTCATAAAATCTGAAGGTGATTGGTCTTTATGGGAGCCAAAATGAGCAGGTTATTAGTGAGTAAGTGCCATTTAACTGTGAAGTCAAGGACATATCCCATAATTTCAAATATGGATAGGAGAAGGGTCGTGGAGCAGTAATTAGCTAGAAGTTGTTTTGCTTTTTGTGGACAGGATATATCTGGGTAAGTTTTCTCATTGTGTTGTAGCTTCACTAGGTTTGCGCCACATATTCTTATTTAACTACACCCGATGTTGCTCCTGTTATGTTCTTTTATACTCGTTGATGTTGAAAATTTGTATCTCTTCGTCAATAAATGTCCATCTCTTCTTTATTCCTCCCAACTTTGTAAATGGCCAGCTTCTGCTGTTTTTTGACTGGTTCTTTCATTGTTTCAAGGACCGCCGGATAGCAAACCGAAACCCACAAATTCACTGCCAACCCTGACACCACGAAGACCAAAAAAACCTGAACGTGTGCCTCCCAAAACACCTGACAGAAAACCAGCACCTAGAGACCCTGATCCAGACAATCCTGACTCTACAGATGGAACCACACAATATGGTCCAAATATATGTGATGGCAACTTTGATAGCATGGCAATGTTGCGGGGAGAAATGTTTGTGTTTAAGGTAAAGATGGATTGCAGATTGAGTTACTGGGATCCTCTTGTTTCATTTTTGGTCAGCAGTTCCTCAATAGGTCTGTGTACCAATGATGTAAAGAACATTAAAGAGTTTGTAAAGAGCTTTAAAGAGTTTGGCACAACCCTTGTTGCAGTACGTTATTAGTAGCAGCAAAATCATTTATGTTCTGCAGGCTCTGTCTTTCACTGCTTTCTTCAAGTGATGCTAACACAGACTGGAATAATTACAAAGTTGTTTTTCCTTGGAAAACATCAAGGAGGCAGTAGTAGGGTTGGAATTGCTTTTTTTCTATCCAAACCCCAATGCCAGCTACTGAACAGCAATAGTGGCATTGTTAACTCAAAAGCTCACAGCGTCTTGCAGCAACAGTAGTGGATCAGCAAGAATGAACTTGCAAACATGCAGTCAACTACCTTAAAGGGCTACGGAAATACTATCTCACACCAACCCACTATTATATTAGCTGCACAGCAGCCTTTAGGATTGTTAGATCTTTACAAGCAGAGATGGTTTTGATAAGTAGACTTGATCAAAAAGAGTAATTTAAAAAGTTTAAGATTTTGCAGATTCAAAATTTTTTGAAAGTGTGATCTGAGTTTGCTTTCCTGCCCAAACAGGGACTTTGGTTTTGGAGAGTTCGAAATAACCGAGTATTGGACAACTACCCAATGCCTATTAACCATTTCTGGAGAGGATTACCACCCAACATTGATGCAGCATATGAACGGCATGATGGAAAATTTGTGTTTTTTAAAGGTAAGTTGAAACTAGCTTTTCTGTTTGGGGAAGTGAAATAGTACACAGATGGAGAAGGCTGGATGCCGCAAAAAGTTAAGTGAGGATGTAAAGGGATGTGATCGAGTATGTTTAGCACAACAGAGTGAAAGATGTGTTGAGGCTAATATTTTCACCTTTCCTGGTCTGAATAGGCTATTAAGCTTCTTGCTATGTTGTATTCTTGATATGGGCACCACTGCTGCTCTCCTCCTCAGATACTTACACCTTCTTAGTGAGACCACCGAGTTCCTTCCTACAGTAGCTGAGGTATGTGCCTCTTTCTCCTTCAGACTGCACCTAGCAGTAATTCCTACAAGGTGTCATTAAATTGGGATGTTACCCTCGCTCAGTGCCTACTGGCTACCTCCTAATTCTGTTTGTGGGCTGTCCCTTTAAATCTTATCATGTGGATATGTACAGTTAGGCAATGCAAACTTTGGAAGTCAAAATTAATTTGTTCATTTGAGGTCATATTGAAGACTCCACTCTACTCTGTTTCCTTCCAGGTTTCCTCATGTAATTTAGTCTCCACGCCCAATTTGCATCCTCACCCACTCCCCGTACCAAAAACATGAGACTAATATAATTCTGCAGACTGATTTATCATCAGTGCTGGAGCTCCTTGCACAGGCTTCAAATGGTCCCATGCCATTTATTCCCCTTGATACAGTCTCAACCTTTCCTCTCGGAAGCCTAAATAGCACATAGGGTTATGGTTATAATGCATTGGTTAAACAACTGGACTACTAATCCTGAGGCCTGGATGAACAATCCAGAGATTTGAGTTCAAATTCCACGACAATAGCTGTAGAAGTTAAATTGATGGAGTTTTTTTTAAAAAAGATAATCTTAGTATTAATGACCATGAAATTACTAAATGGTTGTAAAAACCCATTTGGTTCATAAATGCCTTTCAGAAGAGGAAATCATCTGATCTTACCTGGTCCAGCCTATTTGTGACTCCAGCCACACAACGTGGTTGACTCTGAAATGCCCTATTAAGTAACTCAGTTCTACGGTATTTTGAGATGGGCAATAGATGCTGACCTTGCCAGTGACAGCCAGAACCCAACAAAGAAAATATTTAGTGCGCAGTGGCTTTGTCATTCATTACTGGATCTTATTTTACCCAGTTAAGTTCTGTTAGGTCTCAATGGGGCATCAAACAGAGTTGCCAAATTTGAGGGATCTAGTATGAAAATATAACCATAGACTCCTTTCTATTTCCAACCATCTTCTTAAACCTGCCTTTTCCACACTCAATATCATCAGCAAGCACAAACTCTTTGTCACCTAAACTGGGACTATTCATTTAGCTGCCTGCAACCATCCCTTTATTCTCTGTCCTCATTCTGGCGGAAAGGCCGAAATGGAGTAGAGTTACAGAAATGTAGATAGTCAGTGGATAGCATGGGTGGGGTTGAGGAGCATGGAATCATGGAAACTTACCCTGACATATCTGTTTGAACTCAAGACCTGGTTGTTGTTAGATTAGTTGTTGAGATCAATCTAACACCTTTTGGTGTTCTGACCCTGTTTCACCACAAGAAGTAGAAACAGGAATAGGCATTTAGCCTCTTGAGCGTGCGCCACCATTCAGTGAGATCTTGGCTACTCCCTTACCATAGCACCACTTTTACAATATGTGCGTAACTGTCGGTTCTGTTAATATCTAAAAATCTTATCAATCTTTGCCTTGAATGTATTCAATGATTGAGCCTCCATAGCTCTTACATGGTGAATTCCAAAGATTCACCACCTCCTGGGTGAGAAAATGTTTTCTGGTTACTCTCCTTAATAGCTAACCACTTATTTTGAGACTGTGATTCCTATTTATAGAGACCTCATCCCAGGAAAACATCAGGTTCACATCTACGCTGTCATGCCCCTTATGAATTTTGTGTTAGTGAGATCACATTTCATTTTTCCACAGAAAGTAAAAGCCCAGTATGCTTAATCACTCCCCATATAACAAACCCATTGTCCCGGGAATCCATCTGGTAAACCTTCCATATACTCCATCTGTTGGAAGTATATCCTTGAGAAACCAGACCTGTAACAACATTCCCGATAGGTCTTATAAGGGTGCTATATAATTGGAGCAATATGTCTCCACTACCGTATTCAAATCCTTTTGCAACAATACAATTTGCCTTCCTAATTGCTTGCTGAACCTGCATTTTAAATTTCAGTGATTTTATTTACAAGAACACCCGGGTCCCTTCAAACACGAACACTTTTCAGCCTCTCACATTAAAAAATATTAAGTTTTCCCATTTATTCTACCAAAGTGAATGCCTTGTGTATTATATTACATCTGCTGTGTCCTGTCCATTCACGTAGCCTATCTTTCTCCCTACAAAACCTCTTAACATTCTCACAGGCCACACTGCTACCTAGCTTTATATCATCAGCAAACTTGGATGTTAAAGTTAGTTGTTTTTGGAGAATGAGGCCCCTGATAACTCGAGAAGGCATCTTCTAAACCTGAAGTCGACCCTTTCACTACCTCTGCTTTACCATGTTGCTTGCTCAATGTCCTTATCTTTCTTATTAGACACCATCTGAGGCTGCATTTGATTATTCACCGATATTGATGCTCTGTTTGATCCTGAGATGAGCTCTAATCACATATCCACTCCATCACCAAAGCTACCTTTTATAATGTCACTCTGCCTCACTCTTTGTAAACTTTAGACTTGGTTCTTCCAATGCTCTTTTGGTTGCCCACCACACTCCCCTCACCCCCAATCGTCCACACCCTATAAAGTACTATAAGGTAAACATCCATCTCTGCTTTCCATATCTTCAAGTGCACTAAATTTTGTTTGCTCTGTGGCTCTTTGTAAAACATTAATTTAAAAATGCTTATCTTTGTTTCCAGTTTCCTCCTTGGCTTTGGTGCTCCTTTTCTTTGCGACCTCCTCCAGTCCCATTGCTACTTAAGGTTTTCCCTCCAATTCTGCCAACTTGTTCATCCCCAATTTTCAATGCTGCATCATTAGTGCTTGTGCTTTCAGCTATCAAGGCCCCAAACACTGGAATTCCTTCCTTAAACCTCTTTTTTTTCCCCTCTCCTGCTTTAAAACATTACTTAAAACCTATCTCTGACCAAGGTTCAGTCTAATGGATCCTTAAGTGGCTCTTTGTCAAATTTTGCTTGATAATTCTCTTGTGAACAGTTTGCACAACATAAATTCAAGCTGTTGTTCAGTGTTCTCTGTTTCATTTTAGCTCCATGTTCTCCTACTGATGAGGGAAATTATAGTTCTCCTCACTTGATTTATATTTCCTTGCATCTCTGCATCAAGCAGAGCAGCTAAGAGAACAGTGATGAGAGTAACCAACAGTAAAAGCGATTGAAAAAATAAGAAATCTTTAACCTTTGACCTTGAATCTTTTTCTGTATTTTTATTTGTTCAACAACAAATTACCCCATAGGTGAGAAGTGTAAGGGGCCATCATCTACTATTTTTGAAGGTTTTGGTATGAAATCCAGGAAAATATGTGTTTGTTGTACAATTTGCCTTTGTTTCCAGACTTCCCAAACATAAGCACAGAGCAGCTGTGGGCGATGCAGCATGTACATCACATGAACATTCCCAGAAGACTGTTTACAAATTCCATTTCCTTACAAGCACACATACTGTGTGTGGAGCTACACAGCATATGGATGGAGCTATTGCCTTTTGCCAAAGCCAAAATTGGACATAGGCAAGCTGTGGAAATTAAACAAGGCTTAGCAATTTCAGAGATCCAGAAGTAATTGTCTCTGCTACTGGAAATGATAAACAGTAGGCATTTTTATTCTAAGCATATAAGAGATATAAACCAATGATTGCATATAATCTCAACAAACAATAATATGTATCTTCATTGGAAAAGTCTTATGTAACCTACTGCCTGGATGGGATTCAATTTCTTTTCCTGCCAATTAAAGAGTTCTCATTGCATATGTCAAAGACACAAAACAGCAAAAAGTATTTTGCCTGTGTATCTGTCCCTGTTCTCTAAAAGCTAATTTTAATATCCAAGTGTAAATGAACTTTTTGGGCCTGATATTATTGGTATCCTACTCTGGTGACAGATTTAGCAGGATAGAGTTTTTGGCTGCCAATCTGCTTTGGACCTGACCCAAGTCATTAAGTCATCTTGTTTATCCAGCCAGCAGAAGACAGGACTTGCACTGCCACATGCATTGGATCTTTTTGATAGTTTATCCTGTGCTCAACTAAAAAAAAGTTGGCGTTTCTTTCCTTGGGACATTATTCACAACAGAGATGCATGACATGAATTTTAGGCAGAAAGTACAGTAACCTGGTTTGGTATTCTTGTCTGATGCATTCCATTTGTGAATTGGTTTAGTTAAATTCGAAATATAGCATCATTCTATAGGATAGATATTATATGGAGCAGGATTCAAACTGTCAGAGTGGCCCCAAGAATTTTAAATAGTGGTGCCTTGAAATTAGAAATCCTTGTTTGTTGCACTAAATACATGCTGCATATATGATGCTAATGGCCAGTTGGATCCCCTGCAAAGTATCATGAAATTGGCAAAGATACTTAACAGCACTATGGTAGTTTGCACCAGAACTGTGCACTGAAACAGGACCTGTTGCAGTTCCCCAAGGGAGCTGTGTGATAAACTTACAACTGCCATGTCATTGCTACACTGATTTCTGGCAAGAACATGAGACCTTAAAGGAATTTTTTCCATGATAGCCACAGAACTGCTGTATAAGAGGATGCTATGATGACATGGAGGAGAGTCACAGAGATCTCTGTGTGTGGGCAGCCTATCCCAGCACATGGTCATCATTGAGGTCTGTGCTGTGATCCCATACCAGTGCAATGTGTGGAATGATAAAGGGCATAAAGATCATAGTGTTGTGACTTGTACAAATGTTCACAGAGTTATGGAGCAACCATTAATGAGATCTCCATTATTCTGGGTATTGAAAACTAAGGTTGGTTGATGTTGCGTGTAAGACATCAATGTCACAATGCAGGACCCTTTAACTGGCATCGCATTTCCAATCCCTATATAGAAAACATAGAAAACCTACAGCATAATACAGGCCCTTCAGCCACAAAGTTGTGCAAACATGTCCCTACCTTAGAAATTACTAGCTTACCCATAGCCCTCTATTTTTCTCAGCTCCATGTATCTATCCAAAGTCTCTCAAAAGAACCCTATCGTATCCGCCTCCACCACCATTGCCGGCAGCCCATTCCACACACTCACCACTCTCTGAGTAAAAAACTTACCCCTGACATCTCTGTACCTACTCCCCAGCACCTTAAACCTCTGTCCCTCTTGTGGCAACCATTTCAGCCCTGGGAAAAAGCCTCTGAATATCCACACAATCAATGCCTCTTATCATCTTATACACCTCTATCAGGTCACCTTTCATCCTCCGTCGCT
This sequence comes from Pristis pectinata, assembly GCF_009764475.1. Taxonomy (NCBI): domain Eukaryota; kingdom Metazoa; phylum Chordata; class Chondrichthyes; order Rhinopristiformes; family Pristidae; genus Pristis; species Pristis pectinata. The sequence goes on from NC_067417.1 coordinate 43,482,690, forward strand.
CCAAGGAGAAAAGGCCCGAGTTCACTCAACCTGTTTTCATAAGGCATGCTCCCAATCCAAGCAACATCCTTGTAAATCTCTTCTGCACCCTTTCTATGGCTTTCACATCCTTCCTGTAGTGAGGCGACCAGAACTGAGCACAATACTCCAAGTGGGGTCTGACCAGGGTCCTATATAGCTGCAACATTACCTCTTGGCTCCAAAATTCAATTCCATGATTGATGAAGGGCAATACACCGTATGCCGCCTTAACCACAAGGTCAACCTGCACAGCTGCTTTGAGCATCCTATGGACTCGGACCCCAAGATCCCTCTGATCCTCCACACTGCCAAGAGTCTTACCATTAATACTATATTCTGCTATCATATTTGACCTACCAAAATGAACCACTTCATACTTATCTGGGTTGAACTCCATCTGCCACTTCTCTGCCCAGTTTTGCATCCTATTTATGTCCTATATATGACATGCATCTAATTTTTTAGTGAGTGTTCAATGAACATCATAGATTGCAACCAATGGCTCCAGTTTATTCCAGTAAGGGAGGAAGCATGTGCTAAGGTGAACTGTGCACAGGAATGCACGGGCCAATTTCCTGATGGACTCAATTTCACTTTTGTGCACAATTTGTGCATGAGAAATAGACACATCGGTCCATTTTCTAGGCTAATATGTCATTTAACTGCTGTCTGGAATGGGAAGAGAGAACATTGCAGAACAGCAACGTTGGTGAAATGTTTGTGTACTGATAGGCGATTAATTAAATCTAATATGGCCTGATTGCTTGTTGGTTCTAGAAAGCTTGTTTGCAAAATCTATCCTGAGCACATTTCAGATATGAACTGGTTGGTTTGGGCCAAAAAAACATGACTGTTAAAATCCTTCTTTAAAACCACTCTGCATTTGCTACATGCTTGTCTAATTGAAGCACTTACGCATTTTGCCATTTCACAACTGCTACCAGAGGGCACACCAAGCACTAGCACTAGTACTAGTCCTCCTCAGAGACTGATGGCTCTTGAGGACAAAGGCTAATTCCTCTACTCATGCCACTGCACAAAGTCTAGAATTCTGGTCTTGCCAGAGAATGTAGTTAACCACTGCAACCAATGAACCATGAGGAACTTATTGTGCTTACCATAAGAATCCATTGGATGTGATTCCAGTGCTTGATCATTGCCTGACAATTTTGCAGCAGAAAAACTACTTGCCACTTTTCAGACCATCCCTGAATTGTCTTGCAGCATTGATATTGGTTTATTATTGTCACTTGTACCAAGGTACAGTAAAAAAAACTCGTCTTGCTTACCGTTCATACAGATCAATTCATTACACAGTGTAGATTCATTGAGTTAGTACAGAGTGCATTGAGGTAGTACGGGTAAAAACAATAACAGAATACAGAGTAAAGTGTCACAGCTACAGGGAAGTGCATTGCAGGTAGATAATAAGGTGCAAGGTCAAACAAGGTAGGTTGTGAGGTCAAGGGTCCATCTCGTTGTATAAGGGAACTGTTCAATAGTCTTATCACGTGGGATAGAAGCTGTCCTTGAGCCTGGTGATATGTGCCCTCAGGCTCCTGTATCTCTGCCCGATGGGAGGGGGAAGAAGAGAGAATGACCTGGGTGGGTGTGGTCTTTGATTACGCTGGCTGCTTCACCAAGGCAGCGAGAGGTATAGACAGAGTCCATGGAGTAGAGGCTGGTTTCTGTGATGCGCTGGGCTGTGTCCACAACTCTCTGCAGTTTCTTGCGGTCCTGGGCAGAGCAGTTGCCATACCAAGCTGTGATGCATCCAGATAGGATGCTTTCTATGGTGCATTGATAAAAATTGGTGAGTATCAAAGGCGACGTGCCAAATTTCTTTGTAGAGGAAGTAGAGGCGCTGGTGAGCTTTCTTGGTTGTGGCGTCTATGTGGTTGGACCAGGACAGGCTATTGGTGATGTTCACTCCTAGGAACTTGAAGCTCTCAACCCTCTTGACCTCAGCACCGTTGATGTAGGCAGGTGCATGTACTTTGCACCCTTTCCTGAAGTCAACGACCAGCTCTTTTGCTGACATTGGGGGAAAGATTGTTGTCATGACACCATGTCACTAGGCTGTCTATCTCCTTCCCTGTACTTCCGACTCATCATTATTTGAAATACAGCCTACTATGGTGGTATCATCTGCAAACTTGTAGATGGAGTTAGAGCAGAATCTGGCCATGCAGTCATGAGTGTATAGGGAGTAGAGCAGAGGACTAAGGATGCAGCCTTGTGGGGCACCAGTGTTAAGAATAATCGTGCTGGAGGTGTTGGTGCCCATCCTCACTGATTGCGGTCTGTTGGTCAGAAAGTCAAGGATCCAGTTACAGAGAGCAGTGTTGAGTCCCAGGTCTCAGAGTTTGGTGATGAGTTTGCTTGGAATTATAGTATTGAAGGCAGAGCTGTAGTCAATAATAGTCTAACGTTGGTGTTTTTACTGTCCAGATGCTCCAGAGATGAGTCTAGGGCCAGGGCGTCCACTGTAGACCTGTTACGGCAGTAGGCGAATTGCAGTGGGTCGAGGTTGTCTGGGAGGCTGGAGTTGATGCGTGCCATGACCAGCCTCTCAAAGCACTTCACGATTGTGGGAGTCAGAGCCACTGGTTGGTAGTTATTAAGGCATGCTACCTTGCTTTTCTTCGGTATCAGGATGATAGTGGTCTTAAAACAGGTGGAGACCACAGATTAAAGCAGGGAGAGGTTAAAAATGTCTGCAAATACCCCTGCCAGCTGATCAGCACAAGATCTGAGCACTCAGCCAGGAACACTATCTGGGCCAGATGCTTTCCTCGGGTTCACTCTCCAGAAGACTCTCTCCTCGACGGTGATCACGGGTCCAGTTGCATTGGAGGCTGTCAGGGTGGGTGGTGACAATCCACTTCCCTTCTGTTCAAAAGGCGCATAGAACGTGTTAAGCTCATCAGGAAGGGATGCGCTGTTGTTAACTATGCTGCCCGACTTCGTTTTGTAGACCGTTATAGCATGTAAGCCCTGCCACAACTGATGGCTGGTCTAGGACTCTATTTTGAACCAGTATCGTCTCTTGGCATTCCTGATAGTTTTCCGGAAGTCATACCTCAATTCCTTGTAAAGGTCAGGGTTACCAGATTTGTGTGCAGCAGTCCTCGACTTCAGTAAGGAGTCGATCTCCCAGTTCATCCATGGTTTCCAATTTGGGAACATTTGTCCTCTTTGGTACACAGTCCTCAACACACTTGCTGATAAAGTCCATGTTGGTGATGACACACTCTTCAAGGCTGGCAGCTGAGTCTCTGAACATGGACCAGTTCACTGACTCAAAGCAGTCATGTAGAAACTCATCTGTTTTCTCAGACCAGCACTGCACAACTCTCTGTACTGGATCCTCCCATTTCAGTACAGGCATAGCTGTTTCATTTGCAGGGTTACAAATGGAATTGATCATTATGCAATCATCATTGAACACCCCTGATACTATGATAAAAGGAAGGTCATTGGTAAAGCAGCTGAAGATAGTTGGGCCTAGGACACTTCCCTGAGGACCTCCTGTAGTGATGTCCTAAGGTTGATACAAGACCCATCCTTTCCTTCTGGCTTGGCTGCAGTCCATGAGGTGCCAGGTGACTTATCACATGTCATTTCCACCTCTAAACTATCCTCCACTTCCACACAATGCCAGGATCCAAGATGGTAGATGTGACTGTTGAATGGAGTCTGTGGCAGCCAAGCTCACGATTGACCTCTCCTCCATGGAGCTAAGCCTGATTGCATGTTAAGTTCTCCAAGTTTGTTGTTGCAGGCACAGTTTTATGGCATTATCTCCAGCAAGAAATTAATATGTTGTAATTTGGCTTGGTATTGTGCGTCTGTGTGTGGAAAGTATGAGGTGTGTTTCTGAGTGTTCTAATAGTGGTGGGTATCTGACTTTACTTAGGAGTTTTGATTGCTGGGGATTTTTAGTTGAGTGAGGAGTGTGTGAGAGTAGTTGCATATTTGATGGTAAATGTGTTTTGTTGCTGCCAAATGTGTGAGCACACTCCCACTTGCAAGGTCTTTAAACTTCTTGCAATACCTAGACTAAACCCCAGGTGCAATTCTGCACGGTCACCTACTGCTATTGCATCTTCATTTCTACCATGGGGGATTCCTTAGTCTGAGCAGGCACAGCCTCTCTCCATGAGGCTATTTTTTGCTCAATGTACTTGGCATTCTTTACACTTGGGCTAAGATGCCTAGTTTTATATAGTTTACTATTTTAAATTATAAAACACCAAATTTTTTTAGGTTCCATTGGTTCCTTTCCCACCAGGAGGGTTTAGTCTATGGATTTTGTAATTGTTGATTGGCCAACTGGGGGTGTGCTTCTTTGATGCAGAGCTGGCCCTGTATCAATTATCGGCAGTGTTGAAAGGTGTCTGTTCCCAGGTCTGTGCTGCCATTCTTCTCTTAGTGCTCCCCAAGTTGCATGATTTCCAGCAGTAGTTGGATTCAGTGCTTCCTTCACCTCAAGAGTGCAGGTTTTCAACTGGTGTGTGGAGCTTCTGAAACTAGTTGTGGTTTGTGGACCATCTTATATGCTTGAGTATTTGCACTAAGCACATACCGTGCCATTTTAATGCATTATCTTCTTTCACAATTGAATTTCTAGACCTATACATTGAGACTTTAAAGGTGACAAGAATTCACATTGAATTCAAAAATTAAAAGAACTTTACCTCCATTTCCAGGTGACAAATTCTGGCTGTTCCATGAAGCAATGCTGGAGCCAGGTTACCCCCGTCATCTGATGGAGCTTGGTGCTGGAATGCCTCGTGATGGGATTGATGCAGCCATTTGGTGGGAAATTACTGGTCAGACTTATTTCTTCAAAGGAGACAGGTCTGGTTTGAATTATTTTGCCACTTTCAGTTTACTGTAGGACAACTTGGGTTTTAGTCTCCTTCCTATTTATAGTCAGTACCCCCGAGGAAAGCCCTGGGTCCTTTCTGCTTTGATAGAATCAGTACTAGATCAAGTGCTTGATCATCAATATCCCTTGAAAATTGTAGCCAATGTTATTTAGATCTCTGTATTTGGTATTGACAGATGAAGTTTTGAACATATTCAAGTTAGGTACTGTAGAAAGTTCCATTGGACCCTGCCTAGATAACCTTTCAGGAAATAAAACAAAAGAGAACCAGCCAGGGAAGGGTGAAAAATTCCAATATTCTTACAGTGGAAATGCTGCTGCAGTATTAGGAGAGGTTCAAGGGTCCATTAGAGGAAACCCAGGACCTTTTCCACTACTTTCCTGGGCTGAAACCATCATTTGCTCCAGAGCCTAAGAAAGCACAATAAGCAAGGTGAGTGGAAAGATCCAAGACCCACTTTCTCTGCTCTATACCATAGTTTACATATAACAGACAATGAAAAAGGAGGGCCTATAGGAGTTGGAATGTGGCAAAGAACTCCTGCCAAGAAGTATTGAGTCTGGCAGTAGGATTCACCACATGAATCTTCCCTCATTCCCTGCATTGATCCTTAAAACTTCAAGTTGGATCATGGATTAGAGTTCTGACCAGAGGTTCAAGAATGCACAATTATAATAAATTCATTTCTCTGTGACCTCAGTGTAAGAGCTTATAATCATTCTGAAACTGTAACTGTACTCTGAACTCAGGGCAACCTTTCAAGCAGATGTAGAACTCTTTTCAGCTTATGGAGTATGAGATATTCAGCTATTTCCCCCAGCCCAATACGTTTCAATTTATGCTTTGTCAAGATTTCTTACTCTTATTTCATTTGTCTTGTTTGATGCCCTTTTTATATAAGATTTTCTGACCTGGTTTCAGTCCCCTTGTGTGTTGCTTGATGTAAATTCAGTTACAGAGGTTTCGTTCCCCTTATTCAGAGAATAGTGTGAGGTTGGGGAAGACTGGTTTGCAAAGCTATGAATACTGCAATAACATCGAATGTTGAAAATACTTTCTGATGATTTCAGCTACTGGCGTTTCAGTGAGGAAAGGAGAGCAGTGGATAGTGGCTATCCAAAGTCAATAAGTATTTGGAAAGGAATTCCATCATCACCAAAGGGAGCCTTCCTCACGGATGATGGAGGTAAGGAAGAGTTCATATTAGGAATTACGACAAAATAATTAGTCAGGTCTGGCAGACCCTGATGAGCACAGTCTGTCGAATGGAGGAACATCCTATTTGTTTAATGTAAAGAAATGGAATTAAACTCAAGGTACTGAAGATATCATTGTATGACGTAAACATCAAGGCATCATATTTTCAAGCAGTTCACTTTCCACATTAACATCATGTAGTGAATGTTTTACAGTCACAGTCGTATTTCAGATGAGTACCCAAATACTGACGGGGTCTTTGTGTTGCAGTAAGTAAATGTTTGCAGGAATCAGCTGATCCCCAGTGGCAAAATAACTTTGTCCAGTAAAATGCTGAAGGAATTAATCATACAGCATTTCTATCTACCATTGTATTACCTTTGAGTTTATTGAGTTGCCATGTCTAAACTGATTCTGTTTGATTGGCAGCTTACACACATTTTTACAAAGGTACCAAATACTGGAAATTTAACAACCATCTGCTGAGAACAGAGCCTGGTTATCCCAAATCCATCCTCCGTGACTGGATGGGATGTCGTGTGGATGTTGAACCTGATTTTACTGAGAAGGAACCGAATTTGGATATTGACAATGTTGATGATGATAATGATATCGATGATGATGATGAAGAAGATGGGACAAAGGAAGATAAGGAAAAAGAGAGGGAAGAAGAGGTGGACATTCACATTAATATCCCTGTGGATGACTATACCAGAGCCATGAATATAGTGATTGTCATAGTTCCACTTATTCTGCTGCTCTGTATTCTGGGATTGATCTATGCCATCCTCCAACTGCAGAAGAAGGGAACACCAAGACTCCTGCTGTACTGTAAACGTTCAATGCAGGAATGGGTTTGACATTCATGCTGGTGTTTTTTTGCTAAGTGGCTCACAACTTTGGGCCACAGATATTGAGTACAGTTGACACTGCTTCTCAATTTTATTTGTTTTGCTTTAAACGGTCCTGCTCAAAGATGTTAAATGAAGCATTGGCCGTAAGAAACGTATGGAATTTGGGGTATTTTGACATGGTTCCAATGAAATCGGGCTGAAAGAATTTGTGATGTGGTCCTAAGGTTTCATATCTCTTTGCCTCCCTCCCCTTAACTATGCTAAGTGGGATGGTACAAAGTGAAGCCTGACCTGAGGAATGACTCCTTTTAGTGCTTCTGAAAGAGTTTCATTGGCTATAAATGATGAACTGCACCATACAAAACACTTGAAATTATTGATATTGTTTGAACACATTATTCATTGTGGTTAATTCATGAATAATTTCTAACTGCTACACTTACTTTAATACACTAAAAGATTTCCACTCCCAAGTTGAAGATTTTCTGAATATTGACGAGGATTAGCCTGTAATGAAGGCAGAGCAACTGGTGATGGTTACAAGTTGTGGAAGAATTGGAGCAGCCACAAAAGACTATGGTGTTTTTTGTACCTTAGAATTATTGCATTTAGAGCAATTACCCCCAGAAAATTTTAATAATTTCTCTATATATAATTGGGAGAAAGCTGCTATTCCACAGTATCACTGAGAGATAATTACCATAACTTACTATAAATGTTGGAAGATTTTCATTGGCTCTCCTATAATTCTAAGAGTTAGATGATTCTGTGAGATGTCCTTATCAGTATTATGATTTTGTTGGGATTAGACCTATTGAAAGGAAATCATTCCACTTTACTAGATTTTAGTAGAGGACCAAAGAAATTTGTTCATTGACTATTGATTTTTTGCTCAAAGCTTTGCACATGTGCCTTTCCTATAGATTTGGTTATTGATCCTGTAAACCATCACCATAGTTTAACAGGAGCCCTGACTTAACCCCTCAGACTGAAAGCTGAGATTCTTTGACTGTAGCCCAATTCCACGCTGCAAGGAGGAGGCAGATCCCATTAACTGTAGATTTGTCTCTCAAGCCTTCTGACTGCCAGGCTCTTTAATCAAAGGAGAGCAAGGGTTTTAATTGTTAAGAGGCAATTGCTTAAAAGGCGATTGCCTTTGTGGATAGTTTGGTCCTCAGAAGAATATCATATGTATAAATTGTCAAAGTGCCCTTGTCAGTAATGTGACTCTGTAAACATCATAGGCCTGTGTCTATATTGGACACAGTAGTCTGCCTGACTGGTGATAATTATTTACTAGAGTGTTTTTTAATGGGGAGGTATTCTGCAATCTGATGGTTTTAACCTTGAATGGGCATTGGAAATATTAAAAAAAAGGATGTATCAAGAATATGGTTGTCACTTTCTGCTATTAAGAACTTAATTTTGGCAGAATTTGCAATTGCAGTCTCTTTTAACATGCTTCCAGGACTTCATCAAATCTCAATGAAATGCAGTAAAAAACAATTTTTTTTACCTTGTAGTTTTTTATGGAATTCCTATAGTGTGTAGCCTCGTTATCATTTGCACACAATCCTCTCAGTGATACAATGCAGAACCATAGGGTTCAGGTTCCACTAACAATATTGAACTGTACATCTTCACCTCCAACAAAAACTGGGACACTTTTTAACAGCTAATTGAACAGCAAAACCTGGAAGAGCCATAACTTATCACTTTTTTTTTCAGCAAAACTGAAATCTTCCTCTTGAGCAGCTCCCGGCAGCTACATACCATCATTAGCCTCTCTGGGTAAACTTCAGGTTAAGTTAGGCTATACATATATATAGACCTATAGTATTTTCTTCAACCTCCAATTGAACAAGTTCTTCCACTTTATACCATTGCTAAGATTTTCTTTGCATCTGCAACATTGCCTATCTCTTCTGACCTTCCCAAAAATCCAAAGCATAATTTTATGGAGCCTATTTCCTTCCATCTTCTACAAATCAGAATCAGGATTATTATCACTGACATATGTCGTGAATAACTCATTCAGAACAGGACTTGCATTCTCAGTCGTACAGGAATTCTGAATTCCCATTACTATAGCACAACCTTTTTCAAGCTCCATTTGGATTGGCAGCTCCAAGAAAACAGACTTAACAATTTTAATACTTGGTTCATCCCACATTTCCTCCTATCATTATCCCAGAGTATGCTATCTACTTCCCTGACATTGCGCTTACAACTGCTATGCTGATTCCCAACTTTCCTACCACTTTGTTTTCCATGTGCTCTTTAAACTTCTCTCATTGGCCATGTAAGTACCCCACAATGGTTGTTTATCCTTATTCATCATTTTTGTTCCCATTGTAAATCCCTTTGGGACACCTTCCTGCTTATGAGTAGTGTAAAGGAAATTGATAATAAACATGCATTTAAATTTTCAGAAAACTTTTGACAAAATACAACACAAAAGTTTGGTACAAAACTAATGAAAATTGAGTGTAAAACCTCAAAACGGTCAAGAATTTGGTTGATGTTCCCGTTGGGTAAAGGCCACATATGATCAATATTAGAATCTCTTCATCTTCTAGGACATCAGAGCATCTTGGTTCAAAATGTAAATATTAATTAGTCAAATTGGTTAATGCAGTCAAATCAGTGAGGCACCTAGGAAGCAATTGAAGAGCTTGATAAAATCTGCAATAAAAACAAAATGCCAGAAATACTTTGCAAGTAAGTCAGCATCTAAAGAGGGGAGAAAATTTCAGGTTGCTGATCTTTCATCAGACCTATCAGGTAAAATCCATTCTTGGCCACGACAGTCATTGGTGAAACTGTGTGCAGATTTTATGAACAATTGCAATTGTGTGATACACTGTGAATGGTGTTGACATACCCAAACTGCAGTTGGAAAGAGAAAGAGGATTGTTTGTAGACTCAGCACACAATGGGTCCAGTCACTGGAAAATAAATGCTGAGCTTTATAACCAATTATTAGATTAAATTAGAAAATAAAAGTAATGTTGAAACTTTGTTGATCAAGAGACATTGAGACTTCACAGGTGGTGCTCAGAAGAACCATCCCTAACACCAGAAATTGTTACAACAAAATGTGGAGACAGTGGAATGAATGGTCTCCTTCTATGATTCTTTGATGAACCTTGAATCTTTCACCTTGATAGAAGATGACTGAGAGGTGAGCTACAAAATGAAAAGTCCCATGAAAAGTTAAATTTTGAAACCTAACTTTGTTAAACCCAAATAGAAAAAGGTTCCATCTGGTAAAATATATATTTAGGTCTGATGTTCCTAAGTTTTCCTTCAGAGTAATTATCTTTGGATTGGATACAAGGCAGGCAAAATTTTGGAATCGTTAACAGACTGTTTAAAGCTGAGAATATGGCTTGTTTTTTTCTCTAGATGGATGAGCCTAGATCCAGCAAGTAGCCTTCCTCAACCATAAAGTCTTTGTAAACTTATAAAAGTTCACAGATCCCAATTCTGAAGCAGCCAGTCAAATATTGCAACAACCCCCAGTGGGGGGTAGAGAAATAAAAAGTTTAGTTTCTTCTGGATGAAGATCAGATAATCCCAGGATTACTGTTGCCAGAGTTACATCAATGAAGATAAAAAGGTAATTTTAAGATCAACTAATGGCCTTTTCATATTCAGTTAATATTTTAGAATTACCCAAGTTGTCCACTCAAGTATTGGATAGTCTGATCCAAAGCAGAAAGAGTGGTATTCTGATTGGGATTCTGCACCAGTCACTCAGAGGGGACACTGATTCCATATCACACACTCCATGTGCCTTTATATTGAGCATTTATCAAAACTGGGAGCCTATCACACCCTTTCTAGTAGGGCTCTTCATTCTAAGCTAACCATTGCAGGGTGTAGAAGCTGCCCAAAATTCCAAATTTGCATTTATATGGTGGTCAGTTAATTTTTTTTTGTCTCTTTGTCACACATTGCTGTCATCAGTCCATGATGATGTGGTGATTTAAAGGTACCTTTTGAATTTGGTGCTAATTTGGACTGAGAGGGTGGTATTCAACAGTGACCTCACCAGTTTATTATAACATGATCTGGACAAGTTGTATTTGTACATATTTTTCAGGCAGGAGATCACATATGCTGGATTTGTGTGGTGAATCTTTACAAAATAAAGTCAAATAACTAAATCTGATAGCAACACTGCTGAACTGTTTTACTGTCTGAAACTGGTTCCCATTACCTCTTGTCCAAATCACCCACTGCATTACTGGTCACCAAACATTGCTAAGGTGCTTTAATCAATGTCACTCAATGTACCTAGAAGTCATGCAATTTAGAAACAAATGTTAGAAGTATGTTTTTATTTTTAAAATAAATTTGTCGTGTATTTAGATTTTCTGATGTTCTTTTTTAAATTGGTTCATGCTGGGCGTGTGTTACAATTAAATACCACATATAAAACTCCCTGCCTCTGCAGTGACTGTTAGTGACTTTTTTGATACAACATTTATCAGCACATTCATAACACCAGGATAAGAAATCATTCATTTCAAAATACATTGCATGATTTACAGTAAATCACCAATTGTAGTCCACAGACACAGTAGGAAGAACTATTTCTCCTCTGACCCAGAACTTAAAAACTTCAGCAGATCCAGGAATTTGCATATTCTCCCCAAGGCTGTGGGTTTCTGTCAGGTGTTTGTGTTTCCTCCCACATCCCAAAGATGTGTTGGTAGGTTAATTATCTACTGTAAATTACCCCTTAGTGTAGGTAAATAGCGAGAAGAAACAAAAGGGAGGTGATGAGCAAAGTGAAGGAGAATAGATTGCAAGACTGATGGGTTTTCAGTGCTGGGAACCAATGGCGGCCTCCTGTGCAGTACTAAGTCCTGGTATGCCATGGATAAGCAGTTACCATTTTACCAAGGTATTTTACCAAGGTATTAAATATTTGGAATTCACAAAGCTTGTACATCACTCACTCTTGCCTGCACTGATGGGGACTCTATAGTTCAGCCTAAAATAAAAATAAAGAATATATAACTTAGAAGGAAGGTAATTCTTTCTCATAATCCAACAGCTTTATGGCCTCTTTTAGTAGTAGATACCTTTTACAAAATTAAACTGATTCATATTATTAAAGTACCATGGTGGAATTTGCACTCTCAATCTTGATCAAGTTCGCTGAATTCCTAGTTAACATATGCGTAACAGTCCTTAAGAAACTGGATAGCAAAGATTGACTTTCATTGAAATGCAAGTATCCTGTTTCTGAGTATCTAAGCTTTATGTGGATGTTCTCAATCATTTATAGTTTTTCTCTGTAGTTTCTGTCATTCTGCCACAAAGTTAAAGTGAAAGGTCACTGGCAGTTTTGCAGAACTTCAGAGTCATATACAACAATCTGGCAGAGCACTATTTAATCTCCACCCCACCACCACTTCACCTTCAAATCCTCAGCCATTTCCACAGGATTATCTTGCCATATTTCTGTACAACATAGAAGGAAGCCATTTGGCCCATTGAGTCTATGCTGGCTCTCAGTGAAATCCCATTCCTCCACGTTTCCCTGTAATCTATTCCCTCTCACATATCCATCCACTTTATCCTGACTCTTCTACCACCCATCTACATAAAGAGTAGTTTACAGTACCCAATTAACCTATTATCTAGGATGTCTCGGGGATGTAGGAGGAAACTGGAACAGCTGGGGGAAAACCCACACAGTCACGGGGAGGACATGACAGCACCAAAGACCAATATTGAAACCTGGGTTTGAACAGGTAGTTCTTTCAGGCAGCAGCACTACCTGTTGAGCCACAGTACCACTGTTGACAGGAATACATTACGCACTTGAAACCACTTAGATGGTAGTCACTCAGGTGAATTGTTCAGAGAGAAGCTAAATGGCTATGTCAATGAGATAAAAGATTAATACAGTCAGACTAAAGCTGGAGAGACATTAACACAGTGAAATTGGGGATAGAGACGTGTGATTTAACCAGCTGAGCTAGAGGCAGTGTCAAACGTTGAAGGGGGTGGGGGAAATAAGTGTTCTCTGTCTTATTGTATGTCAAAAAAATCACAGAACAAAAAGAAGCTTGGACTGGTGAGAATCTGGAAAAAAATACAGAAAATATTAGAAAATAACTATGGTGGCTGTGTTATCATCTGTAAAAAGAGATAGCTTAATGTTTCAGATATAGACTCTGTGAAGAGATAAAATATTCACCTGTTTTTCTCTCTTTACATTGTTCAATAAGTTACTGTGTATGTCCTTCAGGCTCTACTTCTATTTCTTACTCCTTATGTCATATGTAGACCTACAGTATATTATATAGTGTGTGTGTTTAAGGGATGATTATGAGTGTAATGCGATGTTTATAAATCAGAACAATATACAACTTGATGACTTCACAACACTTGATGAGAAAACAATGAGTCTGAATGCAGGCTGTTTGAGTTGTGCAGCAGAATGCCACTTATATAGAAAGGGGCTGGATCAGGAAGTGTACTAATTTCCTCTATGTGTTACCTATCTTTAGCACTTGAATGGAAAAGGGAGGGAACAGCCTGAATAGTACATGTTTGTTCTCATACATTACCCCAGGAAATGTCTGTTACTGTATTTCATTCCTTTTAGAGCAAGGAACTCTACCAAGGAACCAGTTACATTTTTAATATGTAAATCAGTGAAGAAAATTTGAGACATTTCCTGTAATATCTGACAGACATTAAAACAACGAAGATACCTGACTTCTGAAAATGGGACATAATCAATTATAGATATAGATAAGCCAATTGCATAGCCCACAGATGTCTTAAAGGGAAGGCAGATTTGGTTAGCTATAAGTTATTAGTAGGCACTCTGACTTAAAAACAGGGTCAAAGAAAGAAGCCAAACAATGAGTTTGATCACTGTATAATGATTATTTTAAAACATTAATGCATATTTGATTTTTTTTACCATTTATAATATTTTGTATATAACAAGCTGATTTATGACTCATTCTTCTTTAGCCTTTCAGATAATTTATTCTGGAGTCAGACTTTCTTGGTTGATCTCCAAGATCATTCTCCTTCATCTCTTTTTGACTTTGAATTATATGCACAAAGGAACACTGAGAGCACCATACACTTAAATTCATTCTCCTACTTCAGATTTGTCCTTCAACAGTGTTTACATTTAACACAGCAAATAAACATGAAGACAAAGCAGAGAAGTTGCCTTTAAAATCATCAGATGGATAAGTTGCATTCCCCTAACTCTTGGTTATTCTCCCCATCAGAACTTGAATGGATTTGTCTCCAATATCATTTACTACTTACGTATCAGTCTGCTATAACCCAGAATCTCCTTTGATTTTCTTTTTGCCTGATTTTCATTGTACCTGTACCCCAACATACAGTACCTACAAACATGACGATAAACTCGACTTGACTCGACTTCTGACCTTATGATTGAAAGAACAGTTAGAAGTTTTCATTTCTCATCGCCATACTATAGGAAGGATGTGACTTAGCTCGAGAGGGTGCAGAAAGATTCACGTGGATGTTACCTAGTCTGGAGGGCTTATGTTATCAGGAGAGATTGGATGGGCTAAGTCTGTTTTACCTGCGATGAAAGTGACTAAGAGTTGACATAATAGAGGTTTATGAAGTTATGAGAGGGATAGATAGGGTAGATAGCTGTGGTAGGAGTGTCTAAAACTGGAGGGCACAGGGTTCAGGTGAGAGGGAGGTGGTTTAAGGGGCATCTGAGGGTTGAATTTTTCCACAAAGAGTAGTTGGTATCTGGAATGAGCTGCCAGAGTAGATGGTGGAGGCAGGAACATTAACAACATTCAAGAGGCATCTGGAGAGGTACATGAATGAACTGGCATAGAGAAATAAGGAATTAATGCAGGCAAACTGCACAAATATAGATAGGCATGATGGTCGGCATAGACGCTGTAGGCTGAAGGGCCTGTTTCAATGCTGTGCTATTTTATAACTCTATCCTGAATTTTGGTCTCATATTCCTTTGCATCAATCACAGCCAGTACTTTTTAACTACTTCTTTCCTGATTGAAATCTGACTGGTTCTTCAAGCTCTGGCTCATAGGGTTGGCTTGGCTCCATGTACCTTGGTGGAATCATCTTAGTCACATTTCCTTCCCTATCTGGAGCTATTAGCTTACCTCGTAAGGCCCCTTTTACCTCCGGACATGCCTTGGTACTCAGCAGTGCTTCGTTTAAATATTTAACTGGCCTAACACAACAACTTAGCTCCTATCAAAACTCTGCAGGAAGGCCAGCATAACAATCAGAAATAAGTCATAAATGGCTGTTTATCTGGGGTGTCTGCTGGGAGATTGGAAAAAACCCTGGGGACAATCAAATTACATGCTGCTGTTCTTCATATGGGATGTTATGTCCCCGTGCAGACTTTAACACATTTTTGAAGCCCTTTAGCCAGGCAAGATCTTTGCATGCCCCCTATTAAGAGAAGTGGCATTAATTTACTTACCACAACATAGAAATAGGCCATTCAACCATGCTGGCTCCCAGCAGAGCGATCAGGTCAGTCCCGCTCCTCCTCTTATTTCCAGACAGCCTATCAATTTATTCTTTTCCATATGCTCAGAATGTGAGAGAGATTAAGTCTGATTCTTTCGCGACTGACTTACATTAGGGCTAATTTGTTGTAGCCAATTAATCTAACATGGACCTAACTGCTTAGAGTTTGTAAATGCCTGACAAAAACAAAAGAGGGATGAAACTAACTTAAATTTCTTACCAGCATGGTCATATCACAAACATATCTTCAGCCATTTTTCTGCCAGTACATTGTACCAACCCATACCAGCTTACTTTCATATCTGGCTCCATTCTCCAATTTTCCTCATCAGGACATTAGCTATCTCCTGCTTACATTTGTTTCATTATCTCCATGTATATGTCATGTTTTTCCATCATTTCTCTCAAGTAAACAGACTAGTCAGATTTATTGCCTCATTCCAATGGGTTTGGTCTCAGAAAACTAATCAGTATTTTTTTTTGCCTTCTTGATCATTGATTTTAATGGTGTTAGCAGTTTTTCTTATTGGGTTTTCTCAAACTGGTGTTATTTATGTATTATAGATATTTAGAACAGAAGATGAATCATGTTTATGCTGGTTGTGTGGAAGAGCCAATCAATTATTCCCACATCCTGCTCGCTCTTATAGTCCTCTTATTAATCCTTTAGGTAGTAGATTCCAGATCATAAAATGTTGTTGTGTGGGGAAAAAAAACCTCATCTCCTCTTTCCTTCTTTTTGTCAATTAGTTAAATCTGCCATCTGGTTATTGTCCTTCCTGCCAGTAGAAATAGTTTCTTTATTTTCATTTTGTCAAAATCCTTCTCAATTTTGAGCAGTTCCAGTAAACATCCCACTACCTTTTCTGCAGTTAAGAGAACAAATTCTAGTCTCCCAAAATTAGCTGAAATCTCTCATCTCTGTTACCATGTTAGCAAATTTCCTATGTGCCCTATTTTGTTATGCAGAATTGGACACAATAGTGTAATGAAAGGCCTAATGATTTATTATGTTTCAACATAATTCCTTGATTTTCTACCCTTTTGACTCCATTTAAAAAACTAAGGTATCCATTTGTATAATGTAATTGTGGGTTAATCTAATTACAGGTAGTTCCAGGAATATTACAGATCACGAAGAAATGTAGAGAACTGCTAAAATGTGCACTCTTTCCAACTGCACTGTGTAGATGCTGGAACATCATACTTGATTCACACACATACATACAGCTTTCCCAATTTCTGAAAGGAATAATTCAAATAGCCACATTATTTACAGACTTAACCTCCTTCAGGCTTTCTAAGTCTTTGATCTCAAAAAAATTGATATTATTGGTGTTTTGTTCGTTCCTTGACTTGAGGAAGGTATCACTTCTGACTCAGGCTGGAAAAGTAACAAACTGTAGGTTCTGCAAATCTGAAATAAAAATAGAGAATCCTGGAAGTATTCATCAGGTCAGGCAGTATTTGTGAAGTGAGATGCTGAATTTTTCAGGAAAGGGGATTTCAGTACTTCTACATAATGCTTTGTAGTAGTGCATGACCCAACATGTTTTACTCCAAGCTGTATCAAGTGATAATGAGAACTTAAAAGTTATCAATCCCTTTCTCACAATAATTAACATTTATTCTTTAGAAAGGTCTCTCGCCATTTCCAGTTCTGTGAAAGTGTGGCTCTGTAATCTTAACACTTGTCCACTGGCTTTTCAAGAACTTTACCAAACCCGGGGCAATGAACAAAACTTATAGCAATTGCCTGGATGTTCACAATACCATAATATTCAGGATGAAGCTCTTACAAAATCTGCCATCTCAATATACTTGGTATGTCATCATTCCACACTATCTTGTTCTGTTAACTCATATTGCCAATTGCAATACGGTCTCATCTTCACCAGGACGTATTTCTGATTCAGTCCATCTTTTTAAAATTCTATCATATGCTCATTTGAGGATGCTACCTTTTGGTGTTTTCTTGGCCATCTTGATTGCCTTAGTCAGAAAATCATCGTCATCTATCTTCAATGAGATTCACACCATCTGTCTGACAACATTGACAATGCATCTGCAGTCACAATTTGTTTTGAATGCTTTACTGACAGTTAAAAAAGTTTGCCATTTAGAATTGACATATATACAGTGGATGGTTCCCATTACATCTGCAGCAGGAATATGCACCAGTCCCATGCATGTGCTAAAATTCTACTTGGGAACTCCAGCCTTCACTAGTGCTCAATGACTGTAAACAGCAGTCATATTTCTACCTTGCATTGGATGAAATTCTTTAGCATACCTTGATCTTGTCTCTATAGATGTTGCAATTTTGTATGCAAGATCAGTGTGAGATTCTGTGTGTTTATTAAATTTTATTGACTTTACATTAAACCACAAAGAAACATCACATAGCGTGTGGTCTAAAAAAATGCCAAAGTTGTAGTGCAGACGCAGGTGATTCTAAACGATAATGTTCCCGCTGATAGTTCTGATTCCTACTTCCATGTTTGCAGCTCTTCATTACTTCTGAGTATTTTGGATTAAGGTAATCCTGTAACCTTTGCACTGTTTCACTAATCAAAACATCATTTGCTTTTTTATAGCCTTGGAAGATTTACTGAAGTATCGTTGCCATTTCAATTAACAGAATGGTTTTCTTGTGCTCCAGAGTAACATTGTTTTGTGCAGGTACATCCTGTCCATCACCATGAATTTCCACAAAGTAATTTGCTCTGAAAAACATTTCCATACATTCTGTTTATGAGCTGAAATGCCAATGTTACCAATACAGCCATTCTTCTTCAGGTGCTGCTCTCACCAAAACTGATCACATCACACCAGAAAGTGTGATATGCCCAGTTAGTTTAATGGCCATACCCACTGACTGATGAAACTAACCACATCTTTCTCAGTGTGACTCCCACTCCGTTGGATCCTTTGGGAACTTCCTTATCCCATGTACACACACAGCCATAGTTCCTCCACTGGCTACACCATTGTTTGATCCATATACAGAGATCCAGTAAAAGGAATTTTCTGTTGCTGGGAATTTTGTTGCTATATATCCATGATGCCACCTTAAGTGAGAAGAATCCAGTTAAAAAAAACAACTGGAGAAGTTTGTTGCAACAATTTAAATTATTTTAAGAATAAACTAGAGATTTATAATCTAGTCATTTCTATCTCTAGGTTAATGCTCTGTATAACTCTGGTGGAAGTATCTTTTCTCTAATGAATAATTTATAATTATTAGAGGACACAGGTTTAAGGTGCTGGGGAGTAGGTACAGAGGACATGTCAGGGGTTAAGTTTTTTACTCAGAGAGTGGTGAGTACATGGAATGGGCTGCCGGCAACGGTGGTGGAGGCGGATATGATAGGGTGTTTTAAGAGACTTTTGGATAGGTACATGGAGCTTAGAAAAATAGAGGGCTATGGGTAAGCCTAGTAATCTCTAAGGTAGGGACACGTTCTGCACAACTTTGTGGGCTGAAGGGCCTGTATTGTGCTGTGGGTTTTCTATGTTTCTATTATTGATATTATTATTAACAATGATAAAAGCAATCATAACAAGTTCATAGAATAGTAGAACCATAGCAAAGTTACAATTCAGAATTGTACTTTGCCCATCACTGAAGTGAAACTAACTGGCCTGTAATTACTCTGACCCATTGTTACGGACTCAGTGAAAGTCCCTTTAAGATAGAGAGTGTGTGTGTATGTGTGTGTGGGGCGTGCTTACGTCAATAGAAGATAAAGGACGTAATGACGTTGTTGAAGAAGGAAGAAGAAGAAGGAGAAAGAGAGAAGGGAGAGAGACACCAGCCTGCTTGTTTTCTCTATCGATGGATGAGAAACAATAACTGTGTTTGCCACTGAAATCCATGTATGGAAGTTGGAAGTAATCCGGTGGAGTTCACTTTGTTGCTGACCTGTAGAAGGAAACAGGTATTTGTGTGTGGACGACCACGGTTCGGATGCTTTTCGGGGTGAGGAAGTCACTACCGAGTAAACACTGAAGTGTCGTTTGGGTTCCATCGTGGAACATTTGGATTTCGTATGTACTCTCTCTATGTTTTTCTACATCTACATCTTATCTTCAGACAACGGTGGTTGTTGAAGAAGCCCTTGCTCATGTTTCACCTTATGGCTTGCGGAACTGAACTTTAAGAACCATTCCGGAACTGGAAGTTTTGGACTTTGTCACACACACACACGAAGAGTTTAGTTTTGGGGTTAACGTTCGAGGTTTAACATTCTTGAATTCTAACATACTAACATTTTTTTTACTTTTATTTTACGTATAATCGTAAGTAGTGATTAATAAAATAGTTTTTAACACTGAATCATGCTCAGTGTGTTTCTTTTGTTGCTGGTTTGTGACAAAATTGGGGGCTCGTCCGGGATAGTTCCCAAGGTTAACGAGTGTCGTCTGGGATTGTACCCCAGATTGACGAGATTTGTTCGGGATTCAATCCAAAGATTTTTGAGGGAGGTCTGATAAATTCTTTTTAATTGGCTTATGTGTGTGGAAACCAGCAGCAATGGATATTAAGGCATTTTTGGAGTCATCAACCCAAAAGGGATTGGAGGTGGCGAAAAAGGATGATTTGATAAAGATTGCTACAAGGCTAAACCTTACAGAAGTAAAGCAGTCTATGAGAAAGGCAGATATTCAGAGACTGATAGCTGGCCATTATGTGGAAAAGAAAGTGTTTGAGAAGGAAGTGTTAAAACAGTTTCCTGGCAGTGAAATAGCAATTTCTGAGGCACAGGTGCAGCTGGCAAAGATAGAGGCTGAACGAGAGCAAAATAAATTAGAAGCTGAACGAGAACAAAAGAGATTAGAGGCTGAACGAGAGCAAACCCAGTTAAAGATAGAGGCTGAACGAGAACAAACCCAGTTAAAGATAGAGGCTGAACGAGAACAAAAGAAATTAGAGGCCGAACAAGAGGAAAAGAAATTAGAGGCTGAACAAAAGAAATTAGAGACTGAACAAAAGCTAACTCAGATGAAGATAGAGGCTGATCTAGCAATGAAGCAGATGGAATTGAAGAGGATGGAGCTGGATAGTGAGGAGAAGGAAAAACAGAGGCAGCATGAGTTACAAATGAAGCGTAGGAGTTCGGAATCTGATTCTGATGATGGTTTTTCAGCCAGCAGGGAGGTTCGATTAGTCCCTCCGTTTGAAGAAGATCAGGTTGATCAGTATTTCCAACATTTTGAAAAGGTTGCTGTGAGTTCAAACTGGCCAAGGAAAGGATGGGCTCTTATGGTACAGAGTGTGATTAAAGGTAAAGCTCAAAAAGCTTATTCTGCTTTGTCTGTTGAGGATGCAGCTGATTATACCAAGGTAAAACAAGCTATTTTGAAGGCCTATGAATTGGTCCCTGAGGCTTATAGACAAAAATTCAGAGACTTGAGGAAATCTGCAGATCAGACTTATATGGAATTTGCCAATGGAAAGAGAATATGTTTTGAACGATGGTGCCTGGCTAAAAATGTAGATGGGGATTACGATAAATTGACAGAATTGATACTAGTGGAAGACTTTAAAAGATGTGTTCCAGCTGAATTAACAACATATTTAAATGAAAAGGCAGTGGAAACTTTACAAGAAACTGCTAGGTTGGCAGATGATTATGCTTTAACCCATAAATCCAAATGGGGACAACCTAAAACCTTTCAAAAGAGTTACAAAGACAATCCAGGTAAACCGGAGATTAAATTGGGAGGTAATCAAAAAGGAAAAGATGAAAAGAAGCCAGGGCTGGAGAAACCTGTTGAGCGTACTTGTTATTACTGTAGGAAACCTGGCCACGTGATATCTAATTGTGCCCTTTTGAAGAAAAAGAAGGAAGCTGGGCCCAATGCTTGTTTTCAGGCAATTAAAAATCAAAAAGGTTTAGGAGATGCTGTTAAAGATCAGTCCTTGCAAGAGGGAAAAGCGGAAAAGTTGGAGGAGGTGAGAAAAGAATTCCGTTCGTATGTATCAGAGGGTTTTGTTTCACTGAATGATGAGTCACCCCAGGTGCCAGTGAAAATTCTTAGAGATACTGGGGCTAGTCAATCTCTCTTGCTGGACAGTGTTTTAAATTTTGGTGAAGAAAGTGACACTGGTGAAGTAAATCTAGTACGAGGCATTACAGGTGAGACCATGTCTGTCCCTTTTCACAGGGTGATTTTAAAGTCAAAGTTCGTAGAAGGACCAGTCGAGATAGGGATAAGACCTAGTTTGCCAGTGGAAGGAGTTTCTTTGTTATTAGGAAATGACCTTGCAGATGGAGAAAGTGATCCTGTGGTACGGTTAACAACCAAACCAAGGATTGATGAGTCTGAGAATGATTCAGATGTTTAACCATCATGTGTGCCACTTCTAGATTTCCAGAGGCAATACCCCTTAGAAATATTAAGGCCAAGACGGTGTCAAAGGCTCTTGTAAAATTTTTTACCTTGTTTGGTTTGCCAAAAGAAATCCAATCTGATCAAGGTAGTAATTTTATGTCAAAAATTTTTCAACAAATAGTCTATGAGCTGGGAGCAAAGCAGATTGTATCATCTGCATATCACCCAGAATCTCAAGGAGCTCTGGAGAGATTTCATTCTACTCTCAAAAATATGCTGAAGACTTATTGCTTTGAAAACACCAAGGATTGGGACGAAGGTATCCATTTACTTTTGTTTGCCGTTAGAGAATCGATCCAGGAGTCAATCGGATTTAGTCCGTTGAGCTTGTGTTTGGACATAGGGTGAGAGGACCTTTGGAGTTGTTGAGAGAGCAATGGGTTAATGAGGAAGTTCACTTGAGTCTGTTGGACTATGTCCAAAAATTTAAAACTCGGTTGGAGAGAGTCTGCCAGCTAGCGAGAGAGAATCTGAAAACAAGCCAGATAAGAATGAAGACATATTTTGATAGACGTGCTCGGCCTAGGACATTCGCAGTGGGGCAAAAGGTGTTGGTATTTTTCCCTAGCCAAAATAATCCCTTGCAAGCTCGTTTTTCTGGACCCTATGTTATTGAATCTCGAGTGACTGATCTAACATATATAATCAAAACACCAGATAGACGCAAGAAAACACAACTCTGTCATGTAAACATGCTAAAACCTTATTATGAGAGGGATTCAGTTGTGGCCTTGGTGGATGGTGAAAAGGTTGTTTCTAGAATGCCTGATGTTGATGTTGAGGAAGGCCAATTTAGACCAAATATTGTTCCATCGAAACTGAAAAACCAAAATATCCTGGAGAACCTTGAACGAAGTTGGACCATTTACAAGTTTCACAAAAACAACAGATGAGAGAATTAATTTTAAAATTTAAAAATCTGTTCCCAGATGTTCCAAACAGAACATCGATAATTACCCATGATGTTGATGTTGGGGATGCAAAACCAATCAAACAACACCCATATCGAATGAATGTAGAAAAAAGTAAACTTGTTGATCAGGAAATAAAATACATGTTGGAAAATGATATTATTAGACATTCTACTTCAAATTGGAGTTCGCCCTGTGTTATTGTACCTAAACCTGATGGAACTGTTAGATTTTGCACAGATTACAGGAAAGTGAATGCTGTAACAAAGTCAGATGCTTACCCTATTCCTGGAGTGGATGATTGCATAGACAGAGTGGGAAAGGAAAAATTTCTTACAAAGATTGACTTATTAAAAGGGTACTGGTGTGTTCCATTAACAGATAGAGGAAGGGAGATTTCTGCCTTTGTAACCCCTTCTGGATTGTATGAATACAATGTTTTGCCATTTGGAATGAAAAATGCTCCGGCAACATTTCAAAGAATGATTAATTCAGTGATTCATGGGTTAAAACATACAGATGCCTACATTGACGACTTAGTGACTGGGAATGATACTTGGGAAGATCACATCTCTGCGTTAGAAAGGTTGTTTGAAAGACTTTCCAAGGCTAACCTTACAGTTAACTTGGCTAAAAGTGAATTTGGCCATGCCACTGTGACGTATCTTGGTTATGTTGTAGGTCAAGGCAAGCAAGCTCCTGTTCAGGCAAAAGTTCAAGCAATATCTGAGTTCCCTATTCCCACAGGTACGAGGACTGTTAGTAGATTTTTGGGACTGGTTGGATATTATCGAAAATTTTGTAAAAATTTTGCTGATATTGCTCTTCCCCTAACTAATCTTCTGAAGAAGGGAGTAAAGTTTGTTTGGACAGATTCTTGTCAAGAAGCATTTAAGAAGCTGAAAGCCATTTTATGCTACCATCCTGTGCTCAGAACACCTGACTTTGAAAAGCCATTTTCATTAGCAGTAGATGCCAGTGATGAAGCTGCAGGAGCTGTGTTGTTGCAGAAGGGTGACCTTGATGATATTGACCATCCTGTAGCTTACTTTTCAAAGAAATTTAATGAGCATCAAAAGAATTATTCCACCATAGAGAAAGAATTACTGTCGCTTGTTTTAGCCTTGCAACATTTCAGTGTATATGTTTGCACCGCTCAGCAACCATTGACTGTGTATACAGATCATAACCCATTGGTGTTTCTGAGCCGAGTCAAAAACAAGAACAGAAGGCTGTTAAACTGGAGTTTAATTTTGCAAGAGTTTGATCTCATGATAACTCACATTAAAGGCAAAGATAATGTGATTGCTGATTGTCTTTCTCGATGTTAAATGGGAAACATGTATCTGTACTAATCTGATAGTCTGTAGTTGTGTAGCATGATAATTATTAACATTACTAACTATATGCGCGGTTAAAATTTTCTTGGGAAAATTTTTTTTTTAGGTGGGAGGTGTTACGGACTCAGTGAAAGTCCCTTTAAGATAGAGAGTGTGTGTGTATGTGTGTGTGGGGCGTGCTTACGTCAATAGAAGATAAAGGACGTAATGACGTTGTTGAAGAAGGAAGAAGAAGAAGGAGAGAGAGAGAAGGGAGAGAGACACCAGCCTGCTTGTTTTCTCTATCGATGGATGAGAAACAATAACTGTGTTTGCCACTGAAATCCATGTATGGAAGTTGGAAGTAATCCGGTGGAGTTCACTTTGTTGCTGACCTGTAGAAGGAAACAGGTATTTGTGTGTGGACGACCACGGTTCGGATGCTTTTCGGGGTGAGGAAGTCACTACCGAGTAAACACTGAAGTGTCGTTTGGGTTCCATCGTGGAACATTTGGATTTCGTATGTACTCTCTCTATGTTTTTCTACATCTACATCTTATCTTCAGACAACGGTGGTTGTTGAAGAAGCCCTTGCTCATGTTTCACCTTATGGCTTGCGGAACTGAACTTTAAGAACCATTCCGGAACTGGAAGTTTTGGACTTTGTCACACACACACACGAAGAGTTTAGTTTTGGGGTTAACGTTCGAGGTTTAACATTCTTGAATTCTAACATACTAACATTTTTTTTACTTTTATTTTACGTATAATCGTAAGTAGTGATTAATAAAATAGTTTTTAACACTGAATCATGCTCAGTGTGTTTCTTTTGTTGCTGGTTTGTGACACCATATTTACTTATCCCTTTCACCTTTTTTAAACAACAGTACAAAATCGGGTGTCCTCCAATCCACTGTTATCAATTTCATGGCCAGGGAGGATTGAACCACCATTATCTCCTCCCTTGCTTCTTTTAACACCCTGTAATATATTTCATAAAAGCTTGGTGATTTACCTACTTTCTAGGATGCTAAATTCCTCTTTCCCTTTCATTATGCTTATCCCATCTAACATTTCACACACCTTCTTAACTACAATATCAGCATCATCCCCTTCTATTGTAAAGACAACTGCAAACTATTCATTAATAATCCTGCCCACATCCTTGGCCTCCACACAGTTTTGGTCCCCTTTACACCCGACTCTTGCTATTATTCCTCTTGCTATTTATGCACTTTTGAAACATCTTTGGAGTTTCTTTTATCTGCCAGCATTTTTTCCTGCCCTCTCTTTGCTTTCCTTCATCCACTTTTAATTTCACCCCTAGGCTTCCTCTACTCTTCCTGATTTCTACAGTAGGTGTGTGGGTGTCCATTTCTGTCCACAAACATTTAAATGTATCGTTATGAGTTTTGGTTACATTTTTCAATTAATCCTGAAAATGTCTCTATCATAAATTACAATGAAAATTTTCTATGTAAACAGATTTTGATGATATTCTAGTTGCTAGAACATCACTGAGTGATGTTACAATTCTGTTGTAACACTGACATAATGTGATCAATACTGCAGGGGACCTACAAGCAGAATCAAATATATACATGTGTTGGCTTAAGTTATTACCTGCCTGTTATATGGATCTGTATTGTAAGTGGAGCTGTTTTAGGTTCCTTCAGACAGGAATAAAGATTTGGTAACCTGAAAGCTACCAGCTCATTGCATTGAAGAATATTTGCATTGGTTTTACTAGGATCAGATCTGCTGGGACGTAGTGGCAACTAAGACACTAGATTATTTTAAAAATATGCCAGAATAATTCCCAAAGTATCCAAGGCCACCTTCAAATTACAGACATTACTGTCAGAAATAAAGGTAGTGAAAAATCCTATCCCCTACTGAATAATCATCTTGGTACTACAGCCAGCTACTGGATAGCTTTGACGGCATCTCTGTACATAGTATATTTAAGGATCCGGTCACATCAGTACAACTAAAAATGTAGATAATGATAATGAAACTATTGGCAGTCTTTTAGTGGAGCAAGGTTAAGTACTTCTCATATAAAATCCACTTTTACAGATTGACCATTGAAATTCTTTCTTATTTTGTGCAACAAATACTAGCTGTGGATCTAACAATGAGTCTGGGGTAGCCCATTTGATTGATATCTAAGGGAGCTAGGTGTTGCAAACATATTAGCTCAGTTGAAAGAGAAAGACAGTAAATGCAGCTCAGGTTCCAAGTCCTTTTTCCTGATTATCATTTTGCCACTAAGTTTTATTCAAAGCAAAACAACAGAGTTAAAGAATAGGAATGGACACATTCTATTTCGTTGTCATAAAGTGCACATTCAGTCTGTGTGATATGCAGAGGCATGTAATAAAATGTTAATACCCACAGAGGTGAATTTTAACTTTTGCCACCAGCTAGTAATGGATTAGCTGTCCATTTACACCCCAGAAATGATAACTGAGGTTTTGTATAAAACCTCAATATTTTGCCTGATTCAATATGATCAGTTTTAAACCCAATGAATAACAGCAAACATTTGGAACAAAATCTGATTGGAATGGAAATCAAACTCCACCTTTGCTAAAATGGTAAATTTAATGGATTTGTCTTATCAGCAAAAACCCAAGTATAAAAATTTTTCAAGAAAGAACTTTTACATCATTCTTTTACCAAAATGCAAAATGTTTTTACATCTGCCTCACAATATATTCCGTATGCAGACCTGATTATGGTTTTGAGTAACGTGTTTAGGATAGAATTGTCCACTCCCTTCAACAACAAATTGTAATTACATCCTCTTTCACTCTACAAAGGAAACTTCATTGGATCTGAACAATGGAACATTTTTCCACTTCAGGCATGAGGATGACTGATGTGAGACATTAGAGGGTCTTACTGGTGAATACTAAGGCTCACTGACATTGCTGCAGCAGAGCAAAAGAAATTTTATCCTGTATCTGATTGTGACAAAAGAAAACATTTTTGTGTGTTTATTCAGTTCTTTAGCTTATATTGCTGGAATGAGCAGGATCACAGTGGGTATTCCTTGGTGGGGGTGGGACAAATGGATCAGGAGCAGGCGATGCACTAGTTCAGTACCAGATGTTGATAATTACAAATCGATCAGACCAGAGTTACTTCAGTCATCCACTGGCATTGTCAAAGATTGGTTATGCATTTCAGTTTGATGATTCACTATTTATACTGATTATTTATGAGAACTGCAGTTGTCTGTTATATTGGAACACAGGAGAAGTCCTGCCTGTGGGCCTTCTTCCTCTTCCCTCCCTATTTAGAGTCATAGCGTCATAGAGCAATACAGCACGGATACAGACCCTTCAGCCCAACGAGTCCATGCCGACCACAGCACCCATCCAGTTAGTCCCAATTTCCTGCATTTGAGCCATATCCCTCTAAGTCCCACCCCTCCACGTACCTATCTAAGTGCATCTTAAATTATACTATTGTATCTACCTCAACCACTTCTTCTGGCAGCTCATTTCATATACTCACTGCCCTCTGTGTGAAAAAGTTGCCCCTCAGGTCCCTTTTAAAATTTTTCCTTCTCACCCTAAATCTATGCCCCCTAGTTTTGATCTCCCCTACCCTGGGAAAAGACTGTTATCATCCACCTTATCTAGGCCTCTCATAATTTTAAACATTTCTATAAGGTCGCCCCTCATTCTCCTACGTTCCAAGGAATAAAGACCTAGCCTGGCCAACCTCTCCCTATAACCCAGGCCCTCTAGTCCTGGCAACATCCTTGTAAATCTTTTCTGCACTCTTTCCAGTTTAACCAAATCTTTCCTATAACAAGGTGACATAACCTCTATAGATGCTGCCTGACCTGCTGAGTTCCTCCAGCATTTTGTGTGTGTTGCTCCAGATTCCAGCATCTGTAGAATCTCTTTTGTCACAGTACTCCAGGTGCAGCCTCACCAACAACTTATACAACTGCAACTTAATGTCCCAGCTCCTATACTCAATGCCCTGACTGATGAAGGCCAGCGTGTTAAGTGCCTTTTTCACCACCCTGTCTGTGATGCTGCTTTCAACAAACAGAGGGACCTAGGAGTACACTGGTACTCCTAGGTCCCTCTGTTCCATTACACTCCCTGGTGCCCTACCATTCATAGTATAAGTCCTATGCTGGTTTGACTTTCCAAAATACATCACCTCACACTTATCTATACTGAAATCTATTTGCCACTCCTCGGCCCACTTCACTAACTCATCAAGATCCCCCTGTAATCTACGATAACCTTCTTCACTGTCAACAACACTTCCAAATTTCGTGTCATATGCAAACTTACCGATCAAGCCTTGTACCTTCGCATCCAAATCATTTACATAAATAATGAATAGCAAGGTCCCAACACTGACCCCTGCGGCACATCACTAGTCACCGGCCTCCATTCTGAGAAACAACCATCAACTACCACCCTCTGCTTCCTACCTCCGAACCAATTTTGAATCCACCTAACTAGCTCTCCTTGGATTCCACGGGACCTAACCTTCCAGACCAGCCTACCATGTGGGACTTTGTCAAAGGCCTTACTAAAGACCAAATAGAGAACATCGACTGCCCTACCCTCATCTACCTTTTTGGTTACCTCTTTTAAAAACTCTGAAAGGTTCGTCAAGCAGTACTTTCCACACACAAAGCCATGCTGACTCCTCCTAATCAGACTCTGTCTATCCAAATGCTGGTAGATCCTGTCCCTCAGAATTCCCTCCAGTAACATCCCCATTACTGATGACAGGCTGACTGGTCTGTAGTTTTCTGGCTTGTCCTTCCTACCCTTAAACGATGGAACAACACTAGCCACCTTCCAGTCTTTGGGAACTTCACCAGTGGCTAATAATGAAACAAATATCTCTGCAAAGGCCTCCGCAATTTCTTCTCTAGCTTCCCATAAAGTCTGAGGATGAACTTGGTCAGGCCCTAGGGATTTATCCACCTTAATGCGCTGTAAGGCTGCAAATACCTCCTCCCTGGTAATATGAATTTCCTTGAAAACATATCCATTTGTTTCCCTTATCTCTTGAGCAACCATGATTTTCTCCTTAGTAAACACTGCGGAGAAGTTTTGTTAAAAATCCCACCCACCTCCTGCAGCTCGAGACATAGGCAGCCCTGCTGATCTCTAAGGGGACCTACTCTCCCTAACTACCCTTTTACTCTTAATATATCTATAGAACCTCTTGGGAATTTCCTTAACCTTACCTGCCAGATCCATCTCGTACCCTCTTTTTGCCCTCCTGATTTCCCTCTTAAGAGTGTTCTGTATCTTTATAGTCATCAAGAGATTCACTTGACCTTGACCTCTTAAACCCAATGTATGCTTCCTTCTTTTTCTTGACCAGAGCCTCAAAATCTCTCATCAGCCAGGGTTCTCTATTTCTGAGATATCGTGCAGTTCTACATCTTCCTATGTCTCTTCATGCCTCAAATTCTGGCCTCGTGTACAATCCCAATTTTGTTTTTTTATTATTGGTGGCCATGTTTTCAGCTAGTTAGATCAGAATGCCTTCCCTAAACTTTTAGAGCAAGCTACCCCTTTCCCTCTTTTAAGTTGTGTTTTGGCCAAGCTTTGCTTATCTGTCCTTATGTCTCCTCGTGTATACTGGCATCAAATTTAGTCTGATAATCCTCCTTTGAAACATTTTTGATCATTTTACAATGTTCAAATTGCCATCTATTGTTGTTATTGTTGAAGTAACTTTAATTGAAAGCCATTTTGAGGAAAGGATGGCTCACTAGCTGGTCGATGCCATGCACAACGGGTGGTTTATGGCAAGACGCATTATCTTACAGAATTATGCTGATAGTTCAGTGCAGCTGTATTCAGCAATCAGTGAGTCATTCTCATTTGACAGTAACTATGCTAGTTGTGGTGCCATCCACCTTCCCCTCAAACCACTCCCACCATCTCATTTCTAAATTCTCCAAAATTCCTGGGAGTTTGCTGATATAAGTTTAGTGGTGCATCCACTTTGTTCCAAATCTTGAGGCAGTGTTCCAAATCCTCTGGTCAAACTGATGGAACTAGTGTGACTCTAAAATTTCTTCAAGGATGCATCAGTGCAGCCTTCCAGGTATCTGTGTCAGAGGATGGTATGGAACATTTCTGCCCTGCCAGAGAGCTCCAAAACACCTCTGGAATGCATCAGTGGTCAGCTCTAAGGTGTTTTTAGAGCAGGCACGAGGCTTAGCAAGGCGATAATGGACAGAATTTCCCAGAAAAAATCAACGTAGAAGAGTGATCAATTTTTGGTTTGACCCACCAGCAACTGATTCGGAATCCTACTAGATCCAGAATCTGTCCCACATGCTTGTCACTCCAAAATCACACGATTACCAATTTTGGATTAAAATGTTAGAAAATGTGAGTTACATGTTTGCTATTGTTAATGATTTGAAGATCAAAAAAATCTATTTCTGTTGGCCACTGTTTATCTTTGATTAAAAAAAACAGACTCAAGACTTGACAAAACTCCACAAGGTGGTTATAAGGACTTAAGGAGAATATAAAAAGACTACATATTGGACAAACTTGGATTGTTTTCTCTGGAGCGTTGGAGGCTGAAGG
Organism: Pristis pectinata; assembly: GCF_009764475.1. Classification (NCBI taxonomy): domain Eukaryota; kingdom Metazoa; phylum Chordata; class Chondrichthyes; order Rhinopristiformes; family Pristidae; genus Pristis; species Pristis pectinata. The sequence goes on from NC_067417.1 coordinate 43,513,438, forward strand.
ATAGCCTGATAGAAGTATATAAAGTTATGAGAGGCATAGATAAGATAGATACAACATTTTTCCCAGGGTGGAAATGACAAATACTAGAGGGGGGGAAGTTTAAAAGAGATTTCCGAGGCAAGTATTTTTACCATAGTAGGTGCCTGGAACGTGCTGCCAGGGACATGGTAGAGGCAGATAATATAGCAATGTTTAAGAGGTATTTAGACAGGCACATGAACAGGCAGGAAATTGAGCGATATAGACCAAGTGCAGGAAGATGTACAATTTAAATTGGCTTTGTGGTTGACACAGACATTGTGGACCAAAGGGCCTGTTCCTGTGCTGCACTGTCCTGTTCTGTGTTCTACACGTTCACCCTCCTAACTCATCCTACACCCAGTCTATTGATGCTCTTGCAATCTCTGCTATAAAATGTACTTGTTACTGGATAAAGGCACTTTAATTCTGACACAGCAATGTTAATCAACTGCACTGGTCACCATAGTGACATTCCCTTAAAGGCATTCTTGGAATCTCTTGATCTGAGAATACAAATTAAGTTGTGTCCATCACTTAATATTTCCTCTCATCACCTCTAACTTACCCCTATTTATTTGATACTCACAAGTGGCACCTTATGAAGAACAAGTGTATGTCTTATTACTTAATATTATAACTAATGGGCATGCAATTACTTTTAAAAGTTTATGTTCTCAAAGAAGCCAGAATCTTCCCTGAAGTTAAAAAGGTAAAGAAGAGTGAGTAGTAAAGTATAACTTCTAGTCATGCAAAGTGGCAGCTCTTGCAAATATTAGTGCATAAAATTAGCATCATTGCTGAAGCACAACTAAATCTGACTGGCAAAACTCCAAATCCATGTGTCTGGTTCAGAATGTTTGCCCTGCCCACTGTCATATTGCCAGGATAATTTAAGAAACCATCCAGTGCAACGTGGAGACACCTGGCACGATTTAGCTGCCAAATTTTAAAGCAGTTAAAAGGGTCTGCAGGCTTGTCCTACTCACAACCAAGTACATGAGGTTTCTCAAGAGTTAGCACTGAGTTTGAAAGATCATAACACAACTAAATAGATCTGTTACATTCTGAGAGCAGAGGAAATCTCAGAGCTGGAAGAGTTAACAGTGTCTAAAAGGTGGCTGCTGCCCAAATCAAGATCTCTTTGTTAGGCTTGTGAATCCACAGAATGAATTGCATCATGGGACTTTTATTATCACAAGTGGTTACGGACCAGGCAGCAGATTGAGATATGATGATCTGCCAAGAGCTGACCTGTTTTAAAAGGCTAACAACATCCTCTAGGCACAAGGACACTATTGCATTGTTCTCAAGGAACTACTGTTTGGAACTTTAAATAAGGATCCTTGTGGTTTGCTACACTGGAAGTCTTTGTGTTCACAGACATTATTCCAGATGCCCTTAGCAATCATTAACCATTCAAGGCCACAACTGAGTGGTAATGCTAAACAGTCTTACCACATCACAGCATCTGTCAAGAAAAGGCTATTAGTACCAGTATTACAAGTATTTGTCACTGAAACTTAAGGCAGCGTCTGTGTACTACACATTGAACTTTGCTAGACTGTAGTACAGAGAATGCTTCAGTTACAAGTACAGCTAGAGAGTAACAGTTCAGTGATGCAGCATTGGATCTTTGTGCAAAATTCCATCAATTTTTCTGCAAGACTTCAGGGACGATAAATGCTTGGAGAAAAAAAAGCAAAAGTTCATCCACTTTGAACTGGTTTTGCTGGATTTCACCAGCAACTCTGCAGTAAAGTCCCACCATTTACCCAGATTCCTATCAACAAATCTGTCACTTTGCTCCACCACTGAAGTCAAGTGATGGAGAATGAACTTGCTGGAATCTACTGGGGAAATCTGCTTATGAATCCTCTGTCAGGCTAGATCTTCCACAGGATTAATAATCCCGTTTGAATGGAGCCTTTTTTGCCTGCATGGAAGAAAGGAAAGAATAAGCTGTTACATTTTTTAAGAATGTGTTTGCAATAATGTTTTACGTTACTTACAATTGTTTAAGTACTTTTATTTTTTAATGTATAGACTTTTAAAAAATATTTACTTATTTCATTTCAAATATTTTTTGGAATGCTTTCAAACGTCAGGGACATCTTTGACAAACTGCAAAGTGAGGTCACATGTCAAGCCTTCCTGATCAGTTCTCGGAGGCAAGTTCTTACAGATATCCTCAAGGTAAGAATGGGAACATCTTGTATCTCAGCAGCAAATCCGGGGAGAAACTTTTTTAAATTTATTCACCAAACGTGGGTGTCCCAGGCAGGGTCAACATTTGTGGCTCAACCCTTATGGCCCTTGAGAATTGCAAGCTGCCTGCTTGTACTACTGCTGTCCACATGGTGAATTGATGCCTCCAATCCTTTTTGCAGGGCTTTCCAGGGATTTAGTCCAGCAACTGTAAGGAGACGACGAAATATTTCCAAATCAGGATGGTGTGTGACATGGTGGGATCCTTGGAAGCAGGATGCTCTAATGCGCCTATTGCCCTTGTCCTTCTTAGGTGGTGGAGGTAACAGTTCTGGGAAGTATGCTGAAGTGGAAAGTTGCTGAAGTGCATCTTATAAATATTACACACTGCAGCCACAATTCACAGTGGTGGAGAGAAGCAGTGCTTAAATTGGTGGATGAGCTACATATCAAGTGGGTTGCTTTGTAATAGTTGGTGTGAGTGTTGCTGGAGCTATACTCATCCAGGCAAGTATTCCATTGCACTTGTTAAGGATTGAATGAGAGGGCGGAACTTACAATAATTGATATCGTGAAATAGGTAGTACTGGAGAAATTAAGGGGACTAAAAGCCAACAGATTCCCCAGTCCAGATATCTAATATCCCTGAGTTCTAAAAGAGTCTGGAGATAAAGTGGATGTATTACATATGAACATGCAGTACATACAAAGAAGGAGTGGTCCACTTGGCCCTTTGAACCTTTTCATATGGTCGTAGCTGATATAAGTGTAACCTCAACTCTGCATTCCCATCTACCCAGGATAACCTTTCACTACCATGCTTATCAAGCAGCAACATCACTACCTTTTAAAAGTATTCAAAGACTCTGCTTCCATTGTCCTTTGAAGAAGGGAATTCCAAAGATTCACAACCCTCTGAGAGAAAAAAAATCACCTCATCTCCATCTTAAATAGGAAACCCCTTACTTTAAAACGGTGACCTCCTCATTCTAGATTCTCCCACAAAAGGAAACATCCTCTCCACATCCACCCTGCCTAGTTCTTAATGCCAATGTCTGATAGGATTCAGTTGAAATCCCCTTTCACTCTTCTACACTCCAGTGGATAAAAATCTGTCCTGTTCAACCTTCCCTCATAAGACAACCGAACCATTCCAGGTATCAGTCAAATAAATGTTCTTCGAACTGGTTCCAACACAATTACATCCTTCCTTGAATAAGGAAACCAACTCTGTACACATCACTCTAGATGTGATCTCCCCAATGTCCTATATAACTGAAACATAACCTATCTACCTTTGTATTTAATTCTCACGCAATAAGCAATAACATTCTGTTAGCTTTCCGAATTACTTACTGTACCAGGACATAAGCCTTTGGCATTTCATGCACTTGGACACCCAAATGCCTCTGCATCCTTTGCTCCACAATCTCTTACCATTTTGATAATATGTTCCTTTTTATTTTTCACTGTTGATCTTCCCAAAGTCCTTGGATTCTGGAACAGTGCCAGCAGATTAAATGTTAAACAGCCATGCAAAGAAAGAGGGTGCATAATAATAGCGAATTATGGAACAATTAGCCTAAATTGTCAGCAAATTGCTGGAATCCATTATTAATTAATTAAGCATTAGAAAATCAGATGATGAGGCAGAATCAATGTGGTTCAACGAAAAGGAAAAAATTCTTGAAAAAAGTATTAGCGTTTTTGGTGACATAACTAGTGGTATGAAAAGGGGGGGGAGTGGATGTAGTATATCTGGATTTTCAAAAGGCATTTAATAAGATCTTACACAAAACATTGTTACATAAATTAAGGACTCGCTGGGTTAGGGGTAGTATTTTAGCATGGATAGAGGATTGCTTAAAGGGAAAAAAAAAGAGGTTGTAAGGCTGTTACTAGTGGGTTCCCACTTGGATTTCAGCCATTCACAATCTATGTTAATGCCTGTAATAAAAATAGAGTGTAACTTCTCCAATTTTGTCGAAAGCTAGGTGAGAATATTACCTATGTGGCACAAAGGCTGTGCAAATCGATATTGACAGGTTAAGCAAGTGAGCATGAAGGTGAAAAGTAAACATCCATACTACAACCAATTAGCAAGGCAAATGGTACGTATTTGGGCCTTTTCTGTTAAAAGGATTAAGTATAAAGCAAAAAGGTCTTACTGCAATGATACAAGACTTTTGTAAGGCAACAGTGCTATGAGAGCCATGTATAGTTTTGGTCTCTAAAGGATGAACTTGCTTTGAATTGGTGCAAATCTAATGCACTAACTTGATTCCTGGAATGAATTGTTTGCCTGAGAGAAGAGATTGAGGAAAGTTGGCCTCGATTCTCTGGTATTTAGAAGATTTGATTGAGACAAGCAAGACTCTGTGTGGAGTTGAAAGAATAGATGTGGAGAGACTATTTCCTCAATTTTGAGAGTCTAAAGTCAAGGGCTTAGTCACAAAGCAAGAGCTCAGCCTTATAGGGTAAGGCTTAGGCGAACTTCCTTTCCTCAGAATCTTGAAGATCTTTGGAGTTCTCTACCACGGAGGACTATCCATGTTCATTAGGTATTCAATGTAGAGATTGAAAACATTTTGGACGCAAAAGGAATCAAGGAATAGGGAACGGTGCAAAGATGGTCTTGAAGTAAAGGATCAATCAGGATTTTATTGAATGGTGGAGGTGCTGCCTTCCTTACTCCTGCTTCTATTTCCCGCTTCTATTTCCCATGTTCTTAAGTTCATTTTTTGTCTCATTATGATCTCCTTTGTTATTTCATCTGTCCTACCCTCCACTGCATCACAGCTATTCCCTTCTGATCTTACTCCCCTCCTCTAACCTTTTATTTGAGTCCTGTACTTGCTTAAAAGCCATTAGTCTCTAATTTTAATTGAAGTATGAAATGCAAAATAATTAAGCTCTTTGGAAATCTTCTGCTAAGTCCAGACAGTTCTGTTACAGCAAGTGTGGGTTATTTTCAAAATAATTCAAAAACCTTAATAAATGGGATACCTATTGTCAATAAACTCTGCAGTGCTGAAAAGTCAGTCTGGAACTAAAATTCTGATCAGTATTCTGCAGTTGAACACACAAAGTTTGGCCCATCAAAGTCACCATCAAAGTCCTCTGCCACTGTTATTGTGGACCTGTCCCTCAAATGATCTATTAAACTTTCTTCTTACATTGTTTCTAGTAAATTTGTACCTGATGCCTCAACAGTTGCAGTTCCTGCCAGTATGCTGTCCTCTGAACTATGCAATGTCAAAACCTGATCTAATAGTTGTGGCTGTGAAAACCAGTGACATTTTCCCCATCTGCATTCTTCTTGGTTGCCTTACACTTCTTTGGTTGTAATGGAAAAATTGATCAGGGAGAGGTGCTTGTTTTCACTATCCACAGCTTTTGAGGCAGAAGAAGGAAGTACAATGAGAAAAGGGGAATTAAGGTCTAAAATACCCGTATTTTCAATGGCTACAATCCGCCTGGTTAAAGAGGGAGGAGAATGGAGGGATTAGGGATGTGGATAGTTTGTCCTTCTGGCAGCCCCGGTCTCATGGCCTATTAATGTCAGCACTCCCTCCACCAGGGAGGTTAAGACAAGAAGATCCCATTAATTTCCATTCCTTCTTGTTATACCAGATAGAAATTTGCCAGTGAGTGTTTTGCAATGTTTTTAATCAATGTGATTGTTTTGATTGAAAGATACAAGACTTGCAATAGTGCTAAATGGTTGATAGTGAAAAATAACAAATGGTTATTCAGTCTATTGATTGATAGAAATTGTGGGTAGATGAGAAATGGGGGTGCAGTGAGTTCTGCAGATAATGACCTTGCTTACTCATATGAGATCTTTAAACTTCTCTCTACATCATGTACAGGTCCATAGAGAGTTACATTCATGATCTTCTCCATTCCTGACCTCCATACAGGATTACATTCCTAACATCCACCAGTCTGTTGCCTTCACATTAGCTGCATCTGCAGGACAGAAATGTGGCACAGGACTTTCCAATAGTGATCCTATTAGCTTATCATCAGAATTTACTTACTGAGGGATTAATATCAATTAGGAATCTCAAAGCAATGCAAACAGTGATTTAATACAAATTCACTGAAGCTAACAAAGCTGTATACTGTATTGTGTTACCAGTCGAAACAGTAATTTATATATAATACGTTTTACAAGGTTCTGGCATTGTTGGTCAGATGATACTGAGAGAGTCTCATTTGTGGAGCTAATTTTCCCTGGTTAATAATGATGACAGATGAAAATTTTGTAATTTCATTTAACTGCAGTGGTACAAGGCAATATAGTACTTAAATAGAACATTCTCTTGGCAGATTTTAAAAAATGGATAAAGCCACAAATAAAATAATTTTTAGAAGGCTTGGATAGATATTAAGGGAGTTAATGCAAGAAAATCACACTCAGATAAAGATCAGCCATGATTTTATTGAATGATGGAGTAGGCATAAGAGCATGAATCGCTGTTTCCTGCTTCTATTATGTTATATTCTTATATTATTAACTTTTTCATCTATCTTATAGAGTAATAGTATTACATTGGGCTTTGAACGCTATAACATGGAGTTGTAGATCATGACAAATGGAGGAATTAAGTGAAAGGCCATTATCATAGTAAATATTAAGTCCTGTGATCATCTGATGTAATGGAATGGTTACAGCAATGTCAATGGGACAGGTTGTTGTGGGAGCAATAGGTCAGGACATCATCAGGTAACATGGAATACACTACTTAGAAATAGGCCATTGGTCCTAACTGGTTTATGTCATTGTGAATGTTCCAAGGGATCTCTCAAATTCTACTTCATAGTATAATATAGAACACTTCTGTATTCCAACACATGTCACAACATGGAATTAGATAAGTATAATGTTGCATAATAGGGCAGGGAATCAGAAGGCATGTGTGTAAGCTATGGTTCACTTGGTACAACTCTTGTATCTTATTCAGAAGGTTGTGGGCTCAAAAACCATCCCAGGGACTTCAACACAGAACTATGGGCTGCTCTTCAAAACAAAGTAGTGCTGCATTGTCAGAGGTGATACTTGTGGGATGAGAGATTAAACTGAGGTAATATCTGCTCCCTTAGGTTGGTGGATGTAGAAGGCCCCATGACAATATTCCAAAGAAGATCTGTGGAGTTAACCCTGGTGTCCTGGCTAATATTTTCCCACTCCTTATCACTAAAATACAGATTATCTGATCATCATCATGCTGTTGTTTGTGGGAGATGGCTGCTTTGTTTCCAACATCCCATCAGAGTATACATATTAGAAGCAGTTTATTAGCTTTGAGATTTCCTGATGATATGAAAGGCACAATATAAATGCAAGTCTTTCTTTCCCCAATTATATGGGATAAAAGGATGGAATAAAATAATGCACTTCAAAGCAAATGTGTCAACTGAAGAGGCTTGGAGGCTTCTGAGCTATTTCATAGCTTTTCCAATGGTTCTTGATGAACAGCGCAACAGCCTCAAGTGCCTGAACTTCTGCTTGTTTCTCTCAAAAGTGCCTCTGGCCTGTTTTTACTGTAGCCACGCTGTAGACATACTGCTGTACCTCCTGCCAGCTCTGAGTTAAGATCACTTAAAACTTTTACAGATGTAAAAGGAAATACTGCTTGTTTTATGTGCAACTGCAATCTCTCACGTCAGAGAAGAAAAACAATCATCAATAAGTAAAAAAGATTATTTTTTTTTTAAACGCAGATAAACTGCTGCACAGAGCACCAATCCTGATATTGCTAATGTTGGAAATAATTCTGCTATCCTAAGCAAAAGCCAAAATGTGTTTGGTCCCGAGGGAATGGAATCCAATCAAATATATTCTGAAACGAGGGAAGAAGTGAGATCAGGGTTCATGCCCAAATTTTCTGACAAAAGCATGCTTGTTTTGGATTCTGTCTCAGCTGTGAATTAGAAAAAGATGTAAAACATATCTTGATATTTTGCTGATGTTGTTAGTGTATTTCATCAAAGGTTGGTGATGCTATATAATCAATTTGTATTCTCAAAGAAACTACAAGCTAGAAACTCAACTACTCTATGCCAAGAAAAATAAGTGTTATACTGATGAATATCACATTAATGCAGAGTGAAATAATTTTGGGTATTCTCTGGATGTTTTAGCCATGTCGTGGATGTTGAGTGCTCATTTTTGGATGTGATTTTCCTGTTCACTAGCGTCTTTTTCCACTATATTGATGTCAGTTTCACTCAACTGAGATCAATATAGTGCAACACCCAAGATTCATCATTAGTGATTTTCAACCACATTGGTCTGAAATACATGTTGCTCTTCACCCATGGACGAACCTGCTTTAATAACTGAAGTCTCAGAAACACTATTCAAAGGGCCAGTCACCATCAACATGCAGTCCTTGCACCCTGCTGCACAGCACTCTGCAGGCTGACAGCTTTCACTATACACTGAAGACTGAGCCTTCCTCACATCTTCTGACATCTTGCAACAACCACAATGGACTTACAAAGGACACATGTCAATGTATCACTGCTCTTCATAGATGGCATGGACCCACAACAAACGCCTCACAGGCACTCACAGGGCCCACATCACAGGAAGCAGACAACGGCTCAGCAACTGGCATATCACCCACCCTCACCTTAACCAGCCTCACCTCACCCAGCCTCAACCTCATCCACCCTCACCTCATCCACCCTTACGTTACCCACCCTTGGCTCATCCACCATCAACTCACCTATCATCATCCCCCCTGCCGAACTTCATCCACCCTCACCTCACCCACCCTTACCTCATCCACCCTCAACTCACCTATTCTCACACCTAACTTCCTAGCCTTGGGATCATTCCAGACCATACCTATTGTTCAAATACAAGCTTAAAAGTACATGCATTGCTATCACAGTCAAAGTCAAACTCACCCTTACTCCTAATTTCCTTGATTTGGGATCATTCCAGACCATAGCTACTGATATGTGCCACAGAAAGGACTGCAGATGCTGGAATCTAGATGAAAAACACGATGATGCTGGAGGAACTCAGCAGGCCAGGCCTGCTGAGTTCCTCCTGATATGTGCCACATCTTACTAAGAGTTGATTACTGCTGCAATTAAGAGATCATGGAAGCTCTCTGCTCCATAAACCACACCTTACCTACTTCAGTCCACAGGAGCAGGCATACTGGTCATCCAGATGCAAGACACTGCAGAATATGGAGCAAGAGAACCAGTTATGATGCAGGGTTTCAACCTGAAACGTTGACAGTTCCTTTCCCCCACAGTTTCTCCTCGACTCGCTGAGTTCCTCCAGCATATTGTGTGTTGACACTGGCCATGGCTATTTGCTGTCATTGTCAAGGGCTTCCCAAAGTGCAGACACTCATACTTTACGCTCTGAGGTGAGATCAATGTGGGATCTTCAGATTCGACAGGAAGGACTTGACAGCCTAGTGGGAAACTTGGGAGGTGATATGCTTCTTCCACTGTTTGCAGGTGACCTTTGTATCCTTCAGTCAGGGATTCCCAAAGTGCTCAATGCCATTCCAGATGTTCCTTCTCCATTCAGAAAAGTGATAGGCCACGTATCTCTTTGAGTCGGGGTGAACATTACTTTTTGAGAACATTTTTGAATCATTTCCTCTGTCCTCTGTGAAATTTCTTGCCATGAAGCAGTTCAGAAAGGTCTGGTTAGATGGAATCGTTCAGTTAGAAAAGGAGAACATAGAGTCATACAGCATGGAAACAGACCCTTCGGCTCAACTCGTCCATGCCGACTGTGTTGTCGTGCGAGCTAGTCCCATCTGCCCGCATTTGGCCCATAGCGCTCTAAACCTCTCCTATCCATGTACCAAGTTAGCTGCTCTGCTGTCCTCTGGAACATCACCTGTGGCCAGAGATGCAGCAAAAATCTCCTCATGGGCCTCCGCAATTTCTTCTCTAGCTTCCCACAAGGTCCAAGAATGCACCAGGTCAGGCCCTGGGGATTTATCCACTTTAATGCCTTTTAAGGCCTCCAATACCTCCTCCTGCTAATTCGTATGCGGTCCAAGACAACACCACTCATTTTCCCCATTTCCTTAGCTTCCATTGTCTTCTCCACAGTAAACACTGAAGAAAAATATTCATTAAAAATCTCACCCATTTCCTTTGGTTTCAGACACAGATGGCCATGCTGATCTTTAAGGAGACCTATTCTCTCCCAAACTACCCTTTAACTCTTAATATACCTATAGAATCTCTTGGGATTTTACCTCACCTTGCCTGCCAGATCCTCCTCATATCCTTTTTTTGCTCTCCTAACTTTTCTCTTAATTGCACTCCTACACTTCTTGTAGTCATCAAGAGATTCACTAGTTCCCAATTTCTCGTGCGCAGTATATGTCTCCCTCTTTTTCTCAACCAAAGCTTCAATATCTCTCATCAACCAGTGTTCCCGAAACCTGCCAGTCTTGCCCTCCACCCTAACAGAAACAGGTAGGCCCTGAAATCTCGACATCACACTTTTAAAGGCCTCCCACTTGGCAGATGCTCCTTTCCCTGCAAACAATCTCGCCCAATCTGCAAGATCCCACCTAATGGCTCTAAAATTTCCTCTGACCCAGTTCAGGACCCTAACCTGTGAACCGGTCATATCCTTCTCCATAACTATTTTAAAACCAATAGAATTATGATTACTGATCCCAGAGTGCTCGCCAACAGACACTTCCGCCATTTGCCCTACCTCATTCCCAAGAGGAGGTCCAATGTTGCACCCTCTCTAGTAGTTCTCTCTATATATTAATAAAGGAAGTTTTCTTGGACACATTTCACAAATTCCACTCCGTCCAAGTCTTTTACACTATGGTGGGTCCCGTCAATATTAGGGAAGTTCAAATCTCCCACTGGTACTACCCTAGTATGTTTACAACTAGCTGCCATCTCTCTACATATCTGCTCCTCCAATTCCCGCTGACTATTGGGGGGCCTATAATACAATCCCATCAGAGTGACCCTCCCCTTCTTGTTTCTGATTTCTGCCCATATGGCCTCACTGGATGATACCCCAAGAATATCCTCCCTAAGGTCTATTGTTATGTCCTCTTTTGTCAAGAAGGCAACTCCCTGTTCTCTCTTACCTGTACCTCTGTCACACCTATAGCATCTGTATCCTTATTTCACCAGTAGCATCTGTATCCTAACTATAATATGAGGAAAGGAACATAAAATCTATGAAATGGGAGCACTTGGAGAGAACATAAGCAAAGGAACATAGAAGCTGTGAAATGATAAGCTGTAGCAAATGTCCAGCGGGTCAGATGGCACTAATGGAGAGAGAAAAAAATTGATACAGCAGTCAGCCAATATTACAGAGGTTCAGCAGTCAGCCAAGAGACATGCAGAAACCTGAAAGGGATTTTTTTTTAATGTCATTTAGGTAGTTAGCATACAGAGTTAAATTAGGAATTATTTTGTTTAAGATACATAAAATTATACAAAATTATGTTGATTAAGCTGAGTGAATCTGCTCGTAGGCATTGTTTTCCACATTGGCAGATGCTCCTTTCCTGCAAACAATCTCGCGCAATCAACTACTGCAAGATCCCACTTAATGAACTACTAGAGAGGGTGCTACATTGGACCTCCTCCTGGGAAATGAGGTAGGGCAAATGGCGGAAGTGTCTGTTGGCGAGCACTCTGGGTTCAGTAATCATAATTCTATTGGTTTTAAAATAGTTATGGAGAAGAATATGACCAGTTCACAGGTTAAGCTCCTAAAGTTCTCTGATTTACGTAAGAGGGCACCCAAATCTCTCTGAATGCCAACATTTAATGGTTTCCATTTAAAAATTATTCTGTTTATCTATTCTTTGTACCAAAAAAACTTGTGCACGCTATACTCCAGTGGACACCTTCTGGCCCATTCACTTAACCTATCTCTGGAACCATTTTGCTCACAGCCCCCATTCCCACCTACCCTTGTATCAACAGCAAACTTGGAAGCATTACAATTAGTCTCTTCATTCTGTGAGCTTTCAGTCTGTGATATCTTGCTGTATCATTTGCAACTGAGCTGACAAAATAAACCAAATGAGGCACCTGGGTGATGAGAGCCATCCCTGGACGATGGAGCTGATGATACTGGTGTGCTATGCATGCACCCATAAGGGACATACAAAAGTCATGCTGCCCCATGGAATGTGGTAGAGCAGTCCACTGATGGAGAGCAGTCCTATGACTGCTGAAACCTTAACTGGTCTGAGGATTCCTGTAAGACCAGGCAGGATGGGTAACAACAATTAACGTGGCCTGCTGCATGCTGCAAAATTTGGTGCTCACAATGACACAGTGTAAGTGGCCAGCTACATGGTGAATAGCTGAAGAGAAGGGGTAAGTGGAGGACAAGAGCGAGGAAGAACTGCAGAGGAAAGAGGCAATCTAATCAGCCCCTTTTCTGCTGAGGTTGCCTGTGCCAAGTGGAATTCCTGTAACAACACCCCTATCTCTCTCTGCACTAGAAGTTCCACATGTTGCATTCCCTTTCTCACTGTCCTTCATTGTCCCTTGACCACAATGCCACCATCAAATAAAAAAAGTAAAACTAATGCATACCCTATTCCAAAGCAACATCAACTAATCACTTATGTGCTTTCCTTTGGTATCTGTATACCATTGCCTGTCCACATACTCCTCGCGCTTTCTACCGCAATGGCTGCAGTTGGCCTCGGAGGATAGCCTTCAGCAGGATCTAAAAGACTTGGCCTCATATTTAGTATGGACAGGAGTGGTTCCAACTGGCTGGTTTCAACAGAACTTGTGTGAAACCTGCCCTCATCAGCTGCAGATTTTGTTTCCACTCTATCCAATAAATTGTCTTTACTCTATCCTCTAAATTGTCTCCAATGTCAGTTTCTGAGCTTATGGATGAATTGTGAATGAATGAAGTGTATCTAGCATCTTGAATCTCTTCTTTCCATCCATGGACCATCTGGCCAAGCTGAAGTTCTCAGATATTTGAAACAAATACGATCATGTGGTGGTGCACACAGAAGAGGAAAGTAGGAGCTGCATATTTACACCATATACAGCTTGTGAATCAGAAGAGAGTGTGGGCTGAGAACTGATGAATGTGAGATGAGTAGGATGGAGAACAGCTTTAACCATGCTAATGAACACAACCATAGCAATGGACATCCCAATGATAGCACTGTTTCTTCCCTGAAGATGGGCCTGTTAGCTCTTTCTGTTTGCAATTCTCTTGCAAGGGAAAAGCAAGTGTTTCAATGAGTGTTGTATGATATTTGTTGATTGAAAACTGGCCACTTGTGCAAGCTTGAGATGCAAGGGTGAGGCTTGCAGCAGTGTTACATGCTTCAGTGTGGTGGTAGCTATGACAAAAGAGATGGTTGATATATCAATGGTACCTTTTTGATGATTTGGCAGTGTCCAAGGCAGTGTAATTTGTGGGAAATGATATTTGAGGATCTTTCAGTGACTTTGACGACACATGTGAGATCATTTGCTATGGGCTCCTCGCATTTACTGCTGAGGCTATCTACTTCCTCTAGAACAGATAGCAGTTAAAGCTAGTCTGCACAGTTTAAAGGTAACCTTCACCTCTTAAAGGGAATGCTGTGGAGAATGCTTGGAGGGCCTACTGACCTCCTGTAGATAAAGGATATGTCCACCTCCTTTTCACTTCGTCCACCAGAGTCTCAAGTGCAAGATATAAAATCTCTGGAACCCACTCTGTCCTGCACAGTGCTGTTCCATCCAATTTCCCAGGTTAGCTTCTCCTGCTCCAGACACAATACACTTTGTGATTACCTTTGAGTCATGCAGACCAGTTGTAACTGCTAGCCATTCATAAGATTGGCCCCTGAAGAAGCTCCTAGCCACTGACAGTGCTGCTTGCATTGACTGGATGCTGCAATCATCATAATTTGGCAGACAATATGGTTCCTATATTACAATGAATGAGCTCAGGCTAATCTAATCTTGTAATGCTGTTCCCATGCATTTTTACCAAGGCCCTGGAACTTGTTCCTCACAGTGTCCTTGTCATCTGTTCTCAAGTTGTGCCTGTACATCAGTCTCAATGACCAGGCTGACAGAGCAGAGACTACCAGAAGCTTGAGCTTTCAGATGGAAAGTACGGCGCATTTCTGGAGCAATGGTCAACAGAATCCAGCAGCTGAGAATTTTAAGGCTGATTGGACAATGATTCTTTGAGACAAATGTTTACAGGCACAGACCATTCTGTGTGTTGTTGAAGCTGAGAACAAAAAAGGCAACTATAAAGTGATTAAATAACATATAATTGCCTGCAGGTGGGGGCTGGTGTTCCTTTTGAGTCATGCTGTAGACCATGGCAGAGTAGGGGCGTTCCCAGAGCTGTTGCATTAATAAAAAGAATTAGATGACATCTTAGAAACAAACATATTTGAGCTATGAGAATGAATCTGCCTTCTCTCCTCCAACAGAACACAAGCCCTGATATGCATTTTGCATTACTGCTTTTTCAGTTGCCTTTTTAGGTAACCTCTTCAATACTAGCATGACATGCTGAGTGTCAGGATATATGACATAATCACTAGTTCTCTCTTTGATCAAGAATTAAAACTGATACTAGTAATGCTGCTCTAATGGCCTGCATGATATGACACTGAGCATCAGAATGCAAAGAACAAAGGAGTAAATCGACAGAGAGTGAATCAGCAGCCTGCTATTTATCACTCTTGACTTAAATTTCCGTTCAAGTCAAGTCCATTGAAGAAAACTGAGAAGGATGTAAAATTCTATCACCTCCATTGCCTACATTATACTATCACAAAAATGTAAAGTTATCAGCAGGTGTGAACTTAGTCCCTGCTAGATCAAGTGATCTCCTGGTAGTAGAAGTGAACATGACATTTGGCCATTCTAGCTGAGAGGGAAGGTAAAACCTGTGTCCATGGGTACAGTTCTTGAGAAAAGTCCGTCTTCCAATTCCCAGAGTTTGTAGTCCTGCCCCAGTGTTGTACCGATTAATTTTCAGCTCAAGTGCTCAGTGGGCAGGAAGAGTACACTGCATTAAACTGCATGCAAGGCATGTGCCTGAATTCTTAACTGCTTGCACTAATAAGCCATGAGTTCCAAACAGGCATTCCAAAGCAGGTTGACCATTCAGATGAGCAGGATATTAATCAGTAGCACAACAGGCCAGCAGGAGGAAACGGGGTCAGCGTATGGGTGCACGGGGCCAGTGCATGGGTGCAATGGGCAGGTGTGTGGGTGGAAGGGACCAGTAAGCACTAAGATGCAGGAGGCCAGCGTGAGGGAGCTGACAGGCACTGTGAATGAGCAGCTGGCGAGTGCAAGGGTGCAGAGGGCCAGCACAAGGGACAAGGGGGCTAGTACTGCCACTGTACTTTTGTAGGTTGAGAAGTAAGCAAGGAGTTTCTAACGTTCTCACTGTCCCAGTCCTGGTGTCTAACATTCTCATTGTTCCACTTGTAGTCCCAGTATCTAATACTTACAATGGTGGAGTCTATAATGTTTTAAGTTTTTTAATTTCTATCTGTAGTATTCTCACTATCCAAGCCCCAGTTTCTGCAGCATTCTCACAGTGCCAGTCTCACTCTGTAACATGCTCACTGTACCAGTCTCAATCTTATTGTCCTACTGTTACACCCTCAGAGGCTGCCACATTCTCATTATTTCAGTCCACTCTGAGAAATTTTCACTGTCTCAGTGTCAGTTTGCAACCTTGTCAATGCCTCAGTCACAAAGTCCGTCACATTATTCCTGTTCCCTGTCCCAATCTATAACATGCCCTCTGTCTCAGCCCCAGTGTCTACAATATTTCCAGTCTCACTCTTAGTCTGCAACATTCTCACTGTCCCAGTCGCTGTCCCAGTGTCTGCAACAATCTCACTCTCAGTCACAGAGCCTGTAATGAATTCATTGCCTCAGATCCAGTGTTTGTAACATTCTCATTGTCTCAGTCTTGGTGTGTCTAACATTTTCCCACTCTCAGAATGTATAACATTCTCACTTCCCCAGTTCCAGTCTCAGTGTCCGTAGCATTCTCTCTGTCTTAGTCCAAGTGCCTGTATTAGTCACGATATTTGTTTCTCTGCCGGCAACATTCCCATAGTCCCAGTCTCAGAATCTGCAAAGCTCCTGCTGCGTTCTGGTGTCTGTAATACTCTTATTATCTCAGTCAGGTTCTGTAACTTTCTCGTTATTCCATTCCCAGTCTACAGCACTTTCACTGTCATAGTCTCAGCTTGCTCATTCTCACTGCACTGCATTCAATGCTCACGATTTGGTTTCCTCTACATTAGATGCACCAAATACAGATTTGAGTGACCACTTTCTGTCTGTAATGATGATCCAGAGCTTCCAGTTGCCTATTACTTTAATTCTCCATTCCTTTCCCACTCAGATGTTTGAGTTCTCTGCATCTTACACTGTTCCAGCAAAGCCCAATGTAAGTTCAAGGAACAGTTGATCTTCCATCTAAGCATGTTACAGCCATCAGGATTCATTGAATTCAGCACTTGCAGATAACCAGCCTTTCCAGTTTGTATCAAAACTGGCTAATTCTGTTGATAGGTCAGGTTAACCCAGATTAATTTTCTCTCCACAGATGTCACCTGACCTATTGGTATTTCCAGCATTCTATTTTACTTCACATTTCTAGCAATTGCTGTGTTTTCCATTTCACAAGTCCAGCATTGTTTCTTTTTCTCTCCTCTGTCCTTATTCATCTCCTTCTGTTTAAATCCCCACAGACAGATTTCACATCTAAATAGTAAGCTTTTACCACCCTCCCTCAGCCAGCACCACCACCATTTATATGATTCTATCTTGATCTCCACCCTATCACAAATATTTGCTTTGTTTTCAGCACCTCTCCCAATTAAAATATGTTCATTTTCTATTTTTTTCTGGTTCTCATGAAAGATCATGGAGACAAAACATTAATTCTGTTTTTCTCTCTCTCCAAATGTTTCCTGGCCTAATGACTAGGTTCAGTAATTTTTTTTCTTTTTATTTTAGATTTCCAGCATCTGCAGTTTTTCTTTTAGTGGGAGCCCCTTCTGTTTACCTTGACCCTCTGCCAGCTTTTGTATTTTGTTTAATTAATTAAAAAAATAGTAACTTTGGTGGGTGCAATGTCATCATAATGCAGTAATATGTGATCGGAAGTCCCATTCTCTTAGGTTCTACATAGGTTCGCCTAAGGAAGTTATATGCATGGTCCTTGTTCCAAATTGAAATGAGTGTCTAGTTATATCACAGAAAATCTCACAGCTCAACATTTGAACAGGACTGAGCCAAAAGGAAGCATACCAATAAGGGGAGTCTTTACCAACAGGAAGGTGAAGGTTCAGAAAATCTCATTCTCCCACAGCAAGCTGATGGGAATCTTGTTCTCCATTCATATATTCAATTACACTATTATATTCTGCACACACCCAGCTGGAACACAGCCATTTCTACCAATTGTACCCTTGGTAACTATTTTTAACATTTCTTTAATGCCTTTAAACTTGTGACTTTGCTGATTTCCAAATCCAAGAGAGAAATAAAAATCTAATTAAATATGTTTCAATTTAAATTGTGTTATTAGCTCTTTCAGTCTTGACATGTCATCACCTTTAACTTTGTACCTCACCCAGGTCCCAAGATCGGATCAGAAAGTAACGGTTAGCCAGATCAAAAAAGACAAGAATATGAAGATATGTATCAGAACTGGCCAATTCTGCTGTAGCTCATTCATCTTACTATTGGCTGATGGATACACAAAAGACTGCAGATGCTGGAATCTGGAGCAACAAACAACCTGCTGAAGGAACTCAGCGGGTTGAGCAGCATCTGTGGGAGGAAAAGAATTTGACAGTTTCAGGTCAAAATCCTGCATCAGGACTTGGAGAAACCCTGCAGCAGTCCTGATGCAGAGTTTCGACTCAAAATATGGACAGTTCCTTTCCTCCCACAGATGCTGTTCGACCTGCTGAGTTCCTGCAGCAGCCTGTTTGTTGCTTAATATTGGCTCAGTTTTTCTCTCTCCATTAGTACAACATGACATGCTGGGTATGTCTGACATTGCAGCTTTTAAGTTCCTTTGTTTGTGTTCCCTCTAACTTCCCTGATTAACCTATCGACCAGATAAATTCATCAACGGCATATTCCCTAAAGGAACCCTGGACGAGGAGGCATGCAGGAGTGAGACAGCTGGTTGAGTAGTGTCATAACAACAACCTTGCCCTCAACTTTAGCAAAACCAAGGAACCGATTAAGGACTTTAGGAAGTGAAGTCAGCCAAACAAGCACCAGTACTCATTGAAGGGTCTGCAGTGGGAAGGGTGAACAGTTTCAAGTTCCTGGGTGTTAACATCTCGGAAGATCTATCCTGGGCCCACACATAGATGTAACCATGAAGAAGGTGTGCCAGCGTCTCTACTTTCTTGCAAGTTTAAAGAGATTCAGCATGTCATTGAAGACTCTGACGAACTTCTACAGATGTACAGTGGAAGTCATTCTGACTGGTTGCGTGACAGCCTTGTATAGAAACTCCAATGCACAGGAACACAAGAAGCGACAGAGAGTGGTAGACTCAACCACTTCCATCATGGGTGCACCTCTCTCCACATCAAGGACATCTACAAGAGGTGATGTCTCAGGAAGGCAACATCCATCATTAAGGACCCCCCACCATCTGGGCCATGCCCTCTTCTCATTGCTGCCATCAGGCAGGAGGTACAGGAGCCTGAAGACCCACACCTCAAGGTTCAACAACAGCTTCTTCCCCACTGCTATCAGGTTCTTGAACTGAACTGAAAACCCCTAATACTACCTCAGGCTGTATCTCTTCCTCGCTCCTTCAACTCGCACTAATGTCATTATGTTTATTTTGTCACATTCGTTGTATATAATTTTTGTTAATGTAAGTTTATGTTAACTTACATTTGTCATGTTCATAATATACTGTGCTGCTGCTGCTGCAAAAACCGAATTTTCATGGCATTTATACTCTAGGTATGTATGCCTATGACAATAAATTTGAACTAGAACTTGAACTTCCTATGAGATATATTCCCTTTGTCCTATTGATCCCTCACCCACTCTCTCTGCATCTTAAAACTAACTTGTTTTCTCTCTTTCATGGTTCTGACAAATGGTCTTCAACCAGAAATGTAATCTCTGTTTCTTTTTCCACAGATGCCACATGACTTGCTGAGATTTCCCAACATTTTGTGTTTTTATACCAAAAAGGTAAGGTGCTCATCTAAATGTGTTTTATCCTTTCATACTACTGGAAGATCAGGCAAATCCATCTCTAAGGATATAAATGTACACATGAAATAACCCCTTAAATCAATTAAGGCAATAAGTACAAATTTTTTCAATGGATTCTTAATTCATAATAACACCTGTATTCGCAACTGTCAATGTGATTGGCCTGAATTTTAAACCAATTACCTGTAGTGTATATAAGTGTAAGTGTACTTTTAAGAATTGATTGTCCTGTATGGTATGACTTTTGATACATTGCTGTACTGGACACTGTCATCAGCTGAGAGCTTACTGCGTCAGTAAAAGATGTTTAATTGGTAGCTCCACCTTTGCTATTTGCCTCAGTAAGTAGCAACATTAAAGAGGCTACTCTCACTATATAACCCCATTGAAACAAAGTATGTTTGTGTCAGGTGCTTTTTTTATACACTGTTCAGTTTTATGCTTCATTGAAGTAATTAGTGAGTGAGACCAGTAGAGAAACTGAATTTTTACCATCTTGTTGTTTATAATTAGTGACTTAATACAAGACTTACTTCCAGTGTTTGATAGTTACTGCCATTGTTGGGTAAGAAATAAGGAAGAACTTGCAATTATGCAGTGTCTTGACATCTTGTAACTGTGTTACATTCAGTTTTTTTCCTGTGTAAGTGGATGACAAGCCTGGCCTGACCGACTAGGCATGTCTTCCTGCTTTACATTACATAACTCCTACTTTGTTTTGTCTATGTTCTTTTGTTTATATTCTCACTTTCTAACTGCTCCCATTCACTCATTGATCAGATAAACCATTTACAGTTTATCCCATGGTCACTCTGGTTTTACTCTATCAGAGACATCCCTGCTCCTCCACCCTCCCTGCAATTTAGCAAGCTTCTTCTGTCTCCTTCCCAGTTCTGATGAAGAGTCTCTGACCTGAAGCGTTAACTCTGTTTCTCTTCCCACAGATGCAGTCTGACCTGTTGAGTATTTCCAGCAATTTTTTTTAACCACTTCCTTAGTGCTATAATGTACTGAATTACAATATCAATACTAAAGTGACATTTAAACCCACTTCCCATGACACAGAGGACAGAGAAATGACACTGCCTTTGAGATATTCACTGAGCAAGTTCATGCAGGATTTTCTGAGTCATGCTATTAGTATTCAATGTGTATATTTTAACTGGATAGCTGATTACACTTTTTTAAACTTTATCGCTGACTTAGATGTAACGGCATTATCTTAGCTAATCAAAGACACACTCATCAATGTGCATCTGCATGCTGGGAACTATTTACATTGTCAACTGTTCTGAGTATTTCAAATGATTCAGTGTAGCCCACGTAGCTACTGTATTCATTACATCATCATACATTCAACAGCATTATTATTTGCCTGCTTTACTTCAGAGGTCACTTGTCCTTGCACACCATGAAAGAAAGTCTGAGAATGGCATCAATGTCAATCATTAACAGTGCTAATAATGAGAAGGAGGATATGTAGCATATAGTAAACTCTTTCAGAAAACTGCTTAAACTGGCTGCCAGTGTGTGTAACACAGAGCCTGCAGTCACTTGGGGGCAGATTCCAATCCAATCAGATCAGGGGACTGATGGAATCAGGCCACCTCCGGGCAATGTGACATCAGACGCTTAGAGACAGATAGTTCTTGTTTATAAATGTCAATGACATAAAGAATGTGCTCAGTGGATACAACACACTAAATAGGAAAACATGGGCTCTTGCTGCAAGTCACCCCCATAGAAAATTCCTTCAGACTGTGGAGGAAAAGCAGCCAATTGCAAGCAGGTCCAATGAATAGTCACATTTCAGTGTTACAAAGTAATACTTTCACTGGTAAATGCAGTTGAAAGAAAATTGAGATTTCTTTTCTTTGTAGATAGGTGGATAGGTAAATACATCATATTCTATGTCTTGACCCTTTGTAGATTCTTGGCATGATTTAGCCAATCTCACTCATTGTACAGACAATCTCTGTCGTTTGATATTTGTTTCATACTTGATTTAATTCAACATTATCCCTACCGCCACCAAACCTTCCCTCGTGCACCTGGTGTTCCAACAGGTTGTGTATTTGAAAAATTATAACTCACCAACTATGATGGAAGCTGCTGGTCTTATTGATGGTTCTAGGGATCCATGGATCTATGAATCAATTGAGTTGTTTCATGTAATGATAAAATGGAATGGGATGGATTGTTAATGCAAGTAATGGAATAGATAATGCTGAACCTGTTGACCTCCACAGGATGAGATAATTGTCCCATATTTGAAATAAAATGTAAAAGTTGATGTCATTTAAAATGGGTATACATGTGGATTGTGGTACCCAGGTCAGAGGTTGAATGGTAAATAGAAGGTGGAGGAATATGATTTTAATGTGATTATAATGAGGTAGATTTGTGTTGACTGATGAGAAAAAACTTGCATTTTACTTTCTATTTTGGAGACAGTTGAAAATTTGCTCTTTGACGTGAGGATGAAGTTGTTGAGACTCACATTCGTGCCGGCGAAAATATATCCATCAGATTCTTGGGCTTATCTATTTGTTTTCTTTTAGAGGATTTCAATGACACAAAGATGAACCAAAGTGATCCTCATTGTAACAGTTCCTGGTGGTGCTGTGTTAATTAGTCAAAAAGACTGGACGGGACGCACTTATGACAGCAATAAAAAGTAATGGGCAGGAACTAAGTAAGGATGTCAAAATGGTAAAGTAAAGGAAATTATTGGGAAGAGGAGTGGCCGAGCAGATGATAATTGAGTTGGCAAAAGTGACGTTTAAATCTGGAAAAAACTTTGCAGAGGAGTTGTCTATGAGCCAGAAATTAAACCCAGGTGTAACAGTCTATCAAGCTTTGAATTTCAGGTGAAAGAGCAGCAAAGTGTTTGGCACAAACTCTCTTTTGTAGCTTGGAAATTAAAATCTTCTGTCCTCCAGAATATCAGTGAAAATGCAGCTGTGCCTTCCCTCAGTAAATCCTCAAACTACTTTGAACTACTTAAAAAATAAAATTATATATGCACTGGTGCAAAACCAACTCTTTTCCTACCTGGGAAACTGGAGAATACAACTAAACTCATTTCTGGTACTAAACCATAGGGTTACTTAAAAACACTGTTGCTATGGCAACAATAAACCATGCTGTATGTAAGAATGGGAGAGGCTGGTAGGGTAAGGCTGGTAAGTCAGTCTATTCACAGCAGGGCTCAAGGATCAATGTAGATGAACACCACAAAGGCCAAGGCATAAAGGCTGCCAATTTGTACTTGAATGTTGTCTAGGTCTTACTTCATTTGCTGAGGAGATGCGAATGGAACTGAACAGGAGCAAACCTCCACACTTTTGACCTTACTCCCAAAGGAAGGTCTTTGATGAAGCAGCTGAAGATGGTTGGGCCAAGGACACTACCCCAAAAAACCACTGCAGCAATGACTGGGATGATTGACCTTTAATGACCACAACCATTTCCCTTCTTAAATTTACAGAAAATATAAAGCAATTATTGAAGTCATTGCTTTCTGTTCGTTGTTATGTTCTCTTGGACTTATAAAAAGGACGGTTAACAAATGAAATAGGAATAATGCTAAAAGGCGAATTTACTTCTTTAATGTGGTCAAGAACACACTCATTTCCTTTCAAAGGAAAATACTTTATGACCAGATTAGTTCCAACCTATATCAAGCCTTTGGTAAAACAAATACATCAAATCATAACTTTCAGCATGTTATCAAATGCTGGTACACCATCTGTTTTAATGGACTGGCAATGCAACATTGCTAAGCATAAAGATAGTAAGCCCTCAATATCTTTGGTATTTTATTCAAATTTGCTCAATTAGTGAGTTATTGGGACCCTGGAAGACAAACATGTGGAAAAGTGATTGTAAACGTTTACTTGATCTATAACGTCAGGCATGTGTCTGGATTACAAGGAGGAATCCCACTTTCGTTGCAGTTAGTTTGTATTTTCAGATTTATATTATAAAGGGCTGAGATAAATTCTTTCCAGATCCACTGACAGAGCTTTCAGTTGTACAATCCAGATGGAGCAAATTTGGGAAGAGAACCACAGAAATCGGGTGACTATCTTAATGGCTGTTTTGTAGGAAGATTCATTCAAGACAAGTTGTTTACAGAGGAATGAAGTAACAAGAAGACAGTGGGCTAATACACATATTCTAAATCTGGAATCTGAACAACCTACTAAGCTTCATTAATATAAAATATACAGGAATTAACACATAGTTATAATTGCTGTGCTATTCAGTTATCTGTGGCAGACATTATATTTTATCGTTCCTAACAAAATTTAGACTGAAGTTTCTGAGCAAAAGCTGTGTACTGCAAGGCTGCTTAATCCTGAATTTGAGGCTGTTGTGCTTGCATTGACTTTTCTGCCTTTGAACCTATTAAGTATTCCATTCTGAAAATTATGTCTCTCCTTTCCCCTTGATAAGGACGCTACTGAGGATTATTGCTGCTTTGATGTATCCTTCATTCTGTTGGCACCAAGGGGAATTATTCTGTCACTGGCGTGGTGGCTGTATCAGTAGTGGGAGTCTGACCATGTGGAGGTAAGCCCAGTGGACATGGGGAGCTGCTTAAATAAAGGCTTAGCAAATGTATTTGGCCTTCCCACTGCTTTTTACCAGGAAATTCCAATCATAAAAAATGTAGATAAAAATGGAGGCATGTATCTGCTTCACCAATTTTAATGACCAGCTCACCCACTGAGAATGAGATCATTGCACCCTAACCCTCACTTCCACTAACACCCCTAACCCCTTGATTAAAACTCAAATTTAAAAGTTTCTAGTTTTCCATCTATCCCCAAAGCAAATCCTTGGAAGTCAATATCTCCCTCCCTTTGTTTCACTTTTGAACAAAGCAAAGTTAGGTTTAGTGTGAACTCTGCACTGAGAAAGCTTTGCAGCTTGCCTCTCTTGATTTCCATCTACCTCTTAGCTTGGTGTTGAATCAGTATATTACTGTTACCCCTGGGATCAGCTGACTTATTTTTTAACCTATAACCATGCTGATAGTCAATGTGTTAACGTATTTAGCTTGCAAAATGATAGCTATCGAAGTATAAAGTAACTGTTCTCTAAGTTGCATTGAGCACACAGTCTTTATGAAGTGCTTTCCATTGTAACTATAAAAATATGATCTTTCCAAGTTTCCTTCATCTTTTTTTCTGATGCAGACACATTCATCACTAAATATTTCTTAGCTCATTGATTTAAGACCCATTACAACTCTTGGCAACATCCTTTCAAATTTTCCAATGTGTGTCTGTAAGTTTTGGAAGTATGATAATCAAAGGTGGGCAGAATACCATATGGTCTTCACAGTATTCTTATTGAGAGTTCAGATTTTGTTCATTCTTTTTCATGATATTTGTAGTGCTATCAAGACCAGCATTTGTTTTCCTTCCCCAGTTACCCTGGGGAACATGGTGGTGAAGCAACTTCTTGAACCACTGTTGTTCATATGATAAAGATATTCCCATAGTGCTTTGGAGAGGTCCAGACTTTTGACCCAGTGACAATAACTATGCAGTAAACTTTTGGCATTCAGACAACTGGATTAGCTAATCTTGAAGGAAAATTAAGCAGCTGAAGAGGAATGGAATGAGAGAAGAAAATATCAGTGTGTGATTTTTTTTCCCATGCTCAGGACCCTTCTAAACATCCAAAAAAGGATTAAGAATAGCAAGCATACTAAGTGAAAAAGACAACACATTAGATTACCAGTTAATGCACTTACGTGAGGTTCTGCAGCTGAAGCACAACAAAGGGTGAACATTTCACTTCTGATCCCATGCTGCTGTTAAGACTGAGGCAGCTTGCAAAGTGTCACCACAATTGAGAAGAATGACACAAGGTAGTTTTCTGCCAACAGTAGACCCTGGCTCCCCAACCCAAGGCTGGTGAGACCCACAATATTTTGGTTTGGAAATTGTTTTCCCTCAGGCTCTAATCACGCTCTAAAGCTCCTGGAGCGGGTTCTTACGGAAAAGATTTATGAGCATTTGGAAAAGCATGGCCTAATTAGGGACAGTCAGCATGGCTTTGTGAGGGGCAGGTCGAATCTTACTAACTTGAGTAAGTTTACAAACTTGATTGAAATTTTCTGGGAGGTAACAAAGGTGATCAGTGAAGGTAAAGCAGTGGATGTTGTCTACCTGGATTTTAGTAAGGCATTCAACAAGGTCCCTCATGGTAAGCTCATCCAGAAGATTAAGATGCATGGAATCCATGGTGACTTGGCCATTTGGATTCAAAATTAGCTTGCCCATAGGTAATGGTCAATGGGTCAGTGTCTAGTGGTGTTCTGCATAGTAGCTTGCTAGCTTGTACGGATTAGGGCTAGTTGAAGAAGTCTCTGAGTAACGACCACCAACATGTCACCTGCAGAACCAGAGGAGCCAACGCACTTGATCACTGTTACACCACCATCAAGAATACTTACCATGCCATCCCGCGTCCACACTTCAGCAAGTTCAAATCACCTGGCTATACTTCTACTTCCAGCGTATAGGCAGAGACTGAGGACCGCAGCACCAGTGGTAAGGACCACAAAGATATGGTCAAGGGAGGCAGTGGAATGTTTACAGGATTGCTTTGAATTGGTGGACTGGACCTGATTCTGGGATTCATCTGCGGATCTGAATGAATATGCCACGGCTGTCACCGACTTCATCAAGACCTCCGTGGATGAATGTCTGCCTTTGAGAACATACCAAGATTTCCCAAACAGAAGCCCTGGATGAACCAGGAGATTTGCAGTCTGCTGAGGGCTAGATCTGTGGTGTTCAAGACCAGCCATCCAGAATCCTATAAGAAGTCCAGGTACGACCTACGGAAGGCCATTGTGAGAGCGAAAAGGCAATTCCGTTTGATGTTAAAGACACAATCGGATGCACGACAGCTGTGGCAGGGTTTGTATGCCATTACTTCCTATAAGGTGAAGCCTAACAGCATAAATGGCAGTGATGCTTCACTCCCTGATGAGCTCAATGCCTTTTATGCACACTTCGAAAGAGAGAATAACACTACACCTGTGCAAATCCCACAGCCTCTGGCGACTCTGTGACCTTTGTCTCAGAGGCCAATGTCAGAACATCCTTCAAGAGGGTAAACCCTTGCAAGGTGTCAGTCCTTGATGGTGTACCTAGCCAGGTACTGAAAACCTGTGCCGACCAACTGGCTGGAGTGTTGCTTCAAAAGGGCAGTAATCATACCAGTGCCCAAGAAGAGCAGAGTGAGCTGCCTCAATGACTACTGCCCAGTAGCACTCACACCTACTGTGATGAAGTGCTTTGAGAGGTTGATCAAGGCTAGAATTGACTCCAGCCTGAGCAAAGACCTGGACCCACTGTAATTTGCCTACCACCACAACAGGTCTACAACAGAAGCAATCTCACTGGCTCTCCACTCCACTTTGGAGCACCTAGACAACAGCAAAACAGACATCAGGCTGCTGTTTATCGATTACTGCTTGGCATTCAACACCATCATCCCCTCAGTATTAATCAACAAGCTTCAAAACCTGGGCCTCTGTACCTCCCTCTGCAACTGGTTCCTCGACTTCCTTATCGGGAGACCACAGTCCGTGTGGATCGGTAGTAACATCTCCTCCTCGTTGACAATCAACACAGGCACACCTCAAGAATGTGTGCTCAGCTCACTGCTCTACTCCTTCTACACTCATGACGGTGTGGCTAAGCACAGCTCAAGCACCATCTATAAATTCGCCAATGACTCTACTGTTGTTGGTAGAATCTCAGATGGCGACAAGGAGGCATACAGGAGTGAGATAGATCGGCTGGTTGAGTGGTGTCGCAACAACAACTTCGCACTCAATGTCAGCAAGACCAAGGAATTGATTATGGCCTTCAGGAAGGTCAAGTTGGGAGAACACACACCAGTCTTCATTGAGGGGTCAGTGATGGAAAGCATGAGTAGCTTCAAGTTCCTGGCATCAATATCTAAGAGGATCTATCCTGGGCCCAACACATTGATGCAATCACGAAGAAGGCATGCCAGCGGCTCTACCTCGTTATGAGTTAGAGGAGATTTGGTATGTCACCAAAGAATCTTGCAAATTTCTATAGATGTACAGTGGAGAGCATTCTGACTGATGGCATCACAGCCTGGTATGGAGGTTCCAATGCACAGGATCACAAGAGACTGCAGAGGGTTGTAGTCTCAGCCAGCTCCAGCACGGGCACAACTCTCCCCATCATCGAGGACATCTTCAAGAGGCAGTGCCTCAAGAATGCGGCATCCGTCACTAAGGACCCTCACCATCCAGGACGTGCCCTCTTCTCGTTTCCACCATCGGGGAGGAGGTACAGGATCCTGAAGACCCACACTCAGTGATTTAGGAACAGCTACTTCCTTTCCGCCATCAGATTTCTGAATGTCGATGAACCCATGAGCACTACCTCATTATTCCTTTTTTTTGCACCATTTATTTATTTTGTCACTTATCATAATATTATGTCTTTGCACTGTACTGCTGCCGCAAAACAACAAATTTCACGACGTATAAGTCAGTGATAATAAACCTGATTCTGATTCTAAACTGGACCGCTGCTGTTTGTGATATTTATAAATGACTAGGATGGAAACATGGATGGGTTGGTTAGTAAGTTTGCAGATGACACAAAGATTGGTGGCGTTGTGGACAGTGTGGAATGTTGCCAAAGGATACAGCAGGATATAGATAAGTTGCAGATATGGGCGGAGAAATGACAGATGGAGTTTGATCCGGGCAAGTGTGAGGTGTTGCACTTTGGGAAATCAAATGTAAAGGGAAAATACACAGTTAACGGCAGGACCTTTAACAGCGTCGATGTACAGGAAGATCTTGGGGTCCAAGTCCACAGCTCCTTGAAAGTGGCCACACAAGTCGATAGGGTGCTAAGGAGGCATGTGGCATGCTGCCTTTGTTAGTTGAGGCATTGAGTTCAAGAGTCAGGAAGTTATATTGCAGCTTTATAGAACTCTGTCCAGGCCACATCTGGAGTACCGCATTCAATCTGGTCACCCCACTTTTGGAAGGATGTGGAGGCTATGGCAAGAGTGCAGAAGAGGTTTACCAGAATGCTGCCTGGATTAGAGGGCATATGCTCTAAGAAGAGGTTGGACAAACTAGTGTTATTTTCTCTGGAGCGGCAGAGGCTGAGGGAAGACCTGATAGAAGTTTATAAAATTATGAGTGGCGTAGACAGACAGCCAGTATCTTTTTCCTAGGGTTGAAATGTCTAATACTAGAGGGAAAGCATTTAAAGAGAGAGAGGGAAAATTCAAAGGAGATGTGCGGGGCAAGTTTTTTACACAGAGAGTGGTGGGTGCCTGGATGCGCTGCCAGGGATGATGGAGAAGGCAGATACGATAGAAACATTTAAATGTTTCTTAGATAGGCACATGAAAATGCAGAGAATGGAGGGATATGGACCATGTGCAGGCAGAGGAGATTAGGTGTCATTGGCTTAATTAGTTTGGCACAACATCATGGGCCGAAGGGCCTGTTCTTGTGCGGAACTGTTCTATTTGAAATAAATAAGTGCCTTATTACATGTAAGTGGGGCCCTAGAGGGTGAGGGGAGCCTGCAATTTGGGCAGTAGATGAGCAATGTGCGTGGGCTGGGATAGGATTCTGGAAGATGATGACCAGATCAGGTTGGGCATCAAAGCAATTTAAGTGCTCAGGAGGGGATCAAATTTGGATTGGTTTTAATTTTACTCCTGAGCATTCTACCATCTCTACCTTACATTATGGGTAACATTATATTGTAGTGAAGCAGGAGGAGGTCAGGTTAAGTGGCTAGTTAGTTGCTGAGAAGTGCAAAAAGATGATTTTATTACAAGAGGTCTTGCTGCTAAATATTGCTTTCTCACAAATCCCTGGTTTGAAAACCATATGTTAGTCACAGCAGTTACATTGTGCCATTGTTAATATTGCAGTAAAACACTCTATAGCTTCAACTGAAAGGATGGTCTGGCGTCACAGTTAATAATTTCATTGTTTTGGAAATTACTACCATGTAATGTGGGCATCCAACATTCAATTCTTTTCTCTGCTACTTTAACAATATACTCTTTGTGTTATAATAATCTTTGTTTATTTTAGCCGTGATGTTCATTGTTATACCTCCTGAAAAGAATAATAGCGGATTTCTTCTTAAAAATAAAAATGTGATATCCAGCAATATTCCATCCTCAAAGAACTCTATTAAATTAATCAAGCATGACCAGCCTTTGATTTAGCCACCTTGGCTGGAATTTATTGCCTCTTCTCTCCTGCTGCTCTTGAATTACTTCCTCTGCACTCTAGTACGTTGTGAATTTCAGGCCTATAACTCTCAAATTCTTACACCTGAGTTTTTTAAGAACTCAAGCAACATCTGGCATATTGCAGTCTATTGGTTGTCTCCATATCAAGGGCAAAGGAGAGACATAATAATCTGAATGGAATACTCAATAGGTTCAAAAGCAAGAAAGACAGTCAAATATCAATGCAAGCACAACAGCCTCCAATTCAGGATTAAGAAGCCTTGCAGTACCACAGCTTTTGCTCAGAAACTTCAGTCTAAATTTTGTTATCAGCTGCAGAATCATATTCAGCCAATTAAGTCTCCTACTCAAACTATTTTTCCCAATTTCTTTGATCTGTGGTCTTTTATTTCCCTTGGACATCCTTTCCTCTTGAAATCTGCAGGCTTTATATTGCCAAGGTTAGTGTTGCTCAACCCTGATTTACCATGTCTTCCTTCCTACCTCGAAGGTGTCCTGCTGCTTCAGGCTCTGGCCTTTCAGGTAGGTTCCCTGCTTTTAAAAAGTGACTTCTACGGTGGTCTTTCCCAGAAGCTGGAGACTTAAGTCACTGGGCCTTTGAGTATCTCATTCCATGACCATGTCATTCATTGTCTGGAGCCTCTCTTGCTGAGTGAAATTGTTGTTCAGGGACAGAACAAATCTAATATCTTTGGTCAAAGGGCATAGAGGGCACAGGCCTCTAAAGAGTCTGAGGAATACAGGCAAATTTTCAACAAGTACAAAAGCACAAGGGCAGTAATGGTGAAAGATTTCAATTGCTCTGAATGAGGGGTGAAACATACATTGAAATACATAAAATCCTTAGGGTAATCGATAGGGTGGATGTTGAGGTGTTTCCGCTAATGAGAATGTCTCAAACAAGTGGACATAGTTACAAGATAAGGGGGCAGTCATTTGAAATTGTGGCGCATAGGAATTTCTTCTCGCAGAGGCTGGTGAATCTCTGAAATTCTCTACCTGGAGGCTGTGAAGCCTGGATCACTGAAAGCATTTAAAGAGGAGATAGATATCATTTTGAAAGATCAGGGAACTGAGACAGAAGAGGAGTTGAGGCCTGGGGCAGATCAGCCGTGATCATATTGAATCTTGGGGCAGACTTGAGGGGCCTGGTGATCAACTGCTGCTCCTATTTTCTTGTGTTCTCAAATATTAACTGGGATCCAGTCAGTGTAAAATGTATGGCAGGCACATGATTCCCAAATTACATTCAGGGGGACAATTTTTATCTCATCTGCAGCAAGCCTAATATGAGAGGAGCAGGGAGAGGGCCAATTCTGAAATTAGCTTTAGGGAGGGTGGAAAGAACATCAATAGGAGAGCAATTTTGTGCTAGTGGTCATAATTCAGTTAGCTTTAACATAGTTATGAAAAAGATAAAATAGGAGTAAAGGATCTAAATTAGGTTAAAGCCAATTTTACCAAACTGAGAAGTGATTTAGCAAAAGTGGACTGGAAACAATTACTTGAAGGTAAATCAGTCTCAGAGCAATGGGAAGCTTTTAAGGAGATTCGAAGAGTTCAGGGTAAAGGTGTTCCCTCAAAGAAGATAGAACCCCCGCCCCCCCCCCCCACCCCGCATGACAAAGTGTCCAGAGGATAGGGCAAGGCAAAAGAGGAAAGGTCATGTCAGATGCTAAAAGCTACATACAGCAAAAGACTAGAAGAAAATAGAAAATGTAAGGAATAAAATTAATAGAGAGGGGAGGATAAAGTATTGGCAAGTGAAATCAAAGGTGATCCAAATACATTTTATAAACACACAAAGAGCAAGAGATAAGATTTCTTTATTAGTTACATGTACATCAAAGCACACAGTGAAATGCACTTTTGCGTCGAATATTCTGGGGGCAGCTCGCAGGTGTCGCCACGCTTCTAACCCATTCGTCTTTGGAATGTGGGAAGAAACCATAACACCCAGAGGAAACCCACGCAGTCATGGGGAGAACATACAAACTCCTTACAGACAGTGGCTGGAATTGAACCTGGGTCGCTGGTGCTGTAATAGTGTCACACTAACCGCTAAACTACCATGCCTGCTCCTATAGAGGATGACCAAGGAAAGGATTGGACCCATTAGGCACTAAAAAGGTAACATATTGAAGCAGAGTATCTGGTTATTGCTGAATACTTTGCAGTTGTCTTTACAAAAGGAGATGATACTTCTGCCGTAGCCCAGCAGGAAGTGTGTGAAATATTGGATGGGATAGACATAGTAAAAGAGTAAATTTGAAGGAGTTTAGGACGCTTTACACGTGGATAAATATCAAGGCCCAGGTGAAGTATACCCATGGCTGTTAAAGAAGCAAAGGAGGAAATTGCAGAGACTTTGACGGCAATTTTTCAATCTGCCCTGGCCACAGGAGTGGTGTAAGAGGAGTGGACAACTGTTAATGTGCGATCATTGTTTGAGAGAGGAGGAAGGGATAAACTGAATAATTACAGACCAGGTAGTTTAATTTTTGTTGTGGGCACTTTTTGGATTCAATTCTGAGAAATAGTATGAAACTTTATTTAGAAAGATACGGATAAATCTGGGACATTTATAATGGATTGATAAGGAAAGTCATGTCTAACTAATATGATTCAATTTTTTGAGGAAATAAGGAGGATCAATGTGGGCAGTGCATTTGAATGTAGGCTACGTGAATTTTAGCAAAGCTTTTGACAAGGTCCCACTTGGCAGAGTGATCAAAGAAGTACACTTTCCTGAGCTCCAGAGTGGTAAATCAAATACAAAATTGACAAATTCATTTAATGCATAGATATTTGTAGTAATGCATTTGATAAGATGCAAAAATTCAAGGAATTTTAAGGTAGTTCCTTGATTTTGAAGACAATTTGTTTTCAGTCCAGTGGATCTGAGGTGGCTGATGAAGTCCTTGTGGTTCTGTAGACTCTGCCACAAGTGGGGTAGGAGGTACTTGATGGGATGGGTGGGTGGGTAGTGTGAAAGGTGGTGCTCTCCTTCCACCATTTTCATTGGGCTTCTGTGTGGTGACCCAAGATTCTCAGTGCCATCCCGATGCTTCTCCTCCATTTTGATCACTCACAGGCCAGTGAGTGGATGGGGGTGTTGTGTTTCTTCAGGGAGGCTTTGAGAACATCCTTCAATTGTTTCCTTAGTCTTCTGGCTGTGACAGTTCTTGGAGTAGACTGTTTTTGGAGTCTGGTGACAGTTACGCAAATGACATGGCTTGCATATCAGTGCCAAATGAGTGTAAACAGAGCCTCATGATTGGGGATGTTAGCCTGGAAGAGGATGCTGACATTGGTTTGTTTATCCTGTCAGTAGATTTGGAGGATTTTGTGGAGACAACATTAGTGGCATCTCTCCAGTGCTTTGAGATGCCTGCTGTAGGTTGTCGATGTATCAGAACTATACAAAAAGGCAGGAAACACTGCTGACCAGTAGACTTTGACCAAGGGAATTGAGTAGTGTGGATGAACAAAGGGAATCTGGATTGTATGTGTACAGATCCGTAAAGGTTGTTAAAAAGACATATGGGATGCTTTCCTTTATTGTTTGATGCAGAGAATATTAGAGCAGGGAGGTTTTGCTGGAATTATATCCCACATTAGTTAGACCACAGCTTGAGTACTGCATTCAGTTCCACACACCACATTAAAGGAAAGCTGTGATTGTACTGGAGAGGGTACAAAGGACATTTGCAAGGACGTTACCAGATATGGAGAATTGTGGCTATGAGGAGAGATTGGATAAACTAGGGTTGTTTTCTTTGGAACAGAGGAAAATTAGGAGAAATTTAAATGAGAGGAGCCTTGATAGAGTAAATAAGATGGAGCTAGTTCCTTCAGCAGAAGGGCCAAAAACCAGAGGGCATGGACTTAAATAATTGATGAAAAGGTTAGAGGGAAGATGAGAACAAGAGGGTGGTAGGGGTCTGAAACTCACTGCCTGAGTTTGGGAGAGTGTGGAAGAGGCAGAAACCCTCATCACATTTATGAAGAGCTGTGCCCTGCAGGGCGACGGAGCTTGTGCTGGAAGGTATGGTTCTGCACAGGGGCTTTTTTTTGACTAGCACAGACACAATAGGCTGAATAGCCTCCTTCCAAGTCCTTTGTGATTCCTTGATTCTGTTCCATGGAGTTTATTCAGCAAGCGAGTGATCAGTGTGGTTGCCCTTAACTAAGAAACAAAGGATGACTGTCGATTTTGAAGCCGAGTGTTCTTTACTGTAACGGTTCCACTTTTCACCAGCGTGTCACAGGCAGTTGCTGCACTATTTGGACTAAATAAGTTTGACGGGGAACTGCGAGAATTTTGCAGGATATTTGCTCCTTTGCGTAAACCCGAATTCAGGTTCTTATTTTTAATTTGCAACCGGTTTTCATCGGAAGTAGCAAAACCCATTATTTATCTCACTGCTCCAGAAGCAGGAGGATCATTTAGCTACAGACAGGAAAGAGACCAGCGTGGTGATGTCAGGCAGAACCAGGCAGCTTTTAATCAGGATAATTACAAAAGCAGCTGAGCTGATGTTAAAAGCTCATGGGCGGCGCTCCCTGTCTCCCAGGGCCTTTTTTTGTTTCAATCTCCTGCAACATATTTTACATCCCTCTCCCTCCCCCTCCCTGTGCAGCATGACCACATTTCCTTTAATGTGGTGAACAGACATGTACACCAAACTGAGGCGCACACTCATGTTTCAGTCTGGACCCGAGCAGTCCTGCTGGCTGTCTTCGGGTGTTGCTACTTGCTCAAAGGCACTGTCAAAGCATTAGAATAATCTGCAGTGGGGGGTTTCTTTTGCGTGTGTGGTATCTTGCTGCCTGTAAAAGTAGTTGCTTTAATACTGCAGCCACTTGAGGGTATAAATGTGCAAACTCAGCATGGTTAGAGTAGTAGGGAGAGCCAAATCCTTACAGGAGTGGGGGTAATCACTGCAATTTATCAGGCTCTTTCTTCCTCCCCAGCCCTTGTTATTTAACAATTTGGTGGTGTAACACGTTCTCCCGGGCCCTCCTGCCATTGTTTCATTTCTTGGTGATTCTGCATTTTTCCACATCTAATCTGAGCGCTGGGATTTTGCTGACACTGTTTTATTGTTCTCCTACCACAGTTTCCACCATAAAGGAAAAGGACTTGCCTGCTTCCTCGCTGCTTGAGGTGTGGCCCAAGCCCTGGAAGTGACCCAGGCTTGGGCCCCACTGGGACGGGAAAGCCTGTATCCATGGTAACGGTGTTAGCTTTTTTTCACAATGCTGGCGTGTCTTCCAGCTGCATGGTCAGCTCTTTCACTGCAGCTGAATCTCAGTAGTTATATCAAGCAGGCAGGTCAAGGAGCCTGAGGACTGACAACAGAAGTGATCATTACATTGAACAGACAGGCCTGGACCAGAGCCCAACTGAAAGCCGGCACTGATGCACAATGTACGAATAGGCAAGAGGTTATCTGTCTTGCAAACACTTATCTAATGTTTATAGCTGCAGTTGCCATGTTATCAAACCCATGAAGCTCTGGGTGGCTTATCTATTGTAATCTTGGATTCATGTGCCTTTATGCTTTATAAAGACTTGATTCAGGTCTTCAAAATCTGAGACAAATAGAAAACAAATTTTCCCCTTTGAGACAGTGCAGGTGCTGTCTGTCTTCCTTTGTGTCACTTTTTTTTCTTTGGGTAAAACATGTATCTTGCTTTGGGGGAGGGTGGGGGCAAAGAATGAGATGTTAATGTCTGATTTAAATGACTTAATTGTTCTGGAACTTTGTTCATGCTGTTATTTTCCATATCTCTGCCCTCCTTTCCCACTCACAGGTCAGACCTACAGCTCTTGAGATCTCTGAGAGTGGAAAGGACAGAGCAGCATTCCTGCAAGTCATTTGTTCTGGTGGTTTTCATTTCAAGGGATTTAATTTCCCCAAGAGGTTGCTTTTGATCTGGTAATGCACAGCACATGCGTGGGACACTGTTACAGCTGTCTGTCAGTGGTAGCCTCTGTATGTACAGCTCTGCTTCCCCCTACTGATGGCATTTGATATATATAGACATTTCAATGGATTCAGTGATGTGAGAGATACAGACTCAGTTCGCAACTTGCTGATCTGCTGGGTGCCAACCTGAGTAAGTGAAGACTAGTTGTGAAAGCAGCCAGCTAATCATTGTATGTTCTAGCGTCATAGAATCATGCAGGGCAGAAACAGGCCTTTCAGCCCACCAAGCGGCACGGTAGCGTAGCGGTTAGCACGACGCTATTACAGCGCCAGCGATCGGGGTTCGATTCCCGTCGCTGTCTGTAAGGAGTTTGTACGTTCTCCCGTGTCTGTGTGGGTTTCCTTCGGGTGCTCCGGTTTCCTCTCACATTGCAAAGACGTACGGGTAGGTTAATTTGGGTTTAAAATGGGTGGCGCAGACTCGTTGGGCCAGAAGGGCCTGTTACCACCCTGTAAATAAAATTTAAAAAAATTTAAAGTTGGCACCAACCATCAAGCACCAATTAACATGAATCACATTTATTCCCATCAGTTCACTCCAGATTCCACCACTCACCAACACACCAGGGCAATTAACAGTGGCCAGTTAAACTACCAACTGGTATGCCTTTGGGATGTGCGTGGAAACTGGAGCACCCAGAGGAAACCCGTGCCGCCACAGGGAGAATGTGCAAACTCCACACAGCAGCAGAAGTCAGAATTGAACCTAAGTTGCTGGAGCTGTGAGGCAGCAGCTGCACTAACGGCACCAATGTACCACCCCATGTTGCAGTGCACAGCGGTGCTCTGGTAGTAAGGGGGTGAAATTGTTTTTGATGAATTAGCACCTGATTCTTTCCACTGCTGCTGCCTATAGAATGTTGGCCCAGAGTTTCACAGGAGAGGTATTTACCATCCTCCCTCAGAATGAACAAATGGCTGGTTCCTTGTTTCCCCCCCAACACTCCCAACCCTCGCCACCATTCACCAGGCAGCCCTTATCCTCATCAAGGTGCGGAAACCGGACCCTCAGTGTTAAGAGCTGCTCAAAGTCGCCCATCTAGGAAACCCTAAACGTCCTTCAGAGTTCCCCAGCAGTCCTTCAGTCGCCAGGCTGTAGCCATTCGGGGTTCACGTCAGAGCAAAACAAGGATCAGGAAGGCACAGAAGTCAACAACTCTGAATTATTCCTGTTGAGTATATTTTACACAGATGGAATGGAATCATTCAGTAAACTTAGTTACAGTTTTTTGAGCTATGGGTGGAATGGTAGAACTTCATGTTGCAGAAGGAGGCTATTCAGCCCATCATAGCAGCATCTAGAACGAGGGATCACTATTTAAGACTAAGAGGTTGACCATTTCAGGCTGAGATGAGGTGAAATATTTTCTCAGAGACTTGTGAATCTTTAGAATGCCCTACCCTGAAGGCAGATGGAAGTGGACTCTTTGAATATTTTTAAGGCAGAGGTAGATAGATTCTTAATAAGCAAGGGGGTGAAAGGTTATTCCAGGTATGCAAGAATGTAGAATTGAGTTTGCAATCAGATCCGTCATCATCTTATTGAATAGCAGAGAAGGCATTCTTAAAAAAAGCATGATCACACCTAATCCCACTTCCCTTTCTTTGGTCTGTAACCCTGTGAGTCATGGCATATCAACTGCTCATCAGCTGATCCTTGAGGGTTTCTGCTTCCACCGGCCTTTGAGGCACCAAGTCCCAGACTCACCAACCTCTGGTAGAACTTCTTATCACTCTTCCAATCCTCCTTGCAATTACCTGAAATCTTTTGTCCTGTAGCATTAGAGATACTTGAAATGAAATAATGGTAATGCCTACAAGAGCATCAACTGGAATGTAATAATAATGATTCTGAAAGCATGGGTGCAGTGGGATTGAAAGAGAAGGTTTATCACTTTTAGGTGAGCTGCTGTCTGTGCTGGTGGTTTGTGCTGAACTGGCCCTTCCTCATTCCTATTTTTGCTTCCTCTCTTTCTGCATTTCCTCTAATTGTCTGGTTTCTCAGGATGGCAGCAAGTTATTACACATCAGAGACCCACGTGAACCTGAGCTGCACAATCTCTCCCGAACACTCTAACATTGCATTGGGTGGGCAACCTCTCTGTGGCAGGGCATTTCCACTGGCTGATCTCTCTGTACACTACCCATGCCTGGGTTCCTGACAGGCTCTAAGCCATGCATGAAGCAGGGTGGACTTTGCTGACCAGCAACCACCCCCTCACCTGGCAGCCTTATTAGAATAAAGGTGGCACAATAGATGACCCGTTACTGCTGCCAAGAAACCAGGCACAGACCTACACAATGCATTGGGGGCAGCACAATGGCACAGCTAGTAGGTAGGTGAAAGAATCTGAGAGAGTTCTTGAGAACGTGGGGAGAATAAAAAATGGGATTAATGTAGGGTTAGTGTAAATAGGTGGTTAATGGTTGGTGCAAACTGTGGACCAAAGGGCGTGTTTCCTTGCTGTATCTCTCTTTGACTCCCAGACTTCATTGCCTGTGGCTGTAAACAAGCTGGAGAACAATCACTTTTGATGTAAACCAATGCCAGGGCAGTAATGCAGAGGGCACAAGATACGGTTGGTGCAACCTGTGACATCTTGGACCTTGGGGAAGTCACAGTAAAAGTAAAGCCATCTTTTCCTTCCTGCTTTCTTGGTCCTCGGAAAAAGAAATCAAAGCAGGCAATGCTCAGCAGGTGAGGAAAGAGAAACGGCATTAGAGTGTTAGGTCTGAGTGGAACAGAGAAGTTGAAAAGGGATGTTGATATCTTCTTGGCATGGGGAAAATGATGGATTGCTATCACCTGGTGCAGCCATGGCAAAGCCAATTGCATGATGGATTGCAGTGACCTAGCAGCCACAGGCAGTGTTGCGACATGGAGCAAGTGAAGTTGGAGCAGGTAGTGTCACTGGCTGATGGGAGGGTACACGGGGCATTGTGCATGAGTGAAGAACCACTGTGGATGCAGCTTCTGGCTCAGGTTACCTCCTCTCCCCTCTTCTCCTAACTGCTTCCACCCCCTCTTGCATATTTACTGCAGACCCCTCCATCCTCCAGCCCACTGGGTAGTGCCATCAGAAACATATTCACTTAAAAAGAAATAAGACAAAAATGCCCAGGTAAGAAGATAACTAGCAGTAATCTGTATATAGTGGAAGAGCCCTTTAAAAACATAGCTGAAGTATCCTGCTGACTGTTAATCAAAATTCAGCAACATAATATGATCTTGAAGGATATGAAGGAGGCAAAAAACGATGTCTCCTATTTGTGGATCTTTATCCTAAGAGCAGTGACAGAGGGAATGGTGGAAATGCATGGTGTGGTAATGTTTGAGGAGGACTGGACAGACATCTGAAAGAGAAAAAGAGAAGGGAATAGAGGGGGAATGGATGGTTATGCTGATAGCTTTTGGTGAGGAAAGATGGATGGAGGCTCTAGTGGACCATGGATACCAGTATGGACTGACTGGGCTGAATGGCCTGTTTCTGTGCAGCTTATCCTGTGTAATTCTCTGTAATGTGGATGCTTGCATGTTCCCTTACTTCAGGGCCGAGCAATGCAGAGTAAACAGAGAAACATAAGGAGATACGCAGAGCTGTTAGAACCCCGGTTTATTCAACCCTCTGTCTACACTGAGGGACAACAAGATAATGTCATTGCTTGATTTGACAATCCCAGACATCAACACAGTCAATGACGCATTGAGTGATTTGGAGGTTGGCTTGGAGGCATGATCAGCACAGGGTGGCTCACAAGCTATGAGTGGAGGGGGAGAGTACAGCCCAGGTGTTGGCTCTTCTAGAAAACAAGTTGCGTAAGAATGCTGCCACAGAAACCCAGATGAGGACTTCAGATGGGCAGCCTACAGGAGAAAACTGGCATATAGGCTTCATGAAATGCTCGGTGCATTTTCAAGTTCTGCTTGCAATGTCAGGGAACATAAAGGAGTCCAGTGATAAACTTGCACAGGGCATGAGTCAGAACATGTAAGCCAATGTTTCCTGCATAAAAGTGACAGGACATACCATCAGCACACCTGACGATCCAGCCATTTTATCTAATGTCTCAGCTTCCATTGCAGTAGAAGTAGAAGCCACCCACTCCCTGAGTTCTCTGATAAAGCTCCGACAGCTGCCATTCTAGCTCTGGATACCAATGTTCAGGGATTTGTGGGCTCTCATAGCACTCTAATGGATTTCTTCTAATCTTGG
Source organism: Pristis pectinata (assembly GCF_009764475.1). Classification (NCBI taxonomy): domain Eukaryota; kingdom Metazoa; phylum Chordata; class Chondrichthyes; order Rhinopristiformes; family Pristidae; genus Pristis; species Pristis pectinata. The sequence continues at coordinate 43,553,450 of NC_067417.1, forward strand.
TTCTAAATGGCAGATCTTGAAACCTGAGGCTGTGACCCCTGGTTCTGGACTCTTCAGGTAATAGGAACATTCTCCCCATGTGTAGTCTTGTCAGGAGTTCTATGAAATTCCCTCCCATTCTTCTGAACTTCAGTGAATATTGGGCTAACTCCTCCCTTATGTCACTTATGCCAACCCAGGAATCAGTCCAGTAAAGAGGATACGATGAGTATAATTAAAACTCCTACCCTTCAATGCTGAGGAGCAGAGAAGAAAGAGAAAGCAAAGGAGATAATTTTTTCTTGTGTAAGGGTGGTCTAACATTGGAGTTGCACTGCCCATTTTGCTGCTACTGGAGCCTGCCAGTTAATTGCAGTGTTCATGAGCATTTCCTTTCAACACACAATGTGGCTACCACAACATGAAACTGAGAAGGAAAACTTCCACCAGAACTGTGGAGGACTAATTGGGTGACATGATCGAGGTTGTCACATGTGTATTCTCCTTACTCTTACATTTGTTGAAATACTTCTTATTGCCATCTACTTCAATATTGATATGCTGAGTAAAAGGTTTGGAGGACTTCAAATCCTTGTGGATTTTCAATGCTGTATAATATGAAAGGACAAGGAAGGACTTGTCCCTCAGACCGTGCCAAGAATACCAAGTGTCAAAAATTCTCAAAGTGACCCACAGCAGTTTATTTAAAAACCATGTGAGAGAGTGTTTCATTTCTCATTATTTACAGCAAAATGTTGAATTTGTCCCATGTCCAAAGTTTCTCCAGAAATAGTGAACCGCTACCTAGCAGTAGCTCAATAATAAATCAGAATGCTGGCCCAGTTGTTCAAGGTTACTGCAACTGTTAACAGGATAGGATTGGATCGGGAGTAGTAATCTCTGCTAATGAGATGCACTGAATTTGTTGGATGGTAAAGGGTGGATATTGTCAGCTGTCCTTGCTAAAAGGAACAGTCTCTCACTCACAGGTAACGGATGATAAATGGGGACAGTTTCCATTCAATACCAGTGGAATAAATTAGGAAGATTAACCTTCCATTTCATTGAGATGAAGATAGGTGATAAATATTTATTTCTAATTGCATAAGTCAGGAGGATCCAAGCACTGTGAAAATTATAGAAGAAACAAACACCCATCAGTAATATAACAACAGAGCTCTGACAGCTCCCAGCTCCTTCCCTTTAATTGTAATGCAAGAAATCAGACTGTGTTTCTCTGTCATAGTGAATAAAAATGAGTTCAGTTGCAGATAACTAATCGGAAGCCTGCAAATGAAATCAATGTTATATGAGTGTTTAGTTTGTTGCTGTGTCTAAGTAAAGATAATAATTAAAAAAATTCTTTTTAGTTTGTTGCTGTGTCTAAGTAAAGATAATAATTTAAAAAATGCTTTATTTTTTTTCTGCCACAGTTGTTTTTCAGATTTCTAGCAACTGCACCAGTTAATCTGCGTCTGAATTATAATCAGCTCATTAATCTATTGGCCTGTCAGCAGAAGCTGGATCATTCACATAGGAGATTTGAAGGAGATTTTATTTTATTGTTTTTGGATGTCAGGTTCTAGCTCCATGTCATTGGCCAGGCTCAGACTGAGTAAACAAAAGAATGTTTTTTCAATCTATCAACAAATGTATATGTTTTACCGATACCACATCACTGGCCACATGCCCATTAGAATAAATATATCTGGAATGCTATGAACAATCTTGTCTCTGACCAGGCTCATATGTATGGACTGACATAATGGTGCAGCTCATAGAGCTGCTGCCTCACAGCTTCAGTGACCCAGGTTCAATCCCGACCCCCGGAGCTGTCTGAGTGGAGTTTGGACATTTTTCCTGTGGCTGGGTGGGTTTCCTCCCAGTGTTCCGGTTTCCTTCCACATTACAAAGATGTGCAAGTTAATTAGCCATTGTAAATTCCCCTAGTGTGTGATTGAGTGGTAGAATCTAGAGGCGTTGATGGAAATGTGGGAGAATAAAAGAAAATAGATGGTTGCTTGATGTTCAGCACAGACTCAGTCTGTGGGCTGAAAGGCCTGTTCCCATCCTGTATGATTCTGTGACTACAGTGTCTGCCCAGGAATGCAGTTTGTTCATCATCTTGTTTCATATATCTTGTGGCACTCTACTCCTTGTAATTTTCCCTCTCTCATTCTCCTGTCTCCACACCCCTCTATAAATATGTAGGTCTATGAGCTGCATAACAAAGTTGGTGGCAGTCTTTAAGATTGCTCATTACCCTGGCTTTGGCTGGGTTCATTATCTATCAAAATTCCATGGTTCTAAGTCTAACAGCAAGGCCAGGATTTTTGGTGCTTCACCCACCAACTTTGCAGCAGAATCAGGAAGGGACACATGGCCTGGGGGTTATGCCTTGTGAGACCCTGCCTCTAAACTTTCCATCAGAAGCAGCAGCTATTGCAGAATATTCAAATGATACACACAGATCCTTGTAGAGGAATATTTATGCATTTACCCAGGAGTTACAGGAATCTGTGGGTATCTATACATTGCTGTTTCCACTGTGTCTTTAACCAGCTTCGTTACTGTCTGTCATGCCATTTTTGCAAAACTGAATTCAGTTCCAGTACAACAAACATGGTCAGATATTCCTTAATTACGTTGGATGTATAATTAACATAACATTTTGAATATCACTCAAGATTAGCTGGAAGGCTGCCTGAAAGGATGGTGGAGGCATATTATAACTGTGAACTCCAGGGTGTTAGTAATTTTCCATTAGAATAAGTTACTGTATATACATAACAAGAGAGTATTTGTAGGACTGTGGGAAAGGGCAGGTGGGCAGAATCAATTTGCACAGATGGATCCAGCAAAGACGCAATGGGCCTTAAAATGTGTCCATTTTCTGGGTAACCAGGCTCCGTCTTCTCCAGTGGCATGTTGATGAGTATTTCCTTTCTCTTTCCTCAGTTTCTAGTTTTGTCCTCCTGTCAATCCATTTTGTTGCCATGATTAGTTTCTCTTTCTGTTTCCTGTTTCCTTTCCTCCAATTATCCTTTCCTTCCATTGCTTTCTGTTCCTTGTTTTCTTTCCCCCTTGGTGACTTTACTGTGCAGACATGTCCTTCGTGGCCTTAATCTTTTTCCTTGCAGAGTAGTTGCTTAATCTTCCCATAGATCCCAGAGTGCCTGGGGACAGTAATTAATACGCACAACCTTCATACACATCAGACTGGGACTTTGAGGAATGGACTCTGCTGACTGACCCCTCCAGTCCCACAGGTAAGTGTTGGGTTGGGTGGATTTTGATGTTTGTCGGCCAGACACTGCACTGTAATTTTCTGGGGGTAGAGAAAAAATAAGCTCTAAACCTCTGAATCGCATCTGCAGCTTTGAAATAGTATGTTTATGTATATATTGTCTTGTTTTTAATTGAGTAAAGATCTGAACACACTTAATATGGAAGCCAGTGAGAAATAAATAAGGGTATGTTTTAATATTCTGCAAATTACATGTAATATCAAGGCATTAAATGGTGTTGGGAATTCACAATAGCTTGTTTGTACGTTGAGTGAATGCTGGATATCCCAAAGCCATTAATGGCTACATCTTATAGTCTTAAAGCAGATAATCAGTCTAGATTGAACGCAGCATTTAGTGACCCACTGAACACCGCTTATAATGAAGTTTTTGGAAAGATTATCGTATTCACTTGTTTTACGTGAAAATGATGACGTAGATCAAAATCAAGAATTTGGGCAAAACAGGATTGGTTCATCACAATTACTGTGTGTATTAATTACGTATTTGCTGCAATAGCGTTTCTGTAGATTTTTCTTCTTTTCTATTAGATGTGGGTGTCGCTGCTCAGACTGACATTTAGTGCCCACCCCTAGTTGTTCCTGAACTTAGTGGCTTGTTGGTGACTTCAGAATGCAGTTAAGAGTTGTGTCGCTGAGGGTCTGGAGTCCCATATATGTCAGACCAAGTAAGGAGAGCCGATTTCCTTCCCTGAAGGACATTTATGAGCCAATAACAATCTAGTAATTTCATTTTCACTGTTAATGATACTAATCCTTTATTCCAGATTATTTAAAAATAATAAGCTGAATGGAATTCCCCAGCTACTGTTGGGGTCTGAATTCACATCTCATCGCTTCTCAGTCACTAGTAACATAACCACTTTGTTACTGCACCCCTGTCGTGTTATTTTACTGTGATATTTGTTGCACAATGCTGCTGTGTTATACTCAAGTTTTATGCTGCCCCACTGTGCTTAATTTCATCATTCTGTATTCTGCAATGCTACACAAGACTTGTAACACTCTACTCTGAGCTGTGTCATGGGAAGAGATTACTCGGCGGAAAAAGGAAAGGATTCAAGAATGTCCTCAGAACCTCCTTGAAGAAATACAGCATCCCCACTGACCCCCAGGAATCCTTATTCCATGACCATTCAAAATGGAGAAGGAGCACTGGGAATGATTTTGAGAACCTCAAGGCCATTTTTTGAAAGCACACAGAAGCTTCCCAAAATGGCAGAAGGAGCACAACGTCTCACAAACTGTCTGCCTTCCCACCCCATTGGTCACCACCTGCCCCATCTGTGGAAGAGTCTGGTTCCCACGTGGACCTCATCGGCCAGCTCAGAAGCCATAAAACCAGAGAGGATGGAAGTTGTCCTCAGTCCTAAGAAGAGAGGATTAATTGATCATGTCCTCAGTTATACAGTTGGTAGCTGAATTGCAGTTTTATATGGTCAGTAAGCCCAAAAATCTGTCAACTTTCCAATGTCTTCTTGCTATAAACTAAATGCCAAAATACCAGGCTAGAATCTAAATACACCAGGGCCAGATCTCACCTACTGCCTTCTGCGGGGTGCTTTTCAGGATGGAACTTCTAACTGCCTTACACTTGATTCTCTGCATCAGAGAGGACATGAGTTGGAGAACCTCCAGGCAGCAGGTTGTACGGCCTCATCTTGGACCTGCCACATCACATCTGAGGCACAAGCAGTTTCCATGGCCAGGCCTCATTACCACCCAGCCAGCTAGCAGTACAGTTTGCTAATGAGAATGGTCCATATATTGAGTGGTCCAGCAGAGGAACTCCACTAATAAAGAGGAAGGGCTCGTGAGCTCAGGGTAGCTCAAAATCAGTTCGAGCAAGCTTCCTGCAGCATCGTAGGCTGAGACGCAATGCATCCAATGGGGTCTCACTCAGCGTGATCTTGATTTGCTTTGGATAAGGCAGCCCCTCTTCACCTTTTTGATGCACTTTCCGAGGTGAGCAGGAACAGGTAACCAGTGCAGTGTTGTTATTTTAAACACAGTACTGCCTTGCAGCTGCCTGATACCAAAGAAGACAATACCAGTGTTCCCAAACAGGAAACCATGGATGAACTGGGAGATCCACTCCCTACTGAAGGAGAGGACTGCTGCACACAAATCTGGGGATCCTGATCTGTACAAGAAATCAAGGTGTGACCTTCGGAAAGCTATCAGGGATGCCAAGAGGCAATACCAACTCAAAATAAGAGTCCCTGACCAGCCGTCAGTTATGGCAGGGCTTACATGCCATAACAGGCTACAAGACGAAGTCGGGCTGCATAGCTAACAACAGCACATCCCCTCCTGATGAACTCAACGCATTCTATGTGCGTTTTGAGCAAAAGGGAAGTGGATTCTCACCATCCATCCTGACAGCCACCAACGCAGCTGAACCTGTGATCACAGTGGAGGACGTAAGATCAGTCTTCCGGAGAGTGAACACGAGGAAAGCACCTGGCCCAGATGGTGTCCCGGGCCGCGTGCTCAGATCTTGTGCTGATCAGCTGGCAGAAGTGTTTGTGGACATATTCAACCTCTCCCTGCTTCAATCTCAGGTTCCCTCCTGTTTCAAGAAGACCACTATCATCCCGGTACCAAAGAAAAGCAAGGTAACATGCCTCAATGACTACTGACCAGTGGCTCTGACATCCACCATCACGAAGTGCTTTGAGAGGTTGGTCATGGCACACATCAACTCCAGCCTACCAGACAACCTGGACCCATTGCAATTCGCCTATTGGCGAAACAGGTCTACAGCGGATGCCATCTCCCTGGCCCTACACTCAGCTCTGGAGCATCTGGACAGTAAAGACACATACGTTAGACTATTGTTTACTGACTACAGTTTTGCCTTCAATACAATAATTTCAAGCAAGCTTGTCACCATACTCCGAGATCTAGGACTCAACACCTCCCTCTGTAACTGGATCCTTGACTTTCTAACAAACAGACCGCAGTCAGTGAGGATAGGCAGCAATACCTCCGGCACGATTATTCTCAACACTAGTGCCCCACAAGGCTGCATCCTCAGCCCTCTACTCTACTCCCTATACACTCACGACTGTGTGGCCAGATTCTGCTCTAACTCCATCTACAAGTTTGCAGATGATACCACCGTTGTAGGCCATATCTCAAACGGTGATGAGTCGGAATACAGGAAGGAGATAGAGAGCTTAGTGGAATGGTGTCATGACAACAACCTTTCCCTCAATGTCAACAAAACAAAAGAGCTGGACATTGACTTCAGGAAAGGGGGCAGTGTACATGCACCTGTCTACATCAATGGTGCTGAGGTCAAGAGGTTTGAGAGCTTCAAGTTCCTGGGTGTGAACATCACCAACAGCCTGTCCTGGTCAAATCACGTAGATGCCACGGCCACGAAAGCTCACCAGCGCCTCTACTTCCTCAGGAGGCTAAAGAAATTTGGTTTGTCCCCTTTGACACATACCGGCTTTTACCGATGCACCATAGAAAGCATCCTATCTGGATGTATCACGGCTTGGTATGGCAACTGCTCTGCCCAGGACCACAAGAAACTGCAGAGAGTTGTGGACACAGCCCAGCGCATCACGGACACCAGCCTCCCCTCCTTGGACTCTGTCGTTACCTGTCGTTGTCTTGGTGTAGCAGCCAGCATAATCAAAGACCCCACTCACCTGGGACATTCTCCCTTCTCTCCTCTTCCATCGGGTAGAAGATATAGGTGCCTGAGGACATGTACCACCAGACTTAAGGACAGCTTCTACCCCACTGTGATAAGACTATTGAACAGTTCCCTTATACAATGAGATGGACTATGACCTCACGATCTACCTTGTTGTGACCTTGCACCTTATTGCACTGCACTTTTTCTGTAGCTGTGACACTTTACTCTGTACTGTTACTGTTATTACCTGTACTACATCAATGCACTTTGTACTAACTCAATGTAACTGCACTATGTAATGAATTGACCTGTACGATCAGTTTGTAAGACAAGCTTTTCACTGTACCTCGGTACAAGTGACAATAATAAACCAATACCAATACCAATAATAGGATGAATGAAAATAAGACCACAGGGAAGAAATTTGTCCTCAGTCTCCTGCACCTAACCCATGATAAAGTGTACATGTATATTACACTCTGCTTCCAACATTTGGTTGCATTGTAACCCTCACACATAAAATACAGAAAATGAACTTCTGGAAACAGCCAGCAGTTAGGAGGGCAAGTGATGTATTGGCGTGTATAGAACATAGAACAGTACAGCACAATACAGGCCCTTTGGCCCACAATGTTGTGCCGACCTTTAAACCTTGCCTAAGACTATCTAACCCCTTCCTCCCACATATCCCTCTATTTTATATTCATCCATATGCTTATCTGGCAATCTCTTGAACTTGACCAATGTACCTGCCTCCACCACCACCCCAGGCAGCGCATTCCATACCCCAACTACTCTCTGGGTAAAAAACCTTCCTCTGATATCTCCCTTGAACTTCCCACCCATTACTTTAAAGCCATGTTTGTGAATCCTGTTTGGGCAAAGTTGGCTGGCACACCTCCTATATTACAAGAGTAATTACAGAGGATGAAAGGTGATGTGGAAGTGTCTTTTTCCCTCCACCCTCTAATAATAGCCACTTGCCCATCTGAGTTCAGGAGCAGTCATATCAGAGTTGCTGCTTTACACCACAATTTCCTGTTGCTAGAAGCACTGAAACCCTCTCAGTGTTTTCTGTAATTTTGGGCAGCATACCAGACACTTGTTACCAGTGATAGTGAGAGAGAAGAAAGCATATTCTTTGCTTCTGGCTCACCCCTGCCCTTGACAATCTCATGTAGAAAGCAAAGGAACAGTATCTACTGTAATGTGAGATCATGGACCTGAAACATTACATCTGTTTCTTTCTTCACAGATGCTACCTGACCTGCTGAGTCTCTCCAGCATTTACATTTGTTTTGCACCAGTATCTACCTCTAGTTTAATTGAGTCAGACTGTAGACCAATATGGCTATTTTTTTTTATGAATATGTATGTGCTGAAGTGAAAAACTGGAAATCAATTTTGCGAGAAAATGTTTTGAATTACAGTGAATGTATCTCATCTCCAGAACAGTTTAGCTGATCAGAATATGCTGGTCGTAGTCTTATTAAATAGTGTGGGAGGATGAAAAGACAGCAGAAATCAATGGTAGGTTGATGAACTAAGGGGACTGGAGTACGAGAGTGAAGACGTCCTGCTGTCATTGTGCAGGACTTGGGTGTGTGCATTATATGAGGTCTGCTCTCCATGCCCAAGGAAGAATACATTTGCCTCACTGTCACTGCAGCACGGCTTCACTAGGCTGATTCCTGGGATACGGGGTTTGCCCTCTTTGGAAAGGCTGACTAGGATGATCCTTAATTCATTAGAATTTTGAAGAAAGACTGGAGATCTCACTGAAACATAAAAGATTCTGAGAAAGATTGAAAGGACTGATGCCAAGAATCTGGAGGGTTGAGGTGGGGGGAGGGAGGGGAGGATAAATTCTTTTACTCAGTGAACGTCTGGACAATAACAACTTCCATGCACACACTGTCTATACAATTTGCAAGGTGTCCCAAACAGCTTTCCAGGAGTAACAAACAATCTGCTAGAGGAAGACAGCAGGTCATGCAGCATTTGTGGGGGGAAAGGAACTGTAGACATTTCAAGTCAAAACTCTGCATCAGGTTTCAACCCAAAACGTCGACAATTCCTTTCCCACCAGCAGATGCTGCTCGACCCCCTGAGTTCCTCCAGCAGATTGTTTGTTGCTCCAGATTCCAGCATCTGCAGTTTCTTGTGTCTTTTTTTTTCCAGAAGTGTTACTGACAGACTAAATGCCATCTCAGTGTTATCCCTTCCCATGCTGGCCATATCTTTGCCTTTATGGTCCTTGTTGCTCCCCAGTTCTTTCTTGCTGTCTCTTGACATGTGCCACTTTTTCCTGCGTGAAAGGAACAGGTGTATCAGTGTGATCTATCTGGGTGATATGACTGTCATCGATGAATAGTTGCTGGTGTGTATGAACTATGAGGCATGTGTGAGGCTTATTGCAGTGTAAATATCTGAGGGTGAGGTAATGCATATGAATGGTAGGAGTGATGGAAGTGTAGATCAGAGGATGATGGGGTAGAATGATTTCAAACAATGGATGAGGCTGGTGCTGCAGCTGGTAGAATATACCAGCTGAATTCAACCTCATTGACCTTGTTAATTCATTAAACTTCTTCCCCTACTGCCCTGGCATCAATCTCCACCCTACCTCTTCCCACTAGCACTTGAGCACGGGCTGGGAGAGGCGTTCTCCCTATAGATCTTCCCTCCTTCATTCTCTCTCTGCTATTCAAGGTCTTAACTGAATTATATGAAAACCATGGTGAGCAACAAGAAGGATTTGCTTCTGAAGTGAGTCCCAACACCTACTCTAGCCACAACACACTTTCACTGAATAGGCTGTCTCCGGGTTCCACTTTTACAGATGTTCTTACGTCAATTTTGTCCATAAGTCTGAATTTACACATAAATCACTCGATATGGTAACCATACCTCCACAGTATTGTAATGTTGCATCAAAAATCATAAGACTAGTAAGAAAGAACTGGTAAGAAAGAAGAAAGTGCAAAAAGAGAGGAAACTAGCTCTGAGGCTTGTAGGAATGAACAAATGTACATATGTCAGAGTTTTGAATTTAATAATATTATGGGAGCTCATTCACATATGCAGGTGTCTGTAAGTCAGGCATCTGTAACCCAGGGATGCTTGCGATGCCGGGCCACCTGTTGATGTAGCCAATGAACAGTAGGGGGAGCTCTTACTCCACTCAGCAGCCATTTGAAACGACTTGCTGTATAAACCAAGAGTGGGCTGCAGTCAGAGAATTGGGGCAGGAGTTCACAAGATCGCAAGACAAGGGAGCAGAAGCAGGCCATTCGGCCCATCGACTCTGCTCCAAGGAAAAGGGAAGAAATGAGAAATGGGGCGGAGGAAGAAAAAAAAACTATTCTAATCCCAATTTCCAGCCTTATTCCCATATCCCTTGATACCCCAACTATTTAGATATCCATCTATCTCTTCCTTGAACGCCCCCAGTGATCTGGCCCTGGAGCTGATGGGAATGTGGGGAGAAAAAATAGGATTTGTGTAAATGGTTGCTTGATATTCAGTGCAGATTTAGTGGAGCGAAAGAGCTGTTTCTGTGCTATAGTGCTCTGTAACTATCAATAAAATATCTACACATTTATATTGTCATATTCTAATTTGCTTGCAGGGTGATAATAGCATAACTGCTTCCTGTAATTTTGTGGTTTGTGAATTATCCATTTCCTTGCTCCCAAACAGGATGTTTACCTGGATAGCAAAAGTTGCTCCTCAACCCCCTCAGCCAGTTAGGCATCTGGAGACTAGGCCTGAGGCTAAGGATGTGTCTCCACCTGCAGAGGAACAGGTAAGAGGCAGAGAACCATTGGCTGGCAACATTCCACATCGCATCGCATACCTTCTGTGATCCTTTGGTTCAAGTGTCTTCAACTCTGTTCTCCGATTAGTGTCATCACCCAACTGTGCCGATCCCTGGAGAATTGGCAGAATTGATTGACACCGAATGTGTGACTCGGGAGCGGCTATTCTTTCCAATGTAGGATTCATGCTCTCACCCTGTTTTTATCATTCAGTGACATTCCTTTCCCCTATCTATGTTGTACACAAGGATATCACCAGTCACTTCCTGTGTCACCCACGGCTGCTTCCCCTCCCAACTTCATTTCCTTCCATGTCCACCAAGCAAATCCACTCTCCCAAGTACTTTAAAATCTGAAGCCATTACTTCCTCTCATGCTAGCCGGTCCCCTGGAATAACCTCTCCTCTGCTCCTCCTGCACATCCTCTTCTCTGCTCCCTCATGCCAGGAACATACACTTGTATAACTATTTGAGCCAGACCCCGTAAGCCACTATCAGAACCTGCCCTCAACTGCTGAATCTGCTCTCCATCCCAGGGTCAATCTGGATACAGAGATAACCTTAGACTTATTTTCTCTGCTCACAAGATCACAAGACAAAGGAGCAGAAGTAGGCCATTTGGCCCATCAAGTCTGCTCCATGAGCTAAACTAATACTATTCCTATCTAGCCCCAATTTCTGGCCTTATCCCCATGTCCCTTGATACCTTGACTAATTAGATACCTATCAATCTCCTCCTTAAACACCGCCAATGATTGGGTCTCCACAGCTGTACGTGGCAAAGAATTCCATAATTTTTATTAAAAATTAATAAAAATTCCATAATTTTTACTGACCTGTGTAAGGAATTCATGGACATACCAATTAGGAGCATAAGTAGACTAATCAGCTTGCCCCACCATTCAATAAGATTATGGTTTATCTGAATGTAACCTCAGTTCTGCTTTTCTCCAATCCCAGTCACCCTTCACCCCCTTGCTTATCAAGTATCTACCTCCTCCTTAAAAATATTTGAAGACTTTGTTTCCCTAAAGGAAAATAGTTGCTAAAATTCACAGCCTTCTGAGAGAAGAGACTTCACCCCATTTCTGTCTTAAACAGGCATCCCCTTATTTCTGAACGGTGACCATGAGTTCTGGATTCTCCAACTACAGGAACATCCTCTCCACATCCACCCTATTAAAACCTCTCTGGTTCTGTATAATTCACGGACTTCACTTGTTGAAGTTGCGACCCGCTGTTTATTCTCCTCTGCTTCTTTCGTCCCTACTTTAGCCCCAGTCCATTGGACCTCACTGCAAAAAGATACCCAACAACAGCTCAGAAGCCATATCCTTCTTTTTCTTCCACTCTCATGCCTTCTTGGAGTTCACCATGTTCATGATACCTAGCACAAGCTCCTGATAACTAATTCCTGACCACCCATAGTTACCTGCTCTTACCCCTGAGGAACTGTCCCCCACTTCAGATCTGTTGCCATTACCCATCTCCTCAAAAACAAGCCTTGACCCCCTCCGCTTATGCAACCACTCCCAATCTCATTCAGCACCCCCCACCCAATCATCTATGACCTTCAACTTCCCTCTCCTCTCCAGGTTCTCATGCCCAATGGAGAATCCCATGTGGTAGCTCATCTTTCCCAAAACTCCTTTTCCTGGATGTGGGCACAGAGCAGGGGTGGTGGGAGGTGCCACCGAAAACTGCAGGTGGGGTTGCACCTTCTCCGGGCCTTTGGAAGGCCAAGATCCAGGAATCAGCAGCCACAACTGGGGCCTGACAAGTTGGGGTGGGTGCGGAATAAGAGGGATTGATCAGGAACCAACAGTCTGGAGGTAGGCTTTCAGACTGACATTTTCAGCAGAGGAGATCTCAGGAATCAGGGCAGTAGAGCAGGTCAGAGAGTCAGGTTGGTGCAGAGTGACAGATGGCTATGATCCTTTATCTGCAGGCATGCCAGTCTACCCTGCACTGGGAAGTTATCCCAGGTGTGACCAACCACAGGCAGAAGTAGTGCCGGGGCGTCAGGACAGCTCACGGCAGTCTTTCTTAACCTTCCTGAAATTCTTGGTGTGGCTTCTGTTCACCTCCAGCTTATCTCTCCACTATCTCCCAGCTGGTCTGCCCATACTTGTCCAGGTCTGTTCTCATCCATCCCCAACAACACTTCCTTTCCACAGCCACATCCTGACTTCAAAGCTAATGATGGATCTATCCCTTGCCCCTTCTTATTTCTCATCTGAGCCATATCCTTGTTTCCACATGTATCCAACAGATCTACCTCATCCCTGCCCCTGCATCATCTGGCCCAATGCTGTATGAGCAGAAGTTTCCTCCAGCAAAATACTTGTGGCAAATCAAAGTCATTGTTCTTGGTCTCCACTAAATGCCCATTCCCCAGCCGTGGACTCCATCCCTCTCCCGACCAAATCTTTGAAAATGCACCATCAGATTCGCAACCTTGATGTGATATTGGCCCTGGGATGAGCTTTGGACTTTGTGTTCAAACTAACTCCAAGACCACCCATTTCCACCCATGGAAATATAAACACAGAAACATAGAATATAGTAGGAGTAGGCCATTGGGCATTTCGAGTCTGTTCTGTCGTTCGATATGACCATGTCTTATCTCCAGTTTCAGTACACTTTTCCCGCTTTCTCCCCATTTTCCTTGATCTTGTTAGCCTTTAGAACTCTCCTCTTTCATGAATATATTTAATGATTTGCCCTCAACTACTTTCATAGAGAATTCCGCAGGTTTCCCACTCTTTGGGTGAAGAAATCTCTCCTTTCTTCTGTCCTAAGTGAGTTATCCCATCTCCTTAGGCTGTGATCTCTGGTTCTAGACTCCCCACCATTGAGAATATCCTTGTGTCTAGTCCCATCAGGATTTTAACAAATTTCAATGAGGTCCCTCTCATTCTTCTAAATTCCAGTGAATGTAAGCCCAAACATCCCAATTTCTCTTCACACATCTGCCCTTCCATCTCAGGAATCATCTGGTGAATGAGTTTGCTGCACTCCCTCCAGAGCAAGAACATCCTTCCTTAGATAAAGTAGCTATGTCTTCAACTCCCAAACTCTAGCATTTCTTCCCTAAGCCTCTCTGCTTTTCTACCTCTCAGACATTCTTCTTTCATCAAGATTTGGCCATCCACTCTAATATATCCCGTTGTAGTTCAGTGTAACTGTTGGATGCTTTCCTGTGTTAAATAGTGTTATGAATTGCTATTTATGCAGCTCCCTGCTAACTGAATCAATGAAATTTTTCTGGACAACTTCTATCAGTAGCAAGTTTGACATTTAGTTTGTGTCAGCTAAAGGCACTTTGGACCAAATCTTTACTATTGGTGGATGAGGTAATGGTACCTTCCCTGCATCTTACAGTTTCATTAGCTGTCATACGGTCTAGACGAATAATCAGGAAAAAAGTCAATTTGGGGTATGATTTCATTTAAAAAACTCTTCTGGAGTGCTCTTCTTATTCATTGTTGAAACAATTAGATTATCCCATCAGATGGGATTGAAGGATAACTCAATTCAAATGAGATTACAAATTATGCAAACTATTTTCAGATGGGACTAACTGTTTTCTGCCACTCCTACTGAGACTGAGAACATGTTGGCCACCTGCTCAATAGAAGTGACAGATATCTGTGTCCGTTATGTTCTTCAATCATGCTTTGTGTTGCAGTTCATTTTTTGCAGTTTGTATAAAATCTGTGTAATGTTAATTTTGAATTAGGTCTTAAAATATGAGTCTAAAGTTGGTTTAAATTTCAATTAAATCCTAAGCAGTTGTCTGTTTTATTTCCAACAGAAAACAGTGGAAGCCGAAAAACCTAAAAATGAAGCAGGTGAGTTCATTTATTATGTATTAAATATAATGAATAACGTCCTATTGATACTGTACTGTGAAATGCTACTGATATACTCAGATTATCTCGCTGATGAAGTAAAGTGGAGCTGAACTAATATTATAAGACAGCCCATATAGAGCACAAAAACCCTCATCACATCAGTAAGGATAATCCTCTCTCTGTGAATCCTATTAAATTCCAAACCTCTTGTTATCCATTGCACTCCTGTTGCTTTTATGATGAAGCTAGAGGTGAACGGAACTAAATGGCCGAGAAATTCATTTGCACAACTCCAAAAGAAGTGCTGTGCAGTTGGTAACTGACTTCACCCAGAGTGGAGCAATTTTTTACACATTCCTGGCATCATAGTATCTGTTAGGAAATTTGGCTTCTGACTTGTCCGTAGGATTTTCTTTGCCCTTGCACTTCATTCTTGTCATAAAACTCCCCAAATGATGTCAACTGTAGTGCAACATGCAAAGTGTATCTGCAGTGAGATGTTCAACCTCACTAGTTTGAAGAGCAACAGTTCTTCAACTCACTGAGCAACCATTAACTCTGAAACAGCATTCAAAGGGCCAGTGAGAAAACTGCATTCTTTGTCTTCACTAAGATGTCTGACCTCTTACAACCCAAAATACAGACTCTCACATGTGCCTGGACTGCTTTCCCCATGGAGGTCAAAGTCAGGGTCACTCTCAGCCACCTAATTCCATGATCATTCAGCTTCCTAATCTCTGTTACCTCTCACAGTTTGCTGCTCCCTGCTGTATTAGGGAAGTCACCCAAACTCCATACTAAAACAATAGAGACTCCATCTATCTTTTCTTCACCCCACAGTAGCAGGCAAAGTGGGCACAGGCATTTTCCTGCATTGCAGGTTCTTCAAAGTGTGGGGCTTCTTAGGCTGCATTCATGTAGTATTTCCTAGCAGAGACCTCCCTGGCAACCAGTCAGGAGACCCCGCCTGTAACCTTGGAGGTCTTTGTGTCCCACTCCCCCAATGAATGCACCAAGGCCACTCCTCCTGTGAGTTCTGTTCTTGTCCAAATCATTGTTTAGGGATGGTATGAACTTCATTAGAAAGACAGAGATTAATCAAAGACAGTCAGCAGGGATTTGTTTAGGGGAAAGTTATGAATTCTTTGAGGAGGAACAAGAAGGGTCAATGAGGGCAGTGTATTTATTAGATTTTAGCAAGGCTCCTACATGGCAGATTGGTCAAAAAAGTAAAACCCACAGGATCCAAGGGAGAGAGGCAACTAGGATCCAAAACTGGCCCAGTGACAGTAAGCAACAGGTAATAGTTGATTGGAAGGCTGTAAGTCCCACAAGGCTTGGTACTTGGTCCTTTGCTTTTTGTAAGATATATTTTAATGATTTATATTTAAAAATGAGGGCATAATAAAGAATTTTGCAAACAGTGAGGTGGAAAACTTTAGACTGCAAGAAGATATAAGTAGGTGGTCTGGTCAATTGGGCCGTAAAGTGGCAAATAGAATTCAATCCAGAGAAGTGTGAGTAGTGCATTTGGGGAGGTGCAACAAGGCAAGGGAAGGCATAATAAATGGGAGAATATTGCACAGTGAGGAGGAACAAAGGGACCTTGGAGTACATTTTCACAGATGTTTGAAGGTAGTAGGACAGGTCAATAAGGTGCTTAAAAGGCATTTGAGATGCTTTTCTTTATTAGTTGAGTGGTGAGTATTGGAGCAGGGAGGTAATCCTAGAACTGTGTACAATACTAGTTGAGACACAGCTTGAGCACTATGCACAGTTCAAGTCACCACATCGCAGGGAAGTTGTGATTGCATTGAACAGGGTGCAAGGGAAATTTATGAGGATTTTGCCAGGACTGGAAAACTGTAGTTATGAGGAAGGATTGCATAAACTGGGGTTGTTTCTTTGGAACTACAGAGGCTGTGGAGGAGAGATTTGATTCAAGTGTTTAAAATATGAATAGCCTAGAGACAATAAATAGGAAGGATTTATTTCCCTTAACAGAGGGGTCAAAAACCAGGGGGCATGAATTTAAATAATTGGTGGAAGGGTGAGAGGGAAGATGAGGAACAATGTTTTCACCCTGAAGGTGGCTGAGGTCTGGAACCCATTGTCTGAAAGGGTGGGAAGAGCAAAAGCCCTCATCACATTTAAACAGTACTTGAATGTGCACTGGAAAATGTGATCTGCAGGGCTATATACCTAATGCTGGAAATGGGGTTAGATTAGGTGGCACTTCTTCAACTAGCATGAACACAATGGGCCAAATGGCCTCTCTTTGATCCTATGGAGTTCTATTTTTAGTGAGGCTCACACAAGGAGTAATGTTCCACATTCCCTTCATCAGTCAGTTGTTATTCACTCACTCCCCTGGTTATAAACCTCTTCTCCTCACTGTTGTTTTGCCCCTCAGCCAGTTGGCCTTGTTGTCTATAATCTGTTATGTCCCACTCCAAGTGGATGCTTTTAATTGAGACAATCACCCCGTTCCCCAGTTGTTCAGATTTCCCCCTTTATTGATCCCTCCATTTTTCAATCATTCCCACTAGTTTGACCTTTGCTGAGCAGCTTGAAATAGTAAAGATTATTCAGCCCAAGGCAAAGTATCATCAGGGAAATTGGGATGTTTTTGTGGCTAGTCGTGAAGAGTCTGTTAGCAGAGGAAAAGATAAATATTAGTGAGCACAAAGAGTTCACCTAATCAAAAAATGTGAAACATTGATTCAAAAATATCCCCAATCAGCATCTGTCCCTCCACAGCTCTACAATTAATTAAAAAAAATTCTCCTGACTCACTGGCAATACACCAATGATTAAGTTAGTTATAAATACATTTACTATCACTAGAATATTGTGTAGCCCTTTTCTATTTGTCATTTTATATATTTCATTAGTAAATTGTATTGCAATTCTTCAAATTAAGCTCTTCTTTATTCAATTAATTCTGAACAATTGTCTTTTAATTGTTCTTTTTACTCAATTCATAAACTCCTAGTAATTTAACTGAAATGATAGCTACTCTAATTCATCGAAAACATTTACCAGTACACATGCATAACAAGTAAATGCCGAATCCTGTTACATGCTTTCTTCATTTTTGCCGTACCTTTTATTACATCAGCCTTAAGGGTATGCTCAAAGAGTATCTACTGCACTGTGAAATTAGAGACTAAGCAAAATATTGTTCTTTCTCTTATCCCAATCTAATTTGAGATGTTTCCATTGTAGGTGACTGTTCTAATGCAGGAGGAAGACAGGATGAGGCTGACCAGACTGCAGTATCCACTGCAGTCACCAGGTACTAGCCACAACTTCCTTTGAGACAAGGTGTTTTCTGGCAATATTTTGGCAATATGTTTTGTAGACTTTCAAAAGGCCTTCGATAAGGTGCCTCACAAGAGACTGATTAATAAGATGAGAGGTCATGGAATTATGGGCAGGGTAGCAAAATGGGTGGAGAATTGGCTGGTTGGCAGGAAGCAAAGGGTGGAAATAAAAGGATCTCGTTCTGGTTGGTTACCGGTTACTAGTGGTGTGCCGCAGGGGTCGGTGTTGGGGCCTCTC
This sequence comes from Pristis pectinata, assembly GCF_009764475.1. Taxonomy (NCBI): domain Eukaryota; kingdom Metazoa; phylum Chordata; class Chondrichthyes; order Rhinopristiformes; family Pristidae; genus Pristis; species Pristis pectinata. Next base: position 43,571,633 of record NC_067417.1, read on the forward strand.
CTTTTTACTTTGTACATCAATGATTTGGATGATGGAATAAATGGTTGTGTGGCTAAGTTTGCGGATGACACCAAGATTAGTGGAGGAGTAGGGAGCATAGAGGAAATAGAAAGAATGCAGAGGGACCTAGACAGTTTAGGAGAATGGGCAAGGGAATGGCAGATGAGATTCAATGTTGAGAAATGTGCAGTTGTACACTTTGGAAGTAGAAATAAGCGGGTAGATTATTATCCAGAAGGAGAGAAGATTGATAGTGCGGTAGTACAAAGGGACTTGGGGGTACTCATACAAGATACCTTAAAAGTTAACCACCAGGTTGGATCGGTGGTTAAGAAAGCGAATGCTATGTTGGCATTCATCTCGAGAGGTATAGTGTATAAAAGTAAGGAAGTGTTGATGAGGCTCTACGGGGCGCTAGTGAGGCCTCATTTGGAATACTGTGCGCAGTTTTGGGCCCCACATCTTAGGAAGGATGTGCTGACGTTGGAGAGGGTTCAGAGGAGATTTACGAGAATGATTCCAGGAATGAAAGGGCTTAAGTATGATGAGCGTTTGTCGGCTCTTGGACTGTACTCGCTGGAGTACAGAAGGATGAGAGGGGACCTCGTAGCGACATTTAAAATGTTGACAGGTAAGGATAGAGTAGATGTGGCTAGGCTGTTTCCCTTGGTGGGCGTGTACAGGACCAGAGGGCACAATCTTAGAATTAGAGGGTACAGTTTCAAGACAGAGATGAGGAGAAGTTTCTTTACCCAGAGGGTGGTGAAATTGTGGAACTCCTTGCCACGCACAGCAGTGGAGGCCAGATCAGTGGGGGTATTCAAGGAGGAGATAGACAGATATCTAAATAGTCAGGGTATCAAGGGATATGGGGATAAGGCTGGCAAATGGGATTAGAATAGTTTTTTTTTTCTTCTTCTTTTTTTCCCACCCCATTTCTTTTTCCCTTTTCCTTGGAGCAGACTCGATGGGCCGAATGGCCTGCTTCTGCTCCCTTATCTTGTGATCTTGTGATCTTGTAGTGAACGTTCTACCATCATATGGAAGGGGCTGAATTCTCACATAAGATCATTTTCCATAGCATCACAGTAACTTGTTTCTTCTGTGCAGGTCAGCATTCCCATCTCTGGAATCATGCACTGTTTATAGATTAAAGCTGACCCTGCTGTATGAACCTAGCATGGGAAGTAACCTAACTCTCCTTGTATCAGTGGCCCTGTTGCTGCTCTTGCATTCTGTAGGTTCAGACACACAACCAGATTTTGTAGTGTTGTTCTTATTAGGACCAGTGACAAAGTCTTCTCACTCATTCTGTTGGATTCTTCTGGCTAGAGTCAGTGGACGTTCGCTGGCCACACTTAGTAGCATCATTGTGAGTGGGGTTAATGATATCTATCTATCTATCTATCTATCTATCTATCTATCTATCTATCTATCTATCTATCTATCTATCTATCTATCTATCTATCTATCTATCTATCTATCTATCTATCTATCTCACACACACACTCACTTCCCTCTTTCTCTCTCACTTCTCTCTCTCTTTCCATCTCTCTCTCAAGCTATCCATCTCACTTTTCTCTCTCTCCCTCTCCCTCTCCTCACTCCATCTGCCTTTGGGCAATGGCTGCATTTTCCACCAATCTAGATTGCCTTGCATGGTTTGTTGACATTACTCTTCCACTATTAACAAGTATCATCCTAAGTCTAATATTTGTCCCCAGGCTTTCATGATTGAAGTGAAACAAGAGTGGTAATGACTTTTTGTAAAATACAGTGGAGCTTGTTTTTCCACCAAGCTAACTCTGACTGCCGCCATTAATATGTTTTGAATATTTTGTTGCAGTTCTGGGGGTGGAGTCCTGGTCTGGATTGCACAAAATATGAGCAGACTTGTCCCACTGCATATTGATAGCCCAAGACTTCCTAAAGGTGCGCAGGATTCTGAGAAGAATGCAGAAGTAAGCCTCTCCATTTAAACTATTACCACTATATAGGTTAGTTTGCTTAAAATGCATTTTATTTTTATGTAAGCATTCTCTACAACGTATTGACTATTCCAAACATTTCGAACCTATGCCAACTTGCACTGTTCCACTTAACCATCACATATGTGTTCACTGATCTACTTTGGTTCCTAAACAATGGCTCAATCTGAATATTCTCATCATTTCCTGCTAAGGTGTTCTCTATCTCTGTACCGTAATGTCCATCAGTCCTACAATCCTTTGAGATCTCTTGCATATCTTGTTTTTACCAAGTCTTCCATTGGTGGGTGGCCATGCTTTTGGTTGCCCCAACCCCAACCTACAGAATTCCTTCCCTTAACCTCTCCACCTCTCTATACCTGCCTCCTCCTCCTTTAAGTCTCTGCACTCCTTAAAACCTACCTCTATAATCAAGCATTGGTCACCTGCAGCAATATTTTTGATGCCTTATTTTGTCTGCTTTTGACCTTGTGAAGAATCATAAAACATTTAAAGACACTGTATGAATGAAGTTTGTTGGATTCTGTACAACATGCACGTTCATAAGATGGGGTTCAAAAACTGAATTCTATCTTTATGTTAGAATTGTTAACAATATGGAGAATTGTCATTGGAACGTCAGACTAGAAGAATAGCAGACTGGAGATGTATGCAAAAGAGAAGGAAATGATGTGTAAGGCAATATTACATTGGAATTACGTTTAATAGGAGTTGGAATGTTTTACTGGAATACCTTGCAATTAGGCAGGTAAATGGGACATTGGAATTTTATACAATGAGGGAGGGGAGTGGGACACTGGATTGATAAATGAAGAAAGTGAAGAATATAAGTTAGAATATTATACAGTAAAGAAGTTAATGGTATATTTGAAATGGACAAATGTCCAGATTCTAAAATTCTATGTAATAGAGGGATGGATGTGATTGTGAAAATCTGTACAATAAGGGAATAGACTTTGGGATTTAAAAGTGAGTTACGTTGCTTTGGAATTCTATGCCTGTCCAGGCCTGTCTTTGTCCATATTCTACCCTGCTTGTATGATTCTGAATCACCAATATTTATCTATTTCTTTTTTTTTTCACCCTCCATCTAAATATGGATTCACTGAAACAGAATAAGGAAAAAGAACCAAGCGGAGGTAAATATTTATCTTAAATTGGGCCCGACTGGTTCACGGAGAACATTTGATTTACTCAGATTTCACTCTCAGAAACCTAAACAAGAGCTGTGGAGATAGAACTAGATTTCTGAATGTGACTGCATGATTGAATTAAAGTCCACAAGATGATAGAAATTATGCTCTTGAAATCCATGTTGCGTTACATTAAAGCTAACCATTCCGTGGTATTTAAACATTACACAATGGATCCAAGCCAGTCAGTTCAATTAGATTGTTGTAATAATATAAGAACAGAAGAAACAGCAGCAGGAGTGGGCTATTTGGCCCCTTGAGCATGTTCTGCCATTCAGTAAGATCCAGTGCCTTGTTCACTTTCCAGCTTTGTCCCCACATCCTCTGATTCTGTCTCCAGAAACCTCTCACTCTAGGCCTTGAATATCAACAACTGAGCCTCCACCTTCTTCTGGGGTAGAATTCGAAAGATTCATAACCCTCTGTTCAGCGTATTGAAACAAATTCCCATAATATAAGAACATAACAAGTAGGATCAGAAGTCAGCCCACTCAGTGTCTTGTGTCCACACAACCACTCTGTAAGATTGTGGTCCATCTTTTACTTCAGCCCCATTTTCCTGCACTAATCCCATGTCCCATGATTCCCTTAATATCTAAAAATCTATCAATCTCTGCCTTGAATACACACAGCAACTGAGCCTCCACAGACTTCCTTGGTAGTGTTCTGGATGGCTGGCCCCTTATTTTAAGACTCATTCTCCTGATTCTAGACATCCCATCCATGGGAAATATCATTTCCACATCAAATCTGTCAAGTCTCTTAAATATTTATACTTTTCAACAAGAACATCTGTCATGCTTCCAAACACCAGAGCCTGCTTAGTCACTCTCACAGAGTAAACCTGCCATCCCAGGAATTAACCTAGTAAGCCTTCACTGCACCCCCTCTATCAAATGTATATCTTCCCATGGGTAGGGAGACCAGACCTGTACACAATATTTCTGGTGCAGTCTCACGAGGGCCCTATGTAATTGAAGCAAGACATCTCTATTCATATACTCAGATCCTTTTGCAATAAAAACCAACATACCTTTTGCCTTCCTAATTGTACATTAACTTTCAGAGTTTCTGAGAATTCTCATTATGTTGCAAATGAGTGAAGGAGAAAATAACATTTCCACTACCTGACTCGTTACTGTGAATCCTCTCAATAAGGAGGCTGCAAATATCCACCAGTTAGACCTCACAGTCCAGATTCACAATTCATGCTATCCCTTTCTTCAGGGGAGAAGTTTTGCTGCATTTATCTCAGCTTCTAACAATGTGAAATTTTGTCCATAAGTCTTGAGTTTTAGAACAGCTACAAAATTTAGACAAATAGGTGTTTGTTCTTCACTCTTTCCGTCCTCAACTCTCTCCCTCCTCTTCAAGGCATCGAGCTTTGTGATACATTTCCAGAGGCACTAGATGCTTTTAATGCATACCCTTCACAAAATGTCTTGTGTGTTCATGGATTGGAAAACTATATTTCACGGTGTGGGCAGAACTTGATCCTGCTAATGCCAACATTAACACAGTTGTATTTTCCACCTGGAGTAGCTGATTAGCAATCAGAAGTGAGGGCCCTGGATGATCGTTTTCCCCTTCTCCAACTCAGTGCCAAGAGTTCTTCAGTAGACTTATTTTTGTTGACAGAGTCCACACCACCTCAACCAGCTCCGACTCCAGCTCCTGCTCTGACTCCGACTCCGACTCCAGCTCCGGCTCCAACTCTAGCTCCGGCTCCAGTTCCAGAGAAAGCTCCAGATCCGGTTTTAGTGAGTGCTCCAGTTCCAGAGACCCAATCATCAAGTCAACCATCTGTTGGAGAAGCCCCATCTGACCAGCATCAGCAGTAAGCTTGCTGTCATAAAAAAAAACTTTGGTTGTTAGGCTGCTCAACTCTTTGGAATGGAGTTCTTTGCACATTAAAGCTCAATAGCTCAGTAACCATGTCTCGCGTTTCGAATTACCACCGAACCAAACTCACCGTCACTTTGCTGCAAGACAAACAACATTATGCCTGCAAAACACTGTCTTGGGCAGAAGAATGAGATGCACGAGAAATCAATACTGCTATTGTAAAGGGCTCACTGGGTGGGGAGGTAGAAATGGATCAGTGGGCGGCAGAGTGGGCTGCAGTTAGCACTGCAGCCTCACAGCTCCAGCAACTAGGGTTTGATCCTGACCACAGGTGCTGTCTGTGTGGAGAATTGCACACTCTCCCTGTGCCCATGTGGTTTTCCATCAAGCTCTCCATTTTCCTTCAATATCCCAAAAGGCATGTTGGTAGGTTAATTGGCTATGGTAAGTTGCCCCTAGTTTAATGTAGTAAAAGAATCAAAGGGGATTTGATAACTATTGCAAAGGAGAATAAATACGTTGCTACAGAGAAATAAGGAGAGAGGGAATTGATTTATTGTGAATTGGCATAGACATTATGAGCTGTATGGTCACCTTCTGTGCTGTGGAAAGTAAGTGAGTGTGCCATAGTCGATAGGAACAAATCTAAGCTTTTACACAGTATTTGAACAGGAGTCAGTCATTAACATTTCAAGTACATTCCACAATTTAATCAAGTCACTCAACTCCATCCACTCCTCTAGATCTATGCCCCTTGGTATCCGTAGCTACTAAAAATCTATCAGCCCCAGTCACGGAAATTTCATTTGATCCACAAGCTACAAACCTTTAGAGGATGGAGTTCCAGATTTCCTCCACCCCATTTGTGAAAAACTGTCTCCTGATTTAGCTCCTGAATGTATGACTCTAACTTTAAGATGATATCTCCATGGACTTCATAGTCCCACGGTGGGGATTGTTTCTCTAATCCTACTCTGTTGAATCCTTAAAATATTTTATCATCTCAGTTGGGTCACTCCCTGATCCCCATGTGTGCGATCTCCTATAATTTTTGCCATTTGGTAAACCTGAACATACATGTATTTTGGTTGTTCTTGTTTCCAACAGAAGCACGTAACATTTTGCTTATGATATGTGGAGCATAATGCAGGAAGAAGTCCACCCATCTTTTGTGTGCCGTTAATAATGTTCACATTGAAGATAGAAATGTATGATAATTTGATCCTCTTTGACTTGAAATGTTTAGACAGCTAATATTAACATTTGTCATTTTTAAGTTATTTTTCCAAAGCTAAGGCCATCTTTACAATAAGACAGGATCATCGGTAGCTATAGTCTTGCAACATGTCAAAGTAACATAGGCACCTATAAAAATGTAGACACCAACATGAAGCATTCATAAATTTCTTTCTTTTCCAATCTTTTTATTAATTTTCAAATTAATAAACATAACAGTAGTAATTATACACATGATACAAAGAGATTGGGATTACAATAATAACAGTTAACGTATACAGACACAAAGAGTAAAATGTGTAATCTGAACCTCCCAATCTCTTGATAATTGAGCATGAAAAAGATTTAAAAAGAAATTTGATTATATAAAAAAAGCCCAAACCAAAAAAAAGAACAATAACAAACCAAATAGTAATAATAAACAAAAACTGGGCTGTCGTATTTCATTGGTTAAGAGCATTATTATGTCATTAACTCCACTCCTCTACATTCGAATAGAAAGTTATTGAAAAGGATTCGGAAAAGGTCAGCTTACATCATATGAAAATGCTGAATAAATGGGCTCCAAGTTTCTTCCAATTTAACCGAAGGCTCAATAGTACCACTCCTAATTTTTTCTGAGTTTAAACATGTTATAGTTTGGGAAAACCATTGGAATGTAGTAGGAGGTTTAGGATCTTTCCATTTAAATAGAATGGATCTCCTGGCTATTAATGTAACAAATGCAATCATACGACAAGCTGAGGCAGATAAATGGCCAGAATCCATCATTGGTAACCCAAAAATTGCTGTAATAGGATGAGGTTGTAAATCGACTATCAATACCACTGAAATAATATCAAAAATGTCTTTCCAATATTTTTCCAAAAGAGGGCAGGACCAGAACATATGTGTCAGGGAAGCCACCTCAGAATTACATCTATCACAGATAGGATTTATATGGTTATAAAAATGAGCTAACTTATCCTTAGACATATGGGTCCTATGAACCACCTTAAACTGTATCAAAGAATGTCTGGCACACATTGAAGAGGTATTAACTAATTGGAGAATTTTCTTCCATGTCTCTATAGGTAAAAGTATCTGAAGTTCTCTTTCCCATTCATTCTTAATTTTATCAGATATCCCTAAATGTGTTTTCGTAATCAGATCATAAATTATTGCTATCAAGCCCTTCTGATAAGGGTGAATATAAATTTAAAACAGAGGATTATTAATAGTTTTCTCAAGCTCTGATAGTTAATTTTCAATTATTTTTTCTCATCTTCCGCTCTCCCCAGTTGGCTGTATCTTGATCCAGTGCTCTCTTGATTGCAGCATTTTCTCCTCTGTTTCCTCTTGTTCTGCCTTCTTCTTGCACTCATTCCTGCTGTTGCCAACATGCCAAAATATGCCACCATGTCCTTCTCTGCTCTCTCCTTTTTTATGACTTTTACCCTCAGCCAGCACATGCAGCTACCTTGCCCATTGATGAGGCCACCTGGTAGCGAAGACAGGGAAGTATTTTAAAATGGTGGTGTGCTTTTTCTTGCAGGGACAAGGGCAGAGGAGGTGGAGTGCTCACTTGGTTTGTGCGAGGACTCAAAGAGGTATTGCCACAACCTGAAAAAAAACCTAAACCAACTGATGCTGCTGAGGTGACCGCTGCTCTCCAGGTGACGAAGGAGGTGTGTACATCCACACACCATGTGGTTGGCTGTGTGCGAGTGAGCGAGCGGGCTGACTGAAGCTATGCATTGAGAGCAAATGCCACTGCTGTGTGATGAATACTGCTGGAGACAAAGTATAGCGATACACGTTACACTATAAATCAAGTAATCTGGCATTTATATTAGGGACCCTATAGAAGTACAACACTGAACCTTAATTCTCCCTCCTTTCAAGCACTGGAAGTAGTCGGCATCAAGAACAGATTAGGGTAGCTCCAGGTTTATATTCCATAGCTTCAAAGACAGATTTACAATTTTCTCTAAACTGAAAACAAACAATAAGAAAAACCTTACTCTTTCTCTTATGGCTCAGAAGGAAGCCATTTGGCTAATCCTAGCTCCCAGGAGAGCAATCCCACTAATCCACTGCCCTTTTCTTACTTCCCTGCGCCCCTGCAATTTCTCTCTCTCACACATGCCCATTAACTCACTTTTGATTCTTTTCGCCATTAACCTACATTAAGGGGTAATTTGCAGTACCCAGTTCACAGAGGGTGGAGCTAATTTCCCAATGTCTGCTATGCGCACACAAACAATCCATTTTGAGCTAAAATAACTGCGGCATGGCACAGCTGAATCCCACAATAATATTTCCGTTCCTATGCCTTTTTCCTTTTTAATAATGTATCAGGAATATTATATGTGTCAGTGGAACTCTCAGCAATATGGTCACCAGCTTCATTTCTGAAACTAATTATGTTATATTCTGTAGGTATCATGAGAAAATGTCTGTATTTTTTGATAATCTTTAGCAAAATATTTCATTTTCTGATCCAGGAACCTGCAAATCCACAGAAAGAAGAACCACCCATTGAAACAAGTGAGTTCATGGAAATTAGTTTGTTGTTGTTATGATCTTATTGTTGCTCATTGTTACAGCAGTTTATTCAGCAAAGATTCAGAAATTACACAGGGGTTCTTGCATTCTTGACAGGGTGATTGCATAGCAACTATATTAGACAAAGAGTTTTTAATTTTCTGCATGAACAATAGACCTAATCTTGTTTGACTGCCGTGTTTCCACAGTTCATTATTCCAACTTTCCTTTGATGAGATTGACGCATAGGTCAGCATAGATAGAAACAGAGAAAATAGGAGCAGTAGGCCATTTGGCATTTGAGCCCTCTCCATCATTCAATATTATCATGGCTGATTATCCACTTCAGATATCAAGTCAAAGCGTTATATCGCATGGAAAGAGGCCCTTCAGCCCAACTTGTCTGTGTCGACCAAGATGTCTCTCCGAGCCAATCCCATTTGCCGGTGTTTGGCCCATAACCCTCTAAACCTTTTCTATCCATGTACCTGTCCAAATGTCTTTTAAATGTTGTTATTGTACCTACCTCTGCCACTTCCTCTGGCAGCGCATTCCAAATACCTGCCACCGTCTGTGTGAAAAAGTTGCCCCTCAGGTCCCTTTTAAATCTTTCCCCTCTCACCTTAAATATATGTCCTCTAGTTTTAGACTACCCTACCCTCGGTAAAAGACTGCAACCATCCACCTTATCTATGCCCCTTATGGTTTTATACATCTCTATAAGGTTGCCCCTCCTAAGCTCCAGGTAAAAATGTCCCAGCCTATCCACCCTCTTGTTATAACTCAAGCCCTCCAATCCCAGTAACATCCTTGTGAATCTTTTCAGTATTCTGTTTCTGCTTTCTCTCCAGATCCCTTGATCCCATTAGCATTAAGAAATCTATCTATCTCTTTCTTGATGTATTTAATTGCTTGTCCTCATCTTCCTTCTGTGGTAGAAAATTTGATAGGTTCACCACCCTGTAGCTGAAGAATTTTCTCCTGATTTCAGTTCAATATGGCATGCCCCATATCCTGAGGTTATGACCCCTGTGGTTCTAATTCTCCAGCCATTGGGAACATCTTCTTAGTTTATCTAATCCTGCTAGAATTTTATATGTTTCTATGAGCTCCTCTCTTATTCTTCTAAATGCTGGTGAATATAAACTATGAACATGGCTGATCTTTTGCCTCATTGTTATTTTCACTTATTAACACAATATCCCTTGATGAAAAACATGATGATGCTGGATGAGGAGGGGAGAGCAGATCCACTGGGGTTTGGGTCAAAGGTAAGGAGAGAGAAGGGAAGAAAGGTAGAAAAAGAGAGGCTAGGAAAGGACAGAAGAAAAGAAGCATGGTGGGTGGGTGGGGGGGGGGGGGTGGTATTTGTGGGGAAGGGAGGTGGGGATTACCTAAAGTGAGGGAATTCCAGACCCAAAAGGGATAGGGTCACCCTTGTCCTCACATTTCATCCCACCAGCCTACGTATACAACACATCATTCTCTTCTACTTCCGCCATCTCCAACAGGACCCCACGACAAAGCATATCTTCCCCTCCCCACCCCTTTCTGCCTTTAGCAGGGACCGCTCTCTCTGCAATTCCCTCATTCACTCCTCCCCCCCCCCCATCCTGGTCCCACCCCAGGAACTTTCCACTGCCCCTGCCATAGGCACAACACCTGCCCTTACACCACCTCCATCACCTCCATCCAGGTACCCAAACAGTCCTTTCAGGTGAGACAGAGATTCACCTGCACCTCCCTTAATATCATCTACTGCATTTGGTGCTCCAAGAGTAGCCTCCTCTGCATTGGTGAGACCAACCGCAGACTAGGTAACCATTTTGCAGAACACCTGTGCTCTGTCCGTAACTGCAATCTGCATCTGCCCATTGCCAGTCACTTCAACTCCCCCTCCCACACTATCACTGATATGTCAGTCCTCAGCCTCCTCCACTGCCAGGAGAATTCCAAGCGCAAACTGGAGGAGCAGCACCTCATTTTTCATCTTGGAACCTTGCAGCCTAATGGCATGAATATTGAATTCTCCCACTTTAGGTAATCCCCACCCCCTTCCCCACAAACACACCCCCCCCACCTTGCTTCTTCTCTTCTTCCCTTTCCTAGCCTCCTTTTTTCTACCTTTTTTCCTCTCTCTCCTTACCTTTAACCCATCCCCCAGAGGATCTGCTCTCCCCTCCTCCCCCGCACCTGCCCATCACTGTCTCTTACCTGCATCTACCTATCACCACCTTGTGCCCACCCCGCCTCCCCTCTTTTGTCCACCTATCACTGCTCTGCTTTTCCCTCCTCTATATTGGCCTTCCCCTTTTCCTACCTTCAGTGCTGAAGAAGGGTCCTGACCCAAAACATTGATCACCTGCTTTTCTCCATGGATGCTGCCTGGCCTGCTGAGTTCCTTCAGCATCATAGTGTTGTTCACCTAGATTCCAGCATCTGCAGTCCTTTGTTTCTCTACAATATCCCTTGACACCTTTAATATTGCAGTGACTGTGGCTCCACAGCCCTCTTGGGTAGAGAATTCCTGAAGTTCACTACCCTCTGGGTGAAGAAAGGTCTCATCTCAGTCCTGAACGGCTGACCCCTTATTTTGAGATGAATGATTTCTTCAGGTTTGTTATTACCCCTGGAACAAATAACATGGATGAGCAAGATTGCTTGATACCAACAAATTCATCATCATCTTTACTACATCTCTTCATATTGCATATTAGTGCAGAAGAGGGTAACTAAGTGAAGAATGAAGAGACAAAATGGTACAGGCTGAAAAAGAGAGAGAGAGAGAGAGAGAGAGAGAGAGAGAGAGAGATCAGAAGGATGAAGAAAACACATCCTGAGTTAACAGCAGTTCGTATAATTTTCTCCATGTCCTAACTTACTCATCAGGCTTGGGAGGCAATTGATAGTGCTCAGTCACAACTAAGCATAACCAACTAGCAGCAGTTATGAAATAGCTTCCTGTAAAATTTCAGCCATTTGCCGACAACATGCCTCAATGGTGAGGTATTTTCCTTCACTGGCTCACTTGAAGCATAAGCAATGGCATGGACACACTGGGTGATTGGTCTACTTATTTGCTGTAAATGCCATGTGGTAGTACATCAGAAGTTTGAGTTGAGTTAATGTCATTGAGCCTTTTTCTTTATTATCAGAGCCTGAGCCAGAAATCAAACCCCAGCAAGAACCTGAAGTGAAGGGGGAAGATGTGGTAACTGAGACTTCTAAAGAGCCCACTGATCACCAGGCAGAACCCCAAGCAAACCCTACTCCCACCGGCCCAACTGTTGAAACACTTCGCTCATCTGCTAGTAGCAGCAGGTAAAGTATTACCCACATTTTTGGAAGAACCCTGTGCCATGTTAAATTGATTCAAAATGTCTTCTTTTATGTGGTGCAGTTTTAAAGCATTCACACCCAAAGTCAACAGCTCGATTGTTCCCAGTGAAATACTAAGGCAGTTGTAGCCTACAAGCCTGTGTTTCTCCCCACCTCCCTTTCTCTTCACCCCCATGAAATGCACCATCATGCTATACAATCTGAATACCAGTGACATCACTGTGGTTTTACACATAGATATACATATACCTATTTCACAAACTTCCCCAAAAAAGAAACAAACAAGCAAATCTTAAAGCAGAACTGCACCCTAAGAACTCAGACACTGATTTTCCATCCCTAAATCTCTTGCCTAATTGTCAATGTTCCAGTTACACTACATTAATATACAACAACAATACAGGCATGACATCACTCCACCTAAATAATCATCACACATAGGCACACACACTCCATAAATATATTTTTAACAGTCACTGTGAGCGCTTGATCTGAGCATATGATCTCAGCTAACAATTCAGTGAACCAAAAGGGAATCCAACATTGATCTTATATTTGTTATAGGAGAAGTTTGATCATTGTCCTAAATGTTTGTTCAGGTGGATGCAAGCAACCCCACTATCCTTGTTCAAAGAAGTCCAGGGAATTCTGCCAATGACCAGGCCAATATTTATCCCTGAATCAGGACCACCAAAAGAGATCAGTTGGTTGTTCATTTCATTGCACTTTACGGAATTTTGATGTATTCATTTTGGTTGGTTTCCTTTCCTGCAGAAATAACAGTGACTACATTTTAAAATTCATTTATTTGCTGTCGAGTGTTTGAGAATGTGTGAGGTGCTATCACATGGTAGATTATTCTTTTCTTTATGCGTACCTGTACTATGAGAAGACTCAAAAAGGGCTTCACCAAAAGGGCAGAAGCAGAGAAGTTGTTGGAGGTGCCCAAAAGTGTGGTTGATGGATCTTAAAAATTCAGGAAAATTCCAGGAAAATCCTCAAGGAGACACACAGTCAACAGATCCAGTAACAATGGTGGACCAGAGGAAGGAAAGTCAAAAGAGCAGAGAATGTGGCAGAACAAGACCATTTGGAGATCTTTAGATGAGGACAAGAGCTTTGAAATTGAAATGTCAGAGGACTCGGAACTAGTGGATTGGTGATTGAACCCTAGCTGAAGGGAGAAAACAGCAGTAGGTTTCTGGATTTACTGGAGTTTGTGCAATTAGATTTCAGAATGCCAACAAAGAACATTTTGGAAGAAGGTAGAGTCTGGAAATCTAAAAGATATGAATGAAAATTTCAGCAGTGAGCCAGGAGTAGGAAACGAGGTGGGATACTGGGAAGGTGGGAAGTAGTGATCTTGATGGAAACTGAGATGTTGGCTTTGATGTTTAATTTTGGGACACACATGGATTTGCATATAGGCTATTAGGTGAGATTTTCTGTTTCATCTGATTCTTCGTAAAAAGAGCCATTAGTCCTCAAAGTAAATTTTAGGAGCTAAATCCCTTTATGATATTTTACCTCACAACGATTTTAACCAAATGATTTGCAGCTTATTTGAATGGCTGAAACAGAGTCTGGAGAAAGTGGTTCCACAGCCGGTAGGGATCTCCGCGCCTGCAACAGCCAAAGTGGAAACTGAAGCAGCTCCAGAAAACAAGGTGGGTCCAATGGCTCCTGATTAAAATTCTTACAGTTGCTTAGAACTTGTTGACAAATAATTGTTTGTTAACTGTTCCAGTGTTTCTTGAAGGATTTAATTTTTTTGGGTGAATGACATGGTCTTTAATTTGGATTGTTTCTGGTACTTCTTCTGAAGAAACAGCATATGGATTTGAAAGCTCTGGTAGTATGCATTTAATGTCTTGCAAAGGACCTCGTTAACATCTCATATGTGTAATTACTTATATTGCTGATGGAATTTTGGGCTCAGCAAGATGAAAAATACCATCCAGTTGAAACGATAACTGCCTCTCTCCGCACAGATACTGCCTGACCTGCTGAATATTTTCAGTGTTTCCGGTTTTCATTTCTGATTTCCAGTTTTTTTGCTTTTCGAGAGATACTGTTGTGAGGAATCAGCATATACCTTCATCATGTTTTGCCAATTTCAAACAGGTCAAGTTATTAATATAAGGTTGGACACTTGGTTAAATCCCTTTAAACTGAATTGCCAAAGTACTTAGTGGTGTCTTATAGAGTTATCTCATCTGGAACAATTGAGCATGACATTTTCTTCCACTTGCCATGTTGATGCCTGCAAAACGTTTGATAATTTAGTGTGAATCACTTTCACATTGTGGATCTGTTGTCACTTGGAATTAGTTTGAGATTGTCAGAGACCAGTCCTCAATGAATTTCATCTTGTCTGTATGGATTAAATGTTATTCAAATTTATAAGAATCATGTAGTACTAGAAATTGTTTTACTACCTTTTAATGGTGTTAAAGGAGTGTTGTGCATCACTCTAACGCTGATTGTGAAAATTGCACGAAAACCAAGATTCACAGAACACCATTATGAGGGTTTCCCTGTGTAACTCTGCGCATTCAGCATAGTGCTTGCTATTGATCTATTGCAAGCTCTTCCAGCTGCCAGCATTTAACATAGCAGGTATAATCTCTGCAACCAGCTCTTACAGGCAACATCCTTCCAACACAAAGGAGTTAATAATGGATGGATGCTGAGGTGATGGGAAGAGCTAGGAAAGTGCTCTCAAGGGGTCGGAGGGATCTCGACTAGCTGGTGAAGAACAGTGTGTGCAATAGGCATGTTCTTTATATATGGGGGCCACAGATAGGAGCTTCAGGCCAGAGGTTGTTAGGGAGGTCTCTGTAAGACATGCATGCAGTCTGTGAGGGCCTTCAATTTGGGGAAGTTTGCAATGCAGGCAAAGCTCTATGCCTGCTCTTTCTGCTCCTGTGGACTGAAGGAAAAGTAGATGAAGTCTTCTCTCCCTAAACATGGAATCTGGGAGACCTCCCTATGACAGCAAACTTGGTAAGTGATAGCTATCAGCAGCCACAGCCTAGAATATCATCAGTTAGTGCAAACAGCAGAAATGAATTTAATTCCCAACAAGCTAACTTTCAAGATTGCTGAATTTTCTTCAACTCCAATGAAAAGTTATTGACCTGGATTACTAATTCTGTTCCCTTCTCCACAGATGTTGTACAGTTTGGTGAGTATTTCCCTCACCACGTTTGCTGCAGCAACAGAGAACTGAAGAGGTTGTTCTCATTACTGTTTGACCTAATCATGTAGATTCCTGTCATCTCTTTGGAGAAGTTCATGTTTTGTGCTTCTCCTTTAAAGGTTCCAGTGGAAGAGAAGGAGCCAGAGGTGAAGGTGACAGAGATTCAAGAGGAAGTGCCGAAAGCTGTCACCATCATAGAAGGTATTAAATGGATTGGCCTTCAATTTTATTAAAAAACACAAATAATTATTAGCTCTTTAGAAGGTCAGATGTAATCCCAAAATCCTCATTTTTGTTGCAATAATATTTGACCCAGTCCTGTCAACAATATCACCATTTCTCCAAATAAGTCTGCATTCCAGGTTAGGTCAAAGCTAAGTGAAGGTTTGTTGAATTATGTATTACATATTTGCAGAGCCGTGCAAAGGTGGAATCCAGATTTTATGGCCACATTATGCTAAGAACCTGAATTGAATGATGTTTGTGGGATGATTCTTTGCATCATTGGTACTGATTCAACCAATTCTTTATTTCACCAGTTGCTCCTGCAGAACCCACCCCAGATCCCATAGTGAAGGAAGAGAAGCAACCAACATCTGAGGCAATTGCTAAAACCAGGTATCAATGTATAAACAGCGGCTTGAAGCTTTTATAGAGTCTTGGCTCAGCTTGTAAAGGCACCAGTTAAGATGATCTCACTAAATCATTGGGGAGTATTCATTTGCTGATCAGGTGGTCTCTCTTTCACATGGTGACTCACACATCTTAATGGCACAGGGTTTTTAAGGCCAAGAACAGAAATTCCAACTATTTTGGCCCCTCTCCAGATTCTAGTTGGATCTGGAACAGATGTTCCAAAGAAGAGGCAGAATGCGGAGCTAGGGATAGGGATGGAGGTCAGGTTAGGGTGGGAGGAGTAGGTTCCGTAATCGAAATAAAATGCACTGTTCCATTTCCTGGAACAAAGGTACATAACACACTCTCAAAATTCAGCCATGTAGCCCTGTTCTTTGCTCACTACCATAAATATGAATATAGCTCTTTTTAACCAGAGCTGAAGACAATTCCGATTATCTGTGTGTTGAATTACACCACTCCAGAAATTCAGTCAGGTATTTCCAGTTGCAACTCTACCTTGATTTCACTGGTCATTTTGTTGCACAAGCGCGCATGTGACGACGCAGTGGCAGAGCAGTTAGACCTACTGCTGCACACCTCCAGCAACCTGACCTTGGGTCTGCCTGGAGTCTGTGACTGCGTGACTTTCCCCTGGATGCTCCAGCTTCCTCCCACATCCCAAAGGTGTGTGGAATGGTAGGTTAACTGGTTACGGTAAATTGTCCCTATTGTATGTGGGTGGCAGGAGAACTGGAAGTTGAGTGCACGTGAGAAAGAATAGGTTACAGGGAAATAAGTGGGAGAATGGGACCGTTGGGATTGCTATGAAATCAATGGGCCAAATGGTCTCCTTATATATTTTGTGGAAATATGTACTCGCATATTTTGTCTACAGCTAGGGCTCATTTTATTCTCCCATTATGGATCCTCACATTGTCTAACTTGTTTAACTTGTGCATAAAATTTCCTTTCTGACTGCTGTGTTTTCCATAAACCTACCTAATTTTCCAAATGGAATTATGAATAATTGTCCATCTTATCCTCGACTATTGAATTGAGTGTTACATTATATCTGAGCTGGTGAGCTGGATTAACACCAGATCTAAATCTGTAAATGATGTAAATGTAAAGGTGAAAGTTGGCACATGTTTGCTCCACCCCACCCCACTCATTCATACCCTATGTTCAGCTATTGTGATATTTTGTACTAGTGCAGAGATATGAGCAAATAAATGTAAGAGACTTATTATTTTTCTTTTTTTTCTTGCATCAGTGAGGATGATAAAAGGTAACAGTGTTGTATTAACTGTTTACATGTTTCACTGCTCATTCATGTGCCAGGCCTGATAAGTAGTGCCATTGAACAATAAAATTGCATGGTGTTACTTGGCAAATACAAGTCTTCACTTTTTCTTTCTGTCTGACAGAGTTGAGCCTTTTGAGTCATTCATTCTTTACACCATAGTAGTGCTGGAGACTAAATGTGGCTAAGGATTACTCCAGACCATACAAACCAACCTTCCACTTCTGATGTGATGCTAAAGGCGATATCTGAATGTTCATGATGGGCTCTCTCCTCAACTCTTCCAGGCTCCGTGTATACTCCTTGCATCGTTGTTGCTCAGATTTTGGATATAGATACTGTGTTGTGAACTCTGAGACCAGGAGAACTGTCATCCTTTGGGGTTTAAAGCAACACATAACCAAAAAATTGATGCCATTCCATATATTTTCTCCTTAGTACTTCTAGCATGTCTGCAGGAGCCCCACCTCCTATCCTTTCCACTGATTTTGAATGTTGTTGCTTCATCTTGTGTTAGGGACCATTATGAAATGAGGAAGCCCCATGATAGAGGGAGAAGCAAGGTGGAGGTGACCCAAAAGTATATCTTGTGGGATGGAGGAGAGATGCAGAGAAAGGGTAACTGGGAGAAGTCAGAAGGTGGGGGAGGGGCCTGTCTCGGAAAAGAAGAAATTGTGAGAGTAGGGCTTGGATGGGAGACTGAAATTTGCTCCACAATGAAACAGTCTGCTGATATTGGCTCCAGAACAGCACGGGTCCTGATCCCAGAACATTCAACTCTTCTGCTAGTGATTGTGGTGGATTTATTGCTTCCATGGGAGGGCAACTTAGTAACCTGGCATTGGAAGCACCTAGAACACCATGTATGAATATCCTGCTACCAGAAAATCCAGTATCTGTCTGTCACTGGGTTAGGGAAACAGATGAGGTCGACCTCTTAAGAAAATGACAACTTAGTTTTGGAAATCCATCCTGGCTCCATGCCTTTCCCTCCTGATGAACCCAGTTGCACCAGTCAGGACCAGCTTCATCTTTCTTGATGTACCAGCCATCAGATCTCTCTGGACTGTGAAACTAATGACCTTGGATCTGCTTTTCACCATTGATGTCATTGGTCATATGAGAATTTCCACCTTATGCAAGGCCAACTTGGCACACCCATGGCTAGTTTGCCAAACTGGGTTTAAAGATAATGCATGCTTTATATTAGCAAAGTGATGTTATTGGGTTAGTATGTAGAAGTCTTACATTCTGATCTGGAGACGCCAGATCAAATTCACCAAAGGAGTTAGGGAATTTAAGTTCAGTTGATTAATAAAAATCTGGAATAACAAGCTAGTATCAGTAATGGTGGCTATGAAACTATTACATTATTACAAAACTCTATACATTTACTCAGGTCCTTCTGGTGTAGACTACATTCCACATTTTCTCCTCAATTCCGGACCACCTGAGGATGAACAATAATTTCCAGCATTATCAGTGATATCCACATCTTGTGAACAAATAAACAAAATGAGAAAGAAGACCATGGCTGCTCAGTCCTGGATCAATTAGTGATGGACCTTTAGTGGATCTTGCTAGTGATGCTCTCATCCTGTAAATGAACAAATAAAAAGATTTGGGTTCTAAATCCAAGTCAATTTATTTCTATTTATTCCTATTGTTACTAACTATCTTAACATTTTTAATTATTCTGCTCCTCAGTGTCTTCAGTTGGCTAGTACAAGGTCTTGGGAAGGTTGTGCCACAACCGGTCACCAAATCCCAGTTACCAAAGGAGGTATGTTCTGAATTAAAGTGTTGATTGTGGGAGAATCAGGAAGCCAAGTCAGAATAAAAAAGACTTCAGAGCCTAGAAAATGGATGTCCCTGTCCTTTGGTGTGCTATATTTGTGCTGTGTACAATGCTAACATCCAATTAGATCTTTGGCAAAACTTATTGAAATTGGGTAAAAATACAATGAAAACACTTAATGGCAGTTTGTACATGGCGTCTTGCTTGAAAGTTTGTAACTGCCACATCATCGTCTGCTGGGAAGCATGTCAGATCTTAGAGGAACCCTCACTAGGGCAGCCTCAGATCTGCTGCATTAGAGTCCGCTATGGAGGCGTGGAGGAGGGACACAAAGATCTCCTCTGTGTGTGGGAGCAATGTCTCCAATACACGGTGATCAGTCCTGACCAAGTTCTCATATACTTTGTTACAACATAATAGGAGGCTACTTGACCTATCAAATCTATGCCTAACCATAACCCCAACTATTTCCCTATAACCTATCATCCCCCACATGCCCATCAACACCCCTGTTTGTTCCCCTGCCACCCACCTGTACTTGGGGCAATTTACAGTGACCAGCATGTCTTTGGGAATTTGGAGGAAACCAGAATACCCAGGGGAAACTCACATGGTCGCAGGGAGAATGTGCAAACTCCACACAAACAGCACCAGAGGTCAGGATTGAGCACAGGTTGTTGGATCTGTGTAGCACTACTGGCTGTACCACTATGCCACCTTATTTTCTGTTCCGTGAGGAATCCCACACTAGTGTGAGGTGTGGAATGATCAAGGGTACAAAGATGACCGTGTGTACTTCTGTTGTGATTTGTACAATAATTCTGCAAGGGCAATGGAGTAAACATTGATAAGATCTCCGTTATCCTGAGCATTGAACACTGAGGCTGACAGATGCTGTGTACAAGACATCAACATCATAATGCAGGACCCTTTAATTGGTGTCATGTTTCCAATCCCTGAGCAATATGCTTCCAGTTTTTGTGACTGTTTAATGAAGGTCATAGGTTGCACCCAAAAGCTCCAATTTATGGCTGGTAAGGTAGGAAATGTGCAGTGTGTGACTATTGACGTAATTAAGTGCATGAGTGATTGACAATGGAAAAACGTCAGATGCCAGTTTCCCCTTGGACACTATTTCACGTGGAATTGATGGCTAGCGCAATCTATACTGTGTTAAATTCAGTTTGTTGAAGACCAATCCTCTCAGCTCTAGAACGTGACTGCAGCATTCCTGGGGAGGATCCTAGACCCAACTAACTGCTTCATCAGTGAGTTTCCCTCCAGCATTTCGGACAAGATCTGTTTTATAACGATTCAGCTCCATCCACAATTCCTCAGTTAATGAAGCAGCTTATCCACATATGTAGCAAGACTTGTACAACAGCCAAGCTAAGGCTGATAGGTAGCAAGTAGAATTTTTCCTGCACTGATGAAAAAGCATCTAATATCCTCCTTTGAGAGTTAACACCTTCACTAAATCCCATTGACCAGAAAGTCTACTGAACCAGAAACATAAATACAGTGGCTACTGGGAAGGATCAGAGGCTGAATATACTATGACAGTGACTCACTTCTTGACTTTCTAAAGCCATTGTCACAGCTTAATTTCTAGTTGCCTGTGGGGATTCACGTACAACATGACTCAAGATCTGCCTAATTGGCATCCCATCCACCAGTATGAACATCCACTTAAAGCACTGCCAGGGTTCAGGATGACAAGGAATGCTCTTCCCTAGCTCCACATGGGAAATCACAGCCTCCTATGCCCTAGATCACACCATCCATGACTGACCTACTAGATGAGAACCCTTCTTCTTCCACCAACCAACACCTTCTGGCCACCCAAACCTCCACATCACTCAAGAGTTGCCTCTCCTTTCATCCCTTTTGAACTAGCAGCTGACTAATGACTAAGTCCAGAAAGTAAAAATTAGATCAGCAAGGTTAGCTCCCTTCCTGCTCCCCCCAAACCCCCTGGGGGTTAAATGTGACCCCAGTGGAAGCTAAACCCATCACAGAATAAATAATCCAGATGGAGGGTCTCAGCCTGAAACATCGACTGTCCATTTCCCTCTACAGATGCTACCTGACCTGCTTGAGTTCCTCCAGCGTTTGTTTTTTGCTCCAGATTCCAACATTTGAGGTCTCTTGTGTCTACAGAATAAATAACAGAGTTCATGCTGTAGCTCTTCTCTAATGTCAGTGTTTCTCCTCTCTGCTACCTAGGATGTCGGGACTACTCCTGCATGTTCTGCAGAAGAAGGTAAGTACATTTTTTCCAGAAAACTTTAGGTTGGTTTATAAATGGTCAAATAATTTCCATTAAAGTCTGGTACAAGGAGCACAGCAGGTGACTGAGCAGTAGAGTAAGTGGACAGCAGATTCCTTGAGAGGTAGTAATAGGAACATAGGAAATACAGAGGGTACCACCAAATTGTAGGCATTGAGCCACTTGAGGTAGGGATCAAGCTTCTGGATTAGATCTTCAGCTCACCTCCAACAAAAGGGTGGAAAATAATACCACTTGAACACCAGTGTTTGCAGATTCAACTTTAGTCTTTTATTAAAGCCAGACAACCATCTTGCATTGGAGATAATGAATGAGGATTCATAACCCATAGGCAGGTAATGTCATCATGTGGAAGGAGGGGAGTTTGAAATTTAGATACCATGATATAATAGGACAGGATCCTAAGGCAAAAAGATTAACCTAATCCTCAACCATATTATTTCTGCATTGTGTGTGGAGGAAGAGCTATATTCATTATTATGCCTGGAGTTACAATGGTTCATTAACTTGCTGACAGCAAGAAGCTTTAACTTTTAAGTCCATCACAGACTTGACCATCTTGATGTTTTTAAATACCATGTCTCAAATTTTCATAACATGCTTGCCATAATACTTTTAAACATTAAAACTTCCTTATTAATCAATGTTAGTGGCAAAAACTCCAAGGTCACATGCAGAGAAAGGCACTCTCCACTAGAGCTGACCCTAGTGCTGAGTGGGTTTCCTCTTGTAATTGACTTTTTTTATTTCATCTTCCATAACAACTGTGTTTGTTATGTCGCTGAATGCAAATGACAACCTAATGGTTTGTTTGAGAAATTCTGTGTCACAGACCACATCTACTCAAACTCTTTCTAGGCAGGACTTGTAGCTGAGAGAGAGAGGAAAGTTATGCTTCATTGGTTTGGGCTGATCATGCAGACATTGTTTCTGAAGCTAATTGAAGCCTGGAAAATTAAACAAACTAGTATGAAGTGGTTTCAGAGGATATAGGCAAATTAAAGACATTTGTTTTCTTGTAGTGCACATACTAATGTGTTGGTACCAATCAAGCTTTGCCAGGCTTTGCTTGTTTGGGTTTGGAGGTTTGAGTGTGGTGGTGAACTATATTATCCATTCATCTCTGGAGTCCAGGTATAATTTTAGCTTAAGATGCAAAAATCTTTTTGTGTTGACTTCAACTGGAAGGTTCAATATTTTAACGTGGATTGAGTTTGTGCCAATCACATCCCAGTTCCTTCAAGACAAGTGTCTACAAAACAAAATAGATTGTAGAGAAATATGTCACTGGCTTTCGGGTTATGGTTCTGTGAAACCAGTTAATGATGAAGGATCATTAAACTGAATTAAGTTGATTTATTAGTTTAGAAGAAGAGTTATTCTGCATCTAAAAGAGAGCTTCAGGGGACACTGTAAAGGACTTTTATACTCCACCCATGTTCTTCTTACCTCTACCTCAGAACCCTTAATTCTGAACTTGACTGCAAATTTGAGTAACTATCCTGTTACCACACATTGGCATCTTTCCAACTATATTGGTATTGGTATTGATTTATTATTGTCACTTGTACCGAGGTACAGTGAAAAACTTGTCTTGCATACTGTTCGTACAGATCAATTCATTACACAGTGCATTGAGGTAGTACAGAGAGTATTGAGGTAGTACAGGGTAAAAACAATAACAGAACTTTACTCTAAGTGTCATAGCTACAGGAAAGTGCATTGCAGGTAGACAATAAGGTGCAAGGTCAAACAAGTCCATCTCATCATATAAGGGAACCGTTCAATGATCTTATCACCCTGGGATAGAAGCTGTCCTTGAGCCTGGTGGTATGTGCCCTCAGGCTCCTGTATCTTCTGCCTGATGGGAGAGGAGAGAAGAGAAGAGAGAGTTGGACAATTTTTTGTTGGTGGGAGCAGAGTCATCCGGGAACAGCTTGGATACAGGGAGATGAAGAGTGGGGGCAAGATGGGCGCAGGTAGTGTGCCATTGTTTTCCCTAATTGTATCGTCTTCTCCTTTGTTTCAGGAGGGAAGCTGGTTCTCGTCTCTGAAACAAAAGGAAAATGAAGACTTTGGAAGGATATCAGTGTGTAGAGAGCAAGTCCTGCCTGTAATCACTCCATTTCCATCACTGGGAGCTGAAACTCAGATTCATCTGAGAATGAGGGCAGAAACCCCCTTAATCTCTAGGTTTTCTGGGGCACTTGCAGGAGTAATGTGGACTGGGGAGGGCAGATCTTCAGCAGCTGCTCCTGCTCTTCAAGTGACACTCACTCAATTAGTTAGATTGCTTCTAACTAATAACAATTTTTCTACACATTTAGCTGAGTTTTACTGAAAAGGATTCAAAACCCAGGTGTAAATAACTGAATTTACACAAGTCAGTGTGAAATTTCCGCTTATTTCATCTGAGAGATGTCGATCAGACAGTGTGACCCCATCAGTCTGAGGAACATCCATCAGACAGTGTGACCCCCTCTCAGAAATATCTATCAGACAATGACCCTCAATCTGAAAGACATCTATCAGATAGTGTAACTCTTTCAGTCTGAGGCATGTCTGTCAGATAGTGTGACCCCTCAGCCTGAGGGAGATCTATCGGACAGTTAACACCTGCTGTCTGAGAGAGGTCTATCAGTCAGTGTGACTCTCCCCTCTCCATATGAGAGACATCTATCAGACAGTGTAACCCCTCAGTCTGAGGGTTGTCTGTCAGACAGTTTGAGCCCCCCCTTCCCATCTGAGAGACACCATCAGACAGTGTGACCGCTCAGTCTGAGGGACGTCTATCAGACAGTTTGACCTTTTAGTCTAAGGGATATCTATGGGACAGTGGGACCCCTCCATCTGAGAGACATCCATCAGACAATGTGACTTCCCAGCCTCAGGTGCATTTATCATACAATGTAATTTCTGCTCAGTCTGAAATTAATTGATCAGACAGGCTGACTCACTCAGTCTGAGCAACATTAATCAAACAATATCACACCTTCAATCTTTGGGGCACCTATCAGAGAAGATAATCTCCCCTGGTATAAGAGGCATCTATCAGACAGGTGAAACCACAACTGATCTGTCTAGCTAAGGAAGAATATACTTGTGACAGAAGGAATATTGCAGATGTTCACCAGATATATGTTAGGTTTGTCATATGAGCAGAGATTAAGGAAATTCGTTCCATATGCTTTTGAATTTAATGAGAGGCAATCTCATAGAAGCATTCGCAATTTACAGAGCTTGACATTGTCAATATGGAGTTGAGGTTTGCTCTGGCCAGGTGTCTAGGACCAGGGGTCACGGACACAAAATAGGGGGTCGGCCTTTCAGGACAGAGATGCTAAGGTATTTCTTCATCCTGAGGGTAGTGAATCTTTGGAATTCTCTACCCAAAAGAGACATCTACCATATAGTATGACTCTTCCATTCTGAGAAGCATCAGTCAGACTGTGACTCCTTAAGCCTAGTGTGTGCCTGACTCCAAGAAGTATTGGTTCAGCAAATATATTTCAATGAACTCAAAAATGCAATTTATAAAATTAATATTTTTGGTGTTAATTAATATTTCATATCATTATAGATCACAGTTGTAAAGTGAACATTTATTTTAGATGTCATAAGATCAGTAACATTGTATGGGCAGATTTGCAGGAGAATAGATAATATGAAACAATAAACTTCCTGTATATAGTTTCAGTTATGTTGTTCATAGTTACTTCAGCTTATGATGCATAATTTACTACACTGTGGAAAATAGAAACTAACCTTCACCACTCAGGCCATGTCTTATTATCTTGATTTAATTATCAATAACTGCACCCTTTGTAGAAACCGCTGACTTCCCCTCCATCCCATCCCCATAGGCAATAGCCAACTCTTCATCCATAGAAAATTCAAAACACTGCAGATGTTGGAAATATGCATTTCCAAATAAAGTGCTGGAAACTCTCAGCAGGTCAGACTGTCTCTGTGGAGAGAGAAACATAGTTAATTTCTCAGGCTGAATATGTAAATTGGAACAAAAGAGAGAAAGAACGAAGATTGGCAATTGGGTGGAATGCAGTAAAGATTAAATGACAAAAGGAATGAATATCAAGGCAAGAGTGCAGAGTCAATGGGACATTATATAATGGGTTCATGTAGAGGAGGCGAAAGTAGGAGTCAATAAATCATTACTTTGACCTGTCACTCACATACATGTGATTCCTGAATCTCAGTTTTGGCAATGACTTCCATAATCCTCATCTATCCCTCATTGCCAGTAGAATTACAAGCCAGGTTCTGTTCAGTGTATAAAGGAGAGGACAATGCTATCATTTATTTTAATTGCACTTCATTCCACTGGATGAAGGGGAAGCAGTTTAATTACCCTGTATCCTTTGGCATAATCTCTGTATATATTAATATCATTCTCCCCAGAAAGTTCTAATTACCCTGTCTCCCTAAGTATAGTACAGAGGATAGAACTATATCATATCCCTCATTATATTCCCCATATCGAGGATATCATTACCCTATATTCCCTCTCAGCACTACAGAATGTATTTGCCCCCTATTCCTCTTTATGAGGTAATTAATCCCCCTTATTTGTCATTTTAAAAAATCTTTTCTGCATCCTTTCAGTATCTCAGTGCCTCAGGAAACATAAATTTATCCACCGATCTCCTGACCTTCACCATCAATTTCCACTGTCATTTGGTCTGATAAACATTTCTATGTGTTCTGTGTCATAGTCTGAGTATCCATTCTACTTCTGATGATGTTCTCACCAAAACTGACGACAGGGCATGGTGACATTATATCAGAACCCATGATGTTTCCTGTTGTTTTAGTCCTGCTAAGTTTAATGGCCATACCCTCTGACTCATTAAATTAACTGCAATGCCCTTTTCAATGCTATTCCTGCACCGTCAGACTTGTCGTGAACTCTCTTATCCTGGTGCACATATACACCATGAGTTACTCTGCATAAGTCGTATTGTATCTGTGTAACTTTGCTCTTACCCATGAGAGTCATGCCTCAAGCACTTGACCAGAATTCTCTCCAGCCACCTTCTGCTCCCCCTTCTCCTGCAGGATTCGGCTGATATCCTCACCTCTGCCCACACCACTCAGGGTTTGCTGCAGCTACATCCATCAGTGCTACCACTGCTTCAGAGTTTCAGGGAGATCACAAATGTTGTCAGCTGGCATTGGGTCTTCAGATTTGACTGGAAGTCTGGTGTTTCTTTTTCTTCTTGCAAGATCTGTTTCTCACAAAATCATTGCCAACTTGTAACATGTGCATGGGCTCCCACTCTAAGTCTCATGTAGTGCCCAGAATATAATAAAACTCCAAGAGACATGGAGAACTGCTAAAATGCATGTATCTTGTTTATTCCACTCTCTCCATCTACACTTCTCATGTGCACATACCTCATGCATATCTGCCATTCACTTACGTACACCACAATCCTTGCTCCACTGACTTGAATGACTTGCTATGTCATCCTGCATTTCCTGATGAGTGGTGTCTTACTTGGGAATTCCAAGCTCTGGATAAAATGACACTTGTCTTTGAGCAATTCCACTCTGCAGGCATAAATAGTGATGTGCAGCTCACACTGGCAGATCTTGTGAGACTGCAAAATTTGTTTGCATTTTGCTCTATAGTACAGGGATACAAACTCCTAGAGGAGACTCCTGTGGCCACCTCCTGCTGCTTCTTCTTATGATGGGTCACAGAGTCATAGATAGAGTCATAGAGTTGTACAGCACAGAAACATGCTCATTGGTCCATAGTATTAATGCCGACCATTGTACTTACCTACACTAATCCCATTTACCTGCATTTGGTTTGTAGCCTTCTATGCCCTGGAGATTCAACTTCTTGTCTAGATGCTTCTTAAGTGTTGTGAGAGTACCTGCCTCCACCACCTCTTCAGGCAGTATGTTCCAGATTCCAAACACCCTATGTGAAAAAAATTCCCCCTCAGATTCCCACTGCACCTCCTACCTCTCACCTTATAACTGTACCTCTTGTTTTAGACACCCCCTAATAAGAAATAAATTCTTACTATCTACCCTCCCTATCCCTCCCATAATTTTGTGTACCTCTACCAGGTACCTCTTCTGCTCCAGGAAAAATAAATTTGGCTTATCCAACCTTTCTTGATAATTGATATGGTCCAATCCAGACAACATCCTGATGAATCTCTTCGGCACTTTCTTTAGCCTAATCACATCCTGTGGGGTCTCCTGATGTCCAGGACAAAGGTCTTCCCTTCTGGCAAGTATCTCGTTGACATGGATTTTGATATCTCTATCAATCCGAGAGTTCTCTCCCTCTCCTCTGCTGCCTCCTCTATGGCAGCCATATGTGTGCTGCTGCTATGTGGCTGCCATGGGAAGTGTACCTTAAAGGACTGATGCTCTTCCCTCATTTCTGCACAGCAATGTGTCCAGAGCTGCACTGAATAAAGTATCTGTTGGAAATCATGCGAGTGCATTTTTGGCACTTCTTTCTGAATATAAACCACCATTATTGACAAAAGCTTTTTATTCCAGATTTAGTTAATTGCTTGAATTTAAATTCCTCAGAAACCATATTGGGATTGGAACAGTGATCACATTATCATGTGGCTGATTGTGAGAAATGCAGTGTGAAAATTGGTTGCCATGTTACGTCAGTGATTACACATCAAAAGGATTTCATTAGTTGAGGGAATCCTGAGGTCATAAGCTATGGCTTGAATCTGTCTTCACAAAGGAAGCAGATGATGTGACAGTTACATAAAACAGGAGAGAGATTATATTCAGGAGAGTATTGGGCAGAGAAAACTTAATAAGAATAGCATTACTAAAACTTGATTTGTCACCC
This sequence comes from Pristis pectinata, assembly GCF_009764475.1. Lineage (NCBI taxonomy): Eukaryota > Metazoa > Chordata > Chondrichthyes > Rhinopristiformes > Pristidae > Pristis > Pristis pectinata. Next base: position 43,599,830 of record NC_067417.1, read on the forward strand.
AGCCCAGTGGTAATGTCTACTGAAAGAAGGAAAGATAGTGATCGCAGACACATTAGTCATAATCTTCCTATTCTCATTGACTGTTGGAATTTTGCCAGACTGCTGAAGATTATTAATATTAAGCCAGTATTCAGGTAAGGGGAGAGAAATAAGGTAGGAAGAAGCAGGCCAGATTCAGAACTCCATATAAAACCTGACCATGGCAGATATAGAATTTAAATTAATGTTAATAATGTAGAATTAATTTTAAAAATCATTAGTAAAGATGACAGCAAAATTACTGGATTGTTATAAGAAATCTAATTGGGTAACTAATGACCTTCAGGGGAAGAAATCTGCCATCCTTCCCCAGTCTAACCCATGGTGTGACTCCAGACCCACCAATATAGTTGACTCTTAAATGCTCTTTGAAATGTCCTAGCAAGCTACTAAGACCAAGGGCAATTAGCGATGGGCAATAAATGCTGGGCTTGCCAGTGACGCCCAGATCCTGAAAAATGAACAAATAAGATGAAAGACCGCCTAAAATGCTGCTGGTGAGAAGTTATTGGAAAACATTATCCAGGATATAATAAACTATAATTTAATCAGGAAAATCCATCATAAATAATTAAAGTAAAATCATGTATGCCCAGTTTGATTGAATTCTTTGATGATGTAACAGATAAGGTTGTATATGGGAGCTTTCAGAAGGCATTTCACAAAGTACCATACAAGAGGGTTGTTAATATTGACAGAAGCCCCTAGAATTAAGTGACTATGACAGTATCACGAATTGGCTTAGTGACTCAATTACACGGCATGGTGATGGTTGGATCACTTAGGATAAGTTTTAGGTACGTTATTCCTTCAATTTTTGGAGCTGTTCTAGTTTCAAATGCAGAAGAGCAATAACATGAAATTTGTAGATGATATGCATTAGATAACGGTGAGGATAGTTGTAGACTACAGAGAAAAGTAAATGGCATAGTGAAACAGGCTGAAAAAAAATGAGGTGATGCACTTTCAGAGGACTAGTGTGAAAAGACTGGTTGGATGATGAGGGACAACTTGGAGTCCATGTAAATAAGTCAGGACAAGTTGTTAAGGTGTATTAAAAACATATGTGGCTTACTTAGGTTTCTAAATAGAGGCATAAAAAATGAAACAAGAAGTTAACAAAAGAGCTTTAAAAATCATTAGGGTTAGATTTCAGGTAGATCATTCTAGATCCAAATGTCAAAAATAATGAAAAGGGTTGGAAAAGATGCTAAGGAGGTTTACCACTATGTTGTTACAAAGGAGGAGAGACATCGGTATGAGGAGAGATTAGAAAAATTAGTTTTGCTGGACAAAGAAAAAGTATTCTCTCTGATAAATTGGTCTTTAGCCAGAGCTCACAGATTTAAATACTGTGGGCTAACAGAGAGAGGAGGAAGTATTATTTTCAGAGTTGTTGATACCTGGACTCTTTACCCAAAAGGGTGAGGCAGGCTGATGTAATAAATAATTTGCCAAGGAATCAGGAGTGGCTCTCGCAGGTGAGGAACTTGCAGAATTATGAACAAGGTGTGACAGTCTGGGATCATGCATGACTATTCTTTTTAAAGAGCCAGCATAGTTCAGATGGATAAAAAAAAGTCTCCCTCTGTGCTATGAGTTGATGTGTTCTGTGACACATGCCTTTATAATGAGGAACCACCCCCTCTCCGTATCGATAATGGATTTCTGTTAGTCTCTGCAATATGTAGCTTTGATTAGTCCCTGCATAACATGTAATGTCAACCAGTCTCTACAGTGTTTAATCTCCAGAAGTTTCTGTAACAGTGAACCTTGCTTTTCCCTGTAATACATAACCTCATTTAGTCCCTGTGATTTGAAGACTCTGCATGTCACTACAGTGAGTTTTACTCTTCCAGTTCCAAATGAAATGGTGTTGGAAGATGTTGATTCTGATTGGGATGAAGAGGCTCAGTACCACGACGCTGAAACACAAACAAGTGAGTGTGAGGTACTGGAGCAACTTGCAAGACAACCTGTAAGAATTGAAGTGACACCGGTGAGTTCAAGGTATTCAATTTTTATAAAATCTTACCTCTACTTCAATCCTGATAGAAATCCTGAAAGTGAACAGTGGAATAGGCTGCGATCAGTCAATTCATGTTTATTATCATGTGCACAAGTACGGTGAGGTACAGGTACAATCTTGCAGCAGCATTACAGGCACACAGGTTCATAGGCACAGTCTCGCTAATAAAGGCACTTCACATTGAGACTTTGAACAAATACCATCAGAGAGGACGTTAGCTTCAAAATAATTGCTAAAGCACAAGGAGCTTAAAAGCCTCCAAGTTTCTTTCAAATCTTGGTAGAGAAGGTCTATGACAATAAAAGTACAGGGGCTCTGAAAGTTCCTTGTGCTCAGAATGGGCTGGATTGTGTTGCTTGCTAGTGGACAGTTCTGGCGCCACAATATTCAGGTCAGCTTGATCCTCGCTCCTGGCCAAAAGTTATAAGCAAGAGGTCCTTTGCCTCTGACTTTCTGTTCTGCTGCTAAGTTCAGCATTGAATCAAGGGACAGAGCACAGACGTCATGAGCTGAGGGCTTGGATGTACTCTCCTTAAGCTTGGTATCTTTGCTTCTCCTCTCACACCAAAATGAGGAGGTACTAAGAGATGAGAAAACATGTTGTAGGTGTTAAAAATAGAGCAGGAGTAGGCCATTCAACCTGCCATGCCAGCTCTTCCATTCAATCATATCATAGCTGATCTTTTACCTCAGCACCACTTTCTTGCACTAAGTCTATCTCGCTGGATACCCTTTATGTTCAAGAATCTATCAATCAAGTGAATAAACTCATTGACTAAGTTTTCATAGCCCTCTTGGGTTGACAACTCCAAAACTTCTGGGCGAAGAAATCTCTTCTCATCTCTGTCCTGAATGGCCAACCCCTAATTTTGAGGTTGTGACCCCTGGCTCTAGACATCCTAACTAAGGAAAACAGCTACCCTGTGAAACACCATAACAAACACGTTCCTTTCAATTAGATCACCCCTTATTCTTCTAAAGTCGATAGAATTAGGCCCAATCTGCTTAACTTTTCTCTGTGCAACAATCTGTCCAAACCCAGGAATCATCCTGACGAACCGTCACTGCACACAATATTCCAGGTGCAGTCTCACCAAGCCACTTAAGTAATTGCAGTAAGAAGCCTTTACTCTTGGACTCAAATCCTCTTGAAACAAAGGACAAAATACCATTTGCTTCCCTAATTGTTTGCTGTTCCTGCACATTAACTTTTAGTGATTTGTGTATGAGGACATCCAGGCCACCCTGAACACCAACACCTTTCAATCTCTCACCATTTTAAAAGTAGTTCATCTTTCTATTTGTTTCCTACCAACATGTGAACTCACGTTTTTCCACATTATATTCTATCTGCCATGTCCTTACCCAATTACTTAACCTATGTATACCGCTGTGAAAGCTCTCTGCATTCTCCTCACAGCCCACAGTACTATTCAGCCTTCTGTCATCAGCAAACGTGGACATATTGCACTGGCTTTCTCATCCACATCACTAATAAATGACCACATCAAAGACCAGTACCAATCCCCGTGGTTCCCCACTAGTCACAGACTCCCAACCCGAAAATGATCCTTATATTCCTAATCTATTTTCTGTCTACTGAGCCTTTAAGGTGTGCATATTTGCTGTAAATTATGCACTAATCTGTTTACACCAGCTATTGTTCATTTACTGTCATACCTTTTAATGTAGGTAGAAAAAAGGTAAATATTTAATGTAACTGCATTGAATTCAGTATGTTACAGTTCAGCATGGCAAACAGTGACAATGTACCCAGAGTCTGCAGTGAGACAGTTAACCAGATGTTTCAGATTAGGATTCATTGAATCGCGGAAAATTTACAAGACAAAAGGAGGCCATTAGCCCATCATGTCTGTGCTGTTTAAAAAGAACCACTCACCTTCCAACACTAGGTCCACGAAGCTGCACACCATCACTCTCCAAGTGTACATCCAAGTACTGTTTAATTGTGATGAGGGTTTTTGCCTCCACCATGAAGGAAATTTCCCTCATCTCCTCTAATCCTTCTATTACAAGAAATTCATGCCTCTTGGTTTTTGACCCCTTGTTAAGGGAAGGACATTCTTTTTATTTATTCTATTTAGGCCCCTCAAGATCTTACACACAGCAATTAAGCCTTCTTTCAGCATTCTCTTCCAAACAAAACGACCCAAACCTATCCAATCCTCCACAGCTACAATTATCCAGTTCTGGCCAGTTCTTAATAAATCTCCTCCACATCTTCTCAAATGCAATCATTACTTTCCTGCAATATGATGATTGGAACTGTGTACAGTTCCCAAGCCATGTCCCTGCGAGGGTTCTATACAGTTCTAGCATTAACTCTGTTGTCTTATATTCCATGCCTCAGCAAGTAAAGGAAAATATCCTGTATTCACTGTTAACTGGCTTATCCGTCTTTAAGGACCTGTGAATATATATTCCAATGTCTATCTGTTGCTCCACCCATTTATTGTAAATTTCCTTGCCTTATTGCATTTCTCCAAATGATTTCTGCTTTCCTGTGTACATAAATGGAGTGTGTTTATTAGTGGCCTAAAGGACATCAGGTTGCAATTTTACAAAATGCTGGTTAGAACACACTTGGAGTATTGTGTGCAGTTCTAGTCACCGCGTTATTGGAAGGATGTGTTTGTGCTGGAGAGAGTGCAGAGAAGATTCACCAGGTTGTTGCCTGAATTGGGAGACTTTAGCAATGGGGAGAGATTGGATTGGCTAGTTTTGATTTCCCTGGAGTGAAGGCAACTGAGAGGTATATACCCATGATAGATGTATATACAACTATACATTTATTTAGAGGGATAAATAACTTAGATAGAATCTTTTTCCCATGACAGGGGTATCAAAAACAAGAGGTCACAGGTTTAAGGTAAGAGGAAGGAGTTTTAAAGGGGATTTGAGGATAAAGTTTTTTTACGCAGAGAGTAGTTAATATCTGGAACTTGCTGCCAGGGGAGTTGGTGGAATCAAGTGCAATCACTGCATTTAAGAGACATTTAGAAAGGTACTTAAATAGGCAAGGCATAGAAGGATACAGACCACATGCAGGCAAATAGGATTCGTGTTGATGGGCAAAAAGGCCATCATGGACATGGTGGGCTAAAGGCCCCATTTCTGTGCTGTACAACTCTATGACTCTAGAGAGGGAGCAAAAGTGGAAGAAAAAGAGATAAACATAGGCAGAAAAAGAGAGAGGCACACGTGTGGAGAAAGAGGGGAAATTAGACAAGCAGAAAATCAGAAAGTGACAATCATACACTCGCACACACACTTGCACACACACAACCACAAACACAAACATAGAGAGCGAGAAAGAAAAAGAGAGAGAGAGAGATATGTATATTAAGAGGAAAAAAGATGACGTAAGAAACAGGACCAGGAGTGCACCAGTGACCCTTCGTGCCTGCTCTGTCATTCAATAAGATTATGACTGGTCCAATGTTGGTCTCAACACCACTTTCCTGCTCTCTCACCCCCACACACCCACCCTCCACACACCCCCCCACATAGAGACACATCCACACACACACCCACACATATGCAGTGACACACACACAGACCGACATGCACAAGTGACAGTTAAAAAGAGAGTGAAGGAAAGCAAGAGAGAGAGAGCAAGGTTCAGAGACAGAGTTGCAGAGAGTGGATGTGTTGGAGAAACATGGAGGGAATGTGTGCATATGAGAGAGAGGGACAGACTCATAGAAAGTAAAACAGCAAACAAGAGAATCAGAACAGGGCAAAATAGAAAGTGAGAGAGGTAATGATAGAAACAACAGAGTGAAATGAAAGAGAAAGTGAGAGAAGAAAATGTAAGAGAGAGAAACATATCCAAAATAAAGGTAGATAAGGGGAGGGAGATAGTTAGAGACAGAGAGAAATGTATATTAAGAGAAAAAAAATAACATAAGAAACAGGACCAGGAGTGCACCAGTGACCTCTCGTGCCTGCTCTGTCATTCAATGAGATCATGACTGGTCCAATGTCAGCTTCAACACCACTTTCCTGCTCTCTCCCCATACCACCTGACATCCTTGTTGTTTAAATGTCAAATTCTGCCTTGAATACATCAATGACCGTGCCTCCACAACTCACTGGCTAAAGCATTCCAGAGATTTACAACCCTCTGAAGAAAGAAATTCCTCCACAACTCCATTTGAAATAGAAGGCCTCATATCCTGAAACCATGGTTCCCAGTTCTAGAGACCCCCACCAGGAGACACATCCTTTCAGCATCCACCATATCCACCAAGCCCCTCAGAATCTTGTGTATTTCAACAAGATCACCTCTCATTCTTTCAACCTCCAATGAGTACAAGCCCAATTTACTCAACCTTTCCTTCACGTACTAACCCTTTCATACCAGGAGTCAATCAAGTGAACCTTCTCTGAACTGCCTTCAATGCAAGTGAATGATTCCTTAAATATGAGACAAAAACTATAGGCAGCACTCGGGGTGCAGTTTCACCATCACTCTATAAAACTTAATCAAAACATTTTTTGTACTCCATACCCCTTGCAATAAAGGTCAACATTCCATTAGCTCTCTGAATTACTTGATGTATCTGCATGCTAACTTTTTGTGCTTTATGTATTCAGGTCCCCAGATCCCTTTATACCACAAAGTTTTGTAGTCTTACTCCTTTTAAATAATAATTTGTCTTTTTATTCTTTATTCACATGTGGATAACCTCACATCTTACTCACTCGTTATACTTCATCTGTCAACATCATGCCCACTCACTTAACCTAGAAGAACACAAGAAATAGGAGCAGGAGCAGGCCATCTGACCCATCAAGCCTGCTCCACCATTCAATAAGATCATGACTGATCTGGTTGTGGATTCAACTCCACCTACCTGCCTTTTCCCCATAACCCTTAATTCCCCTACTATGCAAAAATCTATCTGTGTCTTAAATATATTTAATGAGGTAGCCTCTACTGCTTCCCTGGGCAGAGAATTCCACAGATTCACTACTCTCTGGGAAAAGTAGTTCCTCCTCATCTCCATCCTAAATCTATTCCCCCAAATCTTGAGGCTATGTCCCCTAGTTCTAGTCTCACCTACCAGTGGAAACAACTTTCCTGCCCCTGTCTTATCTGTCCCTTTCATAATTTTATATGTTTCTTTCAGATCCCTTCTCATTCTTCTGAATTCCAGTGAGTCTTGTCCCAAGCAACTCAATTTCTCCTCGTAGGCTAACCCCCTCATCTCCGAGGTTGAACCTCCTCTGCACCACCTCCAAAGCAAGTATATCCTTCCTCAAGTAAGGAGACCAGAACTGCACACAGTACTCCAGCTGCAGCATCACCAGTACCCTGTACAGTTGCAGAATAACCTCCCAGCTCTTAAATTCAATCCCTCTAGCAATGAAGGCCAACATTACATTTGCCTTCTTGATAACCTGTTGCACCTGCAAACAAACCTTTCGCGATTCATGTAAAGCACTCCCAAGTCCCTCTGCACAACAGCATGCTGCAATCTTTCATCATTTAAATAATAATTGGATCTTCTATTTTTTCTTTCCAAAGTGGATGACTTTGTATTTACCGACATTGTAGTCCATTGTTAGACCCTCACCCACTCACCTAACAATGTACATCTTTCTGCCGACTCTCTGCATCCTCTACGCAATTTGCTTTTCCACTCAATTTAGTGTCATCAGCAAACTTAGATATGCTACACTCATTCTTCTGTTCCAAAATGTTAATGTGTATTGTGAACAGTTGTGGGTCCAGCACCGACCCCTGTGGCACTCTGCTCTCCACTGATTGCCAACCGGAGAAATATCCATTTATCCCAACTCTCTGCCATCTATTTGTTAACCAATCCTCTATCCATGCTAGTACGTTACCCCAAATTCCATGTATCCTTATTTTATGGATAAGTCTTTTATGCTGTACCTATTGAATGTCTTCTGGAATCCAAATATACAGCATCTACCTGTTCTTTTCTATCCACTGCACTCATTATATCCTCAAAAAACTCCAGTACGTTTGTCAAACAGGACCTGCCCTTCCTGAATCCATGCTGTGTCTGCCTGATGGAACCACTTCTATCCAGATGTCTTGCTATTGCTTCCTTAATGATAGCTTCAAGCATTTTCCTGACTACAGACGTTGAGCTAACTGGCCTATAGTTACCTGCCTTTTGCCTACATCCTTTTTTAAACAGTGCCATGACATTTGCTGTCTTCTAATCTTCTGGGACCTGCCCAGAGTCCAGAGAATTTTAGTAAATTTTCACAAACACGTCTACTATAACTTCAACCATTTCTTTCAGTACCCTGGGATGCATCCAATCAGGACCAGGGGACTTGTCTACCTTTAGGCCCACTAGTTTGCTCATCACTACCTCTTCAGTGACAGCGATTGTATAGAGGCCCTCACCTCCCATCACATCCATAACATGGATGTTAGACATGTTGGCACATTAGATATGTCCTCCACCATGAAGAAAGACACAAAATAGTCGTTCAAGGCCTCGGCCATTTCTACATTACCCAATATTAATTGCCCCTTCTCATCTTCCAAGGGACCTTTGTTCACTTTAGCCACCTTTTTCCGCTTGATATAACTATAAAAACTTTTACTATCTGTTTTTATATTTTGTGCTAGTTTACTTTCATAATCTATCTTCCCTTTCCTTATTGTTTGCTTAGTGGTTCTTTGTTGCTTTTTAAAGTTTTCCCAATCTTCCATTTTCCCACTACTCTTAACGACTTCGTATGCATGAGCTTTTAGCTTGATGCCTTCTTTTATTTCCTTGGTTATCCCAGGCTGGATCTCCCCACCCTTACTGTCCTTGCTTTTAACTGGAATATACTTTTGTTGAGCACTGTGAAAAATCTCTTTGAAAGTCTTCCACTGTTCCTCAACTTTCCCCATATAGCCTGTGTTCCCAGCCTACGCTAGCCAACTCCTCCCTCATCGAAATATTGCACTCTCCATTTGTATGAGAAATTCAATCAAACTATGATCACTTTTTCCAAAAGGATCCCTAACTACAAGATTGTTAATTTTACCTGTCTCATTGCACAGGACCAGATCCAAGATCCAATGACCTATCCATATCACTCTGTAGCCTCTTTGCGTGCTCCTTACACGTGCTAACCCCACTCTTTTTAGATCCTCAGCAAAACTGGCAATAATATACTTGGTCTCTTCATCCAAATCATTCATATCGAGTTTAAATAGTTGAGGCCAATGTACTGATCCTCGTAGCAACCCAATAGTTGCTGAATGGCAATCCAAAAATGATCCTTTTGCCCGGACTCACTGTTTTCTGTTAGTTATCCATTCTCCTGTCAATGCCAATGTATCACCCCCAACCCCGTGTGCTCTCTTGAGTGGCATCTTATCCAATGCCTTCTGGAAAGCCAAATACACTACATCCACTAGTTCCTTTGAATCACTCTGTTTGTTACGCTCAAAGAACTCCAGCAAATTTATTAAATGTGATTTTCCTTTCATGAAGCTCTGTTGATTCTGCATGATTACATGTGCTTTACTAAATATCCTGTTACTACCTCCTTAAAAATGGATTCCAGCAATTTCCTAATGACAAATGCTCGGCTAATCTGGCCTTTAATTTACTGCTTTCTGTCACCCTTCTTTATGGAATCGTGCTATTACCTTTACAGTTTTCCTGTCCTCTGCAACCTCTCCAGAATCCAGGAAATTTTCATAGATTACAACTAACACATCCACTATCTCTGCAGCCACTTCCTTCAAGACACTAAGATGCAGGCCATCAGGTGCAGGACTTGTCAGCCTTTAACCACATTAGTTTGCCCAGTACTTTTTGTCTCGTAATAAAGATTGTTTTAAGGTCCTCCCTCCCAATAGCCCCTAGATTATCTAATATTATTGGGATCTTTCTACAGTGAAGACTGATCCAAAATAATTATTTAAAATCTCTGCCATTCCTCTATTTTCCATTATTCGTTCCCCAATCTCATCTTCTCAGGGTCACTGTTTACTTTGGTTGGTTTCTTGCTTTTTATACCACTATTGAAGCTCTTATAGTCACGGACAGGCACAGACTTGGATGTAATGAGATAGAGTGTGAAATAAAAATGCAAGAGAGAATGAGAGAAAGGAAGCCATTAAGCAATAGTAATCAATGTGTTACTTTGGTAATTTATGTGGGTTTCACATTGAAAGTTTTTTTTTGCTAAAGTGACCCTAGTGGACCAAGCTTGAAACAAGTGTGGGTGCCGAGCAAAGATCTTGGGTCATGGGTACATGCCAGAATTTAAGACTGTGCTTTGCAGATGCCAGGCAATGTGCTTGTGTCCATACAATTGCATTGTCTCCACAGATGGCTCTGAATTTATCATTTACAGGTAGCAGTATCTGTGGCCATTGTCATTCCAATCATATCCAGAGCTGAGGCCAGGCTGTGGTTTGCTGTGTCCAGCAGTGGAACTGATCTTTGCCTAGAAGACTCTGAGATCATGGCTCACATTTGAAAGTCAGGAATATTTCACAAATCCCTTCAGCTTGCTAAGCAGCAGAAGCTATGTATGTTAACAGTCAACTCGGAAATTAATTGTAATTCCATTCCTTGCTTATTCTTGGAACATTTGTTTATATGAAATGTCAGGGAGACAATCCTAAAGTGTTTCTGTATTTCATTCTAATGTGAATTGTCTGATGTGTGTGTTCTGTATTACATAATGGGATTTGTATTTGTGCAGCCAGCTGTGGAATATCACAGAGGAACCAGAACTCAATACAGGGTAAGTGCTCATGGGGAGATGCCTTTACAGGGAGCTGACTTTGTACAGCTCAGATACAATGGAACATGGGAGCAAGAGCTCGCCACTCAGCCCCTCAAGCCTGTTACATTGGAACCATTCAGTTTGCAGTAGAGTCCACCTTGTACAAGGTTCACTGCAGCAGCTGGCCAAGGCTGCCTTGTCCGCATCTCCAAAGCCTGTGACCACAGCCATTTCAGAGGGCAGTGAAGAGGCAAGGTTGGTGAGGGCCTGCTGAGGACATCCAAGGCAAAGGCAGAAAATCCTCTTCCTTTGAGGATAGTAGTGAACCAACAACCCAGTGGATTAATCATCACCATTACTGATACAAGAATTTTATAATTTTTAATATGTTCTTAATCTGAATTTATGTAATTGTCTGATGATCAGTCCAGATTCTGTGCATTTTTTTTATTCAAAATAAACTTTATTCATAATAAAAGACAAACTATATACAATTACAAAACAGTGCAAACCTTTACATTCTTGTACAGATCATTCATTAGTGTTACCTTTTTATATAAAAAAACAGCACCGATACCACATGTGTGGCTCCCTGGAAGCTAGCCGGTCCCGTATTTACAATATTTAGGGGCTTTCTCGCCTGTCCCCGCCCCTCCCTCTCCAGTGGCAGAAGAACCCTAAACTGTAGTCCTTCCCCACCAAGCCTTTGCGTTGGCTGCACCCAGCTTCAGTGCGTCCCTCAGCATGTACTCCTGCAGCCTGGAATGTGCCAGCCGGCAGCATTCCCCTACGGACATCTCGCATTCTGGGCATTACTCTGATGAGAAGCCAACAGAAATCCTTGCCAATATCCTGCCCCATTTAAACATCTCCTGACACTGTACTTGTGGTGACACATTACACTGAGACTCACCTACAGATGTGAAAGACCCCTTGGTGCTAGGTCAGGAGAGTTCTCCTAGCATCCTGACCAATAGTTATTCAGTTACCAACATCACAGAAAGCAGAGCATCTGATCATTTCTTTCATTTCTCGTGAGATTTAGTTGTGTGTAAATTAGTTGTGATCCTTCCTGCATTTTAAAAAGTAACTCTTTGGGTGCGGAGTTCTCCAAGACATCTTCAGGCCATGAAAAGCGATGGATAAATGCAAGTTACAAGTGTTAGATAAACCAGGCTGCCTTATCATTAGTTTATCAAAATTTTCGATTCATTTATTTGGGAGGTCAGAAGAAGGGGAATGGGCAAATGGGACAGCTCCCTGGGAGCTGGCAAAAGCTAAATGGCCTCTTTCTATGTTGTTATAAATTCTTTTCAAAATTAAAGCTTCTGATAAAGAAAGTGTTGCAGTTTTGCAGTATGGTGTCATGGATGTCTGCACTTAAAATTGAGTGAATGACAGGGGATGCTGTGAAATAGCACACCAGTTCCATGTGAATAAATACAGCAAACCATCCCAGACCAAGAGCACAATGAGGTGAAAAGCAGTACATCTCTGTTGATACAGAGAGGAACCTTGATAAGAATAATCTTCTGCCTTCATTCCAATAATATTGAGATCTTTAAAACACACCCATGTAGGTGATTTCTAACTCAGTATAACTTCTGAGGGAAGGCACCTCCACCAAGCCAACATACCTTCAGTACTGTATTGAAGTGGAAACCTAGATTATACACTTAAATCTTGGGAGTGGGTCTTAAACCCATGACCTGATGAGTGTGGACATTTAGCTGGGCTGACACACTAATATCAGTTATACTCACACTGTTGAAATACTTCATATCACTGGAATAACAGATGGAGTGGCTGAAGGTATGCAACTTGAGATCATATAAAAAGGAAAGTTAGGTGTAGACAATATCCTGACCACAATGTATAGATATGGCAAATTACCTGAGAAATGTAACAAATGATTGATTTTTCTGAGTGCTAGGCCTTCTTCTGTCTGACAGACTCGTGCAAGTGTATGAAGAAAAAGAGAGGAGCGACGATCCAACCAGTGAAAAGTAAGTTCCTCACCTCCAATGTAGCTGAACAAATCTGATGATGAGATGACTTACACTCTCAATATTAGTTTCTATGAAATGGGAAGCAGAACATTCTACAGAGAAATTTACCACTGCTTTTTCCAGATTACCACACTTCAATAATGCTTCATTCATTGTAAAACCCCTTGGAATGTCCTGAAGCAGCTGCTCTACTGCTCAAGTTAATCCTGCTGCAAAACTCCAGAAATATTGACATTGACATGCCAGCTACAGTGCTCCCAAGAACTTTTAGTATCACACAATTAACATAGACTGTGGCCCTAAGGGCATTTTCTAAGTTGTTGAGTCTTCGGATTAGAACTTTGTCCACGTTAGCAAATTGACTTTCATTTCACTGAAATCCCTCCTTTATTACTGCTCACATTAGTTTGTTTGTGTACATATAATGACATACACAACAGCTCCTTGCTTGCAGAGTCTACTGACCATGTACACAGTTGTGCAGGATTAGCTAAGCAGGCAGCCTGCTGTTACTTACTGCCTGTTTTTTTTTATTGTCAGTCCGGTGGTGCTGTGTGAGGAAATCGAAAGTGACGAAGACCTGCAACTGACAGGGTGAGTTCTCCACCTTCCTTCTCAGGGACAGGATGATGGAAAGAGGAAATGGGGAAGCTAGAGGAAAGAAGTGATAATTGCTGCATATTGTCTTTGCTGTGGTCGCTGAGAACTCCCAAATCCATTACCAACTGGAACAGGTCCATCATTGGCATAGAATTTAAGGATGTTTCCATTTGGCTCTGAAAATTCTCCCAGGATCAGCAGCTGAAATTCCCAACAAGTGGCCCCACAGACTTTTGTCCCATGTGCTGTGCAGCTGTTTATTTCTCTTTACTCTTCCTACTAGGCCGGTGCAGATGTGCGAGGAAACCGAAAGCTGTGAGGACACACCAACAACAGAGTGAGTCTTTCACATTCCATCTGATGAAGGGGCAAAAGTGAGTGACAGGGCAGCAGAGCAGCAAAATGAATATTAGAGAGAGTAAGAGTAAAGGTCAGGAGTGGGGGAGAAAGGCAACATGAATATCCCAAGAAAGGAGGTAAGTCAGAATGAGAAATGGGAATCCAGAAAGACGTGTAGGGCTTTTAGCATTTCAAACCTCTCCTGCCCTTCAGAGTGATCCTAAATCCATTTATATAGCTCTTCCCCAGATCCGTTTAAACTTTTGATTATCAAAAACTTATCAACATCTGACTTAGATTTGATATTTAGCACAGCACCCTTTGCCACTTGAGCAAGAGTTCCAAATTCCCCAACTTCACTCCTGAAAGACTTTGTGTTGTATTTATGTAGAATATATAAACAAGGTATGTGGGTGTGATGTCATCACATGCATATATGAGGTAAGAACCATGTGTTGGTCTGCCTCGTTGTTTGACCAAAATAATGTACATACCATCATTTTGTATATGAGCTGAATATTATTGGTTTCTTGGTCTTGTTGCAATCAGAACTTACCAGCAATACCAATATAGTCCAAGGCTCCCCCCAAAGTACATTCAAGCCCTGGATCTAAACCTATTTGGGCTTGCTTCTCATATCAGTGGAAATAGTTTCGCTCTAGAGGCCTGAGCAGTTCCTCTTAATATTTTGATAACTATTATTAACTCATCCCTTAACCTACTAAATTCCAGGCCATTGTTAGTATAATTTCTACTGCAGTTTTATCCCTTGGAGCCTATGAATCAATCTGTTAAACCTACAGCTTTTTCTCTCCAAGGACAGTTTATCTGTCTCAGGTGTGATGCCCAGTGTTGCTCAAAAGGCTTCAGCTGTTGTCTAACCAGAGATTTTTACAGCTGCAGCATAATTTCTACTCCCTTGAACTCCAGTGATCTAGATATAAAGACCACCATTCCAATAGTATTTTTCATTACTTTCTGATCGTTTAATAATCTGGGAATAAGGACCCCAAGTCCCTTTAGACCTTTCCTGCTTCTAACTTTTTACCATTTACATATAGTTTGTTCTGTATGTTTTTGCTCCAAACAGTTGACCTCATATTTTCCCACATAGTTTTACTCATCTGTGCTGTTTACATCATTTTGTTATTGGCAGACATAGATACATGGCTCTCTTTCCCATTAAACAAGTCATTAATAAATGTGACGAGAAGTTGAGGCCCAACACAAGCCCTGGCGTGATATTATTAGTCACAGCTGGCAATTTGAATCCCTGCCCATTATCCTTGTCTCTGCCACTCAGTTTCTGAGCCAGGTCAATAACATGCCATGAATCCATGAACTTCAACTTTAATTAATAACCTCTTACATATGACTTTATCAAATGGCATTCATAGACATTCCCTTGTCGAGGGCTTCTCGCACCTATTCAAAGATTCCCAAGACTCCTCCCTCACACTGCACTGCCATATCTGGTGGATCTATCCTGTTGGTGGGATAGGATACACCAGGGATTGTGATGGAGATGTTCAGGCACATTACGCATAAGGTATGATGTCTGCAAGGACAATAATGTCAGGCAGTAGCTGAACTGGTCTGTGGTATAACTCTCCTAATTTTGGCACCAGTCCCCAGAGTTTGTGAGTAGCACTTTGTAAGATTATGTATTGGCAAACACACTGAAATAAGGAAAAGGACCATGTACAGCATACTGCAGTGTTGCAGGAGGATTCAATGTCATAGAGACAGAAAGGCAGTGCTGCTGCCACCAGTGTCAGAGCTACATGATATGCTGCATCAGTGGTGGCAGAATTCTGTGGGGGAAATGAGAAAAGGCAGAAGTCATGGTCCATGTTGGGATCATGGGAGGAAGGGAGTTACGTTCCCGTAGTCAGAGTGTAGGGGGCTTCATCATTGCTGCATCTAAATCCTGGAACTCCCTGCCCAATAGCACTGTCAGACTCCCTTCACTAGAAAGACCACAGCAGTTCAAGAAGGTGGATCACCACAACTTTCTGGAAGGCAATGAGAGTTGGGCAATAAACGCCAGCATTGCCAGAAACTCCCACACCCTAAAAATGAACAGGAGGAGGAATTTGGATTCCTGGGCACTGCAGACAGTACAGTGATAGGAGGGACCTGTTCAGGTCGATGATCTGCAGCTAAATTGAGCTTGGGCCAATATCTCTTGCTAATACTGTTGGGGAAGGTTTAATGTAATTTTACAGGGCATTAGACAGGACATGTAGAGTTAACAAAATAGGAAGAAAGTGCACATTTGAGAGTGAGAGAGAGTTGGAAATAATATTGAATTAGTAAGCACCTAAAATATGCAAAGTTCCAAGTGAGGTTTGAGTGCATGAGTGCAAATGTAGTTAATAAATTTTGTGAACTGCAAACACAAAGCGCTTCATGGAAACATGACATGGTGGCGATAACTGAGACAAGATCAACGAGCAACCAATGATGAAAGGTCATTGACCCAAAACATTGTCTCTGTTTTACTCTCTCAACAGATGCTCCCTGACCTGCTGAACATTCCAAGCAGATATTTAGTTTTTGTTTCAAATGTACTAATTGTGTTCTGGTTATTGAACTCTCCAAAATCCCTTTCCCTGTTAGTACAAGAGCCAGATTGAATCATTTCCTTCTCTCCAGAGGGTCCACACGTTCTGTGATTGAAGTTATTTCTCTGTTCTGTCCATCAGACAGGAAAAGGTGTGTGAAGAAGCCGAGGGGAATGAGGATGCCCCAGCCGCTGAGTGAGTCTATCAGCTTCCTTCTATTAAGGGGGGAATGAGTTGATGACAAGTCAACGAGGGAGAGAGGGGATGCCGAGGAGGCAAGTGAATGTGGGGGAGTGAAAGAGTAAACCATAAAGAGTGAGAGAAGTCCAGGTCAAAGGAATGTGTTTTGTTATGATTTTGAGGGAAATACCTGGATCACATAAGAAGATAAGAAACATGAGTATAGAATAGCTCAGCCATTCAACATGACTGATCATAGAATCATATAGTTTTACAGCACAGAAATGGGCCCTTCAGCCCACCACGTTGATGTTGACCATGAAGTTCCCATTTATACTAATGACATTTTCCAGCACTTGGCCTGTAGCCTTCTGTGCTTTGGCGAGTCAAGTACTTGTCCTGATGCTTCATAAATTTTGTTGGTCCCTGCCTGCACCACCCTTGGGCAGTCGGGTCCAGATTCCAATCAGATGAAAAAATTCTTCCCTAAATCCCCTCTATATCTTTTATCCTGTACCTTAAACCTATGGCCTTTGGTTTTAGCCATCTCTGCTACTGAAAAAAATGTGTTACTATTCGCCTTGTCTATGTCATTCATAATTTTGTATATCTTGGTCATACCCCCTCAAACCCCACTCCTCCAAGGAAAACAAACCCAGCAGAACCAATCTTTCCTCATAACTGAAATGCTCCATCCAGGGCAACATCTTGGTAAATCTCCTCATTGATCCTGATCCTCTACCTCAACACTTTCTCACCTGCTCTCCAAATCCTATCAATCTCTGGATTCCAAAGATCTTTGCCTCTCAGCTTTGAATCTACTCAGTGACTGAGCATCTACAGATCATGGGACGGAGGATTCCAAAGAATTACAACCTTTTGCATTAAGAAATTTCTCATCTCACTCCTAAATGATTGACCTCTTATCCTAAGTCTATGCACCCTCTAACTTTCAAGAGAAGCGTTTTCTCAAGTGTCCAGTCTTTAACATCCTGTCAGAATAGTTTTAATGAGCTCACCTCCCATAATTCTTAATTCCAGAGAATGTCGGCTCATTCTGCTCAATCCTTCCTCATACGACAGCTCACCAATGTCAAGGATCAACTGTGTTTCAGGGATGTGGACATCAAGATTTCTCCAAACGCTGATGTTGAATTGTTCTCTGATTTTCTGTCTTTTTTTCTTCAAAACAAGTGAATAACCTCACACTTGCCCTCATTTTCTTCATTTGCCACCTTCTTGTCCCTTTACTTAACCAGTCGATATCCCTATGCAACTCTTTGTGTCCGCCTCATGGTTCACTTTCCCACCTAACATTTTCTCTGCAGATTCGGATACAATACAATAGGCTTCTTCATCTGTCATTAAGATGGAGTGTAAGTGGCTGGGGTCCAAGCATTGGTCTTTAATGCAGCCTGTCAATCTGAAAGTAACTTGATATTACTGCACTCTATCTTCTGTCCCTTAATCAATCCTCTATCCATGCCAGTATATTACCCCTAACCATTTTCATTCACTTTTAACACAGATCCAATGTACCCTTTTGTGAGTTCTCTCTAATTGTGGCTGTGTCTATGTTCACAGAGCAAGTGCTGCTATTCAGTTTTATTTCTTTTATCTATTAGGCCAATCCTGTTCTGTGAAGAAACCGAGGAAAGTGAGGATCTCCCGCCTGTGGAGTGAGTGCTTCAATTCCTTCCCATGAGAATGTGGTGAGGTTGTCACAGAGGTAACATGGGCTAGAGAGGCCAAGTGCCCTCTTAGTTTTGTGTGGCTGACCATCTCCAGTGAGTGAAGGTCATCTCCACTTTGTTTTCCTTCCTTCATGGAAGTCCTTACAACCCCTGTAGCTTCCTGTAACCGGTGAACATTGGCCACTGGTATCACCTTGCAGTTCTTGGCTTCTGCCAGGTGGGGTGAGGTAGAGGGTGCACCAGAAATGAATTCCTATTTTTTCCAAAATCACTTGCGCAACTATTGAGACTTTAACAAAAAAGGGTTCTGATTCATAGCCAAGGGTTTATAAACAGTATCTCTGGATTGGAGACCAGGACCCCAAAATTTCACATATATCAACAGATTATTGTTTCTCTTCATAATTCATAAACCACTTGCATAATTGTAGGAACTTATGTAAAGTGTCATGATAAGAGATCAACTTCTGTTAGTGGGTCTTTAACTGCGGAGAAGCTGCAACCTCTCATTGCAATTAATCATCCAGTTCTGCATGTAACTAGTAGCCAATCCAAGCTTGTTCATTTTGGGCTCCTGCACAGGTCATGGTTAAAGCCTAAATACCTTTACAAAATAATAGGTTGTTGTCTTTTACTGGTGCTGATGAGTCCTTTGACAATACTTCTTGTCTGTCAGCCCAATGCAGGTGTGTGAAGAAACTGCAAGCAGCGAGGACCTGCCATCAGTTCCGTGAGTCCTTCAGCTTACTTCCTATAGTAATACTTTAAACTTTATAAACTCTATTTATTTATAGAGCACGGTAACAGGCCTTTCCATCCCAACAAGTCTGTGCTGCCCATTTAAATCCATGTTAACTTACATGTACGTCTTTGGAATGTGGGAAGAAACTGGAGCACCTGGAGGAAACCCATGCAGACACACGGGGAGAATGTACAAACTCCTTACAGACAGTGGTGGGAATTGAACCCTGAATGCTGGTGCTGTAATAGCATCACGCTAACTGCTACACTGCCTTACTGTGGGCAACTGTGAGAAGGTAGGGCCTAAGTGAAGTCATGGAACAATAAGCTAGATGAATGGGCAAGTGTAAAGGGTGAAACAAAGAGGGAGTAAAGAGTGAGACAAACTGATATAATGGAGACTATTTGTATTTGCAACATCAGAGGGTTGTACTAAATTTCTGGTTAGCTTCCTTCAACACAGATGAAGGTTTGTCTGGAATCTATAATTTCTTTATCTGCTCCAGAGCAAATCAAAGCAAACATAGTTTGATCCAATCATTGTCAAACAGGCTGGAAGCAGACAAGATACAAAACCAAGGGCAATGATCATGTCAAGTGGTGAATACACTGCCAATAAAGCAGGTTGCTTTGTTCTGTATGGTGTTAAGCTTCTTGAGTGTTGTTGGTGCTGCACCTATCCATGTAAGTGAAGGCACTCTTAACACTTCTAACTTGTGCCTATAAATTGTGAAAGGGTTTTGGGCAGTTAGGTAAGAGTCACTTGCTACTGAATACCAATCTCTGACCTGCCCTCTTGCCCAGACTATATATGCCTAGTCTAGTTAAGTTTTTGCTTAGTTGTGATCTTAAAGATGTTGATCCTGGGGAATCTGATGATGGTGTACCATTGAGTGTTAGAGGAAGTGCTTTGGCTTTCTGTTGTTGGTGCTCACCGTTGACTGGTTTATGTGTAACAGGAGTGTTAGTTACCAACAGCTGGACCAAGCTTGGATGTTGGCTAGATCCTGTTAATTGCCACTAGGGATTGTTTCACTGTCTGAGAAATTGCAGATGGAATTGAACACGGTGCCACCATCACCAAGCACACCCAGATCTTACTTTAAAAGGTAGAAAGGTCAAGGATGAAACACCTGAAAGTGGTCAGGCATAGGACAGAGGCCTAAAGAACTCCCACTGCAAGACCCCAGCTCTAAAAGAATTAGCCTTCAACAACCACAACCATCATCCTTTGTGCTAGCCTAACCCTGTCTAGAGTTCTGTACCCTAATTCCCATTAAACTATGAGTCCTCAGTGACATATTTTGTCAAAAAGTGATCTCAGGGACAGTCTCTTTCACCTGACTTGTAGGATTCAACTATTTGGACTAAGACTGTGGTGGTGCCTCAAGCAAAGTTATCTTGATAGGTTCTAATCTGAGCGTGCGTAAATAGGTTATTCATGTACATATCTAATTAATAGCTCTGTCAATAGCAACTTCCATTATTCTGCTGATGGCTGAGAGGAGGCTTTGCACAAAACCATTTGTCTGATTTGTTGTTTTCAGCATTTTCCAGCATTGCAATATTTTGACCTTGAATCAGCTGAGTGTTAGTTGCAAAAGCATTATTAGGTAACACCTTCACATAGCAAAGCTATGTACCAATATTAAGTATAAGTTGATTTATCGGTCAATAAAAATGAAATCCCATGAATGAGTCAAGAGTATATTTCTGAGGCTAAATTTGACAAAGCAACATCATTGCCATAATTTAACTCAATGACAACAAGTGAGACTTGCATAATTGCAAATTATTTCACTAGCAGAGTCCGTACATAGACTCTAATGGAATCAAATTTCAGAAGCAGGGGATGATCCTAAAAATCTATATTAGAAGTGAGTTTGTGCACAAGAAGTTGCCCATGATACATAGAGTGGTGTTATATTAAGTAGTATAGATAGGAGCATCAATTTACAAGAAATCTGATGGATAAGTGGGTGGCCAAAACTGTGGTAGATGGATTTCAGAGGCATGTGTGAATTTATCTATTTGGAATCAAAAGTGGATAGATCAATGTAGCATTGATCCAGGAGGAACAGCAAGGAACAGTGAAGGCTCAAAGAGACTTAGTAGTGTCTGTGGACAGATCACTGAAATGTGATAGCAAGGTGCAAAAAATAGTCAAAAGAGCTAAGGTAATTTTAGTCTTTGTAACTAGAATGTGAAGCTGTTATAGTGTGTGGTTTGGTGCACTGCACCTTAGAAGGCAAATGTTGGGCTTGGAGTGGGTGCAGCTTGCTTCACTGGAACATTATCAGGTCTCCAGGAATTAGATTACAAGGGGAGCTGCATAAATTAGAAGTGTTCCATAGAATACAATATGATAGGATGTTTTGATTTTTAGGATTTTGAAAGAATGGAGCTTTGTCACTTGATGGGGAAATCTAAGACATGAAAATAATGCCTTAAAATCAGTGCCACATCATTGAGAAAAGAAGTTAAGAAATACTTCCTCTAATAAAAGGAAGTACAAGAGTGGATCTCTCTCCCAAAAGAAACCCGTTGATGATACCTTAATTAATAATTAGATTTTGAAATCAAATGATCTTTGCTGGGCAAGATTGATGTGGTGTAACTTAAGATCTAGATCAACCATGATAGTGTCGCTGGTGGAAGAGGCTGAAAGGCCCACCCCTCTCTTGTGTTCCTGGATGCACAATGAGGAGAATTAGAACAAGTAAGAACAAACTCAATGTGAGGAAATAAGCAAACATTAAACTCAGCTTAAAAGAAATAGCATTTGGGAAACAGGTCAAGTAAATGTACCTCACAGTGTGATCTACTTCCACCATGGCAATGGAGTGGATTTCCAAGTTGTGGTGCCTGCATAAATTTGCCACTGTGAATGGTCAGCCTGTTAAAAGAAACTGCACAATTTTCCTATCCAATGGAAATAATATGTAGCTTATTCGTACAGCAAGCAGCCAATCAAAGCATTATGCTTATGCCTGAAAAATCTACCTCAATATCAAAACATGACAGTTAATTTACACATACAAATTCAGTGCTTGTGTTAGCTGCATTTGGTGCTTAGCTGCATTTGTCTACTTGTCTACTGCATCTGTGTACAGCCATGTACTGCTTTATTCCCATATATTATAAAGCTTTTTAACAGTATGCCTCAAAATTATGCATGTCATGTAATATTTGCAGTGGTTTATTTATGCTTAATTTTGACTGTGTTTTATTTCTCTATTAGCCTGGTGGAGGTGGGGGAAGAAAATATAAGCATTGAGGATCTACCACCTGCAGTGTGAGTCTTCTAATTCTTTGCTTCGAGAGGAGAGAGAGTGCAAATTGAGGGTGGAGAGACTGAGAGAATGAGGGAGTGAGATTGTGCAGCAGAGCAAGTGAGAGTTTGAGGGAATGGTGAGCGAGAAGAACGGAAGGTGAAGGGAAATTGTCTCTCTGTGTGACAAAGGCTGGCATCAACTGACATCGAGGGATAATCTTAAATGATCGAGAGAGCATTGAGAACGGGAGTGAGTCTGGGAGTGACTGATCGAGCCACGCCCAGGGTTGGTGATTGGTATTTCATTTTCATCTTTTATTTTCCTCCCAGGAAATATCCATTGGAAATAATAAGTAGCTTATTTGTACAGCAAGCAGTCAATCAAAACATTGCGGTTATGCCTGAAAAATCTACCTCAATATCAAAACATGATAGGTAATTTACATACACAAATTCAGTGCTTGTGTTAGTTACCTCTATGAAGCTTTATAGAGGTAACTAACCTCTATAAAGTTAGTTTATAGAGATCACCTCTATAACCTCGTTATAGAGGTTACTTCTAGATTTATTGACTATTTCTTGAAGCTCTTTTTGATGAGCAGCATATAGAACCATAATTGCTTTGTGATTATGCTCACTGTTTGAAAAGCCGGATAATTACCCGGTTTGAACCTGCCTCTCAAATATGTGTAGTGGGGCCTGTGAAGCATTCTGAGTTGGAAGGAGTAATTGGTGCAGGTTGGCAATGTATTTCTGTGCAAAAGAGGGCCAGTCCGGCCACTCTGCATACTGCAAGGCAGGTAACTCCTGACGTCGCTGGAGCCAGCCTCCTGCTGTTCCCTAGCAACTTGCGCCGCTCGCCTCGGTCTCCTGGCAACCGGAGCCGGGCTGGAGCTGTCCCTGGAGGGCTGGTACTGATGAGCCGGCGGCGGACCCAGCAACATCCGCTCCAACACAACGGAGGTATCCGCTTCTCTGCGGCGGGGTGAGGATACCAGTCTTTGCATTACCGGGACGACGGTAATGAAGGTTGAGCAGCGTTCAGCAGAAAGTTCGCTGTCTCGTTTTAGAGCCTGTTGTTTGTAAGAAAACGTTTGGCATCACAAAGCATTGAAGCGAGTTGATTTTCGAGCTGTGGGATGCTCTCGGTCTGGGTTGGGGGTAGCGGGAGTGAATATTCCGCCCATTATAGGAGCCATCCATTTTAAACTCGCGCGAATGAAAAGCAGACACTTTCTATAACCCGTTGATGATCCGCGATTCCAGTTTAATCCCCGCACCAAAGCTGCAAATCCATCCCAGATTGGGAGAGGCATTGGATGCCTACGCCGCAAACAACAGCTCGGTGCGATTTAACCGAGCAGCGTGGTTTTTGCACAATGCTGGAGCCGCCGTTCCGCATCCAAAACCTCCCACCCCCAGTCCTGCCTTCCCAACCACTTCCCTTCGCGCACCTTCTCTTCCCCTTCGCTCCCACCCACCAAACGGCTCGGGATCTGACTTGGACCAGGAAGGTTTGTAACTCCTGGAAATGACCAGCAGGTCCAATAGCCCTGGTCTGCATCCCTGGACGGGACGCCTCTTATCCCTAGGAGCTTTGGAGGGGGGAGTAATCTGGAACAAGGCTTAACAAGGGTATAACTCTGGAAAAACCCTCTGAGTACAAATTTCTTCTCCCACTCCTGCTCCCAGGCAATTATAACCAAATCAGATCAACTTCGACTGTCGATTTCCCTGCATGGGTGCCTCTGACTCGCTGAGTTCCTCCAGCCTCTTATGTGTTGCTCCAGTCATGTATCTTTCCTGGGCCGTCACATGCGTAGAAACCCCCCTGTGGGTTGGCCGTTTCTGTGCTCTGTCCGGCTGATGCTCACCATCCGCACACTACAGATGGAGTATTAGAGCCTTTGCCTCTTGTGTTTTGTAGTAACCTGGACAGCGTCTGCCCCGAGGGGATACAGCAGATTGTGCAGGCAGGGTGTGCGGAAGTGGCCACGGAAGATCAATTAATAGAAGCTGTTGAAACTAGCCACCAACGTGAGGTAAGGGGTTGACATGATAATTATTCCATAGCATGCACCTGTGGGTTGTAATGTTACCCTTGAAGATGCAATCCTTTGATCCATCCCTTTGCGGGTTCATTAATGGATCTCATACTCTATCTGCAGCAGATTGCAAGAAATTTTTAACAACAAAATTATACCAAACAAAATTATGGGAAGATATTCAAATTGCATCTAACATGGGCACAATGTTAAAGTATGCCAGCTAGTCCTGTAACCTCCAAAGGAGCAATTATAGTGTAGTTAGTAGCACCCTCAGCTCTTAAGTAATGAAGGTTGTGGACTCAAATCTGACTTCAGTGACCTAAGTAACTGCTTGACTTCAGTTTAACAGTCTAGCCTGCTAGTTTGGAATGTTGCACTGTTGAAGTGCCATCTCTCAGGTGCGGCATTAAGGTGAGTCCCATTCTAAGGTACATTAAAATGTGTCAAGACAGTGTCTGCTCAGGTCTCACCATTAAGAAGTTTGCAGATAAAACAACAAATTGACCTAGCAGTTGATAGGAAGAAACAGTAAATTGCAAAGACAAGTCAGTTGAGCATGAGAGGGAGAAATGAATTCATTCCATAAAATATAAAGTAATGCATTTGGGGAAGGCAAACAAGGCAAGAAAATACAAAATAAATTATAGGATCTTGAGAATAGAAGAACACGGGGACTTTGGAGTGCATGACCACAGATTCCTCAGGGTAGAAGGGCAGGTAGGGCATATGAGACCCTTTCCTTTATAAGAGCAGGGAGGTCATACTTGAACCACAATGAACACATAAGAGACCACAGCTAGAGCTTTGGTCACCAGATTACCGTAAATTTGTGCCACCACCAGAACAGGTGCAGAGAAAGTTTACAAGAATATTACCAGTGCTGGAGAATATTAATTATTAAGAAAGATAAAGTTGTTTCTTTCAAACAGAGAAACACTCAACACATGTGAAAAGTACTGAGGTGAGGACGTGGTATGCCACAATTTACAAGGCTACAGACAGATCTGGGAAGTGAGATTAGACTAGATGACATTATTTTTGCCTACCCTGGATGAATTACCTCCTCCTGAATTTAAATTGCTATGATTCTTTAAGACACACCCACACACTCACACACACAACACCTCCCCCCATCCCAAACACATGGACACACAGACGTGTGCACATACTCGCACACATGCACAACCCAAAATAATGCTTAAAAGTGCATGTATCATTCAATATCAAGTAAAGTCGCGGAGTCATATAAGGCCCTTCGGCCCACCACAGCCATGCTAACCTCTTTGCCCATCTACACAGATCCCATTTGCCCTCATTAGGACCATATCTTTCCATGTCTTGCTTATTTAAATGTCTAAATGGCTAGTCTAAACAATTGTATCTGTAATAAATGAAAGAAATTTGGAATACATTTTGTGGAGAACCTGCATCTTTAAACACTCAAAAATGTTTAATTTTTCATGATAATTGTTTTTCATTTTTACGTTTCAAATAAGGAGGAGGAGGTTCTGAAGACTGAGTTGGAACAAGAAGGTAAGTGTTCTAAGAACATCTTCACTTAGTACAAAAGTGTCATTGGGGTTATAAATAATTACAAAGGTTATGCATGGCTACTTGTGCCTTTGTACACTGTGGGGTAAGGTTTGTCTCAATAGTGTGGGAATTGTTCCATATACAATATGTTCATCATTTTTCAGCAACTGGTGCATGGAACAAATCTTTCCCTCTGGACACTCAAAGTGGACACCACTTAATCTTGGAGATAAGAGACAAAATTCACCACATATCTGTTCTTCTACAGTCACTGATGTGTGCAACAGTGTTAGGTAGATTAATGGCTTCAAATCACCAAACCACATTCCTGTCTAAGAAGACTCAAATCAAGAGTGCATGCTCTGTAAATTTTGTCTTAAAAGAAATTAGCAGATTGGAAAATCTAAATTAGAAATAGTGAAAAAAAACTCGGAATTCTTCAAATGCATACTGAGGGGTAATTAGTTTTAAAGGGGAAAGACAAGCGAATGTTTCAGGATTCTCTGTCTTTATTCCATCTTCTGGTTTTATATCTGCCATATTTATTTTTTGTCAATATATTTTCAAGCTCTTCTCACCAACCCAAATTGAAAAACTGAAAAATCTGTAAAGTTCATATTTAATCCAAGAGATCTTGGCTGGAGTTTCCATTGTAATTTGCCATTTATGAACTAAACCAAAGTCAGAAGAATTTTAATTGCAAGTATATACAGTGCAAATTGAGTTTCTGCAATCCTTTGGACTTGTTTGAAAAGTACCGTAGTAAAAGCTAACCCTGTCCAGAAAAATGGACCCAGAGCAAATTAATCAGAATGAAGAGCTGATGTTAATTGGACCTATTTGTTGTCCATTGAGGAGACTCTTAAATTTAATCCCTTTCATTTTGTGTCAGAGAAATAATGGGCTACTTTTAAAATCTTTCAAATATAACCAAATATTTAATCTATTAACAAACTGATACTGTACTCCAATGAAACTAGGTATTTTTCAATATAATATTTTTAATAATTCATTTTCATTGATTTAAAATTAGTTTGTTGACCAGAGAGTTTTATTTCCTCTGATAAACCCATTTAACAGCATTAATAAAACTCCTTCAAATTATCATCTGAAAATATAAGAATGATTTTTTAATGCAAAGTAATAAAGAATGAATAAAAAGTCTTCTAAAATGTTGCTGCTTGTGCAGACTTTTGGAATATTATATATATATATATGATTTTTAATTTGTAAATGAGTGGAAACTTGAACCATATTTTCTCCTTTGATAACCAGTACAATTTTGAACAAAATTAACCCAAATTAAAAACTCTACTTTTTGATCTACAATGCTTCATTTTAAATAAAATTAACGATTATTTTGTTTATTACCAAGCCAACACATTCCTCAAATCTGCCATACTTATGTACGTCTTTTTCAAATGCCATAATAGAATGCACAAAGCTATGCTGTTGTTAATCCATCCAGGTATAAATCTGTTGAATCACTGTGACAATTTGTGTTTAACTCACACTATTTAAAGAACACTAAAACAGTATAAGAAGATTATGAGCAGTGTAGTATATGTAAACACTTTGTGTGAAATTGAAGTGTGGAAAATATAAAAGCTGTGGAAAATGTAAAGTATATGGAGATTCTAAAATGTGAAGCCTGTGTGTTGGCACAAAAATGATTGAATGGAACAGCGGTATATGGGATTATGCAGCATAGTGAGAGGTACATTCGCCAGAGAGATAGATGGCACATCCCATGATGAGTTATGCAGTACTCTCTGGGATATAATATGCAGTAATATTTGAGATGTGATCTGATATAGTGTACAGTACAGTCTGAAATGAAGTGCACAGTATGAAATTAAACATGTTGGTACAGGCTGAAATGGAGTGTACCAACCTGCTTGAGATGAGATGAGGCATCTATTACATCTCAAACAGCACTGTTCACCTCATCACAGGATACACCATCTGCTTTTACTGATTGTACCACACACTGGGCTGCACACTCCCAAGTACTATTGTTCCACTCACACATTTTCGTCTGAGGTGGTTTGGTCTGGGATGAAGTGTGTAATAGTGACTGATGTGAAGTATGTTTTACAGTCTGACCGTTAAATAGTAAGAAGTGGTACAGTCTGAGGTGAGTTGTGTGGTATTGTCTGAGATGAAATGAGTGGTACAGTTTGAGGTGAGATGTGCAGTACAGGCTTAGCGTGGTGTGATATACAGTTTGCAGTAAGGTGTGTGGTACACTCTGGGATGAAGTGTGTTGCACAGGCTAAAATATTGTGTGATATTAAGTCTGTAATGAAGTGTGTGTTAGAGTCTGATGTAAAGTGTGCAGTCTGAGATGAAGTGTGTGTTAGTCTGATGTAAGGTGTGGTACAGTTTAAGATGAGTTGTGTGTTACAGCCTGATGTACAGTGTGGTACAGTTTGAGATGAGATGTGTGCTATGCTCTGAAATGAGATGTGCTGAAAAGGCTGAGATAAGGTCCATAGTAAGTGTGACAGCGAATGAGAACTATATTTATGGTACTGTCAACACTGTATTATGCTATGTTGTCCAAGCAGTATGTAATCTCCAACTCAATACTTAAACCTACAATAAAAACAGAGAATGCTATCAATACTCAGCAGGTCAGCCAGCGTCTGTGAAGAGAGAAACCTGGTTAATGTTTCAGGTCACTGAACTTTCTTCAGAACAGGTTACTGACCTGAAAAGTTGAAAAGCTAAAAAAAAACCCAGATAGTAGACATGAAACGTTAGCTCCTTTTCTCTCCACAGATACAAGCAGGCTCACCATCATCCTCTGTTTTTATTTTGGGTTTCTGGCATCTGTCAAGTTTTGCTTTTGACTTAAACCTGCTTTTGCTTTTTAGTTGCAGATGCTCTGTGCTGAGCCATTGTCCATACAAGTTGATCCACATTCCTAGAAGTGCCTAGTAACCACCATCATGTCTAAACGAAACACAGATGTAGCCTTAGTCCATCTTGTTCGTGATGTGCCGCTGACTCCCGGATGCTCCACCCCTAATTCCCAGTACGCTTTAGATTTACCCAATGTGCCCAGCTACCGCCCCTCAAATTCTCGGCTACCTCCACTTAGCCCTAGGAAGCAAACATCTGGTGTCATAAACCCCAGCTTCCTGCCTGAGGAATGGTCTCCATTGCATTGTATAGGTGAACATTATGTGTACTATGTTTTGTGTTTTATGTTCTCTTTTTATGTACTTGGTTTTGTGTATCTGTCTGTGATTGCCTAGCTTGAATCCTATGTGTTAAGAATGTCAGTGTGGTTTATGATATGCATTTATGGTCAACACCTTAAATTCACAAAACGATCAGGCCTGTAAGCCCTTGGGTTCCGCTGAGGCCTGAAGCCATTTTTCTGCCCAACGTTTCAACATCTATTTTTGTGTCTCCTTGAGAAAAGTATTTCATGCACATGGTACTTTATAAAAGAAAATTTAACTAGCAACAGGAGGGAATGAAGTCTGAGAACATAGAACATAGACCTAGAACATTACAACACAGTACAGGCCCTTCAGCCCACAACGTTGTGCAACATTTTATCCTGCTCTAAGATCTATCTAACCCTTCCATCCCACATAGCCCTCCATTGCTCTATTATTCATGTGTCTATCTAAGAGTCTCTTAAATGTCCCTAATGTATCTGCCCCCACAACCTCCGCGGGCAGTGCGTTCCACGCACCCACCACTCTCTGTGTAAAAAAAACTTACCCCTGACATCCCCCTTATATCTTCCTCCAATCACCTTAAAATTATGCCCCCTCGTGTTAGCCACTCTCGCCCTGGGAATAGGTCTCTGACTGTCCGCTTGATCTATGCCTCTTATCATCTTGTACACCTCTACAAGTCACCTCTCCTCCTCCTTCTGTCCAAAGACCTGCTTTTCTATTTAGTTATATTGTAGCTGATCCAGACTTTAACTCCACCTGGAGTCCTACAGCACAGAAACAGGCTCTTCAGCCCATCATATCCACACTGACTGGCAAATATCTATTCTATACTAATTCTATTTACCAGAAATACATCCATAGCCTTCTATGCCTTGGCAATATAAGTGCTCATCTAGGTACTTCTTAAATGAAGTGATAGTCTGTGCCTCCACCACCCTTTAAGTAGCGTATTCCAGATTCCAACTACTCCCTGGGTGAAAAAAATCCTCCTCAGTTCCCCACCAAACCTCCTACCCCTAAACTTCTGCCTTCTGGTTTCAGACACCTTTGCTACCCATCTTGATCTGAAAACTTTAATGACCTTGTGAATATCTTTCAATCACTGTCCTTAGATTTTCAGTTGATGCCATAGCTTCACCAGTTGTCTTGCAGGAGTGATTTCCGGATTTCCACCTCCTTTTAAATCCTTTCTGACATCACCCGTCAACAACCTAACTCTACCTTTAATTTTGTGCCCCCTTTTCTGGTCTACCTGAATAGAGGAAACAGTTTCTGTCCACCTTACCTATCAAACAGCTTGACCACCTCAATTAGATCGCTACTTCTATATCCATACCTGAGGTAGAACTTTGTCCTTGGTGGTGGGTGTGATGTAGTGGATAATGCACATATGCCTGGAAGTCGGATTTCACCCTTTTTTGATGTGCTAAACCAATGTTACATTTAGCCTGAATACCCATTCAGTTTCCCCAGAAAAAAATCATGTAATTGGCAACAAAGACTTTTGAATTGATGTTGGGGTGCTTCACACCCAGAAACCATGCGTTGAAACAGGAGCTCTGTGATCCTGATAGTATGTCACTTAGTTTGGCACATCTGCGGTTAGATTTCTGTGCAGCCACCAGCTCCTAAAGATACGCTCCCCTTGGCTGCCAGGCACCAGCAACACACATTATAGCAGTCACGGAGGAGTCAGAGGCTGCAAGGAAAGAGGGAAGCAGTCCCTAGATTTAGATTACTGCCAAGAGGGAGGATCCTTTGAGCCAATGGTCTCAGGAGGCCTGACAAAATGTCCACTGGAAGAGCTTGGTTGGGGGTGGCTCCAGATGTCTCGTCCAGCTGTGAGAATCCCCACCCCTTTGATCAATGCAGAAACAAGTTTAATCTGCTGGCAAGATATGTCATGGTGAGCTATAGACCTCAGAAAAGAGTTGGAGTGAGGTATTTCAGTAACTGGATCAGGGACTCATTCATTAACATACTTTGATCAGTGCAGGTGGTTGGGCAAAGCAAGACAGAGAAGAGGTTATTATGTGTCATTTGGGCTTTACTGGATAATTATTGGCGTATTACTTTGGAGTTAAGGATTGTAATGTTGGGAGGGTCACTTTGTTTGTTTTGGGTCTGTGATTTTGGAAGCCCTTTCCTCTCATCCCCAGGTAATATTATCCTTGCTTAGGTATCATCTCTGCATTAAGCATTATTAGGCATGTGGTGGTAGCAATTAACCATGCAGATCTCTGGGAGGGCAGTGAATATTCAGACATGGAGGGAGCATTCATGTGGTCAGTGCTCTAAGCAATGCTTCATCGGAATCATAACCTCCGTCTTTACTTTATTAGATCCTCCTACTGCCTCATGGCCTTCAGTGAAAATCGAAGATGTGGATTCTGAAGTGGATTCTTTCATGTCAGGACATAATAAGTTGCCACCAATTCAATCCTCCTCCTCACCATACAAGAGTCGGACACTTGTGGTGCCCAGCGTCCGCAAGACAGTTCGAAGGTATGGTCACCAACTGATAATGGGTATTTGGAAATGGATCCAGAAGTAAAGTCAACTGGAGTGCTGGAGAGTTCCTTGTAGGAATTCTTCTAGTTTTTCCAGCATATGGATTAGCACTTTCAATCCAGGTGACACCACACTAGAGACAAGTGGGTCAAGTTGGCAGCCTAGATCACACAACACCTGGCAGGATTGCAGTGACAAATAAAATTCAATAGGATAATGCTGCATGTGAGACATAAAATGATGGGTCTTATGTGTCATGGGTACAATCGAACTTGGCAAAGACCTCAGATGTACTAATTCTCTCACCATCTGAAGCTAGAAAATAGTGAGGTCAGTCAAGATGAGGACCTTCTGCAGAAAAATTCAGATTGACTAAGCAATTAAGCAGACAAATGAAATTAGTATTAATAGTGATGAATATAAAGTATTTCACATTGGTAGTATGAATGAGTGGTATGGGTTCATAATGAAGAAATGATCAGCAGAGTGATTTGAAAGGAAGCTGGGAATTATAATGAGCTTGTCATTTTCAGTGTTGAGATTAACAGTTTTTTTAATTGACTGCTAATTCTGCACCACATTCTTTAATAGTTGTGTCCAGAAGCCAAGGAGTCAAGGTTGCTTGGTGCAAGATTCCCTAGTTTTGAAGGAGCAATGGGAACATCAAAGGCATCTTTAAAAGATAACATTTACAACACAAGACCAAATAAACAAATTCAGGGGCTGAAAAGAAAGACAGCAGAAAATACTTCTTTATACTTAGACTAATCAATAGCTGGAACAGTTTTTCAAGAAGGGAGGTTAAGACAAAAGGCTGAGGAATGAGTGCTTAGGAATCTTCATAGATTATTAATTGACTTCACCTTAGTCAATTTCTATCACAAGCTGTCACAAAAGATAACATCAAAAGAAGCTGGGATGTGTGTCACTTAGGAACCTTTTCACAGTGTGACAGATGGATAACTTCTATGCTTAAGACATGCAGCATTTTTATTTACACATGCTCTCCTTATAGGTGCACGCCCTACAACTAAATCCAGAGAGATATGGCACAAACCAAGGCTTGGGGACTCCATGTGTGCTTAGTATAGTGATGCTGGAGGTTAACTGGTTCAAACTGTGAAGCTTAGTAATAGAGAAAAGGATTTCTCTACATTTTTCAGCCAGCATCTTCTTACTTACCTGAACTTTTCCAAGTTCACTGTATTCCTGGAAAACAAAAGCCTTTCTACTTTCATTAGATTTCAGTGAATGCTTCATTGAGTTATATAACCTAGCAAATAATGTTACCTCCTTATGCCACCTCCTACTCCTTTGTGCCACTTTCACCTGCTCTCATTCACAGCCACCTATCCAGATAATACTTGACTCCACATGGACAATCTCATTGGTTTTTTTTTGCTTTGTTTTATGCTTTCAGTTCTGTTACAGATCTGGAGTAAGTGACCAGCTTTTGGTGTTGTAGTAAAAAAGTGTAAAGTAGTGGATATTTGTGGTAGAACTAGTATTGTATAGAAGTGCCATGATTACAGACCAGCAATGTGCAGTAGTGTTATTAGAAGCATGTGCAATGCAGTAGTGTTAAGGTGGTGCTCGACAAACAGTGTGCCATGTTCAATGAGACAGTATTTTTTTTCTTTTCATTGTTACACCTTTTTTATACATTCATCGTCCAAGGGGCAATGTTTCTCAAGGCTGGGATTTTCAAAGGCAGACACCTGTCACAACCACGTACCCATCTGGACTGCAGAAGATTATTGTTACTTTGAACCACTTAGCCTTAACCTTATGTCAAGACTCCCAATTTATAAGACAATGCTGCATTCAAGATACTTTCTATTTAAGGAGAGGAGAATTCATGTCCTTCTCCTTGACTAGAGAAAAATGAACATACTTATCAGGAGAAGGAGTAGGCCACTCGGCCTTTCAAGCCTGCACTGCCATTTAGTAAGACCGTGGTTGATCTAATTGTAACTTCAACTCTGCATTCCCATCTACCCCCTGTAATCTTTCACCCCTTGCTTATACAAACCTAACCTGCCTAACCGTTCCTCCTAAGACAACCTGCACAGTCCAATCATTAGCCTAATAAACCTTCTCTGAACTACAATCTTAAATAAGAAGATAAATCCTGTACACAGTACCACCTGGATCCTAGCATTTTGCAAATTATGCACTAGGGGACCCAGATCCCTCTACACTTCAGAGCTCTGCAATCTCTCACCCTATAGATAATGTTTATTTTATTTTCTCCCACCAAAAGGGACAGCTTCACACTTTACCATGTTATACTCCACTTGCCAGCTCTTTGCCCATTCTCTTGATCTGTTGATATTCCTTTTTGTCTTCTTATGTCCTCTTCATATCTTACTTTACTATCTCTGTGTCATCAGCAACGTTAGCATCTGTATCTTCAGTACTCTCATTTAAATAATTTATATCAATTGTAAGAAATTGAACCCGCACTGATCCCTGGTGCACACTGCTTATTACATCTCAGCAACCAGAAAAGGACCCATTTATGCCTTCCATCTCATTTGCTATTTGTCAGCCAATCAATGCAAATATGTTACCTCCTACATCACAAACTTTTATTTTCCGTTATAACCTCCAATGTGGTGCCTTATCAACTGCCTTCTGGAAATCTAAGTATAGTACATCTAATGCACTTCTTCAGGCTTCAACAAATTGGTCAGACATGATCTCCCTTTCACTAAGCTATGACGACATTGCCTGATTAGCTTGGCTTCCTCCAGGAGCCCTGGTATAACAGCTTCCGACATTTTCCCTGCAACAGATGTTAAGCTAATTGGCCTGCAGTTTTATTCTTTCTGCCTCCGTCCCTTTTTGAACAGGAGATTTCTGAAGATTTTTCAGAAGGGTTCTCAAACCCTTGATCAACTAGAAACACTATCATCCTGAACATATAGACAGAGTATGACCAGATACAAAAGATCCTTACCTTAGTAGATACCTAGGCATGTTACCAAGGAAGCTTGCTTGGCTTGTTCAATCTGAGGCAGTCCACTTTGCCTGCCTTAAATTTAGCTCTCAGACAGATTGCTCTGAAGGGATAAGCCCTACCCCTTCTATCCTAGGTTGCTCACACCGGTATGAAGTCCTGGTCACGTGGAGAGTGCAGTTAATACCGCAGTGCCACAGGAGAGACCCATCAGGGTCCTTAAGATGTGATTTTTCTGTCTTGATTGGAAGGTAGTCACTCTTTTTCATCTTCATTTGCATGATGCAGAGTCTGGTAACATTGAGGGTACAGGCTTTGCCTGCTGAAAAGCAGTCGGAGGATGGAAAGGAGGAGCAGAAGGAAGACAAGATGGTGGGATAAACAGAAGCTGTCTATGGACTTGTTCACAAGCTCATCCTGTGGGATGGTTACACATCAGCTGCCCTTCCCTCCCAGCTTGGATGAAACTCACTTGTGCCGGATGATTGAGCACCCGCAGATCTTGCCTCTAATTTGTGCCCCATTATCTAGGTTCTGAGCTGGTGGGTATACATGTTAGGTGCAGTTACAGAGGCAGTGTTCCCTATTCAGACCGTGATGTCTTCGCTGCTGGTTCACACTGAGTTTGCAGTGAGGTTGTTTCTTGTGTAGCTAAAAATGACAATCGCACAAGGTTATAGTGAAAGAAGAGGGTAGGTAGGAGGCAACATTTTTAAGCCACCCTAATTTTATAAGGCAGATGATGGGATAAGAGGAATGTGGGATGTGAGAAAGAGAATTAAATTTGAGCATACCGTCATCCTTGGTAATCCCTGGCCAGGTAGCTGTCCACTGGCTCCAGGGCAGCTGAGCCTATGACCTCTGGCACCCTCACTTATCATATTAACATTACTATATTTCCCTATGACACAGGAGGCCATTTCAACCCAGACTCTCTATGCTGGTTTACAGAGTAATCCCATTCCCACTCCCACTCCCACTAATTTTCCCTGAAACCTATTCTCCCCACGTTCCCATCAGTCCTTGCCCCAGGTTCTATCACTCACCTACAGACTAGGGGCAATTAACAATGACCAATTAACCTACCAACTTGGACATCTTTACTGTAACATATGGGGGACACGGTCACTAGGAGGATGTGCAGACTTCACACAGACAGCACCGGTGGTCAGGATTGAACACAGGTTACTGTGTGAGGCAGCAGCTCTATTATCTGAACCATTGTGCTGCTCTTGCAGTCTCAGTCTGCTGTAACATGCCACCTTCTCCTGCAGGAGAGAGAGAAATGTGTTGGTGAAAGTGCTGCAATGTGTGTGTACAATATGTCTATCATGATTGAATATTGCAAGATGCATGTAGGATGTGAAATGTGTGCTTGTGTGTGATGGAGTAGAGTTTATCATTTGATGCGATTTGCTGCAGTTTCAATCTACCTTAACAAGCTATTAAACTGTCCCCACAACTAGAACCAGGTCCTCCAACAGTTACATTTCCCAGTGCTGCTTCATTTCAGCTTGTGAGGGCTTCTTGGGCTTTCAAATATGCAGAATTTCTTCAACCAGGATGTGAAGATTCATGTTGGTGAAATATGGCATCTATCTTTGCATTTGTGTTGCCACTCTTTTCCAGTGCTCCACAAGCTACAAAATGATTTCCAGCAGTAGTTGGATTGAGTTATTTTATTTTTTTATGAACAACAAGTAGTAATTGCACTTTTTTCACTGAACAGAAATAAGCCTTCTTCTGATGAAGCCAGTGCAGATGAGCCATCGCAGGAGTTACCTGTTGAAGCTTGGCACAGCCAAACCAGTCTTCATGTTGATGATAGGTCAGCAAGACATTGTGTTTTTGACAAACAGTTGTTTAAATGGTTGATTTTGACCAAGTTCTTCCTGCTGCTTATTTTTGATGTTGTTCCTTTCCAGGAAGCTATTAAAAGGTGTGGACTGAAATAACATCAAAAGGGCAAGTTTCTGATTCAAGATGAGCCAGGGTTGGGACAGTGTGCAGAGCTAACATTGGCACCCAGCAAATCTGGGAAATTCCAGGTGCCCTGAAATTAGCTTTATTGTTCAGTTTCAGAGTTTGACAAGATTAAACTTAAGTAGTACCGGTGCTATTGTGAGAAAGCACTTCTAGAAGCTGGTTAAGCAACTTTCAGTGGCTGTTGCCACCTTGAACATCTAGATTTGGTCCTTTATAGAAGGACTGTAGTTTTGCTTAAATGTATATTGGAAGGTGTAGACAATGGACGGAATTAATTCAAAATTGTAGCAAATAAAGAGTGAAAGAGAGCAGGAAATTTGTCTTCCGTACCTGGACTGGCCTGTATGTGACTCCAGACCTTCCAATGTAGTTGATTCTTAAGAATCTTTAGGACAACAGGGGAGAGGGGAACAGGGCAGCATTGCTAGATGGCATGACTTTAATTACTTAATCAGTTTTTTTGGTATTTATTGCCTGAAACCTGACTGGGTTTATTCAGGATCCACATATTTATTTCTGACCAGCATTGAAAATGGCAGAATCTGAACTTCCCAGATAGTCGGATTTCATTAACTATGGATGGATCCCCAGCTGCCCTGCTGCAGCTTTCAATGGATGGAGGCGTGCAGGAGCAGAAGCAGAGGCTGGAAGCTGACCTGGAGGAGCTGGGATCATTGAATGTTGTCAGTGAGCTGCCTGGTGTTGGAAGGAGAAGCAGTTCACACAAACAGGTTGAACAGCTCCAGGCATTTGCCACATTAGAACCCAGCAGTAAAAGCAGCAGGGCTGAAAGATGGCAGATGCAGAGTCTGTGTGCTGGGTGAGTGGGTAGGGGCTGAGTGGTAGGTGGGTGTGTCAATATCCAAGGGAAATATCACACAGATCTACAGCATGGAAACAGACTGTTCGGTCCAATCACTTCATGCCATTCTTTATGCTTCACTCAGAATTCCTCCTATCTTTCTTTGCCTAAACCCATCAGTGTAACCCTCCATTCCTTCCTCCCTCATGTGCATTCCTATACAGCAATGATTTAGGAAGGTTAATGGAATATTGGCCCTTGCAGCAAGGGGCCAAAATTCCATTTGCCTTCTTGATTCGTTGCTGTACCTGCATGCTTTTAACGTTTCATGTACAAGGACCCAGAGATCTATTTGTACCACAAAATGTTGTGTTCTCATTCCATTCTATTTCTTCCTTTCAAAGTAAATAGCCTCACATTTTCCACATCTTCCAACTTTTTGACCACTTGCTTAAAATATCCATTATCCCTTTTCAGGTTCCTTGTGCCCTCCTCATAATTGGCTAACCCACCCACCTATCTTTGCAAGTTAACTTGGTGTCTTGATCCAAATCATTAACATAGGTTATAAATAGTTCAGGTCCCCAGACTGATACCTTTGGTACCCCACCAGTTACTGGTTGTTGATCCAATCCATTTATCCCAACTCTATTTTCTGCAGGTTAACCACTCCCCAAAATACTATCCCCTAAACTAATGCTTTGTTACTTTGTGCAATAACCTTTTAGGTGGCAAATGCCTTCTGGAAATCCAAGTGCTCTTCATCTACTGGTTCCCCTTTATCCACCCTGTTTGTTACAGCCTCAAGGAATTCCAGCAAATCTGTCAAACATGATTTCCCTTTCATAAAACCATGTTGACTCTGTTTGATTGATTTATGATTTTCTAAATGTCCTGTTATTTCACTTTCCCAATGTTCATCCAATTGGCCTTTAGTTCCCTGCTGTCTGTCTCCCTCCTTTCTTGAA
Organism: Pristis pectinata; assembly: GCF_009764475.1. Taxonomy (NCBI): domain Eukaryota; kingdom Metazoa; phylum Chordata; class Chondrichthyes; order Rhinopristiformes; family Pristidae; genus Pristis; species Pristis pectinata. The sequence continues at coordinate 43,638,060 of NC_067417.1, forward strand.
TATAGGCATTGCATTTGTGGCTTTTCAATCCTCTGGGCCCTGTCCAGGATCCAGGGAATTTTGATAGACTACAACCAATGTGCAAAACAACAAAGCCTTTGGGTTATATTTTGATATTGATGTTTTTGATATTGGCGCTTAGGTTACATCGGCACATGTCATAACCTGTTTGGAAAATCAAAGTGACTAAATTCAGCTTAACTCATCAGTTTCAGATCTCAGCAGGGTTCAATGTCAAGTATTACCAGTGCTATTGTTAATGAGCGACTCCAGGAATTAGTTAAACTCTTTAAAGAACGAACAGAACAAGTCAAAGAAAAGCTCATTGACCCTGATGTATCCGAGGATGAGGGAAGTCCAACTGCAAGTAAGTAAAAGAGAGTGAATTCAGGACATGATGGTTGGGATGGGTCTGCAAACAGCAAGTATTTGAACAACAACATGAAATGATAAACTGGCTCTACTTTATTGTTTCCCTGAAATACTGAGTGAACTGCAAGAGTGTTTCAGGGAACATGATAGAGTGGGATTAGTTGCAATGAGTATGGAAGAACACAAGTAGATGCAAACATGGCAGGAGAGTCTGGAGCTCAGAGGGTTAACAAACTCACTTGACAGACCATACTTTGGGTACTGAGCCTGGCCAGTGGGTGGGATGAAAATCTCTCTCTGATGCCTACTGCTAGGGACAGCTCTGTGGGATGTGTGGGTGAGGGGTTTGGGAGTGTGGGAGGAGGAGAGGGATGTGGGAGAAAATGCAGGATTGATGTTTCAGTTTCTGAACTGGTCAATGCTCTGTCTGTTTTCTTCCATTGTTATGCCATCATTGTGGTTCACTGTTATGTTTCAAAATTTGGTTTCTAATTCATATAAGAAATTCTTTAGCGTTGAAAGCATTTGTTCATGATTATTATCTAATTATTGATTGGTTTATTTTTTCCCTTTAAAAGTCGTACTAGTGATATGTTATATTGTTAAAGAGTAATCTGTTTGCTTAGAATATACTGTACATGTTTTTCTCCTTTGGTGGATAAAATCAATACAATGCGTGTTTAAGTGAGGAGTATAGTTTAAAAAAACAATTAAGTAAGGGTTGACAGCTTCAAGCTCCTGGAAGTGAACATCACCAACAACCTGTCCTGGACAAACCACGTGGATGCCATGGCCAAGAAAGCCCACCAGCGCCTCTACTTCCTCAGGAAGCTAAAGAAACTTGGTTTGTCCCCTTTGACTCTCACCAACTTTTACCGATGCATATAGAAAGCATCCTATGAGGATGTATCACGGCTTGGTACGGCAACTGCTCTGCCCAAGACCGCAAGAAGCTGCAGAGAGCTGTGGGCACAGCCCAGCGCATTACGGACACCAGTCTCCCCTCCTTGGTCTCTGTCTTTACCTCTCGTTGTCTTGGTGTAGCAGCCAGCATAGTCAAAGACCCCACCCACCTGGACATTCTCTCTTCTCTACTCTTCCATCGGGTAGAAGATACAGGAGCCTGAGGGCACGTACCACCAGACTTAAGGACAGCTTCTACCCCACAGTGATAAGACTATTGAACAGTTCCCTTATACAATGAGATGGACTATGACCTATGACCTCATGACCTCATGATCTACCTTGTTGTGACCTTGCACCTTATTGTACTGCACTTTCTCTGTAGCTGTGACACTTTACTCTGTACTGTTATTTTTTTTACCTGTACTACATCAATGCATTCTGTACTAACTTGATGTAACTGCACTATGTAATGAATTAACCTGTAAGATCGGTTTGTAAGACAAGTTTTTCAATGTACCTCGGTACAAGTGACAGTAACAAACTAATACCAATACCAATAAGTACGTCTGGTTAGAAGGTGCTTGGCACAACCTCAGTAGCTGCTTCCACTGTGGAACCTTCCATCCAATGCCCCCACACAGAGGAAGTTGGAGCCACCCTGGCTCCTGTTGATGTAGAAATTCCAGAGACACCCTCCTATTGGTGAATCTCGGCAGGGGTGGGTATTATTTCCCTGTGGACATGCTCTTAAGTCAAATGGCAGTGTCTAACTAAACATTGTTATTCATTTTTTAACTATACTCTTTACTTAAACATGTGTTTTATCGATGTTATCTACAAAAGGAGATTAAAAAAAGTGTATATTCTATGCAAACACATCACTCTAACAATATGGCAGCACACTACTACAACTTTATAAGGGAAGAAAATAAGCCATTTTGGGAGGATACCATTGTGATGGCCTTACCTTAATTAAAGCCTGACCACACTCCAAAATTCTTCCATTGGCCATACTTTGAAAGTTCATGAGGGCATGAAGGGCAGTATATAAATGCACTTCTTTCTATTAATTTGTTCCGCTCAAGGCATGTCTCGCTTGCTCACGCATAAACCTGTTTACATTATGCCACAGCACCCATGAAGGCGGCTCCGGCAGCCCCTCCCCCACCCCCAGAGGAAAAAAAAGAGGAGAAGGAGGAGGACGAGCACTACTGTGAGATGATGTGCTGCCGATTCAAAACAGAACCTTGGCTCAGACGGATCAAATCAGTGGGGCTTCCATCCAGCGTTGATCCTTTCAGCAGTAGGTTTAATTGAGACTGTCTTTGAAAGTTTGAAACTGTGGTAGTCTGATTAGGAACTGATCAAAGTAACAACCAGTCCACAGTCATGGTACCTAAAGCAAACAGTACCTAGTTGGGCAGTAACTGGTCCACAAGATTTTTTTCTGAGGAGGAGGTAGTTAGCAGATATGTATGATGGGCCAAGATCTTAGCCAAGGAAGAATTGATTTGCAGGGACTTATCTGAGCAGTGTGAAGGGAACAGAGCCTGGTAGACTGGAATCACCCTGTAGTAATCAGGTTTTCATCACAGCAAGAGCTGTTCAGCAGAAACTAGTCAACAATTTGGAGTCCGTAGGTTAACTAGACAATAGAAAAGAATCAACAAATAATAGTTCAGCACTCTTGATCTTGAGCCACCCTGTCTGGCGGGTAGCAGGCAAGTCAGAGGTCTTCCTTTTGGAAATGGGCAAGGGCGGGATCATCATCCAGAGGCCCAGGCAGTATGCAGAGGAGAGGTTATCTGGCTCACCTCTCTCTTTTTTCAGAGACTTTATATGGGCTGTTTTTGTCCCTGGAGAAGGTGCACCATTTGTCACTAGTACACTTCAGAGGCAGACACTGGAGAGACTGGAATGAACCATTTACACCCAGAACCAAATTATATTTTAATTTGTCATATCCTTTAAAATGCTAATAACTGGCAGTTTATTGTTTGTGCTCTTTTGAAAGTGGAGATTTATGAACTCTCAATGATAATGAAAAAGGTCATCCTTGTTTGTAATTTAAATTACAGGTTTGAGCACCAAGTGTTAGTAATTTAATCAGTAACTTGTCAATAGGATCTAATCACAGCAATATCTGGATGGATAGGAAATAGCTCGGTCAAAAGTTGATTGTGGCAACTTTAATTAGTCAAAGGGGGCTAATCTGATAGGAGTTTGTCCAATGGATTTCACCTGCTCATTTTTAGTCAATATGGTCCAAATTATGCAGGTGTAACTATTTTATGATATCACATAGTAGGAAGTAGTCAGCAAAAACAAGCCAATAATTTATCTAAGCAATATCTAATTGACCAGATGTAATTGCATCAGTGTAACATTAATGAAGGAAAGATGTTTATTAAAACAACCAAACTGGCATTTGATAGAATGACTTCCTTTTGTATATAGTTTCAGTTTGACCATGTTCCTATTTAAGTTATTGTATTAACTGTAACTGTATGAAGTGTAGTGTGTGGGGCTGAAAAATAATGACATTTTCTTGTGAGGTTGTTCAAATAAACAGACCTTCATATCCTTGCTATGGCTTGAGCAGATTCCAATTTCAGTACCAAGTATCAAGCAGATTATTGTGTGGTGCAATGGGTGCACATGCTGCCATAAGAATTCTAAAAAGTAGCACAATGATTTTATGTGCTACACAATAAAATTTTATCCAAAAACTGTACATGATCTGCAACCGGTATGTAGCATGCTCCACAGAATTGCAGAGCAGTCCCCATGCATATGATATGCTTTGATATGTGGGATCCTGGGTGAGCACAGCAATATCAGTCAGCTTCAAATGCAAGGTCATCATTGGGGCAAAATTCTACCATGCAGAAGCAGTGTATGAGCACCATGAGCCTCAACTGCTGAAGCAGACCTTAAATGCTGCCGCCAGTATTATTGAAAGAGCTTGTCCTGACCTGACCCAAGCTCCTTGAGTTGATTGCTTTAGCTGGGAGCCTTAACCCACAATCTGTACTATGGTGCCCAATTTTGATGACATGGTCACCCAATAGCCACTCCTGCCACTCGAGGGCAAATGTGAAAACTGTGGCAATAAGAACACTCTGTATGGTGGAAGATCAGGCAACAAAGCTTGTGCTTCTCATGCTGCATTGCTGCTATGTGCCTATTTTATGCACAGTTAACCTCCAAAGGCCGAGCATTTGCAATTCTGTCACATGTGGTAGGCTGCTCGTCATGTGTGGTAGAATATCACCCTGGTGCCCACAGATCAGGCAGCTGTAACACGTCTTCAGATATAAACAGAATTTGTTTCTTGGTTTCTGCAGCTTGCATTTGAAATCAGTCCAGATCAGTTGGAGCATAGTCTTCTTTCTCTGTAGGCTAAATGGGATTAAAATGAAGTTCAATCTAATTGTAAGTCAACTCTAAATCTGAAGGTGGAGATTTAATGTCAGAGTTACAAGGATGGTTGGTGTGAAGACGTAAAAATCACATTGATGGAATAGGAGCAATACTCCTGAAATTAAGATTCAGATAAATTGTTGCGCAGTTGAAAAACTTTATTCCTCACCTAATCTTTGCCGCACCCACATGGAAATGTAGATCTCTCATACGTAACTCCTGCTCTGATTACCTGGGAGTATTTGTTACAGCAGAGGACAACACAATTTACAATGTAATCCTTATTATACTTAACCAAGAAACTTGATTGGGTAGTTAATAGAGAGCATCTCTGAAGTGTTGGTTTTTTGAGTGGGATGTTAAATCAAGCTTCCATCTGCCCTCTCAGGTGAACATAAAAGATTCTATGACACTCTTCTGAACAACAGTAGGGTAGTTGTTCCTAGACTTCTTGCCATTATCAGATTACAATTAGTGGGAGCCGCTCATGTGTACTTTGTCTCTGACATTTTCTCTTTGTCAACACTGGCAGTCCTTTGAAAGAATTTCACCAGTGGGCAAGGTGCTTTGGGATGACCTGAGGCTGTGAATGGTATGATATAACTGCAAGTCTTTCTTTGGCATCCAACTTGTGCTGTTGCTCTGCTGGGAGTGCTTGGTATGGATGCGAGATGTCAAAAGTGCCCCATCCAGAACATTGTCCTCTCCACAAAAAATTATAATGTAGAAGAGTTTTATTGTTGACTGAACATTGGTGTGGAATGTATATTTAGATAGTAAATAAAAATCAAAGAAAAGTGCAGATGCTAGAAATCTGAAATATACAAATGCTGGAAACACTCAGCAGGTCAGGAACACCTATGGAAAGAGAAACAGAGTTAACATTTTAGGTCTGAGACCTTTCATCAGAACCGTCTTGATGAAGGGTCTTGGACCTGAAACGTTAACTCTTTATGCTGCCTGACCCACTGTTTCTAGCATTTTCTGTTTTCGTTATGTATTTTCTTTTATCTGGGTGGATCTCAATACATATCTGTCAAACTAATTGATTGCTCTGCTTGGTCATTCCACCACAGCATAATCACTTTTCATCAAAACACCCATCATTTGCTACAGTCAGGGTATATATGTCCAGACTTCAGTTGTGTGGACACATCCAGACACCACACAGTGCACATCTGAATCACTCAGATTTGCCGGAGTCTCTAGGACCTAAATGATTAGAGCCATACCTTTCAGGGATGACTGGGAGACACTTCTACATGGTAATAGTTAGGAATCTCTTCCACAAGTGCCAATTGACACTGGGTCAGTTGCTGACTTTACATCTGAAATTGAAAGATTTTTGACAGAAGAAAAAAGTAGGTAGATGGAATTAGGTCATAGATCAGCTGTGATCTTGTCAAATGGCAGGACAGGCTTGGGAGGCTAAATGGCTTCCTTCTATTTCTATATTTTCTTGGTTACATTGTTTTACTCCACCCAAGGCAGAACAATCACCAGTTGAGACATCAAGTGACCTACCATCTGCTTAACCACTTCACAGAATTCAGCCTGCATGCCATTCCTAGTGTGACCCACCCCACAACAGCTCACTGTAGAGCTGCCACATTCAGATTCCAGTCTTGCCACCGTATTGACAGCTAAACAAGACATATAGTTCATTCTAACTATAAAGTTTGCTACACAATAAAATTAAATTTCCACTCTTACGGATTCTGGAGTCTGTTTCCAGAATCCGTGAAGGTTTCATTTCAAACCTGCTCGGGCTGCTGGAATACCAGTGGCAATGCCTTGATATTCTTATTACTGATCTCTATATCCACTTGTTATCTTCTTGAGGCTGAGGCCTATAACCTGAAATGGGTTTGGCTGGCAGGTATTCCTCCATTGGCACTGCTAGCTGCCATCTGCCAGGTAAGTGTTCATCTGCTTCCGATGTGTTAGGTTGTCTTTGTGTAAATGTCATATTTCCTGTGTTGATGTTCAAACTGGTGACATGTTGATAGTGATGTTTATACTAATATTAATACTAGTGATTGCTCACATTAGTGTGGCTGATATTTAATGTTGTTAAGGTGATGGTGTAAGTGCTTGTTGATACTGTTTAGTGGACCAATTAATCCAAGTGTGTCTGCAAAGGAAGGAATATTATTACTAGACAATGCCACATCATCTTCAAAGCCATTAAATATCAGAACCAGAGGTGCTTTTTGACATGAAATAATGAATCAGGAGTAATCTGTACTGCATTTTATTTTCACTTGGTGGCATTAGTTTGATATATGGTAAGAACTGCCTATTTCGATGATATCACCCAACTTTGTTCCTGTGCCATGCACAACGCTAACTATAGTAAAGAGTCCTCCTTGCTGTGGTAGCTACACTACAACCTGCTATGCGCTGTGACTGTATAGATTATACTTTTGCTGCTGTTAAATTAAGAGGCAATATGTCAGTAAGTGGCAATTTTCATTCATTTAGTGCCAACTGAACAGAGGGACTACTCCATTGCGTTTGTAAGTAATCTGTTATGTTTGGGTTTATCTACAATATTGGGTTCATATGTAACACAGTTATTTTTGTTTTCTGTCATAGATCCGTTGTATGTCCTGTGGTTATCCATTGTGGTATTAGCCTGGAATTGGAATGTTTGGCTAATCCCTGTGCGTTGCACCTTTCCCTATCAAACACCTGATAACATCCACCTCTGGCTTTTGATGGATTATTTTTGTGATCTGATTTACCTGACGGACATGGTTGTTTTCCAGTCCCGCCTCCAGTTTGTTCAAGGAGGAGACATTATAGTAAGTGATCATATCAATTTTTCCCTTGGTGATTAATAAAAGTTATTCACGCAGTCGGCCACCTCAGCCATATGTAGCCTTTATAGATTTTAACTTTCCTCATCTTCAACATCAGTTCAGACAACAATCAGGTTCTTTTTTAGATCTTTTCAAACCTTTTGTCATACTCAGCAAGTTAACAAAAGGTAGCAAAGGCCAAAAGCAATTCCGAAGTGTAGATTCTAGTCACATGGTTAATCTGTTCATTCCAAAACGTTGATGCATACCAGAGGATTTCAGCAACACTAGATTCCATGCAACTAAAAAAAAAGAAACACTCATTGAAACACTGCTCGATGTTGAATAAACTTTGTTCTTCTCTATTTCAGACAGCAAGGAAACCTATGAGAGAAAATTACCTAAAAACCCAGAAATTTAAGGTGAGTCGTTGCACTGGTGAGCATGGATAAGGTTCACTGCACTGTCTTTCAATAATCAAGATGAACAATTTATATTAGTGTATTGATGAATAGCTCTTGCCTGGAGTGATATTAATGGGCTCTGAAAATAGATAAGCTGCATTTAATGAAAGCTAGATAAGTGCATGAGGGAGAAATAGAAAGTTATGGCAAGGTCATTAAAGGAAGGGAGGTGGGAAGAAGCACATGTGGACCATCCACCGCATAATCAGGTTGGCCTTTATCCACAACGTAAATTCTAAGTATTCCCAACAACTGTGACCATATGGAGAACTCCCCAGCAGTTTTGTGATCATAATAGCACAGAAAGTGCTGCAGTGGCCTACTCAGCTTTGCTCTCTGGCCATTTCCACCCATTGTATCTTCTGATGTTAGTTCTTTTGGGCACCAGATCCATGTTCCACTCCATCATCCCATGTCATCCAAATATGGGGACATTTAACTAAACAGTAGCAATGGAACAACACACTCTGTTAAGCTGTCACCTCAGTAAAATGGCACTTGTCACACCAGCATTCAATGAGTGTAAATTGTTATTAGGCAAATATAAATTCCCAAAGCCATTAGGATAACTGAATAAGAAACTTAGTCAAATTTGGCAGCAAAGAGGAGCCACTAAATTGGTCCAGCTGCCCAGCTGCTACTGTAGCTACTAAACCCAACCCTGCCCCAGAACATTCTGTGCCCCATCATCGTTCATCCCCACTCCAGCATCAGCACTCCTCACCAGAGACGTGCTGCTCATGGAGTTGCTGCCTCACAGCTCCAGCAACCCGGGTTCAATCCTGACCTCCTGTGCTGTCTGCTTGGGCTCCCTTCTACAGGGACAGATCCATCGATGTGGAGTTTACATGTTCCTCCTGTCACCACTTGGGTTTTCCTCGATACTCTGGTTTCCTCCCACATCCCAAAGATGTGCAGTTTGATTGGTTAATTGTACACTGTAAGTTGCCTGTTGTGTGTGAGTGAAATCTAGGGGGAGTTATTGGGAATGTGCAAAAATAGGTTACAGGGAAAATTAGTGAGGAAATTGATTGTTCTGTGAGCTGGCATAGACTCAATGGGCTGAAATAGCCTCCTTCTATGTCATAATATGGAAAATCTGGAAATATAGAATATCTACTGACAGCTTCAACAAATGCAGTGAGGTGGGAAATACTTAATGAGGGAATATTATCTGAGGTATTTAATGGTTACATTGCTTTATTATTTAGGGCACATGTGTCCATTTGTGTGAGAGTAGAATCACTCCTTGCCTGAAGGATGATTGCTATTACTGACTTATCAGCACAAGCCCATCTCTTGAATCAGCAGTGTCACATTCAAACCCTATCCCTGCTCAATGTCCAGATGAGCCCCCAGTTTGTTAACAGTGGCCTTCAATCCATTCTGGAACTGGATCGTAGAAGGAAAGTGTTTGTCAGATATTTGATGTCTACATTGGGTCTTTTCACCAGCATTTTTTATCCAGCTCCCAAAGATTTTACAAATTTGTCACTTATAATATTCTTCATCTAACCAAGAGACAAGAATTGTTCATCATTACAGCAGCCTCCCACTTATACAGCAGGTTGAAGTGGTCATCCACTGGTCTATAGCTGGTGGAGAAGTATTTGCCTTCTAGAATCAATAGCTGAGTAGTTGAACCACATTGAACAATCCAGGCCCTGATAAAGTTTGATATGCAAGAAAGAGAGAGAAATTTTCAAAAACTAATAAAATTAATAAAAATATAACCACTTTAATTCTGTTTCCAGATGGATTTGGTGTCTCTTTTGCCTTTGGATGTTTTGTACTTGAAACTAGGCTTCAAAGTATTGCTGAGAGTTCCACGCCTCTTGAAGGTGAGTTTGTTTGACGTTTTCTTCATAGGTCCATTGTAAGTTCTGTGGTTACCCATGGTGGTACTAGCCTGGAATTGGAATGTTTGGCTAATCCCTGCCTGATAACATCTAGCTATGGCTTTTGATGGATTATTTTTGTGATCTGATTTACTTGATGAACATGATTGTTTTCCAGTCTCGCCTCCAGTCTGTAAAAAGGAGGAGACATTATAGTAAAAGCTTTACCCATAATTTGTTGCCTCTGGGTCCAACATCACCATAGGTACAGATTTATAAAGTCAGTAACTCATGGTAGAAAATTATACATATCAACAGTGCTTGATTGCAACCAGAAATCAATTAGAAAGAAATAGAATAGAACTTGCATTATGTAACACCTTTGAGAACCTCAAAGCACTTTACAGCTAAATAACTACTTTTCAAATGTAGCCAATATTGTAAGTTAAGAAATTTGAATTTAGTTTGAGCAAAGCTGGATTCTATAGCAATGAGTTGGGAATATGTTTTATTGCTGGTGGTTGAGGGTAAAAGCTGGACAGGACACTTGGCTCCCTGGTACAGGTACAAATACATCCGTGACCCAACACAATTAATACCTTCAAAGCATTGGCAGTTATAGTGGTGCATGAAGTGTCCCGTTTTCAGCTGTTACATGGTGAGCTAACACCTCAAAATGCAGACAGGGAGACTGAGTGCTCCTGAAACTGGAAGCTTGTTGTCCACATATTGTCTAAGAACAAAAGGCTTCCTTCACCTACTCCTGAAGCAGGTTATTATTAGACACTTTTCAAAATACAAACCTGTATCAGGTCCCCATTTCCACATTCTTGCCTCAGGAAAAAGCACATTATATATTGTGTACATAGAAAGGGAGGTCCTTATTATTGTTTCCATTCTTGATGGCAAAATTCCCCACCTCCAATTTCTTTCCCTACCATGGCACCAACTTCGTTAGGAGTTTGAGGAGATTTGGTATGTCACCAAAGGCTCTTACAAATTTCTATAGATGTATGGTGGAGAGCATCCTGACTGGCGGCATCACCGCCTGGTATGGAGTCTCCAATGCACAGGATCACAAGAGGCTGCAGAGTGTTATAGACTCAGGCAGCTCCATCATGGACACCACCCTCCCCACCATCGAGGACATCTTCAAGAAGCAGCATCGATCATTAAGGACTCTCACCATCTGGTACACGCCCCCTTCTCGTTACTACCCTCAGGGAGGAGGTACAGGAGCCAGAAGACCCAAACTCACTGATTCAGGAACAGCTTCTTCCCCTCCACCATCAGATTTCTGAACGATCCATGAACCCATGAATACTACGTCGTTATTCCTTTATTTCACATTATTTATTTATTTTTGTGACTTATAGATTTTATGCCTTTGCACTGTACTGCTGCTGCAAAACAACAAATTTCACAACATGTCAGTGATAATAAATCTGATTCTAATTCTAACCACCAGGTCCTGGCCTGGTCTCCAAAGTCTGAGCCCTCTGAACACCCTCCCATCCACAATCTCTTGGACCCCATAGCTCCTTCCATGGCTCCATGACATGGTGCAAAAACTCAAAGCCTCATTGATCCCAGCTACCTGTCCAAGACCAGGACTCACCCCTTCCCCTTATCTACATAGCCCAAAAACCAAGTTCCAACTAATACTGTCCAAAGACTGGACTCTACTCCCTCCTTCAATGACACCCTCCAAATCCCTCATCCCTCTCCCATTCTGTGCCAAGAGGTCCAAAGTCAGTGAACCCTCCCTGAGCCCATGTCAAAAATACCAAATACCTTGACCATCATCCCTGAATCCCACAACATCTGTCCAGAGACCCTTATTTCACCCATAATATGTCCAAACATTTAGCTCCTCCCTATCCCTTCAATCTGAGCTCTCACAGACTACATAACAATGGTCAATGATTGTATCTCTCCCACCCTCACAATAATGAGTTCAAAGACCCAACCTCATGACACATCCAAGGATTGACAGACTTGGAGCAATTACCTCATTCAACTTCCTCCTGCAGCAATTTTCTCTCTATGATGAGATCCGAGGCCAATATCGCAGCTGCTCAGACCTCTCCATTTATGATAACCTCATGTTGGGTGGCTCATCAATGTGGACAATTCTGAATTTACCCTCATAGAATCTTCTAGAAGAGAAGGTGGTCATTGAAATAATCTGCCTGATTAGTTCCACACCCCAGTGTTTCCCCATTTTCATTTACAAGAATATATCCAATTTCCTTTTAATACAAGTACTCTTTTATGCAGTTCATTCCAATTCGTATCAACTTGATTAGATTTGGCAAAGTTAGTGCTGGTTCAGTTGACGATATAAGCCTGCTTTTGAAAGATCCTGAATTTGCATTTTGTTTAATCGATCATTCACTTGGTATTGTGATTGCAATGCCAAGTGAATGGTACTTTCTGTATTCATATTATAAGTATGTGATTTTTAAAAATATTTAATATTACACGTTTTATAGTAAAGTATGTGGTGGTGTTACTGAATTTGTTTCAATAATCTTTTGTAACAGTACATGACCTTTCTTGAATTTAATGACCGATTGGAAGCAATAATGAGCAAGGCTTATATTTACAGGTGCGTAACACTGTTTTACTGCTCAGATGAACCTGTAATCATACCTTAAGAATCCATTGTGTGCTACACATTAACACTCAGGAATTTTAGTATGTAATACAGAAGTACCTCATAATACCTTCTGTGAAACAGTGATGCCCTGGTACTGCCAGGACTGTTCCCTTTAATCACAGTGATCCTTACTTATCTTTAAACATAATGATAATCATGGATTGACTCCTTTAAACATAATTGAGCATTGGCCCCTTGAAACACAGTGATACAAAGGTACTGTTCCCCTATAAATACATTGATGTTCAAATATGATTCCCTTTAAACACTGTGGTAATTAGGTGCTGTTCCTTTAAATAGAGGGACAAGTATTGCCCCCTTTGAATATGCTGATACCCAGGTACTGTCCTCTTTAAACAAAGTACTAAGCTATCACTCAGTTGCATGTGATATTATCAGGGTACTTTTTTGACACATAGGATAACACCAAGATTTCCGTGCAATGCATACAGATCAAAGTTCCCTCATATTGATACCCAGAGATGCAACTATAGCTTCATTTCAGTGAAGGCTAGGGAGATCAGAAACATGGTCATAGACTCCAATCGGGGTGGTATCCTAAAAAGAAACAGAGCTCTGTCACGTTAAGGAGTACTAAACTGCAGAAATATGGGTACAGATTCTTCACTCAAAGGGTCAGGATGTTCAGGAAAGGGGGCACACCTACTCACCAATGGTTAGTGAATTATTGAAGATACATACAATCTTCATCTCTCAAATAAACCAATCAAGAACTTTCCAATTATGCTGAATGTAAATTAATGCTTTGTTTTACAGAGTGATAAGGACCACGATATATTTACTGTACAGCCTCCACATAAATAGTTGTCTATACTATTGGGCATCTGACTATGAGGGCATTGGATCCACAAAGTGGGTTTATGATGGTGAGGGGAACAGGTGGGTTTGATTGTCAGATCTGATGTAATGCTTTTTCTGAGATTTTGTTTTGCTTGTTTCCTATTTCATGTGTTTGTATTTATACACGCCGGATTCCCCACCCAAACTACACCAGTGATCAATTGTTTGAAACAGAAACTCTGTACAAAACAGTTTAAATCTGAAAGTGAAAGAAAAAATGCTGGAAATATTCAGCAGGTCAGACAGGATCTGTCAAGAGAGAAACAGTTAACAGTTTCATTACAAATAGCAGGATGGGGTGAAAGAGACAAATGGAAATCCTGTTGGAGAGAGGAGCACAGCTTCTTCAGGGTGGGAATTCCTGGAAGGCAAATGGCAATGAATTCAGTAATAACCCCAAAGCAAACAACAGTACATGCTGGAAATCTGAATAAACAGGAAATGCTTAGCAGGTCCGGGAGCTTCTGTGGAGAGAGAAAGTCAACTTTTCAGATCAATGACCTTTCATTAGAACTGTTTCTATAAACAGCCTAACTTCTTCACTCTTTCCCACAGTTTCCTGTGGGAAGTCATAACATCTCCTTCCTGTCTGGCTCTCAACTTGTGGATTTTATAAAATTTGTCCTAAGTCATACGTTCTAAATATATAACATAGAAGCTTTTACATGTTGCATTTCCAAAATTTGGATATATTGATTTTAATGAAACCAAACTTTGGAAGCCAAAATTCAAAGGGCATATGTTAACATTTTACCTATTTGCCCACGATGATATCAGGATGGATTTTTACCCCATATCATTTCTGCAGTTTAGGCACGGAGGAACTAATATACCTGTTATGTCAGCCGTGTCTCAGTGGTAGTACACTTGGATCTAACTCAGAGAGTGGGGGGGGGAGTCCATGTCCCTTTCCAGAAACCTGAGTATGACATCACCACTCTAACCCTAATGCCACACTGTCATTTAGATGAGATGTTAAATTACCAATCAGTCTGCTTTCTTGAGTTGGCTGTAAATGATTCAAGGCCACCTTTTTCAAGAATAGCAGGAAAGTTCATCTGAATGTTGTGGCTAATATTCTGGTCTTTATCTTGCTACTATTTCTGGAATCTGGCTCTGCACAAATTGGCAGTCACAATTCATACAATCCAAACATCAGGGCATTCCAAAGGTATGTGCAAAGTTGCAAAGTGTTTTTGGATATCTTAAGGATGTGAAAAGTGCATTACCAAATGGGGGTAAAAATGTTACCCATGAAACCTTAAATTGTCAGATAACCTCCTGATGCTCACAGCGAGACTCAAAATTCAATAATGGTCACTGAGGTGAACTATTAGGATTGGCCGTACCACAGAACCACATCTCAGTTAGTGTTCACACCTTCAGGATAAACATCCAACTCAGGAATAGTGATGCAAAAACAGTAGAGCTCCAGATGCTTTCTACTCTTTGTCTGAAGTACTTCCTGAACACCCTGAATTTTGTTTTGACCCCTTGTTCTGGACTTCTCCACCTGAGGCTGTAATTTCTTTCTTTTTACTCTATTTATTCATCTTAATCACCATATGTCGATCAGCCCTAAAATGTAAATATTCAATTAAAATTACTTTGTACCTGAAACTGAGGTTTTATGCACTCTGCATTTCCTTTCCTTGCAGTTATATGAGGTGCTATTACTGGGCTGTGAAGACCTTGATTACAATTGGAGGGTTACCTGACCCACAGACAGTGTTTGAAATTTTCTTTCAGCTTGTCAACTACTTCATGGGAGTCCTCATCTTCTCCATCATGATTGGCCAGGTACTGAACTTACTATTGAAAGAAAAGGAAATGGCAAGTTTATAAATCTAAATGCAACTGAAAAGAGAGATTAGCTAATATGTTCAGTGTTCCTCTTCATTGGGACTGAAACGTACCATCTCTGTTTCAAAACCAATTAGCCTTGATTGTGATATTCCACTTTAGTTTACGTCATAGATCATCCATTCAAGAGAACAAAAGTGCTGTGACTTAATGGATAGAACTACCAAAAGGCAATGGATGAAAGGTCTTTGTGTATAAAATCCTGCCTACTGTCACTGAGAGAACTGGCAGGATTTAATGGAGAGAAAGCATTTAAATAAACAAGTTAACCCCTCACTTCACTAGTGACTCATTGCAACAGCAGAGGTCTAGAAGTCATGTATTGACCTCCACACTGGATGTTAGACAGAAAAATAACAATAAAATGGGATGCAATTTTTTTAAAAGCATCAACTTTCCTTTCTGACTAACCAGTTTGACTGTAGCTCTCTGAGAGGTGAAAGGTTTTTCAGTTTCCTCTTTACAATATAGCTGTTGGTCAAATGTCTGCACTGTTAGGGGTGGGTAGGACACCCTTTATGGATGAAGACTGAACTTGAGTATTTTCAGAATTACTGCTTTGTAAGCCTTTGCAGAGGTTGTGATATATGTTGGCCCTCTCCACCATTGTATCCATTATTCTCTTAGTGCACTGACATGCTTGTCTTCTATACTATCGTTGTACATTCAAAATTGAATATTAACATATCTATAGTTGAGGATTTGGCTCATATTCAGTTGAATATCCACAACTGAGTCATGGCAAAAATCCACTGTTTTTGTTGGTTCTTAGATGAGAGATGTGGTGGGTGCAGCTACTGCTGGGCAGACTTATTATCGAAATTGTATGGATAACACCGTGAGATATATGAACTTGTACAAAATTCCTCGAGGAGTCCAGAACCGAGTGCGGAAGTGGTATGAATTCACCTGGGAGTCACAAGGAATGCTGGGTAGGTCTGATATATTTGCCCGCAGTTTTGAGTTGTAATCTCACAATCAGCCTATGTGAATGAACATCAAATATGGTTTATGCTTGGGGTCAAGCTGTAGTTCTGCTGTATTTTCTAACCATAAAAAAGGCTGGATTCTATAGACTATGACTTTAAAAAAAATGATTGCTAGGACCAGGACCTGTAACCTGTAAGAGAAATGTCCTGTCCTAACTACATGGATCCTAAGAGCTTCCCGGTGTTCCATAGTTTCCATAGTAGGGGCAGGAGACCAAAAGAACTCCCTGATTATTTCAGGTTGGGACTGGTTCCAGGACATCTTGTGAAGAACAGAATTTCTGCCCGCCCTTAGAAAGCAGACGACCATTCAGAGATATAAAGAATGGGGAGGGTAGGCGGCTGTCATTTAGAGATTCTTGGTGATCAGGAAGCCACCAAAGGCACACTGATGGAAGAGGGCAGCTGATGCAGATTTTAAAATTTGGTGACAGATCTAGAGGTATCAGGGCAAGGAGAATGGCTACCAATAACCTTGGAAGCTACCAATAACATTGGTTAGCAGAAGCAGGTGAAATTGAAGAGATCATTTGGTTAAAAGAATGTATTCCGTACTAGATATCAGCTATGGATTTGTGGTCGCACTTCCATCTCTAAATTATAACACTGTGGGTTTAAGTACCACTCCAGAGATGTGAGATTATAATCCAGGTTGGCAATACTGGGGAAGTGCTACATTGTTGGAGGTGTCCTTCTTTAGCTGAGATATTAAACCACAGCCCTGCCAGCTATCTGAGGTGGACATGGATTCTTAACTATGGCTCACAAAAGAAGTTAAGGATAGTATTAGGATAGTATTAGATCCACAGAGTCATTTAAGATTGGCAGACAAAGTAGCGAATTTCAGGATTAGTTTATATTTAAGAAAAGGACAAATAAATTAATTAAGAGAGCAAAAGTAAAGCATGAGAGTAAATTTTCAGGGAACATAAAGGTGGACTGTAAAAACTTGTAAAAATATGTAAAAAGAAATATATTAATAAAGTCAAGTCTGGGTCCCCCACAGTCAGAAATGGATGAAATAGCAGAGCAATAAAATACTTTGGTTTTACCTTCACTGAACTGGACACAAGTAACTTTCTAGATGTGTTAGGGAAACAAGATCTAATGCAGGTGAGGGACCAAAGGAAAGTGTATTGAAGAGATTAAATTCCCAGGGTCTGATACTTTGCATCCCAGATTACAAAAGGAGGTAGCTGAGGAAGTGGTGCCTGCATGGATATCATTTTCAAGAATTGTGTAGATTATGGAATCGTTCCTGCTGATTGGAGAGTGGAAAATGTAACCCTGCCATTTACAAAGGAAATGAGTCTGAAAACAGGAAACTACAAACCAGATAGCCCAACATAATTGTTGGGGAAAATAGTAAAGGCTATTATAAAGGATTAGGTAACAGGACACTTCAAAAATATCAATGGAATTAGACAGTCAACAAGGATTTCTGGAAGGGAAATTGTGCTAACAAAATCTATTAGAGTGACTTGAGGATATAACTGGTAGAATAGATAAGGGAAAACCATTGGATGTGGTTTTCCCACATAATCCTACATAAAAAGGTTGGTGTGTAAAATTGAAGCAGAAATGGTATTGGGGTGATATATTGGCATGGACTGAAAATTGGTTGACAGACAGGAAGCACAGAGTAGGAACAAACCAGTCTTTCTTGGGCTCATAGTCAGTAATTAGTGGGATATTGCAGGGATCAGTACTTGAGCCTTAGTTATTCATAACAAACAGCTATGACTAGTGGTGTCCCACAAGGATCGGTTCTGGGACCAATACTGTTTGTGATATTTATTAATGACTTGGATGAGGGGGTAGAAGGGTGGGTTGGCAAATTTGCAGACGACACAAAGGTTGGTGGTGGTGTAAGTAGTGTGGAGGACTGTCGAAGATTGCAGAGGGACTTTGATAGGATGCAGAGCTGGGCTGAGAAGTGGCAGATGGAGTTCAATCCAAAGAAGTGTGAGGTGGTACACTTTGGAAGGACAAACTCCAAGGTGGAGTACAGAGTTAATGGCAGGATTCTGGGGAGTGTGGTGGAGCAGAGGGATCTGGGGGTTCATATCCACAGATCACTGAAAGTTGCCTCACAGGTGGATAGGTTAGCTAAGAAAGCTTATGGGATGTCAACATTCATAAGTTGTGGGATCGAATTTAAGAGCTGCGAGGTAATGATGCAGCTCTACAAAACTCTGGTTAGACCACACTTAGAGTACTCTTTCCAGTTCTGGTCACTTTATTATAGGAAGGATGTGGAAGCGTTGGAAAGGGTTCAGAGGAGATTTACCAGGATGCTGCCTGGATTGGAGAGTATGGATTATGAGGAGAGACTAAGGGAGCTAGGGCTTTACTCTTTGGAGAGTAGGAGGATGAGAGAAGACATGATAGAGGTATACATAATATTAAGAGGAATGGATAGAGTAGACAGCCAGCACCTCTTTCCCAGGGCACCAATGCTCAATACAAGAGGGCATGGCTTTAAAGTAATGGGTGGGAAGTACAAGGGAGATATCAGAGGGAGGTTTTTTACCCAGAGAGTGGTTGGGGCATGGAGGGCGGTGGTGGAGGCAGGTACATGGGTCAAATTCAAGAGATTGCTAGCTAAGCACATGGAGGAATTTAAAATAGAGGGCTATATGGGAGGAAGGGGTTAGATAGTGTTAGGCGAGGTTTAAAGGTCGGCACAACATTGTGGGCTGAAGGGCCTGTATTGTGCTGTACTTTCTATGATTCTATGAAAAATCAATGATTAATGAGAGAACAGAATGTAATATTTTTAAGTTTGCTGATGGCATTAAACTAGGTGGGATTGTGAATTGTGGGGAAAATGCATAGGGGTTTCAAGGCAGCATAGACTGAAGCATGGCAGATGCAGTATAATGTGGATAAATATGAAGTCACCTACTTCAGTAGGAGAAACCGAAAGGTGGCATATTATCTAAATCGTTTTACTTTGGGATGTGTTGATGTGCAAAGATATCTGGTTGCTCTTGTAAACCAAGCAGTTAAGAAGGCAAATGGTATATTGCCCTTCATTGATGGAGAATTTGAGTACAGGATCAAGGATGTCTTGCTAAATTTATGCAGAGCCTTGGTACGACCACATGTGAAGTATTCTGTGTAATTGTTATCTCCTTACCCAAGAAAGGATATACTTGCCATAGAGGAAGTGCAATGAAGGTTACACTGACTAATGAAGGTTCACAGACTGATTCCTGATATACCACATCAAGGAACAGAGGGAGAGAGTGGAATGTGATATTGAGCTAGATGATCAGCTGCGATCGTATTGGATAGCAGAGTGGGCTTGAAGGGACAAATGATGTACTCCTCCTACTTTCTATTCATGATCCTTTGAGTGAAGAAATTTTTCATCTTTCTCCAAAATGACGGACCTTTATCCTGAGACCATGACCTCTTATTCTAGACTCTACAGCCAAGGAAAATAACCAACCATTTTCTACCATGTCCAGCTACTGAAGAATTTTGTATATTCACAGATTACTGCCAATTTCATTTGATCTGTCCCCAAAAGACAATTCTCTTATCCCAACAATTACTGTGGTGAATTTTGTTGCACCCTCTGTAAGGCTGGCATATTCTTCCATTGGTAAGGGAATAACACAATGTACAACAGGGTGATGTGGTAGTGGTTAAGTTACCAGATCAGCAGCCATGGTACTTGGCCATTGACCAGAAACATGTTCAAAATCCCACATTGGTAGCTCTTCTTTCTGACTGAATCCTTGTTCTATCTCACTTCCTCATTGCGTCTCCAGATGAATTTAGCTGGGTGGCACAATGGCACTGCAAGTTGTGCAGTTAACCCATAGCTCCAGCAAAGTGGGTTCGATTCTGACCTTCAGTGCTGTCTTGGTGAAGTTTGCATGTTTTCCCAGTGACCACATGTGTTTCCCACAGGTTCTCTAATTTCCACCCTCATCACAAAACTGCTCTGGTTCTTGTGTTAATTGGCTCCATCATTCAATATGATTGCAGCTGATCACTTAAACTGCCCTTGCATGGGTGGCTGATAGGAGAATCAGGGGTTGTTAATGTTCATGTAAGTGAGAATAGGTTACAGGGAAATAGGCGGTGGAATGAGATTGCTCTGAGAGCTGACATAGACTCAATGAGCCAAATGGCTCCCTTCTTTGTTGGGAGCATCATGAGATATGAGAAATTCAAAAATTAGAAACAAAAGCTAGGCTTGATAATAAGTATGGAACTACTGGACTGTTTTAGGATCCCATTTATTCACTCAGGAAATCTGCCATCCTTAGTTGGTCCAACCTTTATCTAACTCCAGACCAACCAATTACCTTAATTCTTAACTCCCTCCTCAGTTTAAGGGTAGTTAGGAATGAACAATCAATGTTGGCATTGCAGGCAGTGTCTCTATCCAGTTAACGAATTAAAAAAAAATTTTAAAGGTGCATTTTTATTCCTGAAGGGAATAATCATTGAAAATTCTGAATTATGCCTCTGAATGTCTTTTGTTAAACTGGTTGGTCCATGGCCTCAGCTTTCTGTCTCAAATGCATTCCATGAATTTGTCCTCCAAAATACCTTTGCGTGTTGGGTTTGCTCGTTCTGTGGGAAGACCAACTCTTTCATAACCATTTCATTGTCTGTGTTATTCACACCTCAAATTTTTTGATACTCTGTCCAACTCTATGATTACTATTAGGAGACATATATACTACTCCCGTCAATGTTTTCTGTTCTTTGTTCCTTCTTAGCATCACCCACACTGATCCTTTGTCTTAATTTTCTGATCTTTGATCCTTTCTCCCCACTGCCTTTATCTTATTCTTTACTATTAGGGCAACTCCACCTTCTTTTTAATTTTGCCTGTCTTTTCTAGAAGTAAATTAACCAGGAATATTTGGTTCCCAACTTTGGTTACCCTACAAAGAGTAGTCTCAGAAACAGCTACCAGTTTTTCTATGTTGTTTTAAATATGATGTACATTCAGAAATAATACCATTAATCTTAATTTATAATCATTTGGCATTGAATAAGTTTTAGAAGCAGAATACAAGGCATAATTCAAGAAATTTTTACTGCCAAGTGCATTGATGTCTCATCTTCCCTACTGATACTTAATTTTATCTCTTTCTCCAGATGAAACAGAGCTATTGGTACAGCTCCCTGATAAAATGAGGCTGGACATCGCCATTGACGTTAACTACAACATTGTCAGTAAAGTCGCACTCTTTCAGGTACTGAGACAGCCAATAGGAGCAGGTGTAGAGGGACTGAATAAGGGGGACTTGTGTTGTTATAAAAGGGAAATACTAGCTGGAACACACAAGAGTGAATGATCAAAGTCTATAGGACAATGTTAAAACCATGTCCTCCTGCTCAGAGGCATTTGTATAATCAAAAGTAACAACGGCAAATAGAGCTTCACACTCAAATTTCGCAAAAATCACCTTGGTTGTTTGAGAGCTAAGATTTCTAAATCTCTTTTCAATACCATCCAAATTGTTTACCTTATCTAATTTATTTTATAGATGGGGATTTTAGCCCCAAGAAAAGATGAGCTGGTAGAGGTTGGGAGGGTTAGGGTGGGCAAAGGGTTTGTAAAAGTTTTGACTTTTTATATCATAAGGTGGTGCAATACACCCACTCTGAAGTTTAACAGGAGCATGTTTCTGTGAGAAACTGACTCAGTGAATCTGTTGATTTTCTGATTGAATGCAGGAGGGCACTAGCTGGTACAATTAACATCGTTGATGGATGTTAATACTGTGTTTTTTTTAATTATTGTTAAATTGGCTCCAAATTTAATTTGAGTAACACAGTTCCCTGGGACTCAGAGAAGTGTAGATGAGTTTCTACATCAGCTCAGGTAGGTATTTAAACATGCCTTTGTCCCGTCTGAATAAAATCTCACTTACTAAAGCTGCTGTCTTGGTGTTCTTTGACAAATTCCTGGTAGAGTGTGCTGATGGGGGTACAGCATTTATCACCATTGGACAATGTTAAATTTCAGACAGGGTAGAGTGTAGAACATATTTGTTAGCGCATCAGAAAAGGAAGACTACCACAATACATAGCAGTAGGACGGAGGAGTGGAGAAGGCACTGGAGAGGAGCCCGAGTTACAGGAATCACCTCCCACGTCACATAGTTTATGGACAGATCTCTCAGAAGACTATTCTTTTTCCTTTACAAAATTAATTCACATTTCAGCAAAAATCTATGCAGTTCTTGCAATCACAGGCAATATTTTACCGTTTCAGTTTTTTAATTCAACCTTTTTATACTAAAGAAGTGTAATTGTTATTTTTTTATAAATACACCACAAGCGCTTTTGTACGTTTTGTGTAAAGGAGGTGAGGTGAGGGAGGCATCACAAAGTAGCCCACCAGAGGATTCCAGGACCTTGGATTGTGTAGGTCAGCAGCTCTGGTTGTGGTTGGTCCCTTCCACTGGAAGATCAGCAGATTTTGGAGGGAACATCCGGCTTCTTTCCCAAGTTGATGATTCTTCAGCAGCAGCTGATCCCTGTCCTAGAAAAGGCACAGACCCTGTGTTATCAAGCTGGTGGGTTTTGAACCAGGCCACATTACCAACACTTCTCTCTCCAGGCTTCTCAGCAGGACTGCAAAAGATCAGTGCCTCCCCAGGCTGAGGTTAACACATCGATCTGTGGCAACTTATCTCCAGTCCTGTTTCTCCTCCTTGCTTTCTGCATTTCTTTCTCCTAACTAAGGACCTAGATACAAATCAGTGGCAGCATCGTACCCCAATATGAAGCTGACTCTGAGACAAACACAAATTTCAAGATGGTTGGAAGGAGCACCAACGGTGGACGACTGATTGGGAAGATGATGAACTGTTGCTACTGTGTGCTCCCATTTTAAATGAGAATGAGGAATTATGTGTTGGAGAACACTTAGCATGAGAGGATGATGGGGGTTGGATGGGGTTGCTCATTGCCACATGTCATAGTCCTATTAATTTTACTTTTCAAATATCCAGTTCCCTTTTGAGCATTACTACTGAATCTGCCACTTTTTCAGATGGTGCATTCCAGCTTCTAATAATTAACTGTGTTAAAAGAAAATTCTCCTCACCATTTCTTCTTTTATTTCCAACCATATTAATTTTCTGTCTTCTGGCTGCCAATGGAAAAAAAGTAAATATGGAAAAGTATCATAGCCCCTCCATAGCTTTGTACCCCTCTATAAGAGCTCCCCTAACCTTGTCTTAATATCTCATACATCTCCTTTTGTTGGGTCTTTTTTCACTTCATGAAGTGGCAGATGAGTGAAACAGACTATGCAGGGGCTGGAAGTTCAATTCTCATTCCATTTGTTTGACCTCTGTACAGGGCTGTGACAGACAGATGGTTTACGACATGCTGAAGCGACTCAAGTCAGTTGTATATTTGCCTGGTGACTACGTATGTAAGAAGGTAACCTCAAAACCCCTAAACTTCCTTTGGATATCTGGCACAGTAACAAGACATTTGACCTGAGTCCACATTGGTACCTGTGCTCCACTCCCACTTCCTCCCGTGTCTTCCTTTAAATCTATCAGTGTCACCCTTTGGTTTCTTTCTCCCTCACATGCTTGTTCAACTTCTCCCTAAATGCATTCTTGTAACAATTGGAGTATTGTGTATAGTTCCCATTGTCAAATTCCAAAAAGGGCATTCTTACCATTGCTTCAAACATGCTTATAACTTTCACTGCTCTTTAAGTAAAGAAATTTCTTCTAAATGTCCTTTCGGATATCTTGATGACTATCTTATATTGATGGCACCACTTATGTTCTTCTCCACATCTCCCCACAGAAACATTCACTCTGTCTCTACTCCATCAACATCCACCATCACTTTATAAAACACTATTACTTCACCCCTCAACCTTCTGTTCCCAAGAGAAAAGGGACCCAGTCTGTTCATCCTATCCTAACATGCATACCCTCACTCTTCTGGTATCATTCTTGTTCATCTTCTCTCCACCCTCACCAATGTCTCCACATCCTTTTTAGAATTTGACAATGGGAACTATACACAATATTCCAATTGTTTTTTGATACAGGTTGAGCATAATTTCCCTACTTTTCAAGTCTATCCCTCTAATAATAATTCTTGGTGTTTGTTTGCTCATTTTAAATGCCTTGCTAAACCTGTGGTACATCTTTTAGTGATTGATGCCTTTGCACTCCGAGACTCCCTTATTCCTCCATTCACATTACCTTGCATTTGGCTGTGTTGAACTCCATTGCCAATTATCTTCCCATCCTGCCTTCTGATAATTTATTGCAATCCCTCTCAATATTGACTATGTCCCACTTCCCAGGTTTCATATCATCTGCAACTTTAGAAATAGTGTTTTTGATTCCAAAGTCTAAATGTAAACAGCAATGATTCTAGCACAGATCCCTGCGGAACACCTGGACCTACCTTCTTCCATTATAATAGCTACCTTCACAGCCAATCTCTGTTTTTTGTCCTGAAGTCAGCCAGCTATCTACTCTATTGCTTGTCCCCGGTTCTGCACAGACTTACCGATTCATTAATGTCTCAGATACTGCGATGTGAATATGACCAGATATCTGTTTTTAATGGTATTTGTTGGGCTAGTAAAATTGGTTTGGCCACCAGCTCCCCTGCTCTTCTTTGAATAAGGTAATGGACCTTTTGTTTTTATCTGAGGCAGCAGGTGGTTTAATATCTTCTGTGAAAATCCCCACCCATGACAGGACCACACTCCCTTGGTACAGCAGTGGTGGATCAGCTCAGACGTTATGCTCAAATTTCAGGCATGAGAACTAACAATCTTCTGACTCCGAGTCAAGGATGTTACCACTGAGTCAAGGTTCAGCCAACAAGCTTTTGCTGAGTGAGACAAATCACTTTTGGAATAACTAACCAGCTAAGTTGCCAAAACATGGGCAATTTTAATTGATAATTGGGCTTTCTATTATACAAGCTCAGTCGCATAGCAGTCTTGTACTGTGTTTCCATTCTCCGCACAACCTCTGCACAACCAGAAATTCACTGGTTGTACTTTGGATTAGAACCAGTAGCTGGTTTTGCTTCTCTTTTGATTTTTATTTCCATTGATATCTGTAGAGGAGGTGCAACCACACTGCTGAAGCTCCTTCACTCATTTTACATTTGTGTTCAAAGTCATGACCTTCCCACTAAATAGTAAACTGAAAAAAATTCAGCACAGATATTCTTCATTCTACTTGTTGTTTCAGCCTTTAAACTTATACATGCATCATTATTTCAAATACTATCTTAAAGATTGAACAAAATTTACTTTTCTTTCATTAATCCTATAATATTATGAAATAAGTAATGCAGTTTACATCAGTCGTCATTAAAATGGAATAAACATCTTTTGCTTTGGTTTATATGCACTGACCTCCTTTTGATAAGAGTCATTTTACTTGTGCCGTTCATCACTGACGTGTTTAACAACAAGCAGAATCATCAAGCCGTGAGTTGTGAATAGACCCAGACTTTCCCCTGTCTATATATTGGATCAATTTGAACCAATTGGGTAGTTTCTGATCAAATACCAGATGTACCTCCAGTCACATTTATATGCCATCCAATTTCATTCTCCATTGACAGATTAAAATCAGGAGTAAACTGGCTATAGGAAAAAAATGAATGGATGAGATATGTATGTTTATGCAAGTTTCCTGTATGTAACTATCTTTACGTTAGTCTATATGTACTCATACACCCATACATTCATCTTTTTGAAGGATCATCTCCAGTTCTTGATGACAACGTTTCAAGCTGTCTGCTGAATAGAAGCTGTTTGTTTGTTTCAGGGAGAGATTGGAAGAGAAATGTACATCATTAAAGCTGGAGAGGTCCAGGTTGTTGGTGGCCCTGATGACAAGACTGTGTTTGTAACTCTGCGAGCAGGCTCTGTGTTTGGTGAGATCAGGTGAGGCTCCAAGTGTTTTTCTCAGACCAGTTCAGAATTAAACTTTTTTTTCACTTAACCAAATTGTAAAAAACCCTGAAAAATATACCCAAATGGAATCTGAAATGGTATGTAGGGGCAGTGCCATTGAGAAAAAAATGTTACCTCTATTAGCAAGCTTGTTTTTTTTTCCCCAGGGACAGAATAGTTGAGCGTCACCTTAAATACGAGGTCAGATAGAACTGACAGGTGCCCTCTGATACTTCACCCAAGACAGGAAGAATTAGCAGATTGCTCATCCATTGGGAATTATTATATCCTATGTACATTTAATGCCATATATCCATTATCATTAGTTGTCGGGTTGCAATAGAGTGCCATTAGATTACAATCAGTAACAAGTGGATGTTACTTGGAAACTAGAAGGTTAAATTTAGGAATAGGCAGCCTGTCCAGTTTCTGCAAACTGGGAATGGTGAAGCCAAGCTACCACTGTGCCACCCATCAACATCGATCAGTCACTGAGCCTAGCATCAGCCCAATGTATAGGGCTCAACTATTTGTGGACTAAAATCATTGAAGCCTCACATAAATGTGTGATACTTTCTAGGAATCATATCTACACTATTATGTGTTGAATTTAAAAAGATCCCATCTGCCCTCCTCTTTCACCTATGTTCATCTTATAGTTTGCTGTCTGTGGGAGGCGGGAATCGGCGGACTGCAAATGTCGTTGCTCATGGATTTGCAAATCTTTTCATCCTCGACAAGAAAGACTTGAATGACATTCTAGTCCATTATCCGGATTCTCAGAAACTGCTCCGAAAGAAAGCTAAGTCTGTACAAACTGGTTTTTAACAATTATTGTTTTTATTCATGTAATAATAGGAATACTCCTTTTGATACGAGTCATTTTATGCAATTAAGTAATTAAATGTAACCACGCAAGAGGTTCTAAATCTCAACCTCGGTGCCAGCTGCTCCTAAAATGGTAAATCTCGTCCAGGCAGCTCAGAGAGAGACCAGCCAGTTTGCTATGAGTGCACCTCCACCAGGCAATGGCCTGGTCGCAATGGCTTAGATTTTTCTCCATGGCAGCTCTGCTGCTGAAAATGGGGTGGATTGAGGATCACACCAGCCCATCAATCATGTCACTGATGTCAGAACGTTTCATGTAATTTGAATATTTTTGGCAGGCTTCCTGGCAATAGTACTGCTTCTGTTCAGGAGCTCATCATTGATGCAGAAACTCTAATCTGCTGCAGGATTTGACTCAGAAATGCAAATGCTTGGCTGCTTGACTGGCTGAGGGCTTCCAGCATTTCTGGTTTTGTTTCAGATTCCAACATCTGCAGTTTTATTTGTTTTCCATTACGGCAGGATTTGATTCACTGCTGTGATCTTTGAATTTCACATGTGAAGTTCTAATCCAAACCTCAATGCTAGCTGTTTCCCGTACATTCAAATCCTGTTCATACAACTTAATGAGAGATCAGCCAGCTGAAACACTGACATAGGCATAAGTAGGCATAGGTGTGTATAAGCTCCATGATAGGAGCTGTGGTGTGTTAGAAAAGTGCAAATCCAGAGATTTGATAAACCTGTGTTTTAAATGGGTAGTTTTAACTTCTATGTTAACTGGAGTAGGCTGACAATTCAATGATAGAAAGGGAGTGAGTTTTTTTGAGTGTATCCAAAGTTTACTGCATTGAGGGGGCAAGCCATATTAAATTTAGCAGTGAGCTCAATTCACTTAACAATGTAACAGATCATGAGTATATTTCAATAGCAATTATAATGTTATTAACAATGTTGGAGAGGGAGAAAGGCAAAATAGCTAACGTTCTAGATTGAGTTAAGTCTGGCTTTAACCCAATGAGACAATCTATCCACAATACACTGGCCAAATCTGCTAATGGGTAAGATGACAGTAAATCATCAGAAGTATGCCACACAATCAGCTTTAACCATTAAGGGACAAGATTCTTCTTGCCAAAAAAAATAGAACCAACCATGAATGACTAGGAAAGGGGAAACATAAAAGTAAAATAAAAAGCTTACAAAAATAGACATTACCAGTCTTGTGTGCAGAAGACATGCAGAAAACAACTAAAAGTGACTAATAGTGAAAAACAACTAATAGGTGATAACAGCTACAAAAAGAAAGCACGAAAAGGCATGTCAAAGTTAATAAAAACATATTCTATAAGGACATAAAGTGGTCAGAAACAACGTGGGCTCCTCGAACCTATGATAGTGATGTTGCAGATGAAAATGAAGAAATGGCGGGCAGACATAATCACTGTGCATTGGAGTCCACAGCAGGGGAAGTGTGCCAGCAAAGCTAGCATTGAATTAGGGAAAGGAAAATCAACAAAATTAATGGCAATAAAGAATGACAAATCTGAAAGACCAGATTGTTTCTAACTCAGGTTTTAAAGGAACCAGTTGAGAACATTGCACAAGACATAACTGCATTCTTCCAAAGTTCTCTTGGTTAGGGGACCATGCCTTTAGATCAGAAAGTGATGAATGTCATAAGGAAACAGAAACTAGGCATAATGGATCTTTTTCTGGTTGGCAAGATATAAAGAGTGTGCACTGTAGGGCTTCTACTTTTTACATGGCCATTAAAGGCAGAGAAAGTATGGTTGTGAAGTTTTTGCTGATGACACAAAGTTAGGTAGGAAAGTAATTTGTGAAGAGAACATAAGGAAGCTGCAAAGGGATATAGATAGGTTGACTGAATGGGCAAAGAATTGGCAAATGGAGTATTCTGTGGAAACGAGGTGAAATTGTCCATTTTGACAGGAAAAATAAAAAAGGTAGCATATTATATAAATGGTGAAATATTGCAGAGCTGTGAGATGCAGAGGGATCTGGATATCCTAACACATGATTTGCAAAAGGGTAGTGTGCAGGTTCCACCACATTTAGGAAACTTAACAGAAGCTATTATTTATTACCGCAGAACATCAATACAAACTTAGGGAACACCACACGCAAAATGCTGGACGAACTCAGCAGGTCAGGCAGCATCTATGGAGGGAAATAACACTTGACGTTTCAGGTCGAGACCCTTCATCAGGACTGGCCCCTGCTGCCTTTAGCTTCCCATGTGATATGATTCTTGACACATTTTTGCATCAGACACTGCTGTTAGTTGAAAATCACTGCCTTCAGTAGACAATGTTCACTGTAATAAAAAAGGAGCCAGAGGCAGTGTGGGCGAGTCCTGATGAAGGGTCTCGACCCAAAACGTTGACTGTTTATTTCCCTCCATAGATGCTGCCTGACCTGCTGAGTTCCTCCAGCGTTTTGTGTGTGTTGCTCCAGATTCCAGCATCTGCAGAATCTCTCAAGACAAACTTAAGGAAGTTATATTTCTTTTGTATAAGGCATTGGTGAGACCATATCTGGAGCACCATGTCCAATATTGGTCTCCTTATCCAAAGGAAGTTGTTAACATGTTTGAAGCAGTTCAGAAAAGGTTTACCTGGAAAGGATGAGTAAACATGCAGTACCCCTAAACTGGGTAACACTACTGATGAATGTTGGTCTGTACGCTGCCCCTAAACAGAGCTGCACCACAGGTGAATGTTGGTCTACACTTTGGCCCCAAACTGGGCAACGTAACTGGTGAATGCTGACCTAGATCTTACCCCTGCAGCCAGGAGCACTGTTGGTTAACGTTGGTGTAGTTACTTTGTCTTTAATCTAAATAAACACAGTATTGGCTGCTTTTTACTAGATTACAGTTTATACTGATAAGATCATGTCAAATAATTGCTTTTGCAATTTACTTGCAGGAAACTTCTTTCTAAAGATGATGCAAAATCAGTAAAGCCAGAACCAAAAGGATTCCAGCATATCATCCCACCCAGACCTGAGACTCCGAAGTTATTCCTCGCAGCCCTCTCAGTAGCAGGCAAATATGGAATCAAAGGAACATTCTCTCTTATCAAAAAGAAACTTGTGGAATCTGCCAGCATGCAGGTAGGATTATGCGAAGATTTTCTAGAAACAAATGTTCATGTTTTAAACTGTTATTAATAGGTATTAAAAAAGTGGGAAGAAATTTAAACAGCTCATCACTGTTGTGGCTAAACTCGCCAACAGTTTGATAGCATAAATAACAAGATGAATACAGAAGCATGGAAGGATATTTATAATTCATTGACAAAACTTCTCCGGTGTGTTAAGGACAGCAGTAATGGACCATACAAACTTCGGGTTCAGGGTTTCTACTCCCATCCTATACTGAGTTAGTTGAAGTCTGCTTGGGAAACATCAGCCTAGCTTCCAGCAAATGAATACTGTCCAAAGATCCCTGCCAGGAAATTCATCTAAGCAAAGAATCAGGCTCCTTTTATGATTCCATCCACAGTTGAATAGTATTTCTTAATGGCAAGATTTGTATTGATGTTTTAGAGTTCACAACAGCAGAACCTGCCAGCCAGGGAGTTGAGTTGAATATCAACTCAACTCCCTTTGCCTGCATTCCAGCATTTGCAGTATTTTTGATTTTCATTGCTTGCTTTTATTGGATATTGCAGTGAACTTCATTTGTGCCTGTGGAAGCATAAAAATTATAAGGACACCATGGAAGAATGTTGTCTGATTATTTTCCATTATTTATGTCCAAGCAAAACTGGGAGGGTAGGAGTGAAACTTATCTCCAACAGTAGCACAAAATGGGCTCCTGATGAATTGCTGCCTGTGATACTGCCAGTTATTATAAACCTGTTTCATGCCACAGCTGTAAACAGTTTCACCACCTCCCCCCAACCCCCAAGGTGTAGCAATGCCTTGATTTCCTTGTGTCAAGCTCCAGTAAGAAAATGGTTTAGTTCTGGGACTGCAAAATTCAAAGCAGCATTGGGAAAAAAAAGTGACTGTGTAGTGATGAAAAGCATTTAGCAATGGAGATAAACTAGAGTAAAGTGTTTCTTTGCGTCAGCACTGAGAACATGCTAATAACACAGAGGAACTTGTTAACAGAACTGAAGAAATTACTCTGCCTGATATGGTAGTGTAGTGTTTATGTTACCGTAATCCAGGCACCATGAGTTCCAAACCTACCAAAATAGTATGAGAATTGGAATTCAAGCTTTAAAATGATGTAAACAAAAAGCTGACACAATTGCCAGTAACCAAGAAGCTGTTGGATTGTTATATTAACAGTGTCAGTAATGCCCTTTAACAAAGGTAAGCTGCATTTCAGTCAATCTGGTGAATGTGGCTTCAATCCCAAATCAGCATACTTGGACCTGTCAAGTTACTCTGTCACCAGAGGTCATCGTTTACCCCACTCCCTATCCCATGTAACCCTGTTTATCCATTTATTTATTTATTTTTGGGTTGTGGGCATCACTGACAAAAGCAGCTTTATTGCCCACCCCTAGTTACCTCTGAGAACTGATGATGAGCCACCTTCTCTAACCCTGCGGTCCTTCTGGTGAAGATATTCCCACAACATTGTTGCCCTCATTGAACCCATGTTTTCTCTAATGATGCAGGGCTTATGGAGCAATCTATTGTCTAATGCCAGAAATGCATTCGGGGAAATGGTCCAGTGTTGTATCATTGAGGACCCAGCAGGATTCTTTAAAATTATTCATTCATTGCAATCTGGACATAATTGGCAAGGCCAGAATTTATTGTCTTAAAGCCCTTGGTGATCTGCCTTCTTGAAATACTGGTGGCTGATTAAGCTACTCCCACAATGTTATTGTCCAGAGCGTTTTGGGATTCAGAACCAACAAAGATGAAGCAATGGTGATACATTTTCCAAATGAGGACTGTGTGTGACTCAGGCAGGAGGGGACTCTGTAGCTGGTGATGTTCCCATTCATTCAATGTCCTTGGTGGCGGAGGCTGCAGGCTTAAGAGATCCCGTTGAAGTAGACTTTGGCGAGTATCTGCAGTACATTTTGTAGCTGCACACACAGCAGCCACTGTGAGTTGGTGGTGGAGGGAGGAAATGTTTAGAATGATGGATGTGTTGCTAGTCAAGCAATCTGCTTTGTCCTGGATGGTGTTGTGCTCTTGAGTGTTGTTGGGGCTGCACTCATCCAGATATGTGGACAATATCTGCTCACATTTCTGACTTGCATTATGTAGAATATAGAAATGTGGGAGGTCAGGGCAGTAAATTAGTTATGAAAATAAGAAGAAATATAGGGTAAAGTGACCCTACCTCAAAAGCTATTCAGGATTTTCCAGAACCAAATTTTTGTAGATACTGGAAAACTGAAATAAAACAGAGAAGGCTAGATAGACTTGGTTGGTCAGGCACCATCTATGCAGAGAGAAACAGATTTAATGTTTCAGGTCATTGACCTGAAGTGTTATCTGTTTCTCTCTGTAGATGCAACTCCATCCCTGCTAGTCAGTTGGACCTTGCATGAAGTACACTCTGCTAGCTTAAGCTGACTTTAGCCTGTTTGTATTTTTGGGTTTAAACCTATCCCATCTTGTCAATTCATTTACAAATGGCATCCATTTAAATGCAACTCCTCCCGAAAACCTCCAGCAACAGTGGTGAGTGGGATCTTCAGACATCTGTTGAGAAACAGTAACCTGGTCTCTGGTTCCCTAAACCCAAGGTGAACCTGAAAGAATGGACATATGCTCTGCTTTCCAGCCATGCTGGATTCTCCAGTCTTAGTGGATGTACTAAGATAAAGTGTGAACTACATTCATAAACTCACAAAACAATGCAATTTCTCAAGAAAATAAGTGTTCAGGGGGAAACAATGAAAAGGAACATCAATCTTATTGCATGTTGTAGTGAACTACTTCATGCCTGAATATCCTGTGTGAAAATATGCCCCTTGTAACATCTGTGCTTGCTTGTCTAGTGATATATCACCCTCAGATTACACTTCCCCTCCACTTCACCTCTGGTTAAACCACACAAGACCCAGGGATATAAACATTTATGCATTCTTGAGACATTTCTTATTTTAGAATTGGGTTTATAGAGGAAACTACTTTTCCCATCAAAGGTAATTAGAATATTTTCATATATCCTTTTGCTGTTAAATGGAAATATTACAGAATAGTATCTCACCTTCCTATTGCTGTTATGTATTGGTTCACTCAAGGAATGTGGGTGGCCTTTATTGCCCATACATAACTGCCCTGAGTAAGTGGTGCTGAGCTGCCACCATGAACCAATGTAGTCCGTGTGGTATTAAAAACAATGTAAAAACACACCAGTGTTCTTACCCAGCTCTCAACTGAGCACACGTGCTATCCATGCTAGACATATCATTGCTTTCTTTCTCTTTCTTGCTCCCCTTCTCTCTCCACTGTCCAGCCTATCCCAAAACCTCCTCCCTCCCCTGTTCATCATCGGTCACCTGTTTCAGCAAAAAAGCTGGAGGACGCTGATGACGACGATGATGAGGTTGTTTCAGAATCGATGGATTCATCTGTCTCGATCAGGATGTCTCCTTCACGTGATGGGTCAAAGGAACATATTCTATCTGTGGAAATTCCAGATGAAGGAGAAAAAAAGTCAGAAAAGTGATACTGCTTTGGATTCACATTTTGTTTTGTTAAAAGTAGCAGTTAAAAAGTGAGCTTCACAAGTTATTAAGAATTAGGCTCAGAGTGATGTTGCATCTTAAAGAACAAGTTGCATTTATTCAGCATGTTTCACATCTCAGGATGACCTAAAGTGCTTTACAGCTAATTAAGAATTTTTGAAGTCTAGTCGCGGTCATAATTTGGAAACACACGGTATAATCTGTTTTAGGTGTTGGTTAGTGCTAAATCTATTAGGGAAATCCAGCACAACTGTCTTCTGCAGTTGCTAAAATGGTCACATATTTTAGCAAGGAAAATCTAAATGTGTCTGTGTGTAGGAGATCCAAGAAACCAGTGTCCCAGACAGTGAAAGTATCAAGAAGTCAACACAATTAAACATATACAGCACATCTTACCTTTACAGCTTATATAAAGCCAATCTTAAATATGATTCACCAATAGGTTTACTCATAAAAACAACTTGTATACATGGACATGTCACTTCAAATACCTTATTCACATTCAAACATACATACATATTGCACAGCAAATATGTCATACACACATACACATCATTAAAGAGATACAGGAGCAGATCCTGTCCATGGCGGTGGCACTTAAAAACTACATAGAGCTTAATTACATACAAAGCTCTTTATAAATATGGCTCACATGTACTAAACTGTGACACATAAAACAGCTCACCACACTGCACATTGATAAATGTCCACAGAATAGGTTACACTAACATAAACAATTCATGTATAGACATTATTGTTGATTGTGCTAAATGTGTATCATGATCATATAATAATTCTTACTCAGTATGACTCAGTTGTTTGTAGTTAATTAAATTAATAAAATTGTGTTACAAATTGAGATGTTCTTTCCCTTCCAGAGGTTTCGTGTTAGCTTTGCCTTTCAGGAACAAGAAAATGGCAGCCTCACTGCAAACTGGAACTTCATGATTTATCTCCTAGCACATTCCCAGTAATGAACTGGGAAAGCTCAGTGAGGTAGGAAAGAATATCTTGCCCCCTTTCCTCAAAGAATACTAATATACCTGCCACAATCTCATTTTCATTATTCTTGGTCCCTCTACTATAAGGTCACCTGAAAGAGAAATTACATAAATCCCATTGTGTTTTCTACTCTCCACCACAATCACCATCCAAGATAGTTCCACTCACCCTGTGCTATCATTAATGGAGTTTCAACATTTTGGATGGATTACAGCAATTTCTCATGATCCTCCTTTCAAGGCCTTGCCCTACAGTCCCCAAAACATTTCAGTAGGTTATCTGTCATGTCCACGAGGACTGAATCTTTATAATAAAGAGAACAATAGCCAGTTCTAACAGACAAGAAAGCAAATCTTTTTTTTTACACAATTTCACAAACTCTCATGTGCATGCATACTCACACAACTGATCCAAAATATGCTATCAACAATCTGTCTGAAAGAAGTCTGATAAATAAACCCATTGTATTTGGAATGCTGCTCTAGTTATTATTGCATTTCATTATTTTCTTTTTCCAGTTAATACTTTAAGCTGAAACTGTGAAAGATTCTGTTCTTCAAGTATATTCCTGCATTATAACACAGTAACAATTGAACTGACTGTACTAATAACATAATAATTTGTAGATTCTAGAATCTAATTTAACACCATAAGCAGTAAATGGCTAAAAGGAGACATATTGCCTAAACATTTTTTTTATTTTTTGGGCTAAGCAAGTACTTTTGCATGTTTTATCATTTTTCACAGTGCCATATGGAAGCAGTACAATTTACAAAACCATTATATGAACTTCTAAAATCAAGATAAATTTAGCTGAATATTGTTCAGACCAAAGATTTTGCCAGTTTAAATAAAGTTGCTTTTTCGCCATGTTCACAATTGTGAAGCTGGGCAGATACTGCTCTCAAAATTGGGGTTAGATGAGAGCTCTTACATCCCTGTATCAGATTCAGTATCATACATACCAAGAAAGAAAAGCATCCACCAGATCACAGAGATAAAGACAACACATCATTCTCCGCTACCTCCAATGGGATCCTACCAGCAGGTATATCTTCCCCTCCGCCCCTCTCTCTGCTTTCCGCAGGGACCGCTCTCTCCGCGACTCCCTTGTCTACTCATCCCTCCCCACTGATAACTCTCCTGGAACTTGTGCCTGCAACCGCACCAAGTGCTACATCTGTCCCTACAACTCCTCCCTCACCACCATTCAGGGTCCCAGACAATCCTTCCAGGTGAGGCAGCACTTCATCTGTAAGTCCAAGGATGTCATTTATTGCATCCGGTGTGACCTCCTGTACATCAGCAAGACCCGATGCAGATTGGGTGACCGCTTCGTCGAGCACCTTCGCTCCATCCACTGCAACAGCCAGGACCTCCCGGTGGCCACCCACTTCAATTCCACTTCCCACTCCCACATTGACATATCTATCCATGGCCTCCTCCACTGCCACATTGAGGCCAGATGCAGGTTGGAGGAACAACACCTCATATTTCCACCTTGGGAGTCTCCAACCTGATGGTCTCAACATCGATTTCTCTAACTTCCGGTAACTCTACTCCTTTTCCTTCCACCCACCACTCCCCACCCACTCTGTCTTCCCTTATTCCTGTGGCTCCCTTCCCCTGCCTAGATGATCTACCCATCTCCTCTCCTCCATCCTTTATTCCATGGTCCACTGCCCTCTCCTACCGGATTCCTTCTTCTTCAGCACTTTGCCTCTTCTATCTCTCAGCTTATTACAACTTCTCCCCCTCCCCCATCCACCTACCTTCCCCCTCTCACCTGGACTCACCTATCACCTGCCTGCATGTGCTCCTCCCCCTCCCCCCACCTTCTTATTCGGTCTTCTGCCCTCTTCCTTTCCAGTCCTGATGAAGGGTCTTGGCCTGAAACATCGACTATTTTCTTTCCTCCCTGGATGCTGCCTGACCTGCTGAGTTCCTCCAGCACTTTTTGTGTATTGCTCCAGATTCCAGCATCTGCAGAATTTCTTGTGTCTCCTACAAAACTCACCTCTCCTTGTAATGCCAACTAGCTGAGGGTTTCCCAGAAGATAGAGGGCTTCCCGCAGAGCCATCTCTCCATAAGAACAATGGTGTTGGACAAGAGGAAGATATTTAGCAACACTTTCCCCTTCCTCTCATGTCCACGTGAGAATTACAGAGACCCCACTAGACAATGCATATATAGCAGTTATAGAATGGAGCAGAAAAACTTTCCAAACTAAGTCTAATATAGGTCAATTCTCTGCTTCACTTCAGTTAACTGATAGTCTTGCTGACAAGTCGCACAGCAGCAATTTAACATTAAGCAAAAGCACTGGAGATTATTTGGAGAGTACACTGAAGCTGGCACACTTTTCCGAATTTGGGAATTTTAAAGTATGGGTTAGTTGTTGGACTGGCTATGGCTGTTCCTTAAAAAACAAATTGAAACAATGTCCAGTCAGAAAACTCTATGTGTTCTGATTTATGTTATCTTTATTGCTATTTTAGATCACTTACCACTGATAAAATAATATTGATCAACAATCCAGACCCAATAGTCAGTTTAATTTGACTCACAACCACACTAAGTGCAAGGCTGAAATTGGAATCAAATCGCTAACAGCAATCATTCACTTTTTTCAGTTTTAAGATGTAGTTTGTAGGACGACTAAGGAGCGAAATATGACAGTGTTGATACCATGGGAGTGTATGAGTAAGAGAGGGAGACAACGATTAATACTGGGAGAAGGAGATAATGTATAATATATTTCTTACCTTAGGAGGAGAAAGAGAAGAAATCACCCTTTTATTTACCCACTCCTCAGGCTCCAAGCAATGTCCTTGTCCTTGTAATTTAGTCTCATTAGCACCATATCTCCCAGTGACTTTTGGACATGGGTTACTTTGCTTCATAATTCCTACTACCTTGACTTTGACCTCATAGTAGTTTTATAACCTTTGCTTGCCTGTGCCCTTCTACTTGCTTTGCATCCCTCTATTGCCTTATTTTCGATTTTACTGTCGATGTTGCTCTTCATTCACATTTTAATCTTACATTTGCTTTATGTCCTTTACCTTGTACTTCTCTTGTACTCATGATTCTTCCTTGTATTTACCCATTGACCCTTTACCCAGTGTCACCTTTTCCCCTTGCATTCACCCAAGGTCCGTGTTTTACCCTTGCATTTACTCTTCCGTTCCCAAATTAGCCGTTGCTTTAATTTCTAACCCTTGAAAGTTTTCCCCTTCTCTCTCGTCGCCCTGCCTCCCTGCACGCCGATTGGCGGGTGCCCCGCTGGCTGCTCGACGTGATTGGTGGAGGCTGGCTGTCAGTCAGGGGGCTGGGCTCGGCTGGCCCGAGGGGGGGGGGGGGGGATCGGGCCCGGAGTGTGAGTGCTGCAGAGGGTGGACGGCTGCGGCTTTGATGTCGGTAAGTGGGAGTCTGTGAGCTAGACCGGAGGCAGGGCGGCGTGGAAACCTCCCGCCTGGCGGAAAGTCGCGGGAATTGTCCCCCACCCGGCAAAAAATATACTTTATAGGCGGTAATTGTTGCACTTTCTCCCGTCTCCCTCCCTCCCTCCCCTGTGTCCGGGCAGGCGTTTCCCCGGGCCCTGCCCCCTCACCTCTCTGGGGGAGGCGGGATGCCTTCACCGGCTGAGTTCGCTGCCCGGTCTTCCAGGGGAGTCTGTGCCAGATGGCATTGGAAACACGAGACCGTTTCCCTGCGCCTTCGTTAAAGTGCAGGGTGCGAGGGAGCCGGGAGAAGCTTCTGCTATTTTTTATTGTGTTGCATTCGGCAGCCCTGCGGTGGCATCCAGGTGCCAAAATGACAAAGCACCAGTGAAACCTGCTGCATAAAGCAAGAACGTATTGTCAGCAGGGGGGAAAAAAAATCAAACAGGCGGGTAAAGCGGTCGGTTTCACCTCAACCGACGCGGTTCCGCACATCTCGCTGAAAGTGACCAATTCCGCATGTATTTTGGTCAGAAGGTGTGAGGATGGCTGACGGATGTGTCACTGTCTGATCTCAATCTAACTTGAGAGATTTTCTGCCATCTGCTCGTTCGAATACCAGGCAGAGAAGTGGGGAACAGACTCGTTTCGACAATTGGAAGACAAGGCTATAGTGAGGCTGCAGAACTGTATTTTAAATACGTGCCTGAATATCCATGGTAAACCTATTTACAAATTCATTTGCGCCTGGCATTTCTGTCTCTGGCGCTGAGTGAAGGTATTTGTTCTGTTTCTTGTGTTCAGGGTGTGTTTTGGCTGCTGCCAGGTTAGCCTTTCTCTAGACTGCATGCATGCCTTTTTTTTGTTGTACTTCAGTGTTGCACTTGGTCTGTTTCCTTGGCAACAGCATCTCTGATATCGACCTATACACCTGTATAATTCCAGTGCATTCGCCCAACGTGACCCTTTCAAAACAGCAGGAGGCCTTTGGGTAGCTTGACCCTGGACTGCTGGGTTTGAGGGTCAGTTTTATTCATTAGTGCTGGTAGTTCCAGTGTTTCTTTGTGATAGCTTGCAGCTGAAAATCACAGCAGATTGCTGCTGCTCTTCTACTTTATCAAGGGTAGAAGAGCAAAGGCCGAGGTATAGATCAGCTGTGATCTGATTCAGTGGTGGAATGAGTTCAAAGATTAAGTGGCTTTCCCATGCACCTATGTTTACACTTTCCTAACCATTTCTACTGCACACGTGGTATGGTTGAAGAACATTTGACTGCATTAAAGGACTTGCCTTGTTGGGTGAGCAACTTGAGTGTTTATTTTCAGTTTTGAGCTTGATTGGGAAAAGAAGAGGCCTGTACAACCGGTGGCCTTGTTTGTCAGGGTCATCGTGCTTGACCGTGCGTGGGCGGGATGCGCTCCGCCTCTGGAGCAGACTATCCTTCATGCACTGTGTTTGCAAAGGAGCCATTAAGCAGTAATCCAGATGTTCCCAAGCAATGGGTCTGTGGCCATTGTACTAGTTGTGCAGCTTCCTCGCCCATCCACATTAAGAGATCTTTAAATAAAAACAGAAAATGCTGGAAATACTCAGCAGGCCAGGTTGCATCTATGGGAAGAGAAACAGAGTCAACATTTCAGGTTGGAGACCCTTCGCCTTTGGGGACTTTCTCTTGTACCAATGAAACTGCAGTTTGTGGAGCCAGGGGTTTGGAGCAATGTTGGCCACTTTCTGTCTGGTGTAGCCCTTGCCTGTCACGGCCAATGTGAAAGGGAAGTGAATCCTGGTCATAGAGTTGTACAGCATGGAAACAGGCCCTTCGGCCCACTGAGTCTACACTGCCATCAACCACTCATTTGCTCCAATCCTATTTTATTTACACCACATTCTCATCATCTCCCCTCCCCAGATTCTACAAGCCTGCGCACTAGGAGCAATTTACACTCTCCACCGAACCTACTAACCCACATGTATTTGGGAGGAAACGAGTGCCAGGAGGAAATCCACGTGGCCAAGGGAGAACGTGCAAACTCCACGCAGACGGAACAAGAGGTCAGGATTGAAACAAGGTTTCTGGCGTTACAAGGCAGTGGCTCCACTAGCTGTGCCACACAGGGCATTCAACCGAAGCCCATGTGCCCGTTACAGAGGATGGGTTCAACCCAATATTGCTGTGGCCAATGCTCCTCTGAAATGCCCGTTCATTCCTCCTAAGCTGTTGTTCACAGTTCTTCCTCTCTACATCTTCACTCTGTGCTGTGTCTGAGTCCTGACTCCTTTATTCAGGACCTTCAGATGTAGCTTCCTTTACCCTGTGTGTACATAGCTCAGAGAGCCACTCATCTCCAAGCACGCAAGTGGGTGGCAACATTTCATCTACTCAGCACAGGCTCGACTTGCTCTGTGACTTGACTTGCTCAAAACCTGTGCGGGGAATTTTCTGATGTTTTTGTGGGATAACTTGGGACCCCCTCACTTAGCTGCCCCAAACCTCGCTACTTGCAGAATAAACCATGAACCTGGTGTTTGTGCAATGGTGTTTCACGTTCAGCAAGTGGTAGAGGGGAATAATCTTGGTAATTGTGGGAAATTAATCAGCATTTTATGGTCCTGAGTTGTTGATGTTTGTGAAATCTGATATCCTCCTGATAATCCTGGATAGCTAAATCTTTCCATGCCCTCCAAGCAACTTACTGCTCTATGCGACACTTTCTACGTATTCAAAAACCAGCGACCTTTGTCTTCTCCATTCTCCGTCCCAACCAGCTGTCTCTGTACAAAAGTGATAATCCCATTTCCTCGACCCTTCCTTTAGTGTAATGCTGCGGGTGCACACGGCGAGTGATTGTACTGCAGGGGTGATCCAGGCATCACCTGGTGCAGCATGCATGGGAGAGCCAGAGGTGAATGCTGTAACATCTGCAGCAGCACTGGTGTGGTTGCGTGACTTGCAGAGTCTGGGATCAGCCCGGTCAGCTGCAGCCTGCTGCCTGACTGAAGAAAGTGGAGCAGTCGTCACGGACTGTGTTGCTGCTGCTTATAAACTGGCTGAGTAGAAATGGGAGCAGACATTTCTGCTGCATACCCAGGGTCCTAGCTGACAACCTCTGCTGCCGGTTGCTAAATCTGATCTAGACACCATTTGCTGTGTGTGCTGGCAATTACAGGCTGCACGATGAAGCCTAGTGGCTGTTATAAATCACAGGAATTGTATTGTCTGGAATCCAAATACACAGTGAGAATTTCTGAGAATAACCTGGCCTGCACATTTACCTGTCCTTGCTTTTCCTGCCTTTTCCCCCACTAGATCCTTCGAATGTGAAATGGCTGAGGAGCATCTGTTACAGAGTAAGGGTGCCCTGCGCGCCAGCTGACACTAATCCTGTGTCAGATTATCTCAGTAAATGAGCTAATGATTAAGACTGGTGCACTTGGTGAATGCAGTGGGAGAGGGAGGGCAAGATAATGAAGGCATGAATTCTATGGTTACCTGGCTTCAGTCCCTGAGTTTTGGGTCAGACTATTGGAAGGTGAAGGGATATTTTCTGCACTGTGCAGGTGAGAGAGCCTTCTCAGCAGGTCTGATGCAGAGACTCAGTCACTTGAATGCAGCCTGTGCCAAGCGAGGAGAGCATACCCATTGAAAATGCGTTTCCTCTGTGGATGGTATGAGATTCTTTGGAAAATAACTTTTAGTTGTGACGAGGCCCCTCTGCCCTTGAGTCACAGGGCTTCAGGCTTGCTTTCTGAAATATCTGGGCATCCAGTTATCGAAAGAGTTGATTGAGTTTGTTTTTACTGGTTGGA
Organism: Pristis pectinata; assembly: GCF_009764475.1. NCBI lineage: Eukaryota > Metazoa > Chordata > Chondrichthyes > Rhinopristiformes > Pristidae > Pristis > Pristis pectinata. The sequence goes on from NC_067417.1 coordinate 43,679,964, forward strand.
ATTTGAGTGGTGCGGTGAATTGTCTCCTTTTATTGCGGGTGCATTTGGTGCTGAGGGTGGACGGGTTAGATTATCGGGGTGGGATTTAGGGGGTGGGGTTTAGAGGGTGGATTGGCTGAGGCTGAAATGGGGGTTGGGTACTCGGGAATGGCTGGTGCTCAAGGTTCTGAGGTATGGGATTGCCTTGGGAGTTTTTGATAAAGGGCCTCTGAGGTTAGCAGCTGGGAGTTAGTTGTTGGGCGTACACCAGGATGAAATGCATGCGGGGGAGCACAGTGCCTCACTGTCCACCACTTCTTGCTTTATTAGTCAGTTGACCTTTGATTCACCCTGGAGCCATTTATTGGGGTTGTGACATTGGACATTTTCACTAAGACTGAATGGACTGCTCACTCCAGCTCCCCAGCAGGTAACGAGGGAAATGTCTGTTTCCTTTCTATAATTTCCTTTGTGCAGCTTACATGGATGGTTAGAGAGAGGATGTGGAAAGCGCTGCACCCCGCCATTTGCGTCCAAGCCTGTCAGAGATTTTATAGAAACGTACAGCGTGGAAACAGGCCATTTGGCCAAACTCATCCACACCAACCAGTGGGCACCCTTCCACATTAACCCTGTCACCCTGCACTTGGTCCATAGCCCTCTATGCATTTGTTTCATGTGGCTCATTTAATTTAATCTGAAGTTTCAAGAAAAATATTTGTTTCTGAACTGAGGGGTTTGATCAGTGTTGGTTAAAGCTCTCATATTAGATGTACATCTGCTTCAATTTCGTCTCTGATGATGATAACACACTGCTTCTGGTTTGTGAGTGAGGTTCACAGCTTTGTTCTCTAAATGCAGTTTGACATTTTGTTGAATCTCATTGCTGGGTTTTCTGAAGCAGAAAGAGAAATCCTTCCATCAGTTTAGGGCTAGGTGTGATCCCAGAAAATGGAAAACTGCAGATGCTGGAAATATGAAATAATAGAAAAAACAGAAGAGAGTGGAAATACTCAATAGGTCAGGCAACATTTCAGATTGGGAGCCCCTGACTCATTGCATCAGTTGGGTCCTGTTGTGATGAAGTTGATTTCCAAGTGAAACCCAGCCTCGTTTACATCGCCAATGTCGGTTCCTTAACCTCCCTGCCTCCCCATTCCTCTGAAGACTCATCTTAAAAATGACCTTTTTGGCTAAGTTAATTGGTATGTGACTTGGTGTCAAATTCTGTATTGGGAAGTTTTACTAGTTCAAGGCACTATTGTCTAAACATCCAGTTGAATAACACTTTTAGTATTGTGCAATTGAAAAGTAAATATTTTCCCCCTGGAGTGAACATGGGGGCGGGAGTAGGATCCTTTTGGTTCCTCGAGGCAGTCTTGCCATTCAACAACATGACAACGGACCTATTGCAATCTGTTTTCTTTCCCTGTCCCCCTTTCCTTTGATACCTCTAATGTCTGGAAATGGATTGATCAGTTTGAATGAAGTCAGTGACTGGGCCTCTACAGCTTCCAGGGCAGAGAATTCAAAAAATTCACCACCCTGCGAGTGAAGAAATCTTCTTTGCAAAACCAAATGGCCTGCTTCTTATCTCAAGTCTGATCCTATGATCCAGCAATGGAAGTATCCATCCATGACCTGATCATGGGCATGATCCCTCCATGCACGCACAGGTTCACCAGATTGGCTCCTGGAGCAGGGGGACTGACTGAGAGGCGAGGTTAAGCAGACCAGGTTTACACCATATTGTTTGGAAGAATGAGAAGTTATTTCATTGAAATGCGTCAAGTTCTTTTGGGGTTTGACAGGGCATACATGGAGTTGATGCTTCCCCTGGCTGAGGCGTGTAGAACAGTCTTGGGTTATAGGGGCAGCCATTCAGGACTGAGAACAATAGACTTTTGCAATTAAGAGAATCATGAGAGAGGGAGGATTGGGGCAGAAAGGTGATGTTAAGCTACAAGATCAGCTGTGTTTTTATTGAATGGTGGATCAATAACAAGGGGCCAAGTGGGCAACTGGTTCTGCATTCCCTGGCCCTGTTTCCCAACTGCAATGACAGGACACCATGAAGCAGGGATACCCCCCCCCCCCCAACTCTCGATGCCCCTCCCACAGCATTGGTCCAATGGTCCAATGAGAGATCCTGACCTTCCCCACCACCACAGACCCAGCCTCAGGACTGACCACCAGGTGGCACATCTTCAATTGAGAAAGTATGCGGTCCTTGGGCACTCCCTGAAGGTTGCACTTGGAAGGACAGTGGGTTCCGTCACTGCACCCGTAATTTATAACTCCCTGACCTTTAGCATAGCCATGGACAAGGATAGGAGCAGATGATATGGGAAAGTTTTTAATTGCTGGAGGGCTAATTACGATGGTATCAGGCAGGAACATGGGAGAGTAAATTGGGAACAGATGTTCTCGGGGAAATGCACAGCAGAAATGTGGAGGTTGTTTAGGGGCCACTTGCGTGGGGTTCTGGATGGGTTTGTCCCACTGAGATAGGGAAAGGATGGTAGGATGAAGGAACCATGGTTGAGAAGAAAGGTGGAATATTTAGGAGGAAGAAGGAAGCATACTTCAGGTTTAGGAAGCAAAAATCATACAGGGCTCTTGAGAATTATAAGGTAGCCAGGAAGGAGCTTAAGAAGGGACTTAGGAGAGCTGGAAGAGGACATAAGAAGGCCTTGGCGAGTAGGATTAAGGAAAACCCCACGGCATTCGACACGTGTGAAGAACAGGAGGATGACAGTGAGGGTAGGACCGCTCAGTGATAAGGGGGGAAATGTGCCTGGAGGTAGGGGAGGTCCTTAATACTTTGCTTCAGTGTTCACCAGGGAGAGGGACTTTGACGAATATGAGGTTGGCATTAGGACAGGCTAATATGCTGGAGCATGTTGAGGCTAAGAAAGAGGTAGTGTTGGAGCTTCTGAAAAACATTAGAATAGATAAGTTCCTGGGGCTGGATGGGATATACCCCAGGTTACTCAGGGAAACAAGGGAAGAGATTGCTGGGGTGTTGACGATGATCTTTGTGTCCTCCCTGGCCAGAGGATTGGAGGATGGCAAATGTTGTTCCGTTGTTCAAGAAAGGTAATTGGTCTATAATTCCCAGGATTATCCCTATGGTGGGCAAACTATTGGAGAGGATTCATAGGGACAGGATTTACTAGCGTTTGGAGTAGCATAGTTTTATTAGGAATAGTCAGCGTGGCTTTGTGAGGGGCAGGTCGTGCCTCATGAGCCTAATTGAGTTTGTCAAGGAGGTGACAAAACAAATTGATGAAGGTAGAATGGTGGATGTGGTGTATTTGGATTTTAGTAAGGCATTTGACAAGGTTCCTCATGGTAGGCTCATCCAGAAAGTCATGAGGCATGGGATGGAATCTTGGCTGTGTGGATTCAGAAATGGCTTGCCCACTGTAAGCAGAGGGTGGTAGTAGATGGAGAATATTCTGCCTGGAGGACGGTTACTAGTGGTGTTCCGCAGGGATCTGTTCTGGGACCCCTGCTGTTTGTGAGTTTTATAAATGACTTGGATGAGGAAGTGAGGGGTGGGTAAGTAAGTTTGCAGATGACATGAAGGTTGGAGGTGTTGGCAATAGTGTAGAAGATTGTTGTTGGTGACAACAGGATATAGACAGGATGCAGAGTTGGGCAGACAAATGGCAGATGGAGTTCAGTCCAGAAAAGTGTGAAGTGATACAGTTTGGAAGATCAAACTTGAATGCAGAGAACAAGGTTCATGGCAGGATTCTTAACAGTGTGGAGGAATAGAGGGATCTTGGGGTTCAAGTCCATAGATCCCTCAAAGTTGCAGCGCAAATTGATAGGGTGGTTAAGGAGGCGTATGGAGTGCTGGCCATCGTTAGTCGGGGGATTTTCAAGAGCTGCCACTCTATAAAACTCTGGTTAGACCACACTTAGAATATTGTGTTTGGTTCTGGTCACCTTATCATAGGAAGCTTTAGAGGGGGTGCAGAGGAAATTTGCCAGGATGCTGTCTGGATTAGAGAACATGCCTTATGAGGAAAGGTTGAGCGAGCCAGTGCTTTTCTCTTTAGAGCGACAGAGGATGAGAGGTGACTTGATAGAGGTGTATAAGATTGAGGGGCATAGATGGAGTGGACAGCCAGCACCTTTTCCCAAGGCAGCAATGGCAATACCAGAGGACATCTGGTTAAGATGAGTGGAGTAAAGTTAGGGGAGATATTAGAGGTAGTTTTTTTTTTAACACAGAGTGTGGTGGGTGCCTGGAGCACACTGCCGGGGTGTTGGTAGAGGCTGATACAACTGGGACATTTAAAAGACTCTTAGATAGGCACATGGATGTAAGAGAAATGGAGGGTTATGGAGTGTGTAGGAGGGAAGGGCTAGATTGATCATAAAGTAGGTTTATATAGGTCGGCACAACATTGTGGGCCGAAAGGCCCATATTGTGCTGTACTGTTCTATAAGTGGAGCTTGCTTTCATTGACAATCTCTCTATGGGATCTGGATTCTCCGGTGAGGTTTGGACGCACCACTGACTCGAGCTGATTAAACTTGCATTGACAAAGTGAGGGAATTGTGTAACAAGAAGTCAAAGATTGGTTTGTGAAGCGAGGGTACTGTTGTCACCACCCCAAGTGGTGGTCTGGTACCTTTTGGATATTCTGATTTACAGATGCTCGCAGTAGCTAACACGTTCACCTGGCAGGCTGCAGCTTCAATCACACGGCAACCATATAAACAAACCACACGGCAACAGTGGCAATGAGCAGCTCCTGATTGATGTTTTCAGTGGAAGAAGTTAATCACTTGGAAATGTGCTTCATTGTAATTCACCTAAAATATGTGAGACCACCTCCCGTGGTTTTAAATTCTGGGCCTGAGGCTGTTAGTCCTATGGAGTTAACAGATCCACTTCCTTCATCTGCTGCACCCAAACCTTTCTTTCTCTCTTAACTGGGATTAAGATTTGCCAAAACATTTCAATTTGAGACTTTGTACTTTCTGCCCACCTTTTCCCAACTATTGTCATTTATAAATAGAGTTTAAATATGCTTTTTTAACAGATTGCGTTTTACAATTACTTGGTTAATATTTAAGCCTTCCTTTCCACGCCTCCTGTTCCAATCCACTCTGTTATCTTTTCCCTCCAAGCACAGTTGTTGACCTTGAGATGTAAGCAATTTAGTCTTATTTTTTTAAAAGGAGTTTGGCTTTTGTGTTTTATCCTCGGGTGAACTCTGTCCCTTCTGTGGTTTGGCATGCAATTCATTGCAATTTGTGGCAGACATTAAAAACAGAAATGAGTGAAAATTATTTGAAAAGAGGAGCTTGTTTCTAAACCGCTGGAGAACTTGCCATCATGTGAACACTGTCAGGTCATTGCTGTAGAAATCTACAGCACAGGAGGAGGGAATTCGGCCCATTGTGCCCATGCTGGCTAAAATGAAGTTATTCAACTGATCCCACATCCTGGCCTTCTGCATTATGAAATTTGAGGCCTCACTTCAAATGTTCATTGAGGTACTTTTTAAATGTGAAGGATATTTCTACTTCCACCAATCTTTCAGCAAGTCCTGGAATACCCCCACTCCTTGGATGAACATGCAATGTTCCTCGAATCATCCTACCAATATCCTTAACTCTTTGACCACATGCACATAGTAGTTATTGACCTCTCCGCGAAGGGAAACGGCTGCTTTCTATTCATCCTGCCTTGGCCTCTCAAAATTTATGCAGGCAGATTAAATCTTCCCTTAGAATTTTGTTCCAAAGATGATAATCCTGGGCAAGTCACTTCTCAGAACTAATGTTCTCCAATCTTGATGTCCTCTTAAATCTCTCCAGTGCCATCGCATCCTCCCTGTAATGAGATGAAGCCAGGTGTTGTCAGTTGAATGCATTTACATTGGTGTGGCACTGAATGGGTGTGATGGGGTGTGAAGTGTTTCAGGTGATGAGAATGGCTGGACAATGGAGTGTCCACCAGTGGGTCTTACCCCTGCTTCAGTGCTCTTTCCCTGGTTATTAGCAAACATGGAGATCCTTGACCTCTCCTCTGAAGGAAGGAGGCTGCAACTTCATTGATAAACTGTTGAACTTGCTCTCTGGAAGGTTATTGTAGATAGAAGAATGAAACAGCTTCTGATCGGGACTGAGCTCGCAGCAGCGTGGTCTGCCGTTTGATGAATACACCGGTTATGGGATTTCTGCTGTCACCCACTGTCTCCTCCCCACCACTTGCCTCATCCCCAAATTATCGATGCACCATAGAAAGCATCCTATCTGGATGTATCACGGCTTGGTACGGCAACTGCTCCGCCCAAGACCGCAAGAAGCTGTAGAGAGTTGTGGACACAGCCCAGCGCATCACGGACACCAGCCTCCCCTCCTTGGTCTCTGACCTTACCTCGTTGTCTTGGTGTAGCAGCCAGCATAATCAAAGACCCCACCCACCCAGGACATACTCTCTTCTCTCCTCTTCCACCGGGTAGAAGATAAAGCCTGAGGGCACGTACCACCAGACTTAAGGATAGCTTCTACCCCACTGTGATAAGACTATTGAACAGTTCCCTTATACAATGAGATGGACTATGACCGCACGATCTACCTTGTTGTAACCTTACACCTTATTGCACTGCACTTTCTCTGTAGCTGTGACACTTTACTCTGTACTGTTATTTTTACCTGTACTACTTCAATGCACTCAGTACTAACTCAATGTAACTGCACTGTGTGATGAATTGACCTGTACGCTTGGTTTGTAAGACCAGCTTTTCACTGTACCTCGGTACAAGTGACAATAATAAACCAATACCTGGCTAAGGTTCCAATCTGGACAAGCAGAAGTTTTCCGAAATACTGGGAAGACTGAAGTCCTTGTCTCTGAGCCGATCGTTTCCGAGCCACTGAATCCACCCCTCTCCCTGGCATGGTGGGTTTTGGAGCACAAGGTTGAATACCATTTCTAGAACATTACTTACTCACCCCACCCCCTGCCCAACCCCATCTCAGAAAACCTTTCCACCGTTGACAATAAATTTGAGTTTTTAACGCACCCTTGGGTGTTCTCCTTCATTCAACTCTCCCTGTAAACTTGATTATCCAAATCTCTGCTGCTTGTGCACTAACTCGCACTGTCCCACTCACTACTACCCCATAAAAGCTGACCTTGATGGGGTCCCTACTGAATGATGGTGTTTTTATTCAGTGAAAAAAGGATTTTAGAAATATTTTCATTCTTGTTTCAGATGTCACCACAGCTTGCCACTCACTGTCGTTTTCGATCTCTTTTGCATTGCGTGTTCTACAGTTCTGGTATCTTGATCATCTCAAATGGCAGCCTACCTGGGGAATCAGGGCACTAAGCCCGGGATCACCTCAGAGCTGTTCACCTCTCTCTCTCTCTCATTTCTCAGGACCTTTCTTCAAACCAACTGCCTTTGACCAAACTGTAATTATCTGCCTTAATCTCTTTGGCTTGATGCCGATTTTTGTTTGATAAAGTTCCTGTGAAGTGGCTGGGACATTTTGCTATGTTAAAATTGCTGGACAAATACACATTGCTATTGTTAGATATCCAGGTATTGCCTGCGCATATTACCACTAGCACCAAGTTGAAGCTGTTAGACTTGAGCTCTTTTTTTTATTTCCCAAATCCTGTTGGTTTATTTTGTTTTGGACCTTCCTGTTTCCTCCTATCCATCTGACTCTTATCCTTGGTCTGTGATTCCTTGAGTGTTCTTAAGGCTTTAAGGGGATGGCCACTGATCACAGCTAGGGTACAGGGAAGGAGGGCTGAGGATGCCTTCTAATGGAGTTGGCATAGAAGAGCAGGGATCCTTGTAGCAGTGTTTGGTGTGGTGTGTGCTTAGGTATGGGGGCCAGAGGTGATTTGATGTAACAGTATAGGGAAGAGGTGGCTCTGGGTGTTCCAACTGGTTTCGTACTGTGACCTGGGGTGTGTTGAATATAGTTGCGTTTTGTTAGTGGTGAGTGGCTGTCTGTCTTTGGAATTTCCCCCTCCACTGCCCTGCATTGTAAGTTATCACTTCATCAGTGCTGGTTTAAAAATTCTGGAACTCCCTTTCTGATGGCACTCTGGGAGGGTCTTCAATACACAGTAGATCAAGACCACCTGAACCACCACCTCAAGGGCATTGGGTCTGAGCAATGAATACAATGGCGCCCATGTTTTGTGTCTGAATATTTTTTAAAAAATGAGTTGGGTAGATGGTAAATAACTGGGTTGGGGTGGGCAGAGAACTTCTTGAGTTGTGATTAACAGTATGGAGACTGGCGATGTGCATTGGGTGAGGAGATAAAGCTGCCTGTTGTAAATTATTGCGATGGTGGGAGCTGCATGGAGGACTTCTTCTGAAAGCTTCTACATGTACACCAATAACACTCAGCTCAGGCAACAGTCTCAGTGGGTCGAGCAGTACCTGTGGGAGGAAAGGAATTGTTGACATTTAGGGTGTTTCGACCCAAATTGTCGACAATTCCTTCTACCTCTTCCCCCCCCAATCCCCAGCACAGATGCTGCTCGACCCGCTGAGTTCCTCCAGCAGATTGTTGCTTCAGATTCCAGCAACTGCCATCTCTTGTTTCTCAACACCCAGCTCGGCCTTGCCTCAGCTTTGCCAAACTGACCGACATCCTGTGCAGGACAAGGAGGAATTTCCTCCATGTAAACACCTGGAAGCCTGAACCCAGTTGTCCGTGGCCACAAACTGCATTCGCTAACTGGCTGCTATGTCTTTCTCCGTGGCCACGCTTGCAATCTGGCCATCCCCATTGACCCTGAACTGGGTTTCTGGTCATCGTATCCACAAACTCTGAGACGTGATCTGTCACCACCAGTCCCGACCTCTACTGCTGAATCCCTCATCCCTTCCTTTGTTACCTTTAGACACAACTCTTCCAATGGTCTCCTGCCTGGCCTCCCATCCTGACCTCCACACTCTGACCCTGACTAACTTGGATCAAATCCCATTCGCCCATCCGTTCTATGCTTGCTGACCTCCATCAGGACTGGTTTAATAGTTGTTTGATGTTAAGATTCTCATCCATTTCTAATGTAAGTGCTGGGTTCAGAGGGATGTGAAGCCATGGGGTAGCTGGCAGAGGAGCTATGATGGCTGAGCCTATGACTACTGAAGCTCGTCTTTCCTTTTGATTTCAGGACACAAGCTGAGCTCTGGATGGTGATCGTTCCTCACCGAAGCCCCAAAGCTCCACCCCGTCCCTTCGGGCATTGTGGTAGCAAGGGCACTTATTGGAAAGTAAGCATCTGGAGGAGTGGAGGAAACTGGTGGAGCTGCATTTTTGAGATGGTTTACAGTACTGGGCGTGTCGAGGAGACTTTATTTCAAGTGAGGAAAAGTTCTTGTGTCTTTAGTTAATCAGAGCATGGTGTGGAAGTGCTGCATTTGGGGAAGCTGGCAGATCCATTTGGATTTATCGATGCTTAAGTAGGAACAGAGAGACTGAGAGGTAAAATCCATGTGGTCTGGCCTTGTTTGAGGGGACCGTTTGTTTGTTTTACACTCCTCCCCACCCAGCTGCTCTTTTGTAATCTCCCTCCTACCTTCCCTTATGCTGGGTTTGGGAGTTTGTAATGAATTAAGCCAGGGATTTGAGCATGCATGAAAAATGCTTTGGGATTGTGGTTAAACTCTGAGTCTTGGTGCAGTTATTTCTTAACATTATCACCTTGTGGCTTACAGTCTCCAGGTATGTGGCAAAAGGCCATTGTTGATTGCTCCTGGTTACTTCTATGAATTTACCACAATTTTTTGATTTGGTTTTATATCCACCTCCCCGCGCACTTGCCCCCCCCCCCCCCCCCACCCCCCATCGTGTCTTCGCCCCACCTTGAGCCCAGGTTTCGCTCAGCAAGGTGATTTAAATACATGACAGAATTTTTCTCTTTGCATGGGTCTGAACCTAGTTTTGGAAAATTTCCATCTCTTTCGCTGTAGACAGGAAGAGGTTTGCGATAGCTGATGTCTCACAGCAGTAACACCATGACTCATTTTGATATGAGTTGTAACAGCCTGTGAGAAATCTGAGCGTTTCAGATCTCCAGTCCTTGTGGAAGATCAGAAGCACCGAGTAAGATTGTTATTTGAAGGTCAAATAATACAAGTGCCAAGCTCTTAATGTTATAACTGACGCAGCACTTTAAGGGAACAGTTCAGGCTGCAGGTCAGCCTTGTATTAGTGCTTAGAATAAGGTTATTGCCCAGGGGAAGGGTTGGACTTTGGTATCATCTGTCATCATCATTTTATCCATCCAACTGTCAGACTTCCACCACAGTGGGAAGTGGGACAATTGGATAATTTGGAGGAACAGTAAGGGATGGTCAGGTTACTCAGGCCAGTAAATGAAAGCCAGCTTAGCTTGGTCAACGCCAAATCATTTTTGAGTTATGGCATTAAGTTCTTTGATATTATAAATCCAAACTTTCAAAAGATGTTTGAAGTTAACATAACAGATTTGTTAGCAAAATTAAAGCCGTGAGATAAAAGTGAGCTTGGATGTGAAATTGCTCAGGGGAAGATCACAGAAAGCAGTGAATAGTTTTTTTCAAAGTGCAGGAAAGAAGCAGTGGTGTTCTCAGAGTGTGGTATCGGATGACTGTTCTTTTTGATGCATATTAATAAAGTGGACTTCAGCGTTTTTGATTGACTCGGACCTTGAATGCGGTAAAGGTTGATGAGACATCACAGAAGGAGGATGTACAGTGAGGTGGTGCATGGGTGATGAAATTTATTGCAGAAGAGCTTCAGTTATTGATGGGAAGCACAAGGTGGATTTGTTACAATTTTAGAGGGTGCAGAAACAGACTCTGGGGGAATAATCAACAATTCTTCTGAAGAGGTGGGACAGATTGAGAAGTGTGTGAGGTTGAACGAGTCATGGGATCCTCATCTTGATTAACAAAAGAATAGTGTTACAAAAGTAAGGAAAGTATACCAAATGTTTAAGTCACTTGTTGGACCTCAGCTGAAGCATTATCTAATTCCGGGTACCACACCTGAAAGCAGAACATTGAGGTTTTCAGAAGGTTCAGCGGGTATTTAATGGAACTGTATTAGAGAGACGGATCTTGGCTGTCTCAGTGAACGAGGCTTTCTCTTTTGGAGTAAAAATATTATTTGATTTGAGATTTGATGGAAGTGTTCAAAATCATCAATGGTTTTGATAAAGGAGAAACTGGGGAAGAAAGGTTTAGGATAAAAGAATCAGAAGTGATGCAGTGATTTTTTTTATGCAGCAAGTTATGTGACGTAAAGAAGAAAAATAAGGGAAAGAGTTGAGGAATGTGACTCATTACATGGTTCTTTCTGAGAGCCTCAGGTGTGGGTTGACTGCCCTCCTCCTCTAGATTGGAATATTTGGAAACAGCATAAAGACCAATCTGGCCTGACTCCAGCTGTGGACAGAGACAGTTCATTACCCTATTAGTTTGAGTCTGAGGAAACTAGCCGCCTCACTGGTGGTGTGCTAATGATCCCAGGCATTTGATGTGATGGCCAATTGTCCCAATAATGGGGAATGAGGGATTGAGCTGGGGTGAGGGGCTGGTGGTGGTGTTAATCTACTCTGGTCTTTTTGTGGTTCATGAAGAGTCTGTGTGTGATCCAGTCAGCCTCTTGTTCTTTTCCGTTTGAGTGTTTTCCCCTTCAGACTCCAGCCATTGGCTCAGATGTCCACCTTGCAGTATGCTGTTCATTTCCCTCCTTCCCTATATTTGAGTATATTTTGTATTTCTGACCTCTGTAATGTTGAAAGCCTGTACTTCACTGCCTGTTGGTGATTTCTAAATCGAGAAAGGCTGTGAAGGTCGAGTTGGTGGTTGGACCTGAATTAGCATCTGGTTGGGACTGGGTGCTGCAGCCTATGGGATAGATTACACAGCAGAGGATCACGTTTCCTTTGATATGGTGGAGGGGTATGGGGGGAGAGGAAAGTGAGGAGTGGCAGGGAGGGAAGGGAAGAGAGCAAAGGAGTGGGGGGGGTTGCTGTGGAGGAGAGGAAGAGAAGAGAGAGAGGTGACAGCAATCTTGGATTGAGTTGATAAACTTTAGGGATCCATGAATGTACAAGGATTTCCCTAATGCGAAGAAGAATAGAACTCCTCTTGGAATCAGTTGTATGGTCTCTATTTTTAACCAAGATCCAGTATTACCTTGGAGTGAAGCATCCTGGCTATAGAATTGAAGGAGGTTTGCTGTTGGGTTGGGCTGGATGTCAGGTGAGGTGGGAGGAGGTTTCAGTTGTAGAATGTTTTCAGCAGTCACTTTTCTTTTGCACATTAGGTGACCAAAGCACGGGCACAGTTGGAGATCACATGCAAGTACAGAGGTCCTGCAGGTTTGACTATCCTGGTTTGTGGAGCATGAGCGAGACCTTAAAGAAGACTGCTGGTCCATTGTATGAGCAACAGTGCTTCTATTGAACTGTGAACCTTGGAGGTTTCTTCCTGTGTGTCTGAAAGCTCTGAAGACCCATGAATGAGTGAGATTGGTGAACCTCTCCCATCTGCACCAACTGAGCCAGTCCATGCCACGGCAAGTACATTGGATGGGAAGGGTTGCCTTCAGGAGGGAGGTCTGCTCCACATTGTGAAGGTGAGTCGTGAGCAACTGAACATTGTGTTTGTGTACCTAATGTGGTTTAGAGGGAGTCACTTGGTAGCCATGTTGCAACAGGAATTACCATGTATATATGATGGTATATTTGCCACACGTTGAGAATGGGTGGTGCTGGAAGAGGTGAAGAGTGATGGGGCTGGGTTGTGTCAGATGGGTAGTGTTTGTAATGGTGAATATTGAGCATACCTTTGGCTGTCTCCTCTCTCTTCCCTCCCTAGCTCTCCACCAGCCACCTGTAGCTTTAAGCCTGTTGCCTATTTAGTTTCTGGTGATGTGCAAGATTCTTGTCTCCATTCAGTGTTAACAAGAGGTTAACTTCCTGCAGCAGGTGACCAGAGGGCTGATGGTAGAGTTTAATGCAGCTTAAAGCACTGGTAAGTTGAGACTTGACTGTTCAGGTTTGGAGGCTTTAGGTGAGTCAGAGTGGGTCGTGTGAAGCTCAAGAAATGAGTTTCCTTCAGTGACTTTGGGCATTGTAATTCCTGTTGTAACATGAATATTAAGTGAGAGACAATGTTACGTACAGCCAGCACACTCCCATGCACTGTGGCCCAATAACTCTGAAAAGGGGCTGATGCAGCTGTCAAACAAGTCTCCAGATGTTGAAATCAGCATGTTGCACAATTGTAACTGAACAATGAAGGCAGGTTGTGCTGACGCCAGTTTCTGTTCATCAGCTGAGGGCTCCATGGATGTTGTCTTCTCCAGGACCACTCTGTGGACCTTGGACTTATTGGTGTGTGTCCCTTCATATGGAGTGCCAGTAGCTCTGTGACAACCTTGCTCCTCCATCCCTTACACCACTGATTGCACTTGAACCAGGTCAGACCTGACTGTGGAAACAGATTTACAGTCCTTTTAATGTTGGCAATTGATGCACAATGCTTGTCATTGCTTCACAGATAATAGAATCGCACGGCACAACATCCGGATGCTCGTGTGACTTCTGGTGGACAGAAGGTGGCACCGTAGAGCCCAAGCTCCGTGCCATTTCATAGTAAATCAGATGAATGATCCCAGTATTAAACCTAAAATGGTTTGTTCTGGGATCCTGTTGGAAACGCATTTTGTTGCTAAAATAAAATTTACCTGTCTCCGGCATACTTCCTAACAATCAATTCCTATCCACCTTCCTGCCACCAGTGTCATTCTGCATGGTTAACTCTCCCTTCACCTCGCAGAATGTCAGTGGCAGAGGATAATTGGGATGTTTGGTTCAAGGAGTGGATCTCCGTGGCACAGTGTAGAACCATGGCCTGATACGATTGCAGAGGATCTTGTGACCAATTGCATTCTGCGGGAGGAAAGGCCGTTGGTAATGTGTAGTTAGTGAAACATAGTTTTTGAAGACGCACTCAAAACTCACTCGGTCTGTGTTGCGTCACGTTCCGTACTGGAAGCAGACGGAGGTGTTTCTTCAGTTCTAGTGGGAGAAGCTGTTTGTGTCTCGATTGCCCAGCAAATCTCGAGTCCAGACAGCATCACTGAACAGAAACGGGAAGAGGAAAGGAAATGGAGGAGAGGGTTCAAAATAGATGCCATGCAGAGAGTAGAGAAGAGCAAATGTTGGCAGGCAAAATGAATGACCCTGCAATAGCGATGGAAATGGATGAGTAAAATGGGGAGTGGTGGTTCAAAAGTATTGGAAAATAAGAGGAGCAAAGTCAAATCTAATTGTTAGATGATGGATAATATTGCTCCCTGCTTCCTGTCTTTGTGTTAAACTATAATAAGTAAGATGCAGCCAGGTATTGGCATAAACCTTTCCAGCATTTCATAGTTTTGCTCGGTTCTTCCCTCTGTGTATCAGATGCATAGAACAGTACCGCACAGGAACAGGCCCTTTGACCCACGATGTCTGTGCCAACCCATTTATTTCCTTTTTACCAAATAGTTGATTGTAAGATTTTCTTTATCACCTTTTCTGTTTGTGCTCCTCTCAGCAACTCCTTTTATTGACCAGTGTCAAATGAGTTTCCAAGCTGCTGGTTTAACGGACTGCCAGGGAGTTCCAGGCTTTTGTGTTCTGCTAACTTCGGTCACATCTGTCCATCCTCGATGAGTAGTGAAGGGAATGAAGGAGCAAAAGATAAAAGCGAGGGGCTTCAGATAAACAACAGTGAAGAAAGGGACAGTGACAAGTAAAGGTGAAGTAAAGAGACTGGAAAATAGTGAAAGGAGAAGTAAGATTATTTGTCAAAGGAGGGGAAAGTGAGAGGACAGGTACAGTTGTTAAAGAGCAGCACGTAGAGATAACTGAAGAGCAATAAAAGAGAGGAAAGTGAATGGGATTGAAAAGAGAAAATGATCAATAGCCCGGTGGGAACAAGCACCAGCTAGTGTAGACCACTTACTTTTTATGGTTATCCATCAATTTCAACACTCATACATCTCCAGGCCATAAAACTGGCCCCAGTTACAGAGCTTCCTGCACAAATTTCTTGTGCCTGTTTATTAAGGACTCTTCAAATTACAGCCAGACTTCCGGATACAGCAGGTGATTGGCATTTTATCGCAATTTCTGTTTTTAAAATTATTCTTGAAGCTTGTTCTTTATTTCCTTTACTAAAAAAGTAAAATGTTGTAAATGCTAGAAAACCTGAAATAAAAACAGACTGCTGGAAATACTCGGTTTGTCAGGCAGCATCTGTGGGGAGAGAAACAGAAGTTAATGTTTCACATTGATCTTTTATCAGAAATAGAAGATAAGAGGAAATGCGTTACAAGTTGCAGAGAGGAAGGAATAGGAGGAAGGAGATGAAGGGAACAGCTGTAAGGGTGTGGAAGATGGTGGAGATTAATTGATGAAAAGGATAACGGCTATAGGCAAAAGATGGTGGTGAGGAAGAAAATATAAATCTAGTGGAAGTAACAGCAATTGTTGAACTTGGTGCTTTGACCAAAAGAACATATGATTGAAGTTCTGTGCTTTCCTTGGAGCCCAGTTGTTCTCACTGATCTGATGGGTATTGGTACAATCTCAACTGCAGTTGAGAGTAAAGTGCTCTGGAATTTTCAGCCACTTCTATCTAAAAGGCAAACTTTGAGTTTCCCAATTTGACTGCTTCCCTTCCACTAATGATCTGAAATGAGACAAAGGTTGCAGCACAAGTGCAGTTGTGTGATTTATTACGTGGCCTGTAGAAAGGTCTTATTTAGACAAACAGCTCATCCTATTCCATGCTTCGTACTCTTATAACATTTTGTCTTCTCGTTTGTGTGCATGTGGCTTTGTGATTTCACCAGGCATTCTATAGTCTCATATTTCTTACAACGTGGAAGAAAACCATTCAGCCCATCATGTCTGTGATTGCTCACAGTACATCCCTATCAATTCTTCTCATGTGCCCATTGACTTTCTCCAATTGTCCTGCCACGGACCTGCATGGGATAATTTACAGCAGCCAATTGGTCTACCAGCATAGGGGAGGAAACTGGGGCACCCAGGAGAACCCACGTGATTATTATGCAAAGCTCTCAGCAAAGTTCTGGAGTTCTTCATCAAACCTGGGTTGCTGGAGCTTGAGTTTTTTTGAGGAGGTGGCAAAGATGATTAATGTTGGCACATTACAGGAAGGATGTGGAGGCTTTGGAGAGGGTGCAGAAGTTCACTAGGATTAGAGGGTATTAGCTATAAGGAGCGGATGGGCAACCTTGGAATGTTTCCTTTGGAGTGTCAGAGGCTGAAGAGCGATCAACTGGAAGTATATAAAATTATGAGTGGCATAGATAGGGTAGATGATTTTTTTTTCTCTGGGTGGAAATGTCAAATAATAGAGGGCATAGCTTTAAAGTGAAAGGGGGAAAGTTTAAAGGAGAGTTACAAGGCAAGTTTTTGCACAGAGGATGGTAGATACCTGGAACGGACTGCCAGGGGAAATGGTGGAAGCAGATATGATATCAGTGTTTAAGAAGCATTTAGACAGGTACATGAACAGGCAGGGAATGAAGGGATGGGATTAATTTAGATTGAAATTTTGGTTGGCACAATCAATGTGGGCTGAAGGGCCTGTTCCTGTGCTGTATTGTTCTGTGTTCCATCACATCTCCACAACCAACCATTTGTCATACAGTAAGTACCATCATGCCACCTTGTCCACAATTCACTCATCTCCTGATGTGTGCTGTAATGTTCTTTGGTGCTGGAGTCCCAATGAATTCACCATCATCAGTCAAACAGGGAAACATATGGGAAGGAGGGCTGAATGGGCTTGGAACTGTCCCATTACAGGATTGTTGAACTCAGTTAGATCCATTGGTGTCATTTTTGTTGAGTAGTTGTCACTGCCCTTGCATTGCTTGATCCCAGTCTACTGTTGCTGACAGATAATAAACTTGGGAATTTTAAGCAATTAAGGTATTTTTGGACTTGACACTTCTTCAGATCCCCAATTCAGAAAATATACGTTGCCTTGGACTTCCCCTGGACCTCATCACAAGCAGCAGCTTTGCTACTTTTCCAGGTTCCATTGCAACTCTTGCTGCTTTCTGTGCAAATGTTTGGAAGTTGTTTAAATAATTATTTGTCAATAGTACCAAGCTTTGTTGAATTAAGACGCGATTAGTTCTATGAATGCAATCTTAGTTATTCATTGTGCTAAAATTTAGGTTTTATTTGCAGTCAGAGATGTCCTCAAGGTTCTGGAGTGAGCATTAACTGTAGGGAGGAGTAAATGACACAAGAAAAGTTGACTTAAAGCTAAAGCACAGATAATAAAGTCTGAAACCATCTGGCAGTGAGTAAATGGATGACCATGTTATCCTGGATTTTGCTCTAAATTTAAGGGGGTTAGGACATTCTTGAAGTTGAAGGTAGATGAGAGACAACAGACAAATGTAGACTCATTTTCCAAGGTGATATGTAAACTGGTAAATACTTTCCTAAGAGGCAATAAGGGATTAAAATTATAAAATTCTGAATTGGCTTTGTAAACTGGAGTTCAGTTCTCCCTCTTTTAAAAAAAAATGTTACTAATCTGGAGTTGAATTGAAGGTGTATTATCTTTGATATTAAGAGAATTAAGAGATATGGGGTTATATTACAGGAAAGTGGTGCCTATGTAAAAGATCAACCACGAGCTGTTGAATGTCAGAGCAGGCACAAGGAAATGCTCCAATTTCCCCTGTTATGATTGCAAATCATTGAACAGACAGCCCAAAAGGCACTTTGTTTTTGGCCTTGACAACGCTTATTTACATACATTCTGTGTACTTTTGCTTTCTAAGGGGAGGTTACCAGCCAGATTTGGCACCAAGCCACGTTAGAAGTATTCAGACAGAAGACCAAAAGCTTGGTCAAAATTGTCTGTTTTTAAGCATTTTATAGTATTAGATTTAAAGAAATCTAGAGCTTTAGCCCTAGACAACTCAAGGTGCAGCACTGTGAGTGTGGAGTGGGTAGGCAGTGAAAATTGGAAGAATACAGAGTTCTTGAATAAATGTTGGAAGAGAATGCAGATGTTGGGAGGGTGAGACCATTGCAAGTGTTTGGATGTATCATGACAATTATAGTGCTAATTGGAGACTGCGGCTGGTGCATAGTAAGCATACAGGTGAATGAATAAGTTATGAGACCTGATGTGAGTTGGGAAACATGCAATGTTGGTCTGAAGCCATGTTCCACCCAGACATTGTGCTCATTTCTGAGAGTATTTGTTCTGGGACAGGAGCTGAGTTTAACATTTCTGCTTGGGTCTTGCTCAGCAAATGTCTTGAAGGTACAAAAAAAAATTGGATTTGTTGCAGCAACTGCAGATGAGGAGGCTTCAGATTGTAGCGGGTATAAATGGCTGCACTGGGAGCCTCTGTGAGGAGTGATGCATGGGCAAGAATATAGGTGGGCCAGTTACCTTGCAGTTATTCCTGACCACATCATTGCATCATCCTGATCTTTACCCATGGAGTGCATTTGGCAAGAGGAATGCTGAGATTTAGGAAAAAAATTGCTGTGATTCTCAGTTGCATTGCAGCCAATGACATTGCTGAGGTGTATGTGTGGGAGAGGGAGAAAGGGTTGGGGGACGTTGGGGCTAGTGGATGTAATTTGAATGTCAGAAATATTATTGGGCGATTTTTGGCCACATATTGGCATAAAGTTCGTACATGTGGTTAAAGTAGAAAACTTTTTAGGATCCATCCTGAACTGCCCAATTCACTGTTTCTAGACCATTGAAGAAACATTGCATGATTTAGTTCTGGGAAATAAGATAAGATCATGTACATTGAAACACACAGTGAAATACATCTTTTGCATAGTGAATTTTTAGGGGATAGTGGAACAAATAACTGGAAGAACTGTCAGGATTGTAATATAACTTCAAGTTAGACTAGAAACCCTTAGGCTTAAGTGGGAATGATGGACTGGGGGTGGGGATGGTGGGGGTGGGCAAATATTGATGAAGGTGAGAAGGGCTCTGATACCATTAACTACTCAGCAAGCAGATCAAGAGAACAACAGAGGACATGTTGCTTTATGTCAGGGATGGTGCGCTTGGTAATCGTTTTCAGATGAGGCAAAATATCAAAGGATTGAGTTCATTAAATAGAGATTATAAGGTAAATTGAAATTTTAAAAGGAAGCACAAGCTTAGCAATATAAATGTAATCAAGTGGCATGGGCAAAATATAGTTTGGAAGGTTAAATGCGCTAAAAGATAATTTGAAAAAGGTTTAATAAATTATAAGAAGTATTTTAAATTATATTTTTTTAAAAAGTAGAAAAAAATGTGGGACCAATTGTGCTTTGACAAACTGAACTTATTGTTTACTTTCTGAAGAAGGGAATGGTTTAGAAGATGGGCTGCTCTCGAGGTCGGTGGGGTGGAGGGGGTGGGGAGACGCGGGTGTTGGTGATGGTAGATTATGAAGAGATTCATTAAGGTGCTTTGATCAGGGAAATCTTGCAGTGCTAGTAGGAAGTTGGTGAAAGTTTTGAAAAAAATATTTAAAGTAAATAAGTCATTTTGTTTGGCAAAGACTGAAATTGATGCACTTGTAGTGCTGCATCCACTTGTGTTTTCCAACCCAACCTCTTCCCATGATGTGGGAGAAAGGAACATCTTAGTTTGCTGACAACACAAAATGGGTGATTCAGCAATGCGTGGGAAGTTCTGTAAAAGATGGTAAGAAAATAATTTAATGTGTAAGATTATTTAATGTGGATTAAGTGTGAGGTAATAGCATTTGGCATGAATATCAACAAGGAAGGGTGTGGATACCCAGAGAGCCCCAAGGGCTTTGAAGACATTAATCCCTGCAAGTACAAATACTGACAGAACGTAATGGTTTTCCAGGCTTGTATTCACCTTGCATATCTGCTTTGGGTTTCTGGCACTCAACTACTTTGCCGGTGGCCCCTCATGTTTTTGGATTTTTAGTTGGCAGCAATTGGTCTTTAGATTGGGATTTCATTTGGGATGGGGTTCCAGTTTAATTGGAAGGACTTTTTAAGGACATTTGTATGGAGGTCCATCTACGCACCCACTGATATTCTCAATGCAGTGAGGAGTTAGTAGGCACTCGAATGCAGTCTGTTTGGTTGGAATTATAAGTAGTTGCAAACCTGATGAGTGATGGAACCATTCTGTGATCTGGGAGTGGAAAATATCTGTTCACAATTTAGTGCATTAACTTATCTTGCACATTAAAATTTTTCCATGCCATCTTTTACAGTCCTTCCCACAACTTGCCTAATCATCTATTTTGTGTTATTAGCAAACAGAGGTGTCCCCTACTCCTGAATCTTGGGAAGGGTTTGGTTGGGGTAAAGAAAGGTGGATGCAGCACTGGAATAGTCTTCTACAATCAAACAATACTCATTTACTTGTATTTATTTCACACCCATTCACCAGTTCTTCAGTTTTATTGCCACACTCAACGTGAGCAGTTCTGTTCTCTCACTTCTGAGTTCTGAGGAAGGGTTCAAACCCAAAATGTTGAAATTTGTTGTCTGCAGATGTGACAGGTGCTGTGTTTTCTGATTTCTGTTCCAGATTTTACAGCAATTGTCTTTTTACTGTTTCTTCTGTGTGCAATGGCTGTATGCACATTAAATTTATCCACGGGTGTCTCAAAGTCACCTTCTGCAGGGTTCTCAAACTTAAGGGTGTTCTTGGAAATCCAAGTCCACATTTAGTCAGAACATTTGGACTTGACTGCGTCACTCCAAAAAAAAAACCTGCCACCTGTCTCTCCCCAGGTTGGGGGACTCCCAGCTTTTCTACTCCAGCAGAGGAATCCCTTCGAGTCACCCAAAATCTCATCAAGATGATCAGCTGTCTGCAGGAGGACAAAGTGAGGCTGCAGGAGGAACTGAATACAACTGAGTCAAAACAGCAGGGGCTGGGCAGCACTCCACAATCTCAGGTATTCTGGCATTGCATGCAAGTGTTGAAAGGACTTCAGTTCTTTTATGGGTGAAAACGTACATGCATGCCCAGGTTTTGTTACTCATCCCCAATTGCCTATGAGTGTTGTTGAGGCATTTCCTTGGACCTTTGCAGTCCTTCTGAGGAAAGTACTCCCAAGATGCTCTCGGGTAGACAGTTCCTGGAAAGAATGGTGATACGTTTGCAAGTCTCATCAGGCCTGGTCAAGCAGGACCATTAATCTGCTACACCTGCCTTATTGTCCCTGCTACCAAGATAGTCGGATGTGGGCTTTCACCCAGTGCTCGCACTTCTGATGGATGGGCTTTCAGCTTTGTAGAGCACTCCCATTGCACCACATCTGTCTTGGAGTGTCTTGGTACCAGGCAATGGTGCTGGGAGGTCAGGTGCCTCTGCTCGCTGCCTTGAGTCCCAGCCCCAGTAGTCCTTGCTGATTCGTTTGTCCACCTTCTTTCCTCTTGGATGAAAGCACGAGATGGTTGCATGTCTGATCCCTGGGCTCATCTCAGCAGTGCAGGGGAGTGGAGGTGAAGCAGCCTCACTAAGTTGCAGGAACTGAAGAAATTGCTCCAAGTTGGCAGGAATCACTCCCCAGATGGAGAGAGACACTTGAATCTTATGCTGTTCCAGTGCTTATAGTAACTGTGACCCACTGTCCCTGTCTCTCTTTGACAGGGCACAACTGACCTGGAGAAACACTTAGAAATCCTGGTCCTGGAGAATGATCGACTGAAGCAAGAACTAAATGGCAGCCAGCTCCGGTTCCAGCAGTTCCGGGCCTCCCTCCCCACCTGCACCGACTGTGAGCACAGCAAGGTAAGAGAGAACCTGGATCACTGCAGCAGGGGACATCACACAGCACTTCACAGCCGATTTACTTTGGAGCATGAGGACATGGGGATAGCAGGGACGTGGCAGGAAGTTTGCGCGCACACACGTCCCAGAAACGTGTGATATCAACCAGAAACCTGTCAGCTTTAGTGATGTTGGTTAAGGGAGAACTGTTGGCCAGGACACTGGGGTGGGAACTCCAGATCTTCCTTAAAACTTTATTTACACAGCACGGTAACAGGCCTTTCTGGACCAACAAGCCCCCGCCGCTCAATTACACCCACGTTAACCTACTAACCTGTATGTCTTTGGAATATGGGAGGAAACCGGAGCACCTGGAGAAAACCCACGTGATCACAGGGAGAACGTACAAACTCCTCACAGACAGCGGCGGGAATTGAACCCCGATTGCTGGCTCTGTAATAGCATTACGCTACAGTTCCTCCCATTGGTGCTGCGAAATGATTGGCATCTAGCTGAGAGAGAAGGTGGGACCAGGGTGCAGTATCTCAGCTGAAAGCCAACACCCCTGATAAAACACTGCACTCCTTCAGTACTGCGCAGGTGATCAGTGCCTGGAATGGGGCTTGAGCTCATAACTACAGGACTTGGGATGCAAGTGCCATCACTGAGCCACAGCTAATTCATTGGAGGTCATGGCAAGTGCTGGCTTTCTCTTTGCTGAGCTCTTTGGGTTTGTCTTGGAGTCTTTCTGGTGCAGAAACTATGTTTCTAGTAGGTCTATTAAGTGAAGTACTGAAATCTGCTGTACCCAACAGGGTTGTTTTGTTTCAATTCATCCTTGGCGTCCAAGCATTGCTGGCAAACCCAGCATTTATTGGTGCTCAGGAGTTGCCCTTGAGGTGAGGGTGGTGAGCCATCTGTTGTTATGATGCAGGGTCTTCCATTGTGCTGTTAGGGTGTGGTCAGGAAAATGAAGAAATACCTCCCATGCTGAGGGATCCTTCTAATTGTTTCAGCATGAAACTGTGCCTCTCCCAGCACCTGCTCAGAGTCTGGAGGAACAAATTGGCTTTGTCCTGGGAGGACGAGGCAGGAGAGCTGGAGCGAGGCTCTGGTGGTGTTGCTGGTGGGACTCTGGCTTGACACACAGTCTCGGCCTGAGATAGGTGCCAGAACTGAGAACAGGAGTTCCACCTTCCCCCACCCTCTCCTCTCACCCGGATTCCTTTAGTGGCCTTGACTTACTGCAAATCTACGGCCCTCGGAGGTAGATAATTTCAAAGATGTATAACAAATTTCTCTTCACTAGTACCAAATAGCTTGCTGCCTCACGTGGCCTCTCGCCGAGGTCAAGGGCAACGTTCTCTTATCGTCTACTCTTACTAAACCTTCTAGAAAATCTCCCTAATTGGAGGAAGAAAGGCGCAGTGCTCGGGATTGAAGTGACTTTTTGAAGCTTACTTAATCTAGATATGTGACAATTAGGTAAATATTACCCCACAAAAGGAGAGGTAAAGATCTGGGACGTCAGGGACGGAGAATAGTAAAACATTAAACCAAGACCTGGCACTGCACCCAGGTAAAATATGACAAGCATTCTCCCACACTTAGTCCTTCCAATGAGTCAAGCTGTTGTTACTGACACTCTCTTCCTGGTTCTTGGCAACTGTTGGGACCATTGTGCGCACTGGCTGAAATTTTAAACAGATGGTAAAGATTCACAAGGATGTTGCCAGGACTGGAGGTCTTCAGTTATAAGGATAGGCTGGGACCTTTTTTCCCTGGAGCGTAGAGGCTGAGGGGTGACCTTCTAGAGGTATATAAATTCATGAGGGGCATGGATAAGGTGGATGCCCACCGTCGTCTTCCCATTGTAGGGAAGTCTAAAACTAGACGGCATTGGTTTAAGGTGAGGGGAAAGATTTAAACGGGACCTGAGGGGAAATGTTTTCACACAGAGGATGATGGGTATGTGGAACGAGTTGCCAGAGGATGTTGCAGAGGAGGGGACAACTACAATGTTTAAAAGGCATTTAGACAGGTACATGGATAGAAAAGATTTAGAGGGATATGGGCCAAATGCAGGCAAAGGGGACTAACTCGGATAGGCATCCTGGTTGGGTCATGGATGAGTTGGGCCAAAGGGCCTGTTTCCATGCTCTATGACTCAAAAGCAGAAGGTGCTCCATTTCCATTAGAACCTGAGGAGAGAAGAAAGCCAACCTACACATCAGAGCTATTTGTCAGGTTCGCAACTTTGCTGTGCTGCTGGATGTTAAGCAGATCTTGTATTCTCATCCCTGTCGTAGGAAAATTCTCGGTTACGGGAACAAATGACTGTCTTGCAGTTGGAGCTGGAGGAAAAGACCCGTCAGCTGTCAGAGCTGGAACAGCACCTCAAAGATGTCCTTCAGGACAGAGCTGAGAGGGAAGAGAGGCTAAATAAGCGCATCAGGGACTGCCATCTAGCCCTGGCCAAGCAGTCCACACCAGGAGTAAAGGTAAAAGCGATTGCCCTTCCAACCAATATGTTAGTGACGCAGAGCCCTTGGGTTGACGGGCTTGCTTCATGCTACTGGATGTGTATTGGGGCAGGTTGGATATTGTTAGACCCAAATTATAAGACAAAAAAAAACATGCACCAAAATCTTAAGCTGAACTGTTGAATGCTGTTGTGCTCAGGTGGGTGAGGGGGATTTGTGTGTTCAGGAATGAGTGGATGTGGGTAGTGGATGATGAAATGGATCAAAAAATCCAACTGCCTCCCATGTTTGTGTTTACCTTTCTCTGTACCCTTGTTGTGGTTCTTATTTGTGCTTTGCATCGGGTTTTGAACATTGGAACATAAGAACATTGAAAATGGGAGCAGGAGAAAGTCCACTTGGCCCCTCAAGTCTGTCCTGCCATTCAGTATGATCATGGCTAATCTGCCCCAGGCCTTGTTCCAGACATTCACCGTCCTCTGTGAGAAGAAGGTCCTACATACTTCAATTTTAAATGACCATCCCATAATCATGTCACCATGTCCCCTCATCTGAGATTCTCCGCCATCTTGACATCTACCCTCCTGCCTCCTCAGGATCTTCTGCGTTTCAATAAGAAAACCACTCATTCTTCTTAACTCTAAAGAATACAGATCTTTGTGATCCCTTTCTTTTTCCTTTGCTTAAGTTTTGCAGGAAGTGAACATGTAAGAGACGATCTGCATTTGCATATCAGGTTTCATAATCTTGTTTCTCTAAACAGCATTTTGTTCCTTTGAAGTACAATCACTGTATAAAATGCAGTAGCTGTATTTGTGTGCAGAAAGATCCCATAAGCAGCAATGAGAAAGTGACCAAATAATCTATTCAGTGATGCTGGTTGAACAGAACTTGGCTCATGCACAAGAAACAACTTCCTTGCTCTCCCATTTTTTTTGTGTTGAATTAAGGATGGCCTTGGTTTAATGCAATGTGCTCAGTGAGGAACCAGCAGAGCAAGACCCTCTTCCCCCACATCGTTACCCCTTAACAGTTAGTAATGAAGTATGTATGTGTGCATGCAATACGTGCATATTTAACGTGCTGTCGGAAAGTGGTCAAATTAAAGTTGCTGGTTAAACCATGTTTGACCAGAAAAGAGCTGCTGGAGGGTCAGGCAACATCTGCAGAAGGAAATGGACATTCGACGTTTTAGGTCGAGACCCTTCAACCAGACTTGAAGGATGGCTCCTCCCTTAACTTTATTCTGAAATACGATTCTGGATTCTGCTCACCTTCAGAGTGGAGTTTGAACTGGCAACCTTTTGATTCTCACCGTGAGTCATGGCCAATGCCTATGGCCCTGAGTTTTCCACCAACTTTGTGGACACCAAGGTTCTCCTCCCCCCATCTCCTTTCCCCCCCCCCCCCCCCCCCCCCATTTGCAAGGTTTTGTCAGTAAGTTTGTCTCAATTGGCCTTTCGATGAGGAATGTGGGGAACCAGAAGACGATGTCCAAACTTATTGAGGCATGTGAGGTAACCAATTGACAGAATAATACTTCCTTTTAATCTCAGAATAAACCCTGTGGCCATGAGGTGTTAATGCTTTTAACTGCATCTCTCCTGGAGATGTTGCCTCAGTCAATTACCCTCTTGCCTTGTCTTTGTTGCCTCTCCTTCCCCTTCCCCTCCCCAACCTCATTGTTTAATTTTTTGAAAACTGTTGTTGTTTCTTCAACAGGGGTATTGGTATTTTGGCTGTAATCTAATCAGTGTACTCCAGCCAAGCTCTGACTAAATTAAGGATAGATTTTCATAAGAAAATACCTTTTCCATATTCTTCCGTTTCTCTGTCAACTCTTATTAATCTCAAGATTTTTCTCTTTCTGTCAAGCAAGAAGGTTATACTACTTTAGGTCTTCATAATTTCAACAATGTGTGAGATTTATTTGTGGCTGATGTCTCTCGGCTCTCATCAGACTGCAATAATTCTTTGTACTCTTGGACATTGATATGTGGTTTCTGAGTGAGTGGCTGGGGTGGAGAGAGACACAATTGTTTTGGAACTGCTACTGATTCTGGGTTTGGTGAATGCATTTAATTAACATTGTTGTTAAATCACGCATAGTATATGACCAAAAAAATGGAAGTTGAATCATCGAGGATGAAGCAGGATTTAGAAGAAGCCCAGTCCAGGAATCATTATCTTCAGGAACAGATTGGTATCCAGAGACAACTGCTGACAGAGCAGGAACAACAGCTTCAAGACTCTTGGCGAGCGTCAGCTCAGCTTCAAGCTCAGGCAAGTCCAGGGACTCCTCTCTAATGTTAATAGAATTCCAGGAGTTGTTCATCTCCATTTGCAGCCAAAAATGTCCAATGTTACATTGTTAACGTTTACTCCATTGGAAAGATTAATGTAGTTACATTATTATCTATTAACTTGGAAACCACTTGTGATTTATAATGTCTGAGAGGTTCCAGGCCAACTCGGCTGGCAATAACACTTACTCCAAACTGCAGATCATGATGTACGAGGCAGAGCTCGAGCAAGCACAAGGGGAGATGCTCACAGCACTTCAGAAAATGGAAGATGAGAAGAACCAAGCCATTGAAGAGGTCTTCCAGCATGCCCGCTCTGAAATGAAGATCGTGCATGATAATCTGAATGGTAGGTGATGCAGAAAAAGCAATAAACATCCTTGGCGTGGAGAACTTGCATTTAATGGGATCTTCGAGTAATGTGCAGGTGGTCAAAGTTGAGTTTATTATCAAATGCACAAGTACACATATGCACAGGGGCAATGAAAACTTACTTGCAGCAGCATCACAAACACGTGGCATCAGATACGCAGCATTCACAAGAAAAACAAATTAAACATCAATTATACACAATTTTTTCAAGAAAGTGCAATTAGAACAGAAGAACTAATTTATTTTAGTGCAAATTGATCAAAGTGGTCATAGTGTTGCTAAACTGTAGTGATTAGGCTTGTGCCGGTTAGTTCAAGAACTGAATGGTTGAAGGGAAGTAGCCGTTCCTGAACCTGGTGGCGTGGGACTTCTGGCTTCTGTACCTCCTGCCCGATGGTAACTGTGAAAAGGTGGCATGGCCCGGATAGTGGGGATCTTTGATGATGGATGTTGCCTTCTTGAGACAGCGAGTGAATGAGAATGAGGCAGAGGGAATGAGAATGAGGCACTTTAACTCAATGTTTGCTTCCTTGTGGCAATTTGAGACAAACTGGGCGAACCCTGTGGTTGAGCGTGAGCAGGGTGAACTTGCAGCACGAGGGAGGCACTGAGTTGAAGCCTATTGCGAGGACAGGCTAGCACCACGTGCAGCACTTTGCTCTGGGAAGCGAAGGGCCTCGCCACCGTGCTGACCTCGGATCCTCTTCCTGCAGGTGTTCGAATGAACCTCCTCTCCATCCAACCAGCCCTAAAGACACTGACTAGTGATTACAACTGTCTGAAGAATCACGTACGGGATTTTCCCTGTCTCCTGCAGGATGCTGTCAGCCAAACAAAGAAAGAGGTGAGTTGAAAAATGTTGCAAAGGTGTGTGGAGTATGTAACTAGAGCCCCCACAGTGCAAGGACATAGGAAGCTGAATCAGCAGTCTGTGCAGGTGACATGGCAACTGACCATCTTTATGCTGTGCCTGTGGCAGTGAGGACATTTTGGCGGATCGACCATACAGGGCAAAGGACTGGTTCTTGACATGGGAGCTACATTTCTTACAACAGTGAATTCGTCAATTGGCTCTTGGATGCTTCAGGACATGTACATCCTTCTTTCTAGATTTACCAGGCGGTGGAGGAAGCGAAGGAGATAAACCAGGATCTTCTACGCAAGTACAAGCGGGAGATGCAGCTCCGCAAGAAGTGCCACAATGAGCTGGTGCGGCTTCGAGGTGAGCTGGGACCATGTGTGTGCTGAGCTTTGAACGCTCACAGCAGAGAGGAGCTCTTGGACCAAAATTAGCCACATAATATCTGCTCTGGGGGTAGATGGTCATCATCCAGTGATTTAATGGATGCAGAGAAAATTAAAAAAAATAAGAAATTGCCTTAGCTTTCACTGACACTTCTTTTGTATCATTTCTTCAGGAAATATTCGTGTCTTGTGCAGAGTTCGACCTATAACCAGGGAGGACGGTGCGGGGCCTGACAACAGGAATGTCGTTTCCTTCGATCAAGATGATGATGCAGTCTTGTACGTCTCGCATCGTGGAAAAACCTCCATGTTTGAGCTGGATAAGGTTTTTCAGCCGTACGCATTACAGGCAGATGTAAGTGGACTTGGTGTGAGAACTGGTGTATGATCTAACTCATCATTGGGATGTGTGCAAGTCCATAAGCACTGGTTGGATGAAGATCAGAAGCTGGTGTATGGGGAGTCGTAGACCAGGAGTGACCAAGGTCCATTCAGTTTGCTTTCTACCCCACTATTATTCACGAGATAAGAATGCTATAATGAAGTTGTTGACAATCATATCGGTTAATATCTCGCATTTATTCCTGCTCCTCCTCCTCCTCAACAACAAGCTAAGAGTGGGGATTGCAGAGTGTTCTCTTCCACGTGACATGAAGCAGTTCGTGCCCCCATGCAACAAGACCAGACCAATGTGCAGGCGCAGACTGATAAGTGGCGAGCATCAAGGAAGAGTCTAACCCTCTCCTTTGATTAGCATCACCACTGAATCCTCCTCCATTAACAACTTGATCAGCGGGGAGAGGGTGGGGGGAGAAGATGCTCACCATTAATCAGGAACTTAACTACGCCAACTATATAAATGCCATGACTACTCTCACAATACATTAGGTTCTTTAGTTAAGATCTGTCAACGTGTGAAATCATCTGCATCTCTATCATATTAGAATTAAGGGCATGTTTTATAGTGTACTGCATACCTTAACTTTGTTTCCATTCCTGTACTACTCTGGGCCTCTTCTGGTTTCTTATCACCTCCTCCTGGGACAATAGTTGGAGTTTCTCAAAGATTTGTGGATTTGTTTGGTTTATTTAATCAGTTTTATCTCTGTGTGAGATCACAGTCTGAGCTCATTATCAGTATACTTCCTCCACTGGCCTGCACTTTCTGAGCAGTGTCCCATTCTTGCTAGCTGGCCATTTATCTCTCACTTATGTATGGGATCTTGCAAAATAGCTACTGTTTATTTACATAATAGTGATTGAAGTTCAAAGTAATTCACAATTTGAAAGCCATCTGATATTTCAGCTGGGTGCACCAAAAAATAATTGTTTCCCCCAAGTGCTGCTGACCTCTCATGGATAGTTCTTGAATCAGCTGACCCTTTTGTTTGGCCTTTCCTATGATTTTATGTAGTTCTGGCTCATTCTGTGTCTCAACAAGCTGATGTCTAACTCCACAAAAACTGAATGAGGTTCCTCTCTTGTAGGTCGTGTGTAGTATTGGTCTCCTTAGTGAAGGAAGGATGTAAATGTATTGGAAGCAGTTCAGAGATGGTTTACTAAACTTGATACCTAGAATGGGTGGGCTGTGTTATGAGGAAAGGTTGGATAGATTAGGCTTGTATCCATTGGAGTTTAGAGTGAGATAAGACTTGACTGAAACATAAGATCTTGACAGGGTGGATGTGGGAAGGATATTTCATCTTGTGAGAGAAGCTAGAATTGGGAGTCATAATTTAAAAGTAAGTGGTTACCCATTTAAATCAGAGATGAAGCAGTTGTTTTCTGAGGATGATGAATCTTTGTGATTTCCTTCCTCAAAGGGCAGTGAAAGCAGAGTCTTTAAATGTTCTTAGGGCAGAGATGGATGGATTTTTGATCAGCAAGGGGTGAAGGGTTACTGTGGGTAGATGGGAATGTAGACTCGGATACAGTCAGATCATCCGTGGCCTGTATTCCTCCTCATCTGTGTGTTCGTAACCCCACAAATGTAGGTCCAAGTGTCCCAGGCAGGGGAAAGAGGGGATAAAACCAAACTGGCAACTGAGCTTTCCTACACAGATGATGATCACCAAACATCAGAAGGTTTGTGTCTTGACATCAGCATCAATTTCTGAAATAACTTATCCTGTTATTTGCCCCAGATATTCCGGGAGGTTCAAGCTCTCATCACGTCCTGCATTGATGGGTACAATGTCTGTATATTTGCCTATGGACAAACTGGCTCTGGGAAGACCTACACAATGGAGGTAGGGATCTTAATGGTGCATTTTTTAAATCAGGATTAATTGCCCTCATAGTGTCGCCAAGTTCATATTTTTAGATGCTTTGCGGGGAAAGCAATTTATTGGATGCCAGCAACAAGTACCGCGACTGGCCACGTGAACCACCTCGGTCTCAAGTTCACGTTAACTCTGAAATAGCGTTAACTAATTTGTGCAGGAAGGACAAGAAGGAAAAAGATCTCAGTTATCCGTTAACCTGGCTTAACAAAACTGGCTCCCCAGTAAAATGCAGGAATCATCTCACCAGCATGGGAGTTAACGGTTAATGAGAATCAAAAAAAAACTGCAGATGCTGGAAATCCTAAAACAAAACCAGGATATGATGGAAATACTTGGGTCAGGTCACATCTGTGGGAACAGAAATGAAGTCAATGTTTTGGATTGAAGACCCTTTGTCAGAAATAGGAAGGAGAGAAAAGAAAGTTAAGCTGCAGGATGTCTCCAGTAGGGCAAAACCAGGGTGCCCATGGTCTGTTGTACAGAAAGGTAGAAAGATGAGAAGTGTTAATGTTAGAGTCCAGAGACCCCTTCCTCATTAGACCTATTTCTACTGATGGGTCTCTGACCCGAAACTTCAACTCTCTCCCTTCACAGATGCTACCTGACCCACTGGGGGTTTCCAGCATTTTCTGCTTTTGTTTCAGATTTCCAGCATCTGCAGTGACTTGATTTTTCAATGGTCTCCGCATTTCGTGATAATGTACAAAAACCAGATTTGCGTTTTGAACCAGTGGTTGATTTCTTTCTGTAGTTCCTCCCTCTTTACTTTTTTGCCATTAAATTCCCCTCAGTGTCTGGAGAGCTGTTTATTTTTCTCAGCCAAGACGTAACATTGGCATGATATCCCTATTTCCCTAGGGCTTGCCGGAAGACCCTGGGATAAACCAGCGCGCTCTCCAGCACCTATTTGGTGAAGTGGCAGAGCGCTCAACAGACT
The DNA here is from genome assembly GCF_009764475.1 of Pristis pectinata. Lineage (NCBI taxonomy): Eukaryota > Metazoa > Chordata > Chondrichthyes > Rhinopristiformes > Pristidae > Pristis > Pristis pectinata. The sequence continues at coordinate 43,711,410 of NC_067417.1, forward strand.
GGGACCTCACCATCACTGTCAGCATGGCTGAGATCTACAACGAAACCCTCAGGTAGGAGGCGATGGGCGAGCAACGGAGGACTGCGCTCCACATGATAGCGTGTTAACTGATGGGGATTATATGTGGATGTGGTTGCTAATAGTATTTTCTCTTTTTATAGAGACCTGCTGGGGTCTGACCCCCAGAAGACTGAGGATCTAACTATGAGGTTACTAATACTTGCACTCTGATGGGAGCTGCATGATTGGTGATTGGTGCAATGCTTTGGCATGGCTGTAGAGCTGACTTTCGTTTTCATACTTTTTTAAAAAAAAGTATTCTGTGGCCTACTTAATTCAGAATTTCCCAGTGGTTTGTGCATCAGCCTTTGCTTTTCTTGGGAGATTGACTATAACTTCTGCCTCCCTCACACTATTTAGATACATGCTGTTGCTGGAAGCCTATTTGACAGGATTTTGGGCTCACTGTGTTCTCCATCTGTCCTGGTCACATCTCCTCCTCCTCCTCCTCCTCCCCCTCCTCCCCATGTAAAAGATTTGATGCAGAAGAGGTCACAAGTGATGCGTCACGATCACTAGTGATTCTGATGCTGAATCTTTCTGGCATGCCATTGGATCCAGTCTGACCAACACTGTTGGGAGCCTGGCAGAGAGATTCTCCTCTGTTCCCCTTTCCCCTCCCTGCGGGAGGTTGGACGACGTTTTTGTGGGATGTAAGAAAATTGGTGTGAGAGATTCATTCACCAGGGGAAGTCCAGTGTGATGCATGCACACACCCACTTTCCAGTAGGTAACAACAGTATAAATGGAAGGGTGGAATATTTTTTAACTAGTGAGAGTTTCTATTTAAAACAAACTATGCTCAGAGGGACCTGAGTGTCCTTCTGCACAGTTCACTGAAAGTTAACATGCAGGTACAGCAACAATTAGAAAGATAAATGGTATGTTGGCCTCTATTGTAAGAGGGTTTGAGTACTAGAACGGGTACATATTGCACCCGGAATACAGTGTACAGGTCTGGTCTCCTTACCCAAGGAAGGATTTAATTCCTACAGATGGACTATAGCTAAAGCTCACAGGACTGGTTCCTGGGATGGCAGGGTTGCCATATGAGGAGAGATTAAGTGGATTGGATCTTTACTCTTGATTTTACAAGTATTTGAGGTGATCGCCTTGAAACATACAAACTTTTATTCATACTTGACAAGGAAGTTTCAGGGATGATGTTTTCCCTGGTTGGGGTGTCCGGAACCAGCTCTCAAAATACATGGTTGATTATTCAGGACAAAGACAGGAAGAAATTGTGACTATTTCTTCAGAGGATAGTGATTTTTTTGTAATTCTCCACCCAAGGGAGCTGTGAAGACTCTGTAACCAAGTACATCCAGGATTAATAAATATTAAGGGTATCAAATGATGTGGCGTTAGCACGGGGAAGTGGCACTGAGTTAAAAGATTAGACGTGGTGGGGCGGAGAGAGTGCAAATGGCCTGCTCGTATATCTGTGATGAGCGGAGTGTCTCATCTCCATGTTTCCAAGTCCTTGCCGTTAAGCCCCAGATAAACTTGAGGACAGCTGTAGCAGCCTAATACCATCAAGCTTGACACCTCTGAAAGAACAAGTCTAAAGCTGACAGGACTTTCCTGACACCTTTGGCTTCACAAAAATACTGGATTGCTTTTTCCCTCTAAAGGAATCCTGGTCCAAACTGTTTGACTTCCCTCTGTTGATCTCTAAGTGACCCCATCTGAACCTGCTGAAGCACTTCTTTTCTCACCCTCTCATTCCTTACACTTCACCTCTGGTGCCTGCACCTGTTGGCTTTTCTCTTCGTATTTCAGCAAAGTACATCGCTGACACTCGAAGGTGATTAATCTGCTTTCATCATTGTGGGGCTTCGGCGTGGTCATCTGGTGAAATTTGTGTGGATCTGGGTTTATCCAATTGCCTTGCTGTTTACATAATGTGTTCTGTTGTGCAGAACTAGTTGATTCCACTGGCAATTAAATCATTTCAGTGCTGAACTCATTGGCCACGCAGGTCAATAACATTAAGGATATGCTCATAACTTACTGAGATCACCAGAACATGTGAATGTCCAAATGGCAAAAGTCTTGAAATCAATAATTGGGGAACCAACAAATTAATTAAAATGAATGTCTCCAATTACAATGCAAGTTAGGTGCAGAGTTAAGCACTTTATCCACTACTTCATCTAAACTGTCCAACAAGCTACAACATGAAGTGCAAATTTCTTGTGGTTTAGAGTTAGCCATGAGAGAGAGGGGCTGGTATTTCAGGGTTCTGTTTGAGCATGTTTGACAATGAAGGAAAATATTGTTGTTATGAGGAATTCCATTGTAATTACCAAACAGGTTCATCAGAATTGGTCTGGTACAATCATTTCTTAATAGAAAGGAGTATACCTTCAACTTTAGTACAAAACAAAAATCACAGAGGAATTTCTGTGTGGAGGTGTGGAGCTATTAAAATCAAAATGATTGATTAATATTGTCTGAGCTTTTGAAAAGAAAATTGATGTCTTCCAGAATGTAACCTGATCCAAGTTATAACTTGAGCAGTCTGTCTAAATTGCTGAAGTCTTTGTGATGCCACGTCCTTGATTTCTGTTAAGCTGTAAGTTCCTGGGCCCTACTGGACAGGTCATTTATTTGATGGTTAGCTTTTCCCTGTGACTCTTCCCTTCCCTGAGAAGTGGCACTTAAATGTGGTCAAATTTGAATCTTCAGATTACAGCTGCAGAAGTTTGGTTAAAGTCACTACTTTGGAAAATCCCACTCCACCTCCACCCGCGTTTCTTTCCTGGTCTCTTGTCTAAATAAGTCTTCACTTAGTCCTCATTACTGTTGATTTGCTATCTGCAGATCCACGTACTTGCGAGGTTGGTCCCAGGCTCCATCTCAGTTTTTTTTTGAATAAGTACGTCTATATGCATGTGTACAATGATCAACCAGTTGTTGTCTGTGTAAATATGGTGATCAGTTTCCACACCACTTGTGTCAAGTGGCTCCCTGCTGTTCTCTGTTTCTCATGGAGAGCAGTCCTTGTTTACACAGCTTCACCTTGTGATTTCAAAACTGATCAAAGCCTGTAAGTTTCAAACAATCAATGGAAGTAGTTTGCTAGCTAATATTTACTTTGCAGTATTTGAATGTTTTGTGTTTATTAATACATGTTAATGCTTTTAGAATGTTGTAGGGTATATTTATGTTCATTTGGGAGATGGAAAGAGCCTTAGTGGTATCCATGTTTTGTTGTTCATGGGGACTCTGTACCCCACCCCTCGCAGGTAATGAGGACTGGGTGTTGGGAACAGTTGCAAGTTTTCTGTTGTAAATTCCACTTTTGTGAGCATATTACTGTACCCACGGCCTCCCCCTGTCTGGTGCTTACTGCTGCTCTGTGTCTAGTGTGGTCTTTTCCTCCTCGTGGTTGTACGTCTGTTGGTGAGGCAGTCGCTCGATGGGCACTAGCAAACGTTGAGCTTTTGTTGAGGCCACTAGAGTCAACTTGTTTATTTGCAGGAACTTGTTGGCCAAGGACCCCAGCGAGAAGCTTGAAATAAAGCTGAGTCCCGATGGCAGTGGGCAGCTCTACGTACCAGGCCTCATTCAGATCAGAGTACAGAGTGTGGACGACATCAACAAGGTGAGAGCCGTTGTTCATTGCTTTCTGATGTGACAGGTAAAAAGAGACTGAGCAGCCCTGCAGTTTGGGACTGGGAAAGGGGATTGGAGAGTTGGATTGTTTGCTTTGAATTGGTCAGTCGTTTGGAGCTGGCTGCTGGTTATAATGTCTTGTTGTCTAGGCAGCTGGTGCCATTTCCAAGCAATTGAACCATCCACGCACAGACTCTGGAAAAAAGCACTTAACGCCTTTTGAAGTATTTTTGAAGTGTTGTCAGTGTTATAATGAAGGAATCACGGCAACTAATTAGCAAGGTCCTCGAGGGCAGCACGGTGGCATAGCCAGTAGGGCTGCTGCCTCACAGTGTCAGAGACGTGGGATCAATCCTGACTTCAGGCACTGTCCGCTCGGAGTTTGCACGTTCTCCTTGTGATCACGTGAGCTCTGGTTTCCTCCCACATCCCAAAGACGTCTGGGTTGGTAGGTTAATTGGCCACTCTGTGCAGGTGAGTGGTAGAATCGGGGGAGTTGATGAAAATGTGGGGAGAATAAAAAAAAAAATGGGATTAATGTAGGATCAGTGTAAGTCGGTGGTTGGTGTTTGAAGCAGACTCTGGGCCTGAGGACCTGTTTCTGTGCTGTCTCTCTCTGACTCGAGTTTGACTCAACAGCAACAGGAAAATAAACCAGATAATCCGCTTCTAGTGGCCTTGTTTGATGGATAGGACCTGAGCCAGAACACCCTTGTTCTTCAGTATAATGCCGTCAGCTTTGTAAGGTCCACCTGAGAGGGAAGAAGAGGCATTGGTTTAAGCTTCATCTAAAGGATTGTAGCCACAACACCTTGGTACTACTCATTGGGTCTCAGCCTGAACAGAGTGGACAAGTTATTGAGCAACAGACCTGCCTTTGCCAGTTCTGTCTGTTTTGCTCTGTTCAGCTGGCAACAGATTGAGGAGTTAGTTTTTACCATCAGTGTGATTACAAGGTGTCTTTTTCTGAAATTAAAGAGTAACGCAGCAGACACATTGCCAACAATCTTCAGCTGATGTCTAAGACTTTGAGAAATTCAGTTCTTTGCAAGACTGTCCTGTTCCCGCAGGTTTTTGAACTTGGGCGTGTGAATCGGGCCACAGATTTCACGAATGTGAATGAACGCAGCTCCCGGTCCCACGCTCTGCTTATCGTTTCCGTGACCGGGATAAACCTCACCTCTGGAGTTCGAACAACAGGTACGGTCTGAGCACAGCAGAGAACATAGAGGCTTTGTAAATCAGTAGCTGTGATGTACCTGCGGCATTGAAGGGAAGGAGTTAATGCCGTTCAATGTTATTAAACATCAGAACTCTGGTGTGTGTATCTCGGACCTCCCTTGTATCAGGTTTTGTTCATTTTTAAGTAATTTTCAATGTGTAAATGGGTACGTTAGAATGATAATGCAGGAATTAATGGATGATAAAATAGTCCAAGCTTGGCCTATTTTGTCTTATGCCCAGGAAGTCACCAATTACAAGATTATTAATGAATTGAACTCCATCAATCAGGGCTTTGTGTATAGAATGTGGTAGCGGGCCCACAGGTACTTCTGCTCAAAGCTAACTGTCCCTCCTCATACTCACTTCCCCACCTTGTAGTGTCTCTAATTATACTTCTGCCAGGGCCTGAAATAGAACTTTATGGTGGAGATTTCTAATTTGCATTTGAATGTGTTAGATTTTGGATTTGTGGTAGAGTGCTCCAGTAGGGTAGGGATTGCTCCATTTACAGCGTGTCAAGGATGAATCTCCCTTCAGTGCCTAGTTTCAAAGGGCAGGCACAGCAGTGTAGAGGTTAGCGTAACGCTATTACAGCGCCAGCGACCCAGGTTCAATTCCAGCCGCTGTCTGTAAGGAGTTTGTACGTTCTCCCCGTGTCTGCGTGGGTTTCCTCCGGGTGCTCTGGTTTCCTCCCACTTTCCAAAGACGAACAGGTTAGGAAGTTGTGGGCATGCTATGTTGGCGCCGGAAGTGTGGCGACACTTGCGGGCTGCCCCCAAAACACCCTGTGCAAAAGATGCATTTCACTGTGTTTTGATGTACATGTGACTAATAAAGATATCTTATTTGTGAAGAGTCCCTGTCCTGCACTCGGGGCCCAGGATGACCACAGGGCAGTTGGGGAGTTGTGGGAGTGTAGGAAATGGATGGGGGAACCATAATCCTTCTGGCCAACCTGTCTGTGATAGAAGAAGGTGCTTTATAGTCTGGGTGGGGTGCATTGATTCACAGAGCATGGAACCTAACAAAGGGTGAATTCCAACGAAGCCTGTGACAACTGGGCCGATAACTCATTCCCTCTTCCTGCGTGGAGATGTGATTCATGTGGGTCTTCCAATCACTGCCTTGCTTTCTTGCAGGTAAATTAAACCTGGTGGACTTGGCAGGCTCTGAGCGTGTTGGAAAGTCGGGGGCAGAGGGACCCCGGCTGAGAGAAGCCCAGAATATTAACAAATCCTTGTTGGCCCTGGGTGATGTCATCTGTGCACTACGGTCCAAGCAGCCGTACATCCCTTTCCGTAATTCCAAACTGACCTACCTGCTGCAAGACTCCCTCAGCGGTGACAGCAAAACCCTCATGATGGTCCAGGTGAGAAATCTCACTGCTCGTTCTAACAGTCTGCTTCCGTGGTGTAACCTTGGAACTGGGGAGAGGGCAGAATGGTAGCACCAGGACCTTTGCTGGACTTCAGGAGGGGTGGGGTTTGAGAGTTGGATGAGTAGGAAGAAGAACACAGAACGGCTCTATGGTAGTGAAGGCTGTTAGGATTTGAGGCACATAAAAGGAACAGGAGGTTGAATGTGCACTGTTTAATTTTAAGGCATGCAGCACCAGCATTGGTTCTGCACTGAGGGTGATGAGGGTCGTCACTTTAGTACTGAAGTTGGTGTGAAGTACTGGCAGGGTTGCTAATGGTATATAAATGACGTGGCTTCACCACATCATTGACAAATGGACAGGCTGCATTGTGGACACTCCTTCCATGGCCATCTGTATGGTTGAACCAATCTCCTGAGGTTCAGGGATCCTCTGGTCCATACAATAAAGGCCGGTTATATGCTAGGGGCTTGCATTCAGTTGTATTATAACTCCTACATGCACAGTGTTAAGTTCCATTTGCAACTCCTCAGTAAATGAAGCAGTCCGTGCCTGCTTGTAGTAAGACCTGGACAACATTCAGGCATAGGCAAAGTGGCAAGTAACATCTGTGCCATGCAAGTGCCAGCCAATGACAGTGCCCTAAAGAAAACTGTGTATGGTTTATATTCGATGGTATCCCCCACCATCAAAATTTGGGGGCTGGTCACCATTGACCAGAGACTCGGATGAGCTGGCTGCAAAGCTACTGTGGCTATGAGAACTGATCAGAGGCTGGGTATCCTGCGGTGAGTGACTCGCCTGATATCTCAAAGCCTTTCTGTCATCCACAAACCACGTCAAGAATGTGATGGAATACCCTCCACTTGCCTGCATCAGTGCAACACCAACAACTCTGAAGGAGCTGAAGACCGTCCAAGGTAAAGCAGCCCTATTGACTGGCACTCCATCCATCACCCGAAACCTTCCTTCCCTCCACTGCAAGTCGACGGTGCCAGCCTCACCTGGGTTACTCCAACAGCATCTCACTCACCCGCCATCTCCACCACCAGGAGGCACGAGTAGCAGATAGGTGGGAACACCACCACTCGCAGGCTCACTTCCCAAGTCGCACACTGCCCTCGCTTGGAAATCTCACTGCTCCACCATCACTGGGTCTGTCTCCTGGAACTCCCTCCCTAAGGTGTACCAGCCCTTGTGACAAGGGTATTGCCAGAGCAGGTCCAGAGGATGGCTGGCCATCACCTGAGGGCCATTGGGGGTGGGCAACAAATACTGGCCCACGTCCCAAAAAGTGAATGAATAACGATCCCTGGTGTCAGCGTGAGAGAGTGAGACCTGGGTTACCAGGTCTGTCAGAACATCTAGGAACTTCACAGGTCATGCAGCTACCTTTTTATGTGGGGATCCACAGTAGACATTTTGCTTGACCCAGTGTTCTTCTGGATCAGTTGAGTCTCCCACCAACTGGTCCCTGCTATAATTCACCAACCTGGGCTAAGAATGAATGGGGTCATTACGGGAGTTGAGCTTTTACTGCAGCATTTTCTTATCTAACCTCTGACTTCCACAGGTGTCTCCAATGGAGAAAAATGTCAATGAGACCATTTGCTCACTGAAGTTTGCCCAGAGGGTGCGGTCAGTGGAGCTGGGAGCTGCTGGACGCAGGGTTGAAAACCAGCATTGTTCGAGCCGCCAGGAATGTGAGGTGAATGTTTCACCATCCGGTGGGTGTGGAGATCAGACTCAAAACCAGAGCATGCTGGAAATACCCAGCTGGTCACTCAGCATTTGTGGAGATGTGAAAGGTCTTCGACCTGAAACGTTAACAGTTCTTCTCCATAAATGCTGCCAGCCCTGTGGAATTTTTCCACCATTTTCTGTGTCAAACTTCACGGGGGCTGAGGATGGTGGGGCTGCTATCGCTGCTGGGAAGGAAATATAGAAGGGAAATTAAGTTGCGTTTAGTGAATTTTAAAAGGAGCATGGAAAATATTTGCTGAATTGACATTATTCCTTTGGAAATTAATTTCCTTATTGGGCTGATGTGTTCAGGCAGGGCCGCTGTGCTGTGTGACATCGTCTGACTTGTTCTGTCCATTCAGCCTTTAAATGACTGCTGTACACAGCTGGAACACCTGGAGCTTAAATTACCAGAAATAGTTAAAGGTCAAAGAAACATAAACAATTAAAGACGTGCACATTAGTATTCTTTTGTGGGATGAGAATTATTTCTGATTTATGCCAATTACCGATTTAAAGGTCTGCCAAGATTCATTTTTCTGTTGACATCGTCCATGCTACTTCAGCAAATTGTTTGGGATAAACACGTCACCATTTTCATTCCAATGTGAGGGCAGTAAATTTAATCCCTCATTGCAATTTGGATAATTTTCATTTAACTTTTGAATCTGTAATTAGCATAAATCAGAAATAATCCTCGTCCCAGCAGTGAGTCCCACTGTGCACATCTTTAATGATTTCTATCTCCTTGCCCTTTTAACCATTTCTGGTACTTTAGCTGTTTTAAGTAAAACCTTCATGCATTCTTTACTTAGCCTGGCTTTCTGATTGAGTTCCTGAAATAGCTTCTCTTCCTGGTCTCTCATTGTTACCTCTGATGCCCCACAGATCTATAGTCAGGCACCCATTTGTCAGCTATGTTCTGCTGCTTTGTAACATCCAAAAATGCAGCATCACTTTTCACATACAAACTGAAGGTGGCCAGCTTCACCTCATCACCTTCTCTATTGAACCCTCCATTGAATGTACCTGGTGAGACAGACCTTAAATGGAGTTCCATTCATCCATCTCCCTGCACTTACTGACTGCTCTGGCTTCTAGTTAAGCAATAACTCCATTTTAAAATTCTGATCCTCTTTCAACCATCCCCCCATTGCCTTGCCCCACCCTCCGTCTGCAATCTCTTCCAACAACCTAAGATACCTTTATTAGTCACATGTACATCGAAACACACAGGGAAATGCATCTTTTGCGTAGTATGTTCTGGGGGCAGACCGCAAGTGTCATCATGCTTCCGGCGCCAACATAGCATGCCCACAACTTCCTACCTGCCCTTCTCCAGTTCAGATTACTCTTAAAATTTAATTTTCCCAGTGTTGGTGCTCTGGGTTCTCTGGGCTTCCCAGTGTGAGTGGGCTTCTCTCAGTGAATACCTCCGCGAACCCCACTGCTTTGTGATGGTCCTTAAAGCCTGTATTCGTGGTCAAGATTTTGTTGAGCTGTACATGTTATTTCTCTGAGGCTAAGTGTCAAATGTTATTGGATAACACTAACATGAAGCCCCTTGGGATGTTTTGTGATTAAAATCTCTATAAATGAGATTTTTTGTTTGTTCTTTTAACCATCAGACTGTGTTGTGGCAGTTGCTACTCTAGAACATAGAACAGTACAGCACAGGAACAGGCCCTTTGGCCCACGATGTTTTGCCAAACTAATTAACCTAATCCCTTCTGCCTGCACATGGTCCATATTCCCTCCATTCTTTGCATGTTCATGTGCCTATCCAAAAGCCTCTTAAATGCCTCTGTCAAATCTATCTCCACCGCTACCTCTGGCAGTGCATTCCTGGCACCCACCACTCTTTTTTTTAAAAAAAACTTGTCCCGCACATCTCATTTGAACTTGCCCCTTCTCATCTTCAATGCATGCCCTCTAGTATTAGACATTTCAACCCTGGGAAAAAGATACCAGCTGCCTACTGTATCTATGCCTCTCATAATTTTATAAACTTCTATCAGGTCTCCCCTCAGCCTCCACCGCTCCAGAGCAAACAATCCTAAGTAAAGTTTTATAAAGCTGCAAGATAACGTCCTGACTCTTGAACTTAATGCCTCAATTAATAAAGGCAAGCATGCCATACACCGCCTTTACAGTCCTATCGACTTGTGTGGCCACCTTCAGAGAGCTATGGACTTGGACCCCAAAATCTCTCTCTACATCAGCACTGTTAAGGGTCCTGCCATTAACTGTGTACTTTCCCTTTACATTTGATCTCCCAGAGTGCAACACCTCACATTTGGCCGGATTAAACTCCATCTGACATTTTTTCGCCCATATCTGCAGCTGATCTATATCCCACTGTATCCTTTGGCAGTCTTCTATCCACAACACCACCAATCCTTGTCATGTACCAACTTACTAACCCACCCATCCACATTTTCATCAAAGCTATTTACTGTATATAAATTACAAACAGCAGAGGTCCCAGTAAGGATCCCTCTGGAACACCACAAAGTCACAGACTTCCAGCCAGAATAAGAGCAATGGACCACAACCATCTGTCAAAACTGCAACTTCAAAATTGCTGCTTGCTCTCTGGATTATTAACAATTGTCAGTTTACGAAGATCCCTATGACTGGCAGCTTCTGTTCAGTGTCTTGTGAAACATTGTGGAATACATTCTTCGGTTCGCTGATATTTGCAGTATCATTCTTGGTGGGGTTTCTGTTTGCTAACGTGAGTGACGATTTAAGTATCAGGCTTCAGTGTACATGGTCATGTGGAGATTGGGTGGTTCACTGTGGCTGATGCGTATTTCCTTTTACAGTTAGAATCTTCACTGTCAGCTGCCCAACAGGGACGACACAACAGCTATCCAGGAGGGAACATTGTGGGGAAGAGCACAGCAGGGAAAAGAAGGCTGGTGGCATCAAGTACGGAAATCCTGTACCTTTTTGTTTTTTGGTGAGGTAGGGGGGAGACGGGCACGGTTGTGATTGTGGCAGGATTAAGATGAAGTAGGTTTGGACAAGTTTATCTAGCCATTGTGACACTGGACACTTCCGTTGGTTGTGTTCTTCAACAGTTTCAAATAATGTGGAAGACACAAGGTGTAATGGTTTGTTCAAGGTCTGTGTCAGTCCATGAAGTTGTGGACCTGCTCTCTCAACAAGCAGTTCCCTGACCAAAACACACTGCAGCATCCTTTCATTCTTGAATGATCCTGGCCAGTCAGTGACCTTGTAGGACCCTGGAAACCCAGCAAGGCCCCTGAACCCCACTATCTCCCTCTCTTGCTTTGTCACCGTCAACTTGTCGTTGGAATCAACCGTCTAGTTTTATTGGACGTAGAGCCTATGTTACTAAACCATTTGTATTTTCTCAATGTCGTTCTACTGACTGTTTCATTCTGAAGGAACAGATTCATTTTAAAATAGAATCAGCTTATCAACAATTTACTGTCTATTTTATAAATTAGTTCTCTATAAAGATATGAATGCAAAATCCATTAGTGAATGTCCTTAAAATGAAGTGGTTCAGTTCTCTAAATGATTGAAGATTGATACCATTTGGCTTGAGCCTGGTGTTCCTTTCACCAGCTTACGTATTCCCCACTGCCAGACCCTGTTGCTCACTGGTTGTCAGCCTGGGTCCACATTGTGAAGCTGTACCATGGATCCAAAATGGGTGGAGACTCTGTTCTGGTATCCCCATTGCAAAGTTCCTTTTGGTGCATTACATAGGAAATTGGACCATCTCGTCCTAGAGGGGCACTAATTGAAGGACGCTCATGGGACAGTGTGGTTTTACTCTGTTGTTACCTTTCCCACGTTATATATATATCCAGCAGCCTTTAGCTGGAATTCCCCCATACCGTCCCCAAACCTTGCCTGATTGTTGTGTGTATACATATGTTTAAAATCTATCCTTGAGTATATGCCTTGTTATCAAACTTTGTTTTGAGATGTTTCTTTTTAATCGCTTGTATAATGCTTTGTTAGCATATGGATTATTTTTAAGGCTATGTTTTAATTTTGGTAGTCTTTGAAATGTCAGGTTTTGATTCCTCTGTTTAATGTTAGTCAGCTGATCCATGAATGTTTTCCCTGCAGGTGAATTGAACCATTGATGAGGTCAGTAGTGCTGCCTGGAGCAGTGGAAGATTGGAGTGCGGTATCCTGTCCCAGTATATAAAGTTCAGCAAGTCAACACATCCCAGTAATAGATCACAGGGCAATGACTGTATATTTATATACTTCAACTCCATACATACAGCCTGGTTTTTAAAAAGTTAATGCACGGAATAGAGCTCATTACTTATTTTTTTTACATATAAAAGATTTTTATATTGTCTACTTTTTTTTAAACCTGTCATTTGATATCCAAAGGTATTCAATGAGCTCCCATACATTGTCCTTTATATGTTCTAATGTGTACTAGTTTTACTCTTTGTACTGCAAATCTTGGGCTGCTTGCAGTCACTATAGGTTTTGGGCAAAGTGCCAAATATTGTATTAGGTGAAGTTGCACTGTGATGAGTTCGGCACGAAATAGTTGTGAAGAGTGACCTATTTATTAAAAATGTCATTAAGGACTTCCTGGCCAGGGAGTGACTCATGCCACTTGCAGATTTTGGCACTTTCTTCTTTTCCGATGGAATTCCAGTTTGTGAGTAAATGCACAGTTATGGTATTTAGCCTCATTGACCAGAAATCCCTAGACTTTGTTGAGCTGGTCTTTGGTTGGCTACTGCAGATGGTCTCACTGACTTTGGATTGCAGTTGAATTTTTGTTCAAGTATTTCCATGTTTTAGAGTGGAAACGAGGCCCCCAACTTAACTGGGGATCAGACACCTGACACTACCTGCTGATGGGGACAAGTGGAGGATGACCAGTTGGGCCAGAAAATTAGAAAGTGATTCCAGTGAAAGGTTACCATCCTCCAGTGGGGTAAGTAAGAAACTGGTTGGGGGTGGGGGAGGTTGAGTGGTGATGGTGAAAAGAGGAGCAATGTGAAGATGAACCTGCTATTTTAAGCCTTTGGAGCATTGTCAGTGTTGTTTGACGGCTTAAGTGTGCTGCTCAATTGCTGAATTAATGAATGCAGCATTTAATTAAAAACAACACAAGTATATTGCTGAACCAAAGGAAACGGATGTTTTTCTTTGACTTTTTTTCAATGCTGCTGTTCCTTGTGTGGCTGTGGCTAATATCTGGTGCACCTGTTGTTGAGATGGGATCTCATCCTTTAGCATGTCAGCCTAGGGTACGCTATCCAAATTCATCTTTCCTTTTTGACACCTCACTGGCTTCAGGAACATTTAAAAAAAACAAAAATGCATGCTCTGAAGCAGAAATATCACCTAGTCCTAGAGCTGCTCAAGTGACTTTTGTGGCCCAAGCAGGGTTTTTTGAAGAAAGGCCCCTGTGCTGAAATGCTAACTTTGGGCCTGGTAAGCACATGTATAGAAAGAAACAATATGGCCAGCACTTTTGTTCATGTTATGCTTAGGTTTTAAAAGTCTAACTTCTATGTTCTGGGTTGGAAAGCCAGGAATAATTCTCTTAAGCCCCCCACAACCCTGTTGGAAGTTAGAGGTGCATTGTTGGTTTTAAACAGCCCAGAAGTATAGAGAAGCAGCATCCCTTGGTGAAAACTTCCAGCAAGGATTACTCAGGAGATTACTCTGTTTAAGTAATGCATGTTCCCACTGCTCAGAACTTTAGTATTGACCCATCTGTTGTTTGAAACCAACATTCTGAGTGGTAAGATATTCTCAAATGAAATGTATCTATCTGTAAAGTTGTATGTTGCTGCCTAATCAAGATCAAATAAAACCCAGTATTTATTCAACTTCAGAAATTCTTTAAAACCATTTTTGTTAACTTTTTACAGCAGCTGTTGGTGATTTGCATCTTATGACAAGGTATGTATTTGAAGGTTTTTTATTTTGGTGGTGGTGAGGGTAGGAACTTGTTTCAACTCATTCAAAAAAAATTGGTTTATTGTAAAGACATATTTACATAAATTACATTTTCCAAAATAACAGGGAGGGGTACTGAATTAAAATGTTAGAGAATACGATACATGTTCCTGTTCAAACAGCCTTGTTCAGTAAATGTTGCTTGGTGGTAGATGGGCTACAAATCAACATAGTACACTGGTGTGATTGCAAAATTGCAGGATGCATCTTAAATGGAGGTCAAAAAGAGCCAAGTTGCAAATTGAGTATGGAAACGGAAGGTACGTTACTTAAATAAGCAGGGCTGATTTAAGGTGACTTCAGTTAATCAGACACAAAGTAAACTTGCTGCTATATGCCTGTTCCCCAGGCTAGAGGTGTGTCATTGTAAAGTGGATTCCAAACAATCAACTCCAAAAAATTATTATTTAAGTTGCATTGTGATCTGTTTGTGAATGTAAACCAGTTCAAATTTTACCCAGATTACTGTTCCTGCACAGGAACAAAAACTGGCATGACTTGGTTTCAAGTTTATTTGAAAAACAAACCTCACTTTAAAATGGGGATAAAGAACTACATTAACATTAAGAGGCAAAATAAACAATCTTGCGATCCTCTCCAATTATTTTAAAACTTAAGGAAGATGTAAAAGAAAAGTGGATAAGATATGAAATACAATTTAGCCAGAACAATGTTTGAGGGTAAGAGAGATGCAGTCTTCCATATATAATTCAAGCAAGCACACATTTGACTTCTCTCACGGCATTTCTGTACTTTCCAACAAGGGGCTCACAATTCATTACTTTTAACCCTGCTTGCATGTTCCATGTATATATTTTTAAAAAATCCCAAACCTGTTAAAGTAATGGTAGAGGTCTTGTTTCTTGGTCAGTTCTGTAAAGCAAACAGGCTCTGACAGTTTAAAAAAACTACTTAAGCATTTCCAAATAAACCCAACTGGCTCCCTGCAACAATTATACTAACCATCACCAGGATGGACAAGGCCAGTTTCACAATGTGGTATTGTACAATGAAATGTTAACTTACTAAGATTGAAGAGTTGAAGTCATTTTATTCTTGGTGTATAAATGGAAGATAAAGGACTTAAAACAAGTCAACATGTTCAAGAATGTCTCTCCCTGGCATTGTTGACTAACAGGGATCGATTCAAAACTAACAGGAAGGGACAGTTAATTTAAGAATCAGTTTCCCCAGGTCTTCCTTCCATTGTAAATACCAAAAGGAGAATTGTTTGCAGTAGTGTTCAAAAAAAACCTTTGAGGCCCATCTTTACCTAACCGCCTAAATTTTTGTAAACTTTGAAAACAAATCTACTTAAACAATTTGGTCTTTGAATCATTTGTCAGCAGTCTCTGCAAAAGGACATCCAATTTACCAGAGAGAGGAGAACCTCAAGTCAGTCCCTGGAGAGGCGTATCCAATAACAAGTCTATGGAGACCATTTTCATTCAAAAGCTGCCATTAGAAGCTGCAGTTCACGAAAGGCACTACCTTGCCGGCCAGGCATTCCTGCTTTACTCTGAAGAATTGGGAGCAAGTTTTTTAACTGCTTGTAACAAAGTTTACATTTCTGGTGCCTGAGAAAGAAAGGAGAGAGTCAGGCATCTTGATATTTAAAGAATGCACATTCACACTGCAATTTCAGTAATATCCAACTTTCATTTGCCCAAAACTCATCCATTCAAAAGGTAGAAAATTATAAATGAACATTCTCTATATTTTTGGGAAATAGTGCAAAATTTTGCACAATTTTTTTGTTAAGGTGCAGCTCTTTAGAAAAGGGAGATCTTTTCCTAATTTCTTTTGAACCTAGCTAATTACTGTATTCCAGATGTAAATCAGATGCCATTTGTAGCATTTTTTTTCAGTGGCTTAAATATATGCATTGATAAGAGACAAACTTGAACAATGAGTGCTAATTAAACCTTCGTCTGGACCATGTCCACTGGTAAGAAACCCATAGAGCAGTAAAGACAATGGAATTAATAACTAGATCAGAAATATGCAGGGCATACTTATTCAAAGCCAACCTCAACAAGCCCTGACAGGGACATTTCACCAATGGAACACTGGCCTGAAAAGTTCCCTTGGTAATCTGTGAAACAGGGAAGGACAGGTGTAAATCAAATTACAAAGCACTACAGAGTTAAGAGGTCCAAACTGCAGTTTCTAAAGTCAGGTGATGTTTGACATGGCTTGCAAAAATCTTCTGAAGTGAAACAAAGTGACAGAAATGCATGTGCAGATTACCAAGGGAACTTTTCACAAGAAAATGAAGCACAAGAAAGGTTTAAAGAAAAGGTATTCAGCCCTGAACACAACACCTGGTTCTCCAGCAGGGGCTGCTGAATGGCCACTCATTATGAACAAGTTACCAGTATTTAGAAGTTATGGAAAACAGTAACAAATAACAAAATATTGAGAATATTAAGCTAATCAGATAAGTAGTACCTGCAATTCAATTTGGCCCACAAGTTACCAAACTTAGAAAGTGAACATACAAGTCAAATGTGGTACAGGTTAGAATTATGAATCATCACAAATAGCTGGAAGATGTGGTGTTTTTAAACAATAACTGCACTTAACCTTAAGGATATGACAATTAACTCTTCTCCGGGTCTAAAAAGTGTACCTCAAGTTCCTTAATGATGTGAATTGTTACAGATTTTTTTTCTTAAATTTCCAAATTAAAAGGGTACCTTGAAAGATGAATTTATGGAGTGTGTCAGGGATTGTTTCTTAGAGCAGAATCTACCGGGGAACAGGCAGTTTTAGATTTGGTTGTTAGTAGCAATGTCAGATAAATTGGCTATGGGATAGGTCAGTGGCAAATATTTAAGCAGATAGCAGAAATTCATCCCGATTTAGGAAAAAAGGATCCCAGCAGAAAGATGAATCGTCTGCCGTTAACAAAGGAGGTGAAGGAAAATATTTAGAGGTTTGAACCAGTAATGAAACTAAAATGTTAATGAGGGAGAAAGTTGATGGAGGGGGGTACTGGCAAGTAGTATCAAAACAGCAAAGGCTTCTTTGGATTATTAAAAAAAGAAAGTGGGACGCCTTGAGAGAGGGGTTGGGGAATTAGCAAGAGGAAGCAAATAACAAGAAACAAAAATGGCTGAGAATTGAGTTCAATACTGGTGATAACTGATGGGCTAATTTCAAACAGTACAGATGTACTTCTGATGATTACTATCACAAGAGAAGGTATTGGCAAAACTAATAGGACCCAAGGCAGATAAGTCACCAGGTCCTGATGGCCTCTGCCCAAAGGTTTTAAAAGGATGCAGCTGCAGAAAGTGGAAACATTGGTTGAAGTTCCTTAAAACTCCAAGTTCCGGGGAGGTACCAGTGGATTGGAAAACCGCAAATACGACTCCATTGTTCAAGAAGAGAGGAAGACAGCAAGCAGGTAATTATGGGCCTGTTGACGATATCTATTGTTGGCAAGATGCTGGAGCCCATAATTGAGGAAGAAAACAGCTAGTCATTCTAGAGGAGAAGCTTAATGTATTCAAACTAAGTCAGCATGGTTTAATTAAAGATAAATATGTTTGACAAATTTGCTACAGTTCAAGGATATAACAAGCAAAGTTGATAGAGGAACCTACATAAACGTTTATACTTCCAGCAGGTATTGGACAAGGTGCCACAAAATGCAGATGCACAGGATAACAGCACAGTATTAGAGAAAGGATGTTAGCATGGATTGAAGATTGGTTATTGCATTGAAGACCAGTCAGAATAAATGTCTTTCTCAGGCTAAAAAGATGTAACTAGTGGCATACCCCAAGGATCAGTTCTTAGTCCTGGTTTATATCAATGATCAGAAAGAGGCCAGGGTAAGGCATCCAAGTTTGCTGATGACACAGAGGATATTTGGACTCTGCAAGAGGATACATACAGATTGAGAGAGTGGGCAAAAATTTCCCAAAAAGTGGGAAAATGTGATGCTATGCACTTCAGTAAGAGGGATCTGGGTTTTCTTGTGCACAAAGCATAAAATGTTAGGAGGCAAGTACAGCAAGTGGTTAATGGCATTTGATAAGGTCCTGCATGCTTGGTTAATCAACAAGGTTACAGCATATGAACCTGGGGCCAATATAAATGACATGGACTGGGAATTGGTTATTGGACAGAAAGCAGAATGGGAATAAGCAGACTGTCACTGGTGAGGTGCTCCAAGGATTGGAGTTTAGGCTCCAGCTGTTCACAATTGGTATCAACAATTTGGTTCAGGGGACCAAATATATTTCCAAGTTGGTTGATGATATTAAACTAAGTGGGATTATGAATATAGAGAAAAATGTAAAGAGGCTTCAAGGGGATGTGGCTAAGTTGTGTGAATGGGTGAAAGCATGGCAGGTGGAGTAGAATGTGGAAAAATGTGTGCATCCAAAACCTGAGTAAATAGCACGTTAGCCTTCTTTACAAGAGGATTTGAATATAGGAATCTGTCATTCCAAGTGTACAGAATCAGAATAGGCAGATCATGGAGAAATGTAGTAGACCAATGGGGTAGCTGGACTACAACATTCCACAACTATATGAATAGCAAATTTGAGAAAATTTACACACCAGGGAGTTTTTCCTGAGGGTGGAAAACACTGTTTGAGGGATATGAAGTGTGGAACTAAATAGTCCAAATCCTGTAGAGAAGGCCATATATGCAAAACCAATTTTAAAAAAATGCTGGAAACAGGTCAGGCAGCATCTGTGCAATGAGATAATTAATGCTTCAAAACACTACCGCTATTTCTATCTCCACAGATGCTGCCTGACCTGCTGACTATTTGCAGTATTTTTTTTCCCAAAATCAAATAGTTGTTTATGATAAAAAGTTACTACAGTTTATGTATTACAGGATTTGGAGAAATTCAGAGAATGATGACTGAGAAACACACTGGTTGAAGTGAAGGAAATTGGCAAGTGTAGACAGATGATTTAGCATCAGGCCCACCTTTCCCAAAAAGACAAGAAAATAATGTACAGTGTACCACTCAATGGTATCAATGCATATACTCTAACAATGATGTATTTATTTGCCAAAAGTCATCACCTCTCAGCTTATTAACATCTTCTCCCCCTCTCACCTGGTGTCACCCTATTCCCTGCTTGTGTACACTCCTCCCCCTCCCCCACCACCTTATTATTCTGGCTTCTGCCCTCTTCCTTTCCAGTCCTGAAGAAGGGTCTTGGCCCAAAATGTCAACTGTTTATTTTGCTCCAGATTCCAGCATCTGCAGAATTTGTCTCCATTATACATTAATCCATACTTTGTGTAAGCAGTCACTGACCTTTCTTCCCGTGTTATGTCCACTCCAATTGATGGTGGTGTAACCAGATTGTCTGCTATTAAGAGCCCAAATCGCTGCAGGATCAGCTTCAGAGAAGTACAGCCTGTCTGGACATAACTATGGACAGAAGAGTGAGCAGAGCTTGTATATACATAAAATGGAAAGATAGTTCATGCTTAGCTATTTTATCCAAAACAAAAATCCCAGAAGTGACTTTCTAGCTTTCTGAATGAAAGGGATATCTAATGTCCAATTACATCACGTTGTATCAGCATCATACACCCCACACATGTGAAAAGCTCAGGCAGAATAGACTGAAGTTTACTCTGCATCTTTTAATACAACTCGCACCCAATCTTTGATAAGTAACTCTAATGTACTAGTGATATCCATCCATCTCCACAGCTTGAGTTGCTAGGGTTCATTGACAAGAGAGGAATGAGATCATCCAAGTATACCTCACGAAGACTTTAAGGGAAAATTATCCATTTAAAATCAATATACTGCAGCTGCTGGAAATCCTTAGGACACAATCTATGCAATTCAATGAATTTTACCACTTGTTTTGTAACTAAATTTGCCAAAAAGAACCAGGAGTGAACAACTCAGCACTTGGGTATTGGCTCCAACACAGGTTTGAAAATTTCCAACCGGAAGACTCTCATAAATACCTTGAAGCAGCTTCACCGGATCATTCACTGGAACAGCAACTGTTGCTGTTTCCCATTTACCACTACCCTGCTAGGAAGCAAATGTACACATTTCCTTTCTAATTGATGAGCTTCTGCTCTGTTATTCTACTGCATTAACAAGTGATCTGCTGATATGGTTTGAAGATCCAATCTGGTTTTTACATATTTACAAGTAATTATAAACAAATCAACATATTGTGGCATGGTCTCTTTATTTGAGCAGCAAAAGTAAATCCTATCCAGCTTCAAACGAAGGGAAATCAATGAAAAACTTCCAAGATCACCCGTTGTACACAAATAAAACAGCTGCTCTACTTGGATCACTGAAAGCATGTTTACAATGACGTGACAGAAGTGACAGTTGAGAATCAAATACTCTGACAAATTGGTTCAACAGACCAGCAAGTGTGCAGCCATATTTTATGCTCGGAGCGGAGTGCAGATAAAACAAAGCACTTGTGCAATATTATGCCCATGTCACTACGCTCTATGTCCAATAAATAAATGAAAAATGCTGACCTCTCATACTTGCTCTGTAATAGCTTGTCAATCTGAGGAATGATCGAAGGACAAAGGTCCAGTTTCCACAAGGCCCTGAAATAAAAATGCAATAACTAGCTAGATGATGTAGTTGATGGCTCATTGGTACAAATCAATCTTTTACAGAGAACAAATTGTCATTTAATCCAAAATACTAATTTCATCCACCACCTCTCCCCAAACTCCATGATTCGCACTTTTGTCATAAGACCACTACACCCAACTGGACTGCTTCCCTCAGCAGGTTTCTCAGGAAAGTAGCGCCAATCCTGAAAAAGGGTCTTATTAAAAAACACCCACAGGAAATGCAGAGGCTTATAGCATGGCCAACCACTGGGGCCAATATTGGATCTTGAATAGCAACAAATATTAGATTTTAGTGAGTAGGTAGTCAGTTTCACATCTCACCCTGTAGCTATTTTCAGAGACTTCCAGAGTTTCAACTCTTTCCCTCCCATGGACGTGAAACATTTAGTTTTCTGAATTAAATCTACCTCAAGAATGGCAGAACTTGTTACAAGGCAAGATCATGGCTCCAGTAACTGATTAAGCAGATTTGGAGATTGATTGTCAGCATATGGATTTTTCTCTCTTTTTAAATTCATTTTCAGGATGTGTGTGCTGCTGGCTAGAAAGATCTATTGCCCATGTCTAATGCTCTCGCTGTTCGGGAAGGAGTTCCAGGGTGCAGAACCATCTATTTCCAAGTCAGGATGGTGTGTAATTTGGAGGGGCAGATGATGGTGTCCCCATGTGTTTTCTAGCCATTGTACTTCTTGCTGGCTTTGTGCTTTTCATCCAACATAATGCCAGATGACAGCAAGTTCTGAGATTTACTTGGAGGAACTAACAGCCAAGGGCTTGAAACACACATTATATGGCATCAACCAAGAATTACTCTTTTAAATCTCTTTAAGAATTGATGCCAAAGAGAGGAAAGAAAAAAATAAAATCAGTCAGGGAATACAAGATATAGCTTAAACAAATTCTGTCAAGTTTTCTGACGCATCTTTTAATACTGTTTCTGTTATGGAACAGTGTTTTAAAGATTGTTATAGCAACTACAATGTCCATTAACTCAATATTAATAGGCATAAGGTTGAGAGGTAAAGAAATAATGATCAATTAAGTCAATAATGATGCTAACTACAAAGAATGTTTGAAGTAGGATTACGTTTGAAGCCTATATATTGAAGGTCCGGGCTCCTGGTTGAAAGTGTTGAGTTTAAAATAAACAGATAACCAGAGATAAAACACAAATTGAATCTGCAAGGAATGTGCTAAAGACCCGTGATTCTCAAAACAGAAGGTTAATTACATCAACAAGGACTCTACTAATAAGAATGTTAATTGAAACAAGTAGATTAGGGACAAAAGATTAAGGGACACAGAACAGCAGAGGTTGTACATCTGTAGGTACACTGAAGTAAAGAAACATTGTGGTACAAGGGTAGAGGACAGGTTACGTGAAGGAATGTTTCAGGATGGGAGCAACAGAAAGGACTGGATTGAATTGGATTACAAATGGCAAGGGGTGAGATAACTCAAAGATCAAAGAGAAAGCATAAATACAATGACAGAGAGAAAAATCATGTACTTGTTCTGGCTCAGGACCAATTCCTTGTACCCACAGTCTTTTGATGAAACCAAATCCTAAAATACTTAATAGATTAAGCTACAATTAGCAAAAGACAAAAAGGATCCTGTAAAAGATGCAAGAATCTTGTTGTACTAGCTTGAATGTCTCCATCTTGTTTGCACCATCTGCAACTTGTGAATTATTAGTTGGACAACTACCACCTACCCAAACAGAAAATATCAATCAAGTAGTGGGTGATTCATGTGAAATTAGAGGTGGGCATTAAGTAATCAAAAAATACAATTAAATGACAATCCATTATTTCTGGAATAGAAGCAGGATCATATCATTCTGATCCTCAAGTCTGTTTTGCCATTCAATTAGATCATGTTGATCAGTGATGAATTCCCAGTTAGCTGCCTATGTGCCATTAATACCACCACCCCACTTCCCCCAACATCCATCACCCCAAATATCTTACCCAGCAGTACATCAGTCTGTTTTGAATTGTTCTGGCATTCACAACTTTGTTGGGAGACGAGAACTTAGATTTCCACTAATGAATGTTTAAAAATTATTTCCCAATTTCATTCTCAATTTGTCTCATAAAAAACGATTCATATTGAATAACTTTAATGGTATTTTTATGCTATCATGCTCGACTTGTTTAAAGATTTGTACATTGATGTTATTGAGAGGAAAAAGTACAAAGTGGATAGCCTTCTAAGCAGATACATACGGTTTAAGGTTAATAATGTTCAAAATGTCTACAATAACTGCCAAGTCATTCATGGTCACTGCCGAGTCTATGGAAGTCTGCAATAAGAGATCAGTGTTAGAATGTGCATCTGAAAACAGGTCAAAACATGCAGTTCTCTGGAATACCTCATGCTTGCAAGATCATATTGTTCTCAGCATTAGATTAGGATAGAAACAGCCTTGTGTTTGCTGAAGTAAAAAGCCTAAGGCAACATCAATCCAATTACAAACCAGAAATCAGTTTCAACCAGCCAAAGGGTGGAGCTCAAATCACAAGACAACCTTTCAATATGTGCTGCCATTACAAATGAAGATGATTCACAGAAAGAAAGATCTAGTTCCAAAGACAAGGTCTGCAAGTAATGAACTTGTATTGTGCCATCATTCTCATTTACCATGTATAATGATTCAGTCAGTGGGGTATTAGCCCAAACCGCCTCTGGAAATGATTTCATAGCTGACATTTTACACTACACTAGGTGAAGGTAACCTAACCTCCATAGAACAACGTACCTATCTCTTGCATCTCATCAAAATGCAGTCCAAGGTCTTTGTGGGTGTCAGTGACTGGGATTTCTGTTAATTCGCGTGTTACTTTTCCTGGATCTGGGTGTCATTGACAAAGCCAGCCACAAACCCATCTATAACTACCCTCAGGAAGGTGATGGTGAGCCGCCTTCTTGAACCACTGAAGTCCTTCTATTGCAGTGGGATAGGGCATTCTAACATTTTATCGGAAGCTCCAAGTTACTGGAGAGGATTCAGAGGGCCAAGATACATGTGCATTTGGAAAGACAGGGGTTGATTAGAGGCTGTTAGTATGGCTTTGTACATGGGAAATCATGTCTTAGGAACTTGATTGAGTTTCTTTTGATGATATGACCAAGAAAGTTAATGAGGACAGGGTGATAGATATGGTATATATGGACTTCAGTAAAGCCTTTGATAAGGTTCAACATGGTAGGTTGCTCTGGAAGGGTGGATTGCATGGAGTCCAGGGAGAGCTGGCTAAATGGATACACAGTTAGCTTGACAGAAGGAAGCAAATGATGATGGTGGAAGGTTGTTTCTCAGATTGGAGGCCCATGACTAGTGGTGTGCCTCAGGGGTCAGTGCTGGGCCTGTTGTTTGTCATCTATATCAATGACTTGGATAAGAATGTACAAGGCATGGTTAGTAAGTTTGCAGATGACAGTAAAATAGGTGGCACAGAGGACAATGAAGAAGGTTATCAAAAATTACAAGAGGACCTTGATCAATTTGAGTAAGCGAGCCAAGGAATGGCAAATGGAGTTTACTTTGGATAAGTGCAAGGTGTTGCATTTTGTGAACTCAAACCCAGGTAGGACTTTCAATGAACAGCAGGGCCCTGGGGAGTATTGTAGAAAAGAGGGACCTTGGAGTACCAGTACGTGGTTCCCTGAAAGTGGAGTCACAGGTAGTCAGGGTGGTAAAGAATGCTTTTGGCATGCTGGCCTTCATCAGTCAGGACATTTGACTATAAAAGTTGGGAGGTCATGGTGCAGTTGTACAGGACACTGGTGAGGCCGCACTTGGAGTATTGTGTTCAGTTTTGGTTGCCCTGCTACAGGAAAGATGTTATTAAACTGGAAAGAGTGCAGAAAAGATTTACAAAGATGTTGCCAGGACTTGAGGGACTGAGTTATAGGGAAAGGTTGGACAGACAAGGACTTCATTCCTTAGAGCGAGGGAGACAGAGGTGATCTTATAGAGGTGCATAAAGTCATGAGGAGCATAGAAAGGGTGAACGCACTCAGTCTTTTTCCCAGGGCTGGGGAATCAAGAACTCGTGGGCATAGGTTTAAGGTGATAGGGGAAAGATTTAATAGGAACTTGAGGGGCAACTTTTTTTTGACACACACACACACACAAAGGGAGGTATCTATGTGGAATGAGCTGCCAGTGGAAGTGGTTCAGGCAAGTGCGATAACAACTTTTAAAAGGGCAGTTAGACAGGTACATGGATTGGAAAGGTTTAGGTGGTTATGGGCTAAACACTAGCAAATGTTTGGATGGGTCTTTGTGGTTGGCATGGACCAATTGTGCTGAAGGGCCTGTTTCCATGCCGTATAATTCTATGACACTATATCAAAAATAAACTGATAAAATCTGTTGATATGAAGGTTAAGGACATATATCCATTATTTAGATGGCATTTGGTTCAAAGCTGCAGAATACAAATGACAATTAGCTGACAAATGAGAGAACTCAAATGTTGATCAATAACCACTGTACCGATGACCAATCTTACCAAACAGTTCAGTGGAATCAAGACGAGAAAGAGGGGCCTTCACCCAAACATATACATTATCTGATGTGTTAATTCCTGTCAAGATTCACTGCACTGACCTTGATATCTCCAGTGCTCCAGACGGCTCTCACAGTGTCTAAATTCTTGAATCGACTTTTTAATACAACACACATGGTATCATGTCCTTTCTGGATTTGGCTCACAGCATCTTCATCAGTCAAATCTGCCAATTTATTATTCTGGGACTGAAAAAAAAATATACAGTACAAATCAAAATATTGCAAAAAGCCATTAGGTTTGCCAAATTGACTCTAAATTATAAATAAGGAAGCATGAAAGAAAGGCCACTGAATATGAAAATGATTAAACAGTGGGTGAGAAAGAGACGTGCTGGGAAAACTTTGAACTGCCGAGTCATGGCATCCTTGGTCCCTGAAATACCAGTCACTGACATTTGCTGCTTCATAAGCACAAGACAATCATTTGGCAGTAATGTTTCAATACTAATCATATTGTGCCTGAAAAACTGATTTTCATTTTAAAAGATTTTAAAACTGATTTTCATTGTGAAGGGGAGGTCCTGTCTGACCAACCTATTGGAGTTTTTTGAAGAAATCACAGGTAGGGTGGATAAGGGAGAGGCGGTAGATGTTGTGTATTTAGACTTTCAAAAGGCCTTTGATAAGGTGCCTCACAAGAGACTGATTAATAAGATGAGAGGTCATGGAATTATGGGCAGGGTAGCAAAATGGGTGGAGAATTGGCTGGTTGGCAGGAAGCAAAGGGTGGAAATAAAAGGATCTCGTTCTGGTTGGTTACCGGTTACTAGTGGTGTGCCGCAAGGGTCGGTGTTGGGGCCTCTCCTTTTTACCTTGTACATCAATGATTTGGATGATGGAATAAATGGTTGTGTGGCTAAGTTTGCGGATGACACCAAGATAAGTGGAGGAGTAGGGAGCATAGAGGAAATAGAAAGAATGCAGAGGGACCTAGACAGTTTAGGAGAATGGGCAAGAAAATGGCAGATGAGATTCAATGTTGAGAAATGTGCAGTTGTACACTTTGGAAGTAGAAATAAGCGGGTAGATTATTATCTAGAAGGAGAGAAGATTGATAGTGCGGTAGTACAAAGGGACTTGGGGGTACTTATACAAGATACCTTAAAAGTTAACCACCAGGTTGGATCGGTGGTTAAGAAAGCGAATGCTATGTTGGCATTCATCTCGAGAGGTATAGTGTATAAAAGTAAGGAAGTGTTGATGAGGCTCTACGGGGCGCTAGTGAGGCCTCATTTGGAATACTGTGCGCAGTTTTGGGCCCCGCATCTTAGGAAGGATGTGCTGACGTTGGAGAGGGTTCAGAGGAGATTTACGAGAATGATTCCAGGAATGAAAGGGCTTAAGTACGATGAGCGTTTGTCGGCTCTTGGACTGTACTCGCTGGAGTACAGAAGGATGAGAGGGGACCTCGTAGCGACATTTAAAATGTTGACAGGTAAGGATAGAGTAGATGTGGCTAGGCTGTTTCCCTTGGTGGGCGTGTCCAGGACCAGAGGGCACAATCTTAGAATTAGAGGGTACAGTTTCAAGACAGAGATGAGGAGAAGTTTCTTTACCCAGAGGGTGGTGAAATTGTGGAACTCCTTGCCACGCACAGCAGTGGAGGCCAGATCAGTGGGGGTGTTCAAGGAGGAGATAGACAGATATCTAAATAGTCAGGGTATCAAGGGATATGGGGATAAGGCTGGCAAATGGGATTAGAATAGTTTTTTTTTTCTCTCTCTTTTTTTCCCACCCCATTTCTTTTTCCCTTTTCCTTGGAGCAGACTCGATGGGCCGAATGGCCTGCTTCTGCTCCCTTATCTTGTGATCTTGTGAGATGGCTAGAAGACTAAAAATGCCTTCAAGAAGTCCACAGTCAGAGTCCCTCATAAAAGGCCATAAGATAAGATTAAAGCTAAAGCCCATGGACTGGAGGTAAGGGTCCAGCAAGGAAAATGATCAGCAAGAGACTGCAGATGGTGGAATATGGAGCAAAAAACAAGCTGCTGGAGGAACTCAGCAGGTCAGGTAGCATCTGTGGAGGGAAATGGATAGCTGACTGGCTATCTCCCCTCTTTCAGTCCAGATGAAGGGTTTTGACCCGAAATATCAACTGCCCATTTCCCTCCACAGATGCTGCCTGGCCTGCTGAGTTTTTCCAACAGCTCATTTTGAGCAAAAGACAAGGTAGGAATAACAGGCAGGTATTTGGGGAAAGTATTGAAAATCTTTCACTACATTTATTAAATCAACCCAGACGGCGGGGGGAGGAATGGTAAACCCTGTATCCAGGTTTGCTGGTGATATAGAAAGGTGGCACTGCAATTAGGTGAAAGAGGTATTGATAAAGTTAATGAGTAAAACTTCTGGAAGATGGATTTTGACATGAACAAGAAGAGGACCCAACTAAGGAAAAAGATCATTTCTTTATTCATGAAAATCTGGAGGCAAAGAACATCCAGAGATATGCATGTCCACAGCTGTAGGTCAATAAAATGTCACAAAAGGTTGCTGAGTGCAATAAAAAACTTTTAATGGAATGATGGCCTTTTGTATCTAGTGGATTAGTGTACAAGATGGTGAAACAGTTTTGTTTCAACCATGACTAGATCACACCTCAGGAAGGATATCTTGGACTTGATTCTGATTAGGATCCTAGATCTGAAACAATAACTCTGGGTGCAGAAGAAATTTACCAGAATGCCACCTGGATTCAATGAGTAAATTATGAGAGAGAACACAAACTAAGTCTGTATTCTCTGGAATTTAGAAAATTAAGTCCTGATTGGATCAAAATTTTCAAGATATTAAGGGCTCTAACAGCACAAGGAAAGAAGTTATATCCACAAGCAGAGTTTGGGATTAGGGCAAGTTTAAAACTAAAGGAAGGCCATGTGTACAAGAAATAAGGAAACACTTGTACAGGTAGAACGATAGGTCTTTCATTTCTTCTATTAAGAAGAATTGATGCTAGTTACATCACAGATCCACCATGTTTATTCAATTGTAATCTGCACCAGCACCTCTGGTTCTCTTTCCACCGCTAACCTGCCTAGCGATGAGAAAGCAAGAATTTATACAGAACAGAAGTAGAAAATGAGAATTCAAACACTGTATCCCATCAGGTGCCACAGTTGTGGAGAAAATAAGTTACCTGAAGGACAAATAACCCACTTACTGGGAGAAAATCTGCTGCCTTCAGTCCGATGGGCTCATTTTTGGCAATTGGAATTATCGGTGCTTCAGGCCGGTTGTTGGGGGTGGAAGCTGCTGTTGGAGGAAAGTTCAGCTGATCTGGCTGAAAAAGAACATGTTCAATAGTCTAAAGACCTCCACATCATTCCTCACATCATAAATTACTTATTACAGAAGCAGGAAGGTCACAGGTTAAACAGTACTTAAATCAGCCACAACATAGATGAACCCAATGAAATAAAGACATCAAAATAGCTGCAGAAGTCTAGAAAAGACTTTTTGCAATAGCAAACTATGTTTTAGATTGACATTAAAAGAAAACTCAATTAAAAAGATATTTTCAGGATAAAAAAATGTCAGAGACTGATTAACTGACCTAGTGATATTCTCACCACGACTGCAGCAAGTATGTTTGCAATGCTGCCAGACCTGAAAATCAATGCAAATTTTGATGGGCTCTGCTTCTTTCCTGAAATTTGATCCAACTTGTACATAAACACAATGTTGATCAGCTGAAATTGACCCACTTGTTGACCGGTGTCATGTAGTTCTATTGCGCTAACCATAATAAAGGACATACACACATCACTAAACATTTCACAAAATACTGCCCCAAAAATTAAAGTCCTCTTTAGACACATTCAATCCACTTACTCAAAATATCTAACCATAATGCTTTTCACCTAAAAATATTTGAACTTCAATATCGAAAAGACCCAGAAAAGGGTTATGTCATGTTTGTTACTCTGTGGGTCAAAATTTTAAAAGGCCTCAACCATGGTGGTGCAGCCTGTCCACTCCACTACCCAATCTAAAACAGCATTCCCTTATAACAAAAACACATCTCCAAATTCCAATGTCAACTTTCTTTCTTTACAATTACACATTTAATTTGTCTAATTACAGCAATGTGTCTGTAAGAAAGGCCAAATCCAACCCCCAATGAGCATCCCTTAATTCATACTGCAATTGGTTCTTCCTTTCATGAATACTTTGAGGAATTTTAAAAAAATAACAAATTACTCTTTATTCAGAAAATACAGGACAGCACAGTGAAGGGCCAGCTCTGAAGAGATTTATTATCAAGTTGTTCAATAAAAAATTCTTCACTGTGTGTTTCACACCAAGGTTTTCTGATAATAATACTCCTGATTAATTAAACAAAGTTATGTCTGGAATTTGAGAAGACTTGCTTTCGAGAAATCCTATAAACCACTTGCTCATCGAATGTGACCGACAAAAAGACATCAGGAACTCATTAATTGCCACAATCAAATCAAAGCTGTAGCAATACAATGTCAATGGGTTCACAGTGCAGTCAACACAATATGAATAAAGGCTGCTATCAAAGGATTGCCCTGAAGATTACAAGACATCCTATAGGACTGATATACTCCTGGAACATAAGGGATAGGTCAGGAATAGGGAAAATTGCACCTCTCGCTTGTTCTGCCATTCACCTCCTTAAATCTATTTACCCACCTAATACCCTGCATTTTCCAATTTCCTCTGGGGTCCAAAAACCATCAAACTCAGGCATATATCTGATGGAATGAGGGGACAAAATCTCAAGAAATGGAGACCTATGTCTTTACCCAGAGGACTGTGAACCTTTGGAATTCTCTGCTCCAGGAGCTGTGAGCACTCAGTTGATCAGTATATTCATAGCTGAGATCAATACATATTTGAACTCTAGAGCAATGAAGGCATACAAGGGTCGAGCAGGAAAGTAGATGAGAAATCAAGGATCAGCCATGATCTTACTGAATGGTAAAGTATGTGCATGGCATACCTGTTTTTTAAATTATAACAAATTTTAAACCCAAAATCCTCTGGCGCATTTTGGCTAGAACACTGTAACTGAGGACCCCAAAGCAGGCGGAGTGACAAATCCTGGACATCTGACCTCCAAGACCCTAAATCGATGGCTACTGTCAAACTGGGCATGAGAGTGAAAATCATGTTGATTTTTAAATGGTGTCAATAACCAAAGAAAACAAATGTGACTAAAATGTTGGGATTGTTTTAAACAAAAAAAAGGTATCAGTCACGAGCCAATTTTACATGCACAAGCAGATGACTGGGATTCCATTAACTCTAACCAATTCAGTGGATTAATGAGTCAAATAGTGCAGTGTTAATCCAACCACAATAGGAGATGCAAAATTCAGTACTTGATTTGTTCTGCAAAAAAATATGTATATTGCTGGGTTCTTACATTCTGTACATGTACCAGATTTGAGCTGTCCAATGCATAACCTAGTAGAAGCTGTTTAGTGATTTATGATAAAAGGTCTTTCAAATTGCATTACTGACCTGTAATCTTTTTACTGCAGGAGAGTGCATCTCTGTTGGAGGAGTCACTTTCTCAGATTCCTTCACTGAAATGGTATCTATGCAAAAATCCATCAAAGCATGAACAAAACATACACAAAGACTAGCAATGAAGAGCATTAAATAAAGTCCGTTGACCACAAATTAAACAATATATGTATCTGCAGACAAGGTAATTACCATAACAAATTGACATTTGTAGATCTTTGGTTATTTAGTATCCTCCTAGAATAAAGAAACTGGAAAAATACAGTTTAAAGAAATAAATGGCAAAAGTAGTTCAATCTTTTCACTGAAAGGGTGAGAGAAAAATATTACTTTATAAAATTTCAAAAATCAGCTTCATATGGTTAAACATCAATAACAAAAGAACAGAAACAAGGACAACCTGAATGGGAACAAAACCTTGTAGTTAAGATAAATTATGTAGTAAACTGCCACCTAGTGTGCAAAGAGAAACATGTTCAACACATTCACAGAAAATAGCACAATGATTAACAAGGATATAACTTTGCCCAAAGCCAAAACAAAAGATGACACACACCTCCCAAAAGAGACTTACCATCTTCTGGTGGAGCAGGGAATGGATCAGATCGCCGAGGTGGAGTTCGAGCTGTCAGAAAAACACCAATAAGGCAACAATATTTCACAATATACTTTTCTACTTAAAATAACTGCTTATATTCTCTTTAAAAAAGGATTAATAATTATCATATTAAAAGGTTTTCAAATATAATTTGGTACAACTGTGTGCCCTTAAGTTTGTTATTGCAACTGCACAATATTTTGAGGTCAAATAACTCTGGGTTTTTCATGCAGCAATCTACTGGTAAGTGCACAGATTCAATGCACAGATTCAATAATGCAAGCACAATTCAGAAGTTTCTTGATACAATTAAGCTCGTTTTCACTGCAATTATTGATGACAAGCACATGGCTACCATATAAGATATCTTTATTAGTCACATGTGCATCGAAACACACAGTGCATCTTTTGTGTAGAGTGTTCTGGGGGCAGCCCGCAAGTGTTGCCACTCTTCCGGCGCCAACATAGCACACTCACAACTTCCTAACCCGTACGTCTTTGGAATGTGGGAGGAAACCGGAGCACCTGGAGGAAACCCACACAGACACGGGGAGAATGTACAAACTCCTTACAGACAACAGCTAGAATTGAACCCGGGTTGCTGGCACTGTAAAGCATTACACTAACCACTACACTACCGTGCCTGCCCGTACGGTAGAGATAGGGATGATTAGAACATAGAACAGGCACTTCAGCACAATGTCTGTGCCAACCATGATGGCAAATTAATTTCATCTGCCTGCATGTGATCCATATCCTTTCATTCCCTACATGTTCATGTGCCTGTCCAAATGCCTCTTATCTGCTTCCACCCACCACCTCCCCGGCAGCACATTCCAGGCACCTACCACTCTCTGTGCAAAAAACTCACCCTACACAGCTTCATTTACGATTAGAGGATTGTGTTCTTTATCATCGATTTCAACTGCAGTGCAGTTTAAACAATTATCCAGTAAACCTTACCAAAAGATATTCATTAAAAAATGTCAGAAATAAGAGTGCTTGCCACTTTCAAGAGACGATCTATCTTCAACATACACGATTCAAATATTCCAATTTCAAAGAAACTGACAAATTAATAAAAATATTTATCAAATATCATTTGATTTTAATTACATCATAAGCAGAGTAACCTTTAGCAGGGGACATTTCAGCAATCATTTCCATAAAGGACACTTTCTACAAATACTCAATCTAGAAATAGTAGTTATTCACCAAAATGCTTCTAACAACTCCATAAAATCTTTTGTATTTTAAACATGATCAACACAGTGTAAAAGGCTTGGACAGACTGAAATGCATCCAAAAAAGCTTCCTTTATCAATATATAGGAGGGAGCTACTAGAGAGGGTGCAACACTGGACTTCCTCTTGGGAAATGAGGTAGTGCAAGTTGCTGAAGTGTCTGTTGGAGAACACTTTAGGTCCAGTGATCATAATTCTATTAGTTTTAAAACAGCTATAGAGAAGGGTACAACCAGTTCACAGGTTAAGGTCCTGAACTGGGGCAGAGCAAACTTTGGAGCCATTAGGCAGGTTCTTGCAGTGGTTGAATGAGCGAGATTGTTTGCAGGGAAAGGCGTGTCCGCCCAGAAGGAGGCCTTTAAAAGTGTGGTGTCAAGAGTTCAGGGCCTGCCTGTTCCTGTTAGGGTGAAGGGCAAGGCTGGCAGGTTTCAGGAATCCTGGTTGACGAGAGGTATTGAAGCTCTGATTATAAGAAAAAAAAGAGGGAGGCATACACTAAGCACAAACAATTGGAAACTAGTGAATCTTTTGATGACTGTGAGAAGCGTAGAAGTGCAATTAAGAGAGAAGTTAGGAGGGCAAAAAGAGAATACGCGAAGGATTGGGCAGGCAAAGCGAGGCAAAATTCCAAGATATTCTATAGGTATATTAAGAGTAAAAGGGTGGCTAGGGAGAGAAAAGGTCCCCTTAAAGATCAGCATGGCCATCTGTGTGTGGAACCAAAGGAAATGGGTGAGATTTTTAATGAATATTTCTCTTCAGTTTTAACTGTGGAGAAAACGATGGAAGCTAAGGAAGTGGGGAAAAATGAGCGGTGTTGTCTTGGACCGCATACGAGTTAGCAGAGAGGTGGTTTTGGAGGCTTGAAATTGCATTAAAGTGGATTAAATTCCCAGCGCCTAACCTAGTGTTTTCTTGGACCCTGTGGGAAGCTAGAGAAGAAATTGCAGAGGCCCTTGCAGAGATTTTTGCTTCATCTCTGGCCACAGGCAAGGTTCCAGAGACTGGAGAGTAGCTAATGTGGTATCATTGTTTAAAAAGGGTAGCACAAACAAGCCAGAAAACTACAAGCTGGTGAGTCTGACATGGGTGGTGGTTAAATTGCTGGAGGGGATTCTGAGAGACAGAACCTACCAACATCTGGAGAGACAAGGTCTGATTCAGGACAGCTAGCACGGCTTTGTGCGTGGGAAGTCATGTCTGACAAATCTCTTGGGAGTTTTTCCAGGATGTAACCAAGAGGGTAGATGAGGGTAGGGCAGTGGATGTTGTCTTTATAGACTTTAGCAAGGCCTTTGACAGGATCCCTCATATCAGGCTAGTCTGGAACTTAGATCGCATGGGATCTAGGGTGAGATAACGGATTGGATTCATAATTGGCTCAGTGGTAGGTATCAAAGGGTGATGGTCAAGGGTTGTTTCTCAGACTGGAGGCCTGTGTCTAGTGGTATGCCACAGGGCTCGGTGCTGGGACCTTTGTTGTTTTGTAATTTATATAATTGATTTTGATGCGAATGTGCAAGGCATGGTTAGTAAGTTTGCAGATGATACTAAAATAGGTGGTGATGTAGGCCATGTAGATGGTTATGAAAAATTACAGGGGGATCTTGATCAGCTAGGTATGTGGGCTGAGGACTGGCAAATGGCCTTCAATCCAGATAAGTGTGAGGGATTGCATTTTGGGAGATCAAACCAGGGTAGGACTTGTACAGTGAATGGTAGGGCCCTGGAACAGAGGAACCTAGGAATCCAAGTGCATAGTTCACTGAAAGTGGTGTCACAGGTTGATAGGGTGGCGAAGGTGTTTAAGCATGCTGGCCTTCATCAATCAGGGAACTGAGGATGGTGAAGGTGTTTAGCATGCTGGCCTTCATCAATCAGGGAACTGAGGATAAGAGTTGGGAAGTTATGCTGTAGTTATACAAGACATTGGTGAGGTTGTGCTTGGAGTATTGTGTATAGTTTTGTTCATCCTGTTGCAAGAAAGATGTTATTAAACGAGAAAAAGAGTGCAGAAAAGATTTACCAGGATGTTGCCTGGACTTGGGGACCCGAGTTACAAGGAGAGGTTGCGTAGACTAGAACTTTATTCCCTGGAACGTAGGAGATTGAAGGGTGACCTGACAGAGATCGTGAGGGGCACAGACAGGGTGAAAGCAGAGTCTTTTTTTCCAGGGAGATGTTACTAGAAACAAGAGAGCATGGGTTTAAGATCAAAGACAAGAGATTTAAAAGGGATATCAGGGGCAGCTTCTTCACGCAAGAGTGTTGCGTATTTGGAATGAGCTGCCAGAAATAGTGGTTGAGGCGGGCACATTAGCAACATTTAAAAGTCATCTAGATAAGTACATGGATAGGAGAGGTTGAGTGCTACAGGCCAAACGGGACCACCTCACTGGACAACACAGCGGGCCTGGACGAGTTGGGCCGAAGGGCCTGTTTCCATGCTGTATGACTGCAAAAATACAAAGAAAAACATTTTGCTGACCAATGGCATTTTGTGGCTGAAAGATCTCCTTATATTCCTCTGGGTTTCGGATCTCTGCAGTCGACTCCTTGTCATCCTTCTCCTCCTCTGCACTGGGGTTTCTTCCTTCATTCTCTGGCTCTTCTTTCACTTTGCTGCCAAGACAAAACAATTTGCATTTTGAAAGAGTAAAGCAGAATAGCTAGAGTAGATCATCTATCAATCAGCTTCATCCACAACATATGGTGCACTCAATGTGAAAGAAAACCCTTCAAAGTAGTTCACAGGAGCAACGCAAGTAAAATCCAATGCTGAGCCATGGAAGACAAACATGGCAAAAGCTCAGTCAAAGAGACAGTTTTAAGGAGGGAAAGCAGACTTGGGTTGAAATTCTGCAGTTAGGTTTTGGCAGAAGTTATGGCCATCAAGAATGGAGATTAATTTAGGTATGAGCAAGCAAGCAAATCTGTAGCAGCAGAGACACCTCAAAGGAGCTTCCAGGCGGGAATATGTCAGATAAACAGAGGAATTTCCTCATTCTGATTTCCTCGATATTTTTGGTGGAAATATCAAATCATCCAACCGGACAAGTGTCTGGAAAATTAGATACAGCGAAGAGGTGGAGGCAGGGTAGTGCTAAATGTTACCAGAATGCCTTAACTTCATCCAAAAGCACAGAGTTAATATATTGATGTTGTAGATCCAACCAGAAAATTTTATAAAGTAATTGCAGATAGGCTATTCCAAAGCAATGGGACTGAATTGTCCACATAAACCAGAAAGCATAAGGTCCAAAACATAAGTTTCATTAATGACCTTTCCATTGTAAGGACAGGAATAGGGATGTTCGTTGACGATTACACAATGTTCCATTTTATCCCAGGTGAAGCAGCCCACAGCTACATACAGCAAGACTTGGACAACATTCAAGCATGGAGTGATAAATGGCAAGTAACATTTGTGGCACAGAAGAGGCAGATAATAACTTCAGTAGGAGAGAGCCCAACCACCTACCCCTGACCTTCCCACTGACATGACAGCATTGCACAGGGGATAGTTCCACCCAGCCCAAACGTGCCACTCCACCATCTGCAATGACAACTCAGTCCCTGAAGTCAGCTGCTGAGCAGTGTACAGAACAGTCTTCTCCCTGACAATTACAAGCCTGGCCACCAGGAATGTTTTGACAGTCTACTTGGCCATATGCCAGCTTCTACCCCACTGTGATAAGACTATTGAACAGTTCCCTTATACAATGAGATGGACTATGACCTCAAGATCTACCTTGTTGTGACCTTCCACCTTATTGCACTGCATTTTCTCTGTAGCTGTGACACTTTACTCTGTACTGTTATTTTTTTACCTGTACTACATCAATGCACTCTGTACTAACTTGATGTAACTGCACTGTGTAATGAATTGACCTGTAAGATCGGTTTGTAAGACAAGTTTTTCCAATGTACCTCCGTACAAGTGACAATAATAAACCAATACCAATGACCAGCCTTCAAAGCTGTTAATGGATTTGATTGCTCCAGTCTTACAAGCATTTAAAATTAATTAAAAACACTATTTAAAAAACTTTAAAATGTTTAAGGTACTGCAAACCTTTAAAAACAATTCAATACATTTAACTTAATTAGTTCAAAATAATGGCATTTTACCCAAAAGTAACTTGCCTCTTCGTAGCAGTTTTCTTCACCGAAATGAATGGATTTCCAATACAAATGTTGGGAAACTGCAGAAGTGGGTACTCCACTTTTGAATAGACTTTCCTATGAACATCCCCCAGAAAAGTATTGAACACAAGAAAAGCGGAGCAGAAGTGGACCTTTCAAGTTTACCCCATCATTCAATACGCTCATGGCTGATCTATGCTGGCTTCAACTCCTCTACTGTGCCATTCCTCCACACCTCTCTATTCCTTGATCTATCAAGTACTTATCCACCTCCACTTTGCTTCTAATGATCCAGCTTCCACCACCAGAACTACTTTTGAATTGTCATTAGTCCTTTCTGCAATAAATTTGTCCTCCAGGGCTGTACCAAGTGATCCCACAACCTGCATTTCCGACACAGTCATGAATGGGTGCACAAGCTAATGGGAGATTTAAAAACACGACTGCCCACAATAACAAAGCCCAGCAAGAAAGTGCAAAGTGCTGAATCATCTTTGGATGTACAAGTAGACAATTTATCTCCACTTCTTAGCAAAAGGAGTCAGTTTACAAGCAACTCCATTGACTCCAGTGTTGAAGAAATGCACTGGATAATGCAAAGCCTACAATCCTGATAAATATCCTGACCGTATGGATTACAGAGCTAGCTGCTGCATCTGTACAACCACAGATTTTTTTATTAAAAAAAGGGTATCATCAGATTAGTATAGGAAAGTGGCGCAAGAGTAAAAGATCAAGATGATCTTACTGAATGATGCAATAGCCTACTCTTGTTTCTGTTTCTGTGATCTCATATTCTAGTTAGCCAAACCAGTACAGCAATGATATGACACCAGCTCAACGTCACGAAGCAGCATGTCTTGACCACCAAAAAAGATCAAATCCATTCTAATCGGACTACTTTCTGCCAGAGATAATGGAAGGTGTCATCTGAACTGCTATACAAGGAGACATACCCAATAATAACCTGCTCACCTGGTTCCAGCAGAACTATTTAGAGCTTTAGTCCAAACGAAAATATTAAACCACATGGTTCCCTAACCAATCAACAAGATTATGCATGATCCTCTATTTCAAGTTCACCTGTCCACTGTGTCCAAAAATATTGACTTTAGTCTTGAATATATTTGCAGCATCTATAGCTTCTTAAGGTAGAGAATTCCGTACATTTAAAGCTCTGAGTAAAGAATCTTTTCATCTTACTCAAATAGCCAATCCCTGATCCGGAGACTATTTACCAGTTCCAAGTTCTCCAGCCTAAGGAAATAGGCTCTCAGCATCCACACCGTCAACCCTCTCAGACTCTTGGATGTCTCAAGGAGATCCCATCTTATTCCAATAAACTTCAGGGAGAATAGGCCAATCTTCAATCTCATCTCAATGAACAAGCCTCTCATCCCCAGGGCAATATTCTAGTCCAAAACTATCTCCAGTTGCCTCATGAATGACATTCCATCAATCATTTGGTCATTAGCCTGGAAATTTACCGCAGATTTCAGTGCTCAGCTTCTCAGATAACAAAACACACCCTGTCTACCTGCAGATGACCTAGTAAACAATCAGACTTGGGCTGAAGAGTGGCAAGTATCAAGTACCATTCATGGTTCATAAGTACCAGGCAATGATCATCATCTACAAGAATTTATCCATATCCCATTTACATTAAATAGCATTCCGATCATCAAATCCCCCAGAATCAACACCATTTTAGGGGCAGGAGGTTAAGTATCTGGTCAGTGTTTATCTGAGAAAGCCACATAAATACTGGGTCTACAACAAGTCAGAGACTGGGAATTCTGTAACGAGTGATTCACTTCTCAGCTCTTCGCAGCCTATCTACCAACTACAAGGCATGTCCAAGTGTGATGAAAACATCAGTGACAGCATCTTGCCTGGATCGATATTGCTCCAACAATATTCAAACAACTCAAGATCATCCAGGACAAAGGACTGCACTCGATTGGAACTCCATCCACAATCTTAAACCCCTCTCACTTCACCAATGGACTACAAGTTCAGTATGTATCTACAAAATACACTGAGAAGCTCACAAGGCTTCTTCAACAACACCGCCAAAACTGCAGCTTCTACTATACAGGAAGACATCCAGTGCAAGAGCATTGGAGCACTATCACTTACAAGTTTGTCTCTAATTCGTATACCATTAATCTAATGGCAGTGTGAGAGTACATTCACTATGAGGACTATAATGGATCAAGCAGCAACTCACCACTACCACCTCAACGGCAATCAGAAAAAATTAAATGGTACCCTTGCCAGTGATGCCCATTTGCCTTTGTGAATTTAAAAATATAGTTTATTGATTTAATTTATTCTATATTTTACTGTTGCTGATGACCAGTTCTAACACTAAGGTCGGGAACTTTAGTACAGAAAGAAAAGGCCTTTATTTTAATGGAGGGCTATGAGGCTGTGGCTTCATGGGTAACACCGTTTATGTTAATGATTAAAACAGGTTAAAGAATGATTCAAATAAATGGTTGAAGAGAATAGGACATGAAAATAGGACAGGTACAAGAAATTAAATACTCCTGTTCATGTAGGAATAAACAGAAACACTCCCTTATTGGGCTAAATTAGCTTGCTCTATGCTGCAATTTCCATAGCACATAACTTCTCCAAATGAAACTTTTCAGGATAGTTGTTACTATCTATATAGATACACCAAAGTAATATAAAAAGACACAGAGAAATGTTCTAGGGTGCTGAAGAAATGCAATTCCAAGAGAATTGGCCAGAGGAGTGTTCAAATCAATTCGAAATGAGCCACGTTGTAACCTGATTCTGTAATTTGGCTTGAGCCAAGAAAAAAAAGACAATTACGAGGATGAGAACTTAAGATAAAACAGCTTCTAAAGTGCTTAGTCCTTGCAAAAGGATAGGTGTTGTGAAGAGAGTAGAAAAAAATATTCACGAAAGTGCTCTTTTTGATCACGGACCTTGGACAAATTTAAACCAATGCCATTACAGAAACAGCAAATAAACTAATAAAGAAAAACAAAAAGGACATGCTTAGAGTTGAACAGCATAGATGAAGGGATTTGGAGATCTGGCCTCTCCTTGGATTAACAATACAGAAGTTACTTTACCTTTGAGGTCTGTTGCACGTGGTTAGAGGTCGCTCATAGTTGCGTCTCAGTGCAGCTCCTTTCATCGCTGGTAGATTGAAGAGCTTTTCATCTTCAACTGTGCCCTGGACAATTGAACCAGTCTTCTTTACTCTGTTCAGATCCACCACAAATGTTGAGACTGTCACCTGACTGAATGAAGCTCCAATCTATTATGTAAACAAATCACAATGATATGAAACAGCAATTGAGGTAAATAGTAAAGAATGCTTACCTTTCACAATAAAGATGACGGCAGATGCTCAGGCAAAGTTATTTCTGGCCCTAAGCTTGTAATGTGCAATCTATATACAAAAAAAATCCACCCAATCATTTAAAAAAAAGCTACCTAACAATGATTTATTTCCATGTACAACCTAAAATACCTTTACCAAGAAGATGATGATCCACCATATTGAGTCAGATCTCAGC
Source organism: Pristis pectinata (assembly GCF_009764475.1). Lineage (NCBI taxonomy): Eukaryota > Metazoa > Chordata > Chondrichthyes > Rhinopristiformes > Pristidae > Pristis > Pristis pectinata. Next base: position 43,751,666 of record NC_067417.1, read on the forward strand.
TGAATCCATAAAACAAGACAATTCAGAGCTTCAAGCTAGAATACAGATCACCCATTTACAATATTACACAAATAGGAAGCACAAGAGACAGCAGGCAGCTCCAAAGAACAAGAGCACAGTTTAATTCCATTTCTGATGATTCAACTGCAAAAGTGTTGGCAGGACACTAATAAGTTTTCAACTTTAATCTTTGGCACAATGTCTGCTCATGATCCACATTTCTATAGTGCCATCACCAAAATTATTCCTCCAAATCATTAAGATTCATGTAGATACCCTATTGCAAATCATACCCGCTCTCTCTTAATGGAGTTACCAGAAGTTACAATCAACATAGGACATCATTCTCACTTTGCAGCCTACTGCAAAATCTTTGCTGCCAGGTTTACTCAAATCAGCAGGGGAGCTTTCTTGTTAATCACTTAATCATGAGCAACAGGTGTGATGTCAGAAACTCACATCAAATGAATTGTGCAGCAATTACGAGCTGCCTTGGGATGGAAATGGCCTCATTGCACAAGATGTGAAAGCTCAGTTCTGTGACTGTGGCCTTTAGGAAGTGCAACACTGCAACAGGTACAGTGATAACCTACATTTATCTCATGAACAGGATGAAATGGGACAAAGGAATAAGAGGAAAACCAACATTTCCAAATGCAACAGAAAAATAACTGACACCACGAATGAATTCTGTTCGAGATTACTTATTAAGCTGCACAATCCTTGCTTTTCTCCTTACAATGACACCCCGATTCTATAAATAAAAACTTCCACACCCGACCAACCTGACCCCAGCAATTTTATAAATGGAGATCATCAAGATTGAAACAAACTTCATCCAATGATTAATTTCTATTCACAACTCATTTAATTGCAGTCTAAAGCATCTTTGAACCCTTTGCAACATCAATACTGCTTTTTATAAGCATTGTGATCTGGAAGATTATTATTTATAAATCTCCACCTTATGAACCTCACATGTCTTAGTGGTTTGCAGAGTGAATTATTCTGGAACTCAGGTAAATAAGTACAATTGAACACAGCTGCCATTTATCAAACAAAGTATCAGAGCAACAAGATGAATGAACAGTGAATTTATGTTAAGTGACCTTAGTAAAGGGGAAGAATCTTGGACAGGACATTAGGAAATTTCCCCAATAGATCTTAAAGGGAAAAGGATACCATGGGTCTGACAAGCATGTGCTACACAGAAATAGAAAAAGAAAATGCTGGAAATGCTCAGGTCAGGCATCAGTGAAGAGATAAACAGTTAATTTTTCAAAACAATAACCTTCCATTAGAAATTGATCAAAGTTTACCTACTTGAAATTTAAGATATTCCCTCTCGATTGATGATGCCTTGATGACAATTTCCAAGATTTTCCGTTTTTATTTCACATTTCCAGCATCGACAGTATTTTACGAAGATAAACATGTATATCTCAACATTAATCCTTATATAATTCATCTATTATGTCAATCTGTTTTGCTTGGCAGTGCAATTTCCTCTTGGAATCTTAATTCTTCATAACATAAAGGTGTATGGCTTTTTAATTACTATATGAAATTCCATTACTTGACTAGAGTTGTCCTAACTGCCCATTTTATACCATTCAATACCCATGATTGAACAGGACATACCAATTGATTGGAACAAATGGCAAGGTCTGCTGCTCTACCCCAGTTGACAGGAAGTACGTCAAAACAACGTGGAGGTTCCCAGCCGTAAACATGTAATGAATCCTGAGATCCACTGTATAGACAACAACCATCTGGATTGAACAAAATACACCTGAAGCAAAATGGAGAATGGGAAAAGTATTAACTGAACAATTTAGTCAAACTCGTTTCACACTGACCAGCCACTGCAAAGTTGGATTGGTCTCAAAGTATGTGGCAACTGTACAAAATTATTCAACTCTCGAAATAATCAGGTACTGCATTCAGAATTTACACCTAACCCACAAAAATAAAAAGGTATCTACAGCAAAGCACACTCTTTCTGTTAACAGGACATGATACCGCAGTACAAGGATCCATCAGGTCCGAAGCTGAATGCTGGTCTGGACCAAGTTATGTTCTCGCCTGCTGCAATGACAAGACAATGGCCCTCATTATTAGTCCCGGGAGAGGATGTGGGGTGGAGGAAATCAGCAACAATTCCCAGTCTTGAGCATAAAGCCACAGCAGAAAGCTCAGGCACATGGACAAAAGGCAACTACCGATGAGCCTTGACTGTAATGCAAGCCCCTACAAAATAACTTTTAAGTATTAAGTGGTCTACACTCAGTAGCTCTGAACAAAATATTAGCAGGCTACTAAAATCCACGAACGATGCTAAAGCATGAATTACTGACTTTAGAAGAGAGGAAACAAAAATGGGGAATGAAAAAGTGATGGTGCACAGTAACAGAAAATATTTTTTTCCAAAAAGCCTCTCAGCCAAATGAATAGGGCATTCAGTACCAGAGGGAAAGAACAGGCAAAAACTGAGCCAACTACAGTACAGCATCTATGTGCTACTCATAACTCTAAAGCTCTTTGGCAGTGGCAATTCAAGGCGAATATTCCTTGCATCCATTACCAGACTTCACCCAATACACACACATCTGGGGATCAAACAAAAAGATAAGCAAACAGCTGCAACACGCATTTGAACAAACAACAAGGCTCCTTGTACCTGACAGGAGTGCTCTCTACTTCTGTGCAGCTCACCATCTTGAACTTTTCTAGGTCCCAAAACTTTATTGTTCTGAAAGAGAAAATAAAATAAAACATTAAGTACTTGAGGAACACCAATGCAAATCCACATTTCCAATTATTACTATCCACATGCAAACAGCAGAGACCAAAAAAGATCTGTTTGATAAAATTTCAGATTAAAACACATCGGAGAGAATGACAATGATCCGTCTAGCACATTGCAAGTACAAAGGCTAAATGTGTTTGCTTCAATCAGTTGTCCTCACCTTCCTAAAGATATCCACTCTCACACATAGGATATGTGAATCAATAGTTAAAAATGTCTACTTAATACCTCAAGGCCCAATAGAGACACCACCCAATACAGTCAATATCACAGGTTCAGCACCCAATTCCATTTCTACTATAGCATCTGAATAAGACTCTGACCACTCAGCTCAATGCGTCACTGAGACATACTTTGGCCTGGATTAACTATATTAAGATCTCTCTTTTCTGTGGAGCCTAAGTCATAGCAAAGTTTCATGATGATTAAAATTAAGGTAATGTTAAAAACAGACTTCTAGTTACATAGTCTCGGATGACCAGGATGTCCCAAAATGGTTTTTCAGCCACTTTGACATTGTCATTAAAATACTTCTGGATTTTCCTGAACCTAAGCAGCCAATATGCATACATCAAGGTAACAAAAATAAGAAGTTTGTGACCCGATTTCCATTTCAGTGATATTGTTTTAAGGGCTAACCAATTGCAGTGACACCAGAAAGACTACTTAAATATTAGTGCTATGGGATATTTTGTTATTTACTCGAGAAAGCATTCAGGGCCTCAGATTAATATCTCACTCAAAAGAAAGGGACTCAGACAGTGCAATACCACAACAGAGTTTATGCTGATATGAGAATTATGCCTTGCAACCCAAAGGTAGTGCGCTAATGAATCAGTCAGAGCTCACATCATGTGGATGATACATCATGTGGATGATACATCATTTAAAAGTAATGAAGCAAGCACTGAATGAAAAAAAAATAAAAATGTGGGAATGTGGTCATTTTCACTATTACTACTTTCAAAGCATATTAAACCTAGAGAAAGTATATTTCAAATTCAGCACATACTGTACATATCTATAGCAGAGTTAAAGTCAATTTAGATCTTAGGCTCCTATTAGTGCTATTTACATACATAAAGGGTGCTACAGCCAATCGAAATAATTCAACCACAGGAAGTACATTACTACAACACAAAAGCTGAAGGATGAAGAATTAATTTGGATCAACAACAGTGGAAGTTGTGGGCAAAAGAGGCCAATTTCAAAGCAACATCCATTCTGACCTGTCCGAGCTGCCTGAAGCCAGCAGATATTCATTGGGGTGGAACTCCACAATATTTACAGGTCCAGTGTGATCTGTAAATTCTGTTAGAATTTTTGCTGCTGATAAGTCCCACAGCTGAAAAGAAATTAAACAGAAAGTAAATGACATTCACTAAAAATAAAACTCTTTCTACATTTAAGAACTTAGATAGTGGACAGGTAAACTCTACAGGTATTATTTTTCAATGACAGGAAGCAAGTCAAGGAAAAAAAGCACACTCGCCAGCTTTAACTTTGATGGACTTACTTACTGTTTAAAAAAGTCACATTACAACTTGCAATGGTTAAAAATACGCACAGATTATTAGTTTAGCCTTTTGTTTTCAATTTTTCATTGAATAAAGGACTACAACACAATAAATGGACACTTTTTCTATCTTGGTATCCATTCACGGCAGGTGTGGCGACTCACCGTCTAGTCGGGCGAACCGGCTCGGCAGTCGGGTCGCGCGGCGTCGGAGCGACGAGGCCCAAGATGGCGGCGGGCCTCGTCTTTCCGAGCGACGGGGAGAACCCGCGCGCGGGAAAGTCCTGATGACGTAGGACTTACGTCATTGCCGGTTTTTTTGGGCGGGAGTTTTTCTCCCTTAAAGGGCCCGCACAAGGTGGGAAAATAAACCAGTTCTGTTTGGCAATCCTCCGAGTAGAGTCTTGTTTTATTCCGCGGTAGCAACCGCTACACAGGATGCATTTCCATATCATGTGCACGGCTGAATACTATATAGCTCAAAAGGGGGAAAGAAAGTTAAAGGGAATAAATTTTCTGTTTAATCAATAAGAAAGCTTCATACTTTAAAAATAAATGAAACCTTAACTCAATCGTGATATAGACCAAGAATCAATTAACCTGATGATAAGTTACAACAATGACAGACATCGCAAGTCCTGAATTACTGCAAATTTCATTATACAAGTCAACTCTCTAGCAACTTACTGAAAGATGCTAAAGCTAATTCAACACATACTGCTGTGGATATCAGTATGTCTTCACAAACTGCGGACTGCATGAACAAGGGTTGGGGGAAAGCATAGGAACAACTGGCATGCCAGCTTTAAAATGAACATCCCAGTTCATGCAACGGTTGCAATTATCATCCTTCCTTATGCAAATCGGCAGTGAATATTTTTAAATTACTGATCAATGTGGTGGAGAAGCTCAAAAAGCATCATTAGATAGGAAGTTTCAAGACTGCAACACATACATGTAATCAACATCCTTGCAAACACGTGTTACTTTTATCAGTGTTAGGACAAATCAGGTGGGTCCATGTTGGAGTAAAAAAAAGTTTGAAACAGCAGGATGTTTTATCAGGATCCCACAATCCGAAAACAGAGCTATTTTAGATACCATAATAAAAATGTCATTAGCTAAAATGTTCCTACTCCCACAAAACTGAGGAGTGTTTTAGAAATCTGCTTTTTAAAAACAGACTGTGCAGAAGGTCTGTAAAAAGTAGTATCCCCAGGCTTTCTTCATGCTGTAATAACTTGAAGAACACTTCTTGCCACACAACTGAATACCAATGTGAATACTTGACCATTGCTTGAGGTTTTTTTAAATGTTCATTTACTGGATGAGGCTGAGGCAATCACTGGCAAGGACATCATTTACTGCCCATCTTAGAGGCAATTAGAGATGGCCTTGCCAGTAATGGCTTCAACACATAAATAAAACAAAAATATCATTTCACTATTAATTTGAAATCTTAACATTTGTGAATTTTGTATCTTTTTTTAAAAAACTATTTCATGTTATTCTCATAATGGCAAACAATACCAACTCAAATGGCCACCTGATTTTTCTGCTTTATTGAAAGTGGAACACGAGAAGAAAATACAAAGACAAATCATCAAGCTTTTCCACATTCCTCCTTGATCTTCTTACCTCCAACACTCAGAATCGATTTTGGCATTGAACTTGTGCAAACTAATCCATACTTAAATATCCATCAAGCTAAGTGAACTTGATTTTAAACAAAGAATAGTTGTTCTGCTTAGCAACAAGAGAGCAACTTCGTAGAAAAGCCTCAGCTTTTCTCATGTATGGGAAGTCCAGAAATTGATAAAGTATTTCAGATGCATGTAGCAATTTAAATGCTTGCTGATGTTGCATTCACACTATGCAAAGCTCTAAGTAAATACCTTCACGGTGCTATCATCTCCAGCAGCAGCAATCCATCGTCCATCAGGACTGAATCGTAAACACCGCACAGCATTTGTGTGTCCCTGCAAAGACAATGACAATTTAAACTGTAGAATTAACCATCAAGCCTGAATGAAGTGACTATGATACAATAAGCTCAAACCACTCCAATGTCATTGTGAAGAGGTGTAGGATTAATAAACTAGAACTGTATTGATATCTTAAGACGGATGAGAATTATGGCTGCTTGAAATACTGATTTAAAAAGTGTCCTTCAGGCCAGAACAGCCACACCACTGCTTTCCTGGGCTGGGTGCTGTGTGGTAATTGCTGTGTCTGGAACTTAATTGGATTCCCATTATGCTTGACTATGGAGATGATGGTCAATCTTAACGGGAAATGGGAAGGCTGTCTCAAACAATGAAGGTGATACCTGCCTTTGTCTCACCCGATTGCAAAATGATTAACTGAACCTGTGGTGTGAGGCTGCTCTTTGTCCATCTGCAGTAGCCCTTTGTCCGTTTCCTGCTCAACCAAGAACTCCGGCACCTGACTCATTAACGTATGCGTGACAATACCTGTATAAATCTCTGTCTACCCCTTTGTACTGGGAGAACTCGGGAGCGACTCTTAGTGAGTGCTGAAGAGAATTCTCCTAGCGGTGCACTGCTAATAAAGGTATTTGTTCGAGTCGACCTCGTGGCACTGTGTTATTTACAGCGGACGGATAGGGAAATTGATTTCGGGACGACAATTGCATTGTGCCCACATTACTCAATAAGCAGCAATCTACAGGTATTCAGGTCTTGACTGTGGTTAAGGTTGAAACTGAAAGAAAGGAAAGCTGACCACCCCACAAAACATTCAAGCCCTACATTAGGCAACGGCAGATGAAGCAAACAGGGTTCAGGGCTGGACTGTTTGTGTCTCATCGAAGTGCCATGTAACAAGTATTGTGTAACTTTTTGATTACTTAAATTCAGGAGTATTTAAAGAAGGTTCAACAGAGTAACACAGAAGATCCCCAGCCTAAATACATGAAACATTGGAAATAAGATTTCAGTCTTGGCTTTGGATTCTCTGCAGAAGGAGTAGAGCGACATTAATCTCATTCAAGTATAATTCTATTCACAAAAAGTGATAACAACAGTGGATAGACTGTTGAAATGATAGGGCTTTGTAAACTAGGAGCCAACATCTAAATTTAGAGAATTGAGAATTATCTCCAAATAGTCCAAAAAAAATGCTGACAAAAAGGAGACAAGGAAAGAAACCTTTGAAAGGTCAAAGGTTTCCCAAAATGAGTCAGAAGGTATAGGAAGGAAAGAGTGGAATTCAGCAAATAAAAAGGAGCAAGGGCATTTGGTCCCTTTATGCTGTGAAGAACATAACCAACCTTATGGACTTTACTGCTGTGTTTCTTGACAATATTTAATCTTCTAACATGAGAATCCCAATCATGCTTAGCAGCACAAAGCTTTAAGCTATAAATATCTGTAATTGTGTAATGTATTGATTGAATGTATTTATTTTCTATACAAATAGAATACACTAAAGTATCACTGAACTGTTGCCCTTCAATGTTGTTTCCTGATAACCACCGCATGACTCGTGCCCAAAATGGATTTCCTTAGTTAAAAATCACTGCAAGGTTGAGTCCTAGGTAAATAGTTTGCCATCAGCTGAAAGAAGACTTTTTTTGCCATTGGTATAATACGTGTGATTGCACTCACCTTGTAAGTCATTACACAACCTTTCCTCCGAATGTCCCACAACTAGAAAGAGAAACACAGCAAAATTAACAATACATAGCAGCTGCTACTGCGATGCGAAAGTAAGACACTAGTCGATGAGTTGCAGAACAAAACTGATCTATTTTCCCGCCTTGCGTGGGCCTGTTAAGAGGAACGGTTCCCGCCCACCGAAAACAGAAATGACGTGTGCCCTACGTCATCAGACTTTTCCTGTGCGCGGGTTCTCCCCGTCGCTCGGGGAAGACGGAGGCCCAGCGCCATCTTGGGCCTCGCTGCTCTGACAACATGTGACCCGACTGACGAGCCGGTTCGCTTGCTGGGACGGTGAGTCACTACAAATACATATTTCAAATTTTGCTTTTTAAATTGTAAACTTACACAGGGTATAAATGCCATGAAAATTCGCTTTCTACAGCAGCATCCCAATACATTCCGAACATAAAAGTTAACACAAACTTAAATTAACATAAACTATACATAACTCACATGAAAAAATAAACATAATGACATTAATGCAAGTTGAGAGAGAGAAAAAGAAACATAGTCCAAGGTAGTATTAGGGTTTTTCAGATCAGTTCAAGAACCCGATGTCAGTAAGGAAGAAGCTGTTGTTAAGCCTCGAGGTGTGGGTCTTCAGGCTCCTGTACCTCCTGCCTAATGACAGCAAGGGGAAGAGGGTATGGCCCCGATGGTGGGGGTCCCTAATGATGGATGTTGCCTTCCTGAGATACATAGCCTCTTGTAGATGTCCTTATTGGTAGGGAGAGCTGCACCCGTGATGGAATTGGATGGGTGCCCAACCCTCAGCATGGACATGATGGGCCAAATGGCCCATTTCCATGCTGTATAACAACCACCATGAAATCTTGTGTTTTTACAGAAGAATGAGAGTCTTGAAAACATTTTATCAGACAAGGCTATCATACAACAAAAATAAAGTCAGGAGACAGTTACGTGGGTTTCTCAAGAAAGGTGATGAATTACATTAGGAATTGCTGTTGCTAGTATCAGTCAGATACACAGACAGTCTTGCTGGTGAAAGTTAGTCTTTTTTTAATTTCTAAAATGTTATTTTAAAATTGCAATGAACTATAATTTGTTCTGTATTATACAGTACCTTTACATTGGTATCCACGGAGCCAGAGGCCACAAACTCTCCAAAAGGATGAAAGTCTAAACTGCAGATGTTGGCTTTGTGACCAGACAGTGTCCGAAGGACTTGAAAACAAAACAAAATTAACAATGTTAAAACATTATCACACTTGCTGCTAATTTATGAATTATCCACAAAGAGAAGTTAACAATTTCAACACGATATTCTTGTAATTGTAAACTTTTCTCAATCTGAATGTAAGATTACAATTCCATATAACTTTGTTCAGCTAACCTTTCAGTTGTGCACCCAACATAACAAATACAACCTTTCTATTAATAGTTTTTAAACTGCTGCAATTTTCTCATGTCTCCATCTGATTAATTAATACAACTAAAGATATATTCTTAGAAAAATTGTTTTGCAACAGATGAACAAAAGTGATATAATACATATCTACATTTTTACTGCTCACCAGAAGTCAGAAGTTAATATCAAGGTGTTGCACAGCATTTGTTTTCTCCTTCCTGATGCTGACAAACTATTCTACTTGAATTGCAGCATTTCTTAAAAATATCACCAGAATGAATTACTGGGACTTGCATATTATAATTGAAAAGTGTTACTGTTTCCTTCAAAAATAACTCTCTTAATCTTTTCAGGCAACTGAACAAAGCTGAGAACATGCAATGTCTTTAGTTTGGTACAAGAATCTGCCTGTACTGGCCTTTTACAGTCTTCATATGCTGCACCTGGATTTAAAAAAAGAAACCAACGAAACTGAACTAGACCAATCTGGAAGAGAAACTCACCTTTGTCATTGTACCATCTAAAATGGTAGCAGACTTAAAGAAGAAACCATACAGATCTGTTCATTAGCTCACAAAGTGATGTGTTGCTGAACTTTAAACAGTTTACCGTGTCCCTGAACATGTGCCAGACCAGTTTTGGGACATCAAAGCTGCTGAAACTTTTGAGAAAACAGAAAAATATATTCTAATGATCTCTGTTTAAGAAATGCAGGTAGAGGCAGTGGGAGAAGGGAAGAAGTGCATGCAAATGGGAATTAAGAACAGAATTTGGTTTAGTTACAGGGTTAAATACTTGGATAGCTTTAAAGACATACACACATTCATGCATTAGTAATCATTTCCACAATTTACCGGAAGGCTGCAAATGCCCACTGAATCATATGCCAGGTGGAATTACAGAATGGGTACGGGGGATGCCGTTAAGAAATTAGGATTAAACACAAGTTCTTTGACTGCAGAGCTATCTTTATCCTCAAATAAAACATGAAAATTATGCATTCATTTCTGACCATAGTTGCTCTCCTTCCGTTTTGTGAAGTACAGTAGTTGGCCAACCTTAGTGAATGTACAGAGATAATTTGGATTTTTATTTGATAAGGATTACTTAAGCAGAACTTTCAAATGAAAAATGGTTTTAAAATTGGCCATCCAATTCTACAAGAATAATTAGTACTTACTCTTAGCTGCTTCCAAGTCCCATATTCTTAGTGATCCAGACTGCGAGCCTGCAACAACCAACTCCTCAGAGTCTTTAAACTGAATGCATTCGACTGGTGTGTTGTGACCTGTAAGACTCTGAAGTGAAATTTCTCTTTTAAATGGATGGTTTGTTATGCTGTATAAAGCAAAGTTAAATACATGCATGCAAACAGGAATACAAAATTAAAAGCACAGGATTCCAAGTTAGAGGAACACACTAAATCCTTATTACAATGGGCATCTAAACTCACTTAACAAGTTTAATCAACTTACGAGTCAAGAAACCGATCATATTCCGCTAAATTTCCCAGTGATTTTGTAATTGTGCAACTATTTGCTAGCAGTTCAGTGAATGACTTTATTTCAAAAATAATGTTTATTCACAAAAAAACATAAGAAATACAAAAAAAAAGTGCATGGCTTTCTTTACACTCATATTATTGTCCTGTTTATATATTTGTAGTCTCAACAGGTTAATATACATCATGTACAAAGCACCAATGCCAAACATGTGGCTTCTTTGGACAATAGACATTTCAAGTGATTGAGAAGCTGTTATACAGGACTCATGCCCTCTGTCTAGTGGCAGCAGGACCTTAGAAAGCAGTCCTTCCCCACTGCACCCAGCTTCAGTGCTCGACATACAGTATATGCCTGCAGCCTGGAATGTTTCAGGCGATAGCATTCCCTTACAAACATCTCATTGCACTGGGAGACTAGCAAATTTTGGGCAGACCAAAGTGCATCTTTCACCGAGTTGATGATCTTCCAGTAGCATCCAATGTGTGTCTCGGTATTTTTGTTATGGCTGTCTCAAGGGCACTGTGCATTATGGCTGAAACTCTGACCTTACAGGGAGGATCTGATGGAAAGAGCCCCTCTCACTGCCAGCCAAGCAAGGTCTTCGTGCTTGTTAGCAAGTTCTGGTGATGAGGCATTCTGCCAAATGGTTTTGACAGTCTACTTGGGGATTCATCCCACAGGATCCATCATGCCCTTCTCCTCCAGGACGTTCCGTGTTGACCACTGCCTGCTAGACTTGAGGTCAAAAGGACCTGAGAGAACTTTTCCATGAAGGACAAAAGGTAGTGTAGCGAAGTCCAACTGAATGGAGTATTCCACAAGGCCAGGCCCATCTTTTGCACCACCACGGACAGGTGGAACTTCAGATACTAGTGTATTGGACACTTAGTGTTTGCAAACTTTGGTTCTATGTGCAGCTTGGTAGGTGGCCATTAGGGCAATGCTGGGTATGCTTCTCCCCCACCACCCCTGCCACCCTGTTTTCTGGAGATTTGTGCATTGCAACCCATCATACATGCCCCATCTTGGATTCACAGATGAAATAGAAGATAGCTTCGGTGAATGTCACGGGCTATGGGGCCATGCCTGCACCTTTGTATAAAGCATCGAGAGCATCTTGCACCCGATGACCAGGTTTTTGCCTGCCACCAAGAGGGAGCTCTGCTCCCAGGTTCCCATTTTTTTTTGTTGGATCGTGCCAATCCACTCCAGCCAATTTTTTGATGATTGCCTCAGTTCCTCCAAACCAGATCCCCAACACCTTCAGGTAGTCAGACTTGATGGTGAAGGGAACAGAGGATCAGTTGGGCCAGTTACCACAGAACATGGCCTAACTCTTCCTACATTGACTCTAGCCCCAGAGGCCAGCTCAAAATGGTCGCAGATGTGCGTCCCAACGTCAATCCAAGCAGAAGATGGTGACACCATCCACATACAGGGAGGTTTTGGTCCGAGTGCCCCCACTACATGGCATTATCACCCCCCTTATGCCTGCTTCCTTCCTTATAGATTTGGCAAAGGATTCTATGCAACACACAAACAAGACAGCAGTTCAGTGAATGATATACTGGTGCACAACCTTTCTGCACTTAACTCCCTGGAACTCAAGGGCACATTCAAGAAAAAACACTTTGGCTGATACACAAACACTTTGGCTGATACACAAACACCAGCGTAAACATTCATAAATTTATCTAGGCCACCCAATTTTTGCTGACAGTATGGTGAAAAAGCACACCATTCTGTAAAATTAACATGTTTTTCCCCCAGAATTCAACAATTAAAGTTAAAAGATTTGTTAAACAGATTGCCTTCTGCTAACATAAAGAACTGAAACATACAGATAAACAAAGCCACTTGTGTAAAAGTCCTCCACAATACAAAAATAAAATAAAAAAAATATGATCTGGCTTTTCCAAGGTGGACCCTTTGAAATTATCAGAAATATAATTCAAAGTTCATGGGTCACTTGGAACATGTTGGATGAAAGTACAACCCAATTTTAAAAACAGTAGTGCACCTTAACTACAATCCCAGAAGCATTCACTATTCTCTAGTAGGAATATTTACAAATCCTAGCTAACTATCTGAATGGCTTGTGAAAGTGTGTAATTGTCATTCTAATCTGAGGGTAAAGTCATGTAATTACCTTTAGCCCATAGAAGCAAAACTACACAACTTCATATGAACCCTAAGAGATGGACAAATGTTACCACCATTCCAACATCTATCAACTTACCATAATACAGTTAGGTTTGCTGACTGACCATAAGTTGACCCGACAGTCTTCACCACCAGTGGCCAATAGTCTGCCCGAATTCTTCCCCAACACCAGACACGTTACATTTCCAGCATGAGCAACAAACTCCTCTACACGGGAGATGCAAAAGAATTTCAGTAATGGATTTGACAACATATAGTTATTTAGCCACTTTAATGTGATTGAAACAATAAAACTCAAAAAGACGGTTAGGAGGCAGAAGGAAAAAAAAGGCTGAGCCAAAGATTATACATTTCCTAAACATCTCATTCACATAATAATTCACTATAATCTGTAATTTATAAACAGCTGAACCACAGATGCTCTCTATTCTGAGCATACAGTATCAAGTGTTACAATTCCTATAACATCAATAATCTACTCCATACATAGAAACTCGAACTCCAAAATCTCTAATTTTTGACAAGTATACATATCTTCCTGTAAATTCAATCTCTTCTGAAAATACTGTTTTCCATTCCTATCCCTGTCAAACATCTGGTTTTATCTCCTTGCTCACAAGTTCCCTTTTATTCTGTTCTATAAAGCTCTAGTCCAAGGTTTTGCTAATGTAATCTATAACAAACATAAATAAACAAGACCACTTTACACAAAATTATGCCAGTAGTCACGACCTCCAGTCTATGGACTGAAGGCCTGTGACTAGTGGTCTGCCTCGGGTCAGTGCTAGGCCTGTTGCTATTTGTCATCTATATTACTGATTTAGATGAGAATGTACAAGGCATGGTTAGGAAGTTTGCAGAGGACACTGAAACAGGTGGTGTCATAGACAGTGAAGATGGGTTAGAGGGATCAGCTGGGAAAGTGGGCCAACAAATGGCAAATGAAGTTTAATTCAGATAAGTGCAAGGTGTTGCATTTTAGGAAGACAAATGAGGGTAGGTCATTCACAGTGAATGGTCGGGCCCTGGGCAGTGTTGTAGGACCTTGGAGCACAAGGACATGATTCCCTGAAAGTGGCATCACAGGTAGACAGGGTGGCGAAGGTGGCTTCTGGCATGCTGGCCTTCATCAGTCAGGGCACTGAGTATAGAAGTTGGGATGTTATGTTGCAGTTGTACAAGATGTTGGTGAGGCTGCATTTGGAATATTGCGTTCAGTTTTGGTCATCCTGCTGTAGAAAAGATGCCGTTAAACTGGAAGGAGTGTAAAGGAGATTTACGAGAATGTTACCAGGACTCGAGGTACTGAGTTATGGAGAGAGGTTGAGCAGGCTGAGACATTATTCATTGGAACGTAGGAGAATGAGGGGTGTGTAGCGACCTACCTTCGAAGCGAATGAACCGGCTCCGAGAACGGAGCGCGCATCAGCAGGAAGGCCGGCAGCAAAATGGCGCCGGGCCTCCTCCTTCAACAGAAAGAAGACAAAGCCCGCGCGCAGGAAGAGTTCGGTGACGTACCGTGGGCGTCACTTCCGCCTGGAGATGGCGGGATCTGTATCGGGTTTAAAGGCTAGCATGGGTAGTTGAAAAATAAATCAGTCTCCAGTTCAGACCTCCGACTGCATGTTTCATTCTTAGCTCAGTGCGTAGCACCTCGCTACAGGTGATCTTATAGAGGTGCATCAAATCATGAGGGGTGTGGTAGGGCAGATGCACACAGTCTTTTTCCCAGGGTTGGGGAATCAGGAACTGGAGGGCATAGGTTTAGAGTAAGAGGGGAGAGATTTAACAGGAATCCGAAGGGTAACTTTTCACCCAGAGGGTATTGGTTTAATATTGTCACTTGCACCGAGGTATAGTGGAAGAACTTGTCTTGCATACCATTCATACAGATCAATTCATTACTTTTACCATGATTGTTCTCTGCATTGTGTAATCAGTAGATCTGCAGAAAGCAGTTTGCAACAAGTCGCCATGCATGCTCCCTTTTATGGTGTGAGCTGCCAAAGGAAGTTGCTGAGGCAGGTACATGAACAACAACATTTAAAAGACACTTGGACAGCTAGATGGAGAGGAACGGTTTAGAGGAATATGGGCCAAATGCTGGTAAGTGAGATGAGCTAAGATGGATGTCTTGATCAGCAATGGTCCAGTTGGGCTGAAGGGCCCATTTCTGTGCTGTATGATTCTACCACTCTAAAATTCAGGTTTGGCAGAAATGTGATTATGAGGGTGATTTGGGATGAACTTCTACAGAGTGGCATGAATGTGGTCACATATGCCAGACAATAATCATCTCAAACAAGAGGGTCTAATCACCTCTCCTTGCCAGTCAAAGGCTAATGCCAAACTGGCTGTCATAAACATTGAGGAACACTATTAACCACCACCCACAAATCAGCAGTAATGGAATATAGCACCAACACTCAGGATGCTCTGGGAAGCAAGAGAGGAGATTGCTGGGGCTCTAATGGAGATTTTTGCATTTTGTTTGCTACAGGTATGGTACCAGAAGACTGGAGGATAGCTAATGCTGTTTCCCTTTTCCAGAAAGAGCATAAGGGATAAGCCATGAAACTACAGCCTTACATTAATAGCAGGGAAATTATTGGAAAAAAAATTCAAAGCGGCAGGATTTATTTTCATTTGGAAAGGCAGGGACTGACTTCAGCAAGGTTTCATGCAAGGGGAATTCTGTCTCACAAATCTGATTGAGTTTTTTTTTTGGGGAGGTAACTAAGAAAATTGATAAAGCCAGGGTGGTGGAGATGGTTTGCATGGGCTTTAGCAGAACCTTTGGCAAAGTCCTGTGTGGTGGACTAGTCCAGAAGGTTAGGGCACTGGATTGGTGATAGGAGGCAGAGGGTAGTGGTTAAGGGGTGTTTTTCTGACTGAAAAACTGAAACCAGCAGGGTATTGCAGGGATCGGTGCTGGAACCATTGTTGTTTGTCATATATGTAATTGACTTGGATGAGAATGCAGGTGGACTGATTAACAAGATTGCCAATGACACAAAAATTGGTGGAGTAATAGATAGGAGGATGGAGGTTGTGAAAGGACACAGAGAGACATAGATCAGTTGGAAAGTTAGGCAGAACAGTGGCAGATGGAACTTAATCCAGACAAGTGTGAGGTAATGCATTTTAGGACGTCAAATTCTAACAACATATATAAAGTAAATGCAGGGACCTCAGGAGTTGATGTACCGAAGGACATTGAGGTGCAAGTTCATAGCTCCCTGAAAATGGTGACACATGGGGACAGGGTAGTGAAGAAGGCATTCTGCATGCTTGCCTTCATTGGCCGATACATTGAGTATAAAAGTTGGGATGTCACGTCACAGCTGTACAAAACATTGGTCAGGCCACACTTGGGAGTATTTTGAACAGTTCTGGTTGCCACAATACAGGATGTGTTAACAATAGAAAGAGCGCAGAAGTGATTCACTAGGACAATGCCTGGAATGGAGGGCTTTACTTATAGGAAGTGATCAGATAGATTGGGTTTATTCTCACTGGAATGCAGAAGGCTGAGGGGGTGACCTTAGAGGTTTATCAAATTATGAAGGGCATAGATAGTCTGTTTCCAAGGGTGGGGGAGCCTAAAACTAGAGGCATACGTTTAAGAGGAAAGAGATTTAAAGAAGAAGTTTTTCCACACTGAGGGTGGTGGTTATATGGAACAAACTGCCAGAGGAAGTGATAGAGGCTGATACAATTACAACGTTTAAAAGGCATTTGGAGAGGTACCTGGATAGGAAAGGAGTAGAAGGACATGGGACAAATGTAGGCAACTGTTTTAGCATAGATAAGCATCACTCTCAGCATGGATGAGTTATACCAAAAGGCCCATTTCTGTACTGTACAACTCTACAAGAAGCACTATACCATTCAGCACAAAATAGCCTACTTGGCCACCATCCCATTATCGACTTAGACATTCATTCCTTCCACTACAGGTGCACCATCACTGCAGCACATATTGTCTACACAAAGCACAGCAGGAACTCACCACAGCTTTTCAATGGCACCTCTGAACAATGACCTCAACGACCCACAATGACACTGGTAGCAGTACACAGTAATTTTTTGTTTAAAGACTGGAAGGTACCAGATAGTGTCACACCTTGGAGTCAGTGATAAGACCAGTGAAATTCAGACTTTTCCATACCCCTATATCCTCTCCCTACAGTTCTGCAAGTTCTTTCCTTTCAGATACTTGTGTAGCTCGCCTTCGAACAGAACAACTGAATCCACATTTACAGCTATTCCAGACACTGTGTAAAAACTACTCATGTCACTTTTAGCTCATTTGCCAATCACTTTCATTCTATGTCCCTGCTCCAAAGAAAACAGTTATTCTCCATGTCTTTACCTGCCACAATTTTACATACTGCCATCAGATCTCCTTGTAGCCTTTTCTATTCCAAGGAGAACCCCTCCTTCTCCAGTCTATCCATATAACTAAAATCCCTCATCCCCAAAATTATTTTGGCAAATCTCTTCTGCACCTGCTATAAAAACCTTCACATCTCACCCAGAGTGGATTCGAGAACTGGACACAATACTTCAGCTGATGCCAAATCAGTGTTTTACAAAGGCTCATCATCCCTCCCACACCTTCCATCCCAATGAAAACCTACCTGTATCTCTTTTCCCCCAGTTCTAGCAAAGGTTCACAAGCCCGAAACATTGACAGTTTCCCTTCCCACAGATACTGCCTGACTCGCTGAGTTTTTCCAGCATTTCCTATATTTCAGATTTCAAGCACCTGCAGTTTTTTGATTCTTTTTTTATATTTTTTGTACTGTCTACCTCTCTATAAAGCCCAGGATCCATGTTTGTAACCATTTTTCAATCTGCCTTGCTTCGCTTAATGATCTACGCACATCTACACCCACATCTTGCACCCCTTTGAGAATTGCACCTTCTACTTTGTATTACCTCATCATTCTTCCTACCAAAATGTAACGGTTAGCCGATCTCAGCATTAAATTTCACCTACCACTTAATTGTTGACTGAACCAGGCCAAAACCACCCCCCCCCCCCCAACAGAAAGAGACTGCGGATGCTGGAATCCGGAGCAAAAATAAATAAACTGCTGGGGGAACTCAGCGGGTGCGGTTCTGATGCAAGGTCTCGATCCCTTTGCGCATCCCCCCCCCCCCCCCCCCCCACCCATGCTGACTGACCTGCTGAGTTCTTGCAGCATTTTGCATCCCCTCGAAATCTGCTGCTGTCCTCCTCACTCCGGTTCCGCAGACCTTGTTACTCCCCAGTTTGTTTGCCCCCCCCCCCCCCCCGTCTCACACACAGACACGTCTGCCTGTTTCCTTCACCACTCTCCCCCTCCTCCTACCCCTCCCGTGTTCCCTCCCATTGCCCTTCCCACTCACGGAGCTTCCAGGCGATTTTCGTTGGCCCCGAAGCCGCCATCCTCCGAGCCGGGAGGTGGGTGGGGTGCAGGGGCCGGCCCGCTGCCCGGCTGACGGCGGGGCGGTTGCCCGGGTTACAGCACTAGGCCCGAGACCTGCAGAAGCCCAACCGCCGCTCCGCTCATGCCCGGCGCCACGCATGCGCACTCGATCAGCCCGCCGGGCGCCCTGAGGCCCCGGCAGTCACTGCGAACCCGCGCAGGCGCATTCTGGGCGCAGAGCCGCGGATCCGTTTCGTTAAACTTCAGCTGATTGGACAGCGAGAGTACAACCCGAGCTGCCCAACTGTCATATAAACGCACTATCGGAACGTCCCTCCGCTTCTTTGTCACTTGATTGGTTTTAGTCTTGTTCTGTTCTAATTATAATCAAGAATGAAGGCAATTTGCTGCTTCGATAGGGTTAAATGAAGCGTCTTTTTTGACCGTTTACGTCCTCACGGTAACAAGACAGCCAATCAGAATTGACGTCACGGAAAGTTCAGCCATTGAACGTGGAGAGGGCGCATGCGCGGTACTGTAGGTTCTCCGGCCCGGGGCGGTCGGGGATGGAGAGTGGGAGGGGCCTGAACCACGTGACCGCTGCGGCCCTCCCCTCGGTGAGAAATGGTCGCTTCGTTGTCGTCGTTTATTTTTCAGAGCCTGGCTGTCACTTAGAAAGGCAGGATTTATTGCTCTGGGGAAGGTGTTGGTGAGCAGCTGTCTTGAACCACTGCAGTACTTTTGGTGAAGGATGTTCCAGGATTCAGACCCAGCAACAATGGTGTGCAAGAGATTGGCCTTCACAAGTGTCTTTGCGGCCATTAGTTTGAGAAGTACTGTTGGAGTAGCCTTGTCACTACAGCACACTTTAAAGATGGTGCTCCAGTGATGGAGGGAATGAGCTGTGAGGGTGGTGCATAGGCTTCTCGATGTTGTCCCAGATGGCATTAAAGTTCCCAAGGATAGTTGGAGCTGTACTCATCCAGGCAGGTAGAGAATATTCTATCACACTCTTGACTTGAGCCTTGTAGGTGGTGGAGAGGCTCTGAGATGTCAAGAGATAAGTGACTTATTGCAGGATGCTTAGTGTCTGACCTGTTCTTGTAACCACAGTTTTTGTGACTGGTCTAGTCGAGTTTCTGGGCAATGCTGCCCCACAAGTTAAGAATGAGGAACATAGTGATGATAATGTTAAAGGTAGGCTAGAGATACTCCTTGCTGGCACTTTTATGGCACTGCTGTTACCTGTCAGTTATCAACTCAGTTTGTGAGCTGGAATAGTTCATTTGCCAAGGAGTCGTGAATGTAATGAACATTGTGCAATCATTAGTGAATATTCCAATGAATTTTTTTGATGGAAGGAAAAATATTGTGGACACAACAGAAGATGGTTGTGTTTGAGGTACTACTGACAGGAACTCCCTGCATTGATCTCCATGGGCTGGGATGATTGATCTCCAACAAACACACCATCTTTCTTTGATCAAAGTATGATTTCAACCACTGGAGTGTTTTCACTGTGCCCATTGCCTTTGGTTTTACCAGGCACCTTGGTGCCAAACTCAGCCAAATGCTGTCTTGATGGTAAAGGCTGTCACTCTTGCCTCACCTCTGTAATTCAGCTCTTTTCCACATCCAGACTAGGGCTGCAGTGATGTCTCATTTAGAGCAGTCCTGACTAATTGGACAATAGTGAATAGATGCTGCTTGATAGAAGTATCAATCACACCTCTCAGCACTTTGAACTATTTCACCATCAACATTCTAGCTTCCAGTCCTCATTTTGTCCTTCCAGTCTATCAGCCACTTTGCTGAGACTCTAACAGCAAGGTCACAGGGAAATAAGAAGGGGATGGGGAATGATGCGATTGCTCTGTTGGTAGCTAGCACGGGCTGAATGTTCTGTTCTGTAATAAGCATTTTACTTGGTCAAGACCAACTTAAGGTATTCATTTAGCACTTCGGCAATGTCTCTAAGTATAAGTCTCCTTTTTGACCCCTGATTGATTTTTCTCTCCACTCTTATGACTTATTTACCATTTAATTGCCGATAGAAGATTTTTGGATTCCCTTTTATATTATCTGCCAGTGTTTTCTCATACTCTCCTTTAGCCCTATGTATATATCTTTTTACTTCTGCTGAGAACTTTATAATCAGCCTGGTTCTCACTTGTGTTATCAGCCTGACATGTCATGTGCTTTATTTTTCTGCTTTATTTCATTGGCTCCGATCATCCAGGGAACTCTGGCTTGAACTACCCCACCTTTCTCCCTCATGGGAATGCACCCTTGATAATACTTGCATTATCTCCTTAAAGGCTCCCAACAATTAAAATGTTGCCTGCCAATCTTTGAATTCGGTCTAATTGGACCAGATGTGTTCTCATCCCATTGAAGTAATAGAGGCATACAGAAGGCCTTTTGGCCCACCAAATCCCTACCTACCATCTACCACCATTTATATTAATCCTACATTAACCCCTTTCTTGTATTTTTCCCACATTCCCATCAACTTCCCATAGAGTTTTTCACTCAATTTACTGTGGCAAATTAACTCACTGACCTGCATTGTCTTTGAGATGTAGGTGGAAACCCTTGTGGTCACAGCAAGAATATGCAAACTCCATACAGACAGCATCCAAGGTTGGGATTGAGGCTGGGTCTCTAGCACTGAGATGGCATCACTTGTGCTGCCTAATTGATGCTAAGCTGATGCTTCTTCAATTGACTGGAGTGATCTAAATACTTTTTCACAGCTTTGCTAAACCTTATGATTCTATGGCCTTTGTTCTCTAAATGTTCTCCCACTGATACCTGCTCCGCTTGATCTGCCTCATTTGCCAGAACCAAATCCAGTGATGATTCTTGTCTCTTTGGTATGGAAATTGAATGATCAGGAAAGTCCTCCTGACTACACTTAAGAGATTCCTTCCCCTCGTTGCCCAGTCAATGAAGAGGATGCATACCCTGACCATGATCCTACAGGATGACTGAAAGATAAAAAGCTGTTCTAAAAATGGTGCTATCCAGTCGGTCTGGAACCTATACATTGGGACCATAAAATCCTTTAGGTAGGCATAAACCTAATCACTGTTTCAGCCTCCAGATTCCACTGAACTCCAACATAGTGAGTTGCCTGTGACTCTGATTGCAACAGCTTTTGCCTTGTGTAGAAAAAAAAATGGATGGAAAGTCTTTCCTCTTACAGTGCAATGAGTAAACTTCTAGAGATGACTTCTAGTCAGTATTGCTGAAGTTCTTCTAGTCTTCCATGGGAGCTACACTAGAAAATGTTAGAAACACCAAAGAATTTCAGACTCTCTTTCTATAAACAATTTTCCCTGAAGTTTGTAGGCATTTAATTGAGTCAATGAATAATATTTCTCAAGATGTTCTACTCCTCCTTCACTCATTTAGAGCACTTCCACATTTTGTATCAAAAGTTTAAGGTTATAAGCCCCACATCAGCAACTTGAGCACAAAATCAAGGTCAATGATTCAATACGGGAAGGGGAGAGGGCTGCACTTTCTGTGGTATTGCTTTTCAGATGAGGGGCCCCACCTGTGCTTTCTGGTGGGCTTATAAGAGTCTGAGACCTTTTCAAGGAGCAGAGCAGTTGTCCCAGATGGTATTTATCCTGCAACTAACAGCTCCCATCATTATTTTTATGGGATCTTTTTGTTGTAGGGACATTTGCTGCTGGACTATATCACAACAAGAGCAACACCTCTTGGGTATAAAGAACATTAAGGCATTCTTGTATCACAAAGAGCACAATGTGAAAGTCCTTCTTTATTCTTTCCTACTACCAGCATTTACCTCAAAGTTCAATCTCTATTTTACTTAAATGAGTTTGGCAGATGTAATTAGATATAATAAAACTTTTTATTTAGGCACTTAAAAAGCAGGGTATTTGAAGATCCACAGCCCAATTCAAATGAAACCATGCAGATTGTTCCAATGTACTGTGTGAACCATCTCATTAACATATATGAATAAATGCTTGTTTCAAAAGGTGTCATTTTAGATATGGATAAGCAAAGCAATTATAGCCATGCAAATGTTTAAATTTTACATGCTGTTCCTTGAAATTATCTGACTTAGATGGCACTTCACATCGCTGACATAACATCAACTCGCATCTTGTGTGTGAACCCATAACTCAAATACTATGTTCTGTCATTTGCAGAGATGTTAGATAAACTAAGTGCAAAGGGAACACGATTTAGAGCCAGTATTAAATTGTGCTTCTCCCTTACCTTTGCATGTCCTATAGTCTGCAAGACTAATCTTTTCTCTCTAATATCCAGTCCAATGCTTACATATATGTGAGGTGTCAATTTGTAGCTGAATACCACTGAAGAGACTTCGGTCTAAGATACACTTGAGTATCCGCTTGAGTACTTTTAACACTTGAGTATAAATGTAAAGGAATACTGCACTCTCTGCTGCATTGCAACAGTGAGTACATTCCAAAATTATTTCATTAACCATGTGTCTTGAGGCATTGAAAGGCACTGTATAAGTGCAATTTTTTTCAGAATCCCTCGCCGCTGTAAAAGCTGGAGAATGCATTAAATCCAAAGGTGAAGTCATCAGTTTAAAGGTCCTGATTTTCTTCTTTTCTCACTTTTACTACGGTTGTGCACACTATACAGAGCAAATGGTCTTAACAGTAATGAAAAAGCAAATCAAAAAAAGTAGAAGCGAGAAATCTGAACTAAAACCAAATGATATAAATACTCAGGAGGTCAGGCAGCATCTATCCAGACAGAAGCAGAATTAACTGAATCTGATGAAAGGTCATCGACGTGAAAAGTCAGTAATGTTTTTCTCTCCATAGATGCTCCTTGACCTGTTGAGTATAAAGGGCATTTTCTGTTTTTAATATTAAGTTTTAACATGATTGCCTCTTCAAGATTCTGGCTTTTGGTTTTTAACAAACCATTATTTGAACTTTCAGTTGACCTAGGGCATTCTGAAATTGTTAAGTGAAGTTGTAGTAAATATATTTTAATTGCATAAAACCTTTGTTTTAGTAAATATGCTGCAATAAAATAATTAACCTCCATTTGTTAGGAAAACAAGATATTGTAGGCTATCATGTAGGCATCATTAAAAAGATAGAGCTTCCTATCTACTGGGTTGTAGTGAAGACTTGCCACATTTGGAGAGTATTTGACAAGGCGGATGTTGAGATTTTTGGCCTCTTGATTAGTGATGGTATCAAACATGTAAAATATCTCCTCTTCACTTTCACTGACATATCGTGTGGCATAAAGCACACCACAGACCATAAAGGCATTGGTTGCTGCTTTCTTAAAGAGCTTGGTTTTCCAGGTCTGCAACACAGCTAAAGTATTGCTGTTTATTTTACTCAGTACAATATTACCATAATTCTCTTCAGTGGCATAAATAACCCAGATCCCATTTTCATCCACTGAGAAATCCATGTCTGTGTAACCATAACAATTATAATAACAGTAAGGGAATTTGTTTGAATGGCCAGCATTAGGAAGGTTCACATGAATTATATCCTTTGTGATTAAGTCAAATTTGCACATTTCTCCAGATTTATAACAGTTATAATACAAAGACCTATTATAAACCACAACACCAGGGCCCTGGATTGAATTAGGTGTTGTGTATGATGATCTCACCGTAAAATCTACATGACTGTTTAACATGAGGAAGTTTTTGTAAGAAGAGTAAGTTCGTATTGAATTTCCATAAATATTGGAAGACATTAGTGCCACAACCCAGTACAATTCCGGGCTTCCAGACATTGAATCCATGCCCCAGGCTCCGTAAGGGTATGATGAACCATAGGGGTTGATTTGTGCTATTAAAGGCCTGCTGACATTGCGTAAAATTCCTCCAGTACAATTACCTGCAAGGAAGATGATTATAGTTCAATTTTCTTGAAATTATTTTGATACTTTTTCCTCTAATTAATAAAGAAAATAAACCCTCCTTGTCGAACGCGTCAATCTCACCCCATGTCTATCATTCCAATTAAACTTAATCGAATTCTTTAACGTGGTTAACCTTTACATCACTCCCATTAATTACCACCTATGCCCCTGTGATTTCCTTTAGACTTAACTCGTTGCCATGGTATTTCCCCAGATTCAAACTCACATCACTTCTCCCATTGCTTACAGCCAAACCCCTCCTGATCCCATCAGAATCAACACGTTGTCTATTTCATTTTCATCAGATTCACTATGAGTCTCCATCAATTTCTGTTGCAGCATATGTAAATATATGACATGTATGTAATGTGTCTGCATATATGCACGTAGTCACAGAATAGATAGTTCATTTAACCATAGGCTAGCAATTCTATACATCCCCTATTATCTGGATCAGAAGTAAGGCACTTGTGAGTATGCACGTACAAAACATCTTTTAGGTTCAACCCACCCCTGTCACCATCCCAGATTGGCATCACTTGCATCTGGCTTAGACTACACCTGTATTTGAATACAGAATTACATTTAAAATTTTGCCGATGTTAACAATCTTGGCAATGTGGCAAGTAATGAGAATGGTGTCCATCGGCTGCAGCAAGATGCAGCAGACTAATAGAATGGCAAACAAGTAGCAGATGAAATTTTATATAGAGAAACCTGAGGTGGAAGGATAGGAGCCAATATTGACTTAATAGCACTGTTCAAGACAGAACGCAAAAACAGAGGGTTTTAGGGGATCATGTGCATAAATCTATGAAGGTGGAGGAATGTATTGAGAGAGTAGATAGTAATGCATTTGGGATAGCACACACAAAATGCTGGAGGAACTCAGCAGGTCAGGCAGTACCTATGGAGGGAAATAAACAGTCGACGTTTTGGGTCGAGACCCTTCATCAGGTGTTTGGGATCTTGGGTTTCAGGAATAGAGGTATTGAATACTAATATGATACGTTATGTAAAAAACCTTGATAAAGCCATAATTAGAATATTGGATCCAGATCTGGTCACCATACTTTAGGAAGCATGTGAAGGATCTTGAGAGGGTGCAGATGAGAGTTACCAGAATGGGTTCTAGGGATGAAGGATTTTAGCCACAAAGTTTTGATAGCAGGGTTATTGTCCTTAGAGCAAAGATTATGGAGCAATTTGATTGAGGTGTGTGTAAAGTAGACACAAAATAGCTGTCCCAATGGTAAAAGGTCTAGGAGACACAGATTTAAGGTTACGGGCAAGAGGTGCAGGGGATGTGACAAAGAACTTTTCTTGTGCAACAAATGGTACTAGCTGCTGATTAGATTGCTTTACATAGAGCCAACGTGGACTCGGTGACCATATGGCCACCTTTTCTACTGTAAGACACTATCCCTCATCTTCTTTGCCCTCTCCAAATGCAGTACCTCACATCTGCATTCCATTTGCCACTTTTGCATCCAGCTAACCAGTTTATTGTTATCTTCTTACAATTGAGAACTTTCTTCCTTGCTTTAAATCACACTGTCAATTTTGGTTTCATCTTCATAATTATGACCTCCAAGTCATCTAATGTATGCATATGATGAGAAGCAAGTGGCCCAGTATTGAATCCTGTTGAACACTACCGCATACAGCGCTCCGGTCACTTGAGTTCCAGGTTAACTATTACTTTTTGCTTTCTGCCACTGTGTTAAATTGCCACTTTCCCTTGGGTTCCATTGAATTTTTTTTTCTTGGTTAATCTGCCAAATGGCACTTTGTCAAACACCTTGCTAAAGTCCTTGTAGACTGCATCAAATGTTCTACTATCACCCACACTCCTTGTTACCACTTCAAATATTCTATTTAATTAGTCAGAAGTGACCTTCCCATACAAGTTCTCACTGTCTGTTCTTGATTAATCCGCATCTATGTAAATGTGGATTTCACCGCTTAGAAATCTGCTGGAACTGACCTTTCTGTTTTTATTTGGTTATTGTCTTTTTAAACAACGGTACTACATCAGAAAACTTCCAGTTCACTTTTATCACACTTGTAGTTAAGACACAATGAAAAATTATAGCCAAAGCCTGTGCTACTTCCTCCCTTTCTTCTTTAAAGAGCCTGAGATGCATTTTATCTGAGCCTGGTGATTTATCCACTTTTAAAGATGCTTATCAATATTGAGGAATTCCCAACAGTGTCTACAGAGCCAGGAAGCAGTAAGCCCAGTTTCTTCACCATCCAAAGTATACACACCATACATCAGGAATTAAGAGTACTTTTAGAGTGCAGGTATTCTATCATACACCCAGACTTCCATGTAGTAAAATTAAATGTAGTTTAAATCTGAATGAGTTTGCTTGGTATTAAAGATTAATATTGCTAGAGTAACAAAAAAGGTGTGCTAGTTAATGAAACTGATGTATGTAATCTCACCAATTTTTAATTTGCCATAAACAGAAGAGCTCTCCAGTCGGTTCTTCATTTTCTTCAAGAGGTCTTTCATGTTCAGTAAGTTCTGTTTGTCATACTGCTGCAGGGTTAGCACATTGAGATAGGAATCATCCAGCTAGATCAAAAATTAAATCCATTAGACTGTATGTTTATTATAATGTATGTTGTTTACTGTATGTTTGCATCAGTACTAGCAGTAATGGGTTGACCACTTATTGTTAGGGGTAATGAGCAGTCCATTATCAGTGGTAATGTATTAATCATTTATTATAAGAAATTATGAGTAGTCTGTAGTGAACAAACTGCTTATTATCAGAGTTAATGAACTGTTTATTATTAGTGTTAATGAATTAACTATTTATTATTAGGTGTGATGAATGAACTATTTGTTATTAGGTGTGATGAAACCTTAATGTACATACTATCATTAGGGGTAGTGAACAGTCAGCTTATTCCTAGGGATAGTTGCTAGTTTATTTATTATCAGTGGTTATGAACAAACAGTTTACCATTGGAGGTGATGGGCAGACTGTTAATTATTCTGCATAATGAATAGCCTTTTTTTTAATAAGGGCAATAAACAGGATTTATCATTAATGAAGTGCATTTATTTATTATCCTTTTCCCGGTGGTGCTGCCACGTTCTTGGATTCTTCATTCTGTCTCTCTCGGTTATTCCATTATTGTCACTCTAGAATTTCTTTTTGCACTACTTCAGGTTGTGCTACTGTCTTTGCACCATTCTGTTGTTTTGTACTCATCAGGTTGTATTATTACCATATACACTGTTTACTCCATGAGCTTCATGCGAGCAAGGCATTTCATTGCATCCTGGTGTATGTGACAATAAACTAATATGAATCTGAATATACTGTCATTTATTTTTAGGGGTGATAACAGACTATTATTAGGGGTATTGGTCTGTCTGTTTATTATCTGTCTGTTTACCATTTTTTTATTGGGGTTAACTAACAGTTTATTTGTGATTTAGACATAATGAGCAAACTATTCAGGGTAATAAGCAGCTTGTTTATTATTAGGGGTATTGGAACAACTATTTATCAGCTGCCTGCTTATTATTTATGATAATAAGCATGCTCTGTTATTGGGAATAATGACTGCTCTGTTTATTAGGAAAGCTCATTGTACACCTGTTTGCTTCTTGGATTTTTAGACAGTCTGTTTTCTTTTAATTAGGGGGTAATACTTCACTTGTCAAAGGTTTCCTATGCTTGGGTTCAAAGTGTGAGTAGTTGAACAAACAAGGTGTGTGTCTGGAACCCACTCTGGTATTTAAACAGTAATTATGACAAGGTGCTGTCAGGTTTGGAATGGAGTGATCCAAAGATGGCAAATGCACTCTCCTATTTTTAATGTCCTCCGAATGTTTCTTGCTAGGTTAATGAAGTCTAAAATCAAGGCTTTATTCAGAACTTATCTTCAGCTAAGTGCAAAAAATAAATTGCTGGAAGAATTCACTTTTGTGTCGAGACTCTGAATCAGGACTAGTCTCGACCTGAAACATTGATACATCCCTTTTCCCTCCACAGATGCTGCCTGACCTGAATTAGTCATAGTAATACAGCACCGGAACAGTCCCTTCAGCCCAACTTGTCCATGCTGACTATGATGCCCAACTAAGCTAGTCCCATTTGCCTGCATTTGGCCCATAAACCTTTCCCATCCATGTACCTGTCCAAATGAGTTCTCCCAGCAGTTTATATTTTGCTCCAGGTTCTAGCATCTGCAGTCCCTTGTATTTCCTTTCTTCTTCTTGCATCAGTTTATATGCCAGGGTCAACCATTTAGGTTTAGACATAGCCAAAGGGAAAATAAATCTGTTCACAGTTGACAAATGTGGCCATTTTAAATACATAAATTTATCTCACCTCAGAAGAGATCTTTTGAAGTGCCTTAGTGTTTGGTGAAGGAACCTTCTGCACCTTTGCAATTTCTGACCGGAGCTGCTTCAATTCCCAGCGAAGGGGCCAGAAGTTGAGTGGGTGATACAGCTTCTTTTTCTGCATTGCGTCAAACTGACTAAGTCGAGCAGTCTCATTCTGTAATTCTTCAAGGAGCCCTTGGATCTCTGACTCGATAAGTATTATCTTGAAATTTACAGCAGAGTTTAAAGAAAATAGCAGAAAGCACAAGGAAGACCCCAGTTCTCAGGTTATGGTGAAGGAAGCTGGGTTGAAACACAACATCTGTGGTCTATGGCAAGTCTCATATTGGAAATCTCAAACTGCAAGGAGCAGAAGTGGTTTGGAAAGGGGAGAAACTTCTATGAGGCAGAGAGTACATTCAGTTATTATGCCAGGGTCAACCATTTAGTTTAGACATAGCTACAAAGGAAGGTTAAGTTTGTTGACAATCAATGGAAAGAAAATGAAAAATGACAAAACACCAAGCAAATGATGGAGCAGTAGCTCGGATCTACTTAATTGTCCTAATTTTCCGATGACGGATGAGCCACCCAAGAAAGCCAGTCAGACACCATTGGCAGCAAGCTGTTACTCCTGTTGCTCCCAAGAGCCTCATGGCCCTCTTTCTGGGGTCTCACTGATATGGAACCTCTTTGCTCTGTTCCTGGGGTCACTGAGACGGAGCCCCATGGCCCTCTTTCCAGGGTCTCATTGTCTCGTTGCCCCTTCCTTTGTTGCTGAGATTTCATTGTGAGTGAGGCCTCTCCCACATTACCACAAAGTTATTAACACAGAATCCTTTTGCAACTCCCTGGTTCACTCTTCCATCTGAACTAACTCATCACACAATTTTCCCATGCAATCATAGAAGCAGTAACACCAACTCTTTTACCTCATCCCTTCCTACCATCCAGCAAACTAAACAGTCCTTGCTATAAATGCAAGTTCTTTCCTTCTACATGAAGCCCTGGGCCCTATTTAAATTTCCCGTTGTTTGTGTCTCATTTTTTGAATGAATGGGTATTAGCGCCCATGTTTTGATAAAGAATCTTATATCTGAAATGTTAACTGTTTTTCTTTCCACAAATGCTATCTGACCTGCTGAGTTTTTCCAGCATTTTCTGTTTTTATTTCAGATTTCTAGCATCTGCAGTTTGGTTTTGATTTTGCTAAATTTTGCTG
Source organism: Pristis pectinata (assembly GCF_009764475.1). Lineage (NCBI taxonomy): Eukaryota > Metazoa > Chordata > Chondrichthyes > Rhinopristiformes > Pristidae > Pristis > Pristis pectinata. The sequence continues at coordinate 43,781,620 of NC_067417.1, forward strand.
TGTGGGTGAAATGTATTGTAATCTGTGTACCACATTCCAGATTAATGGATTTGGTGTCAGTGTCTTTCTGTATGGGTAAATGGTTCTTGACATTTGAGTCTTGCTTTCCTGGTAAATGGATGATGGTGTGTGCATGCCACTGTCTGGGGGAGTGGGTGATATTCTGTGCTTCTCACTGTCTGGGGGAGTGGGTGATGGTGTGTGCATGCCACTGTCTGGGGGAGTGGGTGATGGTGTGTGCATCCCACTGTCTGGGGGAGTGGGTGATGGTCTGTGCTTCTCACTGTCTGGGGGAGTGGGTGATGGTGTGTGCATGCCACTGTCTGGGGGAGTGGGTGATGGTCTGTGCTTCTCACTGTCTGGGGGAGTGGGTGATGCTCTGTGCTTCTCACTGGGTGAGTGGGTGATGCTCTGTGCTTCTCTCTGTCTGGGTGAGTGGGTGATGCTCTGTGCTTCTCACTGTCTGGGTGAGTGGGTGAAGATGTCTGCACCCCACTGTCTGGGTGAATGGCTGAAGGTGTTTGTGCCTCATTGGGTGAATAGGTCAATGATTCATGTGGTCAGAGGATGCACTAGTAACATCACTGGTCATATTTATGAATATGCGTGGGATAGGGAGTTACTTACTCTTAAAAGTTTGAAGCTTATTGTAAGTAAAACTCACCAGAACTCCTGCAGTATCCAAAGCCCTCCATGAGGTACATTATTGACAACAGGATCTGTGCAGCCCTATTGGAGAACCTGATGGCAGCAAGACTCTGCTGTCTAGTGCCCAGTGCTGTGGATGTCAAATTATTTTCAAATAATGTCTGATACAGGTGAAGAATGACACCAGTTGACATAATGGAAAAGACATTAGCTCATTCAACACTAATGCCCACTCCTCTCAGCAGCCTAAGCAGAATTAGACATTAATCTTTGTGCAATGCTATTAATTAGACTTAAACCATGTAGGCACTGCCATCTGTTAGTCTGCACTCAGCTTAAGGAAAGGCCCCCTCCAGCTCCATTTAAATGGACCATCTATTACTTTCAGGTTAGATGCAGATTCATTTCTTGATTTAAGTAGTGAAAATCAAAAAAACTGCAGATGCTGAAAATCTGAAATAAAACCAGAAAATGCCAGAAACACTTAGGTCACGCAGCAACTATAGAGAGAGGAATGGTTAATGTTACATGTCAAAGACCATTGATCAATCTCCTGGAGGAACTTAGCAGGTCGAGCAGCATCTGTGGGAGGAAAGGTATTGTCAACATTTTGGGTCAAAACCCTGCATCAGGATAACCCGCTGAGTTCCTCCTGTAGGCTGTTTGTTGCTCCAGATTTCAGCACATGCAGCCTCTTGTGTCACCATTGATCAGATGTTCTTGACAAAGAGTCTTCAACTGGAAGTATTAACTCTGTTTCTCCTTCCACAAATGCTGAGTATTTCCAGTATTTTCTGTTTTTATATATATAAAAATATATGCAAAATATATATGCAAAATAGTATTTGATTCTTCCAACATTTGGTTCTTGGGAGGTTGTAAAGTCCACAAGGTTGGTCAGGTGATAAGCAATTTGTCTTAACAAATCTTATCAAAGATTTGTTTCCAGTTATGGGATGAGGGGCTTTGTCTTTGTGAGACCCCAGTAGTTATTCCGCTTGGAATGCAGCGTAACCAAGAAAGCGAAGGGAGGCAGCAGAGGAAGATAACCTGCTAATGGAGAGGGGAAAAAGGAGGATGAAAAAGAGATATCTCAGTAGGAGGTCATATCCACCAAGGATTTTCCAGGAGCAATGCTTCTACAATTGTTCCAGCAAGGAACATAAGATGCCTATAATTCAGTAAAGGGGCCCCTCACTGAAATATACCATATGGTTCAGGCACACTCCAGCTACAGAGCCCTGGGAGGACCAGCGGCTGTAAAGGTAATGGTTACCATCCACTTCTACATATTGGGATTGTTATGGACTCGGTGAAAGTCCCTTTAAGATAGAGTGTGTGTGTGTGTGGTGTGCTTACGTCAATAGAAGATAAAGGACGTAATGATGTGGTTGAAGAGGTCAGTCGAAGAAGAAGGGAGAGGGAGAGAAAAAAGGGAGAGAGACACACCAGCCTGCTAGTGTATCGATGGATGAGAAACAATAACTGTGTCTGCCATTGAAATCCACATATGGAAATTGGAAGTAATCCGGTGGAGTTCACTTTGTTGCTGACCTGTAGGAGGAAACAGGTATTTGTGTGGACGACCATGATTTGGATGCTTTTCGTGGTGAGGAAGTCACTACCAAGTCAACACTGAGGTGTTGTTTGGGTTCCATCGTGGAACATTTGGATTTCATAACTACTCTCTCTATGTTTCTCTACATCTACGTCTTATCTTCAGACAACGGTGGTTGTTGAAGAAGCCTTTGCTCATGTTTCACCTTACGGCTTGTGGAACTGAACTTTAAGAACCATTCCTGGACTTGGAGTTTGGGACTTTGCCACACACACACACATGAAGAGTTTAGTTTTTGGGGTTAATGTTCAAGGTTTAACATCTTTGAATTCTAACATACTAACATTTTTACTTCTATTTTTCGTATTGTTATAAGTAGTGATTAATAAAATAGTTTTTAACACTGAATCATGACTCAGTGTGTTTCTTTTGTTGCTGGTTCGTAACAAAATCCTTCTGTGCTGGAGCTTGAAATATTGGTATCATATCCAAGTCTGCTATCCATTGATGCACAAGAGAGATTACAGAGAGTCTCCATTCCAAGACAGGAGCAGATAGAATGAACATGATGGTGCAGTTTGCAGTGGAGCTGTCTTAGGGCTCCAGTGACCAATGTTTGGTCCTGACCTCGGGTGCTATCTATGTGGACTTTGCACATTCTCACTGTGACTCTATTGGATTTCCTCCAGGTGCTCTGGTTTCTTCTGCATCCCAAAGACATGCAGGTTAGTAGGTTGGTATTTGGCCATTGAGAGTTGTCCCTAGGATGTAGGTGAGCAACAGAATCTGGAGGGAGTTCAGGAGAATGTGCGGAGAATAAAATGGGATTAGTGTAAGTGGATGGTTGATGGTCAGCATGCACTCAATGGGCTGAAGAGCCTTTTTCTGTGTGACTTTGACTTCATATGGCTTCACGGGGACGATGGAGGGCACCAGTTGTTGCTCCCTTGGTACTTTGACAATGCTGCATATCAACTCAGAGAAGCAGTTGAAAGGGATTTTGTCCCTGCAAGTCCATCTGATCGTTAGATGGTGTCTGGGCAGTGATCTTGTGGAATCCACAGTGACAATGTTACCATGTGAAATCAAAGTGGCTATTTCATACCTAGGCCTACGTCTTGATCTAATGGTTCCTGATTTCAGTGTACAGCCCATATATACTTGGGCACATGACTGCCACAAAATAATTCTGCTGTATAGAATGTCAGAATGCAGACAATTGGTGTGCTCAGAGGTACCACTGCCTGAACTGCTATGGAGGAACACTGCAGTAGTCAGTCCAGTGGACTTCAAGAAATGTTGTGAGTCTGCTGTAATGGTACACCACCTCCCTGTAGTGAAAACACAGTTGATCAGTGAGCAGGTGCAGTGGAAGAAGAACTGTGACAGTCCCTTTCTGTATGGGCTGTGTGTGACCAAATATCTAACTGTACTAACAATTAATATATTAACAAATCCTCTGCATTCCCATGTTCCCTTCTTCTGTTGCTGATCACCACAACATCTGTCGGCACCAGTGCAAAAATAAAACATACCATATAATAAACACTATAATCCAAGACAATTTTATATTTCAAAGCATATCTCAGAAATTTAAACTAATCACCCTTGTGCATTCCTTGAATGTCTGTCTTCCTTTGCCTGTCCGTGTTCTCCCATACCCTCCCATTCCACTGATAGGTGAAAGGCTGCTAACAAATGGCAATCTCTCATTTATGGCCAACTCTTTTCCACCACCTCAATCAATGGCAACAAAGGAACATTGGAAGAGTGTGGAGTTGCCCGTGTTGTGCCACGCCTGTTTGAACAAGTTGCGTTCACCCCTGCACTGACTCAACAATTTATAAACTGCACTCCCTTTGAGAAGTGATGTCTGCTTTTAAGCAGTATAGGCGAGCTTTAATTAATGGTAGCTACTCCCAAAGAAGCATCCCCTGCTGGAGCATGCATCAATTTACTGATATTTGCTCACCTCTGATGACCTCTCTTGCAGAGAGTTGGAACAGTTCTGTGAAAGGTCTTGCAGCTCCATAAATCTTTCGACTGGAAACTCCCAATCAGCAAAGTGCACTTTGCAGACACATTGATTCCCGTTCTTGAGCACTCCATGAACCTGGTGGTTTTGCCTTTCTGTGTCCTGCTAAATACAATATTCAGTCGCTTAATAATGCGCTTAGATTCCTTTCCACTACATCACAGTGTGCCCCTAAAGGGAATAAATTGCAGAAATAAATTTCATCCCAGCTCTGATGAAAACTAGAGGGGCAAATTCAAAGATTGTAAGATTAAAAACCATTAAATGATAAAGAGGTTCCTTGGACTAACCACCCAATCTTAAGGTGACAATTTAACTAAACAGTAATATTGTATTGCTAACAAATTGAATAGTTTGTGTCTGTGAACCAAAAACAATCATGATATTCTTAGGAAACAGCTGGCCTTTTGGGGAAATGAACAAAATATGTCCATCCCCAATCAGGTTGACAAATATGAACTGGCTTCAACATGCAGCATAAAATAAGGAGCAGCCATAACTCGACTCTCTTCTACCATTCGCTTGGATCAGGTGTGCCTGCAAATATCTGGGCCAATCCAGAGGATGCCACAGTCCTTGGTTCAGGAATAAATTCAAATAGTCAGGAAACCAGAACTGAAAGATCTCGCAGGGTTGCAGGGCTGAAGGTGAATTGGAGATCAGGAGGGATGAGGCTCAGGATGGAAATGAAAGCAAGGTCTAAGTCAGAAAGTACATGGGTGAAGAGTGAACAGAACTTCCTGTGATCTGGGAAATGTCAGAAGTTTTAGACAAACTCATGTTTATGAAGAGGAGAATGGGGGAATGACAGCCAAGTCCATATTGTAAAAAAAAATCTAAAGATAACTGCAGCAGATGAGCTGAGACAGGGTGAAGCCGGACATATTCAAGAGTTGGAAATGAAGGGACTCTCAAGGTCACATATGGCACTTAGTAGCTAGGAAGGATGGAGTTTGTAGCAATGACCAAAGACAATATTGGAGGAAACATCTGCTTATCCAGAGCTGAATATCAGACAAGCTGATTAACTGCCCAGAGGAGGGGTTGACAGAGGTGGTATTAAGGGTACCTTCATCATACATTTGGAAACTGATGCTGGGTTTTTGGATGAGGGGCCAAGGATGTATTCCTTGTGGACATGAGAGATAATAATGTAGAGTGGAAAGGAGAATCATTGCAGCTGATTCTCTGGCTTTGACTGAGTAGGTAAAAACGAACCCAGGTGGGTGCAGTCCCATGGCAGTTGATGACAGTGGAGATGCCTGACCATGGCAATAGAGGAGAGTAGAGCAGAGCAGTAATGTCCAGCTGGGTGGCCACCCTGGTCACTATCCAATGCCCTGTTTGAGCCCTGACCCACACATTGCCCCAGGCCACTGCAAGGGTCAGGCCAGTCTGTCTGTCAGACATCACTTTGAGGTCCTTAACACAGAAATTACATGATCATTGAAGGAACAGACCTTCAATGAAAAATGAACCTGGGTGAGGTTGTGAATTAAACCTTGACATCAGCACCTTTTGAGGATGGTGAATCTTTAGAATTCTTTACCCAAGCGAACTGTGGATGTTCATTCACTGAGTTAATTCAAAACAGAGACACAAAAGACTGCAGATGCTGGAATCTGGAGCAACAAACAATCTGCTGAAGGAACTCAGCAGGTCGATCACCATCCGTGGAGGGAAAGGAACTGTCGACGTTTCAGGTTTTAATGGTGGTCAGGAACACGAAGGACCTCTAGCTGAATTTTCTTAGAGGTCAGGAACACAAAGAACCGCTGTCACCAAAACATGAACATTCCTCCCCCACCCCCACAGATGCTGCTGGACCAGCTGACATCCTCCAGCAGATTGTTTGTAGTTCCTAATAGAAACAGAGATGGATGGATTTCTGGACATTGAATGTGGGGGATAGCTCAGGAAAATGGCGCCGAGATAGGTCAGCCATGGTCTCGACGGGCTGAGTGGCCTACACTTGCTTCTATTTCTTACGTCACATCAGGGAGCCTTTATTCGCGGATCTGTGTGGTTTGTCCCTTGTCTTTTCCTGTGGAATAAAGGAAGGTCACCGACGCCCCTTCGTGCCCTGGTTTGGTGTGGTGGCCGGACACGGCCGCTGTCCATGCCGTCCGCTCGGCGACAGACGCCGGGCAAATGTCAGCGGCGCCGTGGGGACACGGCACACACACAAGTGCCCGGCCCCTTCTCTCGATGGGAGCCCATTGATCTGGAAATGATCGCTGCCGTGATACACCCCGCGGGAAACCACTTCTCTGTGCGGTTTCCACACAGAAAAGAGCCCAAGTGCGCCTACTTTCTAGGCTTGCATATAAACGAGCAAAAGGAAGCAGCTTTTCCACGAACGATCCCGCCAAATGTTTGGTGCAGTAATGAGAGGAAATCTCCCCCAATCTTTACCAAGTGACAAGCTCACAATGAGGGGAACGGTACCTCGCCGCCTTTACTAATATCCTTTTCAAATCCTGCTGTCAAAGAGCGGGGTTTCTGTACCATTATGGAAGACCGCTCCTTGTCACAAACTTGGGGCTGACCCTTGGTCTGACAGAACATCAAACTGTCCGGAGCGACAGTCCGACCGTACTGTTCGTGAAACACCCAGAGGGGGCGGTTCACCAGGATGGATCAATCCCAACTCGTGGTAGGACGTCCATCGCCGCTTCCCAAACCCTATCCCTGATGCTCGGGAACTGGGATCTCATCATCACACTTATGAAACCCGGCTGGGATTTTTTTTCCCGCTCAAGGGTACGGCGGGAAGATAGGAAGCGCGAAACAACCCGAACGGCGCACTAGTTTAGCAGAGGGAAGAAGGCGGCGGGGTGCGTGCGAGGGGATGAAAAGATGGGAGAACTTGGGGAGGGGAGAGGAGAAAACTAAAGGAAGAAGGATGCGTGAGGAGAGAGGCGGAGAGAAGGCAGGAAGGACGTGTAGAATGGACTGAGTTCTAAAAGGGAGCCTCCGGGATTGGAAAGGTAAGCAAAATCAAACTGCCGGAGGGACTCAGCGGGTCAGGCAGCATCTGTGGAGGGAAATGGTCAGTCGAGGTCCGGGTCGAGACCCTCCATCTGGAGACGGTGAGGCCAGTTAATGGTTGGTCATTGCGGCTGTAAGAAGCGAGTAAATCAGGGCAAGTCATCACGGAGAGATACTCACAGCAGAAGGCGAGACTACGTTAGGCACAAGGAGCGAAGCAATCATCAGATAAATGACAGTCATCCTGAGATCTCCTCGGCAGCCTGCGCGGGAAATATTTATTTATACACAAAGTGCCAGAGGGGTGGGGACAAAGAGGGGGTGGGGGAGGTGGAGAAGGGAGGAACTACAGCGCGGAGAGATTCAGTGGGGAGCCGGTGAGGGGAGGAAGGGGAGGTGATTTTGTGTAAGGAGGAACCTCAGAACCAGAAATAGATGGGCAAGTTTGGAGGCAGGGTATTTCGGAGGGGATATGGGAGAAATGTGCAGGAGGAGGAAAGGAAGGCGTGGGATGGCAGAGAGAGGGGAGGGGAGGAGAAGTGGTGACGAAACCAAAGCCACAGAGAAGTGAGTAGCAGAGAGGAAACGAAATGCAGAGGCTGTAGAGAGAAGAGCTCCAGTGGAGAGGAGAAATAGAGAAGTGATGAGAAAGAACGTAAAAGGTTTAGGAAAATGTGGTGGATTGGGGAGGGAAAGGGTGAGATGAATCATTCAGTGGGAATACTGGAGGAACTAAAACAATGTTAGGGAGAAAGGATATGTAGAGAAGAAAAGTGAGGAAATGGAGGTGATAAACTGCAAGATGATGAGTTCTGTAGTCAAATATCCTGATCCCACAGAGGCAACAAAGGCCTAAATCAGGAAAGTGGTGAAAGTGCCTCGACAACACTGGCAAAATTCTCTCCACTTATTTCCTTCTCTAGAATTACCCCACTTGCACCTTTCTACAAAAGGTTCTGCATCAATGCCTACACTCTGTCCTTTGGCCTATCTCATTGTCCCATCCTGGGCTCTTTCGGCACTATCCTTGTGAAAGAGCTTCATTTTTACTTACACACTTCACCTCACTCAGCATTGGCAAGAGTGAATCCAACTGCCTAATTTCTCCAGAAACTTTGCACCCTTGCATTTGATCCCATACCTTTCCATTGCATTAATTGTATTCACCCGCATCATTTTCTCGATAGTATTTTCTGTACTTGTGACTCACCTCAAGCTCCTTCCCTAATTTAACATCTTCACTTTCAATTATAAATTACATGGCCTCATTACCATTTACCATACCCATCCCTGGAATTTTTTTATTGCCATAAGGCAGGCGCAGTAGTGTAGCGGTACAGCGCCAGCGACCTGGGTTCAATTCTGGCCACTGTCTGTAAGGAGTTTGTACATTCTCCCCGCGTCTGCATGGGTTTCCTCCAGGAGCTCAGGCTTTCCTCCCACATTCCAAATACGTACGGGTTAGGAAGTTGTGGGCTATGTTGGCGCCAGAAGTGTGGCGACACTTGCAGGCTGCGTCCAGAGCATTCTACGCAAAGATGCACTTCACTGTGTGTTTCGATGTACATGTGACCAATAATATATTTACTTTCTCGCATCCCCTTTTAATTCTGGTCTATTGCACACTCACCCCTCCCCCCCTTCCACCAGGATTAGCACTCATATTCTGCATTCTGAATCCTTTTGTGAATCTTTACATGCTTCATACATTCACAAGCTTTCTCAGATATACTAATTTTCATTCACTTAGTCTGGTGGATTGCTGGCCCAACAGTTAGTACTGCTGCCTCACAGTACCGGGAACCTGGATTTGTTCTTGACCTTGAGTGCTATCTATGCAAAGCCTGCACATTCTCTCATGACTACTGGGTTTCTTGCAGGTGCTCCAGTTTCCTCCTACACCCCAAAGGTACACTGGTAGGCTAATTGGTCACATGATGTAGATAAATGGCAACATGAATAAAAGGGGAATTGATGGACATGTGTGAGAGAGAATGATTTGCAGGAGAACAGGGACATGAGGGGAGAAAATGGGAAATGGGTTTGGGTCAATAACTTCATTAATGGTGTCAAGCAAGGCAAAAAAGTAGTAAAGATAAGAAAATGCAAGATATGATATCCACAGAAGGGAGGGTAATGTTTTGATGAGAAACTAATGAAGATAGATGGCAAAGACACAAAAAAGAAGAGCTTGACAGATTACGATGTTCAGAAATGGATAAACTAATACAAAGAATGAGGGATAAAAGAGGGAAGAAATGGGAGTGGAAGTAGAATCAGTGGAAGCTCTAGAGGAGGAAACATTCAGGACAAGGAAAGGTATGCAGTATCAAAAGAGGAAAATTGCACAGAAGATGAAGATTGATAAAAGGGAAATGAGGGAGAAGAAGTCAATTTTCAGAAAATATGGATAATCCAACAGCAACCACTTGCACAAGCGTTGCCTTTAATACATCACTAACATTATTTCATGGGGGATAAATTACTAAGCACGATTGGAAAGGGTAGTTCAGAAAGTTGCCCAAGTTCCTCTATATTACTGGAGTGATTACATCTCAAAAGTACTTAATCAGCTGTAAAATTGTTTTGCCATGTTCTGTTTTCTAAATGTCAGGTCTTTTTAATGCTATGAAGTTCCTCTGTTCTGTCTCAATGTGGTCAGAGGTCATGCCTACAAAGGATAGTTCTGCATTCTCAGTGGGGGTCCATTTATTCCATGTGAGTTTTCAAAGAACATGGGTACCATGGATTGGAATTTAGTGGAGGAATCATGAATACTCCTTGGCTGATGGCATTCAGCTGCTATGTAGCTGTGCACCAGTGAATATTAATTGAATCTTTTTGTTCATTTGACCTATCAGGTAGATCTGAGAAGCCCATGTACCCATGGGTTTTCCAGCTACAGTGCTTTATATTCCTTTATGTGATGGTTATCAGACTGACTTAAAGGGTGCTATTGATATTTGTCTGTAATATAAGTTGTTTGTCCTCGTTTTTTAAGTAAGGAAGTAGAAGTCTTAATGCCAAGCTGCATTCTGCTGTTGTTCACCCATTTCTCCTGTGCTCATTGGCTTATGTTGATTCCTGGATAGGCAATGGCTTGATTTTAAAATTGACATCCACAACTCTCCTTTCTATCAATGTAATTTGCTTCAGCTCTATGACCTCCTATGTATCTGCACGTCTCCCATTAAAACCCCTTGAGCACCACTGATTTTTAATCACGTGATTGATGCCTGTACCCTCAGCTAGCAGGACCATAAGCACTGAGAGTTCCTCTATCTATCTCGCCTTCCTCAAAGTCAGCACAGGGTAAAGCCTACCATTTTGTTCATCTGCCCTTACATCTTGTTGTGTGAATTGGTGTTACTTTTTGTTTGGAAATACTCTCATGAAATGGCTTTTGACATTTTAAGATGTTGAGAGACTTACCACCGTTAATACCATTGATGCCATAGGTAATGGTAAGACATTCTCTTGTTGGATGTGGCCATTTTTTGGCACATGTGTGGCATCACTGTTATTTGTCATTTATCACCCAAAATCTGAATGTTGTCCTGAAGCTGCTATTTACCAACATGGATTGTGTCATTTTGTGAGGAACTGAAAACAGAACTAACATTGTGCAACCATCAGCAAACATCCTCATTTCAAATTCATTTACTGATGATGGGGTTCAGGTCACTGTCCTGAGGAACCCTTGTTAGGGCTGAAATGCCAGACTTCTATCTGTCTTTGTGTTAGGTCCAGCCAGTGGAGGATTTTCCACCCATTGCTATTGACATGAAATTACAATGCCTAAAAAGTGGGGCTGCCAGAGCAAGGACGAGGTCAAAGCTTTTCTCCCCTGTTGGCTCTCTCACCACTTGCCAGCTATGCCCATCAGGACTCATCCGGTTCAGACACGAGTCTTGCTTTGCTTTTTGTTGCTTACATTGCTTTTGCACAGCAAGTCCAATGATTGAAGTTCAGCCACCAGAGTCATGATGTATATCGTACTTCCACACTTAGCAGGGAAAACTGAGGACAGGACATCTTCTCTTTCCCCACCGCCCATTTGCTGAGAAGCTGCTTGGAGACCAAATACAGCCACTCTCACTTCACCTCTGGAATTCCATTCTTTTGTCCCAGTTTGGATCAAGGCTTTAGTAAGTTTTGGAGACAAACGATCTTGTTGGAATGGAGAAAGAGCATCAGTTAGCAAGTCGTTGGGAAGTATGTGCCATTTTGTAGCATTGTCTACAGAAATTACATCCCTTTGCTGACCATTGAGAGTAGGTTGAGAGGGCAGTGTTTGGCTGGATTGACTTGCTCATGCTTTTCGTGGACAAGATTTTACCTGAGAAATGTTCCATTTTGCCGGGCTGTACTGGAGCTGCTTGGCTAGAGGAGCATCCTGTGCTGGAGCACAGATCTTCTGCATTGCATCTGGGATGTTATCAGGGTCCTCAGACTTAGCTGGATGTGTTCTGCTGAAGGATTTTGTGGCATTATGTGGGATGAATCAAATCAGATCTGTGCTGGCATCTGTGATGGTGGAGACCTCAGTGGGATCATCTTGGCTGAAGGTGATTGTGAAGGCTTTCTATTCTGTACTCACATATTGGATTCTGCACTCTTTGAGGACAAGAATGTCATGGAGTCTTTGCCTCACTTTTGGTTGTTTAATTGTAAATACTGTTCAAAACAGAATGTGTCAAGGCTGCATTTCTTGCCTATGTCTATAGCATGCTGTTTTTACAGTTTAGCTGGCACGTGTTACAACTTCACCACATTGGCACTGCCCCCATATTCTCCTCTGGACGACTCCTCGTGGTCACAAATAGTTTGTTGGTAATATTCAAGTAACCAGCCCATGAGTTTAGAGGTTCTAGTGTAGTGCAACTGGAATGTTGCTGTTCCCTCTGGTTTTACTTGTACTTATAGCAATTTGGTACAACTGAGTGACTTATTTGATCTTTTCCGAATGTGATTAAGAGACTTCCACATAGCATTGGGTCTGGAGTCACATATATAGCTGATTGTATAGGGGTGATGAATCCTTTTAGCCATTAATGAAAGAAACTTCAGAACTATCATGCTCATTGTTACTGATGCCAAACTTTTAAGTTCCAGATTTATTTTGTTAATTGAATCTCAATTCTTCATCTCTCATGGTGTGATCTGAACTCAAATCATTTGGATTACTTGCCCGAATAACAATAATGTAGATGGCAATAAACAGTTGCAATAATCAGCTCACCATGTGACATGTTTGAGTCCCCAACCATCCATTGTGGATGTATTATATTTTAAGTGAATGTTAAAGAATATTTGCATGTGCAGTATGCTTAAATATTTGATGCATGCAGTCTCAATTTTTCAGGAACTTTATGAATTTGGAGGAATAGTTAAATAAACCGAACTAATGATAACATTAGTCGTCAGCGAAAGCACAAAGGAGGTAATAGTGATTTGGCAACCCATTTCACCAAGTGCCCGAGAAAGTAAAATCAGGAAATCTTCAGCAGTTCAAGCAACATCTGTGGAGAGAGAAACATGAAATCAAACAATTTCATTCTCCACAGTTGCTGCCTGACCTGCCAAACAATTATAGCATTACCTGTTTTGATTTTAATTACTACAGCTACAAACAAAGGATCCTAATGGTGTGCGGCAGTCACCCAGAAGTTCTTGTGGTCATTATATTCCACACATAATGCCAAATCGATGGATGGCTGGGATGGGACTAGAACTAAACTTGGCTCCTTGTTCCAGTCAGTGTCTCATGAACAAGTATGGAATGCCTTGACTGGCCAGAGCCCTTCTCCAGTACCTCTTCCTGCTCTTCTAGCAGGGTTCCCTAGTCTTCAGACCCTCTTCCCTTCCTCCTATAGAACCAATATCGTAGTGACAGCCCCTGGGAGGGTATTGGAGCAATGCTTTTGCTGCCTACTCTTCTGACTTCCTATAGCCTTTCCACTATCTGCAAGTGTGTGTTATGGAATACTATTCACCTACCTGGAAACAAACTCAAGAAGTTTTACATTATCTAGGGAAATGTAAAACTGCCTGTGGTTATGATTGGTATATCCTGGATGTTAACTTCTCCCACTGGCACACAGTAGCTGCACTGAGGTCCACCTACGCATTGCCCTGCTGCAAGGTGCGACCATTTCTTCAAATGCACCTGGTAAAACCACTAACTTTAGAACCTGGAAGGACAGAGGGGAAAATTGCATGGGAACCCCAGCACCTCCAAATCACACACCACCCTGGCTTGCCAATAAGTCTACAATGCTCCTGTGTTGACACTTATGTTATGGAGCTGACAGGATTGTGACAGTATTTTTACCCCACATGGCTCTGCTTCAAGAAGGCAGGTCCCCTCCAACTTCTCAAGGGTATTTGTGGACAATAACCAAATATTGACCATCCAGCCATGCCCACAGGTTATCAGTAAATTAATAAAACTCCTTCTATGACCGTTCCCACCTTTGTCTTTTCTCTAATGCTGATCACTTCAGTATATGCTTGACCACAATGGAGTAAAAAAGATTCAAACATATCATTATTTCATACATGTGTAAACATCCAATCAAGACCAAAGGCATATAATTCTCAACAAATCACCCTGTGCTTATCCATTGTCCCTGGTTGCTGTGTGTTTTTGCCTGCCAACAGAGTGTTCTTCAGTGGCTGCTGCCCAGTTGGTTGAACCTTATTCTCTGCCCCTTGATTGCAAGAGGATTTGAGTACAAAAGTGAAGACTTACCACTGTAATATTTTCGGGTCCTGGCGAGGCTGCACCTGGAGTGTTGTATACATGTCTCCTACCTAAGGAAGAATACACTTGCAATAGAGGGAGTGCAGTGATGGTTTATGAGATTGGTTTAAGCAGACTGCCCTTATACTTTTTAGATCTCATTGATCTCATGTAAAAGTTTTATGAAGTTTGACTGGGTAGATGAAGAGGTGATATTTTCCCTTGTTAGGGTTTCTGGAACTGGGGATTACAGTCTCAGAAAGAAGGATAAATCATTCAGGAAAGAGATGAGAATGAATTTCTTCACCCAGACCACTGTGAAACTTTGAGGGCTGTGGAGTCTCAGTCGCTGAGTGAGGTTGATAGATTTTTGGATATTAAGTGAATCAGGGGATATGAGATTGGTGCAAGAAAGTGGGGCTGCAACAAGAGATAAACCATGAATGGCGGAATCGATGTGCGTGTGTGTGTGTGGGGGGGGGGGGGGGGGTGGTGGTCAAATGGCCTACATTGCTTCTGTTCTTATGTTCTGAAGGATAACTTTGAAGAGCTCCACTCACACCGTCTTACCATTAGTGGCAGCAATACAGCTCCATTGGCCAATAGGCGGGAGCTAAAGCTTCAGCAGGTGGTGGCTTCATGAAATCTGAGTGATGACAGGAAGCTGGTGTTCCACGAAGCCACTGTCACACCACAGGGAGCACCTCAGAAATCCTAGTAATCCCCTGGAGGGTAGTTTGCTACAGTGCTGTGATTGATAGAGCTTGCTACTCAATGACTAATGGTGTTTGTGATATCTGGAGGCTAATGGCACACTCATTTTGAAAGATGTCTTCAATGTCTTTAACCAAGCATATGAGGTCATTATTGTAGGAATTCCTCCATGTCCATGGTTCTTTATTCCTGGCATTGACCTCATTGGAAACTACCTTCTACTGCTGCTTCAACTTGGACCTGGGGTCCTTCTTGGAGCGTTGTGAGTGAATGATCAACCTTCTCCTTACCACCCTATTGACTAAGATCAGAAAATTGCTGCTCAATTTCCTCCATGCTCTGGCTGTGCCCAAACCTATAGAATGATGCCAACCAGAGGTTGGGGGCAATCAGGTTGAGGACATGGCTTAATCTTGCAATAGACAACATAGAATCACAGAATGGATGCACCACAGAATGAGGCCATTTGGCCTGTTGAGTCTATACTAGCAAGAGCAATCCAGCTAGTCCTACTACCCTGTCCTCTCCCCACAGCCCTGCAATTTATTTTCCTTTCAGATACTTATCCAGCTCATTTTCGAATGCTACAATTGAATCGACTTCCACTAATGCATAATGGGTGCTTGATGGTTGGCATGGACTCAGTGGGCCAAAGGGCCTGTTTCCATGCTATATGGCTCTTTGACTCTACTACCTGGCAGTACATTCCAGCCCTAACACCTCATGTGTGGAAAAGTTATCCACAAGTCCCTTATGTTTCTATTGCCAATCATGTTAACTCTATGCCTAATGAACCCACAGCCAATGAGTAATATCTCCCTCTTTCTACTCCGTCTGTACCCTTCATGATTTTATATATATCTGTCAGATCACTTCTTTTCCAAAACAACCCAGCCTTTCCTGTCTATCCACGTAAAAGCCCTCCTCACTGGAATCATTTTTGTAAATGTTGTTGGCACCATCCCCAAAATCTGCACTCTTTTTGAAGTGTGATGCCCAGAACTGAACATAATGTTATGGCCTCACCAGTGCTTTGTAAAGGTCCATCATGATTTCTTTCCCCTTTTACTCTTTGCCTCTATTTTACAAGCTCAGGATCCAGTATTCTTTTTAATCACTTCTTCAACCTGTCCTGCCACATTCAACAAACTCTGCACAAATATTCCCATGCAATCCATGTTGAATTATGCCCTCCAGTTTATACTGCCTCTTCTTATCCTTCCTGCCAAAACGTACCTCTTCACATTGCTCGGCATTAAATTACTTCTTTCAACTATCTGCCCAGCTCACCAGCCTGTCCAGGAAGTCTATTACTACCCTCTCACAGTTGTCTAGATCTCCAATTTTTTGTCATCTGTAAACTTGGAATTTGTGCCCTGTGCATCCAAACTATAAATATATATTAAGGAAGCAGTGGTCCTCGTACCAATCCTTGGGGAACTCCACTGTGAACATTGCTCCAATCTGAAGAACAGCCTTGCGTTATTATTTTCTGTTTAACACTACTATCCCTAGTGCTAGAACCTCTTTAATTCCATGGCCACAGTTAGCCTGGGTAGATGTTTCAATAGTGATATGGAGCGGGAGCATGCATTTTGCCCACTGAACTGCACCAGGTCAGATGGGCAAGGGTTAATTGCTCATAGCCATCCCAACATTTTCGACCTTGTTCAATTTAATTCTCCTGCTGCTTTTAGTATGGTCTTACAAAAAGATTTGTTTATTTTATCTTAGTTATTAGCCATTGTATTGGTTGTGCTACATCTGCCCCTTATCAATGCTTTCTGTTTATCTTCAGTTTAAAATGGTAAGTTGGAGGGAACAATAATTTTTTTCTGCATAGCTGCAATATTGCACCACATGTGAGATAGCCACCATTCAGCATTCCCCCGCCAATCACACCCAAAGAAGCCAAATGTACAGCTGGTACACGCAAGGGTGTCACTCCGTGCAAAATGGGGTTTTGAATAAGGCATATTGCTTGAACAAAGTGTAAAATCCTATTCATAACTACGTTTGTCATTTGGGAATGTTGAAAAGGTACAGTAATTATAACTCCAGCTAATGCATGGTGTTCTGATTCAGTAAGTTTGGGGAAGTCACTCTGTTAGTTGTCACTTAAGTATGTCAGTTTGTGTCAAATACCAGAGCAGTCTACTAGTTCCTTCCAAAATCGCTTTGACAGAGACCACATATTCCACAATAAGAGGAACAATGGCTAAAAATAAAATACTGCACAATCTGAATTGACCTTACAAGTTGTCATTGATTGTAACCGCATCCTACACAAACTGTTGACTAGCAAATTAAAATTCTCCATATTGTTAAGTAACCTTTGACTCTGCAATATCTTTGTTCTATGTTTTATGCCAAATCAGCATTAACCCCAATGTCCCAATACCAGCACCTTAATGTTAGTGTCCACAATTATATTGTCTCATTAACTGGAAAGTAGCTTAAAAAAGATAGACTTATTAACAATACTCAACAATACTCAAAAAAGATTTTATTTTACAAATTTGATCAGATTTTCTGAAGCCACTATGGTAGTGGATGGTGGAGGCCTTTACTTAGACTTACATAAGGCAAGAGGCTTCCATGTAAGGCTGAATAGTCAGGTATTAGTGATAATATGGCTGAAAGACTGGGAGCAGAAATTAGTTATAGAAAGATAGATACCAGTTTGGAAACTGATCCTCACCGGTGTCCAGCAGGAATCAATGATGGGAATGTTACTCTTTAATATTTTCATTCATGTTCTTGACCTTTGTCAGTTTTGCAGAATGAACGGTGCCAGGGTGAGGAACCACACGTTCTTCAGGTGGATCCTGTGCTGCCGTTGAGCTGGTAATTTAGATGCATTGCCAGTGCATCACTGATCCTTACTCTTAATAGAAAGGACCTATTTACATCTTTTGCCAATAAACCACACCTCAAAGCTCCCAGTGCCCTTCAGGGACAATGAAACTTGGTGACTGTTATAAGAAATAGACCAGCCAACTTATGCACAGCAAGCTCCCATAAACAATAATGAGATAATGACCAGATAATCTATTTCACTCATGTTAGTTGAGGTGTACAAACCCAGAGGACATAGGTTTAGGGTAAGAGGCAGAGGGTTTAGAGAGGATCAGAGGAAGAACTTTTTTCACCCAAAGTGTGGCTGGAATCTGGAATGCCTGGGTCGGTGCTGAGTAGCTCTAATAACATTTGGATAATAACACTGGTCCAATAACACTGGTCAGTAGCTCTAATAACATTTAAAAAATATCTAAAGGAGCCCTTGGATCGCCAAGATATCGAAGCCAATGGTGCAAGTACATCTAAATGGAATTAGTATTGATAAGTTAATGGTTGACATGGATATTGTAAGCCGAAGGGCCTGTTTTGTACTATATTATTCCATGACTCCATCAGTATCAGTCAGGAGGCAACAAGGAGAACTCCTCTGGTTCTCCTACAAGATAAGTGAGAGAGCCATGATGTTATCCCAATTTTAAGTTCCCACTCCTGCCTGCTGCAAAATCACACAGTGCCACAGATTAATTCTGTTAAAACGTGTTTATTAGCAGTATACTGCCAGGGAGAATTCTCCTGACTCTCATGTAGAGTCTTTATCGGAGGTCTCCCCAATACAGAGGGGCTGACATCAATTTATACAGTTCTTGTCACACACACTTAATGAATGCGGCTTCAAGAGCTTCGATCAGGCTCCTGAGATTCAAAGACAGACATCGCACTCATTGTTCAGTATAATTGATTTACAATCAAGAGATTCAAAGACAGGTATCACACTCATTGTTTAGGACAAACCTCACACTTACAGTTTAATACAACCATCACCCTTATTGTTTAGTATAATTGGCTTGCAATGAAGTTCCGGACACCGTAATTACCACCTAGTCCTGAGTCAGGGGTTTGCTTGCGTGGTATTTTTTTCATTAGTTATATGTACAGTCACAATTTCTTAACCCTTTGCTTCCTCAATGGGGGCTGGGGTTAAGATCGAAAATAGCACCTGTGACAGTGTAGAACTTATCCAAGTGACAAAACTGAGTGATCCTGCTCCATCCGGGGGCTCACACTGTTTCTCTTTCCAGAAGTGCCAAGTACTTCCAGCATTTTCTATCTTTATTGACATTTGGAGTATTGTGCACAGTTCTGGTCACCACACTACAGGATGTGTCGCAATAGAGAGAGTGCAGAGGAGACTCACCTGGAACAGAGGGCTGCAGTTATAAGGAGAGATTGGAGAGGCTCACTGGATCATTGGAGGCAGAATATTACAGCACAGTACAGGCCCTTCGGCCCACAATGTTGTGCCGACATTTTATCCTACTCTAAGATCTATCTAATGCTTCCCTCCCATTTCTCTATCATTCATGTGTGTATCTAAGAGTCTCTTAAATGTCCCTAATGAACGTATAATAAAATTATGTGGGGCATAGACAGAGTAGATAGTCAGAATCTCTTTCTCAGGGCAAGGGAGTCTAGAACTGGAGTACACAGGTTTAAGGGGAGAAATTTAAAGGATACAGCAGGCACAGTCGTGTAGCAGGTAGTGTAACGCAATAACAGCGCCAACGACCCGTGTTCGATTCGGGCCGCTGTCTGTAAGGAGTTTGTAGGTTCTCCCCGTGCCTGCGTGGGTTTCCTCCGGGTGCTCCGGTTTCCTCCCACATTCCAAAGACCTACGGGTCAGGAAGCTGTGGGTGTGCTTTGTCGGCGCTGGAAGCGTGGTGACACTTGCGGGCTGCCCCCAGAACACTCTACGCAAAAAGCTGTATTTCACTGTGTGTTTTGATGTACAGATATCTTACCGACACCTTTCTCAAGAGTGGTGACCATCTGGAACGAGCTGTCAGAGGAGGTAGATACAGTTGTAACATTTAAAAGGCACTCGGACAGGTAACTGAACAGAAAAGGCGTGGAGGGAAAACCTGTCTAATGCGGGCAAATGGCATTGGCATGGATAAGCTTCAGGGTTGGCACGGACGAGATGGGCCGAAAGGACCCGTTCCTGTGCTGCACGTTTCTATCAACTCCCTCGGCACTGCACTTAAAAGAGTTTCCAGGGTGGGGTTCGAGGGGTTTTATTCACCCGGTTAATGTGTGGCCGGACATGTGCCGCATGTGTCACAGAGCCGTTTGCCCAGACTGCCATCGGCAAACAAATCGGAGTCAGTGACACAGAAAGCGAACTGCACCGAATCCAACCGGCATGAAGCAGGGAGTCTTAAGACCTCAGGTTGTCCCGGGTTGTGTGCCTGGGCTCAGGGAAGGTGCTGGAGGAGAAAGTGGGCTTTAAATACTTGTCTCCCCACTGCAGAAAACGGGACATCTCCTCCCGCAAACCCTCAGCACTCCAGTGCCACAGATCAATCCCCGCCCCTTTTGCTTAAATACTGGGAACTCCAGCTTTGGCAGCGCGGGTTACACCATGGCTCTGCTCACTCTGGCTGGGACACTCGGCTTCCTTTTACTGAGCACCCCTCCTCCGGTAAGTCGCCCATTTCCCAGTCCTTCACGCAGTCGATTGCAACAAGCATTCACGGAGGTTCTGACCTGTCACCATTCAACAGGTGGGCGGCGATTTCCAGAGTGGGGCTCGAGTGGCGAAGAGGTGTTACTGCGAGCTGGAGATGTCGGACGGAGCCTTCCCCTGGCCGCGGTTTGAGCAGCTGTATTCGCTCAGCGGGAACTGCAGCCAGAAGCTGAACGTCGAGCAGGTGAGCACGTCACTAACCCCCGGCGCCTGGAACCGTGGCCGCCCGTCCGCACTCCAGTGCACCCAGTGCCGGTGTGGGGTCAAAAATCGCCAACATTAACAGGGAGAACAATTATTGTCCCAGTAGGGTAACGATTCCTCGACTGTAGTTCCCCGCGGCAAGAGTGGGTGTAAAACACTCCATATAACACTGGGGTACAGTGCTGGTGAGCACAGAATTGTCACTGTATAACACTGGGGTACAGTGCTGGTGAGCACAGAATTGTCACTGTATAACACTGGGGTACAGTGCTGGTAGGCAGAGAATTGTCACTGTATAACATTGGGGTACAGTGCTGGTGAGCACAGAATTGTCACTGTATAACACTGGGGTACAGTGCTGGTGGGCACAGAATTGTCACTGTATAACATTGGGGTACAGTCCTGGTGGGCACAGAATTGTCACTGTATAACACTGGGGTACAGTCCAGGTGAGCACATAATTGTTACTGTAACACTGGGGTACAGTACTGGTAGGGACAGGTCTGTCACTGTAACATTGTGGTACAATACTGGTGAGGACAGATCTGTCACTGCATAACACTGGGGTACAGTATTGGTGGATATAGATCTGTGATGATAATAATGCGGTATAGTATTGGCTAGAAAAGGCCAGACAATTTATAACTGTGTTTCAGTACTCATGGTGCAGTTCTGTTGCTGTTGAACACTGGGGTACAGCATTGGTGTGCACAGTCCAGTCACTGTATAGCACTGGTGCATGGTGATATTTTACAGAGCTTGTACAGGTGTGATGGGCTGTAAGATTCCCTACCAGGTTTTACATTTGTTGTGGGCAGACACTTGTACATGAACCTGAGGATACTCAGACAATACTAGTTCAGCCAAGGACAGTGGGTTTTAATGTGGAGAGGGAGGAAATGTGACCATCATCCTGCCCAAGGGAAGTGGGAAGTGCTTCCCTCTGAGAGAAAGAAGCAAACTGACAGGTTTCTTCAAAACAGATCACATGAATGCCTTAGTCACATTTAGAGTTCTCCTCTGCCCCAAGGGATTCACAAGGTGTTGGTGGCTGTTTTTTTGATGGGGTTATTCAAATAAAAATCCTTTCTTCTCATCAATCAGAGAAAGCTTCAAGTGCTTTTAACATGAGCATGGTAGATGTTGAAGATAATATATTGCAGTTGGTGGAAATTTGAAATAAAACAGTAAATTTTGGAAATACTCAGCAGGTCAGGCAGTAGCTATGGAGGGAGGACATTTAACATTTGCAAGTCAGTGTCCTTTCATCAATTAATAAATTTGGAAACAATCTTCTGGCTTTTCAGGATTATATGAGTGGAGAGACAGGGGCCAGTGAGCAGGCAGTGTGTGAAGCAGGGAGGGGCAAATGAGGGCAGTGAGGGGAGCAGTGAGGGGGCAGCTAGAGGGCAGCACATGGAGGAGTGAGGGGGCAGTGAGTGCAGGGAGGTGTCAGTGAGGGGGCAGTGAGTGCAGGGAGGTGTCAGTGAGGGGGCAGTGAGTGCAGGGAGGTGTCAGGGAGGGAGCAGTGAGAAGCCAGTGAGTGAAGTAATGGGAATTATGGCTTTATAAATATATGTAAAAATATCAGCATCTGGTTACATACAGTTAAAATAAAACATGTTTCTTGTGAGTGACATTTGCATCTGGAGCCACACACACAAAATGCTGGAGGAACTCAGCAGGTCAGGCAGCATCTACGGAGGGAAATAAACAGTCGTCGTTTTGAGCCAAGAACCTTCATCAGGACTGGAAAGGAAGAGGGCAGAAGCCAGAATAAGGTCAGGGGAGGGGGAGGAACACAGGCTGGCAGGGGATAGGTGAGTCCAGGTGAGAGGGGGAAGGTAGGTGGGGTGGAGGGATAAAAGCGAGTGATGTAAGAAGCTGAGGGGTGATAGCTAGAAGAGGCAAAGGGCTAAAGAAGGAATCCAGTAGGAGGACAGTAGACCAAGGAATAAACGGAAGGAGATAGGGAATGGATGGGCAGGTCATGAGGGCAGGGGAGGGGAAAGAGAAGGAGTGAGGGGGACCAGGAATGAGGGAAAATGATGGGAAGGGAGGAAAAAAGGGGGGCGGAAGGTGGGAGGGGTTACAGGAAGTTAAGAAAAATCGATGTTGAGAAATCAGGCTGGAGACTACCAAGGTGGAATATGAGGTGTTGCAACCTGCGTCTGGCCTCAGTGTGGCAGTAGAGGAGGCCATGGATAGACACACCGGTTTGGGAGTGGGATGTGGAATTGAAGTGGCTGGCCACTGGGACATCCTTGCTTTTGTTGTGGACAGAGGAAACGTGCTTGACGAAGCGGTCACCCAATCTGCGTCGGGTCTCACCGATGTAGACCCGGATGCAATAAATGACACCCTCAGATTCACAGGTGAAGCGGTGCCTCAGCTGGAAGGACTGTCTAGGGCCCCGAATAGTGGTGAGAGAGGAGGTGTAGGGACAGGTGTAGCACTTAGTACAATTTTTAGGGTCCTGAATGGTGGTGAGGGAGGAGATATATTTGGACGTGGGATGGATTGTTAATGTTGCTGTTGCACACCACCGGATTTGCCCCGTTTTGTGCATTAAGCAGCTGGTACATTGTCTCAAATTTGTAACAGAAAAATATATTTTCTATTCAACTGATAGTTCAAGGAACCCATTGATATTATTGCTGACGTGAAGCAAAGACTGCAGGAGCTTGTGCAGCGGATTAATGCACTTGAAGAAGAATATGATGGTGATCTGTACAGTATTGTCTCATTTCGGATAATAGAGATCGAATCCGCTGAGCTGACTGACTTACTTAACCAACTTCAAGAAATGAAATCCAAGAACCAAGGGATTATGGATGATCTTGTTGTGAAGGTAAGCCACATACAGTGCTGGTGCACAAGATAAGGGAGTCAGAGTAAATGGGCCGTTTTCAGGCTGGAAGGATGTAACTAGTGGGGTGTCCCAAGGATCAGTTCTAGGCCCTCAATTATTTATGGTTTATATTAATGCCTGAAGAAGAATAGTCACCTTTAAGGCAGTCCAAAGGAGATTCTCGGGGCTAACTCCTGGGATGAGTGATTGTCCTATGATGAGCTGCTAAAGAATTTTGATCTATATTCTTTGGAGTTCAGAAGAATCTTATTGAAACTTATAAGGTTCTCAGGGGACATGACAGTGTAGAAATTTTCACTAATAGGAGACACTTGAGCAAGGGGACATAGTTACAGGACAAGGAAGTTGGACATTTAAAACTGAGGTGCTTAGGAACTTCTTGTGGGGGTGATGAATTGCTGGATTTCTCTACCCCCATGGGTTGTAGGTACAAGATCATTGGGGGCATTTAAAGAAGAAGTGGAAAAAAGTTTTGAAAAACCAAGGAATTGAGAGCTAAGGGGATTGGCACAAAAGAGAAAATGAGGCCAGTGCACATCAGCCATGCTCATGTTGACTGGTGGGGCAGACTTGAGGGACCCAGTAGTCTACCCCTGCTCCTGGTTCCTTGTGTTCTTGTGTAACTGATGTTAGTGGGTTGGTTGGAATTGCTGCTTGTGAAAGTATTGGTTAAAAAATATAGAGTCTGAGTTTGTGCAGAACCACTCTTGTCTGATCTATTGGAATGTTCTTGTAGCTTATTTTATTAAGCCTGTTATTAAATGTATTGAAAATTCAAAATTGCAGATGCTGGGAAATCTGAAATAAAATCAGAAAATGCTGGAAATGCTCAGTAGGTCAGGCAGCAACTGTGGAGAGAGAAACAGAGTTAATGTTTCAGTTTGATGACCCTTCATCATAATTTTGGACTTACATATATTGCGGGATATACAATCCAGGCATGTCCCTCTTTTGATTAAATGAAAAACATATTAAGATCTTTTGGAAAACCATATCTATCAGTATCATTATCTCCGCTTTAAATATGATTATGATAATGAGTTTTCTTTATTTTTCTGTTCCCTGCTGGAATTTAGTCCCTTGGGCGTCCTCACCACCAGAACATTGCCCATATAGTTATCATAATGTCTTAGAAGATTATCACCGCAGGCTGGAGAACCAATCTTGCCCTCTGCACTTAAAACTGTATGCATATTTCTGGTAAGGAGTCACTGACAGTAATTAGGAGCTGGAATCCTGGTAATTTCATCTTCTGATTGTTGCACCGCCAAAGAAAATTGAAGTTGGCCCAAATTAGAAATCAAATCCAGGACCTTTCTGGACTATGTGAATTACGGGAGACACTCAATGAGGTATCAGGAATATCTGATAGCGCCATTTATCCAACACATTTTTATATTTTTGTCTGTTGGCTACCACCTTTCATAGAGCTTGGGTTGGAAAAAGGTGCTACAAAAAGAAACAAGTTCTTTCTTGTATTCTTTCTTTGTCCAACAGGTGCAAAATATTACCAACGAAGTGGATGAATTAGAGAGATACGACCGACTTAAAGTAGTACAAGAGCACAGAAAAAGCATGATCCTGAAAAGGAGTCTGTCTTCTTGCCAGAGTGCACTGTTAGTAACACCGACACCCCCTGTCACTGCACATCCAGGTGGGTACCATGTGTCAGCTGTACTTCAGTTGGTAACACACTTGACTAGGTTGATTTAGAAGATTGTGTTCAAACTGCAGACCAGAGGCTTGAGTACAAAATCTCAGCTGATGCTCTGGTAGGAATGAGGGAGTGCTGCACTGCTCCACGATCAGTATTTCAGTTCAGAGGCCACTCTCTTCCATTGGGATGTAAAGGATCTCGTCCAGCACTGGTATCCTGGATACCATTTATCTCTCAATAAATATCAGTAAAAAAATGGATGATATTATTATCACTGTACTATTTGAGTTTGCTGTGTACAAGTTGGCTGGTGCATTTCTTACAACCATGACCTGCCTTCAAAAAGTACCTTATTGGCAGTAAAATGTCTTGAGACCAAGAAAGGGGCAAGACCAAACTTCTCTTTGTTTCCTACTCTAACATGTGCCCTAGTCACTTGTCACCACACAGACAAGGAGGAAAACATACCTGCTGTTTCCTTTCCCAGTCAAGGAAAACCTGGTTGCAATGAAATTGCAAACTGGTTGCCAAATGCCAACAATCAATTTGGTTGCTTTAATTTTTTTTAGATGACAGAGTCTGGAAACTTCAAAGGTAAATAGACTGTCAGAAGCAAAAAAAATGTGTATCTGTTTCAAAATGGACCCCAGCTAACCTTTACATGATATTCAGGAGTGAGTTACTAGATAGCATGGTGCCCAGCATTAGTGGAGCCAGGCTCGGTTCTTGAAAATGCTGTCCTTGGTAACGTAAAGACAAGGAGATGCTTGGGTCATCATGTCAGTTTTTTTTATAGAAACTATGCCAAACTTCCCCTGACCTAGCATGTCAAGTATCAGTTGTTACATGACAAGTTGTTACATGGTAGGAATTCCAAATCAATTCCAAGGGAGATTTTTCTCCAGTGGTTTAATCACCCTTTTGTTTCTTCTATTGTTGTTCTTTTCCATTCACACAATTCTCCTCTGAGAATACTGTGAATGGAATTTCAATCAAACAAGGAAATTGCCAGGTGGAGGCGATGGCTATACAGGTACAACAGTCTGGTAGATCTTTTATTGCATTAACAATGTTGAGGTCATGAGTTGCTGAATAATAGAAGTACAACAAATCAGGATGTTAGGATACAGAATGTTAGGATAGAGGATGAGGTATATAGGAACATGTCTAAGATAGTATGTAGTGAAGATGGTAAGAAGGATAGACAGGTGAAAAGTCAGGATAATCTGCTGAACAATAGAAGTACAACAAAATCAATAGCAGATACAGGACTAAACGTACTATATTTAAATGCACGTAGCATTAGGAATAAAGTAGATGACCTAGTGGCACAACTACAGGTTAATAAATACGACATTGTGGCAATCACCGAGTCATGGCTTTATGATGGATGTGATTGGGAACTGAATGTCCAGGGGTACACAGTGTATAGGAAGGATAGGCGGGTAGGCAGAGGGGGAGGTGTGGCCATGATGGTTAGTAGTGATATAAAATCAATAGAAAGGAAGGACATTGGGTCAGAGGAGGTGGAATCCTTATGGGTGGAGCTAAGAAATAGCAAGGGTAAAAGGACAATAGTAGCAGTCATATATAGGCCCCTATTAGCAGTCAGGAAGTGGACGATAAGTTGCAGTTTGAGATAGAAAAAGCATGCCAGAGTGACAATGTGAAGATAATTATGGGGGATTTTAACATGAAGGTGGACTGGGAAATCCAGCAAGGCGGTAGAACTCAGGAGAGTGAGTTTGTGGAATGTCTAAGGGACGTTTTTCTGGAGCAATTTGTTGATGAGCCCACCAGGGGATAGGCTGTTTTGGATTGGGTGCTGTGTAATGAACCAGAGGTGATTAGGGAACTAAAGGTAAAGGAACCACTGGCATCACAATATGACTGAGTTCAGTTTCAAGTTTGAGAAGGAGAAGCTGATAACTGGTGTATCGATATTTCAGTGGAACAAAGGAAATTACAATGGTATGAGAGAAGAGTTGGCCCAAATTGATTGGAAGAGTAAGCTAGCTGGAGGGACGGCGGAGAAGAAATGGAAGGAATTTCTACAGGAAATAAGGAAAATGCAGGATAGATATATTCCAAGCAAAAAGGTGGTTTTGAATGGAAAAAAGGCACAAATGTGGATAACGAGAGAGGTGAAGGCTAAAATAAAAGCAAAAGGGGTGGCATACAAAGTAGCAAAAATTAGTGGGAAAACAGAAGACTGGGAAGCTTTTAAAAACCTGCAGAGAGAAACTAAGAAAGTCATTAGGAAAGAAAAGATGAATTATGAAAGGAAGTTGGCGGATAACATTCGAAAGGATACTAAGAGTTTTTTTAAATACAGAAGGAGTAAAAGAGAGACACAGGTTGATATGGGACCAATTGATAACGGTGCAGGAGCTATTATAATGGACGACAGAGAGATGGCAGAGGAATTGAATGAATATTTTGCATCGGTCTTCACCGTGGAGAACATCAGCAATGCGCTGGTTAGTCAGGAGTCTCACGAAATGGAACTGACTTCAGTTAAGATTACTAGGGAGAAGGTGCTAGGAAAACTAAATGGGCTAAAGACTGATAAGTCTCCTGGACCAGATGAGGTGCATCCCCAGGTTCAGAAGGAGGTGGCTTTAGAGATAGCGGAGGCATTGGTGATAATTTTCCAGGAATCGATAGATTCCAGCATGGTTCTGGAGGACTGGAGGGTCGCAAATGTAGTTCCGCTGTATAAGAAAGGAGGAAGGCAGCATAAAGGAAATTACAGACCTATTAGTCTGACGTCAGTGGTGGTAAAGTTATTGGAATTTATCCTCAAGGATGGGGTTACGGAATACCTAGAGGTGCAGAGCAGGATAGGTCCTAGCCAACATGGTTTTGTGAAGGGAAGACCCTGCCTGACCAACCTATTGGAATTTTTTGAAGAAATCACAGGTAGGGTGGATAAGGGAGAGGCAGTAGATGTTGTGTATTTAGACTTTCAAAAGGCCTTCGATAAGGTGCCTCACAAGAGACTGATTAATAAGATGAGAGGTCATGGAATTACAGGTAGGATAACAGAATGGGTGGAGCATTGGCTGGTTGATAGGAAGCAAAGAGTGGAAATAAAAGGATCTAGTTCTGGTTGGCTACCGGTTACTAGTGGTGTGCCGCAGGGGTCGGTGTTGGGGCCGCTCCTTTTTACCTTGTACATTAACGATTTGGATGATGGAATAAATGGTTTCATGGCTAAGTTTGCAGATGACACCAAGATAGGTGGAGGAGTAGGGAGTATTGAGGAGATAGGAAGGTTGCAGAGAGACCTAGACAGTTTAGGAGAATGGGCAAGGAAATGGCAGATGAGATTCAATGTTGACAAACGTGCAGTTGTACACTTTGGAAGCAGAAATAAGCGGGCAGATTATTATCTAGAAGGAGAGAAAATTCAAAGTACGGAAGTACAAAGGGACTTGGGGGTACTCGTGCAGGATACCTTAAAGGTTAACCACCAGGTCAGATTGGTGTAAAGAAAGCGAATGCTATGTTGGTATTCATTTCGAGAGGTATAGTGTATAAAAGTAAGAAAGTGTTGATGAGGCTCCACGGGGCACTAGTGAGGCCTCATTTGGAATATTGTGCGCAGTTTTGGGCCCCACATCTTAGGAAGGATGTGCTGACGTTGGAGAGGGTTCAGAGGAGATTTACGAGGATGATTCCAGGAATGAAAGGGCTTACGTATGATGAGCGTTTGTCGGCTCTTGGACTGTACTCACTGGAGTACAGAAGAATGAGAGGGGACCTCATAGCGACATTTAAAATGTTGATAGGAAAGGACAGAGTAGATGCGGCTAGGCTGTTTCCCTTGGTGGGTGAGTCCAGGACCAGAGAGCACAATCTTAGAATTAGGGGGTACAGTTTCAAAACAGAGATGAGGAGAAATTTCTTTAGCCAGAGGGTGGTGAATTTGTGGAACTCCTTGCCACGTACAGCAGTGGAGGCGAGATCAGTGGGGGCGTTCAAGGAGGAGATAGATAGATATCTAAATAGTCAGGATATCAAGGGATATGGGGATAAGGCCGGAAATTGGGATTAGAATAGGTTCCCCCCCCCATTCCCCATTTCTTTTTTTCCCTTTTCCTTGGAGCAGACTCGATGGGCCAAATGGCCTGCTTCTGCTCCCTTGTCTTGTGATCTTGTGATGAGTTCAATCTCATCATGGGAAGTTGTGAAATTAACTTCAATAATGTTGTAGGTTGGCACCAGAAAAAATTGGGAAGTGATCATGCTAATTTCCATTCTGACTTGCATACCCCATGCTATTGTGGTTCATCTGTTTTGTCAGTGTTCAAATCGCAAGAAGAAAAACAAAAAGAATCTTCACAGTAAAGTCGTCTCAGTAATTCAGGATGAAAACAATAATAAGGAAGGCACTTTAAATAATAAGTAGGCCCTGCCACACAACTGTCAAGTATCATTAAGCTCTTATCCAAGGAATTGTTCTCGTTCATGCTGTTAATAAGAGACAAATCAGCAAAGTAGTTCCTAATTATAATCAATGATTCATCTGGACATGGCCAGTGAATGTGGACGCTGGCCACAGGGAAGATTGAACTTTGCTGAAGCGTCTTTAATGGTTATTCTATTCACTACTTGGGGTTACACTAAAAGATTGCTCATTTGAGTGAGATACAATGGAACTGTACTTCAGTAACAGTTGGCATCAGAGAAGAAAAGGCATTATGTAGGATTTGGAAGGGAAAGGTCTTATATAGTTTCTGGCTGGTTTTGAACAATCAGCAAATACTTGGAAAACATTTTCAGCTTGAGAGAAAGTAGAGCCTCATTCCCATATGCACAGAGTGAGCACTCCTTGTATCAGTGAAAATATCATAGGAAAATAAAACTGAACAGGAGTAGAACCGAAAAGCAGAGGTTATATAAAATTTTTCATAAGTTTGCTTAAGTCACACTCAAAGGTTTGTGCATAGACCTACTCTCTGCTATAAAAGAATACAGAAATACTGAAGGGGTACAAAAAATCAAGTGGCTATAACAATCAGGAATGACTGAAGGCTGGGGCTATATTCCCCGCAAGAGAGAAGACTGAGTGAATTGGCAGAGGGTTTGATTCCACAAAAGATGAAAGGACTTGATTAGAAAACGTCAATGAGACTTTGAGTCTCTCTTGTTTTAAATAAGTTGTGTAGCCACTGTAAAGTAACAGGGTTTCTTGTTTTTTTTTGTCACAGGTTCTTGTTCATTTGGAAAATTAGTGGGAGTTTCTCACCCAAAGAGTTCAATGCTCAATCATTATGGGTCATCCTACCGATATGGTTCTTGGGGAATGGACCCATGGCCGGCTCTTGGAAAAGAGGATCAATACTGGCTGACGATTCTGTCTAGTAGTAATAGATATGGGAATAAGATCCGTGTTTTCAGTTCTTATAGAAAATTTCTCACCCACAGTGGTGCTGTTGATGTGACTTTTAAAACCCATAATGCTCAAGGCTCTGGTGGGACAATGTATAAAGATGCTTACTATTACAACTGCTACAATTTGGATCAGCTCTGCAGGTTTGATATGACCACACAGGAGATTTTGTCTGTCAAACTGCCTTATGCTGGTTTTAATGACAAGTTTCCATACTGCACAGCTTCTTCCTGTTATGGGTACTCGGACATGGATCTGGCAACAGATGAAAATGGGCTCTGGGTACTTTATGCAACTGAGCTAAATTATGGAAACCTGGTCATCAGTCAGCTCAATGCAACTGACATGTCATTACTCAAAAGCTGGAACACCACTCTGTACAAACGATCAGCAACCAATGCCTTTTTGGTGTGTGGCATTGTGTATGCCACCAGATATGTGAGCTCTGAGGTTGAAGAGATATTTTATATGTTTGACACGACCACTGGAGTTGAGCAGAATAATTTAGCTATCCAGTTCCGAAAAGTCTCACCTGGCATCCAGTACATTAACTACAACCCGCGAGATAAATTGCTGTATGTGTATAGCGATGCCTATGTTGTTAGTTACAGTTTATTCTTTTCATAAACTGTACTGAGATTTATGAGACTAATGCAATGAGAGGAAACATGTCCTAATCTAGCTAGCAGCAGGAAATAATATGAATTAAAATGTTTTGGACTGCTTTCTAAGAGTGTACCTGGCAATTCTTTGGAGCAGCTTTGTGGAAAAACAAGCAAATGAATTACTTCAAAATTTGTTTTAAAACTTTATGTACTACTTTGCATCAGTTTTCAGATTGGTATTTGTATCAAAAATGCCTAACAATGATAAAATCTCAGCTTGTATATTTTGAGAAATAATATTAGATTTTGCAAATGATCTATTACTACCTGTTGCTTTGAATGTGATACAAAATGCAGGGTACAAGTAGGAAAGCAAACTGAGATCGAAAACACAAGGTTTATGGCATTTGGCATAACTGGTTATATCTTGGACACTGTATTTTGTCATTTGAAAGCTTCACTGAAGCCTTCCTTTCAACCAACTACATTAAAGGTTTGCTGCTTAATCATCATTATTCTGTCTTATGGAGAATTTATAAGTTGTTAAACCATGTTTCTAAAAAGCATTTAAATATTAAAATCTATAACAATTTGGAAAATTATTACTGTGGCAAGCAATTTTTTTTAGCTTTGTGCCTGTGCTCTAATTATCTGCCTATTACTTTTCCAACAATCCAGAGGCAATGTTGGCATCTATATCACTCTTAAGTTTTCCCGTGGCTGTTGAATGATTACTTGATTTCTTCCCCCCCCCCCCACTTGCTTTCATTGATACTTACACTGTTATCATCCAAACCAGTTCATTTCATTCTCCATCGCTGAAAGAATATGAAATGTATTATATGTTGAAGAGTAGCTTGCGACAGATCCCAATAGCCAGCACTACTTGACTGACTGCATCGACAATCATAAATGTTTACTTGTCTTTTGGCTCACTTTCCCTCAATGAAGCTCACTTTGGGAAATGTGGGAAGCTGTTAAGCTTTGTGAACAAACCATAGGGAGTCAGCCAAAACAACTTTCAGAATGGTGCGCAAAGGAGTTAGAAAAAAAGACATCAATTAAAACAGTATAAAAGCACACAAAAGAGTTTAAACCATGATTATTTCCTATTAGCATTATTCAAATTAAAACTGGATCATTCCAGAGACAAAAGCCACTAAAATTTGCACATTTCATTGGTAACCCAAATATTTCCAAGCTGTTTCTGCATGGATGATCGTAAATCTCTGAACCAAGCTATAATCTTTCTGCTTAGAGATTTACGTAGCATCCTAAATTTTTTTGCTTCCTACTTGCAGTGCAAGTAGAGGTAGTAGTTACTAGAGGTAGAGGGTGCAGGAGCAAAGGTGTGGAAACAAGGAGGAGGTGCAGCTAGGATGGAAGGATCAAGGTTCCCAGTCTTGCTTTCACACTGCCCTGTCAAATCTCCCAAATAATAATGGTGACTTTGATGCCCGAGGAGGGAGCAGCTATTGGTACCCTCTTCTTTTACCAGGAGTCCAATTGAGCAGAGGCCACGACTGAGTAAGGAGGGAGCAGCTATTGGTACCCTCTTCTTTTACCAGGAGTCCAATTGAGCAGAGGCCACGACTGAGTAAAACAAAATCTTTTTATTGGAATATATCAATAGATTAGGAGGCTTCATTCTGTATGTCACAGTGAAATAAGACCAAGTCAATTCAAACCAGATAATTATACATTCTGCGTTTCTCTTCCAGTAAACTCTTCGGGAAAAGCAAATTCTTCAGATTACTAGCAATACATAACATTTTACTATGGCCCATATTATGGAGAGGAAGAAAGACCGAGCCCAGTTAAGCCAAGTAAAACTTAAAAGGGAATACTGACCTACTGCAATAGATTGTACTGATACACTGCTGATAGTAATCAGTCCAGCCCATAATGATAGCGGATACATCCCCACAGTATTGTATCTTTAATAGTACCATTAGGTAATGCAGGAGTTGAACTATCATTTGGAATTCAGCGGCAAATCCGCGTCTCACTGCCCCTCATCCAATGATTTAGATCAGGATTTATTTCCAAAATTTCAATTTAAATGGTTTTCCCTCTGAAATTACATCAAAAGAGTGGTGTACCAGGGCATAAGAGGTTTCTCTGAAAACCTCTTCCCTTATCATGATCAGGTATTCATCTGTTTCTTTAAAACTGGATGATTATCTGTTGAAATAGTAGGAGGACATTCAAATAAGCAACAGAATGTTCAAATGGTCATAAATGGTAATAACTCACTTTGCATTTTCAGGCCTCTAATCCTTCAAACTTGAACATTTATTTCCTGTGCAGCAGTTACACAGTTATACACTTGTCTCGTTTATCTAGGCTGTACCTTCCACCGTTCACTAACATTTACAATAAAGGCTGACAGAAGTGACAACTGACCGAAGTATCACATCTCTAAGCTCTTTCATGTTGCTGCTTCCATATTCAAATAGAGAGCTTTCAGAAGAACATCCTTTATTGGTGGCAATAACTCTCAACAAAATGGCAGTGTCTGTTACGCCACATGATACACTGAGATCCTAAGGGTGTACTTATATGTTACAGGAAGGAAGTACTGATGGGGTAATCAGCCATGGCAGGTAATGCTTAAAACTCCAAAATAGGTTAATGAATATTCGTGAACATCCTATTTTTGATGATTTGTGAGATTGATTCTTTCCACCAAATTGCACCATTCCACATATTGCACTGAATTTTCATTGCTATGGACAGTAGTTCCAGAATCAGTTTTATTATCACTGACTTACATGACGTAAAATTTGTTGCGAATCATCAGGATTCAGCCCTTTAAGTGAATGCAATTCCTGTTCTTGCATGCCTGGGCTGTGAGTCTTTGACTCACTGAGTGCCAGATGGTGCCACATCTGTCAGTTGAGCCAAATGGAGATCAACAGTAGAGCCAGGTTTTGACATGATTCCCCAGCATTGTGAAGGGGAAATCACTACACGGATATTGCACCAGGACAGACTGGGCATGGGATCAGAGACTTCATTGATTTCATGTGGATCTGGAAGGATAAGTGAAGATGTTCATTACTATTTTCCTTTAAAAGCAAGAATTTTTAATTTAATTAACTTTATTTAAAATAATGATTTTATAAAAGTATTCATTATAATTTTAATAGGTGTTAAATGTTTCTGAATGTCAGAGGTGTTCAAAGACTGTTAACTAACTTACAGCCATGACAGGCTACAAAGCTCTGTACCTTGGCTTCACTTTCTATCAAAGCAAGTAAGGACTGTAGGAGTGGGGCTTCTGCACTACAATTTCTGAGGTCAGGTTATTATCTGGACTTCATCGCCCATTTCAAGTTGCAGTGGGCCAGCAGATTGGATCTCCACATCTGTCCCAGGTAAGTGGTGGTTTGCTGGGACCATGGGCAATGATTCCAGGCAGTGGTTGGCCTTCCAAGGTCCAGTACAATATATTCTACAAGCTTTTTCATGTATTTTTGTATTTTGCTCCAGTCATCCACAGTATTAATTATACTCTCCACTGTCACAATTTGATATCGGCAGTAATTGTAATTTGTTGTTTAGCACCAACTCTTCTAGGATAATAAATCTCATCTTTTATCAATCAAACTACCCTCAAGACATAATCACTGTTTATGGGTTCATATCCAGCTTGCCCTGGCCCAACCATCTACAGCATTTCATCCATGACTTTAACTTCTGCCATAAGGTCAGAAGGACAGGTCTTTGCTGATGATTGCACAGTGTTCACTCCATTTGCACCTCCGTGTCCAGATGAAGCAAGACCTGGATAAAGTTCATGATTAAGCTGGTAAGTACCATTTAACATTTGTGTTACGCAACTGTCAGGCAACAATTGTCTCCAACAAAAGAAAGTCAAACCAAGTACCTACCGCCCATCGCAGTTCTTATACAGTTCTGATCAAAATCATTATTAGTATCCTTCTTATCCTGCCTACTGCTTCTGAAATGGTTGCTCACAGCAAGCTCTTCCGATGCCTGTCCACTCTTAGCCAGTTGGATACAACAGCATTTGCTTGGTTCAATGCTCATCTATTCAGTAATAGGCAGAGAATCTCCCATCATAGCTTCTGTACCCAAACTCACACTGTTGCATCAGGCATTCTCCAAGAACTTTCCTTGGTCGCCTTCTATTTCACACTGTTGCTTCCCCTTGGCGTTATCATCCAAAACACACTATCAGTTTCCACATGTAGGCTAAAACCTTTGTTCCATTCAGGTTTGATTACTTCATTATATTAACTATCCTTCCTCTTTCTCTCAAAAAACTTGGTCATCCAAAAACATGCTCCCTAAATCCTAACCCAAATAAGACCCAATTACACATTAGCCTGTGCTTGCTAACCCGCGCTGGCTTTTGATTAGGCACTGCGATGATCTTAATATTCACTTTCATGTTTTCAAATGCCACCACGGCTTCACCCGACTTAACCTCTAATTTCCTCCAGCCCGTTATTTCTCTAATTCTAGATGTGTTCATCTGAATTTAACCACCGCAACTATCAAGAACCCAAGTTACAAAGTTCATACTGAAAACTTCTTGAGAACTGCTTAAACAGTGGCTGCAAAAGTAGGGCAAGGGAATAAGTATTCATCACTGAGTGACTCACCTCTTGACTTTCTAAAGTCATACTACCATCTACAAGCCACATTGAGAATGTGATTGAATACTCTCCACTTTCCTGACTGGCACTCTTGCAGCTCAGCACTTGATTGGCATCCCCTCCATTCACTCCCTTGTACAGTTTTGGTTTTACAAAATTAATATGTAGAAAGTTAGATTCTGGATTAATTGGTAGGAATATAGTTAGAAAGATTGAGGTATTCGTTGCATAAAATATTAACTTTGTAATGCATTAGTAACAGTCAAGATAGGATAAGCTGCATGGATCACTATGAAAACAATTTACCTAACACAGCGTATCAGGCATCAATAAATTATTGGGATGCATGATCACTAAAGGAAATACAAGCACAGGTCACTTCCATTACACTGTTTACTCAGTGCGAAGTAAAATATGCTCTTCCTATTGATTGAGAATTGTTTACTCCTATGAAATTACTTTAACAGCTTCAGATCCTGCAGCAAATCTGGTCACAGATTCCACGCCAATAGCTTCTGCTCAAAGCTTCCAAAAATCACGATGCACTTTAGTACCAAGGTCGCTGGGAAGAAGAACAGCTATAAAACAGAATTAACCATTATGACTTACCAAAATAGACATAAAGGCAATGCTAATTATGCTTAGATTAAGATGCAATTCAATGATAAATGTGGACAACAGCCACAGAGGACAGATGGTCACTGTACTGTATAGTTTGATAAGGGGGCTTCAAATAGCCTTAGCAGCCATCAGAAATTATTTGCAAGGCTTCTCACTCCCAATCAATATCTAACATCCTCCACATACACCCCCCACCCCTTGTGCATTTGTGGATATCAGGGCAGCTGCCACTTTAGTTTTGCATCCCACTCGGACCTATATG
Source organism: Pristis pectinata (assembly GCF_009764475.1). NCBI lineage: Eukaryota > Metazoa > Chordata > Chondrichthyes > Rhinopristiformes > Pristidae > Pristis > Pristis pectinata. The sequence goes on from NC_067417.1 coordinate 43,818,103, forward strand.
TCTGTGGCTTCTGTGCTAACGAAGTCTAACTTAAGCTTGAGGAGCAGCACCTCACCTTCTATCTGGGCAAAATGCAGCCTTCCAGACTCAATACTGAATTTAACCCCTTCAGGCAAGTCAATGTCTCTGTTCGCATCAGAACTGGGTAGTTCGCTGTGGATATTGGCTTAGTATTTTCTCACTCCATCAGAATGGCATTTCCTACAATTCTGTGTTTCACAGTTTTTACATTCCTTGGTTTGTGTTCTCTAATTTCCCCCATTAAAAACTACCACCCAGATAACTCCATCACAGCTTATCACCACGGCAAACCTCGCTTCATCCTATCAGAGATATTTTCTCTGTCCTATCCATCCCCACCTCCACAATTCCAAAACTTATCTTTTTCTCCCTTTTCTAGCTTCAACAAAGGATCTTCAACCTTAAACATTAACTGTTTTCCAACATGCGCATCATTTTGATTTTCAGCATTTGCAGTAGTCTGCTCTCTGCTGCACAATCTCGCCATCCTATGGGATGGCTTCTGCTATCCCAATAACATGAGCAGCTGTTGATCAAGAGCATGAAGGGCAAGTAAAGGAAAGGAGGTAAGTAAAGAAATGGAGGAGACAACCAATGCCCAGCTGGGCACTACACTCTCACAGGCTGCAGAAGTCCAGGCAGGATGGATAAAAGACAACTGGAAGGTGAAGGTAAGGCCATCTCTGCTCTATCAAACAAGTCCTGGTACCTGCTCTGTCCCATTTTGTACCATTGTTCCATGTTTCCAGGTCAGACCCACTTGTAGACCTGCCAGCACCTACTCTAACCAAAATGCACCTCCCTAATAAGAGGTCTAAACTAGCTTTTAGTACTTAATTCAGGTTTAACTGGAACAGCCACTCACTAGATTGGCTTCCCCTTGCCCCAGTACAGTTAACATGGACTGGTTGCAGGCAGAATGAAAGTTACATGCCATCTGTAATGAAATGAATGGATATAGGGCAATTGTGCTCCTAACTGGCCCATTTGCAGGCCAGTTTTCAAATCCAGACATACAAACTTAAAACATTAGTTCTTAGGATGCATCACTAGTAAAGCTCGGCATTAACTGCTTATTCCTAATTACCCATGGGGGGGGGGGGGGGGGGGAGGTGTAGCTGTCTTCTTAAATCATTATAGTTAATGTGGTGAATGTACTCTCACAATGCTGCAGATAGAGGGTTCTAGGACACTCATCCAATAATTGAGAAGAACTGGTGATATATCCGAAGCAAGGTGATATATAATGGCACCTGCCACCAACATCTTTCTCAGGTGGCAGAGTCATGGGTTTGGGAGATGCTTTCTAAGATAAGTGAATTACTGCATTTCACCTTTTAGATGGTATAGATACCACAATCATGATGTGCTGGTTGTGGAGTCAGTGGATGAATAACGGAGTGCATAAGCTACTGATGTACCTGCATCATACCTGCCAAATTCTTACAAAATATTAATGATTCATGCTATTCTTTTAATGTATGTGATTCCTCTTTCTTTTCAATCAAAAAAACCCAATAAACTTTCAACATTGTCTAAAGGGTTGGTGACATTGTTTTCTAAATTATGTTAATATAATCTGCTGCACCAAAGTAAGCACAAAGTGAAGATTGTAAACTAGAAACAACAGTGATACTGTGAAAAAAAACTCAACACAAGTACCTGAATGGACTGGACAAACTTCTAAATCGATTGCTGTTGAAGGTGACAGAAAAAAATATATAAATTAACAAGTTTATCTGGCAGCAATTTCAAGGAACAAGCTTTAATGAGACTTACAGAGTATTGACTGGGATGGGTTTCTGGTCATAATTGCTGACTGATGGCTCTGATTGAAGATACCACTGAAAAGAATGTGCAACAGACACCTTAAATATCACTAGGGGATTTGTATAGCAAGAGAACAAGAAGGGAGGAAAACATTGATTCTACCTTCCAGGACTGTGTAATGTTAGGTTTCAGATACCTAACTGCATACCCAGAGTAGTGTAGATCTAGAAAAAAAGAGAAAAAATGCTGGTCAATGAACAACTCAAAATATCAAGCTTACAACATGTCAGAACACTAATATACTAATGTATTAAGTAAATTTAACTTCTATAGTATATGTCATTTTATAACGTATACAATCTTTATTAAATAACACTGACTGTTATAATTCAGTGATGTTGCATCCATGAAATAAAGTACATGGAGGCTAGTTGTAATGTACCACTTAATTAATGCTAAGTGGTGTGTAGCACCCCAATGAATATTTCAATGGTGGTAGGCCCTCTGTTGCATACTTCAGCAGCACCCAAGGCTTGAGGTCCCAAATAACAGGTACTACAGAGTTGGTGTTCCACAGCACATGAAGGGACAATATAGTTGGGCCCACAAGATGGGGAATAGTAGACAGAGGGAAAAAAGACTGGCCCTTGGAGAGCCCAGTAGGGGCCTAGGATAGTCAAATGCTTTGGCCAGCAGAGGATCAGCACCAAGTGCAAGGGCTTTTGCTATCAGAAGATAAAGGTGTGAGGGGTGACAGGGTTTCAGCTATCGAAGCTCAATGGTTGGAAGAGGGGTTCAGCCATTAAATGGCTTGTAGGGAGGGATTTGGTCATCCGAGGCCAGCTTAAGACTGGAATCAGAGTGTGGCTATTCAACTAGCTAAGGTTTAGTGGTCTGGTTGGGGGTAATGCCTGAAGACTGGGGCCTCCATAGGGAAGTTTCAGGGATTGGCAGTTGAGTCATTGGAGAATCATAGCTAGTTGCAGCTGGAGGATGGGTAGTGAGATCACTGAGTTAGCATGGTGGTGGTTGGGAATGGTGGGGTGCTGGTGTGGTAAAATGTTGGTGCTGTGGGGTGGAGTGGGGGGGGGGGGGGGAGGAAGAGGCGGAATCAAAGGATAGAAGGCAAGTAATGTGACTTACCTTAGTGAGGTCCCAGTCCAGCACAGTGCAAGTGAAACTTAGTTGTTCTGGGAATGACTTGAAACAACATCTAATTTCCCCTCCAATGCATTGCTTGGGGAATGATGTGGCTTGATGTGGATCTGAGGCATGAATCATATCTGATATATAAATGCAACTCATGTCAGAAATTGGCAGTCACATTTCCACTGTGATGCAAAACACTCTGAAATGGCTGTAATCACTTTTCACTCCAGGAAAGTTATGTAGTGCTGAAATAAACCATCAAATTTCTAGGCAACAGACTTAATTATTCCCACAGGGGAAACATCCTTTCATTGCTTAACTTGTCAAGATCCCTCAGAATCTTATACGTTTCACCTCCTAGTCATCTAAAGCACCTCAATTTTTCCTCACAGGACAACCCCTTCATCCCATGAAGTGAACCAGAGAACCTTCTCTGAACTGCATATCCCTCCTTTGATAAGGAGACCAGAACTGCATGTAGTCTTTCAGGTGTAATCTCACCAATGCCTCACAGATTAGTAATTATAATAAAATATGCCTGCATTATTAATTAGGTGCTAACATTACCATTGAATCAGAAAATGACAGCAATGCAGAGTAGGGCAGTATGCAGGTGTAAATAAAAATCACAGCCTTCAATCTTCAGAGTTCTGGGTTTCAGCACACACTTTGGAAATGTCAAGGATTGCCTTTCCTGTTTACAAAAACTGCTGTGTATTGCAATATTTTGTGTTTCATTTACCATTTCCAGCAATTAATTTCTGTTTTATGTACAGAAAAAACATAGCAAATATTTGCAGAAGGCAGCCATATGGTTTCTCAAGTTTGCTCCACTATTTAATAAGACCATGGCCTAAGCTCCTGCCTATTCCCATACCCTTCGCTCCCCTTTTGACCAAAAATCTGAAAATACTCAATAATTCAGCCTCCACAGTTCTCCAGAGTAGAGAATTCCAAAGACCAGTGATCCTCTGAGAGAAGAAATTCCTCCAAACTTCCATCTTAAATGGGTTACCCCTATTCTGAAACTATCTACCCAGTTCTAGATTTCTTCACGAGGGAAACATTCCTTCAGCATCTACTGTATTAAGCCCCTTGAAAATATTATTTTTATATGATCAACCCTCATTCTTCTAAACTCCTATAAACATAGGCCCAAGTTGCTCAATCTTTCCTCATATGATGTTGACTTCATCCCACGGATTAACCCTGTGAACCTTCTCTGAATTGCCACTAAAGCTGCATCCAGGTCTCATCAGAACCTTGTCCAGTTAGAACATAGAACAATGCAGTATATGAACAGCTCCTTTGGCCCATGACGTTGTGCCGAACTAATTAAATTAATGATGCCTAATTAAACTAATCCCTTCTGCCTGCACATGGACCATATCCTTCCATTCTCTGCATATTCAAGAGCCTGTCTAAGAGGCTCTTAAATATCATATCTGCTTTCACCACCACCCCCAGCAGCACATTCCAGGCACCCACCACCCTGTGTAACACAAAACATGCCCAGCACATCTTCTTTGAACTTTCCCTCTCTCACCTTAAATGCATGCCCTCTTGTATTAGGCATTTCAACCCTGGGAAACGCCTCTCATAACTTTTATGCACTTCCCATCAGGTCTCCCCTCAGCTTCCAACACTCCATACGAAACAACACTAGTTTGTCCAACCTCTCCTTATGGCACATGCCCTCTAATCTAGGCAGCAACCTGGTAAACCTCTTCTTCACTCACTCTAAAGCCTCCACATCCTTCCTATAATGGGGTGACCAGAATTGAATGTAATACTCCAGGTGCAGCCGAAGCAGAGGTTTTTAAAGCTGCAACATGACTTCCTGACTGTTGAACTCGATGCCTTGACTAATAAAGGCAAGCATGCCATAAGCCTTTTTTACCACCCTATCAACTTGTGCTGCCACTTTCATGGCATTATGGACTTGGACCCCAAAATCCCTCTGTTCATAAACACTGTTAAGGGTCCTGCCATTAACTTTGTACTTTCCCTTTGCATTTGATCTCGCAAATTGCGACTCCTCACACTTGGCTGGATTAAACTCCATCTGCCATTTCTCCACCCATTTCTGCAATTGATCTAATAATCTCAATGTATCCTTTGGCAATCTTCTGTACTATCCACAACACCAACAATCTTTGTGTCATCTGTAAATTTACTAATCCACCCATCCATGTTTTAATCCAAGTCATTTATATATAATCACAAACAGCAGAGGTCCCAGTACAGATCCCTCCGGAACACCACCAGTCACGGACCTCCAGTCAGAATAAGACCCATCGACCATTACCCTCTGTCTTCTATGGGCAAGCCAATTCTGAATCCAAACAACCAAGTCACTGTGGATACTATGCATCTTAATCTTCTGGATGAGCCTACCACGAGGGACCTCGTTGAATGCCTTACTAAAATCCACGTAGACCACATCCACTGCTCTTCCTTCATTGATCACCCTCTCGAAAAATTCAATCAAGTTAGTAAGACGTGAGCTGCCCTACACAAAGCTATGCTGACTATCCCTAATTGGGCCATACTTTTCCAAATGCTCATAAATCCTATCCAAGAGTTGTAGCAAGACTTTCCTACCTTTATACTTCATTCCCTTTGCAATAAAAACCAACGTTCCATTTAGCTTCCCAATTACTAGCTGTAATTACATAGAACACAGAACAGTACAGCACAGGAACAGGCCTTTTGGTCCATGATGTCCGTGCTGAACAGGATGCCAAATTAAGCTAAATCTCTTCTGCCTGTACATGATCCATATCCCTCCGCTCCCTGCATATTCATGTGTCTATTTAACAGCCTCTTAAATGCCACTATCATATTCGTTTCCATCACTGTTCCTGGCAGCCTGTTCCAGGTACCTACCACTCTGTTTAAAAAACTTGCTCCTTTAAACTGCCAAAGACACAAACTCGTATGGGATATAGTTCTATAGATACAGAATCCCGCTTTAACCAGATGTCCATTTTCATTTGTATGAGCAGATATGTATAAGAACACTGCTGGCAAGCTTGAATAGTCTTCACCCAACTTTCATCTGCATGCAGTGAAACCCGTGGCAGGATTCACTGGAGTGAGGAGGGTTCTATGAGAGGGAAGTGGAAAACAGTGAGGTTTTGGGAAGAAATGAAAGAGCATGGGGTCAGACCAGTTAAAAGTGGAGCCAGCAAAGGACGATCATTGTACAATGATATAAAATCAGAGGGAAACATTTTGTGGAAGGTGTTTGCACAGCAGAACGAAGTACATGTCAATACAGGGCTGGGAGTGGGCGACTTGGCCCCTCGAGCCTGCTCCACAATTTAATAATACTGATCTGCTAACTGTCCAACTCTGCATTCTTCTCTACCCATGGTAACCTTTCACCTCCTTGCTTATAAAGATTCCTTGCGCCTCATTGTTAAAAATATCTGACTCTGCTTCCAGGAAGAGAGTTTCAAAGAATCAAAAGCCTCCAATTAAAAAATAAAATCACCTCATCTGTCTGAAATGGACAACTCTCTCTTTTAAAACTGTGACCTCTGGTTCTAGATTCTTCCACAAGGAGAACCATCCTCTTATGACCACTCAAGATCTTACGTTTCAATCAAGTTTCTTTTCACTGTTCTTAAATCAAGGTAAAATACATAGGAAAATGAGTCTCGAAGGGATTCAAAGACAAGGGTGAGAATTTTACATCTGAAACACATGGGCAGTAGGCAGGAGTCATGAGGGGTTTGATGATGGTGGAGGACAGTGGAGCTATTCTAGCTAAGCAAGAATATGGTGCATAATAGGGTATTAGAGTTAGTTAGCTAAAGCTTACAGAGTCCGTATGGTGGGAAGATACCCAGAAGACTGCTTGAACAAACTAACCTAGATGCGGCAAAGGTATGGAAAAAAAATTGGTCAAAGTAGGGGTGACCAGTATTTTGGAAGTAGACATATGCAAATGAGATTGGAAATTCAGTTCAAGGTCAATAACAATAACAAGATTGCAAACAAACTTTTGGTTTTCGTATTCACAGTATTCATCTTAAGAAAGGTATAGTTCACTAAGTATGACTAGATATTGGTCAAGCAATCTGACAGCAGTGGATTGTCAGGAAAGATGGTGAAAAGTTAGAGCCAAGGGTCTTCAATGTGGAAGCTGATCCACATCAGAGAATGACGATATGAAAGGCCGTAATAAGAAAGAGGCCATGGAGAGATGCTTGGTATGCTCGAGGGATAATCGTGCAGGGAAAGGAGATGTTATTGCTGCAATAACTTGCTCCTTCCATCTTATGAGCTTAGAGGACCAGGAGCTCACAGTTTGAGAGGGCCTAATAGTTTGACAAAGTAAATTTATGGAAAGGTCGAAAGGAAATTGTACCTTTTGAGGGTACTACAAATTTCAATTTATGAACTACGTTCTAGATAATCTGTCAGGATCAATGCCTTTGCTCTCTCCCACTTGTGGATCACAGCCCGCACAATCATGGATTTGTCGTTACTACTCAAACTCTAGTAATAAAATAGCTGATCCACGATTGAAACAATGAAATATCTCAATGCATTAACTTTAACCTCACAAGTCATGTCCACATGCACTATTCCAGTCTTCTGAAAGGCTGTAATTCCCATAATATCCTCAGACCCTATCCCACCTGCTCAATGTACAACATAACAAAATATTCCAGCCAATCCCTATTAATGGACTTCTATAAGATCTGGATTGGATCAAATCAGACTTAAATCCCCTGGCCACTATTTGTCCATCTCAGGAAACATTCTAGAATTTACCAGGTAAAACATGCACTTCGGTCTTCTGTTTTCCTACAGGATAATAAGCCAGTAGTTTGGTCTGCACTTCTCTTTATAACAGGGAGTTACCAATTAAACTGGCAACCAGACCTTGTGGATGGAGGCATGCTAGAAATATCTCCTTCTGAGAACAAATGAATACCACATTAGGCATGATCACTGGCTTGTCTAATCAAGTTCCCATTGTATCAATCAATGTGGATCATGTACTGAATCAGAATCCTAATCCAATTGTTCATCTTTGCAATTTTGTGAATTTCACCCATCTATAGTTATATTTGATTTATGACCTTCATTTCAAATATAAACTATACTATGTTCTTTCAGTGGCCAATCAAAATGTGATGTTGGGTTTAAATCAAGTTACAGTTGTGTGTTCTAATGCAGCACACTAATAAATTGACATAAATTGGTAAATTGGCTTATTATTGTCCCAAGTACTGAGGTACTGTCAAAAAGTTGTCTTGCATACCGTTCACACAGATCAATTCATTACAGCAGTGCATCGGGGTAGTAAAAAGTAAAATAACAGAATGCAGAGTAAAGTGTTACAGTTGCAGAGTTAAGTGTTAGTTACAGAGAAAGTGCAGTGCAGACAGGTAATAAGGTACAAGATCACAACAAGGTAGATTGTGAATAAATGAGGAAGAGTTTTAAGCTTCTCAGGATTCCTGTAATGATGGTAACTCTGAAGTGTAAATTGACTGCAGATTGAAAGGAAGTGATATTACAACAAATGTACATTCTAAAGCTCACCTTTATGGTCCCTTTTGGGAAGCACAAATTCCCCACACTCTGATACAAAGCGAGACCAGTCGTTTGAGGCATTAGTGATCAAAGGTTTGTAGTGACTCCAGGGTTTCTCAATATGAACACTAGGGATTGTATATCGCTTTCCATCAGGAGAAAACTTGTCGCTTATTCTCAGTGATCCTCCAGCATAGCTGAATAACTGGATAAGACGAGAATAACAATGTCATCGTAAAGAAAATGTGTTTCACGTTGCTCTAAGATGTGCAAGATTTTTTAAAGAAAGCACTTAGTTGCTTTGCAGTTACTACAGCAAGTATCTTTGCTGAATCTTTGTTAATATTATCTCTGTAATAATTGTAGTGAGTGAAGCCCATGAAGGTTGTCTCTCTCACTGAGTTTTACCTGTTGGTCAGCAACAGCAATCTTTCTCTAAGAGTGAGAAAGTCAGAGGTTCAAGTCCCACTGTAGATATTTGACCATATAATCTTGGATGGCACTTCAGTGCAGTATTGAGGGTATTATTCTTCAGGTGATACGTTAAACTGAAGCTCCACCTGCTTTCCCAAATGGATGTACAGGAACCTGCAGCATTATCACAAAGGGAAGTTCTCTTTGGTTTTCCTCCCAATGTCTATTTCTCTGCCAAAATCACTAAAGAACATTACGGATAGAACACTGCCGACCAATTCAAAGGAGAACCATCAGTGTACAATTATTCAAGTGGAGGTTAAGTTCTGGACTTGTATGCATGTTCTGCAAGTCAGGGAATTACTGTGACAGATCTTGCTGGATTTGCAATGCAGTCCAGGGTAGGAAGGCAAGCTTTCTTTAAAAAAACATTTGCTTCATTTTAATGTTCTTTGATATGCTTTTATGTCGTATTAATTAACCATTTGTAGCGGTTGCTACCGCGGAATAAAACAAGACTCTACTCGGAGGATTGCCAAACAGAACTGGTTTATTTTCCCGCCTTGCGCGGGCCCTTTAAGGGAGAATGTTCCCGCACAAAACAACCGGCAATGACGTAAGTCCTACGTCATCAGGACTTTCCCAAGCGTGGGTTCTCCCCGTCGCTCGGAAAGACGAGGCCCGCCGCCATCTTGGGCCTCGTCACTCCGACGCCGCGCGACCCGACTGCCGAGCCGGTTCGCCTGACTAGACGGTGAGTCGCCACACAACCCCCCCCCAGAACCGGCGATACAGTCCCCAAGGTCCGTGGGCTGTGCCAGCTGCCACTTAGGGGGGCGGCCTCTGCGTCGCAGCGTGGCAACCTCGACAGGCTGTTGCAGATCCAAATGGGCCAGTTTGAGGCGGTCCGCCGTGAAAACCTGTTCCCTGCTTCCAATGTCCAAAATAAAAGTGGATCCGTTATTCCGTATGACTCAGAACGGTCCCTCATATGGTCGTTGCAATGGCGCCCGAGGTGTGCCCCTGCGAACGAAAACAAACTTACAGTCCCGTAGTTCCTTGGGCTGGCAGGATGGGGCTTGACCGTGCCATGAGGTGGGAATCGGGGCCAAGGTGCCAAGCTTCTCGCGCAGTCTTTGTAGAACTGCTGGGGGTTGTTCCCCTTGGTCCCGAAGGGCAGGTATGAAATCCCCGGGGACAACTAGTGGCACCCCGTATACAAGCTCAGCTGACGAAGTGCGGAGGTCTTCTTTGGGGACAGTGCGTATGCCAAGCAGGACCCAAGGCAGCTCGTCAACCCAGTTAGGACCCTTCAGGCGGGCCATCAAGGCCGATTTCAGATGGCGGTGAAAACGTTCCACCAACCCGTTTGATTGAGGATGGTAGGCCGTGGTGGTGTGCAGCTGCGTCCCTAGCAGGTTCGCTAATGCAGCCTAGAGACTGGAAGTGAATTGGGTGCCTCTGTCTGAAGTGATGCGAGCCGGAACGCCAAAACGTGAGACCCAAGTTGTGAGCAGCGCCCGGGCGCAGGAATCAGTTGTGATGTCAGTCAGGGGGGTTGCCTCAGGCCACCTCGTGAACCAGTCCACGATGGTAAGGAGATACCGGGCTCCTCTTGAAACCGGCAGAGGGCCCAAGAGGTCGACGTGTATGTGGTCGAACCTCCTACGGGTAGGCTCGAACTGCTGTGGTGGGACTTTGGTGTGTCGCTGGATTTTTGACGTCTGGCAGTGCAGACAAGCCCTGGCCCACTCACTGACCTGTTTGCGCAGGCCATGCCAGACAAACTTGCTGGCGACCAGTCGGACAGTAGATCTGATGGACGGGTGCACCAACCCATGTACCGAGTCAAAAACACGTCTCCGCCAGGCTGCAGGGACTATAGGGCGGGGCTGACCAGTCGCAACGTCGCAAAGTAGGGTCCGCTGACCTGGACCAACCAAGAAATCTCGGAGCTGCAGACCCGAGACTGCGGTTCTGTAGCTGGGCACTTCGTCGTCGGCTTGCTGTGCGTCAGCTAGGGCTGTGTAGTCGACACCCAAGGATAGGTTGTGGATGGTTGGTCTGGAAAGTGCATCAGCAACGACATTATCCTTTCCGGAGACATGTTGGATGTCAGTTGTGAACTCGGAAATGTAGGATAAATGTCTCTGCTGATGAGCTGACCAGGGATCGGAGACTTTGGAGAAGGCAAAGGACAGAGGCTTATGATCGGTGAAAGCGGTGAAAGGCCTGCCTTCTAGAAAGTATCGGAAATGCCGGACCGCCAGATACAGCGCTAGAAGTTCCCGATCAAAAGCGCTGTACTTCAGTTCGGGCGGTCTAAGGTGCTTGCTGAAAAATGCCAAGGGTTGCCAGCGGCCTTCGAGTAGCTGTTCCAGTACCCCATCCACCGCGGTGTTGGACGCGTCTACCGTGAGGGCAGTCGGGACGTCAGTCCTGGGGTGTACCAGCATCATGGCGTCTGCCAGGGCGTCTTTGGCCTTAACGAAAGCAGCCGCAGCCTCGTCAGTCCAGGTGATGTCCTTGCCCTTACCAGCCAGCAGCGAGAACAGAGGGCGCATGATACGGGCTGCTGCAGGGATGAAACGATGGTAAAAGTTGACCATCCCAAGGAATTCCTGTAGGCCTTTGACTGTGTCGGGGCGGGCAAAATGGCGGATAGCATCCACCTTGGTGGGTAGGGGTGTTGCCCCGTCGCTGGTGATTTTGTGGCCGAGAAAATCGATAGAGTCAAGTCCGAATTGGCACTTGGACGGGTTGATCGTGAGGCCGAAATCGCGGAGGTGGGAATACAGCTGGTGGAGGTGGGAAAGGTGTTCCTGGTGGTTGCGGCTGGCGATCAGTATGTCGTCCAAGTAAATGAACACGAAGTCCAGGTCTCGGCCTACCGCGTCCATCAGCCGCTGGAAGGTCTGCGCGGCGTTCTTAAGGCCGAACGGCATCCGAAGGAATTCGAACAGGCCGAATGGGGTGATAATCGCAGTTTTGGGGACGTCATCCAGATGGACCGGGATTTGGTGGTATCCCCTAACGAGGTCCACTTTGGAAAAGATGCGGGCCCCGTGTAAGTTCGCTGCGAAGTCCTGGATGTGAGGGATGGGATAGCGGTCCGGGGTGGTGGCGTCATTCAGCCTGTGGTAGTCGCCGCAGGGCCTCCACCCTCCGGTGGCTTTGGGGACCATGTGCAGGGGGGAGGCCCAGGGGCTGTCTGACCTGCGAACAATCCCCAGCTCCTTCATGTGACGGAACTCTTCCTTTGCCAGGCGGAGCTTGTCTGGAGGTAATCGTCGTGCACGGGCATGAAGGGGTGGCCCTGTGGTAATGATGTGGTGTCGTACCCCGTGTGTGGGCCTAGAATTTGTAAACGAAGCTGCCAAAATCGATGGGAATTCGGCTAGGAGCTTGGCGAAATCGTCGCCAGAAAGGGAAATGGAGTCCAGGCGCGGGGCTGGTGGGCTGATTTCTCCCAGGGGATAGGTCCGGAGAGTGCTGGAGTGGACTAACCGCTTCCTTCGCAGGTCGACTAACAGGTTGTGGGCCCGAAGGAAATCGGCTCCTAGGAGTGGTCGGGCGACGGTGGTAAGGGTAAAGGTCCAGGTAAAACGGCTGCTGCCAAAGTGTAATTGAAGCGTACGGGTGCCGAAAGACCGTATCGTTGTACCGTTGGCGGCATTGAGTAGAGGACCTGGTGGCCTGCCACGAGTGTCGCGGCCTGTCGGGGGCAAAATACTGACCTCCGCTCCAGTATCAACGAGGAAACGCTGTCCAGATTTCTTGTCCTGAACGAAGAGGAGGCTCTGTCGGCGGCCAGCCGCCGTAGCCATCAGCGGCGGCTGGCCCTGGCGTTTCCCTGAAACTTGCAGGGTGGGCGGCATCAACGGGCCTCCGCACCCCACCTCTGATGGTAGAAGCACAGCTGGTCACCCGTGTCGTCGTCTGCATTCCTGGGGCGTGGCTGCTCGGTTGCTGGGGCCGGGCGAGGCGGGCGTTGGGCTCGCGGCCTGGTGAATTGACTGACGGACGAACCGCTCTCGCGCTTGGCCCTCCACAGGACATCTGCCCGGGCGGCCACCTCACGGGGGTTGCTGAAGTCGGCGTCAGCTAACAACAAGTGGATGTCATCGGAGAGCTGTTCGAGGAAGGCCTGTTCGAACATCAGGCATGGCTTGTGTCCCTCAGCCAATGCCAGCATCTCATTCATTAGGGCGGATGGGGATCTGTCCCCCAGGCCATCCAGATGAAGCAGGTGGGCGGCGCACTCACGACGGGAGAGGCCAAAGGTCCGGATCAAAAGGTCTTTGAAAGCCGGGTACTTAACTTCCTCCGGAGGCGACTGGATGAAGTCTCCAACCTGGGCGGTTGTCTCCTGGTCCAGAGAGCTAACCACATGGTAGTACTTCGTGGAGTCGGAGGTGATCTGCCGAAGGTGGAATTGCGCTTCGGCCCGGTCAAACCAGACGCTGGGCCGAAGTGTCCAAAAGGTGGGCAGCTTGAGGGCCACTGCGTTGGCTGCTGCGCTGTCGTCCATTTCGCGGGTCCAAAAGCCGTTTGGACCGTCGGGGTCACCAATGTAGCGGTTGCTACCGCGGAATAAAACAAGACTCTACTCGGAGGATTGCCAAACAGAACTGGTTTATTTTCCCGCCTTGCGCGGGCCCTTTAAGGGAGAATGTTCCCACCCAAAACAACCGGCAATGACGTAAGTCCTACGTCATCAGGACTTTACCGCGCGCAGGTTCTCCCCGTCGCTCGGAAAGACGAGGCCCGCCGCCAGCTTGGGCCTCGTCACTCCGACGCCGCGCGACCCGACTGCCAAGCCGGTTCACCCGACTAGACGGTGAGTCGCCACACATTTGTTATTTTTAAATATATTCACTAATTGTTGTTTCTGCTTAATTATTTCATTCAATCTTTAACAGTTTCTAAATGTCTGACTGTCACATTTAAAATCTGTTAAAATCAATGACAAAACTACATTCCAGGGTCAGTAGTTCTGCACCATCGTCCCCAGGCGTGCCTGTGTGTGCATGTGCGTTGGTGGTAGAAGGGGCAGTGAGACTGACCTAGATAAGTGTATGTATAAAGGGATCACAGGCAGGAAATTCTAAGCAGCAAGGCCCAGTTCTGTTAGGTCCAGTCCAATGTGTTGTTATGAAGCCTTGATATATGCAAAAATAGTTGCTGTGTTTCCTTATTACAAAAGTTGATTATGCTTCAAAAGTACTTTGCACTGCTTTGGACATCCTGAGGTTATAAAAAAAGTGATTTGTAAATATATCCTTTGATTTAACTGTGCTCATTTGCCCAGGTCAATATTGGTTGCAAATTATGGGCACTAAACTGGATCTTGCACCTCCACCAAGGGGTAATCTTTCCAACAATGTACTCTTTCCAACAATGTACTTCTGTCTAGAAGCTATTTGGAACATGTTGCACTTGATTTTCCACCAATTACTATCAGACAATGGTGACTACTGCATATTTGAATTTGCGATAGGCATTGCAAAGGAGTAAGGATCCCTGGCAGAAATGTTACATCCACAAATTATCTCATCGGAGCCTGGGAGCACTAGTATCATTCCAACCGTAACATGTAGTTGCAGCAGGCATTTAGAAGGACAAATGGTATGTTGGCATTTATAGTGAGAAGGTTTGATTGTTGAAGTAAGGAAGTCTTGTTGCAATTGCATATGGCCTTGATGAGACTACACCTGGAGTACTCTGCACAGTTTTTTATCTCCACATCCAAGAAAGATGTGTTTGTCATACAGGGAGTGCAGCTAAGATTCAAGCATGATGGGTTTGTCATAAAGAAAAGATTGAGTTGATTGGGACTGAGTTCAGAAGAATGAGAGGCCTTCTTGAAATTTAAAAACTTCATAAAGGGCTTGACAGGATGAATGCAGGGAGGGTGTTTCCCCTGGTTTAGGAATCTATGGCCAGTGGGCATAGTTTGAGAATAAGGGTTGGCCATTTAGGGTAGAGATTAAGAAAATTTTTTCACTTAGAGGAAATTAACCTTTGGAATTCTTCATTCAAAACAGAGACGATAAGATTTCTGGATATTGAGGGAATAAGCGGGGTAGGTGCTGGAAAATGGCACTGTGGTAGAAGATCAGCCATAATCAATGTATGGCAGAGTAGGATCAAAGGTCCAGACTGTCTACTTCTCTCCTGTTTCTTATGTTCTAAATTATGAACAATAGCAATTGGACTATTGATATATAAGAGAACATCATTGTAGTGTATAGCTCTCATACCTTTCAGCTGTGACCACATTATGACAAGTTCACTGCTAGACAATAAATGCTGTATTGGCACAAAAAGTGTGAATCTGGAACATCCAGCATGAGACCGTGTGAATGGGGAAATATCAGGGTGAATGTGACATTCAAGGCAACAGTCACAGATTCAAGTAAAATTGGGTAATGGCAGGGAACTATTCCAGGGTGCTAAGTACACTGTGGGAAATGAATAGATGGAATGGAGAAGGGATACTAGCAAAAGGTCAAATTATTTTATCTTCCTTGATATCTCAACCCAAAGAAATTCCCACTTTGCCTTATGTCAGTTATTGACAAAATGCTGGAATACATCATAAAGCGATATGGTAATACAGCATTCAGAAAATCATATCATTAGACAGAGATGACGTTTTATCAAAGAGTAATCATATTTGGCACATCAAAGAGAGTCTTTTTCGTGTATGTGACAAGCCGGATAAATAAGAGAGAACCAATGGATGTGACGTATCTACATTTTCAAACTGTATTTTACAAAATAACTCAAAAGGTTGTTGCATAAGTTAAGAGATTATGGAGTTAGAAGAAGTAATATATTAACATGGATAGATTTGTTAAAAAAACAGGAAAATAAGAATGAGGAACAGGCAATTACTAATGGGGTACCACAGAAAATAGAACTTTGCCCTCAGGTATTTACCATATATATGTTAATACCTTGAATGAATAAACAGATTGCCATGTAAAAAGCTTGGCAGGAAAGTGAGCCATGAGGAAAATGGAGAATATTCAAAGAGAAATAGACAGGTTGGATGAGTAAACAAGAAAATGGCTGTCGGACTGTGATGTTGGAAAATGCTAGTTAGCAAGAAGAATAGAGAAACATATTTTAAACTGCGAGAATCTAGTAAATGTTGGTGTACAGTGCAAACCTGAAGTACTGGTTCATGAAACTCGTGAGGTAAACATGAAAGTATAGTAAGCATTGAGGAAGATGGAGGAAGCACTGAGTTGCCTTTTATTGCATAAGAGATGGACTGCAGGAATTAAAAAACCTTTCTGGAATTAAACAAGGTTTCAATGAGACTGCAGGGTACATAGTTTTGGTTTCTGTACCTAAACAACATTCACTAGATTGATTCCTAAAATGAATAAATGATACTATGAGGAGATTCAAGACGAATGTGAGATCAACAAAATTCTAAGGAGAATTGACAGGGTAAATGTTGACGGGCTACTTCATCAAGCTGAGGAGTTGAGAACTAGAGAGCATAGTTTCAGGAAAAGGGGTCTATCATTTAGAACTGAGATGAGGAGAAATTTCTTTACATAAAAAGGCAATAATTTTCTGAAATTCTCGATCCCAGGGGGACTGTGGGTACTCAGTTGTTGAGTACATTCAAGGCTGAGGTTGGTAGGTTTCGGGCAGTAGAGGTATCAGGGACATAGGATTCAGGCAGGTATGTATGAGAAATGGGATCAGCCATCATCTTACAGAATGCCAGAACAAGATTGAGGGGTCATATGGCCTACTCCTATTTTGCAGGTAATTGTAAGTTAATTTCTAGAAAAACAGAGTTTGCAATGGGTGATGCTTTGGAAAGATTGTGTTACGTACCAGCAACAAAAGAAACACAACGAGCCATGCTTAAATGTTAGAATCTATTTACTAATAACTACTTGCAATAATAAGAGAAATAAAAACGTTAGATATCAGACATTGACCCCAAAATAAACCCGAAGTGTGTGTGTGGCAATTTCCCAAACCCCAAGTCTAGGAACAGTTCTCAAAGTTCAGTTCAGCAAGTCATGAAGCAAAACGATGAGCAAAGGCTTTTGAAGGCCACATTAGAATGTAGAGAGAAGGAGTTTATGAATTCCACAAGGTCCACGATGGAACCAATACGACACCTCAATCGCCAAAAAACTCTGTTACTTTTAGTCAGAGATAACTGCCACTTCGAGGGCACTCGATACGTGGCCGCCCACAGATATATCTGATTCCTGGTACAGGTTAACGATAAAGTAGACTCCACAGATTACTCCAAAAATCCATACATGGATTTTAAGGTGACAGTCACAATGATTGTGCTTCACTCACAGATACAGAGACTGGCAGTCAGTGCCACCAACTTTTTCATCTCTCTCTCTCTCTCTCTCTCTGCAGTTACCAGCAAGTTAGTGAATTCCCCTTCAGACTCGTACATCATTCCAGTTATAGACACTTTTCTCGCTCCCACTCATAGTAGTCAGTCAAAGCCGCACACACTACCGTCCAGGTGCCTTAAAGGGACACTCACCAAGTAACAACCTGGCTCATAACAATTGTGATGGAAGACTTGTATGTTGTACAGTTTGTGATGGACATTATCTGGGTAGATTACCTTGCATTTAATTGACAACATGTGCATTGTAACAATCCATGAACTGCAGTCTTTTTGTTCATATAGTTGTAAATTTGCAGTTTTGGCTGAGGTACTAAGATGTCAGCAACAATCAAAATTCTTAACTATGTTAAATGTCCTTGGACGTGATGTGACGCTTGATTGGTGGTAGGATCAAGCTTAGTCTGTTAAAATGTGCCATTTGCATAAACTAAACTTGATCCTACCACCAATCCCTTGGACTTGGATTGTGACAAATCTCTAATGTCCATTCTTTGTGGTTCATTATAACAATGTTTCTGCACCCACCTTGGATTCAAATCGAAATTACTCACCAGTGCTGCATGGGTCGCTTTGGGATAATCAAACAGCGTAAAGGTAGTATCTGAGAAAACATCTAATACAGAGAAAGGAGACAGAAGTTCTTCAGTGAGGTCCTTAAAGCTACAGTAAGAATATTTGCTTCCTACCCAATCATATCATAAAAACAGGAATGGAGGAACCACAAGCAATTTGGTTAATACCACAGTTTTCTCTCAATGGAGAAATGCTTACATTGCATTAGTCACATTGAAACAAAAGGAGTAAGTTAAATTCAATTAATCTCCATTCAATGTTGGTTCAAATCTGTGTGAGATGCTGGCATACTTTGGAGCTCCAGTAAAGTGGACACTCTGCCACAGCACATAAACTTGTGATAAACATCTTCAACAACATTTTTTGAATTCTTATAAACCAAATGGGTACCATTGGCGAAGACAACACTTATTGCCTAGTACAAACTGCCCTGAGACAGTGGATGAGCCAACTTGTCAAGTGCTGCTGTAGTTTATGTGATGAAGGTACTCCCATCGTGCTGTTACACAAGGAGTCCCTACTGCAAGAAAGGAACAGTAATACACGTCTTAATCAGGACGATGTGCAACTTGCAGAGAGTGGTGTTCCTGCTGCTTTTGTCCTTATAGGTAGTGGAGGATTCAAATTTGCGGCAGAGAAGCCTTGGCAATTTGCTATGGATATACACTGTACAAGACCAGCTAACAACACACACTCTGAACTGTAGATAGCAATAACATAACGTTAAACTTGTGGCTGGATGACCATAATACTAGTGGAGTTGGGGGGGGGGCATAATAATATGCAGCTTTACATTTTATTCAGCTCCATGTATGCTTTGTCAACCAATTTACAAGTGGCTCTCGTGGTATTTCGTACGTTAACAACTGGCACATTATAGGTTGACCTTTTAATCTCCCCAAGCTATAGGCACTATTTAAATGCAAGTGGATATAATTACAATGGGGAATTCACAAAAATGTCGTAAGCCAGCTAATCATTGCTTATCTTTAGCCACAAAGGGATGTGCTGCGGCATCAAAACTGTTACTTTCTGTAAATGCTGGCATCCTTAACCCCTAGTGTTTTTGCGTAAGCAAGTCTGGTTTCCTCCTCCTCGCCAAGTTTTCTGTGGATTTCTGCCGCCTGTATCTCAAGAAATGTTTGACAGCCATCACTATCACAAAATCATGCCGCTCTCAAGACCTTCCAGGTCTCAATTCCCTTCCAGGATTCCTTCATTTCCTTCTCCCAATTACAACTCGCCACCCCCTTTGCCGCAGCAACACTCGTACCTGCGCTGCAGTTGGTGCTGTTCCGGCAATGCTCGCCCGGCAGCTTGCTGGCTTCGTCATCCATTTTCATGCGGCGTAGGGTGGGTAGGTCCGGGCGATACAGGTTTGTTTTCCGGGCGGCCAGGCTAACCCGGCAAGGCGCCTGCTGCACGTCAGGTCCTTGGCTGACATTTCCCGTTCTATTTTCCATCCAACTGCACGGCTCTTTCCGAGGTTTCAACCCACCTGCTTCTCACCAACTCGCTCATTACCCACACCGATCTGTATCCAGGGAGTCACATAGTTACTTAGCAACGAAGTAGCGCTCACTGTTACCTAGTTGGTGACTTTGTAATTTTACCATTCAATTGGCATCCTATGATCGTAATTTCTCAGTTCTATAAATCTAAGCCCTTCAATGGCTCGATTGGTGTTACATATTTCAGTTTAGATTTCGCGAGGCAATAATTAAGACTTGGGACACTCCTCCCGATTTCTACAACGAAGACCAAACCTACGTCGTCCAAAATCCTCTCGGGAACACTGATGTCAAGAAAACTGTTCGCCAACGTCTCAACCAAGGATGAGGCTTCGTCAGCAACGCCCATATCTGTGAATGCATATAAAGAGTCTGATTATTGAACAATTACAGACCAGGCAGGCACACAGAAAGTTTGTTTTCTGTGCACAGTGGCTGTGCTTTTAAGTAGTTGCACATACTCGTCTGAGTACATGGTGTCATTTCTTCCACTGCCATAAATATTGATTAAAACTGAATTATGCTTCAGAAGAAAAAACAATTATCACAACAGAGTGAAAAAAGACACATATAGGCAAACAGCCATAGATAGAACATAGATACAAAGGCAAACAGGCATTACGTTTTGAGAGTGACACACAAAAATATAGACAGGAACAGGCGCAGAATGAAGACACCAATGGAAGTCAATAATAGCGAAGCTAGCAGGATTGCTGCCTCATAACGGCAGAGACGTGGATTCAACTCTGTCAGCTTGGAGTTTGAACTTTCTCCCCGTGACCTCGAGTTTTCTCCCACATTCCAAAGACGTGTGGTAGGTGAATTGGCCACTGTAAATTGCCCCTTGTGTGTAGATGGGTGGTGGTGTCTGGGAGAAGTTGATGGGAATGTGGAGACTAAAAAATGGAATTAATATAAGATACATGACAATGGGTTGTCGACTCAGTGCGGACTTGGAGTCCACCAAAGGGGCAGTCTCCGTGCTGCATCTCTGTAAAAAGAGACAACCAGTCGGATACAACTACACATGGGAACCACAGACAAAAAAAATCATGCAAAGACTTCTGGAACCCCAAACATGAAAACATTCTGACAGGGACAGATGGATACACAGAGGTAGCCAGCTGTTAAAGAGGTGGGTCAGAAGGGCAAGGAGCACTCTAGATCGATTCAACTTACTGCACACTCCACATTATAAGTAATTGTAAGAAACAGCTGTTGTCACAGCTGAGTCAAACTCAGGAAAGAGAAAATATAAGAATAGTAGAACAGATAAGGGGGAACAAGTGGATGCGATGTATTTGGACATTGCAAATGTATTTGGAAGTGTCATACAAGGGGTTGTTAAGCAAAACATTGGATTGAGGGGTAACATACAGGTGTGGATTTAGGATGGTTAATGATTAGAAAACAAGAGTAGGCTCAAACAAATCATTTGCAGGTTGGGAAGCTGTGACAAGATACTCTTTGATAGATTTTTTGGATATTACGGGAAATCAAGCGATCTGGGGTTAGGACAGGAAAGTGATGCTGAAGAACCAGCCATGATTTCACTAAATGGTGGAGCAGGCAATGAGGGTCTGAGTGGCCTATTCCCAAGTCTGTTTCTTATGTTCTTTATGGAAAACATGGAAATGTAAATCATTATGCTAAAAAAACATTGCAAGCACTTCAATTATTGTATTGGAGAAACTGCCAAACAAACTGTCTGACAAGAAAGCAAATGAGAATAACACACCCAAACTCATTATCATGGTAAGAAATAGAGGGGAGGAAGAAAGAGAAAGAGCAGGAAATAGTGTGAAATGAATTTTCAGTATATATTGCAATGGTGGACTATAATCACCACATAATAGTAAATTGCATTCACTAATCTTACAATTTTCATGTACTTTGAAGCTGTTGTACTACTTCGCCACTACAGTACAATTTTCTGAGTACATTTATGTATATTAACTTTGTAGTAAAATTTACATGGCATACATAGTTAAAATATAAATCTGAATAGTTAGTTATCAAAGCATCTTCAACATAAGAACTAAAAGCAATGGTAGATCATATACATCATTTGTTGCCAGGTTGCTATATCCCTTGATCCCTTTTGCATCCAAAAATCTGTGCATCTTAGCCTTGAATACCACTAACAACACATAGCCAATGGCCCCTGGCATGCAGACTTCTGAAAATTTACAACCATCTATAAGAAATTTCTCAGCTTAGTCTTAAATGACTAGTCCCTAACCTTGTGACTATGGTTCCTCGTTCTAAATTCTCCACCTTGAAGAAACATTTTTCAGCTTCTACCATCAATTCCTCCCAGAATCTTGTACATGTCAATGAGATCAATAATTCATCTTCCAAACTTCAGTGTGCGTAGGGAAATTTTACTTGAATTCTCCTTATGGATCAACTGCCTCTTCACAGGAAACAATCTAGTGAACCTACACCGCATTGACTCTAAGGAAAGTACTGTTTATCCTTTCTTATCTACGGAGAGCAAAACTGTACTCAGTATTCCAACTGTGGTCTTGAGAAATCTGTATCACCAACTTCCTTCCTCAGTCCAAATAAACACAGGTTCCAAGGTTCTATTCAGTTTGGCCTATATCTGTCAGAGATCCGTGGTAAATTGTGTTTTATTCATGAAGTACACATATTTGATTCTGCTATATGGTCCATGTTACAAATTGTGCTGTATTGTTTAAATGCACTCTTCTGAATAAGTATATTAGTTTCAATTGCTATAATTGTTTACAAAATACCTTAAATGTCACAAGAATACTTACCTTTACACGAGCATTGCATTCCAGAAACAGCAAACGCTGCAACTGTGTCATGATTTGGCTTAGTGGGGGGTTAAAAATAACTATACACGTCATGTTAATGCATAACAGGAAATTAATGAACCGCTGAATAAAAATGGCTAAAATGTGTTTAGTCCAAAAATTGTACTTGCCACAGGTAAATAATTAGGACTTGGATTTGAAATAGTTTTAAATAAGAGTTTAATGCAAATGATTTTAACCTCAAAGCAAAAAAAAACACAACTTTCTCAAAATACTGCGTAAGAGAATTAAGATTCCGCTTTCCTCCTGCGTTTTGCATTCCTTCCAAATGTGCTTGGTTGAGATGCCACAGTTCACCTTTCCTAACTGGCAGATGTTATCTTTTTCTGGGCTGCCCAAGGCACATCCATGACTACGCTGAAATTAAAATCCAGAATTAAAATACCGCAAATGCTGGATATCTGAAAATAAAACATAAAATACTCAGCAGATCAGGCAGCATCTGGGGAGAGAGAGACACCATTCTGACTTCACGTAGAAGTGTTCTCAGTAGCAGGGGCGGCCGTTCCGTGGGATGGATCGGCCCCAAGATTTACCCTCCGAGGCGGACTGGCCATTGAGAAATATTCCCCGGCGTCCCCCCACCCTCGATGGCGACAGTTGGAGCATTCGAGGTCGATGAAGCCCGCGCTCCCGAGGCTCTGGGTCTCCGGCGTCGTCGTCGGCGGGAGCCCGCTGTTCGTACGAAGCGCAGCGGGCTTCCGTACGGACCCTTTCCCGCTCGCATTCACCCGATGGTCCAATCACAGCCCTCCCCGCCGCTGCTCGCGCTTCCACCGTTGGACCTGGATGGCGCGCGCGGCGGATCGCCGACGACGGAAAGGCGTCGCCGCCAAATGGGCAGCAACGGGGAGGCTCGGTGGCTTCAGGCTTCATTAAGCAGAACGATGTACCAAGACTGGAGAAAAAAGCTGAAGAAAAAACACGATGCATGGTTGAACAGTGAGTTTCCACTCTGTACCAAATGTTGGGAGCACTGGTGGTGAAGCCAGCTGCAGCGATAAGCGAATGAAGAAATCAGTGTTTATTTGCGCTTTATCGCAAGGTGGTTGGGATTATGTATAAAGTTATCAAGACCAGAGCAGGAGTACTGAGTACAGTTTTGCACCCCCCCCCCCCATAGATAAAAGATATACAGTGCTCTCTGTAGAATCAATGCAGCATAGGTACACCAGATTGATTCCTGTGAAGAGACAATTGACCCAGAAGGAGAATTCAAGTAAAATTGGATTCTCTGATTAAATCTGATGGCCTTTGGTGAATATTGAAATTCCCACCCTGACCAATAACTTTATGTCTGC
The DNA here is from genome assembly GCF_009764475.1 of Pristis pectinata. Lineage (NCBI taxonomy): Eukaryota > Metazoa > Chordata > Chondrichthyes > Rhinopristiformes > Pristidae > Pristis > Pristis pectinata. The sequence continues at coordinate 43,841,657 of NC_067417.1, forward strand.
AAGAGTTGCCAGTTCTTGTCAAACACTTTAAGGACGAGATTTATAGGGCTTCTCAGTACTATTAGCAAAGAAAAAAGGGCAAGCCTTTCACCAAATACTTCGTGGAACCCGAAGAGAAGTTTTCGTTTTAAGGGACCAACATTGCTGCTGCTGATACCAAATTTCTTTATAGATTTTTTAAAAAGTTTTATTTATTTTGATACCTTTTGTAGGCCTCTTCATGTTTTTTGTAGTTTTTAGTATCAGTTTTGTCAATATTACCTTTACCGATCTTGATCTTTGTATTGCTCCATTTACCAAGATCTGTGCCAATTTTTGCCATTTTGTATTACTTTTCTTTTGTTAGTTGTTCCTTTGCCTTCTGAGCCATCTGTACTTGTTTAATTTGATAAGTAGAGTTGAAGCATCGCGCGTAGTAAATAACATAATGATGAAGAATCTGTGGCTGATGTGGTCGCAGTATGGCACACTGCTATATTGTGTGTTCCCCGCCTGTTTATCTGAATGCCACGTACTTTGCTGTACGGTTTTTGTGGTACATCCTTAATTTTTGTACATTTTCTCCATTTGTAGGTCAATTTTAACTGTTTTTCCATGATTATTATGTTAGCCTTTTGACATTTAACGTTTAATCCAATCTTTTTTTTGACTTCAGACTTGTTATTTTCACCTAATCCTTCTTCAACTGTTCCATTTTATGTGTTGATGCCCTATTTTTGTTCTTAGCCCTCTGATCTCATTCCGATTGAGATGCAGCATATCCCACCAACGCAGTCTTTACACTATCTGTGCTGTGCTAGAGTGAATTTCTTCCTTCCATCTTTTTACAGCACATTCACCTTCATGATTTTGCTATCTCCATGCCAATTAGTAAATTAAGGCAAACATTGATGATGAAATTCAACATTGTCTTCAATGAGCTAGTCAAATGAGGAAAAGGATATTTGGGGGGGGGGGGGAGTGACAGAAGTGAGCAGAGTCAACTTGGATTTATGAAGGGCAAATCATGTCTTACTTTAAGGACATGACTAGTAGAATAGATTAGGGAAAACCAATGGATGTATGTTTGGATTTCCAGATGCTTTCAATAAGGTCCTGCAGAGGAGACTGGTTAACAAGTTATAGGATTGAAGGTAATTGGTTTAATTCACTGATATGGATTGAGAATTGGTTATTGGACAGACAGCAAAAAATGCAACTAAATGGATCTTTCTCAGGTTGACAGCCTGTAACTTGTGAGGTACCGAAGGAATCAATGCTTGGGCTGATCTATTCAAGATCTGTCAATGATTTGACTGAGGGGCCAAAATGAAATATTTGCAGGCTTGCCTAGGTGGGGTTGTGAGTCTGGGTCAGCATGAAAGGAGACTTCAAGGGGATATGGGTGAGAACATACCATGGAATATAATGTAGAAAAATTAAGGCCATCCTCTTTGGTGTGCAGAAGAGAAAAGCAGAGTGTTTGTTGAATGGTGAGAGATTAGGTAGTTGATGTTCAAAGAGAGTCATTTGAAAGGTGATTAGAAAGACAAATGGTATGTTAATCTTTATTACAAGGAGTTTTGTTTACAGAAGTAAGGAAGTTTTATTTTAATTGCTTAGGGCCTTAATTAACTGCAGTTTTGGTCTCCTTACCTAAGAAAGAATGCACCCCCTCAATGAAGAGTACAGAAAAGATTTACTAGACTGGTTCCAGGGATGGTAGGTTTGCCATATGAAGGGAAACTGGTTCCAGGGATGGTAGGTTTGCCATATGAAGAGAAATTGGGTTGACTGGGGCTGAATTTAGAGTTGAGAAGAATAAAAGGCGATCTCATTGAAGCTGCCAAAATTCTTACAGGCTTGATGGGCTAGGTGCAGGGAAGATGCTTCTCTTGACTGAGGAGCCTAGGACCAGGGTGCACAGTTTGAGAATATGGGTAGGCTGTTTAGGACTGAGATGAGGAGTAACTTCTTCATTTAGTGCATGGAGAACTTTGGAATTCTTTGCACCAGATGGATGTGGGGGCTCAGTCCTTGTGTTCATTCTGAACAGAGATTGATAGGTTTCTGCATTAGGGGAACCAAGAGATGTGGGATAGTGCTGGAAAATAATGTTGAGGCAGAAAGTCAGCCATGATCTTGATGAGTGGCAGGGCAGGCTTGAAGGACTAACAGCCTACACTTGCTCCTGTTTCTTGTGTTGAAGATCAAGGTGCCAGACGTAGCCCAAAACTCATGGTGTACCAGGCAGTAGTGATCCCTGCTAGTCCATACACTTCTGAGACCTGGACCACAGCAAGGCACAGGAAAGATACCACACCTCCATTAAATCATCCAGATTTACCGAAAGGATAAATGAATCATCGTTATTGTTCTCTACAAGACCGACAACCCCAGAATTCAGACCTTGGTTAGTCTAATTGGTTATATTAGAAGGACCATGTCATATGCATGCCTGACACTACACCCCCAATACAAATGCTCTTCCGAACCCAATCAGGAGTAGAGATGACTAGAGGAACAGAAGAAAAGATTCAAGAATGAAAAATTGCAACACTCCCACTGACTCTTGGAAACCTCTGGCTTATGGCTGCACAAAGTGGACAAGGAGCATTTGGGATGTTTTTTTCGATTACGTGCATCAGGAACACATAGAAGCCATTTGTAAGTGGCAGAAGGAGGACACCCCCTCACAAAGTGCTCACCTGTCTGCTCCATCAGGTACCTTCTGCCCCATTTGTGGAAGGGTCTGCACTTCTCACATTGACCTCCTCAGTCACCTCAACCACAATCCTGAGGAAATGCCTAAGAAGAATAGATAGCTCTGGTTGTTATGCCAAGATTACCACCTTTGAGGTCCTGTTTCTTAATTTACTTTCTAACCTCCTAGAACCTGGACTCTTAATTAAGAGTCCCTTGTATCTATCCAGCTATCACCTATTAAAGAACTAAGGCATGAGCAAAGTCCTGATGTTGCAGCTATTGGGTCATGAGGGCTGACTGAAATGCCAGTTTAAATGTCAAATTAATGATTACTAAAGGAAAAACATGATCCGAGATGATTTCCATTACAATCTTTACTTGAAGATAAGTTGCGCACTCTTGATGTTAAATTTTAATGATTCACTTGTATAAAATAGTTGTTTTCTTCTGTGGCTTGCAGCACAACATGTCGCAGAGATATTGTAAACAAGCCCAAGGTCCTCTATACACTTTAACATCTTGGTTGGTATCTGCATTTGTAATAGAGAGAGCTGTTGTTAACCAGTAACTCTGAGGTATCTGAATACATTGTAGAATAACAAAAAAACATAGAGTAAGCTATATTTCATTGACTAAATACAACCAACAGTTTATATATACCACCCAGAGATTTGGAATGTTCAAGATCTCTTCCTCACACATCAAATTGTTCTAACAAAAGTATGCAAATTACACAACCTGATCCAGTCAAAACCTATAAAATTAATTGTTTTTTTTAATGAAATACACATTTACAATGAATATATCCCAATGTTCGCTGTACATGAAAATGGATTTTGAAACTTGAATACTCATATACTTACAAAACTTGCAAGCAGCCATCAATCACAATAAGCAAGCAAAAATATACATGTACATCTAATCCTGAATTCAGATAATCTATACATTTACACTTTAACAAAATGCATTTATACATATTCACCATTCTATGCTCACAAGGTACATTTTCAGTTTGGTATGTTGAGAATTGGTTGCCAGATTTGTGCTTCTTGTGTATCCTAACTTCTTACCATTGGTGGCAATGCCTTTGGCTGGGTTAGAAGGTGGTGGGTTTCAGCAACTGATGGAATACATACATGTGCAGTTACATTTGAAAGCTCATAACTAGCGGTTTGTATTACTTTAACAGGAACATTTTCTGATAAGAGGTTTCCCTGGCTAATCCATGGACACAATAGTTAATTATAGTGACATGCTGTGGTCCTCATGTACTTAATAAACTTAAATTCTTCTATTTATATCTGACTTTTAATGTTAGATTCTGGAATTGAAGAATAAATTTTTAAAATATTTTGAATTATTTTACTATTTTACAGTAAAGCAGTAGACTTTTACAATAAATTGCCAAGGCATGATATTGTTTCAAAGAGTCCTCTAAGATGAGGTTAGAAGGATATGAGGAACTGTAGTGAGAAGGTTGATAATGATAATTACCCTAAATGGGAATAAGGAGGTGGGAGATAGCTGATTCCTCAATGCCATTTGTTTTTATAAAAATGTTGTTCTTCACATTTTACATTATTTCCTATGAACAAAGGAAAAAAAGCTATGATTTCTGGATGTGTGACCCTTCAACAGCTGGAGGTCTGATTTGACTCTTGTTTATAATATGTTACTAGCAGAGTAGGTCAGAGAAATAAGGCAGAGAAAAGGTATTGACTTTTGTTGCAGTCAATAACTTGAAAGTACTTAGAGTCTTGATACAGTGGATGTGGACAGTATGTTTCCTGTTGGGAGTGAATTAGAACTAGGGGGCATGTTTAAAAGTTAGGGGTTGAATATATGACGGAGATGAGGCAAAATTAGTTCTCAAGAAAATCATGAATCATTGGAACTCTTTTCCTCAAAGGATGTTGGAAGTAGAGTCTTTGAATATATTTAGGGTAGTTAAATTCTTCATAAGCTAATATAGTTTGGTTCATGGAGTCCACTATTTAAAAACTAAGTACTAGCCAAGGCAATGGATGCTACTGAATATCCCTTACATGCTTTCCTTCAGGTTCTGCACCATTGCAGAGAGCACAAAGAAAAGTAACAGCCATATCTGGAAGCAGGACTGAATTTGGGAATGGAGGTAGTGGGTGAAGCTTGGGAGTTGGGTTGTCAGATTGGGATCTGGGTGAGGTGATTGCAACAATGGGTCAGGGTCTGGGTAAATGATCAGGACTGGGGGTTGATCAGACATGAATCAGGACCCAAGGGGTGAATTCAGGTCTTGGGTGGAGGGGGCTGGGTTGAGGGGTAGTTGCATTAGAGGATCAGGAAGCTGTGGATTGGGGCTTGATGGCAAAGTTTGCTGCCTGTTTCCCAAGGGTCATGAGTTGAGAGGGTGGGGAGTTGAAATTGGTGTTTGGTACAGTGTTGGGGGTGGGCAGTTGCTGAGGACAGAAGCTAAGCAATTGAAGAGGATTTTCCTCCTAGACTCATAACTTCCACAAAGCACCAAACAAAATTTAAGTACTTACTGCTTGAAGCTAGTAGTTATGTTACAGCTTGAAAACCAAAACTGCCATAGCACACCTCTTATATCAGGATATTGACTTTTTTTCTTAAGATATTTTCAAATATGAGTAAAGAGCCAGGATGCCAGCAAGGCTGAAATAGAAGTTGGTTTAGGCCATTTGGCCCTTTTTGTCTGCCTCGCTGCTCAATGAAATCCTCGATGATCCTCCACCCCATCAGCATTAGCCTCATATCCCTTGATTACCTTAATGTCCAAAATTTCATCTGTCTTTATTATACTCAGTGACTGAATTTCGTCAGCCCTCTTAGGTAGCAAATCCAAATAGTCACTACCCTCTGAGTAAAAATATTTCTTCTCTTCTCAGTCTTGAATGGCCAACCCCGTATTTTGATAATTTGACAACCAACCCCTCCCTCCCCTAAACCACCAGCAAGGGGAAATGTGATCCCTCTCTGTACCCCGCCAAGCCTGTATCCACCCCACCTTCCCACTTTTGTCCACCTGTCACTGCTCTGCTTTTCCCTCCTATGTAATGAGCTTCTCCTTTTCCTATCTTCAGCCCTGAAGAAAGGTCCTGATCTGAAACATCGACTGCCTGCTTTTCACCACGGATGCTGCCTGACCTGCTGAGTTCCTCCAACATCATCGTGCTTTTCCCTTAAGAATTTTGTATGCTTTGATGAAATCACCTCTTGTTCTTCTAAACCCTTAAGAGTAATGCTTATGCAATCTGCTTAATCTCTCCTCAAAGGACAACTCCCATTCCTTCAAACATCCCCCAACTCTAATTTGGGTGCTATGTTCTCTTTTGAGTCCGAATACATGAACAGCACACCCAACATCCTGTTCCACAATTAAAAATATGAGTGATCACAAATGCTTTCCTTTTACACGGTTACTGAGTGCCCTTTTGAATGCTACAATCGAATATATCTTCGCTATGATCCTTGGCAGTATCTTCAAGATCTTAACTTTTCATTGTTTTAAACATAAATTTCCTCTTGTCACATTTTGTTCTTTTATCTATTATCTTTATTCTTTGTCCTTTATATCTTGACCCCTCAGCCAATGAGGAAAGTTTCTCTCCATTTGTTATCTGTACTTTTCATCATTTTAAATACCATTATCAGATCTCTTCTGTCTGAAGGAGAAAAAAACAGGTGCCATCACTCTGATAGGACTATATTACAGACCTCCCCAATAGCCACTGGGATGGTGAGGAACAGATATGCAGGCAGATTAGGGAAAGGTGAAAAACAACAGGGTTGTTGTTGTGGGTAACTTCAACTTCCTGAATATAGACTGGGACCTCCTTGGTGCAAGTGGTTTAGACAGGGCAGAATTTTTTAGGTGCATCCAGGAGGGTTTCTTAAATCACTCTGAATATAGTCCAATGAGAGGAGGGGCCATAATGGACCTGGTGTTGGGTAATGAGCCTGGCCAGGTGACTGACCTTTCAGTGAGAGAACAGTTAGGGAACAGTGACCACAACTCCTTAAGCTTTAAGATAGCTATAGATAAGGATAAGTATGGAACTTGCAGGAGGGTATTAAATTGGAGCAGGGCAAATTTCAAGAGTATCAGGCAGGAACTAGGGAGAGTTAATTGGGAACAGCTGTTTTTGGGCAAGTCCACATCTGACATGTGGAGGGTGTTTAAAGACCAACTGCACAGAGTACAGGACAGGTATGTTCCACTAAGAAGGAAAGACAAGGATGGCAAGGTAAGGGGACCTTGGATGTCGAGAGGGGTGGTGAATTTAGTCAGGAAGAAAAAGGAAGTGTATTTTGGAAACTAAAATCAAATGGAGCCCTTGAGGATTATAAAGAAGCTAGAAAAGAACTCAAGAAGGAAACTAGGAGAGCCAGGCGGGGCCATGAAAAGGCTTTGGCAAGTAGGTCTAAAAAGAATCCTAAACCATACATCAAGAGCAAGAGGATGACTATGGAGAGGGTAGGACTACTCAAGGATAAAGGGGGGGCACATGTGCTTGGAAGCAGGGGATGTGGGTGAGGTCATAAATGAGTACTTTGCATCAGTATTTACCAAGGAGAGGGATGTGGAGGGTAGGGAGATCAGTGTGGAGCGTGCTAGTATGCTAGGGCATTTTGAGTTAAAGAAGGAGGTAGTTGTGTCTCTTAAAGAACATTAAGGTGGATAAGTCCCCAGGGTCGGATGGGATATACCTCAGGTTATTGAGAGAGGCAAGAGATAAGATTGCTGGGGCCTTGACTAAGATCTTTGTGTCCTCTCTAGCAATAAGCAAGGTCCCGGAGGAGTAGCAAGTAGCTAATGTTCCATTATTCAAGAAGGGAAATAGGGATAATCCTGGAAACTATTGACTGGTGAGTCTCACATCAGTGGTAGGGAAGCTATTGGAGAGGATTCTTAGGGATAAGATTTAAGAGCATTAAGAAAACCATTTAGGGACATGGCTTTGTGCAGGGCAAGTCGTGTCTTACTAATTTGATTGACCTCTGCTGTTTGTGATTTAAATATAAATGACCAGGATGAAAATGTAGGCAGGTAGGTTAGTAAATTCGCAGATATGAAGATTGGTGATGTTGTAGATAGCATAGAAGACTGCCAAAGGATACAGTGGGATATAGATCAGCTGCAGATATGGGCAGAGAAATGGCAGATGGAGTTTAATCTGGTCAAATGTGAGGTGATGCATTTTGGGAGATCAAATGTAAAGGAACAGTACACTGTTAATGGCAAGACCCTTAACAGTGTTGATGTACAGAGGGATCTTGGGGTCCAATTTCATAGCTCCCTGAAGGTGGCTGCATAGGTTGATAGGGTGGTAAGGAAGGCATATAGCATGCTTGCCTTTATTAGTCAAGGCACTGAGTTCAAGAGTCAGGAAGTTATGTTGCAGTTTATAGTTAGGTGGCATCTGGAGTATTCATTTCTGGTCGCCCCATTTAGGAAGGATGCTGCCTGGATTAGAGGGCATGTGCTATAAGGAGAGGTTGGACAAAGTATGGTTGTTTTCTCTGGAATGGCGAAGGCTGAGGGGAGACCTGATAGAGGTTTATAAGATTATGAGAGGCATAGAAAGAGTAGACAGTCGGTATCTTTTTCCCAGGGTTGAAATGTCTAATACTAGAGGGCATGCATTTAAGGTGGGGGGGGGGGGGGGGAGTTCAGAATCAGATTTATTATCACTGACTTAAATGTTGTGAAATTTGTTGTTTTACAGCAGCAATACAGTGCAAAGACATTAACATTACTATAAATTACAAAATAAGTAGTGCAAAAAAAGGAATAACGAGGTAGTGTTCATGGACTGTTCAGAAATCTGATGACGGAGTGGAAGAAGCTGTTCTTAAATTGCTGAGCGTGGGTCTTCAGGATCCTGTACCTCCTCCCCAATGGCAGGAATGAGAAGAGGGCACGTCCTGGATCATGAGGGTCCTTGGTGATGGATGCTGCCTTCTTGAAGCACTGCCTCTTGAAGATGTCCTCAATGGTGGGGAAAGTTGTGCCCACGATGGAGCTGGCTGAGTTTACAACCCTCTGTAGCCTCTAACAATCCTGTGCATTGGAGCGTCCATACCAGGCTGTGATGCAACCAGTCAGAATGCTCTCCATTATACATCTATAAAAATTTGTAAGAGTCTTTGGTGACATACCAAATCTCCTCAAACTCCTAACGAGGTAGAGCCGCTGGCATGCCTTCTTCATGATTGCATCAATGTGTTGGGCCCAGGATGGATCCTCTGAGATGTTGACACCCAGGAACTTGATAAGGTCCCTTAATGGAGGCTCATTCAGAAGATTAAGGTGCACGGGATCCACAGTTGCTTACCCTTTCCACCGCTGACCCCTCAATGAGGACTGGTGTGTGTTCTCCCGACTTCCACTTCAAATCCACAATCAAAGGAGATGTGTGGAGCAAGTTTTCTTACACAGAGTGGTGGGTGCCTGAAATGCGCTGCCAGGGGTGGTGGTGGAGGCAAATACAATAGAGGCATTTAAGATGCTCTTAGATAGGCACATGAATGTGCAGAGAATGGAGGGATATGGACATTGTGTAGGCAGAAGGGATTAGTTTAGTTAGGCATTTAATTACTAGTTTAATTAGTTCAGCACAACATCATGGGCTGAAAGGCCTGTTCCTGTGCTGTACTGTTCTATGTTCTCTATTCTGTGTTCTAACCCCAGCTTCTCCTATCCATAAAGCTAAAGTTACTAATCCCTGGAATCATTTAGAAAATCTCTTTTGCAATTTCTCCAAAGCCTTCACATCTTTCTAAATTGTGGTCTGCAGAACTGAAAACAATACCTCAATTGTCAGGCAACTAATATTCCATAAAGGCTCATCATTAATTTCTTGTTCTTGTTTTCTTTCCCTCTGTAAAGCCTAGGATCCACTCTCCTTTAACCTACTTTCTTAACTGTTACTTTCAATGAACTGTCCATGAACACTCCTCAATCTCTCTGTTCTTGCATTCCTTTTAGAATTGTCTCCATACAGTTTTGTATGCCATGTTTTGATTTCCCATGTATCACAGCACAAGTGAGAGGCTAAAAAGAAAGTACGCTCAGCAATTGCAAGAGGGAGTTGGAGAAGAGATAGAAGGGATTTCTGCAGGAGGTCATATCTGCCCAGGTGCAATTCTCCAACTTGAAATTCAATGAGGAACAATGTATGATAAATCTATATTTCATTAAGGACAACTTTAATGAAATCTGCCATTGCTGCACCCACAATTGCAACCTCCAAGTGCATTACCTTTGGCTGTTAGGTTAACCATGGCAATTAATTTTTTCTGTGCCTTGCTGCTTCCTTGCAGGAACTGTTTACAACATATTGCTGATTTCTATTCACTGTTGCATAAAAGAAATCACTGATCTTTTCTGTGAAAGAGATCCGTCCAGAAACATGCAGGTAAAAATAGAAAGGTCTTTGCTATAATTACATGCTTCCCCATGGTGTATTTCACTTTCATGCCTTCACCTATAAACTCTAATTACAACAACTGTGACGAAGATTCCATTTTCTTAGGATGTAGCTAATAGAATATCAGTCAACGCCTGATATTCTGGTGAAAGTCTTGACGTCTTCATTCAAAGACAGTCTGTAATGCTAGATGAACTTGATTTACCAAGATAAACCAAAGGATGGCTTCTGGGTAACACATGCTATCCACTGGTAATATTACTGGTGACTCCATTGTGCAACCCATGCACATGCCTGCAGCATACATTGAATGGAAAAATGCTGCTGTATGAATCTGGTACAACAGACAGTCTGCTTAAACAGCACGCCTACTGGCTCAATTGCTCTGCTGGGGACTTCAAAGTCGACTTTATTGTCACATGCACAAGTGCAATGAAAAACTTACTTGCAGCAGCATCACAGGAACATAACATCATATAAGCAGCATTCATAAGAAAAACATAACTTAAGCATAAATTATACTCAATTTTTACAAGAATTTGAGAAAAAAACAAAGTCCATTTTAGTGATTAGGGTTTTACTGGTTGGTTCAAGAACCGAATGGCTGAAGGGAAGTCGCTGTTCTTGAACCTGGTGGTGTGGGACTTAAGGCTTCTATACCTCCTGCCCGATGGTAGCTGTGAAAAGATGGTACGGCTCAGATGGTGGGGATCTTTGATGATGTATGTTGCCTTCTTGAGGCAGTGCCTCCTGTAGATATTACCAATGGTGGGGAGGGATGTGCCTGTGATGTATTGCAGTAGTAACCAGAGCTGGTGTCAAGATTTGTGATTGTCTGCCGCAGGCTTGGTCACCAACTATACAGTGAGCAGCTGAGGTAAAGGACCGTCGAAAGGAACAGGCAACAAAGGTATTTTTCTCCCAAGACTATTCTTATAGAGCTCGACCAATCTAATACCAGAAACCAAAACCCCAATTTCCCATTCATCAACAACTTTACACTGTCCTTTCTCTGTCACTAACTATCATATCGTCCATGGCTGAAATGTAAAGATAAAAGCTACCATTTAAAAAAAATCTAAACCAACTTTATAAATTAATTCATGTCTTAATAAATACTATTGTATATTTCCTTGGTACCTTTTTCCTGTTCTGATATTCTAATGCAGTGCTAGAAGGCACGAATGTAAATGCACCATTTGGGATGGGTGACAGTAATTTAGTCTAGCTAGCTGATAATTACAGAGGACAATGGTGAAGTAACAGAGCTGGGAGAGCAAATACTGTTTGGCTGAGAACTGATAGCACAGAGCAACTTCCACTCTCATGGATAACCTAATATCTGTTGAAGGACAAATTGGTGGATTGCATTGATGGCAGCAAGCTGTCCATGTATAATAGCCTGAGCTTCACAGAAACATCGAAAATCTGTAACAAACAAGGTGCCCATTCTGCCCATGTTGTCAGTGGTAGTTGAAAAAGAACTGCTCAGCTTAATCACACCATCCCACACTAGATTAATGGTTTTGCAGGATGGAAATACTCTGCATGGAAATACTCTTCTGTGTAATGAGGATTTCGGCCTCTACAATGCTTAAAGGCAATGAGTTCCACAGCACTTCTATCCTCATTTCCCTTCTAATCCTTTACAATGACTGTAAATCTACACACCCTGGATTTTGACTCCTCAACAAAGGAAAATAAGGGCGCCTTACTGGTGTTGACTCCTCCATGCCTCTTGTGAGTAATCTCATATGGGGTCCCATATTTTAAGATTCTTCATGATTTCCCAAATCAGATTAATCTCTGAATGACATAGAGCTCTTGATCCAGCCAAATTGCACATCCCCTTTAACAGATGCAGGCTTGCTTTAGCAGGTACAGGCAACTCACATTATGGACATACTACAACAGCCATTGAACAACATGGTTAGCGCAACTGGATTTAAAATGATGAGGCAGCACAGAGCCTGCACCCATTTTATGGGGGTATCCATTTTAATCCCCATCAATTTATATCCACAACTACATTCTTTCAATAAGATGGATATAGTAACCGTTGAGCGTAGAACTGGGTTAAAGAGGCTTTGGTAAATTACTTTGGATTAATCACTTTGAATGAGCAGTGAGAGGCTATTTAAGTGCCAAAGTTAGTAGGGATACTAGTTGAAAAGCTAGAATTAAATATGCGATGTTTCTTCAATGATGTAATTCTGCTATTAGAGATAATATGCTGGCAGCTTACTGTGGAGTTGGTAACCTTCATATCTACTGTATATCTGTCAACTAAACTAGGATTATCACAGATCATTTTGATATATTACAGTATATCCTGGACTTCATGGTGGACAGTCTGCTAGAGTCCAAAAGGGGGGTCTGTCAATTGCTGCATTTGATAACATCTGACGATGTAACTGGAAGGAGGGAGAATTACTTTATAAATCTGCCTAAGTTTGGATGTTTTGCAGTAAAGCCATCTGAATGAGTCATGTGTTCATAGTATTGTTGAGAATTTATAGGATAGAAATGGGCAGAATTGTGTTCCACAAACCTCTCAGTGTCATTCACCTAATCCAGTCAACCTGTCCACCTTTGTTTCTTGTCCTCTTATTTTTCCAGCTTCTAAAATGTATCTTTTTTACAACAACCACTATGTGGCAGCCTGGTCCATGTTCTCAACTCAGTGAGTAAAGAAGTTTCTCTTGTGTTCTTTATTGTCTTTCTTAGTGATTACCCATATTAATGGCCCCCAATTTTGTTCTCCCCAACAAATGGAATCTTTTTTTCATATTTATAAATAGTTTTATTTAAAAAAATTTAAATATCTTAAGAGGTATCTCTCAGTCTTTCTTGAGAAAAGAACTGTAGTCTTCACAGTCCATCCTGTAAAATCTCAGTACTGGTACTAATCTTGTAAATCCTGTTTACACTTTCTCCAGTGTCTTTGTATTTTTTTAAGGTAACCAGAACTGCAATCAATACTCTTTAGGTTCTATACTAGTTTAACATAATATTTTTGCCCTGTTGACCGTATTGACCCTATTGACCGTATTTGCCCTATTGACCCTTGCCCCTTTCCTTCTTGAGAAAGCTTATTTATTCCAGGTCCCTTCTTAGAATTTGTCAAACCCCTATGTTATTCTGCTTTTGGGAAGTCATAATTGTGAAGTTGTTGATTTGATTTGATTGAACTTGCAAAATCATTTTGTGGTTTACTCTTGGTGTTAAAGACAGGATAGAAACTTGATTAGTGCATAATTGTGATAATCATAAATATTGAATCTATTTTTTAGTGGCTCATATGTGAGCAGGTAGATTGAATATTGATTACCATTAAAAAAAAGGAAAGACAGTGCTTCTGAACAGAGTTTGAAGTCCAAACCTTGGAATGAAGATTTTCAGTTTTTTGGTTACTACGTGGCTTTCAGGAACCAACATTATAACATGTGATATGAAACAGAATGTTCATTCTTTTCTCTGGCTTCTTACAGTTAATTTAATGTTACTCTATTCTTGTATAGTTTGGTTGCTTTGTCATCCAAGATTGGAGTGTTGATTTTGATTAATGCTCATATGTGTGAAATATAAAACTACGTATACTGAAAATATACATAACATAGAAGGAACCCCAACTGAGCTTTCAAATGACCACCATTTGAAGTTAAATCTACAGGCATTTGTTTTCATTACATGTCATCTCGAGAACAATTGGATGCTGTACTAATGCTCCATACACTAGTTCAATCGACTTGATGCAACCCTGAATGGCAACATCTTGGTGCTGCAAGAAGATGATTTGGAGATTAAAATGGATAATGCTGGAAAATGGACACGGTACATAATATGCAACTAACCAAGGCACCTGTTTGACCCAGTGCAGGGTACACACAAAATTGGTGCTGCAGCTTTATTAACCTGACTTTAGCAACTAGCCAGCACTAATTGCGCAGTTGCTGGCTTTAGTGCATTTCCAGAGGTCCCAGTTCAACCATGCCAGTACTGATTAGAACCAGCCTGCACCTCTTAAGGATAATTGCTTTGCAGCTATATCTGGAAGTGGGAGTCATTGCATGGGTCTTTCAAACTTGTTGGAAGCCATGGCTGATCAGAGATAAGGTTTCCCAGTAGTCAATGAGGTGGAAAGGAGGAGGGAAGTCATCTTCCCGCAGAATGATAGGAGCCCTCCAGAAAAATAGCAATGGAAGTAGGTTGCTGAAAAGGTCAGTGCTGGAAGTGAAGCATTCAGCATTTGGAAACATTGCCTTATAAAGTCAAATCCTATCAACCTACAATTATATTACCAGCCTCACAACTTTTCCTTGCAATAAATTCACTCAACTACAGTCAGTACGTACACCTAACACCTAAATGCCTTCCCACACATTCATGTTGCTATTCTGCATTTAATATCCTCTGCACTGTGGACTGTTTAAGTGTGACAGACTTATTACCTGATGCATTACAAGACACTTCCTAACACACTACCCTCTCTCTTTTGGGAGAAGGTGAACCATAATGAATGGCAGCAGCATCAAATCACTGGTAGGGCAAGCATGGCTCCAGTGATTCACTGTAGAGGACAGGGTGTTGGCTATTAATTTGGGTGGCTGTCATTGATCCTGTGGTGAATAGCAGAACAGAGAACACTAAAGTTGCTGGTATCTAACCTGTCTAATCACATCCCATTTCCTGTTCTTTCCACAATCTCTTCAGTGTAGCCTTTGTTCTTTTCTCCTACCACATATTCATTTGGCCATAACAGCAACTGCTGAGCAGGAAGAAAGCAAGAAGGGATCGAGTCACACTATCTGATTCTCAGCCAACAGCTCAGATACTATCACTTTCAATACTGTAGTGTTATTTTAGAGGGGGGTTCTGTGGATGTGTGGTCTGCAGCCAGGACAACAAAAAAGGATAGTCCTGGTTCCAGGTCCATCGTGGGCAAAGTTGCTGCAAAGTGCTCAGAAAAAGACTTTGATAATATAGCCAATAGAAAAAGGTTGATGGGTACGCATAATGAAATGCCGAGGGCATTTGCAGGCCTACTTGAAAGCCTGCAGTATCTGTCAACAGGGGAGTGCAACCCCAGTGGCTTAACCTCAGCCATACATGTGACTTTGTGTAGAGCCTGGAGCCTTTTCTTTAAACCTAGTAGGTAGAGGCTAGCTCAGTTTTAGTACTTGCTGAGCTAAAGATTATGCAGCCTCTGGCAACTGAGATTTTAGCTTCCAGTCTACCACAGGCAGAAATCACCCAATATCTGAAGTTCTATTGGAGGTTCAGAGTTCTGCTATGCAACCTCAGAATGTTGTCATTATAACTTTGGATACTAGCTTTCAGAGGAACTTTGAGGGTATCTTGGCACTCCAGTTAATTTGTCCTGCAACAGATTATTAGGATCCCTGAGGTAAATTTTAGGAGAGTAGCAGTCGCACTGTGAAAAACAAACCTGCTGCCCTCTTAAGTTGATAACCTTCGTGCTCCCACTCCTGCCACTCTGCCAGTGTTGTTTTTGTTGCCTGTTGGCCACTCGGCCCAGACCTCTTGCTCATAACGTAGTCTGAAACTGGACTTCCTGTGCTGAGAGGTTGTGAAAGTTTATGGTTACAGGTATCTATAGTTTTCATTGCAAGTTAGCAGTCTTCTTTCTTGCCATTTTTAAGCCACTGGGGTTGCACAGCATTGGAGCAATGAGACAGTCAAAGGCACGCAGAAGAAAGGGATTCACAAAGATCATTAGTTGATTTTGTATATTTTAGTTATTTTATGTCCGAAATGTTGATTTGGTCTGATCCTATTTTCATCAGTTATAGTCAAGAGGACATTGAGATGATGAGCAACAGAAGGAAGGTAAGATAAGTTTTGTTGTGGAACGTTATTTTTCTTTTCTATTCTTCTTGTGCATCACTTGGCAGCACTTAATTCTCATGATTAGTTGGCCTCAAGAAGATGGTGAGCTACCTTCTTGAAATTACAGTCCTCAAAGTGAATGTATTTCCACAATGCACTCAGCAGTTCCAGAATTTAGAAAGCAAGTTTTGGCCCAGTGACAATGGAAGAACGCAATATATTACTGAGTCATGATGGCAAAAGTCATGTCTTTTAAAATCAGAGGAAGGTGGCAATACTCTTGATTAAGAAAGTCGTTATCTAGCACTTGATTAGTGAACATTGCTTGCAGCTCATCAGCTTATGTCTTAATTTTTTCCTAACCTTGCTGGATATAGGGGTGAACCGCTTCTTTGTTTATGGATTTGAAAATGGAATTAGGATTCGGTTTGTTGAAATTTTATCATTATTATCCATTATTTCCCAACTACCTGAATGGTCTGGGGCTCTGAACATTGCCACTTTCCACTTTCCTTTCCCTACTCTTGCTTTCCATCTCTTGCATTCTCATATCCTTGCCCCAGATGCTGGCAATGTCTGAGCCTGCATTATTGCGAGGTTGCAAAACACTGCAATACGTAATCTTGAATTTTGATATCTGGTCAGCAGTATACTACAGAACAGCTCTAGAGTTGTCCAGTCAGTGGAATCTTTAAGATACCAATCATTTTCTCCGTGATGTTCCAAATGGCCATATGGCACTTTTTGTAGGAGTAATGCATCTTTTTGCGCTGGTTTTTAATGATATGAAGAGCCCAGTGAGGATATGACCTGTCATGAAGTAGTCAGCTTTCATCTGATGAGTTAAAAGAGGGTACAGAAGCCTGTTACAAGATAAATGATTTTGGATTGCTCCTTGTCTATCACCTACCCCCACAGGTTTTTGGGAATACCTGCAGATCAGCTGCATATTCAATGAATAAAATTTCTTGTGGCTCCTGTAAATCTTGGGATTCTGGTTTGTCACACTCAAGGCAATGCAGATGGTATCAATAGCTCTGTGAACCATTGATAATCCCACAATCCTTGGGAATCCCCATGCTCACTCTGCGTGCTAGTGCTTGCCTGAGAAGGAAAGGAACTCCATTTTTTTCTAGTACAGACCCTCCACAATCTTCCTAATGTGACGGTGTGCTGCCGATTGACAAAGGTTCTGGAAAGGGCCCCTGCTTGGAGGTCTTCTCCTCTGTTCCTTTTTTTGCAGACTATTTCCTCTGCACTCAAGTTGGCACTGGAGGAGCTGAGCACCGTGATCAACAGTCACGAGACAGTGCACCCTGATGCCTTCCCGACCGTCACAGGGGACTTCAACCAGGCCAGCTTGAAGAAGTTTCTGACAAACTATCACCAACATATTACCTGTGGAACCAGAGGGGCCAACACACTCGATCAGCGTTACACCTCCATCAAGAACGCCTACCATGCCATCCCCCGCCCGCACTTTGGCAAGTCCGATCACCTGGCTGTACTTCTACTCCTTACATATAGGCAGAGACTGAAGACCGCAGCACCAGTGGGGAGGACCACGAAGGTATGGTCAAAGGAGGCAAAGGAATGTTTGCAGGACTGCTTTGAATCGGTGGACTGGACCATATTCAGGAATTTATCTTCGGGTCTGAATGAATATGCCACGGCCGTCAGCGACTTCATCAAGATCTGCGTGGATGAATGTGTGCCTTTGAGAACCTACCGAGTCTTCCCAAACCAGAAGCCCTGGATGAACCAGGAGATTTGCAGTCTTTTGAGACTGGCGTTCAAGACCAGCAATCCAGAACCCTACAAGAAATCCAGGTACCACCTACAGAAGGCTATCGTAAGAGTGAAAAGGCAATTCTGTGTGAAGTTAGAGGCACAATCAGACGCACGACAGCTGTAGCAGGGTTTGCATGTCATTACTTCCTATAAGGCAAAACGTAACAGCATAAATGGCAGTGATGCTTCACTCCCTGATGAACTGAATGCCTTTTATACGTGCTTTGAAAAGGAGAATAACATTACACCTGTGCAAATCCCCACAGCATCTGGCGACCCTGTGATCTCTGTGTCGGAAGCCAATGTCAGAACATCCTTCAAGAGGGTGAACCCTTGCAAGGCGTCAGGCCCCAACAGTGTACCTGGCAGGGTACTGAAAATCTGTGCTGACCAACTGGCTGGAGTGTTCAAGGACACCTTCAACCTCTCACCACTGCAGCCGGAGGTTCCCACCTGCTTCAAAAGGGCATCAATCATACTGGTGCCCAAGAAGAGCAGGGTAAGCTGCCTCAACGAGTATCGCCCGGTAGCACTCACATCTACTGTGATGAAGTGCTTTGAGAGGTTGGTCATGGCTAGAATTAACTCCTGCCTCAGCAAGGACCTGAACCTGCTGCAATTTGCCTACCGCCACAACAGGTCTACAGTGGACGCAATCTCACTGGCTCTCCACTCCACCTAGACAACAACAAAACATATGTCAGGCTACTGTTTATTGATTACAGCTCAGTGTTCAACACCGTCATCCCCTCAGTATTAATCAACAAGCTTCAAGACCTGAGCCTCTGTACCTCCCTCTGCAACTGGAACCTCAACTTCTTTATCGGGAGACCACAGTCAGTGCGGATCAATAATAACATCTCCTCCTCGCTGACAGTCAACACAGGTGCACCTCAAGGATGCGTGCTTAGCCCACTGCTTTACTCTCTCTACACTCATGACTGTGTGGCTAGGGACAGCTCAAACATCGTCTATAAATTTGCTGTTGACACCACTGTTGTTGGCAGAATCTCAGATGGCTATGAGGAAGCGTACAGGAGTGAGATAGATCAGCTGGCTGAGTGGTGTTGCAACAACAGCCTCGCACTCAACGTCGGCAAGACCAAGGAATTGATTGTGGACTTCAGAAAGGGGAAGTTGGGGAGAACACACTCCAGTCTTCATTGAGGGGTCAGCGGTGGAAAGAGTGAGCGGCTTCAAGTTCCTGGGTGTCGACATCTCAGAGGATTTATCTTGGGCCCAACGCATTGAAGCAGTCACAAAGAAGGCAAACCAGTGGCTCTACTTCATTAGGAGCTTGAGGAAATTTGATATGTCACCAAAGACTCTTGCAAATTTTTATAGATGTACAGTGGAGAGCATTCTGACAGGTTGTATCACCACTTGGTATGGAGAGTTCAATGCGCAGGATCAAAAGAGGCTGCAGAGGGTTGTAGACTCAGCCAGCTCCACCGGGGCACAACCCTCCCTGCCATTGAGGATATCTTCAGGAGGCGGTGCCTCAAGAAGGCGGCATCCAACATTAAGGACTCTCACCACCCCAGGATATGCCCTCTTCATGTAACTACAATTGGGGAGGAGATACAGGAGCCTGAAGACCCACACTCAACATTTCAGGAACAGCTTCTTCCCCTCTGCCATCAGATTGCTGAACGGTCCATGAACACTATCTCATTATTCTTCTCTTGCATTATTTATTTATTTTTTGTGACTTATAGTAATTTTTATATCTTACATTGTACTGCTGCCGCAAAACAACAAATTTCACGATGTATGTCAGTGATAATAAACCTGATTCTGATTCTTCATTGTGGTTTCAGGAATGTCCACAGAAGCTCCCCCTGTTTCGCAGCAATTGGTTTAAGGTTTATGTGTACTTCATCACACTCCTTCAAGATCTCCTGAACTGCAACATTCTCCAAACATCAACCGCCAGCAAATATGTACAACTAATTCTCCTTACAAATCTGTCATCAATAAACAGCAAGAATTCATGATCCATTCAAGTAGTGGAAGCAGCAGTGAATTCTTCCAGCTACTAAGCACTAGGATCTCCTTTTGTGCTTAATGCATGGTGTTAACTGGATTATTAAGGTCCAATTTGTAGTGCTGGCATCAAATGAATGTTGCCTAAGGATTGACATCAGAATCTGCCCGTTCTATATTTATGGGATCACGAATGATGAAATCACAATGCCTTCCCAGATATGACAGAGAGTGCAATTTGTGCTAAAATTCATGAATGAAGTTTCAACCAAATCAACTGGTGTTGTGGAGAACAAATTTGTGGCTTTGGTTTCCAAGAAATCAGGTGAGCTGATTAGCTAGATAACTAACCTGCTCATTAACTAAATTCAGTCAATCAGAATCAAGTGAGTCAATACTATACCATTAGTTTTCAATGGCATGAAGCTTAATTGGATGGAGGTTTTGACATACTGATTTCTGTTTGTATTATTTGGGTTTATGTAGTAATGAAGGACCAGCAATTGTCTGCTGTGATCAATAGTAACTTTTAGTAACTTCTCTGGCTGGAATGTTGCAAATTCAAGAAAAAGTAGACTAGAAGAACCTGCCAAAATATTCAAACCTGTCCAGCATCTCAATATCTTGTCTTTGTGTGAAGACAAGGTCAAAGCCTTGTTTGGTGGGCTGAGTTATCACTGCCACAAAGGGGGTTTCAGCAAAACTGAATGGTGACTCATTTTATATCCAGCCCATTTATCTTCTTGACTTACCAGACTAGCTAAACTGCTCACCAGGTCTCCTTCCCACTTTGCCAGGATGTTGCCATTCAAGGTTCCATCAAGTCAACTGAAATGTAGTATGCAGGGTTTCAGCACAGCATCCAGGAGCACTGTGACTGATATGCCATTCATAGAAGAAGTACAACAGGCTATGTTTGACTATATTTCCTCCCAAGGTCTTTCATAATGGGTTCCATATCTAAGGCAGGATGTGCTGGCATTGGAGAGGATCCAGAGGACGTTTACAAGAATGATCCTGGGAATGAAAGGGTTAAACTACAAGGAGCGTTTGATGGCTCTGGACCTGTGCTCACTGGAGTTTAGAAGATTGAGGGGAGATCTCATTGAAACCTACCAAATATTGAAAGGCCTGGTTAGAGTGGATGTGGAGAGGATGTATTCAGTAGTGGGAGAGTATAGGACCAGAGGGCACAGCCTCAGAATAGAAGGACATTCTTTTGGAACAAAGATGAGGAAGAATTTCTTTAGTCAGAGGGTGGTGAATTTGTGGAATTCATTGCCACAGACAGCTGTGGAGGCCAAGTCATTGGGTATATTTAAAGCGGAGGTTAATAGGTTCTTGATTAGTAAGCGCGTCAAAGGTTACGGGGAGAAGGCAGGAGAATGGGGTTGAGAGGGAAAAATAAATCAGCCACGATCGAATAGCAGAGCAGACTCGGGCCAAATTCTGGCTCCTATGTCTTATGGTAATGAAGGCTATAAAAATGTAGATGTGTAGGAACCTGCTGTGGAGATAAGAAACAATTTTTAATGATCTGAGTTCATGAACTGAAGATGATTTTATAATGAAGACTTTGCCAGAAGAATCAGATTGGTACTTACTCATTTCCTTAATTGCAAACAATTATGGATAATTAACATTGTACATCTCAGACTATACCAATAACTTGATATTTTAGCCAGTAAATTGTGAGCAATTATGAAACTATTAATGATTGCTATTACTTTTAACCAGTAGATTTAAAGACATTGATCAGAATCTAAAATGTCAGAGGAGGTGTTGATTATGTTTTCCAGCCAAAGTGCAGACTTAAATTGCTTTTCTTATTTATGTCAGTTTATTTTGTTCTTTTGAGTGACCCTGGAGGAAATATCACATGCTGCAACCTCTTATCACTGATCCTGAGTAATTTATTTTAGCCAAAACATTTTACATATCTTTTCATTTGGGATTACAGCGCCTCCCCCCACTACACCCCCATCACTTAAAGTCATGTACTCCCTACAATTCTGTTTCCGCTTATAAAATTCAATATTCTACCGGCCATTTTTAATGCTTTATCAGAATTTGTACTTTAAAGAAATTATACATTTGAATCTTTGTCACCTTGTCCATCAAATACCTTACCTGCCCCTTTCCTTCACTGTGAACATACTCTATGCCTTTGTCATTACATATTCTCAGAAGATTCCACTAGCATTGGCATCCCCAGCTAATAAGCTGGAATTAAACAAGGAAAAGTGAGAAGCCTGTGTATCATTGTATTATCATTTTGATCTACAAGCTCAGATCCTGACACTACAGAGTAGTGTGGAAATGTGAACTTCACATAGTGAGACACCTGGCATAAGTATATTATAGCCACCAACAAATCTGCTGGAGAAACTCAGTGGGTCGAGCAACATCTGGTGGGGGGGGAGGAATTGTTGACGTTTCGGCTCAAAACCTTGCATCAGAACTGTATCAGAGTTCCTTTCTCCCCACAGATACTGCTTACCCTGCTAAGTTCCTCCAGCAGATTTTTTGTTGCTCCAGATACCAGCATCTGCAGTCTCTTGTGTCCTCAGCTTATAGCCAGGCCAGAGGATAAATTTGGCTCATGTGCATACTCCCTGGAAGGCAAAGTTGCATACAGTTCTCCTCCAGAATATACAGATCAGGACTACAGTGGACTACCCTGCAGTTATGGAGATGTCTGGCACATTGGCCAATCTACCAGAAAACCCATGAGAGGTTTCAAGAAGAATGAAGTTCTGCTACATTCTTTCATTAGGTTTGTATGGAACCCATCCTTGCTAGTGGGGAAATTTGTGCCTGCTGACACTCCACATCAACAGGCATGAATCCAGCTATGGGTCAACAGGTGATTCCAGAGTTCTGAGCTGTCAATTCTATACAGGCAAAGACCATCCAACATTTCTGAGCTGCTTTGGATCCAGGATGTGCATGCTACCAACCAGGGCTTGAATTCCAGATCATAAAACCTTATGCATAAAAGATACTTCCTGCCATCTCTCCACTGGATTTCTTTTTGCCTGTTATCTTAAATCTGTGTCTTCTGGATGTTATGGACTCAGTGAAAGTCCCTTTAAGATAGAGTGTGTGTGTATGTGTGTGTGGGGCGTGCTTACGTCAATAGAAGATAAAGGACGTAATGACGTTGTTGAAGAAGTAAGAAGAAGAAGAAGGAGAGAGAGAGAGAAGGGAGAGAGACACCAGCCTGCTTGTTTTCTCTATCGATGGATGAGAAACAATAACTGTGTTTGCCACTGAAATCCATGTATGGAAGTTGGAAGTAATCCGGTGGAGTTCACTTTGTTGCTGACCTGTAGAGGGAAACAGGTATTTGTGTGTGGACGACCACGGTTCGGATGCTTTTCGGGGTGAGGAAGTCACTACCGAGTAAACACTGAAGTGTCGTTTGGGTTCCATCGTGGAACATTTGGATTTCGTATGTACTCTCTCTATGTTTTTCTACATCTACATCTTATCTTCAGACAACGGTGGTTGTTGAAGAAGCCCTTGCTCATGTTTCACCTTATGGCTTGCGGAACTGAACTTTAAGAACCATTCCGGAACTGGGAGTTTTGGACTTTGTCACACACACACACGACGAGTTTAGTTTTGGGGTTAACGTTCGAGGTTTAACATTTTTGAATTCTAACATACTAACATTTTTACTTTTATTTTACGTATTATCAAAAGTAGTGATTAATAAAATAGTTTTTAACACTGAATCATGCTCAGTGTGTTTCTTTTGTTGCTGGTTTGTGACATGGATAATGACCCTCCTGCCAGAGATAGTAGTTTCTTCCTAGCTTTCAAACGATCTTCGTAATTCTGTTCATACCCATTAAATCTTCCTTTAACCTTTTTTTTGATATAAAGAATATAAAGGAGACCCAGGTGTTGACAAACCTGAGAAAATAGCCCACCATCCTGTGTCATCACAGCAGCCTAAGAGACACCTTTGTATGAGTTATAATTTTACTCATGCGAAAGCATATCTTACCCAAATTGGTCTTCTGTTATGTTAAATTTCTGCTCTTTTATTATGATTGTATCAGTCAAACAAAGTAAGTAATAACTCATACCCTCACAAAGAGAACTAAAGCAGTTACTTTTTGAGTTGATATATGCATAAGTGACAAAAGGATCATATATTCAAAAGAAAGTCATGAAAACTATCTGAGAAGGACATGTATATGCTAGAGTGTTACATCATTTGAAATAAAACCTGACTGTGGCTGAATTAAAAATGGCTACACAAATCTGATTTGAGAGAAGATTTCAAAAATGAAATCTTAACATTGTACTGTTTCTTTCAATTTTGCAATCTGAGTGGCCCAGAACTCCCTTGCCAAAGAATATGCCAGCTCAATTTGTTGTAATTATCTGTTATAGTATCTGAAAAGTGGAAAAAAAAACAACTGCAGAAATTGGAAATCTAAATGCTAGAGATGTTCAGTAAGTCAGGTAGCATCTGTAGAGAGAAGAGTTAATATTTCAGGCTGAAGTAATACTTAAGGGGAAAAAAGGTTCAATATTTTTGATATTGCAAAACGTTCTGATAAAAGGTCATTGATCTGAAACATTAAACTCTGCTTCTCTCTCCAGAGATGCTGACTGACCTGATGAGTAGCTCCAATTTTCGCTGTTTTATTTAAAAGTAACTGAAGGAATACGTCAAGCCAAGCAATCCAAATTCAAATAGAAACGTTATTGGGAAGAAATTGGCTAACATCTGATAATGGGGTAGGGTAGATAATCATAAGAATATATGCAGGAATAGGTCAGATAGTGTCTCGAACCTACTTTGTCATTCATTGAGATGAATCTGTTCCTTTACATTGTCCACTTTCCTGCCCTATCCCCATAACCATTGATTCCCTTTGTATTAAAAAAAAACAGCCTTAAATGTACACAATGAATGACCATAGAAAACCCTTTGGTCAGAGAATTCCAAAGATTCCCAACTCTGTGTGTGTGAAGACATTTTCCCTCCTAACTCTAAACCCTCTTAAGAAATCTCTCAAGTCAGAAGTTGCAGCTTTGCTGCATTTACCCAGTCAATCCCTCTCAGAATCTTAACTGTTCAATGACATCACATCTCATTCTTCAAAAGTGAGTATAGACCAATTTTATTCAAATGCTCATCATGGGATAGGCCCCTTGATGTGGTTAACCCACATCTATTATCTGCATTACAGGAACTCTTCAGAATATGGAGAGTACCAACAAATGTAGTCTAAATGCAGAAGTCAAAAATATCTTAAGCCAAAAAGTAAAATAACCCAACACCATAACAAAAACATATGGAGATTTCCCAGATTCTTGTAAATGTTATATAGATATCAATTGCCTATGATTGGCTAAAAGGCATTGATTCCAATGTGTAATATTCATCACTTTAAATTGCCATTCCAGAAATAACTTATTAGTAAAAACATAATTTTCTGTTGTGTTGTGGTCTACTAAAAGTTGTAGTTGTAGTTGTGTTCATATTGATCTAGATACAGGCAGATTCATTCATAATTGTGCGTATTTAGCTGAAAACTGCAATCAGTTTATCCAAGGAGGAGGATTATAAAGGAAGATGAAGAGGATAGGATAAACGTGATATTACAGATCTAACATCCATGACATATATTGGGTAAGGAGGGGAATGTACCATCCTTCTCCTGGATCCTTCACAGGGCCACCTCACAACATATCTGTTGAGGCACCTATAAAACGTGATGGGATGCAACAGCCACTGAATAAGCCTCTTCAGATTGCTCTCTAACAATGTTTTGTAACAACAACAAATACAGAGGGCCTTAATACCTCTGGATGGAGATAATGTCACAGATGATGTTCATTCTTATCTTGCCCCATTGCATGACCTCACTGTGCTGGTTGACTGAGCGTACTTACCTAGTAGATTGACCCTCCTCAGCAGTGGTGGGAGAATATATGGATTGCCTCCAATTCCAGGGATGTTGCCACTTACCTTGGAGTTTCCTGTATTTCATAGTTTATGTCGTTCTTTCAAATGCTGCATGCTATTTTATTTAGTTCATGTCAAAACCTCAACATCAATAAAGATTTTGGATAAACTTAACTATATATTTCCTTTTTAACATGTTTTGGTTTTTAAAAGAAAAATGATGTCTCATCATTTCTTCCTGCAATTCTATATTCCTTTAACCAGTTAGTGTTTCAAAAGAAAAATGTACACTGAAGATTTTGTGCTGTGACATGGATCTGGACTAACACCTGTGCTTTCTGCAGTATTTTAGAAAATGTGGCACTCCTGCATCCTCTCATCATAATTTTTATAACATACAGCTGCAGATGATGCATGTTCTGTCAACTGATACATTTTTAACCTCTGCATGATGTAGTTCATACTGAGGTAATATTTTGTTATTGTGCCTTCAGGTGACTAATGTAAACTTATCATTGAGATGGCTGAGAAACATGCATATTTACAGAAATAATGGAGTCCTTCAAATGTGTACGTAAAATGTGGAAAACAGTAATTTGCCATGTTTTTGTTAGATCAGTTTAATTTATGTTGCACAGTAATGTCCTAATCATTCCAACTGAGATATATTTAGTGCAGACCGAAGAAAGCAATATTGCCACTACTTGGTAACGTTTCCACAGAGATCATGGTTCATAATTTTTTTTTAAAAAAGTAAGCTATTTATCCTAACGAGCAAATACGGAAGAAGCATTTACTGTAAGAGTAAAATATACTCACCTGACACTGAGGCAGAATTGGGATCTAAGAAAAGAAAATCTCATTAAATAAGAGAGGAACAAAAAAATTGGCAACTATTTAATACCACAAACTAATGAAACATTACCTGCTTTCCTTGGTTCAGTCCATGGTTGTGGGCGAGGGGCTGAAAGGGTTTGTCTTGGAGGTAGTTTCTGCAGAGGAATTGTCTTTAATTGATTTATTTGATGTACTGGATAATCCGTCTCTGAGGATCTCCTTTCCGCACTTTTTTTACCAAGAGAACTTAAATTAAATAAGTAATTGGTCAGTTTTGACTTCTTTCTTGTTGCCAAAATGAATCAAATAGAAGAAAAAGGAAGTAAACTTTAATCCTAACTAACCTCTGAGAGTGTGGTTTCAAATGTCTGATCGCATGGCCAGAGAAATGTACTTCTACAGAAAGAATAAGAGAAACGCCATTAGAAAAAGTCTAACACGTAAAGATTTTTTTAGTTTGTTTCCCACAATTCAGGATTTATTAGACTAATACCTTAGGACAGAGCATAGGAACAGTCCCTTCAGCCCACTATGTGTGTGCCAACCATGATGCCAATCTAAACTACTCCCATATGTCTGCACATGGTCCATATCCCTCTATTTCCCTGCCTGTTCATATGTCTGTCTAATTGCCTCTTAACCATTGCCATTGTGTCTGTCTCTACCACCAACCACTTTGTGTTTAAAAAGAAAAATTGCCTTGCAAATCTCCTTTAAACTTGTCCGCTTTCACCTTAAACCTGTGCCCTCAGGTATTTGACATTCCAACCCTGGAACAGAGACTCTGACTATCAAACCTATCTCTGCCTCTCATAATTTCATATACTTTTATCAGAAGACCTCTCAGCTTCTGATGCTCCAGAGGAAACAATCCAAGTTTGTCTAATCTCTCCTTATAGCATATACACTCCAATCCAGGCAAGGTCTTGGTGATCCTTTCCTGCACCCTCTCCAAATCTTCCACATCCTTCTTGTGGAGTGGCAGCCAAAACTGCTCACGATACTCAAAAAGTGGCTTAACCAAAGTTTTATACAGTTGCAACATTATTTCCTAACTTTTGTACTCAATGCCTCAACCAACAAGGCAAGCATGTTGTATGCCATGGTTGCCACTTTCAGGAAGCTGTGGACTTGCATCCAAGATTTCTCTGTACATTAATGCTCCTGCAAGTTGCTACATACTTTCCTCTCAGATTTGTCCAGATTAAACTCCATCTGCCATTTCTCTGTCCAAATTTCCAACTAATCTATATCCTGCTGTGTCTTTTGACAACCATTCTTGCTATCCACAGCTGTCACCTGCAGACTTAT
Organism: Pristis pectinata; assembly: GCF_009764475.1. Taxonomy (NCBI): domain Eukaryota; kingdom Metazoa; phylum Chordata; class Chondrichthyes; order Rhinopristiformes; family Pristidae; genus Pristis; species Pristis pectinata. The sequence goes on from NC_067417.1 coordinate 43,869,482, forward strand.
TAATCAGACCAACTACATTTTCATCCAAATCATTAATATAACAAACAACAGAGGTCCCAACACTGATCCTTACAGAACACCAGCAGTTACGTTCCCCTAGTCAGAAAATGCCCCTCTGCCACTACCCTCTGTCTTCTATGGCCAAGCCAGTTTTAGATCCAATTTACCAGCATAAGACTTAATCTTCTGGACTAGCCTACCATGATGGACCTTGTCAAATACTTTACTAAAGTCTATATAGACAACATTCACTGCCCTATCCTCATTCAGTCACCTCCTTCACTTCCTCAAAAAACTATCAAATTTGCAAGATAGGATACCCCCGCACAAAGGCATGCTGACTATCTCTAATAAGTCTATGCTTTTCCATTTGCAACTAAATTCTGTCTCTATTAATCTTCCCCAATAATTTCCCCACCACTGATGTAAGGCTAAGGAAAGACATTATGTTATAGGGAAAGGTTGAAGAGGCTAGGCTTGTATCCACTGGAGTTTAAGAGTGGCAGAGGATTTAATTGAAGCATAATATCTCAAGGGTTCTTGACAAGGTGGATGTAGAGAAAATGTTTCTTTGTTTGGAAGAACCTGGAACAGGAGGTCACTGTTTAAAAATAAGGGGTCCCTCATTTACGAAAGAGATGAGGTACAATTGCTTCTCTCAAAGGATTATGAGTCAATAAAACTCCGTTCCTCAAAGGGCAGTGGAAATAGTCTTTAAATATTTTTAAGACAGAGGTAAATACATTCTTGGTAAGTAAGGGAGTGAAATATTTCGTGGAAAGGGGAATGTGGAGTTGAGGTTACAATTAAATAACCCAAGATCTTAATAAATCATGGACCAGGCATATTCCTGCTCCTAATTCATATGCTCATATGTAGGATCGATAGATCCTTTCTGCGTGCAGTACTGCAGGTAGGGCCTAAACAATGCGCTATGAAACTGAAGCATAATTTCTATCCCTTTGAATTCCACAGACTTGAGATAAAAGAAATTCCTTTGTACTTTTGTTTCTTTTTAGCTATCCACAAACTTTTAATTAAATATTTCTTTTCATTGATGTTAGAACCCCTTTGTATTTCTAAATTTCTCAACATACAAAAAATTATTTTTACTTGGGATTGCAGCGAAAAGTGCTCAACTTTTGAGTAAGTGACATGAACATCTGGAGAATAAAAAAAAGTAGTATATTATACAATAAGTCTTTTTCTTTCCCTTTTTGATTATTTTTGTAATATATTCGCTTACTAAGAGACTGTGGGGCCTAGAATATATTTTTTATTCTTTATGATTATATATGTCATGATTGTCCTCCCGATCTCTTTATATCACATATATTTTGTCACGAACCAGCAACAAAAGAAACACACTGAGTCATGATTCAGTGTTAAAAACTATTTTATTAATCACTACTTATAATAATACAAAAAATAGAAGTAAAAATCTTAGTATGTTAGAATTCAAAAATGTTAAACCTTGAACATTAACCCCACAACTAAGCTCTTCGTGTGTGTGTGTGTGTGTGGCAAAGTCCCAAACTCCAAGTCCAGGAGTGGTTCTTAAAGTTCAGTTCTGCAAGCCATAAGGTGAAACATGAGCAAAGGCTTCTTCATCCACCACCGTTGACTGAAGATAAGACGTAGATGTAGAGAACATAGAGAGAGTAATTACGAAATCCAAATGTTCCATGATGGAACCCAAACAACACTTCAGTGTTTACTCTGTAGTGACTTCCTCACCCCGAAAAGCATCCGAATCGTGGTCGTCCACACAAATACGTTTCCTTCTACAGGTCAGCAACAAAGTGAACTCCACCGGATTACTTCCAATATCCATACATGGATTTCAGTGACAGACACAGTTATTGTTTCTCATCCATCGATAGAGAAACTAGCAGGCTGGTGTCTCTCTCCCTTTTTTCTCCTTCTCCCTTTGACTGACTTCTTCAACAACGTCATTACGTGCTTTATCTTCTGTTGACGTAAGCACGCCACACACACACACACACACACACACACTCTCTTAAAGGGACATTCACTGAGTCCGTAACAATAATCACTGATGTTATATGTATTAATCTATTAATTTGAAAATTAATAAAAAGATTGAAAAAGAAAGAAGGTAATATATTGGTGAATCCTCATGTTCTTGCATATATAATAGTCTGCTCAGTCATGATAATGTGATATATGTTTCTACTCTCTGGCTGCTCTTGTAGCTTCAATTCAAAGAAATGTAAATTATTTCAATTAATTTCCTGTTGTATTCATTCTCAGCCCATAATTCTCTACAAGTCAGGACTGAGCAATTACACAAAAAAAATGCCTCTTTTCCGTTCCCTTGCTGGTTCTCTGATTGTTGCCTTTATCTCCATCCCCTTCTCAACAGACATAAATAACAGAACAGGAATAAATGATTCTGTCCCTTGGGTTCTGCCGTTCAGTTAGTTCTTTAATTTCTGTATTGCAACTCCATTCGCTGTGAAGCCATACAAACTCATTGCTTCACATTCTTTGATAGCCAAACACATTCAATCTCAGTCTTGAATTTTTCAATTGTGCCAGCATCCTTGTCTAATTTGGGAAGACTCTTCTAGATTCCTTCTCCACATTGTGTATCCCAATTTCATTGCTGGTAAGTTTGGCTCTGATTTCAGTATTATTGTCCCTTTCTTTGGAATTACAGAATCAGAGGAAGTTGTTTTTCTTTTTCTATCCTATTAAATCCTTCAGTTTAAACACTTTGATTACATCTCTTTTCACTATTATTCTCAAGGTTATAATTTATTCTGTTTATCCTCCTGTATTAATGTGATTTCTACCTTTGTCACTTCTTGAATTAATTGTGTTTTTGTGGCTCCAGCCTCTGAGCAACTTATTCATTAGCATCTTGTCATTGACTGCCACTCCTGATTCTTGGCCAGAAGGCTATTTCCCCTAAACGGAAAACTCGTTCTTTAAATATTATTTTCTTTGCTTCTAGTTGGCAGTCAGACTGGCAATTTAAAACAAAAAAAAGTGCATGGACTTTAGAAAAGGTAACATTCTGTTTATGTAGAGTTTGCATAGGATTTTTCAAAGAGGCAGGAATAATTTTGAAGAATAGTCTTTATTTTTTGGAAAGGAAAAGCAAAATAATCTTCAGGAGAACTGTACAATATAGACAGAAGGCTACAAGACCAAGTGCTGGAAAAATGAGATTAGTATAGAAAGGTATTTGATGGGCAGCACATACACGGTGGGCTCAAGGGCCTATTCCCCTGCTATATGACTCAATAACTACTTTGAAGTGATCTACTCAGAGACCTAAGGATCATAAAACTGATCAGATTTCAAATTGTATTGTTGCAGATTTATACTCTGCACAACTGCCTTATTTTAACAGATGATAATTGCACAGAACATGCCCCATAGTGAGAAAAGAAAGGCAGTTCAAATAGTAAAAAAGAAGTGAAGGTATTAGTGAAGGCAATTGAGTTTTTTTTTGTCTCCAGTTATGGAGGTAAGAAAGCTCAAGGCCAAGGTTTGCTATTTTCGGCACTGAGATTAGTCCAAAGTCTTACTGCAAGTAGTGACAGCAGGAGCTGATACTTCATTGTTATTTTGTTAAAAATATAAAATAACGGTATCTACAGTTTGGAATGGACCAGGTAAACACGTCATTATTAGAAAACTGGGGTGCTCTGAAGAAAGAGGAATGAGTGAGAGTGCAAGAGTCAATGTTTGGGAGGATTGTTGGCTAAAGTCATCTCTTGAATTTGAAGCCAAATTATTAATCTGGTTAGAATATAAAAATGAGATGTAATAAGTATATAATGGAATAGGAAGGAAGTCACAAGTTGCACCTTCCAAAACTCTGCAGTGGGGATTCAAACTATTCAATATATTTGCTAATCATTTAGATAACACAATAGGAAGCTGTACATCTATGTTTGCCAATGATACAAATATTGGTGGCATGGGTATAATACAGATGAGACTATAAAGCAAGAAAGATATATTGCTGGATTAAGTGAGCTAATTGTGAAGATATTGATTTTAGACTGAATAAGGCTAGAAGTGAGTCTTTAAATAGTGAAAAAATAGAAACTGTCTAAATCAAAAGAGAACTAGATGTCATGCAAACAGGTAATTTAAATATGTTGGTTGGGTACTAAAAGTGATCCAAAAAAAAACTGAATAAACTTTAAGCCTTTGTGTCCAGATAGCTTGAATGTAAAGGGAAATAACCCTAGTTAGATCACATCGGGAGTACTATTTTAATGACCTTGGCACTGCACACTGGTAGGATATATTGGCCTTGGAAGATGTGCACCACAGATCCACTAGTATATTACTAGGGCAACAAGTGATGCATGTCTATGTTTGAAGTCACTGAATTTCTTTTGAAAGAAATCAATATGGTAGAGAGAAACTTGCTCTTCTGGGGAACAACAAGAACACAAAGTGTAAATCTGAACTGTGAGGCAGTGGGTTAGGAAGATGCTTGGGTTAGGTTTGCCAAAAGTAAAACAAATTGAGAATCCAATGCTAAACTGCAGACTTCCATGTTTAACAGCAAGAGCATTAGACTGCAGCGGGAATTCCCTTCATTTAGTCGTTAGTTAGCAATCTCCATATGGTAACCACTTATTAAGAACAACATGAACAGAATTTGGGAGTTTAAATGCCATTGCATGAGTTTTCTGAGCTGAATTGCTGGGTAACTGCACCTCAGTTTGATTTACTGAATGGTTTGATTACCTTTCTAACCAAAAGTTATATTCTGAGTTGCTTTGGAGAAATTGTTGTTGGAATAGGTGTTACATTCATGAACATAGCAGTTCAGGTTGCAAACTTTAGAGTGACCACTTGACTTTTTGCAGTTCTCCATGGCAACATTACTATGGATTATGTTGTAATACCATAGGGCTCAGGAGAACCATGCTGATTGACAGCAAGAACATCAGAAACAGCAGAAGGCTGCTCCACACAAGACTGCAGCTGCACATGGGAAGACAACAACAAGGAGAAGCATTTCACAGTCCACCACAGACAGATGGTAAGCATCCTTGACATATATCTAAAGAAAGAATATAAAAATTAGGTGCAGAAATCGGTCACCTGACCCTTCAAGCCTGCACTGTCATTCATCAAGATAATGACTGATCTTCCTGCTCAACTCCATTTTCCTGTGCTAGCCCAATATCCCTTGTTTCCCTTATTATCCAGAAATATCTTGATCTCTGAACAGACTCAATGGTTGAGCCTCCAAAGCCCTCTGGGGTAGAGAATTCCAAAGATTCATCATCATCTGAGTGAATATATTTTTCTTCATCTCAATCCTAAAGGCCCCCCCATTCTGAGATTGTGACCCCCTTGAACCGGTCTGCTGAATCTTTATTCCTTGCCTATATGTATATATTTTTTCAGGAAAGCAGACCAAAACACCATATGACACTGCGGGTGCACTCTAATCAAGGCCCTTTAGAATTGCAGTAACACATCGTTAGACAAATCCTCTCATGATGAAGGCCAACCATTCCTATTGCCACAGTTTTTTTTTCACCAAGACGTGTGCAAGTGTGTCATTCAATTTGGCATCAGATCTTGTGCTTTGCAATAACATATCTACATCATAAAACTTCATTGAAGTGCTACAAACAACTGGACTGGAATGAATAATGTGATTTTCATGGAGAATCTTAAAGGGAGGAGGATAGGCACAGAAGCTTATGGAGGAAATTTCAGAACTTAGGGCCTGGGTGGAAGGCATGCCTAGCAATGAAAATTATGAATGGACAGAAAGTTAGCATTTGATTGTGAAAATCTTGGAGACTTGTAGTGCTAAAGGCCACAGAGTTATGGTAGATCGAGGACATGGAGAGTTTTAATCAGAAGGATGAGAATTTTAAGTATGCAATATTTCTGCACTGGGCAGTGTCGTAGGTCTGCACGGGTAGGAGTGAAGAGTGAATGGAACTTGATGCACATTAGGAAGCAGTCAGCAGTTTGTTTGACTTGGGTTTATGGATAGTAGATGTTCACCAAGATAGTACTGAAATAATTAACTGTGAAAGTTTCAAAATGTAGGAACATTTAGCAGAAATTGAGCTGAAATGGGCATAGATACATTATAGAGATGGAAGGTGGTGAGTGAAGATTTTTGGGTTAGAAGCTCAGTTAATGGTCGACCAGGGCATGAAAGTTATGAAAACTCTGGTTTAGACCATGATCGAGGTAACAGTTTGTGGGGGTAACTAAAACAATGCCTTTGGTGTCTACAATATTTAATTAGAGTAAGTATCTGTATAATACTGGATGTTAGACAAGCAATGGGACACATCACAGTCATGGTTGAGAAAGATGGTGGTGTGGTAAAGGTGTCATTAGTGCATTTGTCAATTTTGATATTGTGTTTTTGGATGATGTCACTGAGAGCTGTATCTGGATGGGAAATGGATGTAGCCACAATACTTTTGTTAAACTCATCCACTGTTTCTCTCTCAGATTTGTTTCTTGGTACAGCATGTATTTTTCTGAGTTATACTTTTTTCTTTTTTTTAAGCTAATTTTATTTTCCTGCCAGGTTCCTTGCATTGCCTTTTTAACAAAAATCTTAGTGCTAGGTTTCTTCATTTTTGAGTGCTACTCCTCCCATTTGCTCACATGTTCTTAAACAGTGTAGAACTTTGTCACTTAATTCTAATTCTCAACTGCTGTTACAAACTATTTTGCACCCAGTGTCACCAAGCTCTAGTCCAGTTTGTTCCTTCTTTGATGTTTCACACCCCTACTACTGTGCACTGAAGCTTGACTTTTTCACACTGTTACTCTGACTGCTCTGTGAACTTCACTTCACTTCACTTCACTTCACCATTTGGCCAACAAAGAAATTCTGACACTCACAAATTCAAAGGTAATTTTTATTTAATGGTTTGTATACATATACTACATTCAAACTATGCTTATTTCTTATGATGTACATGCAAATATATACATTCATATAAATACATCTATATTTTGTATTAATTTGTCTTGTTTTACTTTTTCTTTTTCCAAACTTTTAAAGATATACAAATAATAATATATACTTTTATCCAAATTTCAGTCACTTGGATTTCTTTGATTTTTTTACTTGTGGTCACATTTATACATTTCTTCTTAAGCCTCCAGATCTTCCTGTCCTTATTAAACAACCAAGTTTTGTTACAGCAATTTTCTGAGAGATTTATCATAATACATTAGAGGTCGCATGCATGGTACAAACCACATGTTGAGAGCATTTATTCATTAAATAAATCACATCCATTTTCCTGCTTGGGTTGTTGAGTCATTCAACAGTCACTTTATCAATGCGGTTTTTTAAGTGAGTATATGTCCATTGTACTCTCAGATTTTCTGCAAGCAATGCCATAAGAGGTCCCAGTTCTAATCCAAGGTCATCACCTTGAAACATTAATTATGTCTCCACTGGTGCTACCTGACCTGCTGAGTATTTCCAACAATCTGAATTGTTATCTGTTGTTGAAAGTTAGATATTAAAGACATTGGTATCTACATATAACTTCCTTTCCCATGATACTACTTTGAAGAACAACAGGAGGGTTATCCATCGTATTGTGGCCATGTTTATTCCTCAACTAGCATCAGTATAATATATCATTTGGTCATTATTGCATCACTGTTTACAGGAGATTGCTGTGTGCAAGCTAGCAGAATTTCAATAACATCCATTTGTACAGCACACTTAATGTACCAAAAAGCACCCCAAGGTGCTTCACAAGAGTATTATCAAACAAAACAAAATCCATTACAACTCTGACTTTAGCCCCAGTATTAACATGAATAGGATTTCCAAGCCAGGAGCAGAGTTTAAAAGAGGAATACTGTTCAGTTTTAACTTATTGACATGTGTTTGATAGGATTCCTGCCCTGAAATCATTCTGCTCAACAAGTCTGGCTGAAGGAAAGTACTCCAGATAAGGCTGTAGCTTTAGGTCAGGAATGACAGGGTGAAAAGGACAAGTTGTCTTTGGATAGAGGACAGAGTTAATGGAGGGAATGTTGTCTGATCCCAGACTAGTTGCGGGAAGAACTGGAGAGGGAGACCTCTCCTTTTGCAAGTGGCCTACAGGCTGTGCTGCAAAGACACTTTGCCCCAAGCTGTCCTCACCCCCTTTAAGTTGACAAATTTAATGTGAATCCCCTCCAAGTCCCCCTGACAGACCTCATTACAATCTGGGAACAAATTGGTTTCACCGCAACAGGAACAGGACAATATTCTTGTGGAGTTCCCTAGTGCAGCTCGGGAGCACTTAAACTATCTTTGCGGGTGTGGAAATCGGAGAGCTGAATCACAAGAGAGAAAAGCTGTAAATAGAAGTTAGGGCTTCAGGTGAGGGGGTACTGGGAAGGGGAAAAAAAAGAGAAGGTAATAAATCATGGCGATGACAGAGGAATGATAACCAGATATGGGAAGGGGCTATGTGTACAAGCATAAGAGTGCACCAGCAGAGTAAGGAAAAATGACAAGATAAAATTGAAGACAAAAAAAGTGATTAGAAATGGGAAAATCATTCACACTAGATTAGGTTGATGGAAGGATTTTACTGAGATCCGAAAAGGGAATTAACAACTAAATTAGGTTTATGTGCAGTACTTTTGGTACCACAGACATTTTCACAGTTTGATTCATATGTGCACCCATCTATTTCTCTCCCCTCATGGGTAACATTTTGCAGTGAATGCTTTTCTTTCTCTGAGGTCCCTCACTCCTTAAGGACTGTTTAATATCTCTCACAAATATCTATGATTCAGCAGGTAGCATCCTCACCTCTGACAAAATACTCTGTTCAAATTTCATTTCAGAAACCTAAGCATATAATCCATTGTCTCCCCAGTCCAGTGCTGCATTGTCAGAGTGCAGTCTGATGAAATATTGATCGAGTGCCTCTCTGCTGCTTTAAGGAGTAAAAAAAAGTACACTGCACAATACAAAAAGCGGGTTGTACTGTTTGATGCCCTGCCGAATATTTCTCCTTCGGATAACCATCTAAAACGATTGTACATTTTGTAAATCGTTATTAGTTGAGTCTTACTATGCGGTAAATATAATTAAAGCACTGCATTGGCTAAAACGTGCTTTGTGATGTTTTGGGGTTGTGAAGGTGCTAGATCAATGCAGTTTTTCCTCGAGTAATATTTAACAGTGAAAGTTTCTCCCCACACTTACAAAGGCCAATCCTCTCTCTTAGGCGTTATAGATTTAACGAATGCATATTCGTCTTCTCTCAGGCACTCTTTATATGGTCGTACCTCAGTCTCACACGGCAATGAATGTTACCTGTGCCACCGGGTACCGTGCTCCACAGCTGAGTCTGATCATTGTCTTTCCCGAAGGCTTTCTTGAAGAAACGTTTGCGTTTTTCGGCTTGGTGCGCTTTAGCCAAACCGGGATTATATTTCAGCACAGCCACGCTGGTTCGCTTCACCCCGTCATGGTCTTTCGATTTGACCTGACTTATCTTCGAGAATTGACCCTTGGGGCCCCCAGGCAAAACTGCCTCCCCGATAGTCTTGGCCTTGGTGGGCGCTCTCCCCCTTTCTCCCATATCGTTTTTTGCCACATTTGTGTTCTGCATCAATGTGCGGGAAGGCTGCACGGCTCTATCCCGGGATGACAGCGCCGTGGCCGCCAGGCCATGTCTGTAGGAAGCGCGCGCAACCGTTACTAAGCAACGGAGTAGCACTAACAATTGCCTAGTTACCCTCTTACTTTGTTATTGCTCATTGCACACCGGCATTTCCGAGTCGTTGCGGTCCATTCAATGTTGACTTCAACTTTCCAGAATTTGAGAAGAAGCAGAGGTAAAACAAATTGCAAATTAAGGTACTTTAGCAATTTCCCTGCTCTTTTCACTCTGAAGGGTCCGATAATGGAGTCTTACGTATTTCACACACAGAGAGGAGAAATGGAAAACTCAGCGGGTCGAGAAGATATCACCTTCTCAGCCCTCTGCCTTCACCTGCATCCAGGGCAGCAGATCCCACATTTGGACTCCAGCCGATTTTCAACTCTGAGTTAATCCAAAATGCAAACTATCCTCCTAGAAAGGTTTCCCTCCAAATTTTTGCTTCCATGAGTTTTTAATCACTGTAGCCAGCTGGGAGGGCTGCTAAGAATATATTGTTTATTTGCAATGTATTTACATTGTCAGTTCCCAGTTCATCTTTCGAACACGATCAATCTTGTATGAAATCTCACTTCACCAGTGTTGTATAAAACATCATTTAATCCCATGTGTAAGACATTCCATCATGCGCAAACAACATTTTAGCAAAATGGAAGAGATTAATCAGAAATGTATTAAACTGGTGATTCGGATAAATGTCTGCTTAATCTGAGGTCCCCTGAGATCATGTGCCTTTAGTGCAGAACAGTCTTTAGGAACTCAATTTGTCAAAGTTTTCCAGAAAACTTCCTTATAAATACTTTGCCCTGCACTTTCACCAATGCAGAACTAAATTAAATAATGATATTTCTGAAGAAGAACCAATGTATCAGGTACATTGGGATGTCAAATATTTAGCATAACCACTAGAAATGAGCAGATATCATGTCTGATGTTACCATTATGACTGCAGTACATGCTTAGTAATGTATAATAGCATTGGTCTGGATTAGGTAATGTCAATATTTTCTCCAAATCTTAAGAGTAACATAGGTTTACATCACTGTAACCAACAGTGAAAGTGTATTGTTCCACGACCAGTAACGTGAGACACTAAAATCTTACCTTCCATCCTAATTGGTATCCATTATGTTGCTTCAGCTTTAAGAAATAGAGCCAGCTTGGATTCTGGTTAAAACTAAGGTATCAGTTCAGGACACCTGACATAAAAATTTGCTATAATTAAGAGTAAACTAGAAAAAAAACCAAACGTCATCTCCTGTTACAGGAGTTGTTGGTAATAGTATGCACAGATGGCATACCAACAAAGAGCAAATGACTTTCAATGATCAATGTCCTGTAAATGGATCATGTGTTCAGATCCTAGTGTGTTAGTTTGTTTTTCTATATTTAGCAGTTTTTAAAAAAAGTCAAGAAGCTGAACTGTGGGAATGTAACCTTCCCTCCAGGATTAGACTCTTCATGGCAAGATCTTCACATATGGCAATGTTTTTTACGTCCACAAAACCCAGGACAAGTCCTGCCTGTCAGAATACTCAACCATCAGTTGAAAGGTGTCATTAATAGTCCTATCAAGTGGCATTTATATGTTGTTGCTCTGTTTAGGATTTGAGATTGCACAGCAAGGAGCAAAAATCAACTGGAAATCAAACATGAATTCTCCACTTATTGGAGTCATATCTTCCCCAAAGGTAGATGCTTGTGGTTAATGGGGGTCAATCATCTCAGCCCCAGGGCATCACTGCAAGAGTTGCTTATGACAGTGTTGTAAGCTTAATCATCATAATCAGGGTCAGATGTGAGGGATACCCACTGATGAGTGCACAATGTTCAATTCCATTCAGAATTTCTTAAATTTAGAAGTGATGCCTCCACACAGCATGACCTTGATGATAGACAAGCTTGGGTGGAGAGGTAGCAAATATCATTCATACCAACAAGAAAGAATTTAACCAGCTCCTGCTGACACTCAATATATTACATCACCGAGTCTCTTCCCCACCACCCGCCCCCCCCCCCCCCCCCCCCCCCCCCTTTCAACATCCAGTGGCCATGTGTTTCAGTGGACCAGCCACATAAATACCATGGCTACAAGAGCAAGTCAGAGGCTAGGAGTCCTAGTCTTTGTGTTTATCATTGCACTGGAGTTAATACCAAAGCTATTCTAAATAGAAGGCACATATTAATACCACCACCTGGAGGTTCACTTCTAAGTCAGCACAGTGTATGACTTGGAAGTATATCACCATTCCTTCATGATCACTGGGTCTAAATTGTGGAATTCGATATCCATCAGTATCATGGAGGACTGCAGATGTTCACCACCAAGTTTTCTAGGACAAGTAGAAGTGGACAATAAATGCTGATTATGTCACAGGAGCCCAGATTCCATATTTTAATAAATAGAATATATGGGTTTGCCAGGTTGGATCACCCTATTCCTGAATAGTAGTGATGTAGGCTTGTCGAAAGGAACCCTGTAATAGAAGGTAGTGATGTTTTCTTGAGTTAACACTTCCAATTGCTTCTTTGATGGTAACAACAGTTTTAGAGGCTGTAAGTAGGCAACAGGACACTATCAAAAATTGGTTTTATTTTCTTTGACATAGTAATACAGCCAAATAGTCTAGTTGCATAAAACACGACTATCTTTTGGAGCAAGTTTAAATTCATTTTTGTTCTAGTGGAACTTTGTGAATGTTGTTCCTTAATGAGTTTATACAATTGTGTTCTAACTTTAACCCGGTCACTCTGTATTGGTTTTGCTTATGTCTTGGTCACTGTACTTTTTTTATTTTCTCCCAGGTTTTACTGCAAGTTTTATGTGATAGCTGGAAGGCAAATTTAAATAAATTAGCACTGGTTGACCACAAATCTGTTTACAAAGTTTTGTAACTATCTGCCTCTCCTTCTGCCAACAACTTTTTATTGACTACCACTCAAATCTCTCTCATTTTAATACAGTAAAGTTGGCTGTTTGGGGTAATCTTTCACTTTTATCACTAGGATTCTGGACTTGCATTTTACATCCTGTCTATTCTACTGTTCCAGTGATATCAGTACAAAAGATAGTCCATCCATTGTAGATCATTTCTGTCTGGCAGTAGAAGTGAAAATTAAAGCATTCCTTTCTGTCCCCAAGGAATTTTCCTCCCCTTTCTGCCTCTTGTTTGTTTCATGCTCTTACTCTGCGCAACTCATGTCTTTCTGCTAATCCAAATTTATCATTTTTCAAAAGCCACAACCCCACATTCGTCAAAGAAACATTTATACAAAAACATTTCAAAGCAACTTAAATACTTTGAAGTAGACTGACTTGTTACACAGCCACATACAGCAGCGATTGTATACATAGGATGATTCAAAAAGCTGCAATGACCCTCATCCTTGCTCTCTCTGTATCTTTGCAGCCTCTTTTTTTTAACTTTCTCACCAATAACTTTACTGATGTTTTATGGTTGGCTTCACCTAGCATTAATTTGTTGAAGCATTCATTTAGTATTCATTGGCCCTTTTGAGTTTCCTACAGCATGACTGGTCATTTGGATGGCACAGAAAACAAACAAGACTAGAGGGCCTGATTAAATATTTTTTTAAGATTCTTATTCACATATGTAGCCACCATATAAATACATTTTTATTCAATTTCGTAGACATTTGATATTTTTTCACATGATTCCATGGTAAAACATACAAAGGGTACCAATAGCCATGGTAACATTTTTTCATACCTTGAGTGTTTAAATGGGATGGTTCATTTGCTTTAAAGATATATTGGTATTTCTCAGCAGAAGTCAATTCACTCTTGCACACACAGACAGAGTCCAGCTATTCTTATGGAACAAAATCCTTGGTCCTCTGGGTCTGCACTGACCATCAAGCATCCATTTATACTAATCTTACAATCCACATTCCCATTAACCCTCCTGCCTCAGATTTTGCCATTAACCTACACACTAGGAGCAATTTACAGTGGCCAATTAACCAACTAACCCACACATTTTTGGGATGTGGGGGGAAACCGGGGTACTGGGGGAATACGAAAACTTTATATATGTCCACACATTTACAGTATATACATTTACACTTGGTATCATCTCTCATGAAGAGTTACTCTTATGATATAGTTGCAATTCCATGCAACTTTTATTTCAAGGCAGTTGACAAGCCTGCAGGCTATATGCAGTCACCTTTCCCATTACTTCACCATCTCACAGAGTGACACTCACCTCTGCGACATCCACTTTGCGTTCCCAGGTTTTCACTTTTTTCTCTAAGTTGAAGCGATTCCAGGTCTCCTGCACATATTCAATTATATCTGGCACTTTGTAATTGGAAATGTCATTTCGAAATTTCTTGTTTAGCTCCTCTGCTTTCACTTTGTCCTGCAGAAAAATAAATAAATAAATAGCTTAGTAAAGACTCAATCAAACTTCAGTTTTTACAGACATTTTACTGTATTAAAGGCTGGTGCTTTTAGACATTCTTATTTTGTCAGTGGAGTGAAGCGCTAAGGAAAATATGCTTGTGACATGAGTGGGAAATGATCTGTTTGTTTTATGAATAAGCAAGGGCAGTGCCTGAGTTTGAAATATACATAATCACAAGGCTTTGTTCTGATGCTTCAAAGACTGGGAACTTTCTTCTTATCACCCAGTTCAAATATTGGTTCAATTTCTCACCAATATGCGAGTAGAAGCTAGAGCTTGCTACATTTCATGCACAGTCTGTGCTGACAGATACTTTTAGAAATAGAAGTGATAAATGTTTATGTCAAGGGAGAAGTGCAACAGCTCCCAAACCAGTGTTCTGTACCATGTAGAATTGCAATGCCCAAACTATGATTTGGTGCCTGGCATCTCTTAGCAACAGGAACACTTCTAAAGGGGGGAGGGGGAGGATGGGACAGTTTCAAATGTTTTGAAGCTTAATGCATGGGCCCAAAGCACCAGTGAATGGTAAAACAGGCCTTTTCTCCATGATCATCCTCTATTGTGGAGTTAGTGAGTTAGGAAGAAGATGGCTAGGGGATGGATTTAGGAAGCGAAATACTGGAATTGATCATTGGATAGAATATCAGAGTAAAGACTACAGTGAGTTGGGGGACAAGAACTAAAGAACTGTGGGAGGCTTAGTGAGTGCAAGTGAGGCAGAAAGTCAGATGGATGATTGGGATGAGAGCTGGAAAATGGGGTCTGGCAAAGCTGGATGGGGGAGGAGGGGGTAAGAGGGTTGAATGGGTAGGTGACATAGGAGAAGCCTGGAGGGCAGATGATAAGGAGTGGTTTGGTCAACCAGAAAATTGGTGGGAGGAGTTAAGTTGAGAAGGTAATGGGGTAAGGAACTGGGGATATCAACTGCAAGGTGGTGTTGAGCTATAACAATGAAAAGTTAAAGAAGGCACCTAACTGGGAAAAATGGATGCCTTGGACTCTCAGCTCATGCAGGGTTGAGACTATCCTGTTGTCATTTTTAAGTAAAAGCAAAGTTAGTAGTTGCTATAAAATACCCTGTATCACCTACTTCTTTCACTTCCATAGTCTCAAGTTCAATCTTCTCTAGCATTTCATGCCTTGATTTAATTTCACTGACAAGTTGTTTTGTCTCTGCCAGCATTTTCTGTAATTTCCTCTGGGGGGGAGGGGGGAGGGTGTGGGGGAGAGTGATCACAGGATTAGAAAGTGTAACAGACATTTTAACAATACTATAATTGGGTGCTATGTATCCCATTGCCAGGATTTCAGATTTTATTACTATATTTGTTTATAATCCAATACAAATCCTCAACCCAGTCATTACATCTCTGAATGAATGAATCTTACAGCTTCACCACTCTTTCCCTTCTCTAAATTTCCTTCCCCTCCTGTCAAATATTTAAAGCCTCAGCTGGTATTTCAAAAGCAATTTCCTCCCTTATTCATCTACTCTCATTTGATTCTGAATAGCTTCCAAATTTGAATCTTCAATGATAAGATTCAGCCCACAAAAATCAGGTATAGCCCCTGCTACCATACACATACCTTTATTTTGCAAGGTGGATTTCTCTCCAGCATGGTCCAACAATTTGTAAAGTCAAAGGTCCATAGTCTCTATGGATGATTCTGTTCAGAGCCAAGCATCACTGCAGACCATGAGTGAAACTGCCAATTTTCTAACAGTTACAGCTGAGTTCAGAGTGTGGGCCTATCCAATAGGAATTCAGCCTAGTGCTTGTTTTCATATTGAATAGAGCAGCCAGATTAAAGAGGTTTTAACCACCAGCTTCATACAGGAAAGAATGAAAGGAAACTCTTCTACATTACCTGGTCCTCCCTACCCAGCTCATGCCAGTAAAATGACATGAATCGATCTGAGTAAAAGAGATCCTATATGCTATTTATGAGCATCATTACTTTGAATTGTATGTGAATAAGGAATGAAGAGGGGCATGCCTCCAGTAGCAACACTAGGCATGTCTAAAAATTAATTCCCTACTTAGCAAAGCTTCAGCAAAGGGCAACTTGCATGCAAAGCAGTGAAAGCATCATGCAATAAACACCAGTCTCACACCATGCTGCAGATCAAAATCTGCAGCCCTGACTCATTAAGATGTAAATGGTGATGGACAACTAAATAGCTAATGAAAGAAGGTGACAGATAAAAATACTCATTCTCAATGATAGTGGAACCCACCTGTGGCCAAAGATAAACCTGAATCAATTGCACTCACCTTGAACCACAAGTGACAAATGGGTGATCTATCTTGGCTTCCTCTGGAGATTTTGGCAGCATAGAAATCAGATTTCACCCAAATTGTTTCATACCAATTGACAGGAAGAAGTGGCTGAAAGCATTGGATACAGGAAAGACTATGGGACTACACTCAGCAATTCAAATACAGTTACAGCACTGGCATCCACCATGTGGAAAACTGCCAATGGAGAGCATGTCCACAAAAGACAGGACTAATCAAATCCAGCTAATTACTGTACATTAGTCTACTCAAAACCATCAGCAAAGCGATGGAAGGTGTCAGCAACAGTGCTGCAAATGGCACTTACACCTAATAAATTGCTTACTAATGTTCAGTTTTGCTTTTTTCAGTCCAATTAGCCCCAGAACTCAGTGCAACCTTAGTTCAAACATAGACAAAAAGCTGAATTCCAGAGATGAGGTTTGAGCAATTCCTGTTTTACTGTGTTAGGATCAAGGAGTCATAGAGAAAACTCACCACAAGTTGACATCAACCTCATACTAAAGAAGGTGTTTGTGGTTGTGGAGATCAGTCATCTCTGTCCTAGAATATTGCTGCAGAAGTTCCTCTGGAAGGTGTCCTAAGGTCAGTCATCTTCAGTTGATTCATCAATGACTATCCATCATAAGGTCAGGAACGGGAATGATCGCTAATGATTGCACAATACTCAATAGCATTCATGGCTTCTCAGAAAATAAAGCAGTCCATACTGGCAGGGCAGCATGACCTGGACAACAATCAGGCATGGGCTGATAAGTGGCAAGTAAAATTCACGCTATACAAGTGACTTGCAATGGTCATCTACAACAAGGGAGTCTAACCACCTATCCAAGATTCAAAGACATTATCGTTGTCAAGTCCCCCACTATCAACATCCTGGGGGGGGGGGGGGTCATGATTGATCAGAAATTTAAATGAAACAGCCACATAAATATTGTGACTACAATAGCAGATCGGAAGCTGTTTATCCAGCAGTTAGTGGTTCACCTACTGACGCCGCAAAGCCTTTCCACCATCCACACTGCACGAATTAGGAGGTTGATATAATACTCCCCACTTGACTGGATGAGTGCAGCTTCAATATCTCTTAAAAGATCAGCAACATCCAGCATAATGCAGTCCACTTGACTGGCATTTTATCCAACACCATAAATATTCACTCTCAATACACCAGCACACTGGGTGCACTGTATACCATCTACAAAATGTACACCAATTATTCACCAAAGCTACTTTGACAGTTTCTTCCAAAACTACAAACTTTAAGATTCAGAAGAACAAGAGCAGTAGGGGAATTGGAACCCCACCTGCAGGTTCCTCTCCAAGTCACAGACTATTCTGACTTGGAAATATATCATTGTTCCTTCCTTATTACTGATCTAAATTGTGGAGTTCTCCAGTCAATAGAAATGGGAGTGCCTTCATCAGAAGGATTTCATGATTCAAGAAAGCAGCTCACCATCACAATCTAAAAGGCAATCAGGGATAGGTAATAAATGCTCACCTTGTCAGCAATAATCACATTCTAATAATCAATAAAAAAATCAAACTTACTTTATAGGAGTTGAGCACAATTTGCGTTTGCCCTGTCATTATTTTGAGTTGGAGGAGGTCCTGATTGTACTGCTCAATCTGCCTTAAAAACTGAGTGTTTTCAATCTTCAGCTGATGGAAGTCAACCTCACGCAGCATCTCTCCTGCCTCTTCTTTCTAGAAATAGACACAAATAATAGAAAATTATCTTTTTTTCTGATTGGTATTGTTACTTTCTACCTTTTCCCCATACCACGTGCCATTCCACAGCTGACCGACGGGACAGGCAATCTTCACTTGATTCTGCTCTGAGACTCATTTGTAAAAGATGAATCAGAGTTTAAGAAAAAAAGGATGAAATTTATGTTGCTCTTTTGGACTGGATCTTCCCATGAAAACAGGAATGAGGCTAACAGAACTCACCATGATTTACGTGCAAATCAAGATAAGTTAGTTGTGAAAATCAGAAGTTTTTGTCTAAGATACGTGAATGTTCCATGGCAATGCAAAAATGCATTTCAGTAACCAGCAAATATATTGAATGGCACAAAGCGAACTTGTTATTTAGCTACTGAATGGGGCGATGTCCCTCAGATTCAACTATCACTTTAATTTTTTAATTTACTCTGTAGCTGTACACAACACGGCTGACTCGTATCACTTTAATTTTTTAATTTACTCTGTAGCTGTACACAACATGGCTGACTCAGTTCCTTGCACAACAAGGGTCACTGTATATTGGAGTAACCCACTGCTTTTTAAAATGTAGTGAAATGTTAACTTTTTCATTGCATCACTTCATCCTTTCCAATGGAGCAATTCACTAAATATCATAAATTGAAAAGGCGATTACAGCAGTGACTTTGGGATTCAAAGAATGTATAACAAAATAGTCAATTGACACAGGGCAGCATTTCAGAGATGATGAACTCTTGACTGTGCTTCAGCCTGCCCCTCCCCCCCATCCCTTTACAAACCAGCCGGAGCTGTTGGTGCATTTTCGCCTTCAGCATCTTCCATGCATGATTCTTCAACTGCAGTTTATCGATCAGCATCTCCTGACAGAGGAGAGACAAACAATCAAGATACTGTGCAGATGAATGTGCAACAAACATCACAGTTAACACTAGTCACTATTCAGAGCATGCAAAGTGCTTACTGGAAATACTAAATACAAGGTGATCTGTGAAGATATGACCTGAGATGAAAAGACTGAACCCCAATCCAAGGCGCAAGGAACTGTGAAGTTTGAAGCTTCATCACCTAACTCTACAGATAAAAATGAAAAAAAAGCAAATTCTGAAAATGTAAAATAAAAACAGAAAGGATTAGAAATAAATAGCAAACCCTTTAATAATTACAGATAGAATAATATCTTTACAAACATCCCAGCAGGCTCATGAATTAGGAGTGGCAGCAGGTCACTCCGCCACTTGAGCCTGCTCCAACATTTTAATAAGATCACGGCTGATCCGACTGTGCATTTCTACCCCAATAACCTTTCAGTGTCTTGCTTATCAAGAATCCATATATTACTCCCTTAATAATATTCAAAGACTCTGCTTCCACTCCCCTATGAGGACGAGAGTTCCAAATATTCACAACTGACAGAACATGGGTAATCCCTTATTTTTGAAATCGAGAAGGTTGAGCAATGATTTGATAGAAATGTTAAAAATCATGAAGGATCTACACAAAGTGAATGGAGAGAAACTGTTTCCATTAGAGGAAGAGTGAAAATCCAGAATGGCACAATGGAATAGCACAAATGGCCATAAGAAGCAAATGTGAAGAATGGACAATTTTCTTTGTAATAAACCATGATGGTCTGTTCGATTGCCATGTTAAAAAATCTTGTCAGCAGACAAGAAAACCTTTGTAAAAATCAATATTGTGGACCTGAAACTCCAAATCAAAATTGGCGTTGATGCCACATCCAACAACAATGCTCCAGATGATTATCAGAAAGTACAGTAAACTAGTTGCTATCTAGAATTCACTGTGTAATTAGGAGGTGGAAGCATATTTAGTTATGACTTTCAAAATAGAATTGATATGCATGTTGTAGTCATGGAGTCATACAGCATGGAAACAGGCCTTTCAGCCCAACTGGTCCATGCCAACCGAGATGACCCATCCAAGCTAGTCCCATTTGCCAACATTTGGCCTATAACCTTCTAAACCTTTCCAATCCATGTACCTGCCTAACTGTCTTTTAAAAGTTGTTATTGTACCTACCTCAGCCACTTCCTCTGGCAGCTCATTCACATAGATAACACCCTTTGTATAAAAAAGTTGGCCCTCAAGTTCCTCTTAAATCTTTTGCCTCTCGTCTTAAATCTATGCCCTCTAGTACTTGATACCCCCAACTCTGGGGAAAAGACTGAGTGCATTCACCCTGTATATGCCCCTCATGATTTTATACCTTGATAAGACCACCACTCAATCTCCTACACTCCAAGGAATAAAGTCCTAGCCTGTTCAAAATTTCCCTATACCACTGTCCATCAACTCCTGGCAACATCCTTGTAAATCTTTTCTGCACGCTTTCCAGTTTAATAACATCCTTCCAAGAGCAGGTGTCACAAACCAGCAACAAAAGAAACACACTGAGCATGATTCAGTGTTAAAAACTATTTTATTAATCACTACTTATGATAATACGTAAAATAAAAGTAAAAATGTTAGTATGTTAGAATTCAAAAAAAATGTTAAACCTTGAACATTAACCCCAAAACTAAACTCGTCGTGTGTGTGTGTGACAAAGTCCAAAACTCCCAGTTCCTGAATGGTTCTTAAAGTTCAGTTCCGCAAGCCATAAGGTGAAACATGAGCAAGGGCTTCTTCAACAACCACCGTTGTCTGAAGATAAGATGTAGATGTAGAAAAACATAGAGAGAGTACATACGAAATCCAAATGTTCCACGATGGAACCCAAACGACACTTCAGTGTTTACTCGGTAGTGACTTCCTCACCCCGAAAAGCATCCGAACCGTGGTCGTCCACATACAAATACCTGTTTCCTTCTACAGGTCAGCAACAAAGTGAACTCCACCGGATTACTTCCAACTTCCATACATGGATTTCAGTGGCAAACACAGTTATTGTTTCTCATCCATCGATAGAGAAAACAAGCAGGCTAGTGTCTCTCTCCCTTCTCTCTCTCTCTCCTTCTTCTTCTTACTTCTTCAACAACGTCATTACGTCCTTTATCTTCTATTGACGTAAGCACGCCCCACACACACATACACACACACTCTCTATCTTAAAGGGACTTTCACTGAGTCCGTAACACCTCCCACCTAAAAAAAAATTTTCCCAAGAAAATTTTAACCGCGCATAGTTAGTAATTTTAATAATTATCATGCTACACAACTACAGACTATCAGATTAGTACAGATACATGTTTCCCATTTAACATCGGGAAAGACAATCAGCAATCACATTATCTTTGCCTTTAATGTGAGTTATCATGAGATCAAACTCTTGCAAAATTAAACTCCAGTTTAACAGCCTTCTGTTCTTGTTTTTGACTCGGCTCAGAAACACCAATGGGTTATGATCTGTATACACAGTCAATGGTTTCTGAGCGGTGCAAACATATACACTGAAATGTTGCAAGGCTAAAACAAGTGACAGTAATTCTTTCTCTATGGTGGAATAATTCTTTTGATGCTCATTAAATTTCTTTGAAAAGTAAGCTACAGGATGGTCAATATCATCAAGGTCACCCTTCTGCAACAACACAGCTCCTGCAGCTTCATCACTGGCATCTACTGCTAATGAAAATGGCTTTTCAAAGTCAGGTGATTTGAGCACAGGATGGTAGCATAAAATGGCTTTCAGCTTCTCAAATGCTTCTTGACAAGAATCTGTCCAAACAAACTTTACTCCCTTCTTCAGAAGATTAGTTAGGGGAAGAGCAATATCAGCAAAATTTTTACAAAATTTTTGATAATATCCAACCATTCCCAAAAATCTTTTAACAGTCCTCGTACCTGTGGGAATAGGGAACTCAGATATTGCTTGAACTTTTGCCTGAACAGGAGCTTGCTTGCCTTGACCTACAACATAACCAAGATACGTCACAGTGGCATGGCCAAATTCACTTTTAGCCAAGTTAACTGTAAGGTTAGCCTTGGAAAGTCTTTCAAACAACCTTTCTAACGCAGAGATGTGATCCTCCCATGTATCATTCCCAGTCACTAAGTCGTCAATGTAGGCATCTGTATGTTTTAACCCATGAATCACTGAATTAATCATTCTTTGAAATGTTGCCGGAGCATTTTTCATTCCAAATGGCAAAACATTGTATTCATACAATCCAGAAGGGGTTACAAAGGCTGAAATCTCCCTTCCTCTATCTGTTAATGGAACACACCAGTACCCTTTTAATAGGTCAATCTTTGTAAGAAATTTTGCCTTTCCCACTCTGTCTATGCAATCATCCACCCTAGGAATAGGGTAAGCATCTGACTTTGTTACAGCATTCACTTTCCTGTAATCTGTGCAAAATCTAACAGTTCCATCAGGTTTAGGTACAATAACACAGGGCGAACTCCAATTTGAAGTAGAATGTCTAATAATATCATTTTCCAACATGTATTTTATCCCTGATCAACAAGTTTACTTTTTTCCACATTCATTCGATATGGGTGTTGTTTGATTGGTTTTGCATCCCCAACATCAACATCATGGGTAATTATCGATGTTCTGTTTGGAACATCTGGGAACAGATTTTTAAATTTTAAAATTAATTCTCTCATCTGTTGTTTTTGTGAAACTTGTAAATGGTCCAACTTCGTTTCAAGGTTCTCCATGATATTTTGGTTTTTTAGTTTCGATGGAACAATATTTGGTCTAAATTGGCCTTCCTCAACATCAACATCAGGCATTCTAGAAACAACCTTTACACCATCCACCAAGGCCACAACTGAATCCCTCTCATAATAAGGTTTTAGCATGTTTACATGACAGAGTTGTGTTTTCTTGCATCTATCTGGTGTTTTGATTATATATGTTAGATCAGTCACTCGAGATTCAATAACATAGGGTCCAGAAAAACGAGATTGCAAGGGATTATTTTGGCTAGGGAAAAATACCAACACCTTTTGCCCCACTGCGAATGTCCTAGGCCGAGCACGTCTATCAAAATATGTCTTCATTCTTATCTGGCTGGTTTTCAAATTCTCTCTCGCTAGCTGGCAGACTCTCTCCAACCGAGTTTTAAATTTTTGGACATAGTCCAACAGACTCAAGTGAACTTCCTCATTAACCCATTGCTCTCTTAACAATTCTGTCAACTCAGGGTCTTTTGTCTGTTCCACCATAAACTCTTTCCTCGACAAAGACAAATCTTTAAATTCAGGCTCACTACAAGGATGTTGATCCTCCAGTGAAAACAGAAAAGTCTCAGATAAGGCATCATAATTTTCTTCCTGTTTAGGACTGTCACAGGGAACTACATCAGACTGCACCGGACCGTCTGTCTTGGCTAATTCTCTAGCTCTAGCTCGAGTCACCGCACATGATGGGTAAACATCTGGATCATTCTCAGACTCATCAATCCTTGGTTTGGTTGTTAACCGTACCACAGGATCACTTTCTCCATCTGCAAGGTCATTTCCCAATAACAAAGAAACTCCTTTCACTGGCAAACTAGGTCTTATCCCTATCTCGACTGGTCCTTCTACGAACTTTGACTTTAAAATCACCCTGTGAAAAGGGACAGACATGGTCTCACCTGTAACGCCTCGTATTAGATTTACCTCACCAGTGTCACTTTCTTCACCAAAATTTAAAACACTGTCCAGCAAGAGAGATTGACTAGCCCCAGTATCTCTAAGAATTTTCACTGGCACCTGGGGTGACTCATCATTCAGTGAAACAAAACCCTCTGATACATAAGAACGGAATTCCTGTCTCACCTCCTCCAACTCTTCCGCTTTTACCTCTTGCAAGGACTGATCTTTAACAGCATCTCCTAAACCTTTTCGATTTTTAATTGCCTGAAAGCAAGCATTGGGCACAGCTTCCTTTTTTCTTCAAAAGGGCACAATTAGATATCACGTGGCCAGGTTTCCTACAGTAATAACAAGTACGCTCAACAGGTTTCTCCAGCCTTGGCTTCTTTTCATCTTTTCCTTTTTGATTACCTCCCAATTTAATCTCCGGTTTACCTGGATTGTCTTTGTAACTCTTTTGAAAGGTTTTAGGTTGTCCCCATTTGGATTTATGGGTTAAAGCATAATCATCTGCCAACCTAGCAGTTTCTTGTAAAGTTTCCACTGCCTTTTCATTTAAATATGTTGTTAATTCAGCTGGAACACATCTTTTAAAGTCTTCCACCAGTATCAATTCTGTCAATTTATCATAATCCCCATCTACATTTTTAGCCAGGCACCATCGTTCAAAACATATTCTCTTTCCATTGGCAAATTCCATATAAGTCTGATCTGCAGATTTCCTCAAGTCTCTGAATTTTTGTCTATAAGCCTCAGGGACCAATTCATAGGCCTTCAAAATAGCTTGTTTTACCTTGGTATAATCAGCTGCATCCTCAGCAGACAAAGCAGAATAAGCTTTTTGAGCTTTACCTTTAATCACACTCTGTACCATAAGAGCCCATCCTTTCCTTGGCCAGTTTGAACTCACAGCAACCTTTTCAAAATGTTGGAAATACTGATCAACCTGATCTTCTTCAAATGGAGGGACTAATCGAACCTCCCTGCTGGCTGAAAAACCATCATCAGAATCAGATTCCAAACTCTCTCTTGCTTCATTTGTAACTCATGCTGCCTCTGTTTCTCCTTCTCCTCACTATCCAGCTCCATCCTCTTCAATTCCATCTGCTTCATTGCTAGATCAGCCTCTATCTTCATCTGAGTTATCTCTTGTTCAATCTCTAATTTCTTTTGCTCTCGTTCAGCTTCTAATTTATTTTGCTCTCGTTCAGCCTCTATCTTTGCCAGCTGCACCTGTGCCTCAGAAATTGCTATTTCACTGCCAGGAAACTGTTTTAACACTTCCTTCTCAAACACCTTCTTTTCCACATAATGGCCAGCTATCAGTCTCTGAATATCTGCCTTTCTCATAGACTGCTTTACTTCTGTAAGGTTTAGCCTTGTAGCAATCTTTATCGGATCATCCTTTTTCGCCACCTCCAATCCCTTTTGGGTTGGTGACTCCAAAAATGCCTTAATATCCATTGCTGCTGGTTTCCACACACACAAGCCAATTGAAAACAATTTATCAGACCTCCCTCAACAATCTTTGGATTGAATCCCCAACGAATCTCGTCAATCTGGGGAACGATCCCAGACAACACTCGTTAGTCTTTGGATTGGATCCCGGACGAGCCCCCAATTTTGTCACAAACCAGCAACAAAAGAAACACACTGAGCATGATTCAGTGTTAAAAACTATTTTATTAATCACTACTTATGATAATACGTAAAATAAAAGTAAAAATGTTAGTATGTTAGAATTCAAAAAAAATGTTAAACCTTGAACGTTAACCCCAAAACTAAACTCGTCGTGTGTGTGTGTGACAAAGTCCAAAACTCCCAGTTCCTGAATGGTTCTTAAAGTTCAGTTCCGCAAGCCATAAGGTGAAACATGAGCAAGGGCTTCTTCAACAACCACCGTTGTCTGAAGATAAGATGTAGATGTAGAAAAACATAGAGAGAGTACATACGAAATCCAAATGTTCCACGATGGAACCCAAACGACACTTCAGTGTTTACTCGGTAGTGACTTCCTCACTCCGAAAAGCATCCGAACCGTGGTCGTCCACATACAAATACCTGTTTCCTTCTACAGGTCAGCAACAAAGTGAACTCCACCGGATTACTTCCAACTTCCATACATGGATTTCAGTGGCAAACACAGTTATTGTTTCTCATCCATCGATAGAGAAAACAAGCAGGCTAGTGTCTCTCTCCCTTCTCTCTCTCTCTCCTTCTTCTTCTTACTTCTTCAACAACGTCATTACGTCCTTTATCTTCTATTGACGTAAGCACGCCCCACACACACATACACACACACTCTCTATCTTAAAGGGACTTTCACTGAGTCCGTAACACAGGGCAACCAAGACTGAACACAATACTGCATGTGCAGCCTCACCAGCATCCTTTACAACTGCACCATGACCAACCAACTTTTATACTCAATGCTCTGACTTATGAAGGCCAGCATGCCAGAAGCCTTCTTCACCACCCTGACTACATGTGACTCCACTTTCAGTGAACCATGTATTCAAAGGTCCCTCTGTTCTATAACACTCCCCAGGGCTCTACCATTCACTGTAAAAGTCCTACCTCAATTTGACTTTACAAAGTGCAACACCTCACACTTATCCAAATTAAACTCCATTTGCCATTCCTCAGCCCACTTACTCAGCTGATCAAGATCCCCCTGCAATTTTTGATAACCTTCTTCATTGTCCACTATACCACCTATTTTAGTGTCATCCGCAAATTTATTAACCATGCCTTATACATTTTTTTCCAAATCATTGATATAGATGACAAAAAACAATGTGCCCAGCACCGACCTCTGAGGCACATCACTAGTCACAGGTCTCCCGTCCGAGAAACAACCTTCCACCATCACCCTCTGCTTTCTAAGTGGATATGTGGATACGTATATGAAGGGGAAAAAATCCAAAGTATAGGAAAAGGGATTAGCTGGATTGCTTTTATAGTGAAAGACACTATGATGCTGGAGAAACTCAGCAGGCCAGGCAATATCCATGGAGAAAAGCAGGCGGTCAACATTTTGGGTCAGGATCCTTCCTCAGGACTGAAGATAGGAAAAGGGGAAGCCCAATATAGGCAGGTGCAGGGGAGAAGGGGAGAGCAAATCCAGCTGCTTTTCTCCACGGATGCTGCCTGGCCTGCTGAGTTCCTCCAGCATCATAGTGTTTTTCATCTAGATTCCAGCATCTGCAGTCCTTTGTTTCTCTTGCTTTTACAGTAGGCCATTTTGCCCCCTTTGGTACCATAAGAATTCAATGTTTACATGTTTTCACTTAAATGGAATGCTAAAATTTAACACAGATTCTAACGGATTCTGTGTGCATTTCTTCGAATACTTTTAACAGCGACCAACCTAGAAAATTTCTAAGAATCAATGAATACAACACTCTTACCAAAATTACTTTTGAAATACACCTTGGCAGGGTAAATTAAGTGGGTTGATTTTTAGTTTTGAGTCACTTAGAGTTACTGTCTAAACTGGGGATTTTGGATCAATCCCAATGGTCTCAGTCACTCACACTCATTTGTCAATGTCCAGTGCATCCAGGGCCACATGCATTGGCTCAAAGCAACTTGACTAGTCTCAATGCTGCCTGTCACTAAGACCTTTGGCTCTGTTTTCCAATTACATGCTAGTTATAATTGCAGTCTGCACCTAGAACCAAATGCACAGAAGGACATTCAGCCCATCGTGCCTGTGTCAGTTCTTTGAGGGAGTCCCATTCCCCTCCCTTTTCTCCATAACACTGGTATTTGTTTGAAGCAAAGTTTTCACCACCATCTCAGGCAGTGCATTCCAGATCCTAATAACCTTCTGTCTTTTTTATCAAGTATTTTAAGTCTTCTAGTTATCAACTCCATTGCCAGAGGAAGCAGTTTACTGTCACCCACTTTATGAAAACTTCTCATAATAATGAAAGCATTCCAGAGATTTTGATGTGTCAGTTACATCAGAAACCATGATAATTTGCTTATTTGCTATATTAAAATAAAAATTCTTGTCATCTCATGAATTTTCAAAACAAAATCAATATCAGCGACCTGAAACTCGAAATCAGAATTGGTATCAATACCACATACCACATCGAAGGTCAATGTGATTACCAGAAACAACTATAAGCAAACTAATGATGTGGGAAATTCATTTTTTGAAATCAACACTACTCAAATGGACTTGAGTGGAACAATAACCACAGAGACTTTAACTTGCCCCCTGCTCAATATTAATTCTTCCTTTCTTGATGTAAATCTGTTTGATGTAAACGTGATGGCATGACACCCCAGTTAAAACATGCAACCAGAATCGAGGATTCTAAATAAAAGAAGTTGTCGGCATCTCTAGAAAACAACATCAGTAATGAAGGAATGGAAGATGATAGTTCCCAATACTAGGGATCTAATCAATCCAAGGTATTGAGTTGTAGTCTACAAGTTAAGGTTATTGTTTTTCTTCCATGTATAATCACTGTAAGCTTAGTTAATCTTGAATTGAAATGTAACAATATTTCCTTCTGTAATACATCTCTCTACATTTCTTCACACTAAATTTCGTCTGCTATGCATTTGCCCATTTCACTGATCCATCTGCATCGTCTTGAAGTCTGCGACTATTACCTCACCATTTGCATATCAAAAAATGAAGGCTGAGCTGTCCAAATGGATAAAAAATATCATTTTCAGCTGATCTACAATTTTCTGACACATCTGATCATTGAAGAGTCACCCCAATCACACCACATCTTCAGAAAACTAGCCCATTGTCTCAGTCAGTGATGTCTTGCAATTTTGGGTCTACTCCCCACTAAGCTCTGGTTCTAATCATATTGGTCAATCTTGCTTTCCATAGGAGAAAGCTTGAATTATCACTCACTTTTGCGTGGATCTTGTCCTCAAAGTACTTAAAGAGTGTTTCTGGTACAATTGTGCTCTCCTTTTTGCCTTGTGAGAAAGTTGCAATATCTCGTTCAAATTCATAGACTGCTTTCTTTACTTCAGTTAGTGCACATTCAGCTTCCTCAAAGGTAGCCTAAAGGAAAACAAACACACAGAGATCTTTCTATTTTGTGAGAGATCACAAAGATAGTGACTGGAAATTTTGTGCAAGTATTTCCTCTCTGCTGCTCTACTGCCGCTCCACGGAAGCTTGGGTATGGAGAAGGAGTGGAGCCAGTTCGAAGGAAGTTTCTTTTATTTTCTTTGGGATGAGAATGTCATTGGCAAAGTCAGTACTTACTACCCATCCCTAATTGCCCTTGAGAACGTGGTAGAAACTCATCTTGAAATGTTGCAATCCTCCTGGCAAAAATGCTCCCACAGTACAGGTTCAGGAGATCTTATTGGAGTTTGAGGTGGGTAATGCAATGCATTTTCTAGATGGTATTCAGTGCACTGGTGAGGGAGGCAATGAATGTTCAGGAAGGTGGATGTAGTGCCTACCATGAGATGATAATTACCATATAATGTATTTATAATGGGATGAGTGAGACTTGGGACAGATCTTGCTGCGCATGATTCTCCCCACCTCCTCATTCACCCACAGACATATCTTCCCAGTCCGGATACTGAGGCCACTACCTTGCCATCCAGAAGCATCTCAGACTCCAGTGGCATGGTCTAGATGGCAGCAAAGTGTCTGGCAGCCTTGTGAGGAGGTCTGCACATAAAACTGTCCTGAAAACTGGCAAAGTAACTCCAGTAGATTTGCTGGTGACATTTAGAGACACTTAAAAGCTATTAAAATAGAAGTAAACAACTTTAAAAATGTATTAAATATTTAAATAGTAAAAAATAACTTATGTAAAATATCTAAAGCACCCACTAAAAATTAAAACCGTTACAAAAAAAATTGACACTTACCTTTGCCTCTAATTTACAGTCCTTTGAAATCAGTGGGGTCTTGATCCTGCATCAGGTCAAACCTGAGAGGTGATTCCATAGGGTTGTGTTGAGGAATGTAAATATGACTGGTCTCCATGTGGAGTCCAGCAGTGTGAACCAATCTCTGAGTAAATCTGAGACATCCACTTTTGCGCAGAGCTCCCACATTAACTATCATTAAAAAGACTAAATGTCAGCAGTTCTGTTGAGTAACACTAGCATTACCTGGCAAGATCTGGCCCATTCTTTCTCCAAAGAACCAGTGGGAACAATAAGAATAATTTGACAAATCAAGCGCCAGCTTTTTAATAAGGTGCTATCATGGCCATCTTTTGAAAAGAGATGGATAAAGCAGGGTAAACATACATTGGTCAAATTTGGCACAGGAAGATTATCTTCATTACCAGAGCCAGAGAAAAGACTTGATGTACCAGGCAGGGAAGGCAACTCTGTACTTCATGGAAAATTATAAAATGACTTGATTTTGGGTGATAGCTTAAAATGTGGTGAATCAACACCCCATTTATTGCTCTCTTGATTTTTATTTTGCTTGACATATTCTTCCTTAAGGCAATGTAGAGTGGTGATACTGGGAGAATTTTGGATAATATTAGTAGAAAGGAAGAAGAGGAATTTCTGAAATGTGTTCAGGACATCTTCCTTGACCGGTGTGTTCTCAGTCTAACTAAGAAACAGACATTGCTGAATCTGGTGTTGGGGAATAAGGGTGGGCCAAGTGGACCAAGCAACTGTGGAGAAACACCTGGGAAAGAATGAACATTATATTCATAAGGTTTAGATTAGTAATAGAGAAGAGAAAGGAACAAACTAAAGTAGAACTTCTAAACGGGAAGGGGGCAAACTTAAACAGGTTGAGAACGGGTCTAGCCAGAGTAAAACAGAAACAAAAATTGACAGGAAAATCTGTAATGGAACAATGGGAAATCTTTAAGGAAAATGTTCAGGTCTTGGGAACCAAAGCCAGTTTTCCTTGAATGATAAGGCAGAAAGAGAAAATGATGAAATTTAAAAAAAGGAGGATGTATGATGTAGGTCAGGCGAATTTTTCAAGCAAGAACAAATAAACATGCAAGGAGCAGGAGTAAGCCATTCACCCCCTCAAGCTTGCTCTGCATTTCATAAGATCATGGCTGATCTGATCTTAACCACAACTCTGTATTCACACCTATCATCACTAACTTTTCATTCTCTACAAAAGTATCAAGAACTCATCTACCTTTGCCTTAAAAATTTTCAAAAATTCTGCTTCTGTCATTCTTTGAGGAAAAGAATTCCAAAAGAACTAATTTACTGGGCGGGAAGTGGAAAATAAGATTGACAGACAGAGAGTATGAAAGTAGAATGACAATTAACGTACAAGGGAGCACAAAGATGTTTTACCAACATATAAATAGTAAGCGAGTAGCAAGAGTTGGTGTGAGGCATATTAGCAACATAAAAAGTAATATATGCCTAGAGGTACAAAGTAAGTCTAGAATACTTAATAAGTACTTTATTTTGGTTTTTATTAAGGGAAATGATGCTGACTAAATATTGGTAGAAGCTGAGATGCCAGAAGTAATTGATGGGGTGAAAATGGCTAAACAGACTGTGCTGGAAAGTCTGGCTATATTTGGAGTGGATATGCTACCCAGTCTGGATAGATGGCATCCCAGGTTGTGAAGGGAAGTTTGGGTGGATATAGCAAAACGGCTTGCCATAATCTTACGATCTTCCCTCCACATAGGGAGTGCTAGAAGTTTTGGAAGTAGTAAGTGTCATTAAAAACTTAACAGTTAGCATAACATTGATCATGGGGAAGGTTTGAGAAACAAATAAGTTATATCTTTTTCTCCAACAATCCCAAATAGTGCAGTCAAAGGATTAAGTTTAAAATTTATTTTAAAAAGTACAGAAAAAGTATGAAAGACTTCTGTCCAATATTTTTAAAGACTCTGGCACGTCCAAAACATGTGAATTAAGGAAGGCACTCTGTTATTGCATTTATCACAGTAAGGAGAGATATCAGAATAAAAACGGGATAGTTTATCTTTAGACAAGTGAGCTCTATGGACCACTTTAAATTGAAGGAGAGAATGACGAGCACATAATGATGAAGTATTAACCAACTTGAAAATTTCATTCCAAGTTTCCTCGGAAATTGACATCAAGATATAACTTTGAAGGCTTCTGATTTACATATTCTGGCTTTTATTTCTCTTACAGCCAGGAGAGCAGTATTGCTTAAGTGGAAGGAAGCTACTCCGCCTACGCATATTCAATGGTAGCGGGACGTTATGTCATATTTGAACCTAGAGAAGATTCGCTGTTCAGTTTTTGAATCTAACCTAGACTTTCAAACCCTGTGGGGACCCTTTTTGAATTAATTTCAAAATCTTTGATTTGGGGACTAAAATGCAGATATTGGCTGACACTGTTACGTTTTCTTAAGGTTTTTCCTTGCTGTTTCTTCTATCTAACAGCTTCGGGTTTTGGTAGTGGGGGTAGATTTTTTTTTGTAATAAAATATTTCAATTTTTTTTCTTCCTTTATTAACTAACTACTATATGTGATTATTGATTTAGAGTATTGTAATCCTAAGTATGATTTAACACAATGTATTCAGTAGTATTTTTGCTCTCTTTCTTGATGCATGTACTCTATTTTTTTTCATGGATTGAATAAAAATATTGTAAAGAGAAACAAATAAGAAATATTAATAAGCATTTGGAGAGGTTTGAATTAATTGAGGAGAAAGAACACAAATTTGTAAAAGACAGATTTTGTTTAACTAACTTAATTGAATTTTCAATGAACAGAGAAGTCTGAGGAAGGGATGTTACCTATATGGATTTTAGGAAAGCATCTCATAACGTTCCACATAAAGGACTGTTTTACAAAACAGAGGCTCATAGAAGGGTCACTGTCAGCTTGAATTAAAAAATTGGCTAAAGAACAGAAAATAGTAACTTGTGGCAAATTGTTATTCTTCAGACTGGAGGAAAGAAGGCTCATTTTTAAAAACATTTTATACATATATGAATGACTTGGATATCAGATTCCAGTGTAAAGTTTTAAAAATTGCTTGATATCAAACTTAGAGACATGGTAAACAGTAAGTACTAATCAACTGCAACTGGAGAAAGGCTAGTGAAATGGCAGACAAATGATAGATTAAATTTAATGCACAGAAGTATGAGGGGATGTTTTTTGCCAAAAGGGATGGAAAGAGGCAATGTAGAATTGTTGGCGTAGATGCAAGACATGTGCAGGAATAGAGAATCCTGGGAATTCATGTGTGTAGATCTTCGACATGGCAAGGCATATTGAAAGAAAAGTTAGCAAAGCAGATGGAATCTTGGGCCTCATAAATAGAAGTACTGATTACACAAAAGTAGAGTTATGCTGAATCTTCATAAATCTCTGATTAGGCAATAACAGGAGTATTTTATTCAGTATGGTTCAGAACTTTTTAGGAAGGATTTGAAGGTCCTTGAGAGACTGCAGAGGAGGTTTACCAGAATGGTTCCTGGAATGAGGGATTTTAGCTGCAAGGCTAGATTGGAAAAGTTGCCTCAATATAACTGGAATGGTATTGCAGCACCTACAACTTTATAGCTTCAGAAAACTATGTTGCAAATATACCAGGGAATGTTGACATCTCAAACATGAACTCACAATTTCATTTCTGGTCAAAGACAGTCACTAGTGACATCTCAAACATGAACTCACAATTTCATTTCTGGTCAAAGACAGTCACTAGTCTTATGTGATGTTTATGTAAAAAACATTACTGCAAGCTTTTTGGAGCAAAGGAGTTGGAGGAGAGATTTGATTGAGCTATGAAATTATGGCAGACTCAGATAAGGCTGTTCCCATGGTACAAGGAGAAGGGGACACAGGTTTAAGAATTTGGGCTTGAGATACAGTTTAGAAAGTGAGAAAGGACATTCTGTAAGTAATTAGTAATGGCTTTAAATTCACAGGCTATGAAGGTGGTTGAAGTGGCTTTCGAAAAGAAATTGTGTAAGAACTTGAAGGGAACTTGGAGATCACAGGGATGGAATAGAGGAATGGGGCTGACAGGTTTTTCTTCGAAGAGCCAGTATGGACTCAAAGGGCCAAATGGCCTTCTCTTATCCTGTAATTACTATGACTCATTGCATAATGATAATAACTGACATTGTAATCAGAATGTTTCTCATTCCATCAACCAGCCATACCCACTGGATTATGGATATTATCATTTCTATTACATAGAATTCTAGAAATATTACAGAGGCCTTGGAATTACATTCCACAATTCCACCTATTTTTATGAAAATCACAAACCAATAACTGGTTCAGCAATGGCAGCCTTCCATTTAAAGAAGTATGAATATCCAAAATTAATACTAACTGCCTGCAGTATCTAGTCAGAGTCATCACCAATGTCTATATAATAACTGGGTGGCCATTGTTGCCCCTTACCTGTAAATTCCGAATTGTGTGGTTTGAATCCTGCCTCAGCTTTGCTAACACCTCTTTTGTTTCCTCCAGTTCTCTATAAGCGATATTGCACTTTTGCTCTGCTGTTAGGTTCAAAAGGCGTTCGACTGTTGCAGTGCGAGACCTAGATCGATGCCGTGAACGGCCCTACAAAATTCATCAAACACCAAAAAAAGTCATTTTGAGTTCTGAACATTACAATAAAACACATGATCACTGTTTTCTCCAAGCCCTCTTGAACAGTGTTCTCTGCAGCATACCTCTAGCTAAGAAGACTGCAGGTTGACTTCGCCCAGGCTTCAATAATCTGTAAACTGAGATGCTATATAAAAGCGTCTTGATCTCGTTCCCTACCTCTCACTGCGGAAACTCTTCCTTGGTGTTAGTTCATTATTGCCCTCTGTGAACTCATCATAACTGGAATGGAATTGCAGACACAAACCACTCCACAGATTCAGAAACTATGTTGCAAATGCATCAATGACTGTTGGCAACTCAAACCTCAATTGGCAAGTTCATTTGCAGTCAATGACAGTCACTAATCTCATGTGATTTTTTTTAAAAAAATCCATTATTATAGTGGAAAAGATACCAGGAGGAGAGAAAGAGTAATTTTTCAAATACATAACTATTATCAAGAGCTGGCTTGTACGCCAGAATACCATTAGCAGTGGACAGTAAGTTAGGTTCTTTGCTGCCATTCTTGTGTCAACCCCATCTGCCCTTCAAGCAGAACTGGGATTTAAATCCTCATCCCTGCTTAAGTTTAACTATTCATATAATTTTTTTTAAAGTTGTGAAATACAACTGATCTGAGTGGAGCCCAGCTTCCTTGTACTCCTTAATATCATTGAGTGTTGGCTTCTGTTGGACCCATTGTTTGCTAGTCCTGATCCAATTTAATCCCTTTGCAGAAGAATAACTTTATAGCCCTAAAGCCAATCTCTTTTCCTTAATCACCAGAAGGTATGATTCTTTTAACAAAATAAAGGCAATGGTCAGATACCACTATGACACAGGGATCCTAAATAGAATTTTAAAATCTTGAAGGATATTTTAGATCCCTTTCATTCACACTCTAAGCATCAGAAACTTTCAAGGAAGTATTAATGATGTGGCTTGATTACAACCTGTGCTGCTTGTGTATGTTCTGGTGTCACAACTTGAAGTTGTTGGACTTCTTCCTTAGGAACCATACGTTCACAGTACTTGTCAAGCATAGCAGTTTCTCTCTGCATGGCTGCATTGGAAGCACTGAGTTAAAGAGAAAAAAATCACTGTTGTTCACAGATGGACAATTTCTTATAAATTATTACACAGCTAATTCCAAGAAGTCTAGACTGCTCAAGTATAAATAAAACAACACTCACAGTTAATTATGTGTTTAAAATGGAAAGAGTTGACAGGATGTATGCAAAAGTGTAAGATTTCTACCAAATTATTGATAATGTTAGACACAAGAGACTGCAGATTCTGGAATCTGGAGCAAAAAACAAAATGCTGAAGGAACTCAGCGAGTCAGGTAGCATCTGTGGAGGGAAATGGACAGTCGGTGTTTCAGGTCAAGACCCTTCATCTAGACTCAACCCGAAATGTCAACAACTTCTTTCCTCCCACAGATGCTGCTTGACCTGCTGAGTTCCTCCAGCAGATTGTTTGCTGCTTCAGATTCCAGCATCTGTAGTCTCTTGTATCTCCAAACTCACTCAGGAGTTCAATGGGCTTATCAGTCATCACTGAGTGGTTACTACTGGTCAGTGTGGGTTGGTAGGCAGATATCGCCTTGAGAAAATTGGTCCATTATATTCCAAATGCCATTTACTTTAACCTTTTTCTATCACTTTGTAGATCTTTTGCGTCTTCCTCAGAGCCCATCTTCCCACCTGATTTTGTATCATCAGTGAACTTGGATACATTACATGCTGCCTGCTTATTAACACAGACTGTGAAAAGATGAGGACCCAGTGATCCCAGTGGTACTTCGCTAGTAAAATCTGCCAATCTGTAAAACAGTTTATTCCTAATCTTTGTTTCCTGCCCTTAAGTCATCCATCCATACAAGTGAGTTGCCTTCATGCACAGCAAGATCATATGCACCCAGCATTGGTTGTGATTAGAGAGCAGGGGAATCTCATGATTCTCCACACTGCTTCATGACTTTTCATGGCCTGTCTATAAACAGTGAATTTGGTATTTTGTATTTGCTTCCTGGACAGGAATCTCTGTATCTGCTTCTTCCCTCCTTCCACAACTGAGAAAAGAAATAAACATTCTAATTACCGTTAACAAAATACAGGTGATAATTATAATGAAACTCAACTTTGAAAAAACTACAATTAAAATAAAGAAAGAACATTTTCTCTTTCCCTCTACTTCTGTCATTGCCTGATATCAATTATAATAATCAAATTTTCTGTCAAAGTTGATGTTTCTGGACAATAATTAGAGATTTTTTTTGAAACTCAACCAAATTTCAAAGAAATATACAATCTGGCCCAGGGAAAAGTAGAGCGGGTTGAAGGGTGGCAAGTTGCGATACACGAACACTACTGTAAACGGAGAATGGCACTGCCTTCTATTCCAATGTACTGTCTCATCACTTGCCATCCTGTCCCCACTACACTGAGCTATCAAAGTCACTTTTATGGGCGAGACAGACTGTACAACTCCTTGATTCTGCTTTGACATGTAATTCAACCTTAACTGATCTACATCTAAACTTTGGTTGCCAGTCCAGATTTCAATCCTCTGATATCTTTATCTTAGGAAAAAACTATCTCAGTTGTTAAAGCTTCAGCTGTCCCAGAATACACAGTTTTTTAGGGAAGGAGAATTCCAGATTTCCTTCTTTGTGTAAAAAGAGGAGACCAATTTCTCTCAACTCTTGCTTATTCTTCTGTTTTCTTGCCAACTTAATCATACCACTATTCACTCATTAACTGGTCAAATTGCTTGTGTTATAAGGCTCGTGAATGGACCTTTTGATCTCTCAGTATACCTCATCATGGCCCTTGCACTTTATTTGTCTACCTGCACCGCACTTTCTCTGTAGCTGTAACACTATATTCTGCATTCTGTTGTTTCTTCCTTTTTGTAAAACCAATTACCAATTTCTTAATATGGATCCTGCATTTGCTTATATAATAAGCGTCTCTATACTTTGAAGCAATACATTGTGTTGCAGATTTATCTGACAAACTGATGAGGTCTTTTATAGATATAATATTTTAACTCCTTATTCAATGTTCCTCATCTTGGCAGGATCACCTACTATAACCCTCAATCATTTATCTGTGACTTCCTGGAAAAAGCATATTATTTAAATAGTGAGAAATTACAGACCTCTGAGATGGAGAGGGATCTGGGTGGCCTTGATCATGATTTACAAAAGGCTAGTATTCATGTTCAACAAGTAATTAGGAAAACAAACTGAATGACATTGATTATTGCTAGGGGAACTGAATACAAAAGTAGGGAGCTTGTGGTTCAGTTATTGGGCATTGGTGACACCACATCTGGTGTACTGTGTACAATTTGGACTCCTTAGTGCATTGGAAGCAGTTCAGCAAAGGTTTAGTGGACTAACACCCAGAATTCATGGTGGACAGAAGAGGCTCATATCCACTGGAGTCTAGAAGAGGGAAAGGTGACGATTCAAATATGCAAGATTCTGAGGGCTTTAACAGAGTATACGTGAAGAGGATTTTCCTCTTGTGAGAGAATCTAGAACTGGGATTCACTGTTTAAAAATAAGGGGTTGCCTGTTTGAGAGAGAGAGATGAAACTTTATTTTCTCAGAGTGATGTAAATCTTTGAAATGCTTCCTCAAAGGGAGGAGGAAGCAGAAGTCTTTGAATATTTTTATGAGACAGAAACTTGTTAAGCAAGGAGTGAAAGGTTACTTTGGGTAGGTGGTTGAGGTAACAATCACATTAGCCACAATCTTATTGAATGGCAGAGCAAGCTGAAAGACTGAGTGGCCATCTCCGCTCCTAATTTGTATGTTCATATATAATATATTCTGATAGTTAACAACTTGGAAAAATGCATTTTCCGGAAGTATTCTGCAATGTTTAGGAAGTCAGCTAACATCTGTATAATCCCCACATCCTTGCTGCCTGACCTGCCACCTGTCCCCATCATTTTCTGATTTATTTCACATGTCTCAATTCCCCTAGTGCCAGCTTGATGTCTGTCTGAGGCTGGATGTAGACTGCAGTCAGGGTGACACCAGAGAACTCCCTCAGTAGATAGAATGGTCGGCACTTAACCACCAGACGTTCCAGGTTGAGGGAGCAGGAATGGAACAAGACCACCTCGTCTGAGCACCACAAGTTTATCAGGAAGCAGATGTCACTGCCTCTTCCTTTTCCTGACACTGCTGTCCAGTCCTCATGATGGATGGAGAAACCCTTGGGCTGGATCACCATGTCCAGGAAGTTGGGAGGAAGCTATGTCCCTGTGAAGCAGAGTACACAGCAGTCCCTCATATCCTTCTGATACAGGTCTTTGCTCCTAGGTTTTCTGTCTTGTTCTCCAGCAATTGTACCTTGGCCAGAAGGATGCCAGGAAGTTTGGGGAGGGGGGGGGTCTCATGCCCATGCTTCAGTCTTACCTGGAGGCCTCCCCAATGCTTCCAGGTGCTGTACTTGCATTCTGAGAGGTCAGGTCTGACGGGTCCGTTGGGCAATCGTAAGTTCTCTAATGCATTTAAATGACTGAAAAGCACGTTTGTTACTGCAGTAGTTCTGCTGCAGGTTTCAGTTTTAAAAGGTCAGAACATGAATATAAAAGTGTTCTCCTGCATGCTGCCTGCAAAATATCCCTCTCTGACGCCATTTCTTTTCCCAGTTATTAATCCGGTAAACTTTCCCTGAAGAGGAGATTTACAAGGATGCTGCCTGGATTGGGGAGCATGCCTTATGAAAAGAGGTTGAAGGAACTCAGCCTTTTCTCCTTGGAGCGAAGGAGGATGAGGGGGGACCTGATAGAGGTGTATAAGATGATGAGAGGCATTGATCATGTGGATAGTCAGATGCTTTTTCCCAGGGCTGAAATGGTTGCCACAAGAGGACATAGGTTTAAGGTGCTGGGGAGTAGGTATAGAGGAGATATCAGGGGTAAGTTTTTGACTCAGAGAGTGGTGAGTGCATGGAATGGGCTGCTAGCAATGGTGGTGGAGGCGGATAAGATAGGGTCTTTTAAGAGACTTTTGGATAGCTACATGGAGCTGAGAAAAATAGAGGGCCATGGGTAAGCCTAGTAATTTCTAAGGTAGGGACATGTTCGGCACAGCTTTGTGGGCCGAAGGGCCTGAATTGTGCTGTAGGTTTTCTATGTTCTATGTCCTGTATCTGGAGGACGTCCAGTGGACCTGCACCGAGAGAGGGGCGCCAGCAGGGCGGCGCCAGAATAGCGCAAGGCCTCGGCGTGAATGATCGGACTTAATGCTTTAATGCTAAGTTTCAAGCCGCCGGAAAAAGCGCGCTGCTACCTGATTTCATCCAGTAACGTCTGGAGCTCCTCGTCGGTCATCTTCTGAACACTTTGGCCCTTGTGGAGATTCACAGTCACCATAATGGAATCGTCCATGCCCACTGCTTCCTCCATGCTTACCAGGAGCTGCAGTGTTTACAGCCGTTGCCTCGGAAACCACCCGGCGCTAACTGCGCAGGCGCAAACGGACTGAATCCCGCCAATGAGCAGGCAGGTGCAGGAGTGAAGCTTTGCTGGCGAGACGGTGCTGCTGTCACTTGACGAGCGGTAGTGCCCTCACCTCATGCTATGTCGCTGGTTCAGCAGCAAAATCAGTAATTCAGTGAATTGATATTGCGCTTCACGATTATTTCTAAAATTAGTGGGAAAGATACCAGTCGATTGGAAAGAATGCTTTGCATATGGGGGCAGTCACATTACATGACCCCCAGGTTGATCCACGTGCTTCACAGACCGTGAATTAATTTTGGAAATGTAGTCGCCATTCTAATGTTGGGTGCACAATATGCATTAAGGCCCCATAAACCACAATCTAATAATGATCAGACTTATATTTTAACTGATGTTATGTAGGGCATCAACATTGAGGGGAATGTGGGGAGAATGAATTGGGATTAGTGTAAATGGGTGCTTGATGGTCGGCACGGATTTGGTGGGTTGAAGGACCTTTTTCCTTGCTGTATGAAGTTATGACTATCATTCAAGACCCTGGAAATATCTCTCCTGCTCATCTTTGGAACAGGGTCATGGGCCCTTGAGAGTGCAGACTTTCTTTATTCAAATGTAAGAGCCCTTCTAGCTGGGTCATGGCTGATGGATTAAATCTGGAAATGATTCTTAACCTTTTCTAATGGTTTCAAGTTTCACATTTATTTAATGTAGGTTAAACCAGTGATTATCATTTTATGATTATAGGAAAGGGCATGTGGAGAAATTAACTGAAAAATGATGACTTCTGGCTTTACAGTATTGAATTGGAGCAAATTCTGACTTTGTGCCTGACAAATCAGGGTTACGGCATTGAAATTGTTATGGACCAGGAAATGATGGAGATTCAGAGCTGTGTTCCATTGGCATATGTGGAAAAAGATCTCATGCCTATAGATGGTGGCAGCAATGGGCAATCTGTAAATATAGGAAAGGAAGCCAAATGGAGGAATTTTATGCTGCAACAGAAATGGCCATGTTGTGGTAGGAGAAGAACTCATTTCACAAAATTTGCTGGCTGCATTATAAGCACAAAGATGGAACCAGGCAAGAGGAATGCAGTGGAAATAGTTGAAGATGCAACAAGGTCAGAATCAGAGAATGGGCTCAGAATGGGGTATATGTATAATAATATCAGAGATAGTATCAGAGAGTTTTAGTGGGATAAGGATAAACTTGTAAATGAGGACAGGAATTTAGAGAACCAATAAAGATTGGTGGATAAACAAGTGAAAAAACTGCACAATAAGCTTTGGGTATTAGTATTTTGGAATTTAAATTAATAGAAAGTGGAAACTGAGATGTCAAAATTCATGGAGTTGGAGAAATCAAGTGATTAAAATATTTATAGTGGTATCATTTTTAGCTCAAATGTCTCTGTTGTTAAAATGTTAGAGTTCAAACCTGAGGAAGATGGCATGATTGTGTGAACATAGTATAGTGGTCAAAAAATACAATGTTATGTAATCACAATCTTTGGTACATTTGACCAAGAAGGTCTCATCATCTGTAGGTGGGAGAAGAGGTTAATTTATAGGATTCACATAAAGCAACAGAAAATAACAACTTAGTCAAGTGTCTTGCAAAGAAAAGGAAGGTGAATCGGTGTGGTGAAGGAGGAAGGTTTAAATCTGGGCTTTTTCTTCCAGAGATGAAAGAAGTTTCTGAGGACTGTACATAGCATTTATAATATTGCTGTGCATGGAGACAATTATGTAGAATTAGTTAGAGTACTGGGACAGCGGAAAGTGAGTTTCTTGGAAGTGTGAGGAGGAAACAGTGATTGGAGAAGCCTGAGAATATATGGAGAAAATCATAGAATGATAGAATATCCTCCCAGCTGGATGGGTGACAGCTCCCCTACCTAGTATGGAGCTGCCACCCGTCTGAGATTAATTAACACAGAACTGTACAGAAATTTTGACCTTTCTTATTTATAAGACTCAGCAACATACTGAATAAGATTAATAAACCTGAATAAGAACTTTATATTTTCTGTTCATATTTCAGTCCTGGAGGATTCCCTCTAGTGATGGCATGTTAAATTGACAGAATAATTTTGTAAGAACAGATGCATTATACAGTATCATATAACATAAAATGTAATAGTCTATTACTAAATCGAATCTGTGAATACATTGGCCTAATCCTTCCAGACACAGTGGTTAATTGGTGTCAATAGGCACATCATGAAGTTAATTAAAGGCTAAAGTCATTGGAGAGTTAATTTGTTCTCTGTAGGATTATGTTTGCTTGTGAATTTCAAATTGATAGTAAATGTCACAAAAACTACCAGTTTTCTTTCCTTTTTCATTGCAATTAACACTTTGAAGTAGAACACCTGAAGAACAGTGGTGGTATCCTAAATGCAAGACTCTTATATGTGCTTGATAATCAGCTTTGGCGTCGTTTAGGGTGAGTCAGAAAATACATTGAAAAGTTTTGTCAGACAAATAATACAAGATTCATTGATTTATGGTAGTTAAGTAAGTCAAATTGTGTTTATTATAAGCATTGTGGGAAAATTCTAGACCTTGAATTCTGTGATTATGTGCACTAATATAAACAACATATTACACAATACATAAGATTATATGATGAAATTGAGAATATTTTATTGTACTGATATATTTGTAGATGTGGGAGTATCAAATATTAGTTAAAATAAAATGTAACAAATCAGTGAAATAGAAATTAATTTTATTATAAGCAAGATAAAATTTGAATATTTTAAGTAATGTACTTATAAAACAGATGAAATAAATGAAAGGTAAAGTAAATAAAAATAATTTTTTATGGCACCTTTCATTGTCTCAGGACATTCTCACCGTGCAAGTCAGTGCATTACAACCAGTGAAGCATTTTTGTATGCTCAGTGCTGAAATGGAGCTGAAGTGAGAGTAACTGCCCTCGACATCAAGGCAGCATTTGATTAAATATGGCATCAAGGAGCCCAAGCTAAACTGGAGTCAATGGGAATCAGGGGGAAACCCTCCATTGATTGGAATCATACCTAGCACAAAGGAAAATGGTTGTGGTGGTTGGACGTAAATCATCTCAGATACAGGATATCTTTGCAGGAGTGCCTTAGTGTAGTGTCCTTGGCACAAGCATCTTCAGCTACTTCGTCAATGACCTTCCTTGAATCATAAGGTCAGAAATAGGGATTTTGCTGGTGATTGTACAATGTTTGGCACCACTCATGACTCCTCAGATAATGAAGCAATCCACATCCAAGTGCAGCAAGACCTGGACATTAACCAAGCCTGGGCTGATAGGTGCCAAGTTACATTCGTGCCACACAAGTGCCAGGCAATGATGATATCCAACATGAGAAAATCCATCTGTCACCCTCTGACACTCCTGAATTCCCCACTATTAATATCCTGGGGGGGTTACCATTGACCAGAAGCTGAACTGGTGTAGCTATTTACATAATGTGGCTGTAAGAGCAGCCCAGAGGCTAGGAATCCTGTGGTGAGACTCACCTCCTAACTCCCCAAAGCCTGTCCACCATCTACAAGGCTCAAGTCAGGAGTGTGATGGAATACTTTCCCCTTGCCTGCATGAGTGCAGCTTCAACAACATTCAAAGAATACTCAATGTCATACAGGACATAGAAGTCTGCTTGATAGGCACCCCATCCACAACAATTCACCTCACTCCACCACCGATGGACAGTAGCAGCAGTTTGTACCATCTACAAGATGCACTGCGGCAACTCAGCATGATTTCTTGGGCAGCCCCTTCCAAACCATAACCTCTACCTGCTAGGGGGACAAGGTTAGCAAAAGCATGGGAACACCACCAGCATCACCACCTGGATGTTGCCCTCCAAACCACACACCACCTTGACTTGGAAATATGTCACCGCTCCTTCACTGTCGCTGGGTCAAAATCCTGGAACTCCCCCCCTAACAGCATTGTGGGTCTACCCACACCTCGAGGAGAGCAGCAGTTCAAAAGGCAGCTCACCACTACCTTCTCAAGGGTAACTAGGGATGGGCAATTAAATGCTGGTTCAGCCTGCAAAGCCCATATGCCTTGAATAAGTACAATATATAAAACGTTCATTGTTTTCTTCTAACAAGGTAAAATCCTAAAATTAGCAATTAATTAAACAACCACATCGTTAAGTTCTGACTGAACAGTGCCTAGTTCATTTTCCACTTAATCAGGAGGACAAGTGGGGCCTCAGTTTAATATTTTCCACAAAAAAACATTTCTAACAGTGCAACATTGTCTTAGTGGTCC
Organism: Pristis pectinata; assembly: GCF_009764475.1. Lineage (NCBI taxonomy): Eukaryota > Metazoa > Chordata > Chondrichthyes > Rhinopristiformes > Pristidae > Pristis > Pristis pectinata. The sequence continues at coordinate 43,913,504 of NC_067417.1, forward strand.
ACTGAAGTGTCACCTAGATTATGCTCTGAGTCTCGAGTGGGGCTTGAATCCAAAACTTTGATACAAATGAGAGGGTGCTATCACTAATCTACAGATAACCCATCACAAAATTAATAATGAGTGAAAGTATACTGTACATAACATATTTATACTGGTACATATAATGTTGATTTTTAATATTATTTTTGGATTCCAATGTTGCTGGCAAGATCACATTTATTGCCCAATTCTAGTTGCCCTTAAGAGCCACTGTCTTGAATCACTGCTGTCATTCTGGTGAAGGTACTCCCAAAATAATGTTGGGTTTGGAGTTCCTGGAGTTAGATCCAAAGACAGTGAAGGAATGAATATATATTTCCAGGTCTGGATATTGTCTCATTTGGAGGGAAACCTGAAGTTGGCAGTGCTCCCATGTGCCTGCTGCCCTTGATCTTCTTATTGTAAAAGCTGTGGGTTTGGGAGATGTTGGATCTAGGTGAGTAACTGCAGTGTATTTCGTAGATGGCCCACATTGCAGCCACAGTGTGCTGGTGGTGGAGGAAATGAATATTTAAGGTGATATATGGGGCACTGATCAAGTGGATTGCATTATCTTGGATGGTGTTGAGCTACTTGGGTATTGTTGGAACTACACTCTTTCAGGCAAATAGACAATATTCCATCATGCTCCCTCTAGATGGTAGAAAGGCTTTGGGTGTCAGAGGTGAATAACTCACTGTTGGACACACAATCACTGACCATTGATGATGGAGAATTCTGTTGTGGTAATGAGGAGGGAAATGATTAAATTCTCTCTTGCTCGAAGTGGCCATTACCTAGGACACTGTCCTTAGGAAACTACATTGAGGAACTCCTTCATTGATATCTTGGGGCTGGGATGATAGACCTCCAACAACCACAGCTTTCTTCTTTTGTGCAAGGTCCATCTCCAACCATTGAAGTGTTTTCCCCTTAATGCTCATTAGCTTCAGTTTTACCAAGGCACCTTGATACCACACTTAGTTAAATGCTGCCTTGATGTCAAGAACAGTCTCTCTCATCCTACTTCAGGAATTAAGTTGTTTGGTCCATGTTTGGACTAAGGGTGATCTGAAGAGTGGAGTCAAGTGGTCCTGGCTGTAGTGAATGAACAAACAAGGACCGAGCTTCAAATCTAGCATCCTTCATTGAAGTTGAACAGTGCTCAACTAACAGCAGTGGCTGATGAAGTAATGTATCAGAAGTCATACGACATTATACACAGTGTTCTTATAGGTACACACACACACAAAAGAACTACCTCATTTCCCTTTTCAAAAAAAAACAAGCTCATGAAGACAATTAAATTGTTCTATCTATTAACTATTTAAATACATTCTAAAATATACATGTAACTGATTATTTACAAGTATGTATGTACTGTTCATAATTATAAATTTATCCATTTTATCATTCTATCAATCACATCACTAAAATGTAAACTAAACTTAACAATTCCACTATACGTGCATCTGATACTGATAAACTCAATGAATGGCTTTTCCAACAAACTTCACACATGATAAATCTCATCCCGTATTAAACTATTACTTTGTCTATACATAATCATGAACATATTCTGACACTAATTGCAATTATAGAGAAACAAAGGACTGCAGATGCTGGAATCTAGATGAGAAAACAACAAGACGCTGGAGGAACTCAGCAATCCAGGTAGCATCCGTGGAGAAAAACAGACGGTCAACGCTTTGGGTCAGGACCCTTCTTCAGGACTGAAGATAGAAAAAGGGGAAGCCCAATATATAGGGGGGAAAAACATGGCAGTGTTAGGTGGACAAAAGAGGGGAGGTGGGTTGGGCACAAGGTGGTGATGGGTAGATGCAGGTAAGAGATAGTGATAGCCAGATGAAGGGGAGGAGGGGAGAGCAGATCCACTGGGGGATGGGTCACAGGTATGGAGGCAGGTGCCCCATGGGGGGGAGGGGAGGAGAGAAAAAGAAAGGGGCCCAGCTATGCCTGCCTTTTCATTAGCTACATTGAACAGTCTCTGTTTCAAGCCTGGTCTGGCCCCATTTCCCAACTCTATCGATGACTGCACTAGTGCCACCTCTTGCACCTGTGCAGAATGACAGTTTCATAAATTTTGCCACTAATTTCACCCGGCTCTCCAATTTACTCGGACTATCTCTGTTACCTTTCTCTCTGTTCTCGATCTCTCCATCTCCATCTCAGGAGGTTCTTTATCCACCAACATCTGCTACAAACCCACTTCTACAAATCTGAGATGTGCAAATTCTTTACTAACCGTGGCTTCCCCCCCTACTTTGGTCAAGAGAGCTTATCCGCATCTCTGCCATTTCCCACACCTCTGCTCTCACCCCACCCCTTCCAGACCAACAGGCATAGGGTCTCCCTTGCCCTCACATTTCATCCCACCAGCCTACGTATCCAACACATCATTCTCCGCCACTTCCACCATCTCCAACAGGACCCCACCACCAAGCATATCTTCCCCTCTCCACCCCTTTCTGCCTTTCACAGGGACCGCTCTCTCCGAGGGTCCCTAGTTCACTCCTCCCCCCAGCCATCCCGCTCCCACCCTGGCTACTTTCTACTGCCCCCGCCATAAGTGTAACACCTGCCCCTCCACCACCTCCATAACCTCCATCCAGGGACCCAAACAGTTCTTTCAGGTGAGGCAGAGATTTACCTGCACCTCCCCTATTATCATCTATTGCATTCAGTGCTCCAAGTGTGGCCTCCTCTACATTGACGAGACCAAACGCAGACTAGGTGACTGTTTCGTAGAACACTTGCGCTCTGTCCGTAACCGTGATCTGTATCTCCCCGTTGCCAGTCACTTCAACTCCCCCTCCCACTCCATCACTGATATGTCAGTCCTTGGCCTCCTCCACTGTCAGGAGAAGTCCAAATGAAAACTGGAGGAACAACATCTCATTTTCCATCTCGGGACCTTACAGCCTAATAGGATGAAAATTGAATTCTCCCGCTTTAAGTAAACTGAAACCCCTCCCCCCATGGGTCAGCTGCCTCCATGCCTGTGGCCCATCTCCTGGTGGATCTGTTCTCCCCTCCTCCCCTGCACCTGCATTTCACTATCTCTTACCTGCATCTACCTCTCATCCCCTGTGCCCACCCCGCCTCCCCTCTTTTGTCCACCTATCACTGCTCTGTTTCCCCCCCTATATATTGGGCTTCCCCTTTTCATATCTTCAGTCCTGAAGAAGGGTCCTGACCCGAAGTGTTAACTTTCTGTTTTTCTCCACAGATGCTGCCTGGCTTGTGGAGTTCTTCCAGCATCTTGTTGTATTTTTTCAATTACAATTACAAATTGTTGCCAAATTATTCCCAAAGATATCAAACCATGTGGGTTTGCCCTGGGTGCTCCAGTTTCGTCCCACATCCCAAAGAGATGCTGATTGGTTAATTGCCTGTGTAAATTGCCCCTAATTGTTGGTGATGGTTGAATCGGGGGGGGAAGTTGATGGGAATGTGGGGCATACAATAGGATTAGTGTAAATGGGTGGTTGATGATCAGTGCGGACTTGATGGGTTCTAGCCTTCTTAGCACCTTTTGAGCTCATCTAGCCAGTGAACATAGAAAACAGAGCAGTACAGCACTGGACAGGCCATTCGGCCCACAATGTTGTGCTGATCTTGATGCCAGTTTATACTAAACGTCCTCCTCCTATGTATCATCCCTATCCCTCCATTCCCTTCATATTTATGTGTCTAAAACCCTCTTGAGGTCCACCAAATTGCCTGCTTCCACTAATACCCCTGGTAACCCATTCCAGGCACCTACCACTCTCTGCATAAAAAAACTTGACCCTCACGTCTTCTTTAAACTTCGCCCCTCTAACCTTAAAAGCATGTCCTCTGGTGTTTGACATTTCTGCTGTTTCACCAGCTGCCTTCGTTATGGACTTGCACACTTGCTTAATGTGCCCTTTTCAGGAGCAATTAAAACTTCGCGCCATACCAAAAAGGGACTTATCCACCTTAATGCTTTTCAGAAAAACCAGCACTACCCCCTCCTTCATCTCAAAATGTCCCAGCACATTAGCATGCCCCACTCTGTTTTCAATATCCTCCAATTCCTTCTCCTTGGTAAATACTGACGCAAAGTAAAGTAAATGACTGTAGAAGGGGCTAAATTACCCAGCCTGAGTAGCTCCAGGGTTTTGTTACAGGCCAAATTGCAGTTCTTGGAAACAGACGGACCATTAACTCAAGTGCTGTGATCCAGTTGATGCCTATGATTTCAGGTACACAGCTCCAGCCCATTACCACCATGAGCGACCTGTCACCACTGGCAACCCAATAGTTGCTCCCATAACCTGGAAAGTCTCTCCTGCTTAATACTAGTTTACCCCACCTCAACAAAAAGACCCTGAGATATTTTGGGACACACCTTGCCCTGTACCTGACTGGTTTGCAGAAATATCAGTGCACATAATGACAATGATTCAATTGAAAAAGCAGCTGCTAATATATTGTCGATAACTCCCTCTGCAGATGTATGTACAGTAAATTCCATTTAACATACCTGTCTCCACCACATTGCTTCCTATTCCAGCGGTACCTTAGTGGATCTGTTGAATACCTTCTGGTGAAGGGCCTTCAACCTAAAACATTAACTCTGTTTTTCTTTCCACAGATACTGCCTGACTTGCTGTGTGTTTCCAGCATTTTCTGTTTTTGTTCTATACCTTTGCAACTAAGGGAGGCAAGAACTACAGTTTCACCAGCTGCCTTCGTTATGGACCTGTACAGTTGCTTAATGTGCCCTTCTAAGGGGCAATTAAAACTTCGCACCATACTAAAAAGGCATTTGAAATCTTCCGTAACAATCATCACAGGGCCTCCCACCCACATGTCTTACAGCCTTCAGACCTCTAGTGCTAATGTGACCTGCTATTTCCCTACTTGTGGCATCTACATGTCTTGGCTCCACAGAAGCAGATCATGTCACCATTACTATCTCTGTGGGCTTTCTCCTTGTCTGCACTTCAGGACTTAGTCCTGAGCGAAACAGTTTCACGTTCTTGAATGGCCTTTCCATATTCTTGGTTAATTTGCACACACCCTTGAAAGTGAGATCCAGTGTGTCAAAATAGTTCTGCTTGAATGCTCTCATCTTATTGGGTCCACATCAGTGCCTGATCTAAAAAGGTTTGAAATTTGTGCTTTTTAGCCATTGTCCTTAAACTGACAATATATTTGTTTCTTCTGGTCCCTGGTTGGACGCATCAAATGTGAAAATCTCTACATAGTTCTTACAGTATCCTTGTAAGAGACCTTGTTTATGGTTCACGGTATTAATAAACTCATTGGCATTTCATATGCATCTGATCCCACTGCTATTAATAGCTCTCCTCAGTGCACATATAAGAACTTCAGAAGTTGGAGCCAGGATGAGGCTATTCAGGCCCTTGAGCCTGCTCTGCCGTTTAACAAAACCGTGGCTAATCTTCTACTTCAACAGTATTCTCTGGCCCTATCCCCATATCTCTTGATTCCTCTAATATCCAGTAATCTCTCCATCTCTATTTTGAATACGATCAGTGACTAATCCACAGCCCTCCAGCACTGGGAATTCCAAAGATTCACTACACCCTGAGTGAAGAAATTTCTTCTCATCTCAGTCCTAATTTTTTTAGATTGTTACCTCTAGTTCTAAACTCCTCAGCCATGGGAAGCATGCACCCCACATCTACCCGGTAAAGCTATCTAAAAGTGTGAGCTTCAATGAGGTCATTTCTTCTAAGCATCAGAGAATGGACGCTTTGCTTGCACAATCTTGTCTCATTTGGCACATCTTCCATTCCAGGAATTGGTCTGCTGAATCTTCAGTGCACTCCCTCTGCAGCAGGTACATATTCATTTTTAGGTAAGGAGAACAAAATTGTACATAATACTTCAGGTGTGGTCTCACTAAGGCCCTATATAATTGGAGTAGGATACCTTTTTTCTTGTACTCAATTCCTTTAGCAATAAAGACAAACAGAGCATTTTGAATTGCCAGCTGCACCTGCAGGTTAGCTTTTGGTAACACGTGTATGAGAAAACCCTAGTTCCTTGGAACATCCTCATTTCTCAATCTGTCACTATTTAAAACATACTCAACATTTTAGGTTTTTTTCTGGCAAAGTGAAAAACCTCACATTTTTCGATTCTACCATGTTGTTGCTCACTCTCTAAACTTGTCCACATCCCCCTGAAGCCCCTTTCTTTCCTCATCACCACAGTAACACTCCAATAATCCGACACCATTGGGAATTTGGCTTCAGACTGGCAGATTTTCCAGATAATTCAAATTTACTCCTCTAAGTACTCTAACACGTTTGAAACTCACATTTTTTAAATTGTTACACAGTAGTATAATAAATTATTCAGGGAACTCAGGAAGTTTAAAAGCTGCCTGGGAAACGGATAATTTAAAAGGGGTGCAGGAACCAGGACCCAGTGAGTTTAAAGGGAATGGCCCAGCAATTCTTTTTCTTCTGAGTAATTGAATCCCCCTTCACTACTACCCTGCCAGTGCATCCTGGACCCCAGCTACCCACTGCCTAAAGGTTTGTTCCTCATGTTAGTTTTGGTTCTTTTGCCAGTCACCTTCATGCTATGTTTCCTCGTTCATGACTATTCTGCCAATGGGAACCATTTTTCTCTCTCTCTCATGATTTTAAATACCTCCATCAGATCCCCTTGCAACTTACTCTGTTCCAAGGAGAACAACCCCAGGTACTTCAGCTGGTCTACATTACTAAAGTCTCTCATACCTAGAATCATTTTGGTAAATCTATGTCTTCTCTAAAACCTTCACATGTTGCTTAAAGTGTGGCACCTAGATCTGGACGCAGTACTCCAGTTGTGGCAGAACCAGTGTTTTGTAAAGGCTCATGACTCCGTTGTTCTTGTGCAAAGGACTAAAGAAGGTAACTATGTCAATTGTGGATGCATTGGTTTTCATTTTCCAGAATTCTATAGATTATAGAATAGTTCTCACACTTTGGAAAGTGTCAGATGCCACTATTTAAAAATAGGAGGGAGAAAATAAACAGAAACTACAGTCCAGTTGGCCTATCATTAGTAATGCAAAAAAAATGCTGGAGGCTATTATAGAGGATAATATTGACAGGATTAGACAAGGTCAACATGCATTTCTGAAAGGGAAATTGTGTTTGGTAAACCTATTGGAATTTTTTGAGGATGTAACTGGTAGAATAGATATGGTAAATTAGTGGATGTGGTGTACTTAGATTTTCAGAAAACCTTTGATAAGTTCCCACATAAAAGATTAGTATATGAAATTGAAGTGCATAGGGCCAAGGGTAATGTATTGGTATGGATTGAAAACTGATTGTCAGACAGGAAGCAAGGAGCAGGAATTAATGGGTCTTTCTTGGGGTGACAGTATTAAGTAAGGCACTGTGGGGATCAATGATTGGGCTTCAGCTATTCAAACTGTGTACCAATGATTTAGATAAGGGAATGGAATGTAATATTTCAAAGACACTAAACTGAGGAGGATGCAAACGGGCTTCAAAGTGACTTGGATTGAGCAAGTGGACAAAAGCATGGCAGATGCAGTATAACATGGATAAATGTAAATTCATCCATTTCAGCAGGAAAAATAGAAAGGCGGTGTATTATTTAAATAGTGTTAGATCGAGAACTGTTGACATACAAGGAGACTTAGGTGGCCTTGAACACCAGTCACTGAAAACAAACCTAAAGGTGCAGCAAGCAGTTAAGGAATATTTGAGTATAGGATCAAGGATGTATTGCTACAGTCTTGGTGAGAGTACACCTTGAGTATTGTGCGCAATTTTGGTCTCCTTATCTGAACAAGGATATTCTTGTTATGGAGGGAATGCAGTGAAGGTTCACCAGACTGATTCCTTGGATGGCAGGACTGCCACATGAGGAGAGATTAGGTTGACTAAGTTTGTATAATAGATCTGAGAAGGATGAGAGGGATTCTAATTGAAACCTACAAAATTTTGACAGGGTTGGACAGACTGGATGCAGGGAGGATGTTTCCCCTGGCTGGGGGTTCTAGAACAAGGGATCACAGTCTCAGATTACAGGGCAAGAGAATTAAGACTGAGATAAAGAGAAACTTCCACTCACAGGGTGGCGAAACTGGAATTTGCAATCACAGAGGCATGCAGAGGCCAGGTTATTGCACATATTTAGGAAAGGGATAGATAAGTTTTTAGATGTAAAAGGTGAAAGGCATATAGGGAGATAGATGATCAGCTCTAATTGTATTGAAATGCTGTTCAGCCCTTCAGGCTTTAAGGGTTGAATGGCCTACTCCTGCTCCTATTTTCAATGTTTCCGTGTACATTATGTCCCTATTTATAAAACCCTGGATTCTATCTTTTTAACAACTTCCTCAACCTGCCCTGCCACTTTTGTTGAACTATCATTTATATTATCACATTTCCCTTATGACATGGAAGGAGGTCATTCAGCCCATCTAGTCTATGCTGGCTTTCAGTGTTCTAGGTCCCTTTTTATAATTGTGCCCTCTATACTGCGAGATGTGTATAATGTAAATCCACTTTAAAGACATACTCTCTGCTGTTACTTTTTAAATGACCATAAACAGATTCGTGTATCCACATTTACAAAGGGAACAATTTATGTAAAGCCGAAGGGCGGGGTAATGCTGGAACTGGTGGTCTTTGGTGGTATTCTGCTCGAAATGCATCCTTCAGCCTGAGGGGCAGCCGCCGCCGCCCAGGTACCCCTAGGGAGCGCTGCTCACCGTATCTGCAGCAGCGTATGGCGGCTTCAGTGTGACGCCATGAGGGGTCGCTGGCGTCGGCACTTTTACCAGGTGCCGCTAGGCAGCGCTGCCACCGGAGTGCCGCTCAGGCTCAGTGGGGCGCCGCTAGGAGCCGCTGTAGCCGGCGCCTGTCAGTCCCGGCGCTCGGTCTCTTCTCGCTGACACACCGGGCTTGTGACCGGTTTCTCTCGGCTGCTTCTGCTCCCCCGGTCCAACAGTTTCTTCCGCTGCGGGCCTCGCCCTGCCTCGGCATCGTTAGCCTCGGCCTCCGGACCGGCCCAACCCAACCCGCACTGTTACTCCCGCATTGCCTACCCTCCCCAACTGGGGCCCGCTCTCATTGCCCGGTCCTCTCCTACCTACCCCGCCCCGGGGAAGCTCTCGCTGGCTCCCCGGACCCCTTTGCTGAAGTTATCCCAGGTTATCCGCGGGTTGTGGCCGGGCCTGGCTCCTGATACTCGGTGTGTCCGGTGGCGGTGCAGCCTGTCTCTCACCCCCGCGGTATCCCGCTGGGGATTTCGCCCCCTTATCCCTGAGCTGAGCCCTGGCTCTGCCATGCCGGGTCCGGCTACCGGGAGCAGGGCCCGCGTGTATTCCGAGGTAAACAGCCTGAAACCCCGCGAGTACTGGGACTATGAGTTACACGTTCCTGAGTGGGGGTAAGAGACACGTATATAGTAATGAAGTTAATATAATTTGAATACTTTGACATCTATTTATAGGGTGATAGTCATCTATAGGATGGATTTATGCCGGTCTATATAAATGTAATAAGAACGTGCAGGGCAGATATGTGAAGTGTGAATAGGAATATGTGGAAATGTATGTTTTAAAAAATATAGGGTGGATTTATGTGATGTATGTTCCCAAAGGCATGAGCTCTTGGGCTATAAATGTTTAATTGTTAGAGCCTCTTGTGTAATAAACTGTGGCTAATTTCTGAATAAACTTCATCACATCATATGATTTCCACCCTTTGTTATGAACTGTCCCACATCATAAATCCATTTAAGTAGGTTGGTGTTAGCACTTGTTTTTACAGTCATTAATTTGAACCACACCCTTTTTATAAACTTCATACTTCTAAAAACCGGCTGTCCTACAGGTTATAAACAATTGCCTTTTGGTATTTGGGGTACCACTTGATTAGCTCACTTGCCTAAATAGTGACAAAGTTACATTAGAACTGAGTGGCAGTGTCAAGAATGTGAATTCAAAGTCAATATTCCAGAGATCGTTGCTTGGCTCATTGAGGCTTGGGAAAATAGCTTTAACACTTGGATGGGGTTTCTTCCGATGTGGTTTCACATAGTCCTGCAGGACTGTTAAGCAATGTATAAGGTATTCCTAGCTGGGCAAACAACAGAAAACTTAATATTGGTCTTTGTGATGCTCAGTCTTTATGCTCAGACTCTTGCCTACTTGGGCCTAAATAGCAGGCCCTGGGTGTTCATGATAACATTCTTTTTGGGGGAAGATATGGCAAGTACGTTGAGTACACCTAAATTGAAACACTCAATTTGGAGATTGACAGTGAATAGTGACTGCTTTCTATGCATGCTGGACACACAATTGACCAAAAAGAAGAAAAACTGCTATTTATATGAGATCTTTTGATATTCATTCCTGTGTGAGGTTGCACTTTTTTTCAATAGAACATTTGCTTTAGAGTTGGAATTTTAATAAGAAGAGCTGATCTTGTCAATTGATTGAAAAATACTTGCCAAGTCTTGTTACTGGGGAAAGAAAAGCAGGGTTAGACTAAGACAGGAGTTCCAGCAAAATTGCTTAGTCTTACTGCATAATCTAAAAGTATTCAAGGTGTTCCTGAGTTTTATAAGGTGAGGTGTTAAATATTAAATTTGTTTCTGTCATATAGATTTAAGATTTTTCTTCAGAATCAAAATGAAGATTGATCCCTGCATCATCAGTTGCTATGAAACATATTGTTTTCACGTCTCAGGCACGTTGCTTGCCCTTATTTACTCAAACACCTTGAAGTAACTGCAAGCAATGAAAACACACCCCTATTCAAATAATCTGAATTTGGGGGTGGGAAACCTCTGACTGAGGTGCTTGTCTCTAAAAAGGTTCTTGTGTCTGTTTTGATATCTGCCTGTAAAGAACAGTGTGGGGATCTATAAATCTTTCAGTAAAATATTTGCATGGAATTTGGGCAAATGTTGGGGCTATAGTATTCCAAGTCCTGCTCATCTGCCAGTGCTGATTTATTCTGCTCATTCTCTCAAAGCCCAGAATATTTTTTTATTTTTGTGGTTAATGTTTTTTTGCTGACCTTGCCCTTATAAGCTTTCCCTCTCTTCCCCCTCCACACTCTGCACACTTAGTTTGGTCTCTAATTCAGCTCCATACACCACATCGTTGGCATGCTATCTGGGCATCATGCTGTGGAATTCTATTCCTAAATTCTTCTGCTCCCTCAGGCCATATAATTATCTTTTGCTTTTTTTTGGCATGGAGTATTTGTGATCACATATTATAGTGCATTTTGATTTGCTTCCTGCTGTTAGAAAGGGGAGCAGTGAATTAAAGTCATTTTCTCCTCTACTTGTGACTCCCAGTAGCCTGTAACTAATTGGTGCAGGAGTGTGTGTTCCTGCTTCTTAGTCACTCGTCAAGTGATAGAATGCAAACTTGCCCAACGAGTATCGTATTTTACCCTGGGGTGGAGGTGCACCAATTAAATGAAAGCCTCTAAGGGAGAAGCCAGGAGATCTCGTAATAATAATAGACTCAACCTACCATGCCAAGTCCTGCAGAGAAGTGAACACAGAACTGGCAGAATTTTATGGTACCTTGCATAGCAGTAGAATATCAATTGAAGGTCATGTTGATAGAGTGATGACATTAGTGGGTCAATTTGCAGATAACCTGGAGTATTATTCAGTACTAGCCATTGAATCTCAAAGGCCTGAATCCCAGTTCTGAAATTAGGGTGAGAAAGAAGTATAATGTGAGAACCCAGTACAATTAGACTGTTGCAAGGAAAATAGTGGGAAAACGTTAAGCGTTCAGGAGTTGCCAGGATACTTTGTGCAATAGAAACTTTATCCTAGAGTGCAAGTTAAGCAACAACTGTAGGATGAGGGGACGTGGTATAAAATTGTAAAAGGCACTTTGGATTGTTGTCAAAGTGGAGGAATAAACTCTGGAATTATTTAAGAAGCATTTAGAGCTCTGGTATTCTAGGGAGAACTAGCTGGGCCAAAAGACGTCCCACTTTGTACTTTGACTCATTGGAGAAATGTAGCTAGCAGGAAAGATTATAGAACTTCAGAATTCAAGGAATATTAATGGTATACTGATAAGAGATTTCATAATATCTCATGAAAATAAAATAAGAACAAAAAAGATAAAATTGAAAATTGGGAGATGTTAAGAATCGCCCAGTGATGTTAATGGTAATTTGCTGTTGCATTTTGTCACAGTTTCTCTGTTGCAAATTTTTGGCAGGATGTAAAGAAAAATTAAAGTAAACACAAAACTTTGCCACATTATAAGAAACCAAAAGATGAATGACCCATTCTATTTGGTGGTAATGAGAAAGAACTGTCAGCCAGGACAACAGTTTCTCCACATCTGGAACCCTGAGAATCCTTTATCTACTGGAAAGGCTTGGTTTAAACTTTGTATTAAACTTCAAATTAGCATTAAAGTTGAATGTCACCTGATGTCTTCGTATCTGTAAATAGCACCTCACTCAGAAATTACAGTTCAGCTCTAAGTGTTTAAGGACTTGCACACCACAGTATGGATAATGGTGATGAATACAATGAAAAAATAATTTTAAACTGCAGATGCTGGAAATTCAACGTAAAACAGAAAATGCTGGGAATACTCAGCAGGCCAGGCTGCACCTCTATTTGAATTAACATTTAGGCCAAAGACCTCAGGGTTCTGACAGTCTTCGACCTACAATGTTAACTCAGTTTCTCTTCCCACAGGTGCAGCCTGACCTGAGTATTTCCAGCATTTTCTGTTTTGCATTGAATTTCTAGTACATGCAGTTTAATTTTTTTTCATTGTATTCCTCACCATTATCCATACTGTGGTGTGCCATTCCTTAAACACTTAAAGAGCTGAACTGTAATTTCTGAGTGAGATACTATTTACAGATACCAAGACATCAGGTGGCATTCAACTTTAATGCTAATTTGAACCACAGGGCTTTTCCAATTCAATTAGATTACTTGGATACAATTTTGTAGAATTAAGTTTGGTAATATTAAAAATGATCTTTTGTACTAATGCTGCTTTAAGACGGTAAAAGCAGAATGCTGCAAAGAACTGCAGATGCTGAAAAGTCTGAAATAAAAACAATTGTTGGAAATCCCCAGCAGTTCACAGTAGCATTTGTGAAGTGAAAAATAAAAATGTTTTAGGCTGATGATTTATTGTCAGTTAAAAGGAAGCTCACTTTGCAATATTTGTTCTAAATGCAGATCTATAGATTTTTGGTCATTAAGGAATTCTTGGAGTATGGGGATTGTGCTGGAAAATGCTGCTGAGGTAGAAAATCAGTCATGACCTTGATGACAGAGCAAGCTCAAACTATTAAACACTGAGTGGACCTTTGCAACATCTCCCAAGTTTTCATGTTCCTGTTTTTTTGTGTTCTTAAAGTTGATATGCAAGAGACTTTTGACTAGGCTTCATGGTTCTGTAGTTTGAAGACTGCACTCTGAACAACAGAAAGCTCCCTTGAGGGAATTTATAAAATGTATGCAGAGTAATTCCCCCATAGAGTTCCTAGTTTCTAAAAGCACAACTGCTGAACAGCTGTAGGAAAGGAGGGTGTGATGCAATCACATGCTCCAGTGACATTTACTGTCACAGTGGCTTGCAATAATTACAAAGAAAGGGGTTTAGAAATTGGAGGCAGAATGCCTTTAGATCTGGTTTTATTGTCCTGATTAAAATGAAAAGCCTTGGATGTGGGCACTAGGTAGTCAAGTGATGGGAAAAGTGTAATTGAGATGTTTCATGTGGAATAAACTGCAAATATTGGTACAGGCATGCCAGAGTTTTTGGCAAACAGTTACAGAAAAACTTTCATGGTTGCAACAGGTTTTTAATAAATATTAATAAAGCAAGCAGTACAGAAAAAATTATGGATTTGAGAATTATCCAGGTGCTATGCACACAACTTGAGTCCTGTTCCCAACAGATGGAAGAAAAACTGGTGGCCTGTCGGCTACACTAGGCTCCACAGAACTTGGTTTTAAAAACTTTTATAACCTCTGCTTGTTCACTAGTTTTCTTGTATCAGCTGAGCTGTTAGGCAAACTGGCCACTTCAATTTGCACTTTCAGAAAAAGAAGAAAAACTGAGAAATTTAAATGACTTTTAGTCTCATTAGGAAGCAATAAAATGTTTAGTCAATTTAACAAATCATAAGGGGTACTTCTGGGCAATGCAAGTATCCTTTATCATACTGTGAGAACTGGAAATTTGGCCTTCCCTTCTAAGGAACAATAAGATGCAGCTTTCGTTTGTGGGGAAACAGGATATTCGCTTTTACAAAGTTGCTGCTGAGCTAATCGCAGCCCCCCAAGCCAGACTATGTAATATTTTTTTAAATGTTATTGTGCTTTCTAAGATAGGGAATATTGGAATTGATGAAAGAAACACTAGGCACTAGTTAATGCCAACACAATAATCCCCATCGTGTGCATTTTCATTTGCCATTCCATGGGTCAATTAAATTGAAAATGCCCATTTTTTTTCCCTGTGTTAATGTAGCCTACTTCTATTCTGCCTGGTTCATCAGTAAAATCTGTTGAATCTAGTCTGAGTACTAGGTTATTTTGACTGGATCTCACCTACTCTCCATAAACTTGAGCATATTTAAAACCTTGTTATCTTAACCTGCACCATCCCATTCCCTGTGCTTGTTGACCTAGAATGATTCCTGAGTAACCAGCAACATGGTGTTAAAATTCTCAGCCTCGTCTTCAAATCCTTCCATTTCTATGTAATCTCATCTAGCCTTTCATCCCTTGGAGGACTCTTCATTCCTCCATCTTTGCCTTACCTAACACTCTGAACTTCTATTTGTAAACATCTCCCCTTCTCTTCTTAGACCCTACTTAAAACTTGCCTTTGTCAACACTTTGTCACCTGTTCTAATATCTGCTTGAGCTATTTGCAGAGTTAGGGTTGCTATACAAAAGCAAGTTACTGTTTATCTTCAAATGGTAAAATAGTAAAGTAACAGAATTCATTTCGATTACACTGGACCAGAAATTCTGTTACCTTGAGGGTCTTCAGATCAGGATGAAATGGTTAATGTTAAAGGCATTGTATTACTGTCATTTGTGAGCTTTGAGACCGCCAAGATGGGTACTTTAATCATGTGGGCCCATGTCAGTAACTGATTTGAAATTAACCCAAACTTACATCGTGCAGGTTTGATGCTTGCACATTAGTTGGTACACAGTCTGCCATCTCAAATTCAATGGACAGTGCACTTGTGCACTTATTAGTAGCAACAGTTCTTAAAGTCCTTTGTCAGCATTTCTGCTGCATAGTACAAGGAATCACACGTTCTTGCCTTGACTTTGTTGCTGTGTGCTTCAAGGACCTGGAGATTAGAGTTATAAGTTTAGTGGAGCATAAATAGTTTTTAGTGTCGAGTATGTGACTGGAATATTCATGATCTGCAGCAGACTTTTTCTCCATCCCGTCTCATAAGAAGTTTTTTTAAATAAACTCCTTTTGATGAACAATACAGACATTCTCTTTTCTCCTTCACCACCGCCCCCCCCCCCCCCAAACCCCATGGAAGCAAAACAATACTCTGCTAGCAATATCAATATTCTGTTTACACGCAGATTTTATTTTTGTTCACGGTTGTCTGCATCCTCCTTAAGTCCCTCTCTAATAAATTGAATTATGATTATTGGACCCAACAGTTCTAAGGCACCAGTTCCAAGGGCCATTCATTTTGTTCACAGGTAGTGTTTATGATCATTTTGACAGAAGAAAATATAATCTGCCTCCAGTCCTCCTGGATCTTTGGACTGTGGTCAATGACTAGCAGTCACAAATAGGAGTCTGGCTTAATTTTTTTTCTGTTTGTAATCCAAAGCGTAATGGTAATTACTGTGTTCAGTCTGCTGCCTGAGATCTCATAAGACGTGTACTATTGCACTAGAAAAGGCTGTGTTTTCTGGTTTTGAAAGTTCTACCTTAAGATCCTCCATGAATGTATGGAGTAGTCTCTTCTGTTTAAAAGTGAAGATAGTTGAGGGATACAAAGTTCTCTGAAACATGAGGGCTTTAAAAAGTAATGTGCAGTAACCATCTGTATTAGTTCTACTTCATTTTACACTTATGAAATACTCTAGTATACCCATAGCAATGAATGTAGGTTTTAGATTGCCTTGTTCTGTTGCCCTGCATTGAAACCCTGCCTGACTGAGGTTGTGTCAATCCTCAATCTACCAGTATTTGTTTTCCTTTTTATTCTCTCTGTGCATGCCAGCATATGAATTCAGAGCAGCAGTTCATGGCTGATCTAACTGTAACCCCATCTCCTCCACAATCCTGCCCATCTACAGTAAGCTTTCACCCCTTTGCTTATTGAGGATCAGTTTTGTCTCTGCTTTAAAATATTCAAAGACTCAACTTCCACCTTTGAGGAAGAGAGTTCCAAAGACTCATGACCCTCAGTGAAAAGAAATTGCCTCACCTGTCTTAAACATGTTCTACTTCAGCTGTAATGGTAGGTAGTGATGTCAATATGGTATCAATTCTATTGCAGATGCAGCATTCATTTGCCTGCAAGTTGACTTTGATAAAGGTTACTGAATTTTGGAAATTGAGCTTATTATGGACCTGGATTTAGTAGCTACTGAGTTTTGGATTTGAAAATGTGTACAACTTGTTTGCATTGGTCCAAATCTTGCTGGAATAGAGTATTTTGGAATAGTTTTCCCCATTAAGCTTTTCCTGCACCAATTAGCTTGAAAAATTTGCTCTGTTAATTGCTGATAATTCAAGTTGATAATTGGGCAGCAAAGATGAAATGCATCTGGGCCCTTGGTGAATGAGAGAATTAACAATGTATCTCTTTGAGAAAAGGAGAATGGAGAAAAGTCAATCAGAGACTCATTTGAATTGGAAAGAGACGTAAAAGGAAAAAACGGGTTGAGAGAGAGAAGAAAGACAATAAGAAAAATACATTAAATCTTTATGAAAACCGGAGGATTTAATTGTCATGAATTATAGGTTATGCTTTGTTACATACCAGCTGTAATTTATTGCAATAAATTTAATGCTCAAATCTATTAAATTATTTTTTTAAGTTCAGGGTGAGGCAAGAAGTGGAGTATTTTAAATTTATCAGCAAATTGATAGAAATTTACAACTTTGCCACAATGCAAGTTGTCGTCATAAGTTTGCTAATTTGTGTATTAATATTTTTCCAGCAAGATTTAGTCCATTTTATTATTAACTGAAGCCTGGAGAATCCTTTCCCCTTCCTAGCTTTTCCTCACTTCAATTAGTCCATAACTCAGTCTACTTATCACAGTTACTAATGACCAATAACATGATTTGAAACCAAAGAGAATAATTACCATTAGCTAATGTGTAGGGACCCCTGTGTCCAAATATGCAGCACAGTCACTGAGTTCCAAATATCAGTGTTGCTATTAGACAGTGAGATTGTTGGAAAGAGCTCCTTGGTCACATTTATGATCGCTCAATAACTTGGTTTTTAAAAAAATGATATCTTATAAATGGATGTAATTTATATTTCGGTGTAGCATTTTTGCCTCGGGTTGGGGCTCAAGTCCTTGGGTGCAGAGTCTTGGCTGATGTTCAGAGGTGCCATTTTTCTGATGAATATAAAAGTAGGATTAGCCTGGTTGGCAAATTTGAGTCTGCTCTGCTACTCAACAAGATCATGGCTGATCTTCTACCTCAACACCATTTTCTTGCCTTCTACCCATATCCATATATTCCTACAATATCCAGAGATCTATCATCCAGTTTAGTATGAAATTAATGTACAGCACTCTGGGTCAAAAGTTCCAAAGATTCGCAACACTGAAGAAATTTCTGTTCCTCTCAATCCAAAGTGGGTTTTCTTTGAGATGGTAACACCCCCCACTCCAACCCTCAACCACTAGTTCCAGACTCTGTAGCCAAGGGAAGCAAGCTCCATCCATCTATCCTGTTAAGCATCCAGCAATTTTGTATGTTTTGATGAAGTTACTTCTGAACTCCAGAGAATAGAAATAGCAAATCAATCTCTTGGTAGATTGTACATCTCAGTGAGTCGCCAAGTCACCATTGCATTCCTAGTGAAGCATATTTATTCTTTTTATCCCCCACCATTTCCCCCAGGAATGGAGACCAGAAATGAAGTATCAAAGCAAGGCCTCATCTTCCCTTGTAGATGGGCATAAGGTTACATAGCATAATTCCAAAAAACAAGGTGGCAATATTCTTTCAGGTGCTTCAGTCAATATTTATCATTTCACCAATGTACAAAAACATTGTTCATTGTCATCTTGCCATGTGTAAGTTGTTTGCTCTACTTTCTGTGTTACTGTGGGACTACAAATGTGCTCATTGGTGATGAAGTGTCTTCATTTTACAAGGGCTACATAAGTAAAACTTTTAAGTACATGTGGCTTTTCATGATCAGTCATGTAAACAAAATAACCCTGATTTTTGTCAGAATTGTCTGGAGCCAAAAATGATCAAAAGTTTCCTCCAAAGTTTTGGAAAACTGAACAAAGTCTTTTGGGCTTATAAAAGCAAAATTTTCTTCAGGAGTCAAATAAACACTTTCAGGAATGAGCATTGAAAGACAGTGCGGACTCCTTTTGAAGTAGGCTTGCATTGTTCTGTATAGGAGGAGATTTGTTCTTGCAAAGACTTGTTTTTCACTGTAACTTTAGCACAGAAGTGAAGTATGTTTCCCTTTCGTAGATTGGCTCTGCTGTAATGGGAAGTAAGTGGACGGTGAGGTACAATATTGTGGTGAGAAAGGTCGAGAGAATAATTGGTGTAATGGCACAGGCTTCCTTGAGTATAATTTCACTCTGATATTTTGCCTGTTATTGAAGATGTTGGGTGATGGAGTTCATTGGAAGGTGAGCTTTTTGGGTTTAGATGAGAATCATACTTTCTGATATTCTGCCATCTGCACTCAATGATTTTGCTCAGCATATGTCCAAGATGTCAGTTATTTTACACATTTTTTGGAGCAACCTTAAGGGACTGATACAAAGTTTGTACATTAAATTCATACAAGCTGGGATTTGTTAGGGCTGTGTCCATATGTTACACTACAGAATGTCAAAACAAAGCTAATCTCTTTCCTGCTTGTTTTAAGCTTTTGATTACTTCAACCCTAGGTGTTATTTCTAGAATAGGCAGATGTTTTTTTTGTTAAGCCTTATTTCTCTCTGAGGGAGACGTGTTGCAAGATGTGTGCTCTTTCTATGAGAAATGTACATTACCCAGCTGGAGTAATTCCTGGATTTTTTTTCTCCACACAAGCAAGTTATTGTCCTAGGTTCACAATGTGGAGCTCACTTACAAGGGGAGCATGGAAGCTGATTTTTTGGCACTATATAATCCACTCTAGTATGCCACAAGTCTTAAAAGCCTGGTAGAAGCATGAGGCAGGAGAGACATTGTTTGATGATTAGAGGAGAAGCTTGCCACCCTTCCTGGATTAGCGTAATCCCAAAACTACAGCAAGTATTTTAGACAGTTTGCTAAATAATGTTTCGGTGGAGGTGGGTGATAAATAGAAGTGAAGGTCCTCTGCTGTCCATGGGCCCTCACGCATTAGAGCTGTGGTCCATCGACACGGTAGAAAATATTTCACGTTTGAGTGCAATTATTTGAGAATTCCATGCGTCTTTGAGTGTTCCAGTGCAGTGCAGTTGATGGTTTCAGCCCAGAGGCAGAAAAGGTGGAACAAACAAACAATTCCAGCAGGTCAGGGCCCACCGATCCATTTAAAATCTTTTAAAATAAATTCCAAAATGGGAGCAGGAGAAACCTCTTAACACATCTTTGAGAGGTTGTATAGTTTACTTCTGTGATTATTTGAGCTAGACGCAATGTCAACATTCAAAGTTATGCTGGATCAGTTAAGGGAGAATGGTGGGGAGGGGAGGTGATTGTGGGGAGAAGGAATGTAGGAAGAAGATGGGCAAATTTAGCTGGAATTGTTTGCTCCCTTGGGTAGAATTAAATATCTATTGTAATGTGCAAATCACACAGGTCTTTTTCTAAACTCTTCAGTGGTCTTTCTAATACCCTATTTGGGTTGTGACAGATGCCAACTTCACCTTACTACTGTTCCTTTATGGTTACTTGTGTGTTAATCTCCAAGGTGAGTGCCCTTTGCAATGAAACTAGGCTGGTGGGGTAAGACTGCATTTCTTTGGAATGGGAGAAGTGTTGCTGCATGCTCAGAGTAAAGGTGGGTGGGCAGGGTGAGGTGGTGGTAGGTGGGGGCAGGAGCATGGGAGCACTGAATTGTAGACCAAAAGCATTAGTTGCTGAATACTGTCCCTTGTTACATTTGACTAATCAACCATGAGTAGAGATTGACAAATGCACAGCATGTTGCAGGCATTCAAAGAATAAAATGTGTTTATCCTTTTGCTTTGCTACAGTAACCAGGATGATTACCAGTTGGTGCGAAAACTTGGCCGTGGGAAATACAGTGAAGTGTTTGAGGCTATTAACATAACAAACAATGAGAAAACGGTTGTCAAAATACTGAAGGTGAGCATCAGCTTTTTATGTTCAGTTCCTCTTTGCTGACCTTGTGTTCCAGTATTATAGACTGTAGGACATTCTGGTATATGTTGCTTCCTTGATTGTTGCTCTTTAAATCCTCAGATCTACCCTAATCTATTTATTACATAGATCTATAGAACGTGGAACAGTACAGCACAAGAACAGGCCATTCAGCCCACAATGTTGTGCTGAACCAATTACATTAGTAATAAAAAGCCCAATTAAACTAGAACGCTATCAGATCTCCCCTCAGCCGCTCCAGAGAAAATAACCCAAGTTTGTCTAACTTATCCTCATAGCACGTGCCCTCTAATCCAGGTAGCATCTTGGTAAACCTGTTCTGCACCCTCTCCAAAGCCTCAACATCCTTCCTATAATGGGACAACCGTGCAATCCTCCAGATGCAGCCTAACTAGAGTTTTATAAAGCTGCGGCATAACTTCCTGACTCTTGAACTCAATCCCTCGACTAATAAAGGCAAGCGTGCCATATGCCGCCTTTCCAACCCTATCAACCTGTGTAGCTACTTTCAGGGAGCTATGAACTTGGACCCCAAGATCCCTCTGTTCATCAACACTGTTAAGGGTCTTGCGATTAACAGTGTACTGTCACTTTACATTTGGTCTCCCAAGGTGCAACACTTCACATTTGGCCGGGTTGAACTCCATCTGTCATTTCTCCGCCCATATCTCCAACTGATCTATATCCCGCCGTATCCTTTGCCAGTCTTCTACGCTATCCACTACACTACCAAACTTCATATCATCTGCAAACTTACTATCCCACCTATGTACTCTGGGTTTGGAGGCTGGATGGTGCTGAATTTTGTTTAACTCAGACGCTTGGACCCAATCTAAGGAGAACCGTTAGAATAAATATCCCTTGCTTGCATGATTTTTATTTGGAACAAACCTAGTAGCAGTTTAGTTCACAGTGCCATGCACTCTGTGCTTTGGATCAAATTGATTTTAAATCGATATAAAATAAATAGAAGTGGGAACTGGTATCCAAACCACTGTGTGTATTCAACTGTTCACTCGATTGTGATTAACATGCTACCATTTCTGCCACTATTTTGCTATTCCTTATCCCTTAATTCTGCTGGAGTCCCAAGTTTCTCCATCTTTAGTTTTAAATAAGCTCAACAACCAAGCAGCTACAATACAGTGAGGCAGAAAATGCCAAAGATTTGCATTCCTCAAGCAAAGGAAATTGCTCTATCTGACTTAAGAGGCCAACCCTTTTCCTGTGACGGTCTCCAAGTTGTAGATGCTACAGTCTAAGGAAACAAGCTTTTGCATCCACCTTCTCAATCTTGGATATCCAGCTCTTATTCTCTGAAACCATTTGTCTTTCTAATTGCTTGTTGTACCTGAATATTATGTATGTTTTAAGGACTAGCTCATCAGGTTCCCTCTGGTTATCAACATAGTTTTTCTGTTCTTCTGTCCAAACTGAATAGCCTCCCATTTTCCCAGGTTATTTCACTTTCTATTGTATTTCCCACTTGATTAGATTGTTTATATCCCTTTGTCCTCGTAGTCCACTTTACCACTGGCCTTGTATCATCAGCAGACCTGGAAATACTGAAATTTTCACCTAAGTCATCGGGTAACTGATATTTGAATTGGAACAAAGTCTCAAATTTTGGCAGAGTAGCTAAGTGAGATTTTATTCTGTATAGGACACAGGGATGGTTGACAACGACACCAATCCATTGGAAAGTATTGGGTTTGTTTTCTTGAAGATTCAAACTCTATCCATAAAATGAAACCTCTGTTTCTGAATAATTATTGGAGGATGAAATGGGGGCAACAGAAAATTTTCAGTACTTTAATCATCGTGTAATGATAACAATTATATCAGTTGGTAGGGCAGAAAGGAACACCATGACTGGTATTGTAGGCCCAAACTGAAGAGGCAAAGGGACAGAATTGTTTTGGTTGCCTTGTGTGCAGTATGAACGAGTGCTGTATTGAGCTCTGGTTTGATCCTTTCTTTGCCCCTGAGTGTTTAGCCTGTTGACATTCACTTGTGAAGGTTCACATGATTGAGGGGTGTTAGGTAGTAGAGAGCATCAGTCACCCATGGAGCCATCCCACAGTGAACAGTTGACTCCATCAGAAGAATGTTTTTCAAATGATTCTAGGATGCAGAATAAATGTGGAGTGGCATTGGGTAAGATGGTATGCACTGTAGCAGGTTAATTGAGATCTCAGTGGGAAGTCATTTAAATTGGCAATGCACTAAACCATTTAAAGATCCTAGTGATTGGGTTCACAGTTAAATGAAAGATCATAAGGAAAAGATAATGCTGTTTACTTCAGGTTACCAGTTCATATCATTTCAAACAATCCAACATTGGTATTGTATCTTTTTAATTTTTGTTTACTTGGCATTTTGTGTTCTTTGTGAGGGGAAAAGAATTGTGTGTTATCTTAGAATTTAAGTGTCTGATTTAATTGAAGCAGCTCCACAGATCCAAAATGGTACCAGGGAATCGAGTGTATGCAAAGGAACATGATGAGAATAGAATTCATATGATTTTTTTTCCTCAACTAAATCCATTCTTCAAATATCCCAGTTAAATTATAGCAGGAAAAATAGGCATTTTGGCACCATTTTGTCCATTGGTGGTCTGTCAAGCATATTTTAACTGGCCTTGAAGTAATGCCAGGAAGCTTGGAGCTGTAAAATGAGGCAAGATTGGGGTTCAGTGCAATAGTTGTAACTACTGTCTGTAAATCTAACCTAACTAGATGCCATCTATGTTTCACTTGAACGATTCTTGGACCAATAGTTTCAATAAAGTAGAAGATCTCATTAGAGATGATTTGTTTATTATATTTTCTTCCAACTTAGAAGGAGGCCATTTGGCCCATCACAACTGTTGTCTATTGGAGCACTCCCATCAGTCCTTTCTCCTCATTTCCATGTAACCTATTCTCTCATGCAGCTGTATGCACTGAGTGAGTAACCTCTGTGGCTGAAATCTGTTGCCATCTGTTGCTGATTGAGTCAGCACCATTTTCTGTGACTTAGACTTGTCCAAGAGTCTTGGACTTACTGAGTTTTAAAGATGAGTTCAAGATGAGTAGAGATCTTTATCATGAATATTTAATTCTAATCACCTTTTTACAAAAACAAATGGGTCTATATATTTCACCGCTGTGGCATTGAACACAATCTTGACTGCAGTTTACTGGTATTAAATACTATGGAAATTGGTACATTAGTCAGATATGAAGTGGTTGACAATTGGTATTAAAATCATTGCAGCTGGAAGTAGCTGGTTTGCTTGCATCAGTCTGATTTAGCACCCCTAGCACTAGCCTAGTTGAATCATTTTCAGCTTCCTCATTGTAATTACTCTGTACTTTGTACATTATAGGAACTGGCTTTTTGTCTTCAGCTGATTGTTTATTAACACTGTCACCATAGCATCATTTTAGAAAATGTACATGGAGATGTGCCCTTCTTTCACCAGGAAGCCACAGAATTCATTATATGCACCCATCTAATCTCAGCAATGTTATACAAACAGAAATTATTAACTACTCCTTGAATTATTGTGATATTTTAATTGCATGAGCCTTCCAGGGATCAGCAGGACAGCTGAAATAACTGCAATCCCGGTTCACAAAGATGTGGTACAGCTGTGTGGAGTTGGGTAATCCATATAATCATGGACATGCTCTGTATCTGATTGCAGGAACAGCAGCCTGGCTCCAGTGACAACCAATAGTCTAAGCCCAGTGATAGCAGATTACCACTAGTGTGAAGAAATTTCTTCTCATCTACCCTAAATGAGCAGGTCTTTATTTCAAGTGTTCCATTGCCCTAGACACCCTGCCAGGGGAAATGTTAACTCTGAACCTCCCCTTCAGACCCCATGAGAATTTTGTTCATCTTAATGAGATCACCTCTCATTCTTTTAAACCCTCAAGTATAGACTCAGTCAATTTAATCTCCTTGTGTGACAAACCTTCGAGGAATCCCTCTATTGCAATATCTTTCTTTAGCTTCATTATTGCTTGGTATACCGACATGTTAACTTTCCAGATGAATCGTGTACAAGGACACCCAGGTCCTCTGCACACCAACATCTCGTGTCTTGTTTCCTCAGTGTGATTTTTTTTCCCTACTTCATTCAGTAAGAAACTTGCATTGACATCTGCTAATGTTTACATATCCGTAGAAGCTTTATATTTTTTTGTTAGCTTCTGCTTCTTTTATTCTGTGTTATCTTTAACATCTTCAAGAGGCGGAGCCTCAAGAAGGTGGCATCCATCATTAAGGACCCTCACCATCCTGGACATGCCCTCTTTGCGTTACTGTCATCAGGGAGGAGGTACAGGAGGCTGAAGACCCATGCTGGTTTTAGGAACAGCTTCTTCCTCTCCACCATCAGATATCTGAATGGTCCTCTTTTGTACTATTTAATTATTTTGTAACTTGTAATTTTTACGTCTTGCACTGTGCTGCTGCCACAAAACAACAAATTTCACAACGTATGTCAGTGATGATAAACCCAATTCTGATTTTGTGTGTGTGTTTGTTTATTGGTGCTCTGAATTCTGAAATCTCCCAATCCTTGAGCTTGCTGCTGTCTTTGGCAACATTCTAAACCTTTTCCTCTTAATCTAGTACAGTCTTTAACTTCTGATTGTCCCCACTATCTCCTTTTTTTTTACCCCCTCTTTGGGGTTTTTGTCCCTTAAAGGGGATTTGTAAACTAACATATTAATTCTTAAACTGTTAGCCATTGCTTGTTTACTATAATTTTTAAATGTAAATTCCCAATCTACAGTGACCAACTCACACCTTTGTAGTTTGCATTGTTCAGACTTAAGAAACAAATTTTAGATTGAACTAATTGTTTTGTGCTCGTGATCGTTGCTCCATTAAGACCCCTTAATTACCAGATTATCAATTAACCCTTTCTTATTGCACAATACTAAAGATAAAATGGCCTGCTCTAGTATTGGTTCTTCAATATGCTGATCAAGAATATCATTCCTTTATATTCTCTAATTTCATTGAGGCTAATTTGGTTTGCCCAAACCCTATATTAGAGTGAGGAGTTCCTTATTATTACCCTTGTTACATCCACCACTAATTTCATGGTTACACTATGTCCTGCAATACAGGTACTGTCAGTTGAGGAAGGAGGGGAAGGCATGGCCCATTTCCAACTCCCAGCAATGTTCCTTTCTCTCTTTTTTTCTCCCCCCCACTCCCCATTCTTTCTTAGTTACACTTAAGTTGTGTGTACTTGTTTTTCTGAGCTAAGGTTCTTCCTTTCTGCTGCCTTCACCCCATTTGTTAATTTTGGAGCCACCTCTCTTCTATCGGTTCTAAAAGTTAACACTCCGGAATATTGAATTCCCAGCCATGATCAATTTGCAACCAAATCCATACAATCATGTTTATTTCTGTTTGAGATATTACTTCACCTATCTTGGCAGGAATACTGTGTGTGCATTCAGATAAAGAGCCTTGTTTTTCAATTTACCGTCATTCCCTGCCCTGACTCCAGTTGAAAGTATGCTCTTGTGTCTATAGATGTTGCTCCTGATAGATTCTGGTTATCATTACCATTTTGCTACTCTGCACTGTTTGCCTTTTCTGACTTTTTAAACTTCCCCTCACCAGAGCCCCAGTCCTTGCTATTTAAAGTTTTATCTACAGCTCTCATTTGAGTTGCTGGGACACTAGCCACATCCAGATTCAAGTGAAGCCCATCCCAATGGAATAGCACCCACTTCTACACCAGTCTTTGAGCTATATTCATTTCTCTCATCTTACTTGTGCTATACCAATTTACACAAGTGCAGAATTGATCCATGATTGTGCTTGATTGTACAGAGTTCATATAGAGCCTTTTTTGAGAAGGACAGTGTGACAGATTTATAAGTTACTCTAGGTGAAAAGAATAAATTGTGCCAGACCTGTCAGTTGTACCACATAACAGTCAGCAATGTTCCACGTTGCTTTGCTTCCTCTAGGTTTATGTGAATACACGATAGGGTTTGAAATACGAAAGTAAGGAATGTGGAGACTTTCAGTTATTTGAACCTTGTTCAGTGACTCAGCAAGGTTACAGAATTTATCTCTGCAAGAATATCAGTATCTGCCTTCTGAGTCATTCCAAGCCTGCATGTTATCCTCCTGGTGGAACGGGATTGTTTTCAACAATTTTATCATCTTGCAGCCTGTGAAAAAGAAGAAAATAAAACGCGAAATCAAGATACTGGAAAACCTCCGTGGGGGTCCCAACATCATCAAGCTGCTAGATGTGGTAAAGGACCCTGTGGTGAGTAACTGCATTGACATGTTCTCCAGATTAAAAGTAAACCTTGCATCCAGCTTTAAGGAAGTGCACATTTGCTGAGGTTAGCTTGGCTCAGTTAATAGTGCACTTGCACATTATTTTTTTTAGCTTTGAGGCACTCCCACGACAGTACTCAATCACATTATCTGAGCTGAAATTCTGAAGCAGTACTACGACAGTGCTGACTTGTCAGATGCACCTTTATTTGGTAAGGTGTTAAACTGGGAACCTAGATCCTGGCTTAGTTCAGATGGATATTGAGGATCCTTTGGAGATAGCCAAAAGTACATAGGATTTTCACTTGTCATTCCCTCTCAATTAACCCCATCAAAAACAAATTAGCTAATCTTATCATTGTTGGTGTGTATAAAAGCTACCATATTGGATCATATAAAAATATTACATATGTTAATTACTGAGTGAAGTGATTTACGGAGATAAGATACTATAGCTTAATGTCTTATTGGTTCCAGGATTACATTTTTTGAATTTGTTCAATCTCTCAAGGTCTAATTTTATTGTTTTATGTGCACTGACTTCACTATACAGTGCTAATAGCATTTGTAAGGTGTTCAGGGAAATGTTGAGTTCAACGTGGTGTGATTACTTAGAGTACAAGCCATGTTGTTGCCTTTGATAAAATCCACTACTCTTGCACCATCACTTTCTACTGTGGCTTCCACCTGACAGCTACCCCATTGGCTGGCAAGTAATGTATTACCAGAAAAACGACAGTCTGCAATGATGTGAGCCCTTTTAAAGAAGACAGACCCCAAAATACTAGTATGCATACAATAAACTAGAACTATAAATGATTATAAATCCCCAGTGTGCTCTTTGAATACAGCCCCCCCCCCCCCTTTCCCTATACACCCATATTCTGCCCTTCACTAATTTTCCCTTCAAGTGAGGGGGAAAAAAAATACTTCTGTGACCTGGATTAAAGGATCTCTTCAATCCAACTATTCGACAGGAGTTGTTGCAGACCAACTTGATTGTTTGGTGGAACGTGGTTGAAACTGAGGGATGAGTATTGTCTGCATTTTTCTTCCCCCTTCCAAGTCATGATTTCTGTAATTTCTTCTAAACTTGTTAATATTCTGGAACAGGATGATGCATAATTTTTTATATATATAATGCAGCATAATGCTTAAATGACCATTCAGGTAAGTTTTGGCCATGGCTGAGAGGTGGTAAAGGAAGCTGGTGCTAAGGATGGAGCACAGCTTTTATGCAGTAGCAAGGAAGAGTTGTCTTGATTGTTCTTTGGTGTTAGTTGGCGGCTAGTTTGAGAATAGAATGAAGAATTACAGAATCCTGGGAGTTGGTGAAGCTTGTCTGGTTGAGAGAGTTCCTTGTGCAATCCATTAAATGGAGAAGGCCATTGGCTTAACAAGGGAACAACCTCAATGTGACATTATGGAAATATATTTTTAACCTTCACTTCACAGTGGTTAACGTTGGCTACTGTGACTTTACAAATCTTATTGGCTGCAGCATTTCCTGTTGACTATTTGTGGTAGATAACAAAGTTAAGATTCCTGGCACTTTGTGACATCAGCTCTGAGCTGTATCTTACAGTGATTTTGTTCTTTCCACAGTCGAGGACTCCGGCTCTTGTTTTTGAGCACATTGATAACACTGATTTCAAGGTGAGCTTGTAGATTTCTGTATACATAATCAGAGCAGTTATTGTATTCACTGATACTGTTTGATCCATTATTCTTGTGTACAGCTTTTACTCACACATGCTGAATTTTCCTCCAATCCCACCCTACCACCCTTCCTGCCACCCTTTTTTCCCTCTCTTTGTCTAGCAACTGTATCAGATCTTGGTGGATTATGACATCCGGTTCTACATGTATGAAATTCTCAAGGTGAGTTAGAAGCCATAAGTTCTTCCAGCTAATCAATTAAATGGTGTTTATTGATTCTGTATTCTAGCTTTCTGCTTTTGTTCCCTTTTAGGTCATCCCCGCTGTGTCAGTGCCCTCCCCACCACCATCACCATTCACAGATGATTCTTTGGCAGGAAATAATTTTGTACAGAGACTGGCGTGGGCCCCAGGCTCCTCCCACACCAATGTTTGCATCACTTGGTGGGTGTCCAACTAGTGATTGACATTCAAGTGGTGGCAGGCCCCTCACTTCTGGATGAAGCAATATGAGCTTCGTCTGGTTGAGAGCAGATGCTTCTCTTCCCTGCCCTCTGCCAATGTAGGAATGTGATGCTTTCTTCACACTGTTGAAAGCAACACACTGATATTGCATAGGGCAAAATGTTTAGAAACAACATAATTGCTAATGGTATATTGAAGGGACTGTCTCCTTTCTCATTTTAACACTAACTTGTTTCCAACAACAAACTGGAATTGGGTCCCTTCTATTAGGTTGTATTTAATCATAGTAAACTTCAAGAAAATTTATGTTGTATAATGAGTAGCTTTAGTGTGACAGGTCACTGCAATCCCAGAAGATGTTGATTTATTTTTTTGTTTACGTCTGCAGTACTTCTAGGTAATTGTGATAATTGGAGACCAGTTGCTCTGTGTTGCTGTGTTTGGAACAGCTGGCGACCAGCTCAGGGCATGGAGCATGTTGCCCACATTACATTGTGGTAGCAGAATGGGAGGGAGAGAAACACTGTTGACTGAAGGCATGGAAATGTACTCATTGCTTAATACTCTTGTTCTCATAGGCCTTGGATTACTGCCACAGCATGGGTATTATGCACAGGGACGTGAAACCACATAATGTGATGATCGACCATGCTCAGAGAAAGGTATGAGAGTGACTGCAGGTTAGGCTGCCTCAGCAGTTTTATGGGGGCTAGTGGGCAGGCTGCAGGATAATAAAGGAGAGCTACAAGTGCTACTTCTAAATGATACCTTGTATGGTAAGGCAATTACTGAATGTTTTGTGTTGATAAAATTGTATTCAGTATGACCCTTTGTAATTTAATGGGTAGCACTAAGCTGTTGTCCGAAAGTTTATATAAGGCTTCAGGTAAAATATAAAAGTGAAGCAAATTTTTAAATGGGCAACTTGGGATGCTGAAATGTGCAGACCTCAGAAGTCGCATCACAAGTACACGCTTGTGCAGGCCTTGGTAAATTTTATAAAAATATTTCAACTTTTTAATGTTTGCTCTTGGGTAATTTTCTCTATCAACAAATTGAGAGACCATGGCTGTTTCCAGTGATGTTACTGAGAGGAAGTTCTCTTCTAATGTTAGTGACCTGAAAGTGTGCTGTTGTTTCCAATGTTGGAGTTCTGAACTGATCATGTGGAAGACACTATTGGGTTATTATTTGGTAGGATTTTATTGCTACAGGCTATTTAATATAACATAAAGCAGTACAGCAGAGGGACAGACCCTTCAGCCCACAATGTCTGTGCCATCCATGATGTCAAATTAAACTAATCCCATCTGCTTGTACATAATCCATGTCCCTCCATTCCCTGTATGTTTATATGCCAGTCTCAGTGCCTCTTGTATGTCACTATCTTATCTGCTTCCCCCTGCTGGCCCTGGATCCCAGGCACCTACCACTCTGAATTAAAATAAATCTTGCCTCTCGCATCTCCTTTAAACTTTCCCCCTCTCACTGTAAAGCTATGCCCTCTAGCATTTGACATTTCTATAAAATTATGAGAGGCATAGATGGAATTTTATCTAGTCACCTCCCAGCTTCTGACGCTCCAGAGAAAACAATCCATGTTTGTCCAATCTCTCCTTTTAACCAATACTCTCTAATCCAGGTAACATCCTGGTGAAACGTTTTCCTCGCGTCTAGCTTCCTATTACCATTTGAAGGCCCCCAGAAGTTTTGATCCTCAGTTTTGCCCAAACAGATTCTGTATTTGCCCCCTTTCCAACACAACAAGGCTTCCCTCATCAGTACTTCACCTCTTTCAGTTCCTTTCTGATGTTTCAGATGTGATGGAGAAGGATGTAAAATAGGTGGGGAAGTTGTACTACTGATCAGGGAGAATGGCACGAGCAATTACAGAGGACATCCTGAGGAGTCATTCACTGAAGCAATATGGGTTGAGCTCACGAATAAGAAGGGTGCAGTCATAATGATGGGGTTATACTATAGGCCTCCCAATAGCCAGCAGGAAACAGAGGAACAATTATGTACAGATCCCTGTGTTTATAAATATACCATTTTAGATTCTTTGAGAATTTTTTTTCTTGCAGTTGATGCAGAGACCCAATCCTTCCTCTCTATTTTTGGCCATGCTCCTTTCTGTGAAACGTAAACCTGTTCCATTCCTGTGAAAAGTCACAAATTAGTCAATTCATTTAAACTTTCTAAAGAGATATTGTGACATGAACCCTGTAAAGTTCATTTTGGAAACAGATTGGGATGAGACTGAGTTCTGTTGTGCACATTATGTTGTGCATACATGTATGTGTTTGTCATGTTCAAGTACGCTGGCTCCATCTAGTGTTTGATTTGTATCTGTTCATTTTTGTCTATTCTTGAAGAATGCCAGTGGAAAAGAATGGGCGAGCTACAGCATTTCATGTAGCTCCAGCACATCACGTGATACCTGACTGACTGTCCCAATTTATTTTACAGCTTCGGTTAATTGATTGGGGACTGGCTGAGTTTTACCACCCTGAGCAGGAGTACAATGTTAGAGTGGCCTCCAGATATTTCAAAGGTCCTGAGCTGCTAGTTGACTACCAGGTACAACCATAAATAGAATGAATCCTGGATTCTGCTTTATAAGGAGTGTAATGTCCTGCTGGGGTGGAGGGGTGCAGGTCAACGTCTCACTTTCTGCACTGGTTCTCTTTTTCTCATCTTGACTGGCCACTCCATATACAACTCTACCCTCCATGAAAGTACCAAGACTTTCTCTCCCTAGCCCTCCCACCCCCGCCCGCCCCCCCCCCCCCCCCCCCCCACATCTCTCTTATGCCTAAATTATTTTGAGACCTGTCCCAGTTACTCTCCCTTTTGGTTTTCTTGACAGTGGCTTCTTTCTAACCCCAACTTGGCATATATAGTTACTTGGGATGCACAGTCTATTTTACAGCCTCATCCTTTTATGCATTCCTTTCATGAAAACAAAACTAATTCCATCTAAAATGAATCTTACATTGTTTTTGTGGTAAAGGTTGAGTTCTTGCCTGACTAGAATTTTGAACATTGCCATTCTAAGACAGATTGTTCAATCTGCATGTCAAAGGTCCAATTGGTAACACATTAATTTGTATCTTTAACTTGAAACATTTGACAGAATGAATGAATGAAAGGAGAGGGTTTCATTATAAAATCGTCTATTTCTGTACTGTGCTATTGGTGAAATAATGTAACTTAAGTGAAAATTTGGCATTGGGGATACTGTAAATGCATATTTTTTATTACAATTTAGAGTCAAAGTAAATTGAGTTTATTGTCGTATGCACAGGTGTAATGAAAAACTTGCAGCAGCATCACAGGCACGTGGCATTAGATAAACAGCACTCACAAGAAAAACATAAACCTCAGTTATACACTATTTAAACAAAGAACACAATTAGAACAAGAAGAAAAAAGTCTGGTTTATGGCTTTGTCAGAGGCAGGTCGTGCCTCACGAGCCTAATTGAGTTTTTCAAGGAGGTGGTAAAACAAATTGAAGGTAGAGCAGTGGATGTGGTGTATATGGACTTTAGTAAGGTATTTG
Organism: Pristis pectinata; assembly: GCF_009764475.1. NCBI lineage: Eukaryota > Metazoa > Chordata > Chondrichthyes > Rhinopristiformes > Pristidae > Pristis > Pristis pectinata. Next base: position 43,946,123 of record NC_067417.1, read on the forward strand.
ACAAGGTTCCTCATGGTAGGCTCATCGATAAAGTTATGAGGCATGTGATCCATGGAGACTTGGCTGCGTGGATTTGGAATTGACTTGCCCACAGAAGGTAGAAGGAGAGTATTCTGCCTGGAGGTTGGTGACTAGTGGTGTTCTGCAGGGATCTATTCTGGGATCCCTGCTCTGATTTTTATAAATGACTTGGATGAGGAAGTGGAGGGATGGGTTGGTAAGTTTGCAGATGACATGAGGGTTGGAGGTATTGTGGATAGTGTAGAAGGTTGTTGTAGGTTACAACAGGATGTAGAGTTGGGCAGAGAAGTGGCAGATAGAGTTCAATCCGGACAAGTGTGAAGTGATACACTTTGGAAGATTGAACTTGAAGGCGGAGTACAAGGTTAATGGCAGGATTCTTAGCAGTGTGGAGGAACAGAGGGATCTTGGGGTCCAAGTCCATAGATTCCTCAAGGCTGCCACGCAGGTTGATATGGTGGTTAAGAAGGTATATGGTGTGTTGGCCTTCACTAGTCGGGGGATTTAGTTCAAGAGCCGCAAAGTAATGTTACAGCTCTATAAAACTCTTGTTAGACCACACTTGGAGTATTGTGTTCAGTTCTGGTCACCTCATTATTGGAAGGATGTGGAAGCTTTAGAGAGGGTGCAGAGGAGATTTGCCAGGATGCTGCCTGGATTAGAGAATGTGTCTTATGAGCAAAGCTTGAGTGAGCTAGGGCTTTTCTCTTCAGAGTGACAGGATGAGAGGTGACTTGATAGAGGTGAATAAGATTATGAGAGACATAGAGTGGACAGCCAACACTTTTACCCCAGGGTGGCAATGGCCAGTGTCGGAGGAGGAAAGTTTGGGGGGGGGGGGGGGGGGGTGGGGGAGGGTGTCAGAGGTTTTATTTAAACAGTGGTGGGTGCCTGGAATGCACTGCCAGGGGTGGTGGTAGAGGCTAATATAATAGGGACATTTAAAAGACTCTTGTATGGGTTCATGGATGTTAGAAAAATGGAGGGAAGGGTTAGATTGATCATGGAGTAGGTTAATAGAGGTTGGCACTACGTTGTGGGCCAAAGGGCCCATTACTATGCTGCACTGTTCTTGTTCTGGAGTCCACTGTAGTACAAGGTGATCAAAGTGGACAAAGTGTTGCTATACTGTAGAGATTAGCATTTTGCCAGTTGGTTCAAGGACTGAATGGTTGAAGGGAAGTAACTGTTCTTGAGCCTGGTCGTGTGGGACTTGAGGCTTCTGTACCTCCTGCCCGATGGTAGCTGCGAGAAAGTGGCATGGCCCAGATGGTGGGGATCTTGGATGTTGCCTTCATGAGTTAGCGCCTTGTGTAGATACTAATGGTGGGGAGGGCTGTGCCAATGATGTATTGGGCTGAATCCACTACTCTCTGCAACTTCTTGTATTCCTGAGCCTTCAAATTGCTGTACCAGACCATGATGCAACCAGTCAGGATACTTTCAACAGTACATCTGTAGAAGTTTGTGAGAGTGTTTGGTGACATGCCAAATCTCCTTAACCTCTAAGGTAAAGACGCCAGTGTGCCTTCCTTGTGATTGCATCGATGTGCTGGGCCCCAGACAGGTCATCCCTTAGGTTAACGCTCAGGAATTTAAAGCTGTTGACTCTCCATGACCAAGTCATAGAGTAATACAGCATGGAAACAGGCCCTTCAGCCCAACTCGTTCATGCTGACCAAGGTGCCCACCTAAGCTTGTCCCATTTGCCTGCATGTGGCCCATATCCCTGTAAACGTTTCCTATCCATGTACTTATCCAAATGTCTTAAATGTTGTTATTGTACCTGCCTCAATTGCTCTGGCAGCTTGTTCCATATACACACCACTTTCTGCGTAAGAAGTTGCACCTCCAGTTCCTTTTAAATCTTTCCCCTCTTGCCTTAAACCTACGCTTTCTAGTTATTGGTACCCTTTCACTGGGGGGAAAACCGCATTCACTCTATCTATGCCCCTCATGATTTAATACACCTCTAAGGTCACCCTTCAGTCTCTCTGTTCCAAGGAATAAAGTCCTAGCCTGCCCAACCTCTCTAAGTCAGTCCCTCAAGTCCTGGCAACATTCTCATAAATCTGTCGTTGAAACTTGCCAGTGTACCTTACCATGATTGGACTCCAACCGAGTCAAAAATCTCTACTGAGCCACATCCACCCAAGTCATGCCAGATGCTGTGGTTTTGAAGGTATTTTTGTTTTGTCTGATCAGTGCCATAATCTGACTTTTTTTCCAGATGTATGATTACAGCCTGGACATGTGGAGTTTGGGATGTATGTTGGCCAGCATGATATTCCGTAAGGAGCCTTTCTTCCATGGACATGATAACTATGACCAGGTAGGTTATTGATGCTGAAAGCAGAAAATGCTGGAAATGCTTGGGAAGTTGGGCAGTGTCTGTGGGAGAGAAACAGTTACTGTTTCATGCCAGTGACCTTTCATTAGAGCCAGAAAAATTAGCAGCCAAACATGTGTTAATTTCCAAAGAATCAGGAGGGACGAAGCGAACAAGGGGAATGTGTCAAGCACTGGAGACTGAAGGACAAATATTGTTGGTGCTGGCTGAGAGGCTGAGGAAGGATTTTGATAACCTAACACTCACTGCCAGAAAATGACAGGCTGGAAATCATCTAGCATTTAAACATGTATTAGAACTGTTATCAACAGATGGCATACTAAGGTTTGCTGTTTGCTTTGGGTCTTGGTGTAGATTACCCATTTCACTGAATCGAAGATGGTAGTCACATCAAGGCAGCACCTGTCAAATATAGCTCCCTGATTTTTAATTCAATGTTGCCATTAGGGCATTGTTACAAATTTATTTTTAAGGACGTAACTGCTTCATTTCTTCATCTTAAACAGGCTCCAATAAGGTGTCACTTTCTCTTAAGAATCAGATTATCTTTTGCACCAAACTCCCAGGTTTCACTTTCCCATCAATCACAAGACTGCTGGCATTGTTTTCTCTGTAAGAATTGGCCATATCCAAATTCAAAGTTTCTATGCTGTATCTATTTTCCTAGATGGTTAAAACTGCCAGCAACTGATACTGAAGTCTGCAGTCCACATCTAACAAATGCAGGTTCTCTGAATCAGATTCTTCTCGAGTGAAAGAATGTAAAATACTGGTTCTGTTTGATCAAAGACAAGACCTAAGACTGTTTGAGTCTGAAATTCTCACTCCATTTTGCTTCATGAATTTTATCTTGGCAAGTCTTGCATCTTTAGATCTGCTTCAAAGACAATGGTGTAGGTCAGTAATCAGCTTGTGAATGGTGGCATTTTTAAGAACCTCAAGTGTGACTCTTCATGTTGACAATTTTAGTAGGCATGACGACTGGCCCTGATTTAGTGGAACTTTCCAAAACTAATGACAGCTTCTCTAGATTGTGGACATTTGCTCATTCATCTGGATTAGTTGGTATTTAAAGCACTTCAGTGTGAAGCACAGCATTGTTTTGGAAACTGAACCTCGTTATTGAAACACCATTAGGAAAAAAAAATTGCATTGAAGAATTCAGTAATAAATCTGATTTCAAGCCTGGTTCCTCTACTGTTGATCTAAGGAAATGTGTTCTAATGGCCATATTCTCTGAAAATATTTATGACAGTTGGTAAATTATAATCTGAATTGATGGTTGCTCAGTGAATTTTGGGTTTGGTCATCCTTGCTGTGTCTGGAGAAATTAAACATGAAATTGGAAAGCAAAAGTTTTTATCTAAATGTAACTTTTAAAGTAAGTGAAGTGTTCTTGGTGCCAAGGCTGTGAATGGACATGCTTTGTTCCTATGATTGAAGCTTGTTAAAACAGTGATGCCACTAAAGACCCACAGTTCCGCAAATAACCAAAGATTCAACGATGTAAACAATTGGTGATGAAAGGACTACATTGATTTCTGGTTGATCCATTTGTCATAGATATTTCTTGAACTCTTATTGTTTAAACGGGGAAGTGAATTAATTAACATAATAGACTCCATTAAAATGATCAGTTAAGAATATTTGAATTTAGAGGGTCATGCCACATTGGTAATGTAAAACCACAAATATTACATTTTATTTACTTTTTGCACTGTTTCACCAGTACATGTACATCTTTCTTATCTCTACCCTGCATTTAAGATCAAACTGCCCAACTTTTCAGAGTTTAATTCATGGAAAAAAAAATCAGATTTCAACATGAATGTAAGAAACAAAGCTGTTCTGCAATGCTGGAATGTCATTGACTGCAGGTGTGTGTTCCTTTACTGTCAGGATATTCCTGACCATTTGGCCTGATCTATCCAAAGCACTGTCAGCAGACACCCACTATTAAGGAACCCTAACGTAATGTAAACTGACCTGACACCCGCCTTGAACATCCGCCATTGTTGCTTCAAACTTCAACTTTCCCTAGGTTTTGCGAGTACTGGAATATTTAACCTTGCTTTCATTGTTCCAAACAATATCTTGTGGTTTCAAAGAAATTCCTCAGTTGCAAGACAGCAGTTGGTGTGTACAATTTGAAAGCAGCATTGGTCACTATGGTATCAAATCCAACATTGCAAGTAGTCTTAGTTCCTTGGAAACTAATAAACTGATGTAGAATTAGCTGGCACACTTGTTAATCTAACATACTGATCTAAATATTTTTGCATTAAATAAACGGTTGGATGTCTAATAGATGGAGGGTGCCCTGCTTGAAATGCAAGTGAATGAGAAATGGGGTGTTCTCATCAAAATTAGGAAAGTTAAAATTTTCTTAAACTGGGAGAAGGCTGAATAAATGGTACTCCTGACGTATCTTCCCTTGGAGGATAATTATTTTTCATTTGGTTGTTCTCCAAATGAAAGTGAATCAGGATGGGAAGTTTTCTGATTGCTGTATCAAGTACCAGCTCTGGATGATGGCACTTGTATGCAAGTCAAAAGTTATTTTCTAAAAGTGCATCTCCTCAACAGTTATAAAAGTGAATGTAGGCAGCCATGATACAGTACTTCTCTTCTGATTTTGTTTAAAGAAAAGTCAACGAATGGATCATGTTATCCTGCTGTGATCGAGTGCACATTAAGATAGTTCTGATTTTTCTCCCTTCCAGCTTGTTCGCATTGCCAAGGTTTTAGGAACTGATGAATTGTTTGACTACCTCAAGAAATACCACATCGAACTGGATCCTCGGTTTAATGATACTCTCGGACAGTAAGTTGAATAATTGAATTGTATAAAATAAATCCACCTAATCTGAGATCATTCCTTTCCAAGTTGATCATTAAGTGCACATAATATTGTTTTTGCAAGGATGGAAAGGAACTACAAAGTTAATTTCAGAAACTTGATTTATTCTTGGTTTAAGATGAATTTAGTATTGAGCAGGAGATAGATTGGCACCAGAAATGGGTTCTGCGACTCAGAAGGGGAGTGGAATGTTCTTGGGGGGAGGGGGGAGGTTGGGGAGCGTAAATCACTGGATCTGATATGTGACTAAATGATTCTCAATGGAAATTTAGTACTTTTTCAATGAGGGATGAAGTAAATATGGATTTATTTTGAGGTCAATTACATTTTATACAAATTATATGTTAAATTGTTCATTATCTGACATTTTCTTAGCTGTATCCAGTGTTAGATTACATTCACATTTTTAAAAGAGCACTTGCTCTTCCTTAGACATTCTCGGAAGCGTTGGGAGCAGTTCATTCACAGTGAGAATCGGCACCTGGTTAGTCCAGAGGCCTTGGATTTGTTGGATAAACTACTTCGTTATGATCATCAGCAGAGACTCACTGCTAAGGAAGCAATGGAACATCCATACTTCTGTAAGTATGAGAATGACCCAACTCTACAGAAACTCTCCAAGTTGGGGAGTGCCATAGCCTTGATTACAACTTTATTCTCAATTTCTGTTGCTCAGTATGCCACAGAGCATTTGCTGGAAATAGTGTTTCCATAGATTAAGTAATTTGGTTGCATTACAACTTCTCATAACTAAATTGGAGGGGGGTATATTGGCTCTTTCCATACCCCCTCCTTCCCCTGTTGAATAGAGTTTTGATTGCTAGTGCTGTAGTAAGAGGCTGTTATCAATGATGAGTGTTTCTCCACCACATTTCTCGCATATCTATGTAGCCAGATAATTAAAATTTGCACCCTGTGTCCTGCCTGAGAAGTGCCAGAAAAGGAATTGGAGATGCTATCAGATGTGTGCATCTGAGGTGGAAAATTGACTCCTGAAGCTATCTGGCAGCTCTGGTTATTTGTGCCTGCTCCTCCATTCATTCAGATCCTCTACTTCAGTGCCACATCTCTGCACTGACCTCATATCCCTTGATTCCTCATATTTTAAAAAATCCGTGGATTGCTATCTCGAATGTACTTGGTTTCACAGCCCTCCTGGGCAAAGGATTCCAAAGGTTCACCACCCTTGACTGAAAATTTCTTTTGATCCCAGTCCTCCATAGCTGACCCATTTGTGACTTTGACCCTTGGTTCTAGACAATACATCCAGAGGAAATATCATCCATGGATCTAGGCACTTAATTTTGTATCATTCAATAGGATACCATCTCATTCTTCCAAATTCAAGTGAGTTATAGGACCAGTCCAGTTAACCTCTTCATTGGACAAATCCCTCATCCCTGGAATGAGTCTGGTGAACCTTTGCTGCTCTATAGCAGTTTATCCTTCCTTAGGGAGACCAGATCCATGCACAATATTCCTCCTGTGGACTCATCAGGCCCTATTTTGGCATATTTGAAGGTAGTTCTGAATCACAAGCCATTGTTTCCATATTGCTTATAACAAACTTTCCTTCTAATGAAGCAAAAATATCTTGCTGTTCTTGAGCACTATCAAGCAAAAATCAAGATGATCACATAGTAGATACTGGGGCAAACATCAAAGGTTTGCCTGCAGAGGTGGAGAAAGAGGCAAAAAATTATGGATCTTTAGTGTCTTTGCATCTGATAGCACAACCACAAATGGAGTGAATAAATTTTCAGGGAAAAGACCAGAATCTGAGTACACAGATCTGAGGGTTTTGGGATGGAGGAGATTAGAGTTTGGGTGCAAACATGGAGGATTTGAAAATCTGAATTTTAAATTTGAGGCATTGCATAAATGGGAGCCAGTTTGGCCAACAAGCATAGGGTGATGGATGAACAGACTTGGTATACCCTGAGTTTGGACATGGCAGCAGTGTTTTGAATTATGTCATATTTATGGAGTATAGAATTGCCAAGTTTGGACGTAACAAAGATATAATATCATGTTATCTCTTGATATAATGCCAGATTTTAGATTGCTGTGATTCAACAAAGATTCAATGCATAAGCAAACTGCAGTCTCAGTAACTAGGATCTTTTGAGTCTGCTGAATTTGGGGATGTAGTGATCAGTTTGGAACTTCAGTGTTGGTAGCTTCAAGTTATTTGACTCAGTTTATTTTACACTCCACTTCAGATCCAATATTGAAGGAGCATTCGGATGGTGCTCGGAGTAACAACTCGCATGTGCCTGGTGTTTCTGCAGCTGTGCGGTGAATCCTGCTGCTGTCTGCATAGTTCATTCTGCAAGATGACAGAGTTACAGGATTTACAGGGGAGACATTGGGCAAAAGAGGAGCTATCACAGTCTGGAAATGTGAACTTGTGACTGCAACAACACAGGTGACCATGGCTTACCCTAAACCCAGTGGCAACACTGTACTACATCCATTTATTTTAGATTTCCATTTATGTTTCAGAGAGAATTACAACTTACTAGATTTTGGTTCTGAAATTACAATGTTTTTGTATATTTATATATTATTTTTTGTATTGTAATAAAATACCTAGAATGTGTTCCATTATCACATTTTCTTGTTGTCCTTTTTCCTGTCTTTCTATAAAATAAAATCCAATTTGCCAAATGCTGTTAATATTTCTAAAGGAAGTTCCACAGGATTCTAAATGCGCACAACAGTTCATCAATTGGGGACACTTGGTGTCTTGGATTTGAAACAAAAATAAAAGTATTTTCAAGAGATCCCCCTCAATTTTAGATCTCTTGCAAAATTCAATCTGTGTCTTTGGGCAGTGAACTGGTCAGCAAAGGCCCCAAAGTGCCATTTGGCTGTTATCTAATGCTTGAAGATGCCTTTTCACTCACATTGTCAGTCTTAGCCGCTTGTCCCTTTAATGTATGTTAGAGTAATGTGCAGATAATCAGGCCAGACTTGAATGGAAGTAAAGAAGAATGTTATCCAAAGGGATGTTGAGTGCCATCATAAATCCTTTACGGGCTGCAGCAGTAAAGCAGCAGCATGTGGATAAATGTACCACTGTGTCATAGTTTGGGTTAACTAGAATGGAACCATCAGATACGGAGTGTTTCTGCTGCTGTTCTGTGTCCTGGAATAATGCCGACTAGTGGTTTTTATTCAATGTTTCCCTGTTGGCTTCAAAAATGTCACGTTCACCAAAGTGCACATTTTTAAATGTATGGGATCCAAGCAAAAATAAGGGCTGTGCAGGCACAAATTTCACAAAAAACTGTATAGTTTAGGGTTTTGTCCCAAAAGATTTTGTTGAGACAATCTGTTAAATGCCATACAAAAAATAATGTAAGCAGCTGTTGAATGGGCAGGTGGTAATGGCAGTGCAGCAAAGGAGCTGAAGACTCGTTTAGGGTGGAAGAAGGAGGGAGTAGTCACAAAAAGTCTTTTTGTATATGGGTATATTCTGGGGATGGGAATAATGTAACTTTAAAATCTACGGGTGCAACAAAACATGCTTAGTGTATAGAAAATGTATGTGAAGTCCAAAAGAGAGCATGAGAATGTTTGCAAAATGTACAGTTAATTATAGTAGCATGGTAAATTGTTAAAACTTTCTATGACCTAATGCAAAGCACTGTGTACACTTGTGTACAGTCCAATCAATCAAGTTACAACACTGTACATATTTAAACCTGGCAGACAAAATTTTAATATTTACAAAAGAGATTGGGAAGGTTTCTGTTGAGCAAAATCCTTCCCTTGCACGTTGAATTAATTTTCTTAAACTGCATGGTGTGTGACTTTTCCAAATTTTGTTTAACAGATTATTTAACAACAATCCCAGTTGGAATAGATTTGCTGCTTTTAAGAGGCTGCAGAAAATCACTCAACAGTAACGGAACTTGACTGCTTGCAAATCTCGTGTTGTCACTCTAAAGGTGGTGCCCTCAGAAGTATTTTTGGGTTTTTTCAAATTGTCTGAGCAAATGATTTTTTTCCCCTGAGCCCATTTGCTACAATGTAGTGCATGAAGTAGAGCAAAAGTGTCTTTCATTTTAACTGTGTACCAGTTGACTGAGTTGTTTTTGTGAGATGATGTGATGTTTCAGTTTATGGCAGCTGCAGTCCCAAAATCCAAGTTAACAAAATCAATAAGAAATGGGATTCATTGGCGTTTATACACAAGTGTGTTTGGATTATACAAGTACTGTAACCTTTTTTAATTCAGAATAAAAAAAATTACTGAGCAAATGTAAATATTCTACAGTTCCTTTATCAAAGATGACTACTTAACTAATGTGGTTTTTGCATTTGACCTCCCAAATTTGAGAATGGCTTCCCAAGAATTGAGGATCTGAGTGAAACCAATAAGGAGTTTAAATACTTTGGAAGCATTGATACATATGTGCCTGATGTACATGCAGTATCAAACCATGTATTATGCTTAATGCATTATAAATCATTCTTTACAAATTTAATCAGTGGCCTTGGGCAAAGGAAAGTTGTTTTTCATTCAAAATTATGAAATGCTAAAAATACATGGGCAGCAAGTATGAAGAGATAAACAGTTAATAGTGGAACAGCTCTGAGGGGGTGAATGGCCTGCTCCTGTTCCTCTTACTTATGATCTTAATGCTTGAAATTGACCTGTTTATTTCAGACTTCCTGCATCTGCAGTTCTTTGCTTTTCAGTTACTATATAATTTCATTGCATGTAGCATGCAAATTCCTGCGCTTGACCTTTCTTTGTACTCCATTTTGCTTTGTAACTTGCAAATTAACTAAATCAGTCTCATTTTCTGAGGCCAGGGATGTGTCCTATTTATCCATACAGATCTGTTAATGCCCCGTGTCACTTAAGAAATGTGTTTTTAGCATTTGAAGGGTGTGGTTATGAAAGCTTACTTGCCTCCTGTAAATCCTGTCTTCAAAATAAATTTCCTACTCCTACTGACAGGAGTGCTGGCTGTTGCTGCTCAATGTAAGTTCCTCCTCCATTATCTTGATGACTTTTGTAACACTTCTCATTCAAAACTTTCATGAAACAATGTTTGGTACCGGAAATGCAATTTTCTCATGGTGCTGTACTTTGGTTGTAGTACATGTTCTGCATTTCTTGGATTGAGTCCCATAATGTTTATGCAAAATGGGAATGAGTACTTAATTGACATTATTTACTACATAAGTTTAGGGAGGACACATGATGCAGAATACAAAGCTGCACTTGTAGCAGATTTAGTGAGGTAGTTGTGCTGCTGGCTTCTGAAGCAGAAACGTATAACAGCAAACTGAATACACATACTATGCCCAGTTGGTGAGAAACTGAGGATTAAATGCAGCATGAAAGAAGGTGGAGAATGGTTATTTTACACAACCAGCTACAAAGGGCCTTGTCCTAATCTACTCCCTGCACAATTTATTGACAGGGCATATGGTTGTCAATAAGGAAAGTCAAATTTCTTAAATATTATTTCATGTGCAAGGAAGTATAACCAGGGTAATTTATTCGGTAAAATCTGAGGGGAGGGGAGGGCAGTTACAGAAATTGCATATGAATATTAATGTTACTTAGCAAAGTAGTCGGCAAGCTTGCTAAGAGTGATATAATTTCCATTCTGGTTGGCAACAGTTTTATCAGTAGTGCACCCCTAAGGTTTTCCATTAACTTAATTTGGTAGCTTTTGGAGATGCTTTTTATTGTTGTATGAAGTCATACAGTCTGAACTGAAATAAATGCCTATTAAATGTCCATTATTGTTAAATATCTCTTGGCTATTGGGAGTTGCACATCTGGTAAAATGGTCCAGGCCCTTCATGGCTTACCTAACGTCATGTACCTCCTTGGGGTGTGAAGCAAGTTCACTCCTATAAGAATTCCAGGTATATTTCCAAAGAAAATGCTGTTGGGTGAGTCACTGAAACCAATCCACAGCCACATGAGATGTTTTAGAAAGCTAATCGTAATGAAAATTGGCAAAACACAGGCCTGTATTCCCTCAGCACCAATCTAGTCCACTATTAACGAAATTAATTTTTACTATTGCAAACTGTAGGTAAGAATTTGAGGTTCCAAAATTTACTGCAGTTTTGTACTGAGTTGCATTGCTTTGAATAGCTGAAGGAGCAGCGAAAATGGCAATGATGAAAAGAGAAGTCGCTTAAAGGTAGGATTAGTACTCTGGGGTGAGGGGAGGAATTAAAAGGGAGGCGTAACACACGGGTGGGAAGAGTCGGGGAGAAAACGAAGAATGTCAAGGTGCCAGCTTGAACTTAAGGCAATGGGAAGCGGAAGAAACCGAACAACGTGGGGAGATGGAATTGTATTTGCCTGATGGGGGCGGGTTTCTGATCTCCGCTGCTGGAGCCCGGTGCGCAGGGACCGGGAGGCAGGGCTCCAGTTACCGAAGAGCTGGTTAGAGATGGCAATGCTCATTTCCCTTGAAATAAGGGGCCGTGGCCCCGGATCCCTCCAGAAATGGACCGGCCGCCCAAGTGTTTGAAGTGGTGACTTTAATGTAAATCAAAATTAGCTCCACGTAAATGTTATCAATGGAGCCCCAGGAAACAAGAGGCGGGTTTCTTTCCGTCTCCCAGCAGCCGAGCTGTTGCCATGATGACGTCCATCTCCCAGGGTAACGAGTATCCCGGATGGACTCCTGACCGCTGCGACCTTCCCGATGGCTGTGATTGGCGGTTGCGATTCGCTTGCGCTGTAGTCTGGTTTCCATAGCAGCCGTGACAACAATGGTGTGTACTTGGTTTCCTTGGCTGCGCGCAGGCGCGTTGCTGCCTTTTCTCCACCGCCGGACGGAAGGGGGTGGGTGTTGGAGGGGAATTTGGGGCATCGTCTGGTTAACTTGGAAACGGACCGCGCGATTCTGGGCTCCCCGGCCAGGGTTGGTGATCTCGGGCTATTGTGTCTGCGGTAACTCCATATATAATTAAGTATCTAGTTCTGCAATATTCCTGAGTGGTGGCTTGCACAGATATTTAAAGCTGACATAAATCTGTTGCAAGACACCATTTTCAGTAATTACTCAAGGCAACTGAAATTTTTGTTACAATTAGTTGACCCGGAGACCATCAAAACTCAGATCAATTTACAGACAATGTACCTATTTTTAGGCACAGTGAAGAAACTTAAGACCCACCTCAAACTGGCCAAACTCATTTCATAAAGAATCAACAGAAGAGATTTTCACCTTATTCCTAAAGATGACTCTGAGTTTGCCACTGTCTGTCATTTTAACGCTCTGTTTCTCTCACTCTGACCACAATCTTTAGCCGCCTACGTGGTGCCAACGAAGCACAACATAAGCTCTAGGAACAGTGCCTCATCGTCTGACATGGCTTATTATAGCCTTAGCAATACAATGCTGAATTCAATTTATAACGATCAGCGATCCCGGCCTTGTCTGTCACATTCCAGTATTCAGTTTTATTATTTCTCCTCTTTCTGCTAATTTCAGATTTCATTCATCTCCTCCTCAGATGTAAGTTTTGTTATATACGAGCCTTCATTGAGTTCTTTCAGCCAGCACACCACTTGTGTCATTCAGTTTCTGCTGATCTGCAACCTATCACAGACTTTCCTTTTCTCCACCAATATCCTTCTCTGTAACTCAAAATGTGTTTGATTTCTAGCTTTTCTTGGTTCTGATGAAACCTGAAATATTACCACTGTTTCTCTCTGCCTGTGCTTTTGAGTACTTCCAGCATTTTCTGTTTTTATTTCACTTCACCATCCTGGCTTGGCCTCAAACCTAGATTGCAGAAGTGAAATTACAATTAAGTTAATGTACATCTAATTACCCATCTAAGAGTATTTTGGTACCTGCCCTTTTAGGTCATAGAAAATATAACTGAGGGGGGAAAAAAACAATGGTTGCATTTCAGAACACCAAATTTAAGGGTATCTTTATTACTGAGTGTTCCTTTTAAATATAGCAATCACCATTTCTCATGAATGGCTACTTATTGGTGAAAATGCCTCTATAAATGCTTCAGAGGATATATAACCCCGCAAATGGTGTGAAGCAGTCAAGTGAACAAATGTTACAAACTTATGAATGTATAGTATATCTTTCATAATATCCCACCTTAACACTGCAAATATTTTCATGCCTTCCTCCTTAGGGTCTGATTTCCAGTTAATTGATCAAAATGTATCAAGCATGGAACATAATAAGAATAACTATTTTGCATGTTTGTAAACAGTAAATATTCTGAATAAATGTAGTTGTGGAAATCAGTGTTCTCACTGAAACTGGTCTCGGCTATATTTGACCTGTTAATGTTCGTGCTCAAAAATGTTGAGTGTTCCACTTCTTGATCAGATGTTTTAATTTGAAATAAATGTGTGGAAAATATAGTTGTGAAGTTCAATCTGTAAATGTGCTTTTCTTTATAACATAGCACATTCTAAATTAAAGTGAAAATTTTACTACCCTTCAACTAACAATGAAGTTGGTACCATTGCTCAATGCATCATTTTTCTGACTGAAGATGCATTAGATCAACACCACTCTTTACTGCTTCATCAGAGACTGAGTGAATTCTTTAGCAACATGTAATACAACTTCACTGACAACTTTTGACTTTTCAACTGCCCCTAAGCACCTCCCTTGGTTCTTAACTGGTTCATAATCTGCTTTGTCATATTCCCTTAGTACTTCACTCAAAAGTTGCTTTCCCCACATCGCCTCAACTTGCTTTTGTATAACGATTTTCCATTTCAAATAAATCATTCATCTGCTCCAGTTTACTGTGTAGTTTACTGTTAACTGTTTTACCTTTGTTGTAACATATCAGCTTTGATTATCTTATTCTGTATACTGTATATAGTTTGTTTCTATTCATAGCATTACTTAAATGGTGTATGTATGACTACCTGGTATGTTTGATTACAGTTCCTTGTCGCACTGAAAATACATGTGCCTGGAAACTTGACTGCATCCACTTTTGCTGAACCAAAACCTGGCCAAATCAGAGTGGTGGTCAGTGTACCCCAGGGTTGGCATTTTGACAGGCTCGAAGAACACTGCTATTTGTGTACTGCAGCTGCAATTTACTGCAATCTGGCCCAGAATAGAGAAAATCAAGCTGACTTACCTGTCAAAGTGGATGCGCAGCAGGGATGTATGCATTGCATAGAGGACAAAACCAAAAAGTATTCCAAAAATAAAATAAAGTTCTCTTTTTAATAATTAATTTTATACATTTGCTTTTCGTTCTTGAAACACATAGTAATCGTGAATGTACATATGCACTATCAAAGGAGGGCCTAAAATAATGCAAATCCACACAATTGCATTTCCATAGAGTCCTCTTAAATATTTACTTAGAATCCATGCAGTGGGAACCTGTGCAAAATAGTCAAATAAAACATTAGCAAAGCAGGATGAAAAAGCTTAGACTAGAAAAAAAATAGCCAATATTAGTACATTAAAAGTAGCCAGTACTACAACTGGAGTACCTTCTGAAAGTTGAAATCTACAATCACAAATCATACGACCACAAACTTCCATTTTGACAATGCTTTCTTAATTCAGTTTTATAAGAACAAATGACTTCTCAGGCCTATTCTCCCATTCAATAACAGTGCTGATTCTGCCTCATCTCATCCGATGGACCATTGATGAAGCAGAGAATTCCGAAGACTTCCAAACTATGTGAAGAAATTTAATTTCTCTTCAACCCTGTCCTAAATGGCAGCAACCTAATCTAGGATTGTGCCCACCAGTGGTGCACAAAGTTTGGAAGTGGTCCAGATTGGCAACGCAAAACACTTCTGATGGCCACCTACACAAACATGGAATCCCAAGCATCCTGAGAGATCCTCATCCCCGTCTTGTTTTGTTCCAGTGACTTTGAACTAATGGAGTCCAATAGCAAACTACCAACATCCAGCCATTTCCCATCAGTTACCAAGGAAATCTGCATGCTAAACCTATGTCGGGTTAGATCTGGTGCACACTCAGTGACTCCATTTCAATAGAGGGGAATGGTTCTGAGAGTTGAATAATTTTCCCGGCATTTAGGATTTTTAAATGTTAACAAATTTATTTAATTGTTAAATTAAATGTATTTAAAGGCCTGGAGGGTTTTCTGTTTTTAAGTTTTTTTGAAAAATGTATTTATATTTTTATTGGCATAATTAATTTGTAATAGCTCTTGAATGCTTGTATCAGAGACCTTCACAGTCAAAGACTTAAAATTTTATGGCTGGAAGTATGACTTAGCATTGCACAAGGTCTAGCCAATCAGATGCCAGCTTTGGGGTCAAGTTTCCAATCTGGGTAATTAGCATAGTTCACTAGGCTGTACTTGTGAAACAGAGAGCATGGATTCAAGTACCATTCCAGAGAGATTTGAGAACTGAGGAAGTAAGGTGATATTTTTAGGTGAGATGTTAAACCAAGGGCCCATCTGTTCCTCAGGTAAATGATATCTTGACACAACCTTGAAGAAAAGTTGGGGGGAGGTGGTATTCTTGGTGAACCAGCCAATATTTATCAATCCATTAACCATGAAAAATAATTACAAGGTTAAGACATTGCTGTCTGTAGAATTTGCTGTACATGTTGCCTATTGCATTTCCAATATTACACCAATTACTTCATTTCAACACAGAACATCATTGGCTGCAATCACTTTTAGGATGTACTGAGATCATGAAAACAGAAATGAAATTTTTTTTTTGTTTGGATTGTAATTATGTTTGTAGTCTAGTGGTCCTGGACCCTAAGTGTGTATTAGTGAACAGGTTATTGGTGAAAGCCCTTTTGGTGTAATTTATAAACAGGAAGTTACTGATATTTACTAAAATAGTCAATAACATATAACAAAAGTCACAAAGAAACTGTTTAAGTAGCCTTACCTGGAACATCATCCCTAGAAACAGCCAGAAACGGATCATGTGAAGTGGTGCTGCAAGCAGGTACTACATCAAAAGAAATGTGTAAATGTTAAGTTTATTTACTGCCTTATGGAGAAAAGATTACATTTTATTCAGCTCAAAAACAATTAGAAAAGTTCTTATTAAAGGCAGCTCATGCTGAGAGTAATAATAATGTAGATTATTGTAATTTTTTGTTCATAATAGTTAACTCGTTAAAATCCTTGAAATGATTCATATTAATATCCCTGCTCTTTTAAAAGTCATCAAGAAACATTAAAGTAAAATTATCAAGTGTTTTTTTTCAGAAAAAAATCTAAGTTTTCTTGGGTTCTCACATTTAACAGTAAATACACACTGCCCGGTATGTTTTGAGATTTCTGATAATCGCAAAATCCTTTCTGGGAAGACAAAAAAAATTATGTTTGGCAGTCATTTTCTAAAAGCCAGTGGTTCGTAGAGGCTTCAGAGGCCAAGTTCTGCTGGTGGTGAAGAATAAATGAGCAAGGGTGCTAACTATTTTACATCAGATGATTGTTCTCCATTTTTGTTTAAACAAATAAAGGACTTCTGTGCAAATAGCATCATTTATGACCAGAATGTATAACTCAGGTTAAGGAGCTCTTTATATAGTCACTAAAAATAAAGTTTGTGACTGAATTTTCACAAAGTTGATTTTTCATGGAATATTTTGCCTTTGTTTGTTGGACAATTCACCCTCGCAGGACTCCAGCTCCTGTCAGCAAAACTGACTATCAATGATCAACTGAGCCAAATGGTCTCACACATTGCAAAGAGGGTATTTCTATTCATGTGAGTGTGACATGAAATATCTGTGAAGAAAATATTTGAGGAGGCGTTGTTTAACAGCTGAAACATACTTCCGTCTAGCAGAAATTAGAGATGAGTTGGAGATCAGATGCATCTTACCTCCTGCTTCATCACTGCACACACCACTGAGTCCAGTAGCAAAATACAAATACCCTGAACTGAGGGGCTGGATGCATTTCATAATTAGCCATTAGCTACCAAAAGTAGCATGACCCCATTTATTTGAATAAGTCACCAATCTTGACTGTAAAGGTCAGTGATTTGTGTATTCTTTATATGTTAATCAATTTCTGGTAGTTTAAGGTATTTTAAGTTACCATTTTTGCATTTTAATGAATATTCTCTTTTAATATTTTTAAATATCTTTAATTCTATTCAAACTGTTTTTAAGTGTCCCTTGTCAAAATGTCATCAAGACATTCCAGGACCAGTGCCCAGGATCTTCTACCCAAGGTCCATCTGCTACAGCAGCCAGGCCTCAAGGTCAGTTGGTACCACAGGATCTTAAAAGACGAGTATAGCTACAGAAAAAGTACAGGAGGGGTATTGAGGGAGAATCAGATTGTGCACGATGCAGTGCAATGGTGAGTAAGGAATCTGTGCTGTCTGTTCACTGTCAGTGAAACAATGCAGCTTAATTATTTGGATCTGGTCTTTAATTCTATAAATATATCGGTTCCAACTGAAAAGATTAAAGAAGTGTTGCAATGGCCTATGTGAGAAAGATAATATAATTCAGATTACAAGAGGATCCTATTGTTACACACCAGATAATGTTATTGTGTTGTTAAATATTGAGCAATACATGCAAACACCTGAAAGCAAGACATTCAGTATGTTTGCAGGAAATACAAGCGTCACAGTGTCCTTGGGTATACCTAAAGAAAATTATATTATAAGAGCCTTACAGAATTATGTACATTTTACTAACTATATATTAAGGAGTAATAGGAACTGGAATCCTTTCTTGTTAGGAAAGGGCTTAGGTTTCATGAAGAGATAAATCTGAAGTTCATGTGGCACCGAATGTAGCTGGGTTAGCAGTTAGTGCTCTGCTCTAAGGTCAACATTAAAGATCTAGAAAAATATGTTAAAGAACAGCAGGGTGGTTATTTAACATCACTAAAGAAGTTTATCTAGTCACTATCACCTTGTTATTTATGGGAATTGCTTATACATAGACTGATTGCCATGTTTCCTATACTAAACAGGGACTATATTCAAAAGTGCCTTGCTACATCTTGAGATCATAAAAGGTGCTATATAAATGCAAATGTTTTTTCTTTCCAGGTGGTTTTTATGGGCAGGGGTAGCAGGTTTCTCCAGGACTGCTGATGTTGACACTGGGAAGAAGTAGTATCACGAGTCATCTTCTAATCTTATAGTCCATTCATAGTGGGGAAACTGGAAGGGTAGTTGGTTAGAGGCCAAGAGTGGATCAAAACAAAGACCCAAACATTATGTCCCTCCACGAACTCTGTATGCCTGTTCTCACCTACCTCATGGTATAATGCTGATAATATGAATACTGAGGCTTGTCCTTCCCATTTTGAATAACCCTTCTCAACAAGTGGTCTATAAACATGTCTGTTGAATAATAAAAATAATAATTATTGTACCAAGCTACTTATTGCAATGTTCATCCAACCACCTTTTTACTAAAAGTTACAATAATTAGCATGTTACTTAAAAGTTTTGCTGATTATTTATCTATTGTACTCATCACATATTTCACTTCCAGTGTAGATAGAACTTTACACCTATAAAAGATAAGATTGCATGCTTCTCGTCTAGCAACACTGCAAATTGTAATTGGCATGATGGTGGAGGCTGATATCAACCAACTCCAACCTATCATTCTGAAGGAGGGATTCAAAATATTCTATTGCCTATTCATGGGACAATCTTCCTCATTCCCTGAATGTAGTTCACCATAAACATACAGAAAACTATGGTTTAAAACATTGATGATACCCTTTTAAGTGTTACACCTGAGTTAGCCTCAAGAGACATTTAATGAATGGTAACCTGCAGGGAAAAAGGGTTGTTAGTAGCAGAAACTGAGCAGAGGCAGAGCAAAGAGGTATGTGGGAAAGAAATCTCTGCGAACTTCAGGGTTAGTTTCAGCAGGGAATAAGCATTCTATAAAGAAAAAAAAGCAAAATTTCTACAGTGAAGATCAAAGAACCATATATTTATCCAATTACATTCCATAAGGCAACAATGGAACCTGCCTCCACCACAGCTGGAGGCCGTGCATTCCAGATCCCTCTGCTCCTACACCCCTTTGAAAACAGTATGCTTCATTCTTTGCTGCCTCTCCTCATTTTTTTTAGCAAAATGCACCACTTCTCATTTCTCCATGCTGAACTTCATCTGTCACGCATCTGCCCCTTCCAATTTGTTTATATCCTGCTACAACTTCTCACCATCCTCTTTGTGGTTCACAATACTGCACAAATATGTGTCATCTGCAAATTTAGAAATTATAGCTTAGACCCCCAAGTTTAGATCATTAAATTAGCAATGGCTCTAACACTGATCCTTGGGGAATGCCACTATTCTCAAGTCGAAAAAATAACCATTCACTGTGGCTCTCTATTGTCATTCTGTCCATGTCCCTTTTATTCCATGTACTTCAACTTTGCTGACAAGCCTGTTATGTGGCATCTTATCCAAAGCCTTCTTAAAGTCCATTACACCTCACTGATTGTACATCTGTACCTTATCAAAAAGTTCTATCAAATTGGTTAATATGGTTTGTCATTAATAATTTATGTTGGCTTGCCATGATTAATCCATTTTCTTGCAGGTCATTTAAAAATAGAAAATCTAACCTCTTCTTTTCATACTTTGATTTTAATATTCGCATTCCGATGCTCAAAATTAGTTCATGATTTCACCTCTTTCTATCTTTTTAGCCTTTTCTAGTTTTCCCACTCACTTTCAGGTCTGACCTTTTTTATGTGGCCTATCTCATCTGCAGTGTTATTGAAGACTGTGCCTTCAGCCATCTACGCAAAACACTTTGTTAGCTCAATCAGTAAATGTTAGTATGACATAGTGGCTGGAAATTGGCAGGCATAGCTGAGCGTCACAATATTAAGCATTGTCTATTTGCTGGGTATGATCAGACACAAATTGCATAATAAGTGAAGCACTTTTTGACTCCAGTAAAATTCTGAATTATATAATTGGGTCTGCAATGTGACTTGACTACATTCCCCTGCACCAACCTCCGCTTGATTCACCTCACCTTACCAAATACCACCAGCTGGAATTTACCAGTCAAACAACAATTACTGTGCCTCTCCACATTTTTATCTGCCGTCATCTCTGGGCTTGACTATCCCAATATTTGAGCTAAAACTTCTTATAACTGTTTTCAACCCTCACTGCACCTCCTCACCTAAAGTCCCCAGTCCTCCCTATTTCTACAGTCTCGTCAGCCCTACATTTCTTGGGAGATATTTGCTTACATTTGTAATTTCAGAACTGTCAGCCATTGCTTGACTGAATTTTGGTCATTATCAATATTTCTTTATGAGCCTTGATGCTAGGGATGTTGTCCAGGAAGACTGTTTGCTTATCCTGCCAATGGAATTGGAGGATTTTGCAGAGATAGCATTGCTAGAATCTTTCCAGTGCTTTGAGGAGCCTGCAGTAGGTAGTCCTCATCTCCAAAGCATACAGGAAAGCATACTGCTCTTAATGGTTGGCTTCTGATCATGTGGCCCCTATGGCTGTTCCCCTGGATGACAGGTATACCGTTTTGGCTACTGTTGGGGGGACTACTTACCAGGGGAAAGCCACAGTGACCAGGTCTCTGGCACTGAGCCTGGTTGTGAGGCACAGAAGGGAAGGAGGAAGAAGAGGAGGGCAGTAGTGATAAGGGATTGAATAGTAAGGGGGGCAGACAGGAGATCTGTGGACATGAAAGAGACTCCCAGATGGTATGTTGTCTCCCAGGTGCCAGGGTCAGGGACATCTCGGATCGGGTCTACAGCATTCTGAAGGGGGAAGGCGAACAGCCAGAATTTGTGATACATATTGGTACCAATGACATAGGTAGGAAAGGAGATGACGTCCTGAAAAGGGAATATAGGGAGCTAGGTAGGAAGCTGAAAAGCAGGACCTCAAGGGTAGTAATCTCTGGACTGCTGCCTGTGCACTCAACATAGGTTGATTTGGCAGATGAATGTGTGGCTGAGGAGTTAGTGCAGGGAGCAGGGTTTCAGATTTGTGGATCATTGGGATCTCTTCTGGGGAAGGTACAAATCTGTACAAAAGGGACGGGTTACACCTGAACTGGAGGGGGAACAATATTCTTGCAGGCAGGTTTGCCAGAGCTGTTTGGGGGGGGGGGGGGGGCGCGCGTTTAAACTAGTTTGGCAGACGGATGGGAACCAGTGTGATAGGTTAGAGGTTGGTGCATTTAGGGTACAAGTAGATGCAGCATGTAGAAAGGCTGTGAAGAAGGATAGGCAGTTGAAAGGGCAAAATTGCCATCAGTTGGATGAGCTGAAGTGTGCCTACTTTAATGAGAGAAGTATCAGGAACAGGAGTGATGAACTTAGAGCGTGGGTAAGTACATGGAACTACGATGTTGTGGCCATTACAGAGACCTGGCTGTCACAAGGGCAGGAATGGCTGCTGGATATTCCAGGGTTTAGATGTTTCAACAGGGACAGGGATGGAGGTAAAAGAGGTGGGGGAGCGGCTTTGCTGATCAGGGACAATATCACAACTGTAGAAAGGGAGGATTTCCTGGAGGGATCGTCTACTGAGTCAGTGTGGGCGGAAGTTAGAAACAGGAAGGGAGTGATCACTCTATTGAGAGTATTCTACAGACTCCCCCCAATAGCAGTAGAGACACTAGGGAACAGATCAGGAGGCAGATTTTGAAAAGGTGCAAAAATAACAGGGTTGGTGTCATGGGTGATTTCAACTTCGCTCATATTGATTGACACCTCCTTAGTGTAAAGGGGATAGATGGGGCAGAGTTTGTTAGGTGTGTCCAGAAAGGATTCTTGACACAGCATGTGGACAGGCCGACTAGAGGAGAGGCCATACTGGACCTGGTATACTAGGCAATCAGCCTGATCAGATTTTAGATCTCTCAGTGGGAGAGCATTTTGGAGATAGTGACCATAATGCCTTGACCTTACCATAGCCTTGGAGAGGGATAGAAGCAGACGATATGGGTAAGTATTTAACTGGGGAAGGGGGAATTATGATGCTATTAGGCAGGAACTTGGGAGCGTAAATTGGGAATAGATGTTCTTGGGGAAGTGCACAGCGTAGATGTGGAGATTGTTTAGGGAGTACTTACACGGGGGTTCTGGATAGGTTTGTGCCATTGAGGCAGGGTAAGGATGGTACATTGAAAGAATCATGGTTGACAAGAGATGTAGAATATCTTGTCAAGAGGAAGAACAAAGCTTACCTAAGGTTTAGAAAGCAAGGATCAGACAGAGCTCTTGAGAGTTACAAGGTAGTCAGGAGGGAGCTTAAGAATGGACTTAGGAGAGCTAGAAGGGGGCATGAGAAGGCCTTAGTGAGTAGGATTAAGGAAAACCCCACGGTGTTTTACACGTATATGAAGGAGGATGACTAGAGTGAAGGTAGGACTGATCAGAGATAAAAGAGGAAACATGTGCCTGAAGTTGGAGGAGGTAGGGGAGGTCCTTAATTAATACTTTGCTTTAGTATTCACCTGTGAGAGAAACCTTGATGTTTGTGAGGATGGCGTTGAACAGGCTGATATGCTAGAACTTGTCGATATGAAGAAAGAGGATGTGCTGGAACTTTTGAAAAACATTAGGATAGATAAGTCACCGGGAGCTTTGCCTCCTCACTGGCGACAGGAGTAATGACAGATGATTGGAGGGTGGCAAATGTTGTTCCTTTGTTCAAGAGAGGGAGTCGGGATAACCCTGGGAATTACAGACCAGTGAGTCTTACGTCAGTGGTGGGCAAATTACTGGAGAAGATTCTTAGAGACAGGACTTATGGGCATTTGGAGAAGCATTGGCTGATTAGGGACAGTCAGCATGGCTTTGTGAGGGGCACGTCGTGCCTCAAGAACCTGATTGAATTCTTTGAGGATGGGACAAAGCACATTGATGAAGGCAGGGCAGTGGATGTGGTGTACATGGATTTTAGTAAGGCATTTGATAAGGTTCCTCATGGAAGGCTCATTCAGAGTCAAGAGGAATGGGATCCAGGGAAACTTGGCTATGTGGATTCAGAATTGGCTCACCCATAGAAGATGGGTGGTGGTAGATGGAGTGTATTCTGCCTAGAAGTCAGTGACCAGTGGTGTTCTGCTGGGACCCCTGGTCTTTGTGATTTTTATAAATGACTTGGATGAGGATGTGGAAGGGTAGATTAGTAAGTTTGCAGATGACACAAAGGTTGATGGTGTTGTGGATAGTGCAGAAAGTTGGTATCGGTTACAACAGGACATTGATAGGATGCAGAGCTGGGCTGAGAAGTGGCAGATGGAGTTCAACCCAGAAAAGTGTAAAGTGATACACTTTGGAAGATTGAATTTGAAGGCAGAATACAAGGTTAATGGCAGGATTCTTAGCAGTGCGGAGAAACAGAGGGATCTTGGCGTCCAAGTCCATAGATCCCTCAAGGTTGCCACGCAGGTTGTTAGGGCTGTTAAGAAGGCATATGGTGTGTTGGCCTTCATTAGTCGGGCTATTGAGTTCAGGAGCCACGAGGTAATGTTGCAGCTCTATAAAACTCCGGTTAGACCACACTTGGAGTATTGTGGAAAGATGTGGAAGCTTTAGAGAGGGTGCAGAGGAGATTTACCAGGATGCTGCCTGGATTGGAGAGCATGTCTTCTGAGGATAGGTTGAGCAAACTAAGGCTTTTCTCTTTGGAGCAAAGGAGGATGAGCGGTTACTTGATAGAGGTGCACAAGATTATAAGAGGCATAGATTGAGTGGACAGTCAGAGACTTATTCCCAGGGCAACAATGGCTAACATGAGGGGGCATAATTTTAAGGTGATTGGAGGAAGGTATAGAGGAGAATGTCAGAGGTAAGTTTTTTTTACACAGAGAGTGGTTGGTGTGTGGAATGCACTGCCAGCAGTGGTGGTGGAGGCATTTAAAAGACTCTTAGATAGGCACATGAATGATAGAAAAATGGAGGGCTATGTAAGAAGGGTTAGATAGATCTTAGTGCAGGATACAATGCCGGCACAACATTGTGGGCCGAAGGGCCTGTACTGTGCTGTAATGTTCTATGTTCTTTGACCACTCTTTTCTTTGGATTGTCTGTGCTTCCACATGGGAGGCATTGGTGAATTTTGTCAATGATGTCTGCCTTAGTGACAAGCGGCTCCCAAGAAATGAACAGTGATCCATATTTACCAGGGTCTCCTCATGGATTTTTATTGTTAAGAGGTCATTGTCTCCTATCATCTATATGGTCAAAATTACATGTCCCCTGCCAACTGCCTTCTTCCTAAATGGGGAAGATGAAACTGTGAATTCAAGCCAAAAGTTCATCTCCATCAAGTTTTGGAGTTCTGAATTTCAGTAGAATAAACACTGTTCTCCAGAGAGCTTGCTGTTCTTCAGGTGGCATTTGGCTTTTTCTACCTCTTGTGAGACTGAGGTAGTGGCTAGCCTGAAGCAGATTGTGTGTGTGGGCTGAAGTCAAGGTTAAGGACTCTACCCAGAAGACAATGACTTACTCTCTGTGCTTGATAAGCAGTCATCCAACCTTGGCTCTTAGAGGGTGTGTCCTTGAGTGTTTGGGTAGTAGATGTTCATGACAGAGCAGACGATTTTACACACACCAAGGTCATCATCTGGTCGTTGACTAAACTGCTAAGAGTTTTTTGAAAAAAGTAAGAGGGTCAATGAGAGAAATGAAATTGATGTGGTATGAATGGATTTCCAAAAGGTGTTTGATGAAGTGTTACACAATAGGCTCGTCATCAAGGTTGAAGCCCATGAAATAAAAGGGGCTGTAGCAGTAGGGACAGAACATAGCTATGTAAGAGTGAAAGGTTGTCTTTTGGATCGGACTGAAATATACAGTGGAGTACCCTGGGGTTCAATTATAGGACAACTGTTTTTCTTAATATAGAATAATGACTTGGACTTGTATGTACGAGACACAATTTCCAAATCTGCAGATGACTCAGAATTTGGAAGCACAGTGAAATGCGAGAAGGATAGTAATAGACTTCAAAGAGAAACAGACAGGCTGGTGGATACATGCAGATGAAATGTAATGCTGAGATATGCTATTTTACATTTTTGTAGAAAGAATTTAAAAAGGCTATATAAACTAGAGGACAATTCTAAAGGAGGACAATTCTAAACCTTTATAAAACATTGGTTCAGCCACAACTAGAGTATTGTGTCCAATTCTGGGCACTACGCAATATTTATATTGGATTCAGAAGAGTTTTACCAAATGATTCCAGAGATGAAGGAAGATATGTGGATAGACTGTAGAGGCTGTGGTTGTTTTCCTTGGAACAGAGGAGAGGCCTGGGGATCTGCTAGAGGTTTTCAAAATTACAATAGGTACAAGAAGATTAGGCGATGATAAGCTGTTGCCATTGACATAAAAGAACTAGGGTATACAGAATGAAGGTGAATGGTAAAAGAACCAAAAATGACATGAGAATAAACCCTTTGGGGAGCAAGCAGTTAGGATCTGAAATGCACTACTGGAACAGTAATGAAAGCAGATTCAATCACAGTATCCAAAAGGGTACTGAATAAGTATCTGAAAGAACTCGCAGTGCTTTGGGGGAATGTGGGGAAGTGGGACCAGCACGATTGTTTACATGGACATGATGGGCTGAAAGGTCTCTTTCTATGCTGTAATGTTCTGTGATTCTAGAATTCCTGCACCCTTTCCAGCTACTATCTCTTCTTTAGGTCACGCAGTTTTGTTGAACCTCAGCTTTCGGGTGCTTGTAACCTGCTTTGTTTCTCCCTTGAAGTATGAAGTTTCCAATCTAAGAAGGCTTGGCATTTGTGGTTAATTAGATCTTGGATCTCCTGGTCATTCTCAATAAAAACAAGTCCTGGTGTTTTCAGGCAGAGAAGCTAATTGTTTGACCAATACTGCCTGACGTTGGCCAAGCAACTTTTCCCTTAATCCTGGTGACTGATCTATGAAGGAGGGCTGAGGTCTTCAATCAAAAATTGGCTGCCTTAACTCTTTAGCTCTCCTCTCCTCCCTTAAGACTCTTTGACCAAGCTTTTGGCTTGCCCTATCCTATTTCCTTCTTTGACTGGAGCTCCATTTTTCCCCTTGTTATATCTCCCTTAAATCTACTAACAATGCAATTTTTTGTAGTAATATTAAGACATAATGATTACCAGGGAAGAAGCAATAAAGTTGTATGACATATTTCCTTTTTATTATGCCAGTCTATATAAGTAACAACGTTATTTATCTTAATACAGATTTAGAGTTTGGCTCAGTGCTCTGAGGTACCAATAAATGCCTTTGAGACACATGGTTGTATTTTCTAAGCTCTACTCAAAGTAGTGAGCACATAATCTAGGGTGAAACTTAATGTAGTGGTGACAGTGTATTTTTCTTGGAAATGCTATCAATCAGATGCAATATTAAACTGAGTTGCTGTTTGTATAGGCAAATTTATATGGTACTAACAGGAAGTTCTCCTGAGGAACTGCCTAAAGTTAATTTTTCAACAGGCCACCCAAAATATGTTGTTTAACTCATTTTCTGCTTAAGGCATCTTGCTGAATGGAAACTGATTCCTCTCATTGCCTATTTAAACACTGTGACTGCAGTTTGAAAGTAATTAATTGCACGTAACAAAAAAAATTGGACCAGCCCTGAGAATGAGATAACATGGAAGTTCATTCTTACTCTTACAATGGCTTTTTCAAAATGAATACTCAGCAGCCTTTCCAAATTTCAGACACTAGAGCTCATACTGGCAGTAACTTTACGGTAAGGTGTAACTGTAGCGGGCAAAATTCAGTTTTAAATCTTACCTCATGCACCACTTGTGAAAAATAATATTTGAATTTGACCAGAAGTAAGTGAGAGTCTCTGAATTCCTGCACAGAATATAAAAGTTTACAAATCTTCAGATTTTTCTTAACTTGAGAATAGATTCTGTTACTACTCACAAAGGAAGAAATAGAGGTTAGACAATGAGGTAACAGAACATTTCAGAAAATTATTTATTTAACTGGCTTACAATAGGATACGCAACATAATGATTTACCCAATAAAATATTGAATATACCTATTTCATACTGCAGTATATATATCAATATATTTTTAGGTTTAATACTACGATGTGATTTTTCAAAGATAGATGCTCCTTTGCAAACAAAATATTGCTTATTTCTTGGGGCATGGGTTAGATAATAGATTTCATTCAGGTGGAGGATGGATATCATTACACATGTAGCAATTACAAATGACAGTTGAGTAGAAGGCATATGGGCATGATACAGAGCCACATAAAAGAGCAGAACACAAGAACATAATGCAACACAATATAAAGAAAACAGAAAAAAGTACTAAATGGAAAACTTATTTGTACTTTAGTTATGAATTTTTCATTTGCTTTGAAGTCTTATTTTTTTCTTCTCTTATGCTTTTCCACATTATCTGCTTCTGGATAATTGGCCCAATATTTTTGAGGTGACAGAAGAGTAGTTTTACAGTTAGGATGAATAGGTTTCCATCAGGTACTGCTGATCTAAGAACAGGATTTAATTGACCTATTTCATTTCTATCTTTTGGCTACCAGATTGAGCCAGGATCAGCAGCTAAGTTTGAGACCTTGGGCCTCCAGCAGCAGGCTGCAGCCACAGGTCTGAGAAATTGGAATGTAGGATTGGACCATGGAGGACTGGAGGTGTTAGGTGGCTGGGCACAAGTGAGATGGAGGGTGGTGGTGCTGGATGATAGTAGCTGGAGAAACAGAAGATGAATAGGGAAGGGGTAGAGAATAGTGTCCGCAAGAGAGATCAGAGAAGCCTGAGCCTGGCGGGGACTGCTTCAAGTTGCAGTAACTCAGTCAGGCTGCAATGGTTGGGGCTGATTGGCAGGCTGGCAACAGCTGGGGTACTGGCCACTGACAGGAATGGGTGCAGGAATACTGTCATCCTGAATGGACATAAGCTTCATGTTCCATGGAACTGCTGTCATTTATCTGGATGGCGCTTCAGGTAGGCAGACTCTGTGAAGCCCTGGAGTTTCTTTTCAAATGTACCCAGAATCACAATGACTGCAATCTGAGATTCCCCTGCACCGATCAGTCCTTTGATGAATATTGTTTGTGCTGCAGTGAAAGCTTTGGTATTGGCCACCAGATCCTGACTAAGCCGAGTACCACAGTTCTTTAAATGGATATCACCACACATTTAAAGGGTGAGGGGCCCAAAGTTGTATTCAAAGTCTTGTACCAATGTTGGCACTAGACTCCACTATGCTCCTTGACTTCGTGTGCAGTTTTCTGGCAAGTCTTCCTGTCATTTGACCCATCAACAAACTAACTGCTCTGTGGCAGAACTAATGTACAATCTCACCCTCCAGCACAATGGCAATTACTCAATCTTTCTATCCTGTACACTTAAAGATGTCTCATTGTGTTTAGACTCTTCCTCTAACAGGCTCTGCCTTATGAGATGTCTGTGCTGGTGCCAGTAACTTTAAGATCAGGATATTGTGTCACTTCATCTTCCATTTTTTCACCTTCATTGGCTGGGAAGGTTCCAGTGCTTGTGTAGGAAAAATGAAAAAGAGACAAAGATTGGATTGTCATGAGAGGAGAAAAGTGGTAAGTGTATGTTAATACCATCTGCAAACTGAATCAGAAAAAACGTGGGAAGGGATTCAGAAGACCAATCACTGATCCCCACAAACCTAACTACAGCGTCAGTGGTGCCAGTTCTCATCATGGACAGCATTTCCTACTCCACAGGAAAGAGAAGTATGTCAGTGAGTGTCCTACAATACGTTAAAAATTCAGGGGTACTTGTACCCTGTTTTTATCCCGCTACAGCACCCTTTACATAAAGGAAGAAATATATTTTGTATGATGTCCATGGTTGAATTTCCATGCGAGTTGTTACCATGAGGCTTGTGATGGTGAGATCGGGCATACAGTATGAACAAAAGAGTTGAATACTAATTGATAGATTCTTTGATGAGGCTTATCTCGCCATCACACAGTTAGCAATGTTGCAAGCCTCATGGTAACAACTCACATGCAAATTCAACTATATCATCATGCAAGACATATTATGGGAAACTAATTGAGTGTGATGAATTGAGCATTGGATAGGTATTGCGGTGCAGTCAGTGGGGATATGGCATTTGATGACTGATCTTATCTTGACAATTCGTATTGTATTACACTTTTTCTTCGACTGCTCCTCATTTATTGGACTAACATCTCTAGCATTCACCTCTGCAGCTCCTTATGCTCACAGTTTTCTGGGCACAGTCTGGCTCCAGAATGTCTTACTTACCACGTCTTGGTAGAAGACCTCCAGCACACTGTCAAAAACATTATGGTGCACGCTGTCTCATATCTGCAGCCATTCTTAAAAGCACAGATTTATTTTTCAAATGGCTCTTGCAACCACAGTGCACCGCCCTTTAAGAAATTCAGGCTACTCTTGCCATGTATGATAACCTGGCCTCTGCTGAAGCATGCAAACCATGATCAGCGAGGGTTTGATTGACAGCCTGCAACAATCAGGCATCACAAGTTTAACCCACTACCTGAAACACAATGACTAGACACAGGTTAGTCAGCATTACCCATGCCCATTTTTAGGAAATTATCCAATTATTCAATTCAACCTTCTTCGTCTCTTTTGTTTCATCTATCTCCTCTGTCAAGTTGTAATTTTACCTAGTTGACTAACTGCTTTCTGTTGCATTTTATTATACTTCAGAATTAAGTTAATCAAATTACAATTCAACAGTTCTCAGAAAGTGAAAAGTAAACTTAGGAAAAGTTTAAAAATTAAACCTCATTTGTTGACCAGTGACTACTTTTATTCAATTATTTCCATTTACTACTCCCATCATTTTCCCTTCTCACCTTATGCAGTAGATTTTGACTTTCTGCAGCAGCTAAATGGATGGCAATGAACCAGCAGCCCATGTTATGTTCCCAGATTTTTATTTCCTTGACAGCAATGGATCTAAAATGATTTGTTAATTCAATAAAATTTTTTGCATGACTGCACAGTCAAAATGACCTCTTGTAGCAGTACAGTTCCATTGTGTTCTACTCCTCTAGTATACTCTCCATGATAGTTATTCTTTCTGTCAGATCCTAGATGAGTTTCAATTGATGGGTCAAATGGTAGGTTAATCACAATATGACCTTGTGACCATCACAGATATTTTCAAAAAAGGTGATTCAAGAATAGTAGCCAATAATGGAATCTCCAACTTTTCATTTCCCTGCCTTATAGATGTGAAGCTAATAATGCATCCATACCAATGCTACAAGCTGTAGTAAACCGAACTATAGATCAGGGATCAAAACTTTGACTACTTTGTCGATATGGCTGTTACTTTCTGCCTTAAACAATTAACCCATCAGGGGCACCAGTTAGCAATTTTTAAACATGGATGGAACAAGATCCTCACTTTAAGTAAATTTGACAATATATTTGGAGGGATTTCTCTTGAAGTGCAATCTGAGAAAGAAACCCAAAAGTGGTCACTAGTGAATATATAATTGCAAAAATTGTCTAAAAAGAAACTGATCATATTCTAAAACACCAAAGGTTAGCTATTGGCTTTTTTTCAATTCAAGAAATATTTGGTTAATCTTCTTTCCTTTATGCAGGGTGTTTTGTGAAACAAGACACTTACCACCAGTCCCGATAAAATCTCCGATCTCCAAACCTCATCAGCTCAGCAACAAAGTTCAAAGTTGAATGAAAGAACCCATGGAAAAATATGAGCCACATGAAGTGATTTGGTATCTGTAGGAGGAACCAAATATCATTCAATATTCCTAAAGTGCCAATTGTGTAATTTCCATTCTGTAGAGACAATTTTGGACCAGAATATCTAATCTACCAACCATCAGGTAGTGTTGTAACTGCCAGCACTTATTCTTTTTCCAGATCAGAAGATGGGCCAAATAACTGTATCACTTCCAAACTGGCATTCTTCTGACCACTTGCTCACTGGTCCCCTGCCATACCACTGGGAATGCAGAATTTACTATTCATTGTGCATGCAGTAGGTGGCCTCTGCTGGCAGCGATTCAGAATCTGCCAAGGCTTTTTTTTTTGCCATACTTGGACCACTGAATAATGGGGGTGGGAGTCGGTGGAGGTGGTGTGGCGGGATGAGTGAGACACAAGGAAGGACCAGGGTCTCTGGCTCAGTCTAGCAGTCCAGAATCATTCCTACAAGGCCTGATAAAGTGAGGTGCACCAGGTCAAAGTCAAAGAATCACTACCAACTCAAATACTGCAGCCATAATCCATGATTTCTCTACCAGTTGCCCTATGAAATTTACCTGTGGGCAGCATCAATTATGGTGTGGATTCTGACCACCTGTCTGATATTAATGACTGAGGAATGTGGCAATCTACAGACAGAACAGGGTCCAATTAAAACTATAGATTTCAGAACCACCACCCTGTGGAAGAGGTCTTAGTAAAGAACACCTGAGCTCTATGTAAAAGCTAACATAATCAAAAAATAACATTCATAAAAATAACTTTAAATTGACAGAAGTTTCACTTCTTCTACAAGTACTAGAACATAGAACATTACAGCACAGCACAGGCCCTTCAGCCCACGATGTTGTGCCAACATTTTATCCTGCTCTAAGATCTATCTAACCCTTCCCTCCCACATAGCCCTCCATTTTTCTATCATTCATAGGGTTAGGAACTACTGTTCATTCTATTGAGTAAATACAGAGATGTACAGAATTATAAATCTATTCAGAGGATTACACTGTTAAAATTGAAATCAATAAGAAACAATTGACAAAGGATTAACTAATCAATTTTGTTCTGAATTATAGCGACTCTTGCAATAGGCTGAGTATCTTATGCTTCTGTCCACCCTGCCCAATTAGTAACACAACCTAGGTATAGGACTATGGACTAAAATGAATGGAACAAACCCTAAACCTAATTCTGATAATTAGCACCGATTTTTGGGACTCCAGTTGGCTTCAGGGTTGCTTGTGGGGTGAAATACATCAGATTTCTCAGTGATGATGGGCTTGACATGCACATAGTGAACATCTGCTTGAAATATGCATGCAATGCTAATTTGATGACAGCCTGGCATTCTGGAGCACAACATACCAGCCAAAACAAACTTTGAAAGTGGTGTGATTGAATTCACATTTAGCAACAGCAAAGGTCCACCATGGGTATGGGAGGGCCTGTTACATGTTAGCTATAGGTTCATTTCTGACTGCTGCTGCACTATACTGTATGTGTTTGTTCTTCCTGCAATTGTTTCAAGTTACAAGTCTGCAGGGAGTGGTGTAGCAGAAGCTGCTTCTGTAGAAAGTGGTGTGGCAGAATTCCTCAAAGTCTCCTTCTGGGGGAAATATTATGTGAGATGTCCATGCTTAAGTAAGGACATCCCCACTGAAATCTGCCTCCAGCTGCAGTTACATCTGCAATTAGAGCAGAATAACGGGAGGGATTACAATGACACTTACGAAATGTGGCAATGTGTTTGGCTCTTTACAGGCTGACATTGGAACTATTTGCATCTTTTCATGTTTTGTGTAAGGTGGGTCACTGACACTCTCTATTCAAAGAAGGCAAAATACATTTTGTTCTCCCTTGACTTAGAGAAGCTGCCTGAATAATCAAATAGCTTTACAATAGTTGGTTTTCCCCACAGTGCAGGGTATCAGTGACTTCACACACATTGCTTCACATGCATTGCATATCAACTCTGCCTTTCACCAGAACCAAAACAGATTTCACTTTATCAATGTCCAACTGGTATGAAATGGAACTATGGACAGCAAATTGTGCAGGTATCTTGCTTGGCATCCTGGCATCTGTGACAGTGTCTTCATTCTGCATCATTTGGCTGTGTTAGTATTTGAGATGGCAAACCAGAATGGCTGGAAGGTGTCAAGGTCTATCTTGGGAGAATGAGGCTCATGGCACTGGGGGAAAACCTGAACAACAAGTGTGCAGAATTCATACAATGACACATGACCCATATAATGTAACAAAGCAGTTGGCACGCAGGAACCTTTTTGTTGCGTAGATAATCTGGTGTGCTGTAACACTGTGGAGAGTTAATATCTTTGTGATGCACAGCCTCACCACCATGAACTGCCAGCTGTATGATGAATAACAGAAACAGGAACAAGAGGAGGAGGATAAAGAAAAGGGTAGATAGTCTAACAAAGGAGATAAAGGATAATGTTAAATCAAAAAGTAGGACATACAATGTTGCAATGGCAAGTGGTGGACCAGAAGTTTGGGAATTTTTCCAGGAACATGCAGCAAAAGACTAAAAAGTTTATTTAGACAGAATTGATTTTGTGAGAAAATTTGCATGTAATAGCAAAATGAACAGTAAAAGTTTCTCTAGATATATAAAAAGGAAAAGAGTGGTTAAGGTTCATATGGGACCTCTAGAGAATGAAGTTGGGGACTGAAGTTACCAGCAGCCGGAAGCCTGCACCCAAGGGTTTTAAAGGAAGTGGTTGCAGAAATAGTGGCCCCATTGGTTGAAGTTTTTTCAAAACTAAATAAATTCCAGGAGGGATTGGAAAACTGCACATGACTCCCTTGATCAAGAAGGAAGACCAAAGGTGGGAAACTATAGGCCAGTTAATTTAACATATATTATCGGCAAGATGCTAGTGTCAATAATCAAGGAAGAAATAGCTAAGTATTTAGGAAAGCCTAATATAATTAAACCATGGTTTCACAAAAGGCAATCAAGTTTGACAAATTTGCTTTGAGGATGTAATAAGCAGAGTAAATAGAGGGGAACCTGTAGATGTGGTGTATATAAAAGGCTGGTGCACAACTTAAGTACTCATGGTATCAGAGGAAGTGTGTTAAAATGGATTCAAAATTGATTATCACATTGAAAGCAGTGTTGGAGTAAATGGGCCTTTTTCAGGTTGGACAGAGGTAACTAGTGAGTACCTCAAAGATCAGTTTTTGGATCTCAATTAGTAACTATTTTCTGAATGACCTGGAGGAGGGAGTTGAATGTAAGGTATCCAAATTTGCTGATGACACAAAGGTAGGTGCAAGGGCAAGTTGTGATGAGGATATTTTGACTCTGCAATGGGATATTGACAGATTGTGTGACTGGGTGAAAACCTTGCAAATAGGGTTTAATGTAGGAAAGTGTAATTCGGTAAGAGAAATCAAAAGGCAAATTATTATTTAAATGGAAATAGATTGCAAATGAGTGAAGTACAAAGGGATCTAGGTTTTCCCTGTGTATGAATCACAAAAAGTTAGCAGGCAGGTGCAGTATGTAGTTAAGAGGGCCATATTTGCCTTTATTACAAAGGGGTTGGAGTTTAGAAATAGGGAAGTTTTGTTTCAGTTGTATGGGGTATTGTTATGGACATACCTAAAATACTGGTTTTGGTCCCTTCACCCAAGAATATAGAAGCATTGGAGGGAGTTCAAAGGATTTTCATCTGGCTAATTACTGGGAAGAGAGGATTGACCTATCAACATCGGCTGAACAGGTTGGGTCTGTATTCTTTGAAGAGTGACGGGTGATCTTATTGAAACACATAAGATCCTGGGGGGCATGACAGGGTACATGCTGAGATGTTTTCACTATGTGAGAGTCTCAAATGAAGGGGCATGGTTTCAAGATAAGGAATTGATCATCTAAGACTGAGGCACATAGAAATATTTTTCTTGACAAGGATAGTGGAATTCTCTACCCAACAAGTTGTAGAGGCTAGATGATCAGGGGACTGAGGGCTATGTGTATCTGGCACAGAGGAGGAGTTGGGGTTTGGGTGGATCAGCCCTGATCATATTGAATGTTGGGGCAGGCTTGAGATGCCAGGTGGCCTACTCCTGCTCTTATTTTCTTGTTTTTGTGTACCCTGCTCATTAATGTCATCAGCTGAGCCCTCTCTACAACTTCACTCGCTGACATGTGAGCTTCTGTCCATTAAATCCCCTTACTTGGTTGCAGGTCACATACCCACTCTGATACTGAGCAAATGTCATCCTCTAAATTGCACCCACTCTCACCAGCTGAGCTGCTGGCTATTTGTGTGAAATTGAGTTATGGTATGCCTTGATCATTGCTGTCTTCTTGTTCTGCCTCCATTATTCGGCCTTCTTAAGTATCTGATATAAAAATGGCACAAGGTTATGGTTGCGATGTGAAGAGTAAGTAAAGGTTGCAAACTTACACTACATATACTATATAAATCAGAAGAGGGTGTTAAATGAGAGTTGATGTGGTGTGAGGAGGAGGATTAAGTTTGAGTATAGTGCAATTGATTTTGGGTGATGTAGCTGTCATGGCATTGGTGAGTTGTTATAGTGCAACTTCTACATTACACATACTGCAGCCATGGTGTAGTGGTGCAGTGAGTCAATAGTGAATACCAGTCTGAGAGGTTGCTTTATACTGGATGGTATAGAGCTTGAGTGTTATTGGAACTACACTCCTTTAGGCAAGTGAAATGCATTCCATCACGTCTGACTTGTAGACGGTGGAAAGGCAAAATAGGGAGTGAAGATGTAAGTCACTTTCTGTAGAATACTAAGCAGAATCAATTCTTGGAATCACATTACTTATGTCCTGTCAAGTTTTTGTTAGCTGATGATCCCTAGTATATTGCTTCTGGGAAACTCAGTGACAATAATAATGCTGAATGTCAAGAATTTGTTTAGACTCTCTGTTGATGACAGACATTCAGTAGCACTTGTACAGCACAAATATTACTTGCCATTTAACCATCTCAGCCCAAATGTTGCTGCACATGGGCTCAGTCTGCTTCATTATTTGTGAATGGAACTGAACATTATGCAACAATCAGTGAAAAACATCACGTTGAATCTTGCATTGAAGCAGGTGAGGATATTTTGTTGAGCAACAAAATATACTAAAGCTCAGATTACTTACTTCCAAGAACAACCAAAACCATCTCTTTTGTGTTAGGCATGACACTATCTCTCGATTCTTTGAATTCAATTTTAATAATATCCAGGCTTTCTACCACTATCTTCCCCTAATGGTTTGGAGCTTATGTGTGGAAGGTCTTCTGACCCCTAATGAATTAAAGACATCTTTCCTCCTCTTCCAACAAGACATTCATTGCAGCCACAAACACTTTGAAGTCTGTGCATTCCCATATTGTGCCAGACTTCAATATTTCCTTTGCCAATATTTACTTCCAGTATTACTGCTCACATCTACTCTAGCCAAAATGAATCTCACTTTTGAGTGACATAGGCTAACTCTAACTGGTACTAAGCACTCATTTATGTGCAGCAATACAGTTACAGAACAGTATAAGCCAGAGGTTTTCAACCTGTGGTCCACGGACCCCTGGGGGTCCGCGGCGGGTTGCCAGGGGATCCGCAAGCAAGCCAAGAAAAAAATGGAAAAGTGACCTGTTACAAAGACGTAGCTTACTTGCTTGCTCCAGTTTTCCACTATTCAGAAAATCGGCTATATCTATTCTATCTGTTATAGGCGACAATCTTAGAGACTTAGACGGTGTTCCTTTCTGGTAAGCTGCCGCTTAATATTCAATTTGTGTAGTCAGAGTAGTCAGTAGTGTTCACTACTCACTACTATTCTGTTGTGCACTGTAGTGTTAACGAGACTGAGTGACGTTGTTGGTGTTCCTTAATAATATTGCTTACTTACTGTGCATTTACGCCACAGTGACGTCACTGTTAAATGAAAAGTGCACAAGCTTGTAAATTTTAGATTAGTTTTGATAATTTTGTTTATCAGTAATAGTAATTAAACTGCTCAGCGTGTATTGCTGAGTATGGAGAAATTTCTGAAGAGAAAAGCTGACCAGAAACCGGAAGATTCTGATGACGAAGGGGCTAAGGGTGACCGAAAGAGAAAACAACGCAAGTACGATCCAGAATACATTTCATATGGCTTCATCGCAGTGGGGACAAATGCGGACCAACTTCTCCGTGTTGTGTGTTTGCAAACACTGTCCAACGATGCAATAAAACCAGCGAAATTGAAGCACCATTTAACAATAGTGCATCCAGATATTGCCAGTAAGCCGAAGGAATATTTTGAGCGGCAGAAGGAGCCGTACCTCAAGCAGGAAGGCAAAGTGACAGCCTGCGCCACTGTAAATGAGAAGGCTCTTCGCACGTCATATTTGGGAGCATTACAAATAGCACTTTCCAGAAAGCCTCACACAACTGGAGAAGAGCTTATACTACCTGCAGCAGTAGATATGTGCGAAGTTGTACTGGGAAAAGAATCCAGTCAAAAACTGAAAGCCATTCCACTGTCTGATAACACAGTAAGCAGAAGAATTGGCGATATGGCGGAAGATATACAGAGCCAGCTGATAGCACGTCTTCAGCAAGTCAGATTTGCGATTCAGCTCGATGAAAGTACTGATGTTGCCAGTGCTGTGCAGTTGTTGGTTTATGTTTGATATTGCTGGGAAGCAAAGGCTTTGGAAGACTTTTTGTTTTGCAAGGCGCTCCCAGGGCGTACAACCGGTGAAGAACTTTTCCGTGTGCTTGACACTTTTTTTGTACAATCGGCATTGGTGTGGACACAGTGTATTGGAGTATTCATGGATGGTGGTGCTGCTGCAATGACGGACGGAAGTCGGGTATAGTCGCACGAGTGAAAGAAGTAGCTCCACATGTAGCAGCAACTCACTGCATGATTCACCAAGAGGCTTTGGCTGCAAAGGATATGGATGAAAATTTTGCAAATGTGTTTTCCATGTGCATTAAAATTGTTAACTTTATCAAAGCCAGGCCGCTCAATCGTCATTTGTTTGAAAACATATGCTGTGAAATGGAAGCCGAGCATAAGCACTTGTTGCTACATACAGAAGTCAGATGGCTGTCATGAGGCCGCATTGTGCAGCATGGATATGAATTGCAAGATGAACTGTTCATTTTTCTAAATGAGCATAACGGATCATTGGCACAATTCTTGACAGATGAGACTTGGGTTGCCAGATTAGCTTACCTTGCAGATATTTTCAACATTTTGAACAGCTTAAATCTATCATTGCAAGGACCTGGCTCAAATGTTCTGAAAACGCATGACAAAATCAATGCCTTCCAGAAAAAACTCCATATCTGGAAGGGAAGATGCGAGCAAGGCATCTATGATATGTTTCCATTGCTGGCTGACTCTCTGACAGTGAACGAGACTAAGACAGAGGCCATTGCGAGCACCGTTTTGAACCATATTCAACAGCTGTCACATTATTTCCATGAGTATTTCGGCGACGATGACACGAGCATGTTTGATTGGATTCGAAATCCGTTTGAATGCATGCTTACTGATTTAACTGGATGTGAACTAGAAGAATTGGCTGAACTGTCATCTGACAGGACTTTGCGCTTGCAGTTCAACCGAATGTCACTGTTGTCGTTCTGGATAGCATGTTCCCAGGAGTATCCACTGCTGTCTGGCAAAGCCGTCAATGTTCTGTTACCATTTGCAACCACTTACTCGTGCAAAACAGCATTTTCTGCAGTCACCGCCATGAAAACCAAATATAGATCAAGACTGAATATTGAGGATGTTTATCGCACATACCACCACGTTTGGACAAACTCTGCAGTGCAAAACAGGCACAACCTTCACATTGAACTGAACACTGAAAGACACCGCTGGTAATTATTGGTGATTGAAATAGTCACTATTTCAATAGGGCCTATGTGCAGTAATTTAAGTGTTGTATGCACGAATTATCGACTGTTTGACTTTGTGGGCCCGCCATCTAACAAGGACATGTTCTGGGGGGCCGCAGCATGAAAAAGGTTGAAAACCACTGGCATAAGCAATGCCTGAATGCAGAAAGCAGCTAAATGAGCAGGTGGCCCAAGGTTAGCATGCTTCTGCATTGCAATCAGCAGTCACGAGTGAGTTATACATTGGGATCTCCATGCTTGTTTTTAGGAGCGATGTAATTTAGCCCTAACTGTGTTCTTTGAACAAATCTAAATGTGCATTCTTAAAATTTTTTTAAGGTGGACTGAAAAATCTTGATAGAACAAGGCCAGGTATGAATCATGTCAAATTTTACTGGATAGCACTCCTATAAAGCATATTGAGATGCTAATGTAGATATATATCCATGTATATTACCTTGTGCAACTCCTGCCTGCACTAAACTGCTTCACAGCCACTAAGATACTTTTCAAGTATAGGCATTGGTGAAGAAAGAGCAGGCAATTTGCACGATGAATGGTCAGTTAATTAAATTTCTAAAGTGATGTTGGTTAAAGCATAAATATTGGCCATCACTTCAGAGATAACTCATCTCGTCTTCAAAATAGTTCCATGAGATCTCTGACATCCACTCAAGCACACAAGGGGTCAACTTAATGCCTAATCTGAAAGACTGACAGTGAAGAACACCCTCAGACCTGCAATGGAGTGCCAGCATATAATTTGGTGCTCAAATCTCTTAAAAATGGCAATGTGACTCAGAAATGGATTACTAACTTAACCATAGATGGATAAAAATACTCTATAAATTCAAGCTATTGTTGTTATCTGTTTTATGTTATAGAGATTAATCTATGAGAAAATTAAACTAAATGCAATTTCACTGTCCCAAGCAAAAATAGGAACATATCCAAATTACCTGCCCCCTTCACGAGCAGAGTTTTGTTTTTGTCATCACATTATCTATCCTTGATAGCTCCAAGCTGGCCTCCTGTATTCTTCCATTTAGACGAAATCCAAATCAAAATTTTAAATTTTGTTTAATAAGCTAGTTGTGCCTAAATGTTTTTTTTCTCGTTTTATGGTGCATTTTGATCCTGGGACAGAGAGCTGGTATTCAAATGAATAGAACTACCCTCACTACAATAGGTTTGGAGATTTGCTGGCCATTTGAGATGGCCTAAATTGTGCCAGAATTGAACGTGCTCTGGCTTTCTCCATATTTGATCATTTTCATCCTGCATGTTCATCATTGAGCTCATTGAACTGAAAAATATTATAGAAACAGAAATATTACAAGGTAAAAAAAAGTTATTAAAAATAATTGTTGTTTTTCTCCACAGAATCGGCCTCGGAGATGTTGGAGCAGAGGGCCCCGACCAGGTACGGACTAACTTTTTATAAAGCTTGAGTGTTTGCGCAGGCTTTTTCCCCACAGAATCAGCCCAGGAGACATTGGAGCAGAGGGTCCCGACCAGATATGGACTGACTATTTAAAAAGCTTGTGTGTTTCGTGCGTTTTTGCGGGCTTTTTATCTCTAGCAGGATTTAGAAGGGCCAATAAAAAGGAGGTACTGTCAACTGGAGTGGCCATTGTCAGAGTGGACAGAGTCAGAGTGAGTGGCTTTGGCACAACAGGCTACAGCATCAAGAGGCGGAGGCCATCTGCAACAACACTGGTGAGTAGCTGGTAAGTAAAGGTAAGGTTTACCATTATTGTTATAATCTTTTAAGTAGACTACAGCTAGGTAGGAAGAAACATAGTTCAGATGGAGGGCAAGGCGATGTGCTGCAGCTGCATGATGTGGGAGCTAGTGCACCCTGCTGCGGTGCACAGTGACCACATCTGCAGTAAGTGCTTGATGCTGAAGGAACTTCGGCTCAGAATTGATGAGCTGGAGTCGCAGCTTCAAACACTGCGAAACATCTAGGAGAGAGAAAGATATGTAGATGCTGTGCATCGGGAGGCAGTCACCCCACTTAGATCAGGTACTTCTAGGGTCCAGGAAGCAGACAGATGGGTGACTGTCAGGTGAGAGAAAGAGAAAGGGAACAGGCAGACAGTGCAGAGGACCCCGGAGGCTGTTCCCCTCAAAAACAGGTATTCCGCTTTGGATGCAGTTGAGGGGGATGACCTACAGGGATCAAGTGGCAGTAGCCAGGTCTCTGGCACTGGGACTGGTTCTGCTGCTCAGAAGGGAAGGGAGGAGAAGAGGAGGGCAATAGTGATAGGAGACTCGATAGTCAAGGGAACATACAGGAGGTTCTGTGGACATGAGCGACAATCCCGGATGGTACGTTGCCTCCCAGGTGCCAGGGTCCAGGATGTCTCTGATCAGGTCCACAGCATTCTTGAGCGGGAGGGAAAGCAACCAGAAGTCGTGGTACATGTTGGTACCAACGACATAGGTAGGAAGGGGGGGTGAGGTCCTGAAAAGTGAATTTAGGGAGCTAGGCAGAAGGCTGAAGAACAGGACCTCAAGGGTAGCAATCTCAGGATTGCTGCCAGTGCCACATGATAGTCAAGTTAAGAATAAGAGGAGATGGCAGATGAACGCGTGGCTGAGGAGTTGGTGCAGGGGGCAAGGTTTTAGATTTTTGGATCATTGGTATCTCTTCTGGGGAAGGTGGGACCTGTACAGATTGGATGGGTTACACCTGAACTCAAGGGGGACCAATACCCTTGCAGGCAGGTTTGCTAGTGTGGTTCGGGAGGGTTTAAACTAGTTTGCAAGGGGAATGGGAATTGGAGGGATAGGTCAGTGGAAGAAGTGCATGGAGTAAAGCCAGATCTAACATATAGAGGGGCTTTGAGGAAGGAGAAGTGGAGTATAGGGTATAAAAGTAGTAGGGTGGATGGGCTAAAGTGCATTTACTTAAATGCAAGAACCATCAGGAATAAGGGTGATGAACTGAAAGCCTGGCTAAGTACATGGAACTATGATATCGTGACTCTTGCAGAGACTTGGCTGTCACCAGGGCAGGAATGGATACTGAATATTCCTGGATTTCAGTGTTTTAAAAGGAACGGGGGTGGGGGGGGGGTGGTGGAGAAGAGGAGGAAGGGCGGCATTACTGGTCAGGGATACTATTACAGCTGCAGAAAGGGTGGATAAGGTAGCAGGATCCTTTCTAGAGTCAGTATGGGTGGGAGTTAGGAACAAGAAAGGAGCAGTTACTCTACTGGGAGTATTCTATAGGCCCCCTGGTAGCAGCAGGGATACTGAGGAGCAGATTGGGAGGCAGATTTCGGAAAGGTGCAAAAATAACAGGGTTGTTATCATGGGAGACTTCAACTTCCCAAATATTGATTGGCACCTGCTTAGTACCAAAGGTTTAGACAGGGCAGAGTTTGTTAAGTGTGTCCAGGATGGATTCCTGTCACAGTATGTTGACAGGCCGACTAGAGGGAATGCCATATTAGATCTAGTATTAGGTAATGAATCGGGTCAGGTGACAGATCTCTCAGTGGGTGAGCATTTGGGGGACAGTGACCACCACTCCCTAACCTTTAGCATTGTCATGGACAAGGATAGGAGCAGAGAGGACAGGAAGATATTTAAAAGGGGAAGGGCAAATTATGAGGCTATAAGGCTAGAACTTGTGAGTGTAAATTGGGATGACATTTTTGAAGGGAAATGTACTATGGAGATGTGGTCATTGTTCAGGGATCTCTTGCAGGATGTTAGGGATAAATTTGTCCTGGTGAGGCAGAGAAAGAATGGCAGGGTGAAGGAACCATGGGTAACAAGAGAGGTGGAACATCTAGTTAGGAGGAAGAAGGCAGCATACGTAAGGCTTAGGCAGCAGGGATCAGATAGGGCTCTTGAGGATTATAGGGTAGCAAGGAAGGAACTTAAGAAGGGGTTGAGGAGAGCAAGAAGGGGACATGAAAAGGCCTTGGCGAGTAGGGTTAAGGAAAACCCCAAGGCATTTTTCACTTATGTGAAGAGCAGAAGGATGACGGGAGTAAAGGTAGGACCGATTAGGGACAAAGATGGGAAGATGTGCCTGGAAGCTGTGGAAGTGGGTGAGGTCCTCAATGAATACTTCTCTTCAGTATTCACCATGGAGAGGGGCCTTGATGACGCTCAGGACAGTGTTGGTAAGGTTAATGTTCTAGAGCATGTTGATATCAAGAGGGAGGATGTGTTGGAGCTGTTAGAAAATATTAGGACAGATAAGTCCCCGACGGAATATTCCCCAGGCTGCTCCGCGAGGCTAGGGAGGAGATTGCTGAACCTTTGGCTGGGATCTTTGAGTCCTCGTTGTCCAAGGGAATGGTACCGGAGGATTAGAGGGTGGCAAATGTTGTCCCCTTATTCAAAAAAACATAGTAGGGATAATCCAGGGAATTATAGACCAGTGAGCCTTACGTCTGTGGTGGGCAAGCTGTTGGAAAGGATT
Organism: Pristis pectinata; assembly: GCF_009764475.1. NCBI lineage: Eukaryota > Metazoa > Chordata > Chondrichthyes > Rhinopristiformes > Pristidae > Pristis > Pristis pectinata. The sequence goes on from NC_067417.1 coordinate 43,989,421, forward strand.
CTTAGAGATAGGATCTATGGACATTTAGAGAATCATGGTCTGATCAGAGACAGCCAGCATGGGTTTGTGAAGGGCAGATCATGTCTCACAAGCCTGATAGTGTTCTTTGAGGATGTGACCAGACAGATTGATGAGGGTTGTGCGGTAGATGTGGCCTACATGGATTTTAGTAAGGCATTTGACAAGGTTCCACATGGTAGGCTTCTTCAGAAGGTCAGAGGGCATGGGATCCAGGGAAGCTTGACCGTGTGGATTCAGAATTGGCTTGCCTGTAAAAAGCAAAGGGTCGTGGTGGAGGGAGTGCATTCAGATTGGAGGGCTGTGACTAGCGGCGTCCCACAAGGATCGGTTCTGGGACCTCTGCTTTTCATGATTTTTATTAATGACTTGGATGAAGGGGCAGAAGGGTGGGTTGGCAAGTTTGCAGACAACACAAAGATTGGTGGTGGTGTGGATAGTGTGGAGGATTGTCAAAGATTGCAGAGGGACATTGATAGGATGCAGAGATGGGCTGAGAAGTGGCAGATGGAGTTCAATCCGGAGAAGTGTGAGGTGGTACACTTTCGAAGGACAAACTCCAAGGCAGAGTACAAAGTTAATGGCAGGATCCTGGGTAGTGTGGAGCAGCAAAGGGATCTGGGGGTCCATATCCATAGATCCCTAAAAGTTGCCTCACAGGTAGATAGGGTAGTTAAGAAAGCTTATGGGATGTTAGCATTCATAAATCATGGGATTGAGTTTAAGAGCTGCGAGATAATAATGCAGCTCTACAAAACTCTGGTTAGACCACACTTAGAGTACTGTGTCTAGTTCTGGATGTCTCATTATAGGAAGGATGTGGAAGTGTTGGAAAGGGTGCAGAGGAGATTTACCAGGACGCTGCCTGGTTTACAGAATATGCATTATGAGGAGAGACTAAGGGAGCCAGGGCTTTACTCGTTGGAGAGAAGGAGGGTGAGAGGAGACATGATAGAAGTGCATAAAATATTAAGAGGAATAGATAGAATGGACAGGCAGTGCTTCTTTCCCAGAGCACCATTGCTCAATACAAGAGGGCATTGCTTTAAAGTAATGGGTGGGAAGTTCAAGGGAGATATCCGAGGAAGGTTTTTTACCCAGAGAGTGGTTGGGGCATGGAATGTGCTGCCTGGGGCGGTGGTGGAGGCAGGTACATTGGTCAAATTGAAGAGATTGCTAGATAAGCATATGGAGGAATTTAAAATAGAGGGATATGTGGGAGGAAGGGGTTAGATAGTCTTAGGCAAGGTTTAAAGGTCGGCACAACATTGTGGGCTGAAGGGCCTGTATTGTGCTGTACTGTTCTATGATTCTGTGATTAACTACTCACTATAAAGTGTCAATATGTATAGTAATTAGCATAATCATGGCTCTTATTTACGTTCCAGACACTTTAGAATTACCTCTGTTCAGAATAAAAGCACAACTGATTAAGGATGACATTACCCACCGCAATCAGCAGCAGCTGGTGAATTATTATAGTTAGCTTCATCTCCTAAAATTAGTTTAAATAAAACAAAGTTAATCAATTATTTTTAAAATGTAAGACAAGATATCTTTATTAGTCACATGTACATCGAAACACACAGTGAAATGCATCTTTTGCATGGAATTTTCTGGGGCAGCCTGCAAGTGTTGCCATACTTCCGGCATCAACATAGCATGCCTGCAACTTCCTAACCTGTACGTCTTTGTAATGTGGAAGGAAACCAGAGCACCCAGAGGAAACCCACGCAGACACAGGGAGAATGTACAAACAACAGCGGCCGGAATTGAACCTGGGTTGCTGGTGCTGGAAAAGCGTTACGCTAACCGTTACACTACCATGCCTGCCATACTATACTACAACTATAGACAAATATAAAACTATAAACAAATTTATGAAAACTATAAACAAATTTTGAAAAGCTTACTCACAACAAAAGGCAACATTGAATTTCGAGTCACTGGTAAAACCCACTAGATGAAAAGAAATTATACATTTTATGATTCTGTTGTCAGACAGAACTAAAGGAAGCACAATATTATTAAATTATACTTAAAATTTAGCCATATAAACTTAAAACAGAAGTTTTAAGTTGCTAAATAGGAAACATGACATAATCACCATCAAATGCAAATTCAAACAAAATATCACTTTTACTTGATTTACATGTCACTGATTACGTTACCGTACATTAGCTTTAGTAATCAAAAATTGCTAGCAAGTTCATTGTTTAATCACTTTACCAATTTGCTAATATAATTACAAATCCAAATTGTCAGATTGTTTTTTCCCCAACTACTGTTGCATTTTAACCTATGTCTATTGATTTTTCTTAAATATATGGATTGTCTTGCTACTTGCATCAGATAAATTTTCCAATAGCATTTGTGCTGCTAAAGAAGTAGATGTAACAGTGGTCAAATACTCAATGTACTCGAATGACACTCTTTCATGCAATATTTTAAGAGGCATTAACATGTTTAAAATAATCAATTTTTCCACACAGGACTAAATTTGCACTAACACCATCATATAATAAGTGTGTTAAAGTTCATTAAATAAATTTAGGGACAATATCCAGATAAATTTTTATTATTTACGGTGTTAGTGTTACAATTTCCCCTCCAATTTACATAAGAACATAAGAAATAAGAGCAGGAGGAGGCCATCTGGCCCTTCAAGCCTGCTCCGCCATTCAATGGCTGATCTGGCCATGGACTGAGATCCACCTACCTGCCTTTTCCACATAACTCTTAATTCCCCATCTATGCAAAAATCTATCTAACTGTGTCTTAAATATATTTAATGAGGTAGCCTCCACTGCTTCCCTGGGCAGAGAATTCCACAGATTTACTACTCTCCTGGAAAAGCAGTTTCTCCTCATCTCCGTCCTAAATCCATTCCCCAAAATCTTGAGGCTATGTCCCCTAGTTCTAGTCTCACCTACCAGTGGAAGCAACTTTCCTGCCTCCATCTTATCTATCCCTTTCATAATTTTATATGTTTCTATAAGATCCCCTGTCATTCTTCTGATTTCTTCCATTTCTCTGCCCTGAAGTCCTGGTTCCACAGATGTCAGCAAATGCCCATTCTAGGAGTGTGTGTTGACATTGCATGCTCCCATAACATTAATAATGCAGAGATATTAAAGTCAAGCTTAATGCTGTCTTCAACCGATTTCAAGGCATGTGCACTTTTCAGCAGGGGTAACTGGAAACCTACCAAATTAAATGTTCCTGGTATGAACATGCTTATGAACATCGTTGTCCCCTTCTGTACACTGCTTTCTTTGTAGCTCACAGGTGTTTAGAAAGAATTCCCCTCTGTGATGCTATTTTACATATTATTAAGGGCATTAAAAATATTTACACTGTAAATTTGATGCACTTGTACAGCAATGATTGATCCAACAGCATGGAACAACCGAAGGTTCAATTTCCAGCTTGAAGTACTTTCATGGTTTCAAGTGATAAATCGGTTAGCCATGCTAAGTAAACATGGTGTCAGTCACTTCTATCAAACAAGTGCAGAACTACTGATGAAATCAAATTGAAAAATAGGTTCATTGATTATGCTGTCAACTGAATGATTAAAATTTAGGCACTACTTGCAAGCTGCCCAGTAGGGTGTTACTTCTTCTGGCTGACAAATGCGCTGCAGTGCCTAAAATCTTGTAATTCAGTTGACAAGGAATAACACACCTATGAGTCTGAATCTCATCACAGGAGCAGGAGCATTTAAATTCATGCAAATTAACTAAATATGGAATTAAAACTAGTTTCAATAATAATAACCTTGACACTACAAACTGTTGTAAAATGCCATCTCCTTCATTAATATCCAGGAATTAACGGAAAAAGTGTTTTTCATAAATAGCCATAACAAAGTATTAAACTATAAAAGGAACATTGCAGCATGCTGCAAGGGATATAATCTCGTCATATTTCATCAAAACTGTCTAAGTAACCCACATGGAGGTATCTCGTTCTGCAATAGTACATAAAGGGACATGTCAAACACAAAAAAAAATGTGACCACATCACATGAACAGGGTTAACTTGAATGTTATAAGTTGCATTGGGCAAAGCTATTAGAGTAAAAGGGTTCTCCAGCCAAGTTCACGGAACAGCAATGTTTCCTCAGATTGCACTAGAGTGTAATAAAAACAGAAAATGCTGGGAAAACTCAGCAAGTCGGGCAGCATCTGTAGAAAGAGAAACAGTCAATATCTTGGGCCTGCGATTCTTTGTCAGAACCGAGAATGCAACTCTTCTTAGTTTAATGCAGACATAGGATTCTAAGGAAGGGGAGGTGAAAGACAGAGTGGTGGGAAGTATTTGCTTGAATACCCTTTGAAATATTTTCTTGATGTACATATCTTGGATAATCCAGTAGTCATGTCTGAAAAGTACACAAAATATATCTTTTTTCCTAAAAATAAAGCTTTATATCTGAAGAAAAAAAACAATGTAGGGTCATTACTAGTTGAGTAGCATAGTTTTACAACACTTCTGCATGCAAGTGCAATGCATTGCCAGATAGTGGATTTGGATATATTTGTGCACACATAACATCCTCTCAGCTCTAGTAGTGATTTATTATATACTGTATATTTTTCAGCTTTGTGATATTTACCTACGAAATTTTCCAACAATTAGAAGTGTTTATTCTTCTCACTTAAATCTATGTACCTTTAACTTTTCCTCTAGGCAACATTTTCAAATTCAATTTATATGCAAGTGGAAACGGTGATATTTGCCTTCCTGGTTTGATGGTAATATCTTCTGAGACTCCAATCCAATATATATATTTCCCCAATGGACTTAGAAGCCGACATAATGAAATTGCAATGTAACATTCATTCCCGTGTATTGGAATAGTTGGGTTATTTGGCTTTATTACTGTGATTGCCTTCAACACACAATAATAAAACCAATTTTCATCCTATTTGCTTGTATTATATTGAGACCTGTTTTAAGTAAAAGTCTAGATATATATAGAAAATCTATAATCTAATAATGTTTTCTTAGTTTAAAGTATTTGGATCTACCTCAAATTAACTTGTTTCATTATTGAAATTAAAATATTAATCATCCTGTGAAATGAAAATATTCATTATCATAGCAAGTAATTGCATGAATATGTACTATGCATATGCTCTAAAAATGGTTCAAATTTCTGACAGTTGTACTATCTTTCTTACTAGCTAGATTTACACTAACATTTATCATGAGAATTACACTCTAGCATAATTGTCTGCACATATTTTATAGAAACAACTCCTCAAAGCAATGTTTTCATGAGAAAAAACTTATTGTCAAACACAGAATAATCATCAAGATAGATTTTTGACTTGGGATTTGGGTGTAGAAACTGAAATTGATATGGCAGCTTCTATAATGGAAAGTGAGCACTCTGCAGCGCCAGTTTAACTCCCAGGTTGCAGGATGAAAATCTTCCCCATTATATCTGTGTAAGAATCTATCTGTAGAGAACAACAAAAGTGAAATACCAGAAATATTATGCTTTTAGCTCAGATGCCTTCATTGAATGTACACTACTTGTAATTCCAATCTTACCTGCTGAATCAGTCCAACAAAAAGATGAATCAGAAAAAACTGGAATACGGGAGAGAGAGTTTTAAAAGATTATCAAATTATTACAGTATATTTTAAGGAAAAATAAAGAAGATACTGGTAATATTGTACCCTTTCACCTCACCAGTCTTACTGACAAACACTACTAACTAAAATACTGCTTGTAAAAAAGAAATAAAATTATTATTTTGAGTTCAGTAAAGTAATGCTTGTAAAATTAAACAGGGTACTTAGCTACATCCACATCACCAAGAAGAATACTCACAATGTTTTTAAGGTACCAGAACTTAATCTCTGGCACTTGGTGGGGGTGGGGGTTATCAAACAACTTTTGATATAAAGATACAGAAGGAAAAGGCAGACAATCATTATTTTGAAGAGATGGTTTTCAAGGAGTGTTTCCAAGCAGGAAAGAGAGATAGGAGAGAATCAAAAGCTTACAGCGTTTATAGCTATTGGCTGATCTTACTGTGAAGTCAACTTGTTATAATAAACATTTAATGCTCTATGCACCACATGCTGAGTAAACAACTGGGTGGATAGAATATTATGAGGCACCAGCACTTCTTGAAAAATGGTATATTCAATGTGAACAATCTATACAATAAAACAGTTAACAGGAGGATGCTGCATGAAAATCCCCATCCTCAATGATGGCAGAGCCCAGAGTTTGAATTCAAAAGGCAAAGATTAAAACATTTCCAATCACCTTCAACCAGTTGAGCCAATTGTTTGATCTATCTCAACCTTCTCTGAAGGCAGTCCAGCCAATTTGATTCCCTCCATATGACATCAGGAAATGGCCAAGTGCATCAGATATAGCAAAGGCATCAGACCTTGACAATTACTACAGAACTACTAGTGCCTCCAGCCAAGCTGTTCCAGTACAGCTTCTTATTTATTGTAACACAAGAGTCCATTTAGCCCATTAGATCCATGCCAGCACCCAACAGAGCAAAACCCATCAGTCCCATTCACCCACTCTTCAGTTCCCTGTGCCCCTGCAACTCATTCCCTTCTATACACCCATCAACTCCCCTTTGATTCTTTTTGCTATCTGCCAATGCTACAGGGTAATTTATAGTGGCCAATAACCTATGTTGGGATGTGGGAAGAAATAAGAGAACCCAGTGGAAACCCACACAGTCACGGGAAGTTTGTGAAAATTCCACACTGATAACACCTGATGTCAAGATCAAATCCAGGTCCCTGGAACTGTTACACTGCAGTGCCTACTGCTGCACCACTATGCCACACGCCTACAAAGCTAGGGGCAACCTGACAATGTGGAAAATTGCATAGCTATGTGCTATACACAAAGAGTAGGACAAACTAAGTTTAGTTAGTAACTGTCAAAACATTGACAGAAGAGCAATTCCAGATGTGAGGTGAAAGCGACAGCACTGACAGTTTAAATTAGAGGGATTGTTTCTAATAGAACTTCCTTTCCAATGCAAAACCTATAACTTGCTAATCCTGGCAATGATTTCCATAATGCAAGTATGCACAAAATGTTGGGAGATCCTGTGAGTAGCTTTGTATTAGCCTGTTAAATGAATGTACAATGCAGCTAAATGTTTCAGAATCACGAACAGTTCCATTACTTTCCAAGAAGTGATTCTTTACTTTAGTTGCAAGTCTGCATGACCATTTAGGGAAATTCATCTCCTCATGGAAGTGTCTTCTGGCATATTCAGATAGCTGCCCACAAGACAGGCAGTGATAGGGCAAGTCCCAAAAGAGCATCTAAGATGCAAGTTCCATCAATTGGCATCATTGATTATTTTCTTTATCAAGGCATTACTGTTTTGCTTTTCTCTTACTTCCTTAAGCAGTCCCTCAAGGTCATGGATGACTTGTTTCCACTCCAGTTTTATGTATTCCAAGGTAGATGATGAGGCTGACAATAGAACTTCAGACTTTTCCATAGATGGGGCAGGTGGGTACTTTGTGGGGTAATGCACTCCTTCACTGTTTACACAAGGCTTCTGTGTAATTCCCATGCATAGACCCAATATTCTCAACATCACCCGAAGTACTCCTTCACCACTTTGAATTGTCATGATCAAAGATTCCACAGATTCAGTGGGGATATTGCAATTCATCAAGGAGGTTTTGAGCACATCCTTGGATCCTTTCTTTGTCCCAATGGTGAACTCTCCAGTGACAATTCACAGGATATTGAGCATGTGAACAACATGATCTGTTCAATATAGCCAACTAACTGGTACCTCAGTGCTAGGCACGTCTGACTGTGGAAGGACAGTGATGTTAATTTGCTTAATTTTCCAGTGATTTTGGAAGATTCTGTAAAGATGGCATTGCTGTTGAGAGTGCCTTTAAGTGACTGCTGTAGGTACTCCAGGTGTCAGAAGCACCATGGAGGGCCCAACATACCATGAGTTTGCACCAGGTCTAAGGTTTCATAGCTGCATGTCCCATTAGTTCTGAAAATTCACGACACTCCTGCAGGAAGTTTGTTGATAGCGAGATGCAACATCGTGACAAGAAAGATTGGGAAAAGTGTTGGAGAAATTATAGGCCTTGAAAAGGGCAGACAAAGCTTCATTTCTAATGTTTAGACTAGGATCCCAAAATATCAACACCAATCCCAATGCCATTTTCACATGAGGCAACCAAAGAAACATTCAGTGCTAGGTGTGCTGAGCAGTACTAAATAAATCTCTGGAATTCTCTAGTCCAGAGAGTTGTGGAGGCTAAATTATTTGAGGTACTTAGAGGAGGCAGATATTTTTTTGAAAGATCAGGGAATTCAGGATTATTGAGAATTGCTAACAGAAAGGGAGTTGAAACCTGGGACATGATCACATTGAATGGCTAGACAGGCTTGAGGAACCAGGTGGCCTACTCCTACTATTTCCTTGCATTCTGGTACAAGCTGGAATCATTTAAAGCACATTTTAAATTGGAAGTCACCACAATAAACAGATCAACAGAATCTATTAAAAAAAGAAAACTTTGATAAATATAGAGACACAAGAGACTACAGATTCCAGAATCTGGAGCAACAAACAAGATGATCAATGCTACGCCTAGATGAAGAGTCTGAACCCAAAACATTGACTGTCCATTTCCTCAGATGCTGCCTGACCCACTGAGTTCCTCCAGCATCTTGCTTATTGATAAATATAGACATTTTGTTTGGATATCGCTGTACTTTTACCGGAATTTGTATCAAACCCTCCAGGAAGCGCTGGGAGATACTGGATACCAAAGAACACTTAATTTGTCTGCTCCTTCAGGTTGAAGATATGGAATATCAGAATTAGGTGGGGTGGACAAGGAATTTCAGAGAATTGTCATGAAGCTGTTATGAATCCAGAAAGGTTAAGAGTTACTCAGTAGTAAATATCTGTGCAGAGTGCCTACAGACCCAGAGTCACCTATCTTGTTTCTCAGGAGCTGTGCATAGGTTTCTTCAGAGTGACTTATGTCCATTAGATAATAATTTATCAGGTCAAACACCCTGAAATGCCTGGCACTGAGAGACAGTAAACTTCCCATACAGTGGATTCATCACAACCCTAGGTTCTATTTCAATGAAATCTTGCTATATTTAGATGTACTGCAATAATTTGGAATAGGTGCTTCAGAGGAAGCCCACACCAAAATGGTTATTTTGTTGCCAAGATATTGATTATCTCTTTTTAATAAGGTCACTTTTTTGTCAACTAGTTCTTCTCTTTCAATGCTTATCATAAGATCATAGAATTAGAATTACAGAATTGTTACACCACAGGTGGAAGTTATTCAGCCCTTCAAGTCTATCTACAGCAAAGCTAACAGTTCCATTACCTTCCACTTTCCTCGACTTAAACAGTCATTGTGTTTCAATTTACTTATTGCATGAAAAAAAATACAGCACAAAACAAGCAGCCAGTTCACCTTTCACCTCCTTATGCTAAATATTCCAGTGAATGACCTTTGAAACATACTCAGTATTTCACACATTAACCAGTGCGAATAACACCGAAATATTTAAGTGAGAAGACCTTATATAAATGTACAAGACCAGTTTACTTCTGGTAAGATGACTAAAGAATGTTGGTTACTTGACAGAAACTCATGTTGTTCCCAGTAGGCTTTCATTTTTGTGGCAGGCAATAAAAGCCGATTGTGAGGTCAGGTATATCTTAATAATTGGGAAGGTAAAGTTGAAGGAAGGTTCACCAGAGATTGTTCTTGTTTGCACTAAATGTAGTTATCCACCCACCCTTGTAGCAACATATGGAACACAATGCAAGAAGCCTTGAAAGAGATGTGTTGTTCCAGAGCAGTGCATTCAGCTTCTCACCATTTCAAATAGACGTCTCAGAAGGAATCGTATCCGTATTTTTGCAGATCTTGGGAAATTCATCTGGTAACAGAGGGTTGGTGCCAACAAAAAATAGTAAAGATCTAAAAAGAAGATTCACAAAAAATTACATTTCATTGACTGGTGATAACAATTAAAGTTACACTAAAACTAAATGTAGTTTTCCTTCATTGTCCACTTTGAGTACTATAGCACTGAACAAAAAAAAAAATCGAGAAATGTACAATTATTAGAATCAATTTACACTGTGATGAATCTGCCAATAAGGTAGTAAAAAGTTTCTTTGTTTGCAATTTGACTGAAGGCATTAACTCAAATCCCAACATAACAAAATACAATAAATATTTTGTGCCAGTTGAAAGAGCAAAAAGAACATGTGCCAGGGCTGTTAGAAGAACATCAAGTATACTGCAATTACCTTTTATGTGATGAGTTTTGATCTCATATTTGCTACAAGGAGGACGAGTAGGATGGAGTTAAACTTAAGGCTTCCTCAGATGGGTGAAATTGGCATCAGTCTTGTATGAGAAGATGGTAATTAATAGTAATTAAACAGACTACAGGAAAAGATGTTCTTTTTAAGAGATCTCTCAAATCTATGCTCTTTCTGTATTATATCTTCTTGTCTCTATTCTAGTAGTACTATCCTGATAACTGTTACTTGAAATGTTATTACTTCAAATATATTGTTTTACTTACTGTGTGCAGCTCTTCAGGGATCAAATTGCTGGCTGGAGTTAGCTCCAAGCTCAGCAGTGAGGTCCTGTAAAACCCCTCACAAAGAATACCCAGCTCCATAAACAAAAATAAACATTGACATGCAGTAAATAAAAGCCCCTATATGAATAAGCCATTAAAGGAGCTATCCCCATAAAAATAAGTGCAGTTTTGGCTTCAAGATGAAATTATATCACCTTATTCTTGACCTTATCATTTTTTTAATACGGTTGTGGAAAACAGCTTTATTCTTTAGCTAAAATTCCAACTTACTGCTGAAAAGAAAATCTAAATCAATATAAATTGAAAATGGGATTTGGTAAATGAATAAACCACTCCTCCCCTTTTCCATATAAATAAATAGTTGCATTGCATTATAGGCTTCAAAAAAGATTAAAACCTATACCTCTCACTGTCAGGTTGTCTGGATAAGTAATTACTTCATCTACATTGTTCCTATTACCGTTATTTTCACCATTTCCAAATACACATGATGTAATGCCTGTAAAGATATTTGGTACGTTAATAAGTCATAAAATGACAAAAGAATCTGAGAAAAAAATCTATAAAACTACTTGAAAATATTTAATATAGATATACCTGGTTGTTTCATGGCTGACTTTAGACCTAAAGGTGCCCATTCTTCACGAAGCCACCTATTCACCTCATGGTACGAGTACAACTTCATGAAAATAATGCTGTGCACTGTTAGTACCATTGCTGATCCAACTGCATGCATAGACAATCCAAAAGGGAGAAGGAGAAAAACAATGATATAATGAGTAATTTTTTATTTAATTATTTTTGTGTTCTGGGCCTGTGATTTGATATTTTAGTTTCTATTGCTCATTCCCACAGTATTACATTATTTTCATTAATTGAATGAGATGGGGCCAAGAAAGAATTTTCAACCATGACAAATGCCTCTGATTATGTGTTTTTATCTGAAAACATATGAAACTGCCATTGATTTAAAACATTAACACAGAAATAAAAATGCATGAATAGGGCCATTGCAGGATGTGCCATTTATGGTTGGTGTAAAGCTGAGGGCCAGTATGAAATGTATCCAGCTTGTAAGTATCTTATGGAACACTCTACAACATCCCTGGATTCAATGGGAAGTCAAGCAGCAGAGTGAGAGGTCAAAATATTCATACATCTGACCACCTTGGTATTCCTAACATGTATTACAGTGTGTAGGGACAGAGATCCAGAAAACTCTACCATGACCTGCATCTCCTTGAATTGTATTTCAGTGCTGTCATTGCATGTTACCTGTCCTCCCTATTCCTCCCCTTCCCCCATGGAGTTTGGTTTGTAGCAGCTCTGTCCAAGTACTTATGCACATCCCTATACACGTGGCAGTGATGCAAGTAGGGAGGTGTGTGCTGTCCTCTCATAGGATGATGGTACCTCTCAACACTCATCAGGACTCAAACCATTACACAATCTGGTTTCCAGACTGCCATCTGGCTAAAATCTCCTGGAAGTGGTCAAGTTCTCTCAGGTCTAAGGGTCCCTAGGTCACTGTCCTTTGCCACTTCTAGTTCCCTCACTGGAGATTCACCACCGTGCATGTAGCAGCTACCATAGTAACAACTCATAGGAACACCAAAATGTGTATGTAACAATTAAAAACAACAACGAGAATGGGATGAACATTAGCTGGTGAATCTTTTAATGATCAATATCAATTAGTTATTTATATAATTTATGGTGTGCCACTTGTATGTTATTTGTTGACAACTAACTAAAAATAGAACTACATACAACTAAAGTACAGGTAGTAATAAGGATGTTGAAAAGTCTGGGGCTAATGTTAGGAAAGTGCAAATGGCCATAAGACCAGGACATGCCTTGGCAAAGAACTCTGTAATGAATTGCTCTTGGAGTACAGGAAATAAGCAGGAGACATTAGCTTTACTTTTTCTTGCCATACCATCTTGTTTTTTTCTTCATGTTTCATATTTCTCTGCTACCACTGAAAATGGCTTCATGCATTGGCTCCACTGTGCAGGAAAATTGTGGGATATGGAGCAGATGGCAGCAATTCTAAGACTTTCAGTTTGTAATAACCCAGGACAACTTTAGACCGAGCCAGGCAAAAGAAAAGTTGCTTGAACGTGATTACACTTTCTTCTTTTAATGCCCTTGTGGAAGCATAGTTTTGATAATGTCTTAATTTTGCTGTGACGTATATGTTTCTTTCTGGTAGATTTGCAGGGGGATAGCCACCGATTTTAAATAGCTTCTAACCTTGACCACGTTAAAGAATGGAGAAATTGAGGACTGATAAAAGTGTAGAAGTATTACTGCAGATGCCAAGACACTTGTTGCGGACCTTCACAATGCATTCTCATGTCATCAAATACCTGCTTCATGTTCAACATTGGAAGCCATTCCTATTGATGTATACCCCATGGTTCTGCAATAGAGCATTCAAGGCTATCTGTGTGCAGAAATGGAATCCTACATCTGGGGGAAGCTTCCATTACTAGCAGTTATATTTTGTTCTACTACGGACTAAATTTGAAAGTCGCTGAAAATATGTGGGGATCCTACACAGGATTAATTAACCCATGCTAGCAGATTCTGATATAGGCAGTATCTCAACTTGGTGTTTTTAATTAACATCATAGTGCATGCAGACAGTGCTGACCTCTACTGACTGACTGCAAGCTGAGTATCACCTTATAATGATAGCCTGGACTAACTAAACTCAGACTGCACCTCTTGAAAGGGAGGTACATTGCAGCAGGAGCTGATAATGAAGGTCATTTTGATGTGGATAAATAATATAATAATGGCACAACATGACAAAAAGCAGGCTACAGAATTTTCCAATCACTCTGAACCCAAGAAATGCAACCTGACCTATGAATGATGAAAGAGCAATCAAAGATAGCATATTCAAAGTTATCAGCCTAGATACTGACACTGCAGAATTTCTTCAGAGGTGGCATCTAGCATAATAAGACATTGGCTGACAAATGGCTTTAGCCAGAGCATGGCAGAAGAAAACCATAGAGGTGTGCTCTATCTAGTGTGAGATTGCACTGAACTCGGATGAATGCTTCAGTGGAACAGGCTTCAGAAGAAAGAAGTGAAACCTTTGTATTTGGTTGGTCTGCCAGTGCACCAAAGATGTAATGCTATGGAGAGAGGAGGTGTCTGGCACAGTAAAAGGAGCTTGAACTTTGGATAGAACTTTCTGCAAAGCTTGGAAATCATTCTTTTCAGTATGGCAGCAATTTCATTAGCACCTCTGTGGTGGATCCAAAGATGATGTCTCAGTTTCCATGTAAAACCTAAGCAATGTCTGGGTGCTGCAGTGGAAACTGAGACCTCCATTATGAAGGTCAGCTTGCTCTGATGAAGAAAAAAAATCACACGTCTGTGTTTTTGGCTGTATTATTTGGAACTTGCAGGATTACAGAGCAAGGGAGGAATCTGTGCTCAAATAGATTAATAGGATTATGAATGGCAGATGTTCCATGCAGCATGTATCTTTTGCCCTTTCTCAGGATGACAGCACTGTCCTCCCACCACTTCCACTTTGGCAAGTGCCCTCACTATTCCCAACTAGTCCATTTAAGGAGGTAACTGAGGTTGTGTAGAAACCTGGTAAAGTGCTTTTAGCACTGTAATGCCACACTTTGCAGAATTAAGCAACTTTATAGAACTCTAAACAGCATCAAGTACATAAAACCAGCAGAAAGCAAAAAGGATTTAATCTAAAAATTGTTGATCCCTTTATATGCAATGGTTGCAGAGGAATCAGGAGTCTGAAAGGGGTCTTCCTGGCTGCAAGCATATAGTCAACTATGCATGATTAAGAAAGGAAATCAGACAGAGTGTTCAGTTCCAAAGGGCTGTGCTATGTGCACTGTCATTGATATCTGCCTAATATGCATACTTCTATTGACTTTGAGCTGTGCACACTCTAACATCCTTACCCATATTGCATCTAGCAAGACCTGAATCATACATGTAGTTGCATGCATCAGATACAATTTTGGAATTAAAATGGAATCCACTGTGCCTCAAAAATTAATACTATGGATCCAAATCAGATTCAGATCAGTTTATTGTCACATACACCATATTGTAATGGCATTCCTTGCTCGTGTAAAGCTCACAGAGTAAACAGTATACACAGTAATAATAGATACAACAATAAATACTGACGAGGGCAAAACAACTGAATGGTGCAAAGATTACAGTGCAATCAAAAGTAGTGCAAAAAGAAATGCTAAGGTGACAATAACAAAAGTAATAAATGAAGGTAGAATTAAGAGTCCTAGAAGGTGGTAGCACTACTGGGAAGGGGATGTAAAAGAGGTGATTGATTCAGGAGGCTGATAAAAGTGGGGATGAAGCTGTTCTTAATTCTTGATTATGTATCCTATAATTCTGTGATGCAACTTAATGCTGACTAATGTTCTCAATGTCTTTGTTGCAGTTTGGAACAACTACCAGTTTTCTGGACAATTAACAATCTCCAAGATGTTGACTGTAGCAGCAGGAGACACATGTTTATTATGAGGAGAACACCATCTGTTCAAATGTTGGAGTCCAAAGAAAAACTGACATATGCAGTGCCTATTGTTCAGTTAAGTTTCAGACTTTTTTCATTTTAAATTAACACATCTAATGCAAATCTAAGGACTTGCCACAAGACGGGTAGGCCCCCAAAGCAGTTCATGCAACCAAATAATGTTTTTTTTTTAAATGCCTAGCTTGGAAGAGGAAGTGTTTTCCTTCATGAACCAGTTTAAAGGCAAGAACATGAGAAATAGAAGCAGGACCAGGCCACTTGTCATGGCTGATGTTTTACTTCAGCACCACTTTCCTGCACTAACCTCATATCCTTTCATTCCCTTAATATCTAGGAATCTATCAATCTCAGTCTTGAACACATCAAGAACAGTGTTTCCATGTTTTGGGTCAGCATGGATTTCAGAAAGATAAATACTATTTGACAAACCTAGTTGAGTTTTTTGAGGATGCAGTTGGCAGAATGGACACGAGAGAACCAGTAGACATGGTGTATTTGGATTTTCAGGAAGATTTTGATAAAGTCCCACACAAAAGATTATGTGCAAAATTAAAGCACATGGTCTTGAATGCAAGTATTGGCATGGATTGAAATTGGCTAATAGACCAGAAACGCACCAAGAATAAATGGATTATTTTCTGGGTGGCAAGCAGTAACTAGCAGGGTACCACAGGGATCAGTACTTGGCTCTCAGTTGTCATATATATCAATAATATAGATGAAAGAATCAAATGCATTATTTCAATGTTTGTCGAGAACACAAAACTGATTGGGATTATGAATTGAACTTTCAAGGTGACTTAAATTGCATGAGTGGGCAAAACCATAGCAGATGCAGGTAAAAGTTATCCACCTCAGTTGGAAGAACTGAAAGGTGGCACATTACTTAAATGGTGTTCAAATGGGGATAGATTAATGTACAAAGGGACTGGGATGTCCTTGTATAGGAGTCACTGATAGCAAACCTACTTGCATAGCAAGCAAGTAGGAAGGCAACTGATATAGGCCTTCAATGCAAGAGAAATTGACTATAGGAGCAAAGATATCTTACTAAAATCATACAGGGCCTTGGTGAGATCACATTTGGAATATTGTATGCAGTTTTGGCCTCCGTACCAAGATATAATTGCCATAGAAGGAGTGCAGCAAAGGGTCACCAGACTGATTTCTAGGACGACAGGAGTGTCATCTAGGTTAAGTCAGTAAGGTTTGTATTCAGTGGAGCTTAGAAGAATGAGATAGCATTTAATTGAAACTTACAAAGTTCAGACATAGCTAGACAGACTGGATACGAGGAGGATGTTTCTCCTGACAGGAGTGTCTGGAACAAAGACTCATAGTATCAGGTTACAGGACAAGAGATTTAAGACCAAGGCGAGGAGAAATGTTTTAACTCAGAGGATGGTGAAAATGTGGAATTCAATTCCAGAGAGCAGTAAAGGGCAAGTTGCTGAATAGTTTTAAGAAAGGTATAGATAAATTTCTAGAAACAAAAGACCTCAAGAGTTATGCAGAGAGAGTGGAAATACAGTATTGAGATAAATAATCAGCCATGATCATAATGAATGATACAGCAAACTCAAAGGGTCAAATGGCCTACTAATAGAACAGTACAGCACAGGAACAGGCCCTCCGGCCATAAATGTCTGTAGACCGTAATGCCAATCTAAAGTAATCCCGTGTGTTTGCACGTGGTCCATCATCGTATATTCCCTGCCTGCTCATATTTTTGTATAAATGCCTCTTAGACATTGCTATCGTATCTGTTTCCTCCTCCTCCTCCACCACCACCACGTCAATCAAACCTAACTATGCCGCTCATAAATGTTAGATACTTCCACCAAGTCACCCCTTAGTATCAGATGCTCCAGAGAAAACAATCCAAGTTTGTCCAACATCTCCCAATAGCTAATACACTCCAATCCACTCCCACTCATATATTCAATCCTACTATGTTTCCACAACCCTCTGCTGAATTCCAGTAATTCTCTATCCTTCAAATAAAGACCTTTCTTCTCACTTCTGTCCTTATTTTGAGACTGTGATCCCTGGTTCTGGGCAACCCAGCCAGGTAAAACCTGACTACATCTATCTGGTCAAATCCCATTGGAATTTTGTGTGCTTTAATGAGATCACCTCTCTTTCTTCTAAAGTCAGTATAGGCCCAGGTACTGAATCTCTCCAAATCCAACAAACTGTCAAATCCTAGGCTTTCTTAGGTAGAACCAGACTGGTACACAATATTCCAGATGCAGTCACACCAGGGCCAAATATAATTAGAATAAGGCATCTGTGCTATTGAACTTAAATCCTCATAAATAAAGACCAACAAACCATTTGTCTTCATAACTGCTTGCTGTACCAGCATGTTAACTTTCAGTGATTCAGATACAAGGAACCAGGGTCTCTCCAAACAGAAACAACTTTTAATCTTTCACCATTAAAAAAATTTGTCTTTCTATTTGTCCTACCAAATTGCATGATCTCACATTATAATCCACCTTCTCCTTACCCATTCAGTGAACCCGTTTATATCCCCCAAAGCCTGTCTGTATCCTCCTCATGCCACACTGCAACCTAGCTTTGTAACATCAGCAGACATGGAGATATTATGCTTGTTCCCCTCATCCAAATCATTAACATAAAATATGATGCATCAGCACTGATTCCTGTCACACCTCACTGGTCACAGCCTCCCAAATTGAAAATGACCTGCTTCATCCTACTCCCTGTTTCATAATTGTTAAAGTATCCTCAGTCCATACCAGTCATTCTTTCCCATGAGCATTGGCTCTCTATCACTGCATTTCCTCAATGAGCACCAGGCCCCTTAATACCGCTCATGCTTCAATTGTTACTTTCCAAAAAGCATATTTGGCCAATAAGACCTAAAATCCAATTAAAACATCCTGGATCTCATTAATTAAGTGTTGGGAAATTTATCTACCATTCCACAGGTACCTAAAAATTGAAGCAACTGAATTACTAGCCCACTGTTTCAAATAAAATGATGGCTTTAGTGATCTTATAACTTAAGAAATGTCTGAGTGTATAAAGATCATATAGCCCATAACATTTGCTCTGCATACAATTATTGTATAATGGATTCTTTCACACACATTGATCTAATTTCCTTCTCAAACTACCCCTGCAAAAAATGAATTTGCAATGTTGTAAGCATCTAATTCCAAAGAGTAATCGAACCAGCGGAATTTTCCAGATGTCAAGTTGGCCCAAAAAAAAAGTTTTCTCCTAAATTTGCTCTGGATATAAACTATCCGCTTGGAAAGTAAGAACTTTCTACAGTAGAGGTTTTCCTCCTCACTTGCAACTGAGCAGTGAAAAGGAAATCAAGGTATCTACTACCTATAATGTTGGACATCTTCCCTAATAACATTGCACAGGATTGCCTGGGATTCATTAAGATCGTGCAAATGAGTGTGCATCCGACAGACATTCATTGGAGGTCAAACAGGGAAAATTGGCTCTCAAAGATCTTGTAATTATTTCAACAAGTTTCCTTTGAGGGACATAGAAATTCCATCACATGGCACATTTTAGTGATCATTTGGTATCATTGCACTAGATCCTTTTTGCCCATTAACAATGTAGGTGTCACACATGAAAAATTGGGTTTTATTGGGTCCACTGTCTGAAGAGTCTGTGGCTTTCATTATCATCTAGCTGGCCCTCTTTTAAATAGTTTTCTTGCTGTTTGTTCTCCTGCCCCAATCCTTTTTGTTCCCATTCCAATATCACTGGTCATAGCCTCCAGGTTCCCTATCGCCTGTATATGCACCACGCGCCAACCAGGTTCCTTGCTATCCCCAGATAGCCTGTCTGATCCTCATTCCCTCCCCCACACCCCCCCAACTTGCAATCACCTGTCTGACCAAATACCACTCCTGACCCCTGATTACCTGTTCAACAACCATCAGCCCTGATCATCCCCATTAGCTAATTGATTGACTAAGCCATGACTAACCGATCAACTGACCACCAAACTCAGATCAACCAGCATCCTCCAGTCTGCTATCTGACCAATATATAATCCAATCACCAACCTCCAATCTCTGGTGTAACTGCCAATTCCTAACCTTTAATCTGACTGACTGCCAATCATGAATCCCAGTCCGAATCTCCCACCAACTAACCTGAACTTGATCCTCTTAATTCCACCCTCCTTCCATGTTGTTCCGTAGACCAGATTATTTCCTCAGCTAACTCTATGATACTGGAACTAGCAGAGTAAAGACCTATGAGCACACAAAGTATGCAAGGCCTGCACTTTTGCACAGTATATCTTGGACAGCATACATAATAAAACTTCACTGCTGGGAAGCCTCATACTAAATTGGCTCAGTGTTGTTTTAATGCACCTTTTTAGACTATCAATTTTGGGCCAAGATATTTTATGGAGGTGCTTTATATTTTACGAAGACACTTTTATTGCCTTCAAATCTGAAAGCTGAACTACTATTTGCTTCAATTACAGAGTATTCCATTCCTTTCTCTAAGTATTCACGCCATGGTGGAGATGGTATGTTTTGAGCATTTAATAGTACCCATACCATTCTATCAATAGTTTTAGAGATTAAGTCAATGGTGTAAAATATGTAAAAAGGAACAATAAAACTGACAGAAATAAATGAGAAAGAGAACATGTGAATGAAAGAAAAGAGAGAGAACAAACGAGAGAAAGAAGTGAGAGGCAGAGGGAGAAAACAAGTGAGAGAAAGAGAAGGGGATGAGAAATGGTGAATTTTAAATCCTGGAAACCAAGGTGTAATATATGAAACACTGAAAGAGTTTCTAACCTGCAGTAGATGTTGTCAATACTTTAAGCACAAATAGTGGTATAAATAAAACTGCTCCAAGATTGATCATCTGGATAGTATATCCCATTTTTTCACTCATTGCAAGCTGCAATATATAAATAAAACCTGTTAAGTTTAACCACATTTCTAACTTTTTCCAATCTGCTAACTGTAGCTGCTTCCAAGCAAATGAGTATAAATCAGAAAAAGTCCATATTAAAAAAAATCAATGTATACATGGATAAAGATCTTACAATACATTAGACATATCCTAAGAGAAAAGTCATACATCTGCTATGTCTCTTCCCATGGAACAATTGTAATCCATGTAGAATTTATAGGATAATACTATGATACTAGTAAGTTTGTTATTTTGAGAAAAAAATGTGTAATTACCGACCAACTGGACATTAAGTTTTCAATTATTTTCCCAATGCAAAGTCATTTGTTGGACTACAATTGTATACCAGCCCAAATCACCAGAGTTAAAGAATGGCTGCTACTTAAGAAAATAACAGCTGAACCACTTCTTCAGAGTGAAGATCAATTACTTACTATGAATTCTAAATTAGTGCATGCTGTATGTACAATATGTGGTCAATGTTTTTGTCAAGCTCAATTAGGCTTAAAGAGCAAGAAGATGTGGGGAAAATATAAACTCTATTGCCCTTAAAAACATTTACAAAAATGGTACTGCGTTGGTAGGGGGAAGCTGCACCCATGTATCCTGGTGATGTTCGCATAAGGTTTTCTTCTGCATAGCGTATTAATTAACAAACGCAACTGTGGATGTCAACCTCCATTAACTAACATGTAGCCAACACTCAAAGAAAGCTAACCACTTAAATGTCATCACTGCTGGAAGTCACTGAAGAGCAAGCTTACGACTTCACTTCATGCTGTTGGTTGCCTAGGATCTGACACAGGGATGGGAGTGTGTCCCCAGATTCACAGATGTCAACCTGAACACCTTGTGGAAGAGGTCAACTGAACCAAAGAGGTTCATGTTAGGGGTCTAGGAAGTCCACAAAGGGTCAGGTGAAGCAATAATGGGAAAGAGTAGCAAAAGAGCTGAATATCTGAAGTGAGGCACTGCATTACCCATTCCTTGTTGCAGAAGTAATTTATAAAGTCGTAAGCTTGCTCTTCAGTAACTTCCAGCAATTTTTATTTAAGTGGTTAGCTTTCTTTGAGAGTTGGCTACATGTTAATTAATGGAGGTTGACATCCACAGTTAATTAATTTGTTAGTTAATCAATTTGTTAATTAATGCACTATGCAAAAGAAAGCCTTATGCAAACATCACCAGGATACATGGGTGCAGCTTCCCCCTTCCAACGCAGTACCATTTTTGTAAATGTTTATAAAGGCAATATAATTTATATTTTCCCCATATCTTCTTGCTGGTTCCCCACAAGGCTGCGTCCTCAGCCCTCTACTCTGTTCCCTATATGCTCATGACTGCATGGCCAGATTGTGCTCTAACTCCATCCACAAGTTTGCAGATGATACCACCATAGTAGGCCATATCTCAAATAATGATGAGTCAGAGTACAGGAAGGAGATAGAGAGCTTAGTGACATGGTGTCATGACAATAACCTTTCCCTCAATGTCAGCAAAACAAAAGAGCTGGTCATTGATTTCAGGAAAGGGGGCAGTGTACATACACCTGTCTACATCAATGGTTGTGAGGTTAAGAGGTTTTAGAGCTTCAAGTTCCTTGGAGTGAACATCACCTGTCCTGGTCCAACCACATAGATGTCACAGCCAAGAAAGCTCACCAGTGCATCTACTTCCTCAGAAAACTAAAGAAATTTGGCGTGCCCCCCTTTGACACTCACCAATTTTTATTGATGCATCATAGAGAGCATTCTATCTGGATGCATCACAGCTTGGTATGGCAACTGCTATGCCCAGGACCGCAAGAAACTGCAGAGTTGTGGACACAGCCCAGCACATCATGGAAACCAGCCTCCCCTCTATGGACTCCATCTCTACCTCTCACTGCCTTGGTGAAGTAGCCAGCATCATCAAAGACCCCACCCACCCGGGTCATTCTCTCTTCTCCCCTCTCTCATGAGGCAGAAGATACAGTAGCCTGAGGGCACATACTACTAGGCTCAAGGACAGCTTCTATCCCACTGTGATAAGACTATTGAACGGTTCCCTTATACGATGAGATGTACTCTTGATCTCACAATCTACTTTCTTATGACAATGCACTTCCCTGTAGCTGTGATACTTTACTCTGTAGTCTGTTATTGTTTTTCCCCTGTACTACCCCAATGCACTGTGTAATGAATTGATCTGTATGAACGGTATGCAAGACAAGTTTTTCACTGTACCTCAGTATAAGTGACAATAATAAACCGATACCAATAAACTGTGCTTGACTGACCAAGATAAGTGTAGCCAGGCACATATACAAAACACAAGTACTGCAGCACTCACACACTTTTGTACACCTATAGCTGTTTAGCCATGGCACCCATCTCACATACACACACGAAATGAAACACATTTACTAGCATTCTTCCTTCTCTTTAGCAGGAAAAGACTACCTGCAATTGCTGCTCAAAGCACCAAACTGGAGGGAGCCTTTTTCAGTCTAAACAGCTCATATGTTTGGCGACAGGCTCAGCTGATTTACTGTAATTTGTATATTGTCATCTGAACCTCCAGTTCCAACTGGAGGTTCTGATGACAATATACAAATTAAATCAGCCCTTTTATATCCCAACTTCCCTCATCCCACAATACTATAAATCTCTGACAATTAACAAGTTGCATGACCTTCCCCCTCTAATCTGCTCGTCTAAGCACCTGGTCAATGCTACTCACGAGATTCCATCAACATAGGTAACACAGGTGGAACTAGTAAATAGTCTGTTAAAATCAGACCCTTTGATAATATTTTGATTCATCATACATTAAAGGAAATGAGTAAGAGATAATAACCATGGATGCAAGCATTTACTTTTAAATAAAGAAGTTTAAAAAATTTAAATTCTGTTGAACTACATGATCGGTGCATTAAAAGTTAAATGTTTGAGGTCTTAATCTTTAAACACTTTTTTCCTCAGATGGTCAAAGGGTTTGCTGGCATACTGAAGGTTATAGTGAATATGATCGATGTCTAACTTCGCTGAGAGGTGGTTCCCAAGATATGGTAAGTGGTACATGTTATCCAGACCATAAAACCCTTGATTTACTGAGCTACATTGATTCCCACCCTCCTATATATTTCTGAGGTTTGATCTGCCTACTTTAGGGATTTTAAGGCACTGAAAATACACAACTAATGCTGTCTCTTAAATCCACTGGCAGGGTAGCACTAACATGTACCCTTTCTAAGGTCACTCAGAATTGAGACCCTAATTGCATTCAGTCAGCTCTATTGGGCAAGTCATATTGTTCAAATACTTGACACCAGACTTGCAAAGCAAGCTAGCTTTTCATGGCAGAGAGATCTCCAGACAGATGGAGGAAAAGATTCAAGAACATCCCAAAGATCTCCTTGGAAAAATCTGTAACATCCCTACTGACTCCTGGGAATCACTGAAAGTGGAGAAGAAGCACACAGAAGCCTGGCATGGACAGTGAAAGGAACACGTCATTTCACAAACTATGATTGACTTGTCCCCCCCGGCACATCCTGCCTCATCCAACTGCAGATCCTACTTTGTCCCTATCAACAGCTCAGAACCTTATGAACTGAAGTGAAAGAAAGTCATCCTAATCCCAAGGGAAGGTTGAGAGGAAGCAGAAGCAGCAGAAGAGGAAGAAGAAGAATACTTTAATTTGCTTTTGCATTAATCAAACTCATTTTAACAGAAATTATTACACATCCATTACAAGCTGAAACTCCCACAGCCATCTTGACTATTCTTCCTCTTACCCTGCCTTTCCGGAGAGTTGTCTTAGATATGTCATCCTTCTTCTTGAACCATGGCTTCCTCCACCACAGTGAACAGAGGCCTTGACCACATCTTACCTATTTCCTACATCTTCATTCTCACCCACTCTTCTCCAGGACAGAGCAACAAGAGTTTCCTGGACCCTCCCCTGCAATCCCACCTGCCTCTGTATTCAATGATCATCCATCACAATTGCTGCCAGCTCCAAAAAGATTCTATCACAAGGCACATATTCCCCTCCCCTCCCTTTCAGCATTTTGTAGGAATTGTTCCTTTTGCACTTCCCCATAAAACCACAGGAATTGTAACACATGTTGCTTCACCTCTTCCCTTCTCCCTGTCCAGGGACCCAAACAGATTTGAGATGAAGCAGCAATTCACTACACTTCTCCCAATCTAATGTATTGTAGTTGGTGGTCCCAATGTGGTTTCCTCTACATTGGAGAAACCAAATGCCTACCAGTTGATTGCTTTGCAGAGCACCTGCCTTCAATCTGCAGGAGTGACCCTGAGTTTTTGCTTGCCTGACACTTTAGTTCTACATCCCACTCCATACCTACTCTAAATCCCTTCCCTACCTACACTAAATCTGAAAACTAACTTGTCTTTTCTCTTCTCCAGTTCTGATAAAGGGTCTTGGACCTGAAATGTTAACTGTTTCCTTTTCTGCAGATGCTGCCTGACCTTCTGAGTGTTTCCATCATTTTCTATTTTTTTTCCAGATTTCCAGCATCCAGTTATTTTGATTTTCAACACAAATTATTTGGCTTCTCTACTAAAAATCACTTTATTTCAGGTTCCTAGAAAACAACATCTTTATAAAAAAATTAAAATTTAGTGATGGAGATACACTTACTGCTGACAGAGATCTTTCTGTATGAAGAGCAATGAGGATAAATATATTTGATACTGAAAGAGAAAAATTGGTCACATTGATGATTTTGATACAACATTTATATTAATGAAGCTATTATTTAATTGGGATGACTGCCTCACACTAACATTTAATGATGTTAATAAATTCATAAATTGCGTACTTAATCTTCCATCACTCAAGTGCCTCTACTAAAGAAATCCTCTTTTCAAGCTCTCCTCCATTTTATTATGTCTTGTTATCATGTTAGTTCATTTGTTTTATAATATGTTGAATATATAATCCAAAGAAGTCTCATCAATTCACTGATCAATGGAAATAAATTTTTGTTATATTTATCCTCTCAAACTCACAATTTTCCTGTAATCTTTTGCCTCAAAGAGCAGAAGATAGTTGTTCATCAAGCTGCAACCTTTGATCCCCATTGTTAGCTCAGAGAACTATTTGTCTCCAGTACTTATTTTTATGGTATGCCTAACACACTACACAGTACTCCAACAGTTACCTCCTCAATGTCTTTATCATTATTTGCATTACAGGGATTTTTAATAAACAAACTGTTTGATTACTTTAACTAAATGCAAAGATAACACCTAGTGGAAAGGCAAAATAATGCACTAAATTTGATTACTTGCAGTCCTCCCTCTCAGCTCCATTAGCAGTTTTAATATTTGTTCTCTATTATTTACAAAAGTGCAACAGTTTGCATTTACCTGTATTAAACTATGCTTTCCACATATTTCCCCCTTCCTGTAAGCAATCCATGATGTTCTGTACTTCCTTACATTTTTCTTCATAATAGAATGCCCCTTATTTCTGCCATCAACTGTTGATATTATTCACTCAAAGTTCAAACTCAAATAATTTATGTAAAAGGAATGATATCCCAATACAAATCCTAGGAAACACCACTATTTACATTTTGCCAACACATAAATTTTCATCCACTTCTACTTTTTGCTTACAATTCTTAGTCATCTTTCCATTCGTGAGAAATTATTTCTTGGTATCAGTCTTAATGAATGTATTTATCATTTAATTACCTTGATTAAATCATCCTCAAATTTCTAAACACAAGGAAATATGACCTAGGTTTTGAAACCCATCTTTATAATTTAACTAAGTCTGGATCAATTCTGGTGAGTCTGCACTGATTCCCTTCCATGGTAAATACATCTTTCCTGAGAGTGGGTACCTAAAACTAAACACTGTATTCCATTTCAGTTTTATGAAAGAATTTTCATCTTGATGAGGTCTCCACTATTGGAACATGGGGAAAAAAGAATCACTTAGCTGCAACTGAAAATGTCTTTTAACCTTTCACTGAAATGCAATACTCAATTCTCCAATATTAAAGGCAAGAACCCGAAAACAAAATCTCCTTAGTACCAGGAAATCATGGCCCAAAATACAAAGATGCACGACCTGTTAAGTAATCAAAATGTCTTTATGTCCTCACTTGACTGACTAAGGTAATTTAAAATATAAAAGGTTGTGTGCAGATACTGATTTAGGCGTCTTAGTTATTGGATGTACAGGTGACATAACATTGAATGCAGCTCTTGGAAACACATCAGCTTCATTGAAATGAGTGTGATTTTATTCTTCAGTACAATGTAACCATAAACCTCACAATGTCAGTACTGCTATGCAGAAATAAGTTGAGTAGGTTACAAACTCAAGAATGAGTATTTATGTTGCTGTGAGTAATAGAACATAAGGAAGAGTGGCAGATCAATGGTGTATTTTTTTTGGGAAATATCTTTATCCCTGGTTAAGACAACTTATGCTTGTAGCTATCTAAAGAATGTGTTCAAAATTAAAAGATTAGATTCATAGCTTTGCTGAATGAGCTTTTAATTTTGCTTATCTTTTGGCTAAATATAGCAAGTTTTAAAATATCATTAACATTAGTTTTTCAAAAAAAGTAAGATCTATTTAAAATGCATGAGCATTTAATACATTCATTCGAATAACATATTCAAATTAAAACAAAATTTCATTTTAACCCAAGTGGTGCCACTCACCAATAATCAGATATGAACCCGGCCAAGTGTTGGGGTCACTCAAAGCAAATGCAATAATCTGAACTGGATCCACAAGGATTCCGTACCTGTGTAGATACTTTAGTTGTCATTAATATCACACCCGAACCTACAAACTAAACAATGTTCATTATGACAAACTTGGAAAAAATTGCTATAATAGATATATTACAGAGAAAACCCCTGTTCTATTGGTACAGTATTTTTGGTGATAATGTCTATTCTACTTTGGTAAGTTTTAGTGTCTCTAGGTTGTGCATCAACTGTAATAGTGAAGGAAATTCTCAGGATTTCCAATTTTGGTTTGATGTTTGTTCCTTTAAATCAAGGCATGGTTCAGTCTTGGTGAAAAAAGGCTACAACTCAAACTTTTGCACTAGCACAATTTTGTCAATGTCAGCAGTTTCAGGCTGACTATTTTTTAAAATTAAACAATACTGCCTGATTGGTTTGGTTTGCACGTAACTGATAGATAACTCTCAAACTCAGATTTTATTGAAATTCTTTTCATGGATGGAAAAGATATAATCCTACTTGAAGTAAGAAGTTAGTTTGAAAGCCTTAGAGAAGGAATGAGTTAATTTGAAAACACCCATGGGGGCAGAAAACTGACTCGAGACATCAGTCTACATCAGCAAAGGCTTTCATAGTCCCATGAAATGTAACAATACAGATTAGTAGAAAATCAATTTTCAAATGGTAGGATTAATAGTTACAAAATCCTTATTCATCTTAGTAATATTAATAATTGTAGGTGCAATACGTACGTGATCAAATTTTCAAAAACCATATGTGTATGTGTCAAAATCTGTAAAAAAAATAAGGTGATTAACATTAATATATTTACCTATTAAAATAAAAGCTGTACCTTATAGTAAATCTCCTGCATCTTTCTAATGCCATGTACAGTAGGCTTGCAGAAAAGTTTGTCCCAATTAATATGAAATATATCAATCTTGTATTCTTTCAGTGTTAAATATCCTATGGTTTACACGATTGTAGGCTATGAATGATATTTACTCCTTACTTGATGAAAATTCCTCCAGTATCCAGCACAGTGATATCTAATATTTTTTTGTATACAAGTAAATTCTTCTGGAATATTACAACACCTAACATCTACAAATTAATGAATTCTTTTTTGGGTATTTTCAAACAATTAAATTACTACTCCACTGCATCAAAAAAAAAATTTGCCCTAAAAATCTAACTCTTCTAAATCTAAATCTAATCTAATGGATCATCATTTACACAACGACTGCCGCTCTTGCCCTCCCACCCGGAAGGTCATTCATTGTGCATCATTTCAATGCAGTTCCACAGCAAATGAACCTGTCAAATCATAATGCAAAATTGCATCGTTTAAAATAACTTCAATGACATCAGTCATCACTAATATAGATGGCTGAAGGGAAACGTTGAGGTAAGTATTAACAATACATGTCATGAATATACCATGGTGTCAAATCATGGCTTGAGTTTTTCAGTTTTTACTTTTGGTTCAGTTTGGGGGATTTTTTGGTTGTCATGAGTGTTCAACAAAATAAGTTAATATCAATTTTATAAATATATATGTATATCAACTTGGAGGTGGCTAAAACTGCAAAGAATTTGAATGTTCATATGCTGTTAAGCTATTGGGTTGGATCATTGTGGATCCAATGCCATCCTCACCTGCCTACAATTACTTTTTCAGAATGCAAAAGATCAGACAAGCTGACACCTCCACCTACAGGACCCAATATGTCCGGCAAGATCATCTTGACAATGATAGGGTAAAACCTTGGGTTCTGCTACCTGAAGCCTAGTCATCTGCCTCATTTCCCAAAAGGAGGTCCAATGTTGCCCCCTTTCTAGTAGGGCCATTTACATGTTGCTTGAGAAAACTTTCCTGGACACATTTAACAAATTCCACCCCATCCAAGCTATTGGCAATATGGCAGTCCCAGTCAACAGGAGGGAAGTTGAAATCTCCTAATACTACAACCCTATTTTTCTTACAGGTACCTGCAATTTTCCTGCATATTTGCTCCTCTAATTCCTGTGGACTATTGGTCAGCCTATAATATAAACCAGCAAGGCAATCATTCCCATATTATTTCTAAGTTCCACCAATATCGCCTCACCAGATGATTCCCCCAAGAATATCCTCCCTGAGCATTGCCATGATGTTTTCCCTAATGAAAAACACAACTCCCTCACCTCTCTTATCTCCATCTCTATCATGCCTGTAGCATGTGTACTCCAGAGCACTGCACTGCTGGTCCAGCCCATCCCTCAACCATGTTTCTGTTATGGCTATACGTCCCATGCACTAATCCATGTCCTAAGTTCCTCTGCTTTACCTATCAGACATTAAAATAAATCCAGTATATTCTATCAGACCTTCCTCACTCCATGTCTAGCCCCTGCCTGTCCTGTCTACTAAACTTGCTTGCTTTAACATTTATACTTACCTCAACTATCCCATCTGTCACACTACGCTTTGGGTCCCACCCCTTGCCAGCCTAGTTTAAACATGAGCCAATCCAGGATATTGGTTCCCCTCCAATTTAAGGTGCCCAGAGTCAGAGGTCACAATCTTAGAATAAAGGAGTTGGCCATAAAGGACGGAGATGAGATGAAATTTCTTCATCCATAGGGTAGTAAATAATATGGAATTCTCATGCAGCTTACTCCTGCTTCTTTCTCATTCGTACTTTTGTAAATGGCATAAAAATTTGAAATTTCAGGAAGTCTAATTCAGAAACATTAAATTCACACTAACTACTTAATATGGGAATTGTTAATTTTAATATGAAGAGAACAAAACAAAGTTGTCACATAAAAGCATTGCCAAGGTCAATAACACGAAAGAGTATTAAAAAAAAGACATTTGTAACTCTCTCCTGTCTGTTAAATCGAAATAAAACATTGTAAATGCACGTAATATAGTTCTCGCTATTGTTTTCTCAGCTAGACCTCAGCATAGTACCTACCAGTACAACCACAGCCCAATTCAAAATTCCACGGTAGTTAAGAAATCCACTGGAGGAACTAAGCAGAGATTCTCGTGTCTTGTGGCAACTGAAAAAAATAACAAAAATCCAACTTAATTGAAATGACACAGCATCTCTTATTATGTATACTGTAATTTGCTGGTATTTAATTGTGATTACCACTCAGTAAGCTCTAAGTAATAAAGTCACAATTATTTCTTTCAACATTTTCAACTGCATATACAACATTAAAAATAGTGATAAACCAGGTATTCCTCAGACTTGCAGTAAGTATAAATTACGAAAATGTCTCAACTGACTTGCAAGTGGAAAGCAAACTTACAGTAGAAAACCAAGTCTAGTTTGACAGCAATATACAATTGTACTCTTAAAATTAACAAGGTGTCATGGGGAAATAAGTGGTAATTTTGTAACATGTAATTAATGATGAAGCTTGACACAAAATGGAAATTTAGATATCCACTGCAATGATTTTCTAATCATTATTTCAAATTGTTTCGTAAAAGTTAAGTATATATGGCTGTTAGAGAAAACTCTTTTTAGATCACAGTGAAAATATTAATAGCAATTGCAGACATCACACTCTTAGGAAGGATATGATAAATTTGTCAGAATGATACCCGAACCCTAAGGGTTAAATTACAAATAAGTAATGCAGTGTTATGTTTACCTTAAAATTTATAGGGCTAAGAAATAGACTGATTCAAGTTTTCAAGAGATAAAAAAAGAACTGATAGAGTTGATAGAAACTATTTGCAGTGGTTGGGAAATCCAGGGCAAGGGGTCCTAATCTAAAAAAAAACAAGAGGCGAATCTTTCAAGTGAAGTGAGGAAATACCTATAAACTTGAAGGATAGTGGAAGTTAGGAACTCTCTCTGCAAATGTCAAACGAAGCTGGGTCAACTGTTAATTTCAAATCTGAACTTGATTTTTTGTTTTGATAACCAATGGTATCAAGTGTGGAAATAGAGTTTGGTCTGAGATCAGCTAATATTCTCTCCAAATTATAGTACAGGCTCAAGGGGCTAAATAACTTACTATTGCTATTAGCTAAAATATCATATGCCTCTAAACTTTTGACGTGTTTCTGATAAAACAAGCAGACAGCCAGAGCACAATGAGAGAACGTTACCACATATTACTATAAAAGGAGAAGTAGTTCTCCTTTGATAGATATTTTCCTACAGTTGGAACGACAACATATTTGAGGTGATTTCCTGTCATGTGTGCAAGAGTTTAGTAACGTTGGGGTGACAGGCAAAAAGACATCTGCCTTTGCTCACAGTACCTTGTGAGTCAAAGATGTGGGCTCAGCTCCACACTAGAGAGATATGTTCATGGCCTAGGATTTCAGCTCTGTACAGCCCTGAAATAATGCTACACCTTCAAAGATTATGTCTTTTGGGTGAGTTAAGAGATATCTTTTAAAATAAGCCACAGAATTTCACCCTGCCAACCAACAATAATACAAAGAAAGTACTGAATGATGTGGGGAAAATAAACTATTGTCTTCCCCTTTATTACAAAAGAGACTAAAATACAGTATTAATTCATAATTTGCAAAGTATTTTGTGATGTCCTGGGGTCATAGAAGTCACAATATAAATGTCAGTTTCACAACAAAGATAGAGGTTGAACTGAATATTTGACATGCATTTAAGAGAACATTAGCAAACAAGAGGGAGAAGGGACTAGAGGGTTACTTTGATAAATTTAAATGAGGAAAGTCAAGAGGAAACTCCAGCATTATTGCTGTGAACTGGTTGGTCCAAATGGACTGTTTCTGTGCTGCATATCCTATTTAATATGTGGAAATGAAGACAAAAAGCTGAATCCTGATTAGTTAGTAATTCTTTCTTTCCCCTTCAAATGCTTAATCAAATATAAATATTGTAATTCAAAAAATATCCAAAAATAAATGCTTATTTATCGTATTGTCTCAAAAATATTACTGGACCTGAAATTCTAAGGGTCTATTACCATTCTCCACCCTGTGTTTAGTTTTTTGAATTTATCTCTACAGTCTCAGAAGAGACCACTCAGCTAACAACTTCCTCCTCCCCTGACTCCTCACACAGGACACTACAGCACCACTCCAGGATGAGGAAGATAATGCTTCATTCTGCTTGATACAAGCACGCATCAGATAAGAAATTGACACCAATAGGCTGGATTTGAGGAATATTTCATGCGAATGTCTCTCATTGTACTGACATTTATTTACCTTCAAGTAGCTGCTTCCAGTTCATTTTTGCTGAATCACAGCACAACTTAGTAAATTTGCCTTTACTCAGGTTTAATCCTGGACTATTTTTGACCTTTTCCATGATTATGATAGATTTAACATGATTGCTACCCCCAGTATTATCTCCACCTGCAACAGTTTTCTCCTCCCCAAGTTTGTTTGCTAAAATAGTCTCACACTGTCACACTGTCATACTGGACTTGCCTTATACTGATTAAGAAAAAGTTCTATTAGTATTGGTATTGGTTTATTATTGTCACTTGTTCTGAGGTACAGTGAAAAACTTGTCTTACAAACTGATCTTACAGGTCAATTCATTACACAGTGCAGTTACATCAAGTTAGTACAGAGTGCATTGATGTAGTACAGGTAAAAAAAAACACAATAACAGTACAGAGTAAAGTGTCACAGCTACAGAGAAAGTGCAGTGCAATAAGGTGCAAGGTAACAACAAGGTAGAGCGTGAGGTCATGAGGTCATAGTCCATCTCATTGTATAAGGGAACTGTTCAATAGTCTTATCACTGTGGGGTAGAAGCTGTCCTTAAGTCTGGTGGTACGTGCCCTCAGGCTCCTGTATCTTCTACCCGATGGAAGAGGAGAGAAGAGAGAATGTCCCGGGTGGGTGGGGTCTTTGATTATGCTGGCTGCTACACCAAAACAACGAGAGGTAAAGACAGAGTCCAAAGAGGGGAGACTGGTGTCCGTAATGCGCTGGGCTGTGTCAACAACTCTCTGCAGCTTCTTGCGATCTTGGGCGGAGCAGTTGCTATATCAAGCTGTGATATTTCAAGAATTCTACTCTTTCTATACACTTTATTCTGATGCCATGTCAGATCATGTTAGAGGAGTTGAAATGACGAACTATCACAGCCTTGTTAAATATGACATTTGCCTGCATAATTGCTATTCTGTCTCCTTCTAACAAATGGACATCTGATACACTTCAAAAGGCAAAAAGCTACAGAATTAACTTTCTAGTTGATGACCTTTCATCAGAACTAGATAAAGTTCATCATTTTTATTCCCCAGATTCTTTTCATTAAAATATAAAACACTACCAAAAATCTAGAGACATAGTAGACTGCAGATGATGGAATCTGGAGCAAAAAAAAACAAACTGCTGGAGGAATTTAATGGGTCAGATAGCATTTGTGGAGGAGAATGGACAGTCGACACTTTAATTGAAGACCCTTCATCTGGACTGAGTTATAGAGGGGAGATAGCCACTACCACCCAAATCTTTTCATTCCCCCCCCCTCCCAGTCTTTGCTTCCTCTGCCTTAAGGCCTCATTTACTGATGTCTTACTTTCCCTATTTAATTATGCCTCTCTCACTTCTGAAGCAGATGTGACATTCTCCTCTTTCTGTCAAACTAGTTAAACTCACTCCAAAGATATTGGTAACTCTTTCCAGAAAAACATTAGTCCCGGTTCTGTTGAAATGCAACCTCTCTGACTTGTACAGGTTCCATCTCCCCAAGATTCAGTCACAATGCCCCAAGGATCTAAAGCCTCACCTCTTGCACCATTTCTTCAGCCATATATTCTTTGCATCATCTTCCAACTTCCATACTCGTCAGCATATGGTACCAGTCATAATCCAGAATTACTATCCTTTCTGATGCTATTACTCAATTTCCTCCCTAGCTCCCTATAATTTGCTTGCAGGACTTTGTCTTCTTTCTACCTATATGATTGGTACAATGTGGATCACAAACTCTGGCGATTCATCTTTCTTTTCCAAAGGTTCCACAGCTTCTCATTGATATCCTTGATCTTGATACCTGGGAGGCAACATATTGTACTGGAATCATAGATTCTGAGGCCACAGAATTCCCTTTCAGTTCAGCTCTCTTGTCCTTTCTACCCCCACTCCATACAATGGAGTCATTTACAGTGCCATTGACTTGACTCTATGTGTAATCATCCATCGCCCTCTCCAGTATTCAGAGGGGAATAAAGGTTAGATAATATAATGGACTCTGAAAACTCCTGCATTAACTGCCTAGTCTTCCTGATGTAGTGTTCATCCATTCCTCTTTGCATGAAAGCACTTATGCTATGGAGTGATTACTGGTGGGAACATGCCAACCCCATTAAAATCACCTATTCCTCTAGATCCAAAATCCAGCCCTTCAGCTCTTCCAGTTGACAATACATCTTGCATATCAGTTGTCCAGGAACAAAAACCATCCTGGATTTTCAACATGGCACAGAATTCTATAAGACTGAAGAGCCCAAACAAACTACTGTTTACTAGAAGAATAAAAATCCAACTACTCACCCAGGTCAACACTTACTTAACTTCAAACTCTTTTACTGCTTTATTAGATTGCATAACTGATTTAATTATCAATTTAACTTTGTTTTGTTTTTGAATACCAAAGTACAGTACATTGCCCATCCTCCCCCATCCCATTCACAACTTCACCTAACCTCCTTGCTCACTGAATTCCTATACTTTACAGGCTATTTAATCTGCACTCTGGTCCTTAGCGGAATCTATTCAGATACTAGTAGTTTACAAACGTTAGAGGGGAATTTAGAGGCTGAATCTTGGTGATTGATCAGGATTGAGTGGACCATAGCCAGGCAAGATTAAAAGTGGAGCTCTTGTGTCAGCATCAGGTGGGCGATAGAACACACCCAGTTCTACTCCAAACAACTCAGCTGTGGATCACGATGGAGCAGCCTTTAGACAAAACTCAATAAGTGAACACAAGGATAGCTGGAGCATCGTCCAGCCTACTCAGCAGCCTGCAGAAGATGTACAAGAGCACAACTACTTCCATCCTTCCACACAGCAAGCTCACAAACATCCTCATTTGTGACCTTTGGAGGCAAGATAACTGAAGTAGCTGAGGATGCTAGCATTGTAGTTGCCTAGGTCACTGTCATGAGGAACTCCATCAGCTACTTCCTCTATCAAGATGATTGACTTCCAACAGACACAACTATTTTGGTGCTTGGGATGACTTCAACCAGCGGACTGTTTTCCCATTGACTTTAGTTACATTAAGGTTCCTTAATGCCACACTGCTTTATGTCAATCAGTCACTTTCACCTCGCTTCTGGAATTGAATTCTTTTGTCCAAGCAAATATGGACTTCAATAGGGCCTTTGTCAAAGTCCCATAGAGAGACTGATCCAAAAGGTTATCCATTAGATCCAAGACAAGTTGGCAAATTGGATCCACAATAGCCTTGGTAATAGGAGGCAGATGTTGATGGTGGATGGTTGTTTTGTGATTGGAAGACTGTGACCAGTGCTATATCACAGGAATCAGGGACCTTTACTATTTACTATATACATTAACACCTTAGATGTGAACATAGGAAATATGATTAGTGAATTTACAAATAACAAAAAAAATTGGTAGTGCTGTTAATAATGAGGATAGTCTTAGACTACAGGACAATATTGATCAGTTGGTAATGTGGGCAGAGCAATGACAGGTGGGATTTAATCTTGTTAAGTGTGAAGTGGTGCATAATAAGGCTAGGACATGCACAATGAATGTAGAGCCCTAGGGTGTGTTGAAGAGTGGGATCTCGGTTTTTGAGTCCAAGGATCACTGAAGATGGCAGCACAGGTAGATAAAGTAGTGAAGAAGGCATATGGGATACGTGCTTTCATTAGCTGAGACAGAGAATATAAGAACAGGGAGATTATTATACAACTTTATAAAATATTGGTTAGGCCACAGCTGGAGTACCAGGTGCAATTCTGGATGCACTGGAAAGGTTCAGAGAAGACTCACCAGGATATTGCCTAGGATGGAGCATTTCAGTTAGGAGGAGAGATTGGATGCGCTAGGTTTGTTTTCCTTGGAGTGCAGGAGGCTGAGGGGTGAACTGATGGAGGTATACAAAATTATGGTGCATAAATAAATATTAAACTTTTCCTCATGTCAGAGGAATCAGTGACCAGAGGGCATAGATTTAAGGGGCAGGAAGTTTATAGCGAATTATTTGCTAAATTTGGCTTATTTGTAAAACAAGAACCCATGGTATTAGAGGCAAAGAACTAGCATGGATAGAAGATTGGCTAACCGGCAGAAGTCAGAGAGTGCAGATAAAGGAGTCCTTTCCCAGGATGGCTGCCGGTGACTAGTGGGTCACTGTTGGGATTGCAACTTTTCACTTTATACATTAATGATTTGGATAAAGGAACTGATGGCATTGTGGCCGAGTTTGCAGACGATAACAAGATAGGTGGAGGGACAGGTAGTGTCGCGGAGGCAGGGAGTCAGCAGAAGGACTTGGATAGGTTGAGAGTGTGGGCAGAGAAATGGCAGATGGAATAACATGTACCGAAGTGTGGGGTTAGGCACTTTGGTAGGAAGAATAAAGGTGTAGGCTGTTTTCTAAATGGGGAGAGAATTCAGAAATTAGAGATACAGAGGGACTTGGGAGTCCTAGTTCAGAGTTCCCTTAAGGTTAACTTACAGGTTGAGTCATTAGTAAAGAAGGCAAATACAATGTTAGCATTCACTTCAAGAGGACTAGAACATAAAAACAAGGATGTACTGCTGTGGCTTTATAAGGCATTGATCAGACCACCAGAGCAATTTTGGGCCCCATGTCTATGGAAAAATGTGCTAGCCCTGGAGGGGGTCCACAAGAATGATCACAGGAATGAAAGGCTTAACCTATGACGAATTTTTGACGTCTCTGGGCATGTACTCAATGGAGTTCAGAAGAATGAGGGGAGATCTCATTGAAACTACTGGATACTGAAAGGCCTGGATAGAGTGGACAGGGAGAGGATGTTTCCATTAGTAAGTGTGTCTAGGATCCGAGGGCACAACCTCAGAATAAAGTCCCAATAAAAGTGAGATGCAGAGGAATTTCTTCAGCGAGAGGGTGGTGAATCTGCAGAATTCGTTACTAGAGAGCTGTGGAGGCCAAGTTTATGGGTATACTTAAAGAAGAGATTGATAGGTTCTTGATTGGTAAGGGGTTAAGGGTTATGGGCAGAAGGAAGGAGAATGGGGTTAAAAAAAAACAGCCTTGATTGAATGATGGAGCATATTCAATGGGTCGAATGGCTTAATTCTGCTCTTATGGATCTCAGGAAGAATTTTGTCTCCCAGAGGGCCCTTAGAATTTGAAATGTATTGTCTGAGGAAGTGGTGGAGGCAGGGTCTCACAACATTTAAGTAGTATCTAGACAAGCGCATGAATTGCTAAAACATAGAAGATTACGGACCAAGTGCCGGCAAATGCGATTAGTATAAATGGATACTTGATGATTGGCATGGAAACAGAAGGGCCTTTTCCTGTACTGTATCACTAACCCCTGGTGAGACAAAACTGAGCATCACTGATCCAAAAGTAGAAACTATAGATGCTGGAAATCTGAAAAATGTCTAATCAGCCTTCGCGATAGAGAAAAAGTGTTAATGTTTTTAGCCAATGACCTTTCATCATAACAGGAAAAGCTCAAGCTAAAACATGTTTAAAGATGCTAAGTTATGGAGGCAGGAAGGAAAGAACTAAACGGAAGATCTGTGAAAGGATGGAGGACAGAAAAGAAATAAATGATATAAGGAGCCATATGAAAGAGGATGGCAAAATGCAGCAGTGAATAGCACAGGTAGGTCTAGAGCAGTTGTAAATGTAGGATGTATAAGCTTTAGAAACTGTGCAGGACAAATTTACTAAAATAATTCCAAGGATGAGGATGAAAATCACAATGATGCTGGAGGAACTCAGCAGGCCAGGCAACAGC
This sequence comes from Pristis pectinata, assembly GCF_009764475.1. Classification (NCBI taxonomy): domain Eukaryota; kingdom Metazoa; phylum Chordata; class Chondrichthyes; order Rhinopristiformes; family Pristidae; genus Pristis; species Pristis pectinata. The sequence continues at coordinate 44,027,270 of NC_067417.1, forward strand.
CGTGGAGAAAAGCAGGCAGTCAACATTTTGGGTCAGGATGGTCCTGACCCAAAATGTTGACCGCCTGCTTTTCTCCACGGATGCCGCCTGGCCTGCTGAGTTCCTCCAGCTTCATCATGTTTTTCCTGTAGATTCCACCATCTGCAGTCTTTTGTTTCTCCAAGGATGGGGAGCTGTAGTTATGCATTTTGAAACTAGGGTTCTTCTCCTCAATGGAGAGGAAATTTGAAGGGATCTGAGAATGGTATTTAAAATCATGAAGGGTATAGAAAGAGTTGATGGAAAGAAACTCTTGCCATTGGCAAAAGGGGTCAAGAACTAGAATGGAAGTGACTGGCAAAAAAAAAAATCAAAAAAAAAATCACAAAGCTAAACTTATTTACAGAGCAAGTGGTTATGGTCTGAAATGAGCTGCCCAGGATAGAAATGGAGGCAGGTTTAACTATAGCATTCAAAGGGGAGTTGGAAAAGAATTTGAAAGGAAATATCTGGAGAGTATGAGGAGTGGATTGCTCTTAAATAAAACTGGAATGGGCTTAATAGTTCAAATGGCCTCCTTCCATAATATAACCATTCTGTGATTTCAGAGGTCAGTCCAGAGGCAGAAACAGAATCCATAAACACAAATAGGCAAGACTCAGTAAGGGAGGCCAATTTCCTTTCCTGAGGTGCACTGGTAAACAAGAAAGATTTTTTTTAACAATCCAGTATTTTCATGATCACCAAAATTCCAAATGAGTTAATTAGTTGAACTTAACTCCCCAACTGCCGTTGCAGATATGAACTTGTGATCTAGATCATTAGTCCATGTTTCCAGATTACTAATCAGGGAGCTTAATCATTATCTTAACATTTCAAACTTGAGTTCACACTCCCCAATTCCAATGCACATATATTTTAAAAAAGCTAGTAATAGGCAAGTAACATACTAACATAAGAACACAAGAATTAGAAACAAAAGGTGGTATTAAAGGCTGAAGTCTGCTCTTCCTGATCTGATCTTAGCCTGCTCGCTCCCAAAACCCTCAATACTCCTACAGTCCCAAAATCTACCTACCTACCTATCATCTATCTCACCCCTTCATATCACAAGCTCCTGTTTGGAGTTAGGAGAGTGTTGGGGGAATAGGGGGAGGGGGATGGACCCATCAGCCTGCAATTCAGCCCAAAATTCCTGGTGCCAAAAATAATGTATAAAACACCCAAGAACTCTAGATCAAATATAAAATTGATCCAAGGTATGGAGATAAAATAACATTTTATAAATGGTACAGAGGTTATCAGGCTGTAGCTAAGATGTTAACCTTCAGTTGAGAGTTTGGAAATGTTCCAGCTGTTCCCTTTGGATCAGAAAACATAATCAAATAGAAGTTTTCAAGATGACGAGAGGCTAGAAATAGGAAAATGATTCACAACAACTAATGGGTCGATAACTAGAGACCTTTGACTCAAGATTACATGTTAAAGGTCTACAGCGCTTTTCTTTTCCTGCAGAGAGAACTGTTAGGGTGTGAATGCAGAAAAGCTGGTGGAAATTGAATGCACAAATAATTTTAAATGGAATTTGTACTTCTACTTGAAAATACATTTACTGTAAGGTTTGAGCATGGGGCCAAGAAAATTGTCTCTTTCAAAGAAGCAGTAGAGGTACGTCAGATCCTTCTGCCCCACGTTTTTATGATCCTCTAGAATCACCCTGGTTATCATCAAGATGATCAATAATAATTAGAAAGAATTTCCCAATGGAAAAAGAAATTGTCAATGGTTTATTATATGTCCATATCATCGAAATGATCAATAATAAGTAGAAGGAATTTAACGAAGGAATTAGAAACTACCAGTGGTTGATTATAATTGCGTTTTCACCCAAGTGTAGTGATGCTGTTTCTTGTTAAAAACGGGCTGAGTGAGTACTCCTTGCCAACCCCAATGACATTGACCCAATGGATTGACTCGGGGGTCTTGCCCTGCCCCAACTGCGCAGGCGCCCACTCACCACATCTTCCTGCGCATCTCCTCCACCAGGTCCTCATAGAACTTTGACCGCTCCGTCGTCTGGGGCTTGATCTTAACGCTTGAGAACTTTTGCGTGTTCTTCCTCTTGGTCTTCGGCGATACGCCGGGGATCGCCGTTCCCTTGTCCGCGTCCTCCATGTCCGCTCTCTTTCCGCCCACCCTTCGCACCTCCCGCTCCCTCGTCTCCTTTTCAAAACCCAACCGACCACCTGCCGCGCGCCTCCCGCCGGGGGGCACGTGCCTTCATGACGTAACCCACCGACACATGATGTCACCGATCCTTCGGCTCACTCAACGACGCGTGTATGTGGGAATGCGTGCGTAAAAGTTGTTTCAAGAACGACTGGCGATGCTTTTCCGCCGGTATTTTGGAATCTTATCACCCAAATGTTTGCAAATCTACGACTTCGATGTCGCTGGCTAAATCGATCGTTCTGCGCTCGTTACTGTCGCTCGCGGTTTCGGTACTCGATTGCTTTTCCCTGGCGGGGAGCGCGCGGCGTTTGAGCGGCGGCGACCGGGCGCTCGAGCTTCGCTTCGCCTCACGGTTGCGGGTCCCGATGCTGCGGTCCGAGTCGTACATCGTGGTGCCTCCGGGAGGGCTGGAGGAAAACTTCCTCAGCCTGGACGACATCCTGATGACCCAGGAGAAGGTCCCCTGCCGGACTGAGGTTGTGCTGCCACGGCTCGGCTTCCTGGATAAGGGCAGTGAGGCCGACCTCATCCCCGAGGTAAGAGAGCGGGCCTGCCGCTGCAAGGTGCGTGTGACCCGGCCGGTCAGGGAGGGCAGTGCTTGGTATACCTGCAAATACTGGCGTGGACTCCACTATTAGAGGGATATTTTAATTGCATTCTTTTAATAGGTTTTTCACCCAACAAAAATGGGTACCTCAAGGTGCACTTAAAGGGGGTTGAAATCTTTATTTAGTATAGATTTTATTTTCCCGCTGCAAGGTGCGTGTGTCCCGGCCGGTCAGGGAAGGCAGTGCTTGGTATACCTGCAAATACTGGCGTGGACTCCACTATTAGAAGGATGTTTTAACTGGATTCTTTTAATAGGTATTTCACCCAACATATGGGTACCTCAAGGTGCACTTAAAAGGGATTGAAATCTTTGTTTAGTTTAGATTTTATTTTCGGATTATTGTTATATCTGCTCGCCAGGGGGCACCTGCTGATTAGTTTTACCCTTAAGATGCTTACTCAAACAAAAAATATTTTAAAAAATGCAGATACTGGAGATCCGAAATAAGGCAGAATATTCTGAAACACTCAACAAGTCAGGCAGTACCCTTGGAAAGAGCTATGATTTCAGGTCGGAGACGCTCTGTCAGTACATTGCCATCCTTTACTGCAGTGAAACAAGTTAATTTTGGGGGAACAATATCTGAACTAGAGATGATCAATAGATTGGAAAAGAATAGAAGAAACGGCGAGGTGAAAATAGACACAAAGAAGTGGAATTGCAGGTATTGGTATTAGTTTATTATTGTCACTTGTACCGAGGTACAGTGAAAAAAGCTTGTCTTGCAAACCGATCGTACAGGTCAATTCATTACCCAATGCAGTTACATTGAGTTAGTACAAAGTGCATTGATGTAGTACAAGTTAAAACAGTAGCAGTGCAAAGTGTCACAGCTACAGAGAAAGTGCAGTGCAATAAGGTGCAAGGTCACAGCAAGGTAGATCATGAGGTCATAGTCCATCTCATTGTATAAGGGAACTGTTCAATAGTCCTATCACAGTGGGGTAGAAGCCGTCCTTAAGTCTGGTGGTATGTGCCCTCAGGCACCTGTATCTTCTACCCGATGGAAGAGGAGAGAGACTGTCCTGGGTGAGTGGGGTCTTTGTTCAGTGGAAAACTGTAGGGTGGACGAATGATTCCTTTCTTGTGGGGGCATTTATGCAAAGGTTCAGTTTGTGCATTTTATAAAATGTAGACAGTCCCTTCTATTTCTGCTCCCTATCCATTGTTGTTGCATTTTGGAATTCTTTCTCCAAGCCCATTGGATGACTTCTGATCATCCCTGCCTTTAAATCCTGTCATTTTCCCTAATTTTGGCAATTTTTTTCCCCTGTAAAAACAGGACAAGTTATTCTCAACACTGGTGCCCCACAAGGCTGCGTCCTCAGCCCTCTACTCTACTCCCTATATACTTGTGACTGCATGGCCAGATTCTGCTCTAGCTCCATCTACAAGTTTGCAGATGATGCCACCATAGTAGGCGGTATCTCAAATAATGATGAGTCGGAGTACAGGAAGGAGATAGAGGGCTTAGTGACATGGTGTCATGACAGCATCCTTTCCCTCAATGTTGGCAAAACAAAGGAGCTGGTCATTGACTTCAGGAAAGGGGGCAGTGTACATGCATCTGTCTACATCAATGGTGGTGAGGTTGAGAGCAACAAGTTCCTAGGAGTGAACATCACCAACAGCCTGTCCTGGTCCAACCACATAGATGCCATGGCCAAGAAAGCTCACCAGTGCCTCTACTTCCTCAGGAGGCCAAAGAAATTTGGCATGTCCCCTTTGACACTCATCAATTTTTATTGATGCACCATAGAGAGCATCCTATCTGGATGCATTACAGCTTGGTATGGCAACTGCTCTGCCCGGAACCTCAAGAAACTACACAGATGTGGACACAGCCCAGTGCATCATGGAAACCAGTCTCCCTTCCATGGACTCTGTCTATACCTCTCGATGCATTGATGAAGCAGCCAGCATAATCAAAGACCCCACCCATCCGGGTCATTCTTTCTTCTCTACTCGCTCATCAGGCAGAAGATACAGTAGCCTGAGGGCACGTACCACCAGACTTAAGGACAGCTTCTATCCCATTGTGATAAGACTATTGAACAGTTCCCTTATACAATGAGTTGGACTCTTGACCTCTCAATCTACCTTGTTTGATCTTGCACCTTTATTGTCTACCTGCAATGCACTTCCCTGTAGCTGTGACACTTGACTCTGTATTGTTATTGTTTTTACCCTGTATTACCTCAATGCACTGTGCAGTGAATTGATCTGTATGGAACAGTATGCAAGACGAGTTTTTCACTGCACCTCAGTACAAGTGACAATAATAAACCAATATCATATCACTTCTGTTTTGCCATTCATTTAGATCATGACTGATTTGATTTGTACATTTACCTGCCAGGGATTTCTTTAGTCTTTAACAAGCAGTTGTAAATATCTATTTTAAATTTTTCAGTCGGCCTAACTTTTTAGCAGCTTTACAATGTGAAATTTGTTCTTGGGACCTTGCAATATTTATATGTCCTCTCTAACCAAGTTAAATTTAGTCAGAATTAAATGTGTTTTAGATCTGTAAAGTGAAACTTTAAGACCTGAAAAGCTGAAAACAATCTTTACTATTGCTACTTGTCTGGAACAATGACATAGTTTTTACAGACGCTGTCGATCAGAAATAGAAAGTACGGAAACAGCCCCTTCAGCCCATCTAGTCCATGCCGACCTGATCTTCTGCTTAGTCCCATTTACCTGCACCTGGACCATATCCCTCCAAACCTCTCCCATCCACGTACCTATCCAAACTACTCTTAAATGTTACAACTGAACCCACATCTACCACTTCCACTGGCAGCTCATTCCACACTCGCACCACCGTCTGAGTGAAGAAGTTTCCCCTCAGATTCCCCTTAAATATTTCACCCTAAACCTATGACCTCTAGTTCTAGTCTCACCCAACCTGAGGGGAAAAAGCCTGCATGCATATACCCTATCTATACCCCTCATAACTTTGTATACCTCTATAAGATCTCCCCTCATTCTCCTGCACTCCAGGGAATACAGTCCTAACCTATCCAACCTTTTCCTGTAACTCAGGACCTCAAATTCCAGTGTCTTGTACAACTTCAGCATAACATCCCCTGTACTCATTGCCCTGATTTATAAAAGTCAATATGCCATATGCTCTTTTTACAACCCTATCTACCTGTGGCATCACTTTCAAGGAATTATGGATCCTTATTCCCAGGTCTCTTTGTTCTATCACACACCTCAGAGCCCTACCATTCACTGTGCAAGTCTTACCCTGGTTTGTCTTCCCAAAGTGCAATAATTCATACTTGTCTGCATTAAATTCCATCTGCCATTTTTTTTAGGCCATTTCCCTAGCTGGTCAAGATCACACCACAAGCTTAAATAGCCTTCCTCGCTGTCAACTACATCCCTAATCTTGGTGTCATCTGCAAATTTGCTGATCCAATTTACCACATTATCATCTAAATCATTAATATAGATGATAAACAACAACGGACCCAGCACCAATCCCTGCAGCACACCACTAGTCACAGGCCTCTAGTCAGAAAGACAACCATCTACTACCACTCTGGCTTCTCCCGCTAAGCCAGTGTTGAATCCAGTTGGCTACCTCATCCTGAATGCCAAGCAACTTAACCTTCTGGACCAGCCTCCCATGCAGGACTTTGTCAAAGGCCTTGCTAAAGTCCACTTAGACAACGTCCACTGCCTTCTGCTCATCAAACTTCTTGGTAACCTCCTCAAATAACTCTATAAGATTGGTTAGACATAACCTACCACACACACAGCCATGTTGACTATCCCTAATCAGGCCCTGTCTATCCCAATACTTATATACCCTGTCCCTTAGAAAACCTTCCAAAGCTACGGAAAAAATTTTAGGTCTTAATCCTTATCAGAAGGGCTTGATAACAATAATCTATGATTTAATTATGAAAATACGCCCAGAATCGTTCGACAAAATTAAGAATGAATGGGAAAGCGAATTCCAAACATCTATACCTACAGAGAAATGGAAGAAAATTCTTCATTTAGTTAATACGTCTTCAATGTGTGCCAGACACTCGTTGATACAGTTTAAGGTAGTTCACAGGACCCATATGTCCAAAGATAAGCTAGCTCGTTTTTATAACTATATAAATCCTATATGTGATGGATGTAAATCGAATGTGGCTTCTTTGACACACATGTTTTGGTCCTGTCCTCTTTTGGAAAAATATTGGAAAGACATTTTTAACATTATTTCAAATGTATTAAAGATTGACTTACAACCTCATCCTATCACTGCAATTTTTGGATTACCAAGGATAGAGTCTGGCCATTTATCTGCTTCCACTAACCGTATGATTGCTTTTGTTACGTTAATGGACAAATGATCCATTTTGCTTAAATGGAAGGATCCAATACCCCCTACTACTTTTAAATGGTTTTCTCAAACTATATCGTGTTTAAACTGGGAAAAAATTAGTAGTGGTACTGTTGATCCTTCGCTTAAATTTGGAGATATTTGGAGTCCATTTATTCAATATTTTCACATGATGTAGATCCCCTTTCAATAACTTTCTGTAGCGGTTGCTACCGCGGAATAAAACAAGACTCTACTCGGAGAATTGCCAAACAGAACTGGTTTATTTTCCCGCCTTGTGCGGGCCCTTTAAGGGAGAAAAACTCCCGCCCAAAAAAACCGGCAATGACGTAAGTCCTACGTCATCAGGACTTTCCCGCGCGCGGGTTCTCCCCGTCGCTCGGAAAGACGAGGCCCGCCGCCATCTTGGGCCTCGTCGCTCCGACGCCGCGCGACCCGACTGCCGAGCCGGTTCACCCGACTAGACGGTGAGTCGCCACATTTCCAACTTAAAGGAACGGAGTTGACGACATAATATTGCTCTGTTTCTACTGAGAAATTTTGGCCCAGTCTTTTTTTTGAAATTTTTCTGTTTAGTTTAGTTTATATTGTTTATAATTTTTCTTATTGATTTGGGGGTTTTTTCTCTCTTTTTAAATTTATATAATAAATCTTTTTCTTTCCTTTCTTTTATATTATATTCATTTACTGAGATCGTTGAATCTGCAGATTTTTTTATATTTTGTTGTTCTTTATGATTATCTATGCCATGATTCTTATCCTGATCTCTTTGTATTACATGTATAAACATTGATGCTATATAGCAATCTGTATTAATTTGAAAACTAATAAAAAGATTGAAAAAAGAAAGAAAACCTTCCAATAATTAACCCACGACTGACATCAGATTGACCAGCCTATAATTTCCCAGCTTATTCTTCGAGCCTTTCTTGAACAATGGAACAACATTAGCTATCCTCCATTCCTCTGGCACCTCACCCATGGCTAAGGGCATTTTAAATATCTCTGCCAGGGCCTCTGCAATTTCTGCACTAGCCTCCCACATGAGGGGACACTTTGCCAGGTGAAGATATGGAGGCAGGCAGAAAATAATGGCATGAATATCGAATTCTCCCACTTTAAATAAACCAAACACCACCCCCACCATGCCTCTTTTCTTGCCTTTCCTAGCCTATCTCTTTTTTTCTCCTTGCCTTTTTTTCCCCTCTCCTTCCTTCCAACCACACCCCCCCCCCCCAGTGTGGGGTGGCTTCCTCCATATCTTTGACCCATTCCCTGGTGGATCTGCTCTCCCCTCCTCCCCTGTGCCTGCCTATCACTATCTCTTACTGCATCTACCTATGCTCACCCTGCCTCCACTCTTTTTCCCCTGTTTATATTGGACTTCCCCTTTTCCTATCTTTAGTCTTGAAGGAGGGTCCTGACCCGAAACGTTGACCATCTTTTTTTTTTCTCCACAGATGCTGCCTGGCCTGCTGCTGAATTCCTCCAGCATCTTGTTTCTTCAGCTAGATTCCAGCATCTGCAATCCTTTGTTTCTCTAGTACTTGGTTTTGGATTGAGTTGCTGTTGTCTTATTAGGTGAATTTCTTTTTGTTTTTAAAAGGGTACAAAGATGGAACTGCCTCTTTGGATAGCCAAAGGATTGTGTGATCCCAAACGCCGCATAGTGTCTGCCAGCATTCCAAAGGTGTATAGAGGTGGTTGGCGGACTATTTTCAGTGCTGATGCAAAGGTAGTGGACTTGCACAAAATGGGGCCATATTATTATGGGTTTGGAACGCAACTGCTGCATTTCAACAATCCAGAGAATACAGATATTGCTCAGACTATCCTACAGGTAAGTATTCCATTTTGCTGTATTTCAGAATGTCGTTTACTTATTTGAACAATAGCAAAATTCTGTGATTATTGAAAATAAAACTAGAAAATACAGCATGTTTAGTGAGAAGCAGTGTTAAGTACTCAAGCTGATAACATTTTTTCAGTATTGGCAAGAATTTCGATGTGCAGCATATTTCAAGCAAGAATTGAGGGAGGGAAAAGAAAGTGTAATGTCTGACAGTTTGTAGCACTGTAGTGATTAAATGGAAAAGAGGAATGATGGTGCAAGGGAAAAGTGAATCATGATTGTAAAAGTAAAGAAAGAAAAGATGGATCTGGAAGAGCTATAAATGGAAATATCAATATCAACATCTACCATCCAAAATAAAAGGAATGATAGTTGTGATTGATCATTACTTGACTCATTACCACCCCTTTTCCCTTGTGCTGTCATCCCTTTTGCCATTTAATCTTTTCTGTCTTCCATAATATCACAGTTCTTCTCTTTTCCCTTTCCCACCCCCACCTCCATGTCTGTGTCCCTGCTAACTTAAAGCTGTTAGAGCTCTAATTTTGCGGAGGTCATCAATCTCGTCTGAACATCTTCTTTATCCACAGAGACTGCCTGGTCTGTTGATTTGTTTTTCCAGTATTTTAATAAAGCTTATGCAGATGTGACTGATATAAGGCACGGCTGCCTTTCTATTCTTGTAAATTTGTAGGGATACAGATAGAGCTGCCATTCTTTTCATTTGTGAGTTTGTTATCGTTTCTGAGCCAAATGTGTCTGAACATGCTGTTCCACAGCAATTTGTGGGTGAGAAGGAGGTGATTTAACATTGGAAGCAATAAAATAACAACCCATGATGCAATGGCATTAGCTGTGTGAAAGAAAGAGCTTCTTTAAACATAGAATTTATACATTACCTCATACTGACTTAACTGGTTTATTTACAATTCATTATTTTTACTGCTTCGAAAACATTTATTGACATTTCTCGATGGCAAGTCCTGGCTTTTCCTGGCTCAGGGCAACTTGCTGACCAGGGCACTGAGGAATATATTCTTTGAAGAGTGCCACGGGAACTTCTAAAATATACCCAAGTCATCAGAGTAGGCAGATCTCTTGGAAGGTATCTTGTTGAAAAGAGAGCACCTCTGACTATCCAGCACTCCATTAGAGAATTGCTTTCAGCCTTGAGTGTTGGGCTTAAAACCGGTGAGGGGATCTTGACCAACAGTCTTCCAGCTTAATAATGAGAACAGTACCAACTAAATGTATCTGAATCTTCCCTGATAATACAACTTCCTTGCTGCATCTCACTTGATTATGCACGCTATCAAAACCACAATTAATAATGAAAGACAAACATAAAGAATAATATGATAATACACTATTAGTAAAAGTGACAATATATTCTTGACAGCTTGCCTATAGCGGCCTGAAGTTACTTGTAAAGAATTGTATTTTGGGAGCATAGTGCTAGATTCCCTGCTCCTTTTCCCTCCATGGTAATGAAGCAGTTAGCATCAGGTAGGGTTTTCTCCCCATGATAAAAACTTGAGTTTGTAACTTTCTACCATTTTCCTATATATAGATGCCATCATTATGCTGCCTGAGTGCAGTATGACTTTGTTCTGGTCAGCTATAAAAGTGTTGAAAGAATTATAGTCTCCAGTCTAGTACAGTAGTGAACATAGAAGTGATTTATTTGTATGAGTAGTTACTTTATAGTATGATCACTTTTCAGTTGTCTATTGTAAAACTCAAATAACATAAACCACAGCAGAATTGAGGACCTTCTACTCTTTGTAAGTTGAAGCAGATATGAATACCAATAGGTGGGGGTACAACTGCCTATATGACATATGCAACAAACAAACCAGCAAAAGGTTCCAGTTGACTCGCGTTTCTCTGAACCTCAGAAAACAGAACTTGTGACCTAAGCTATAATGAAGAATTATGATGATAGCAGGTTCATTTCTTTTCAAACTGTATTGGGTTCAGGACCATTTTGTAATGTAAACTGTATGCAAAATCAATGTATTCATTTATAATAGTGCAGTCTCTTGGTGTGATTGATGTGGAAATGACCTCAGTATTTCCATTCTGGATGGAAGTTGTGGTGTCACCATATGTAGCTTTTTAAATGTACTGTTCTATAAACTCTTTTTGACTAAGATTACTCTTGGCACAGACATTTGTCAATCGGTTCCGTCGGATCATGGATTCCTCACAGAATGCATACAATGAGGACACTTCAACACTGGTGGCTCATCTGGACGAACTGGAGCGGGAACTGTTTCGAGCTGGTCAAAAGGGATTGAACGACTTCCAAAAGTGGGAGAAGGGGCAGGCTGTCCAATTAACCACTTCCAACCTAGTTCAGAGCTATGGTAAACGGAAATTTGCGGATATGGAAGTGTAAAGTCTCTGTATAGCTGATCATAGACACTATAAAGGAAATAGTATGAAGATTCCTCTCGATATGTGGATTTCCTTAAGCCGAAAATAATCCTACATAAGTCGTGACTGAGTTATTCAGAGATCAAAACTAAACAGGCACTGCAATGAAATGAGGCAGAATAACACTGATAGTGTGATTCCACTGGTACCTGTTCACCACCCACCTTCCACACACACACTAAGCTACTTATAAAGCTAAATATTGACGCACTGACTAATTGTTTAAGTTCTATGGGGTTTTAGATGTTTTTGTCATGGGTCATTCTCCCTTCATTCTGAGCGCTGCTGACATCCATTATAGAAACCCTGAAGCATTACTTTGTAATAAAATGGAATTGACAGTTGCATCTATTGAGCTACTAGGGAAGGGTACAAGGTGAAAACTAAATTCTTAATACTTTCAGTGCCTTGTTTTCCTTCTACACTTTATTATAAGTTTGACTTGCCATTTGAAACCAGAGAAGGGTTCGGTGCAGCTTAGTGCTTGATACACAAGTGCAATGCATGTGGTTTCTTGTTCAGACCTTTAGTGAAGGCTGTGCTAATATTGAATCATTGTTTCTCTGCTCTCTGAAACAACCTTACAGGCAATTATTCTCCCATCAGCAGGCAAAGTAATAATGCCTTGGGTATTAAGTATTGAAAATTTCAATTCCAAGCTCATTGGCTGTTTGAATTTGACCAGTGCTCACCTCTTGAGTATTGTATTGTTCTTCATCGGATGAACAGATGGGTGACTGGAATGGCTCCAGTGTTATTCTATCTTGTTTTGCCTTTGTTTTGATTGTTGATGCAGTTTGGTTACCACTTGCTCTTTAACTCTGTGTGCTGTACCATAATTTGTTCCTGAAATCCAGACTACTTGTACCACATAAACAGAAGCATATTCCCTTGTAGTACCTCTCCTGCTGCCTGAGAGGAGAGATGCAGCTTGTAGTATTGTTGAATATTACCAATGCATGACAGTGAGATTTACATTCTAGATCACCAGTTTATTCCTCCAGACATTTTTATTTTAAAGTCTGATTCTATATGTCCTTTGAGTTTATGTTGCTAGTAATTGGAAAGTAGACTATTGTCTAAAGCACTTTATTAATATAACTTATCTCACATTGAAAGATGGGTATGTGTTTCAGTGACATCATGGGCTTCTGATGACATTAAAAAAAGGGTAAATATAGGCTGCTGCCAAAAGATTGTGTCAAAACTTTGATTATGCATCCCTGTCATCTAAATATATCAAGCTTTTAATATACTTGCTGTTGTGTCATGGAGCTGTAAGTATACCATCTGTTAATTTTTTAACTGGAATTTTGAAATTGTGTTCCTTTCAATTCGTCTTTGATTTTGTACCTTTTAAGCTATTTGTAATTTTTAACATTGGATATGAAAAGTTTTATATAAATTGTCACATTGATTTCAATACTGTTGTTGTTTTTATGATTAGAACTATGCAACAGAAAAAGACCATTCACCCCATCATACCTGTGTAAGCTGTTTGAAAGATGGACCAAATAATCCCACTTGCCTGCTTTTACCCACCTCCTGGCTCTACAGCATTGCAAGTTTTTTTTCCTGTTCAAGTGTATATAAATTTTCCCTTTCGAAGTATGTAACTGAATCATTCCAAACACTTTCAGGAGGTAAATTCCAAACTACAATGACTTTCTGGAAAAAAAATTCTCCTAACCTTCTCTCACCATTTTCTCCACATCTGCACGCACATAATTTTGGCAGCCTTAGGCCATTGAGTTCTATGGATTTCTAACTAAAGTACCCCTTGGAGACAAAGGGTTGGACGTTAACCCATCACCATAAGGTTCTGGATTTAAATCTTCTTTCATGAGCTGCAAGCATTGTTTGGGTGATCTTATTCTACATCTTGATAGTTATAGACCCTTGGTACAAAATGCCTCTAAGTTTCAATCTCACCCAGAGGCCACAGCATAACTGGTGTCTTGTACAGAGGATTGTTACAATAGTTCAAAATGATGCTCATCTGAGACTAGATCAAAGCCTGCTATTGAAGAAAATTGGAAGAAATTTTTCACTGCACAATTATTTTACACAAACAGGTATTGTTTATGAATGCAGGATCTTCTGCCTCTCCAAACACAGCTTAATTATAGTGGAAGTGCGACTTACCATGTTGGCCATGGCCAGATTTCTAGGTATCAGAACATTCTGTAGGGGTGAGATTTACCAGCATGAGGTTGTGCCAAAGTGGAGGTCTTAAGGTGGTCAAACTGAATTTCTTTTAAGACTGCTTAGACTTTGAGGCTTTTTTTTATTAAAATACCCAGTTTTCCTGTCATTCCAATACTGGACACCAGGAAACAGTACATTGTTCTTTGTCATTCAAAGCAATTGCCAAAGGTATTTTCCAGCCTATACAGTAAATTGAACAATGCTAGTGTAACTGGAGCTGAAATTCTGCGCCAGTGTTTGAAATGGAAAGTGCTCCATTTCCTAATTTTGATCAACAAAAAAGTTTCCCTAAAAAGTTGCTTCTTGATCATATCAAGTTATAAGATGAGGTAATTGTTTTCCCTGTCTGTCTCCATCAACTGCCTCCATGTTTTGCAAAAAAAAAGCAATGCCTGAATTTAAGCAAGCTAAATGATCACTATTAGCTAGAGTAACCACATGTTGTACTGAGAGTTTTCTGTCATCACGGGCTGATTAAAAGGGTTTTTTTTTTTACTGACAAGCAATGTGATAATGTTACACCACAATATTGTGTTTTTTTTTTATCCTCCTTTGCACTTCTCTCAACATTTCATTTTCTTCACACCTTCCCTTTTAACTTAATTCTTGGGTAATTTTCATGCTGTGATAGGTCAGTGTGACACAGAGTAAAGGTCATTTATTGTTAGCTGACCACTTAAAGGCAGTAGCATTTTATAATATGCTGCACTTTATAAAATTAGTTGCAAGTACAAAAAAAGTACTTGGTGTTGCTATGGTACCAATCACGTACTTGCAGCTTCTGGTTTGTCTATTTTCTTCCTCTGGATTATCCTTCCACCTGTGATATCTGTACTTGTGCTCTTCCCCTTCATCTACCAAACCACCAACCCTCCTACCTACTCTCCTGCATGTTCCCAGCCCCTACCATTGAAGAGCTGTTCTCCATATGTCTTGCTGCAGCTGACCAAGCTATCAAAGTTGGCAGAGCTGGGATTCTGTGCCATTTGTGCTGAATAAGTATCAGGATAGAGGACCATTCCAGCATCCATGAAGCAAATGAATGGACTCTATTCAATCCTGCTGGAATGTTTTTACCATACTTCTGTCTTAATTTTTTTCTCTTATCCTTTCTGCCTCTTCTTCCTGTTTTCGAACTCGTGCATTTTCTTTCCCTTTTCTGCATTTTCTGTCATTTATTTCCATTTCCTTCACCCTACCGTGTTGCTTTTACCCTGCTTCCACCTTGTTTATGTTCTGTCTCTTCATTTCTTCCAGTGTCCCCATTATCTCTTTTTCTACCTCTTCATCCTTTGTATCTGTGATGTTAGTATTTTGAACAATTTTCTCTGTGGCTTGGGATTTACATATTTTCTAGAAAGTGCCTGAGGCGTCCCAGTCAATGCATTTTGTGTGGATGGAATTGTTTGTTATCAGTTTGAAATGCAGGAACATTTACTTCCACCTCAAAATTAATTAGCTTTGACATGTTCCTTTGGTTTAATGTAGAAAATTGACTTTGATCACATGATTGCTTTCCAAATACGGGTCACTTTGTTTCAAGGACAATGCAAATACTCAACATTCTTGATTTTCTGACTAACTTAATTTTCAATTCCTCAATGATATCCCATCAATAATAAAATTGCTTTTCACTTTGGGACATTTAGTGTATAAAATCGAGGGTGAATTAGGTCAGATAATATCCTTTGGCAGAGCTCTCATATGGAGCATCCAATATACATCATAAACTTGAATGGTAAAATATCCCATGGTGCGTTGTGGTATCATCAAGCAAAACATCTCCTGAGCCACACAAGGTACTAGGGCAGGAATTTGGTCAGAGATAGATGTCAAGGTGTGTCTCAATGAAGGACAAAGAGGATAGATAGGAACAGTGGAGTTCTTGCTGTGAAATCAACTCGTATTATCGAGGAAGGTTTGAAGAAATTTTGGGAGGGTACTCAAATTGGAAAATGATAGAAATGAAACCAGAGAACAGTTAGATAGCAAAAACAGTAAAATTAGAATGGCAGGAGACGAAATGAGGAAGATTGCAATAGTGATGAAGGTACTAAAGTGTTCATACTTTATTGTTAACATATATCAATAGAGTATTGCCAATGTAGGCATAGACTGCTATATGGAATTCTAGTGAGGTTGCATTGTTCATTTAATGTTTCTTGTTACAAGTAGTCAGGGATGGCAGAGAAGGAAAATGCAGATGGGTCTGGCAGTATTTATTATGGATGTTATACTTCTCAGTGGAAATAATATTTTAGACTGGAGACAACAAAAACATGAATCGCACACTCAATTTTGCATGTGGTTACTTTTGATGAACCTCTGAAGAAAAATTGTGTGGAAGAGGAAGTGCTGATATTCTATTACATAGCATGATATACTTAGCCTTTCCTCTTGAGTTGGGGAGGGGACTATGTGGGAGAGGAGAGAGAATAAGGGGGAATGAGAGGCAATTGTCAAAGAGGAAGGTGGTGGAAATGAACAAATGAAGGAAGTTATAGAAGACACCTATTTGGAGAAGCGTTTGCCAGCAGCTTCAGCCAGAGATGTGTGATTTTTTTTTCACGGCTGAAAATCAGGTACTGATGCGTGGACATCAACAGGAGCAGATTGTATTTCACCAGAATCTAACTTACTGGCCTGGCCTATCCCAAAATGGCATTACCGTTACGCTAGAGGACCTTCCCCAGTTCAACATGTCAGGGTCAGCTGCAACTGTAGTTAAAAATAAGATGTCAATCCATTTGAAGTGCAATGTCTGCAGTGGATGAAGCCAAGTGATTCATAACCAATGAACTGGATTAAAGTTTTGCAATCCTGCTATATTAATTTGTAAATAGTGGTGCATAGTTAAATTTGCTAACAAAACAGGAGACTCCATGAACTTCCCATCCAGGCCGATGGTGGAACCAAGATAAGTGACAAAGTCAAGACTGAAGTATTTGCAATCACCTTCAGGCAGAATTGTTGAGTGGATGATCTAGCTTGAATATTTGCTCTGGCCCCCACCAATTAAGAAGCCAGATTTCAGCCAATTTGGTTCACTCCATATGATAACTGAGAAAGATCTGAATGTAATGACCCTCAAACATTGTACCTGTAGAGCTGAAGACTTGTGCTCTGGAAATAACAGTGCTGCCAGTCAAATTGTTTCATGACAACTACAACACTGGTATCTGTCCAATGAGGTGGAAAATTGCCCAGGTGTGTTTAGTCCTAAAAAAAGCAAGACAAATCCAACGAAGCCAATTGTTTGCTCACCCCACCAGTCCATCCTTGGTAGTCGGCAGAGTGATGGAAGGTGTCATCAACAGCGTTGTCAAGTCACACCTCCTCAGTTTGAGTTCTACCATGAACAGAATGGCCGATCACGATTCCGGAGTAGGAGAGATTTTTCTGTGTGTGTGTGAGAGAGAGAGAATATCATTAATATGTCTATTGAACCAGAGCTCACTTTAACTAAACTTGTGAGATCATGAGATTTGTTGTATGGAGATTCTCATCCTTGTAGGCTACTATTGTGGCCACTGCTTGGCACATCTGGTCACCAGGATTTATGTGCCACCCTATGAGAATCATGCAGCTTGCTCCTTTTCTGTTCTCTCTCTTTGTCTGTCTGTGCACAGTAAAGTGTTTCCAGCTGTGGTGAGGTCCTGTTTTAGTGCACAATTCTGAGAGGTAACGGCCAATTTTACAGATTTTTGCAGATGATCTGATTGGGCATTAAGGTTATATACTGCATATGTTTACCATGTTTAACAGGTGTGAAATCCAATTTCTAGGCAATTACATAACAATAGCATCATTTGATGAGGTAACAGGGAAGGTTAATTACCATAATATATATATGAGCTGGAACAAAACCATGTAATTAAATATAAAGTAGATAGAATTAAAGGAAAAGTGGCAATCTGGATACAAAATTTGCTCAGTGTGTTGTTAGATTGGTGTTTTATGCAATTGGTGGTGATTAGTGTTCCTCAAAGGTCACTTTCGGATCAATTGTTCCTGTCAGGTTTTAAGAATGATGGGCATTTATGTACAGAAAGCAGCATTGTAAAGTTTGCAGGGAACACAATGCCAGACAAAGTTTTCATTGGTCCTGAATTTGACTGAGGATTTCAGGATGATATAGACGGTGAGGTGAAGAGTACTTGGTAACACAGAAATGTGAAGTAATCCAATGTGGAAGGTCTTATAAATTACACACATTTGAAAAGTGTGGATTAGCATATGATGTCCTTGTTCAAAAGTCCCTAAATGTGACTCAGCAAGTTGGCCAAATGAATATATAAATTACTAGGATTTATGAATGAAGAACTACATAATATGTACTAAGGAAAAGCTGAGATCATACCAGAATTTTATAAATTTTATAAACTAGTTGGACCTGAACTGGACTATTGAGGACAACTCTGGACAGATGTTAAGGCCTTCCTTCAAAAAAAGTTACATATGAAAGTTAACTATTATGTTAATAAAGATGAGATACTTAGGTTATGAGCTGGCTTACAAGTACATAAGAGGTTTTCAGATGATTTTCCACAGTATTGAAAGAGTGATTTATTGCACAGATCATAAAAACTAGGCTCCAGTCAGTTCTTCAATAATTAATCAACTCTGGCTATTTGGATTGGCTTGTATCAACATTGCACAACACTTAGCAATTATGTGAATCAGTCAGGTTCAGAACAAAAGATGAGCTGAGAGAACTCCTGGGTCACTTAATTATAATCCCGTGGTTCTGCAACCTAGAAAACATCACCAACTGTGGGCAAGTGACAGACATTTGATTTCTTTAATTTTCTACACTTTTAGCTCAAAACTAGTTGATTACTGGTTTTTATTTAAGAAATATTGACTTGTTAGACTGAAAATGAGGCTGATGAAATTGGTCTCATCCAATTTAAACTAAGAGCTCAGGAAATAACTAACACTTTTCAATTTTAATATGAAATTTTAATTATGCTTTATTACAGATACACTGAAAAAAAAATCAAGCAATTCCTGCCATCCCAAGGAATGAAATACTCTGGGATTGCTTCAAATTAGTGTGTCAGTATCAAGCAGTAAGACCTGGGAATTTCATAACAACTTGTTTATCCCTTGAAGGTGCCAAATGATAGTTTCCAAAATGGAGAAAGGGAAAAACCAAATTGAAAGATTTATGGTAAGACATAAAAGCAACGCGGCAGTTGTAGGGGTGATCTTAATTTCCCCAATATTGATTGGGGCTCTCTTAGTGTCAGTGGCTTAGATGGGGCGGAATTTGTCAGGTGCAATTTGTTTGGGGCAGAATTTCCAGGGCACGTTGATATCAAAAAGGTGGTGGATAAGTCCCCAAACGCAGGTAATTGAGAGAGTCAAGAGAGCAGATTTCTGGGACCTTGATGGAGATCTTTGTATCCTTGTTAGCAACGTTCTAGAGGACTGGATAATAGCCACCGTTGTTCCTCTGTTAAGAAGGGCAATAGAGACACACCAGGAAATTATTGTCAGGTGAGCCTTAAATCAGTGGCAGGGAAATCATTGGAGAAGTTTCTTGGGGATAGGATCTACTTGCATCTGGAAAACCATAGTGTTATTGGGGATAATCAGCATGGCTTTGTGTGGGGGAAAAGTCATATCTTACAAACTTGATCAAGTTTTTGAGATGACGAAGCTGATTGATGAGTGTAGGGCAGTGGATGTTGTATACATGGACTTTAGTAAATCTTTTGTCAAGGTCCATCATCGATCCAGAAGATTAAGGCACATGGGATCCATGGAGACTTGGTAGACTGAATTCAGAATTGCCTTGGCCATTAAAGACAGAGGGTAGTGGTAGAGGGGGGTTATTCTGACTGGAGGTCTGTGACCAGTGATGTTCTGTGAGGATCGGTGTAGGAGCCTCTATTGTTTGCCAAATATATATATATAAAAGTTAGACGAAAACGGGGTTTGCCCTCACCCGCGTGTCTTCTATTTCCTGTACATTTGTCCTCACCCCATCCCCACCCAGACATAACAGGGATAGAGTTACTCTTGTCCTCACCTACCACCCCATGAGCTAACACATGCAACATTGCCATTCTCCAACTTGAGCCATCTGCAATGGGACCCCACCAGCAGGCACACCTTCCCCTCCCCTCTCCTCTCCGCATTCTGCAGGGATCACTCCCTCTGTGACTCCCTTGTTCGCTCGTCCCTCCCCATTGATCCCCCTCCAGGCAACTGCGCTTAAGTTTTAAACCTGCCCCTAGATCTCCTCCCTCACCACTATCCAGGGCCCTAAACTGTCCCTCCAGGTGAGGCAGTTCTTCACACGTGAATCCATCAAGGTCATTTATTGCATCCAGTGCTCCTAGTGCTGCCTCCTCTACATCGGTGAGACCCGACACAGATTGGGGGATTGCTTCATCAAGCACCTTCACTCCATCCTCCATACCAGCCAGGATCTCCTGATGACAAGCCACTTTAATTACACTTCCCATTCCCACACCGACATGTCTGTCCGTGGCCTCCTCTACTGCCAAGTGGAGGCTAGACACAGAGGAACAACACCTCGTATTCTGACATGGTAGTCTCCAACTTGACAGCATGAACATCGATTTCTCTAACTTCTGGTAACCATTTTGCTCTGTCCCCTTTTTTTCCCTTATCCCACTGGCCACATCTCTTTCCCCTCCCCCACCCTCTCAATCTGCCCATCCCCCACATATTCCTCCCTCTGGTTCCCCTCCTTCCCTTTATTCCATGGTCCACACTGTCCTCTCCTGTCAGATTCCATCACCTATCACCTCCCAGCTTCTTACATCGATCCCACTCTCATCCTCCCTCAATAGCCTATCACACACCACCCCCCCTCACCTGGATCCACCTATCGCTGGCCAGCTCTTGTTCCATCCCTTCCCCCCACCTTTTTATACTGGCTATCTCCCCTTTTTCTTTCCAGTCCTGGTAAGGGGTCTTGACCCAAAATGTTGACTGTTCATTTCCCTCCATAGATGCTACCTGACCCACTGAGTTCCTCCAGCACTTTGTGTTGCTCCAGATTTCCAGCATCTGCAGTCTCTCTTGTGTCTTTACTGTTCTATGTTTTGGTTTTTGAGACCATAGTTTGTCCCAAGGTATTTTACAGCTAATTTTGGCCTGAATGTTGCTGTCATTTCTCAGTATATGTATCATTCCCATTAACATTATTAATTTATTCCTATTAACATTCCCATGCAAATGTGGAATTGCTTAAATTACTGGCCAGGCTCTTGCCATTTCCCAGTTGCAACTTGCCACTGGATTCCTGCCTCTCTCTTCTCCCCACTTTGCATGCCCCATGGAGTCCCGTCACAGGTGGAATTTTGCTGACATTTCAAGATTGTAGACCTACTGGTTAGAATGAGAAAAACAAACTAAATTATATTTTTTAAATTACTTGTTTCCTTTAATGTTTTCATTACTTAAACACATTTTGAGTTTAATTAAAATACATAGTTTAAATTAATTACTTAATTGTTAATAGTTTTCAAATGTTTCTGAATTTTGCGGTTATTCAAATCATTGAAAAAGTTTGACAGACTTGGCAAAGCCAGTGATGGGGCTTGACTAGCTGTTGGGAGCTTCTAGAGCAGTTTTGTCTTCTGGTCTTGTTCTACCCCACCGATGTCATTAAAGCTCTGCTGCTACTGCTCAGGACTTTGCCCCTCAACTGCGGGCCGCTGGAACAAGCAAGATCAGCTTTCCAGATTAGGCCAAGGTAAGTTCAAGAGAGTGAATGTGGAAAGTGATTCCTGGTGGCACGTCCATGTCAGTAAAATCCGGAGTTTTAGCAGTGGAGTCACTGATATAATTTGAGGGAAAATGGTACCCAATTTCTACACAACAAAGTCCAAACAAAAACCTGGTTCCACCTGTGAATGGGAGCAGCCCACATTCTTCAGGGTCAATGGTTGGGTTGGATCCTGACCTCCGGCGCTGTCTTTGTGGAGTTTGCACATTCTCCTTGTGAACGCGTGATTTTCCCCTGGTTTCCTTCCACGCCGCAAAGATATGCCGTTTGATGGCTAATTGGTCATTGTAAATTGCCCCTGGTGTTGGTGACTGAAAGGGGAACCAGAGCAGAGTTAGTGGGCATCTGAGAGAGAATAAATTACAGGGGAATGGGAATGTTCTGAGAGTTGGCATGGAATTGACAGGCTGAGTGGCTTCTTTTACATCATTAAAGAAATATACAAAAACTGGCAAGTACCTACCTTGTGTTTATCTGCAGCCTGCCACCTAAGACCTTTGAAACTGGACAGTGATCTGCATTCCGACACCTCAAGCCTGAACGGCAATGGCCAGGGCACAAGAATGCACAGACTGCCCTAATGCACAACTAATCAATTATCACAGGTTCAGTAATATATTGACCAGGGCTCTGCAGTAAGAACAACAATGAGCCTAATAGCCTGAATATTCTGGCAGCCGTTATCAAACAGTAAATTGGTCAACAACTCCTGGCATCCACACATGCGCAGTTAAATGCTGAATCAAGAAATTGCCATTCAAGTTGCACTGGTCCTCCAAAAGCAGCGCTGCCCTGGGATCGCACCAAGGTTCACAACACTCAAACAAGTGAAGGGCATAAAGTTGTGGTTCTTACCCACGGCGTACCCACCAAACACCAGAAAATGTCCAGTGTGTTAGTTTATGCATAAATAAGTGTTTAACCTGTAATAAATCTTAATTACTGCCAAACCATTTAGAAGTGTAAAATCACATTGTTTTGTTTAATTATTGGAAAGGAAAACAAAAAAATATCTTATCTTTTTTAAATTCTCTTTCACTTAATCACATCTTTCTTTCCCCCTTTCATTCTCTTTCCACTAGTGCTGCGGTTTTGAATTAAATGTTCTAATTCATAGTTCCCGGTGTGCATGGCTCAAGGAGGACTCCTTAAGCTTCATGGTTGTGGAGACAGGTCCCGGATTCCCTATCCTATTTCGACTCTCTAATTACTGCACATCACGTGTATGTGTGGTGAGTGGTAAATGTCGGTCTTTTATCATTGACCTCAAAATCCGGACCATTGAGTCGTGCTACTAATATTTCCCTTTCAAACCTCAGCTTCTATGTGTGGCATCTAGTTTTAATATAAGTGCATGATATTGTTAAATATGTTGTTCAATTTAATTATTATATAATGTATAATTGTTTAATTTTACCTGCAGTCAATGTGCATAGCATGGTGAAAATTTTAAAAAAACTGCGGATGATGAAAATCTGAAACAAAAGCAGATAACACTGTAAACATACATCAGGTCAGGCGGCATTTATGAAAAGAGAAGCAAAGTTAATGCTGTCTGACCTGCTGAGTGTTTCTAGCATTTCCTGCTTTTGTATAGGTATTAGATAGGTGACCAGTTACTATGCCATGTGCAAAGTTGCCATTTACCAGTTGTTGAGTAAATAATAGAAAGGTGATGCATTTTGCAGCAGAGTGAAGAAGGAAACAACTGAGTTATGCACTGGAACAGAAAACTGCCCTTTCGCTTCTAAACCCAAATTTATATCAAAGTCTGATGAAAGGCTCTTCCCTCAAATGGCAGTAAAAGGCTATGTTAACAATAAAATTGAGTATCCTTGGCTGTTTCAGTAGTTATAAGTGAATAACACAAAAGTGCCCACACAGTTTTGTGTTGCACTCACTTAAGAAAGCCATAAAGATGGCTCAAGTGGAAATGGGAAAATGGCAAGGTCAAGTGATGTTGCGGCTGTGTGCATCAATATTGCAGCATACAACCATAACAAGTACTGGGGAAGGGTTTCCTGTTCCTTTGCTTTATTGCGTGTCTTGCATGCAACTTAGCTGGAAATTAAGATAAAGTTACTGATTTTACATTCCTTAAATGTGTGTGAGATTGTGTGGGCTTGTGGGCTTCTGTGCTTCCCTCATTTGAGTTTTCTCTAGGTTCTGTGCCCAAATGATCCCGTGCATTCAGCCACCAGAATAGAAAAGTGTGCCCATGCATAATAAAACCCATGACATTTTAGGATGATATCCTATTATGTATTATGTGCAGAGATGTCTAAATAACCTTGTGTGTAGTGATACTCTAATGGGAGTACATATAATGACCTCTCAATGGCAGTAACATTGTCATTGCACATAGTAATGTCTCAATAACTACATGACTGAATGCGTTAAGAGAAGTACTTTCTTATCAAATATTTGCATATGTGTAGTTGCGTGTAAATTCCTACAACAATCATGATAATGTGTTGCCCAGTTTGCCCTTGAGATGTTTGTCTTTCACAGTAATTTGTAAAGGCTAGTTCTGTCAAGGTTAGATAAACAAAAGGGTGGCTATTTACTAAGAGCCACGATGAGCATTTAGATGTACAGCTAAATCAATTAGAGAAAGTACAGCTGTTATGCTGATAAACTCTTTGACACTCATGGAATCAGTGCTAAACTGAGAGAGAGAGATTGCTTTTAACTGGAATTTCCTTGCATGTTTCTGGTTCACTTTGGATTTTTCCAAACAGAACTGTATTTAATATGGGCATTTCTGCAGTAGCTAGTCATTTTGAAATACATTTCAGCTGGATTGAATGACACTGTATGGAAAGGAAACTTGTATCAGAATTAAAATAATTACAGAGACCCAAGAAACTGCAGATGCTGGAATCTGAAGTAACACACAAAAAGCTGGAGGAACCCTGTGGGTCAGGCAGCATCTGTAGAGGGAGATGAACAGTTGATGTTTTGGGTAGAACCCTTCATCTGGACTGCTAGGTGTATTCCAGTGATGTTGACTGTCCATCTCCCTCCATAGATGCTGCCTGACCTACTGAGCTCCTCCAGCTTTCTGTGTGTTAAAATAATTACAAATTAAATGCTCCAGGGTATTACCTCTATGGATAAATAAAATCCTATGCTTTACAACCAGTGAATACCCTTTTACTGCTCGTATTCTTGTATCATCTTTATTCAGTCCCTGATATTTTTTCAGGAATATCATTTCTCAGTTTTGTTGGTATTAATGTTAAGCTTGCAAGGTTACTCTTAAGTTAGTGTGACCATATACCATTGTTTTCTTAGGACAGTACCCTGAATGCCTTAGCAACAATTTTCCCTGGAAGAATTCCTGGTTCAAAAAAATTATGATTCCTTCTGTGCATGTGCAAATACGTGAGGAAACTGAATACAATCCTGCTCACAATACCAGAGGTAGGCTGGCCTGGCTGTACGTGTGCTTAGCCAGAGCGATTTTGACTGATAAACATTTCCTCCCTGTTGCCAGTTGTTTTTATCAGGTGATAGCTTACCAGGAACTTAGATCAGGATGAGCTAAAAGAGGATTGGAGATGAAGTGTAGCTCGGAGGGGAAGAGAAGCTCTGAAGGAGGGAAAAGAACAGGGGCTCAGAGTGGAGAGAAACCAGAAATGGAAGAGAAAGAGCAGGGGTGCAGAGTGGGGGAGAACAGGAGATTAGAGTAAGGGAGATGTAAAGGGATCCAAAGGGACAAAACGTGACATCAGAAACACTGTTAATGGGTAAAGGGGATCAGAGAGTGGAGAGGACAGGCATTCAGAAGGAGGTATTGAGGTAGTGAGAGGACATGGGGTCTGAGGCAGGTACATGAGATAAGTGGGATAGGACAGTCAAGAGGGTGAAAGAATGGAGACTTATTACACTGAAGGTGATCAGAGCAAAGGAGAAAGAGCAGGGTAATGGAGAGAGGAAGAGGAAAGGGATCTGTCATTGAGGGCTGAAGACAAAAGCAAAGTAACAGTGCCTTCAGTATCCATGTGCAAGTTCCCATTTTTATCCTTAATAAGCCCTACTCCATTCCACTATTTTCATGCCTATAAAACACTTTTAGATTCCCATTATGTTGGCAGCTAATCTTTTCTCATACAATCTCTTTCTCATACAATCTCATTTTAATTCTCTTTTCCCTTAGTTTTTTTTCTAATCAGTCTGGTTCTCTTTGGTGTTTACAACCTGACACATTGTCATATGCAACTTTGTTTTGCTTTATCTTCCTCTGTATCTCTTTTGTCATCCAGGGAGTTCTGGGTTTGTTTGTTTGTTCTTCCTTTCACCCCTCATGGAAACTATACCTGAACCATCTCTTCCTTATGGGCAGCCCATTGTTTTGTTACTGTTTTCTATTCAACTTTTGGTTCCAATTTGCCTGAGCCAGATCCACTCATGGCCCACTACATTGACCTTCCTCCAATTAATAACTTTGGATTATTTCTCCCTTTCTATAGCTAACTAAAACTTCATAATGATCACTCTGTCCTGCATTTCCCCTACTGAAACTTAGTGCACTTGACCCACTTCCTTCCCAGTATCAGATACAACAATGCCTCCTTCCTCATTAGACTAGAAACATGCTCCTTTCGAAAATTATCTGGGCACATATCAGAAACTCTTCATCCTCCCTGCTCTTAACACAGTTAAGCCAGTTTAGATTGGGATAATGAATGTCCCCCATTATAACTACTGTTTAGTTTTTGCACTTCCCTGCATATTTGCTCCTCCATATATCTCCCATGCAACATATAGCAGCGTAATGTTCCCTCTAATCTTTCTTAACTCTTAAGCAAACAGATTTTGTTTTTGACCCTTCCGCAACATCCTCTCTTTCCTGCACTAATCTTCATCAATACTGTTTCCCCTCCTCCTTTTTTTCCTTCCCTATTCTTCCTGGACACTTTGTATGCAGGAATATTTGATGCTCAGTCCTGCCCCTTTTTGAGCCAAGTTTCTGATATTGTCACCACATCAATATTCTGACACTGTTATCACCAATTTGATTGACTGCATATTCTGTGTATTCATAGACATGCATAGTCAATGAAATGTTGTTTTTTATTTCAGAATCAGGCTTATTACACAGTTTATATGATGTGAAATTTGTTTTGTGGCAGCAGAATAGTGCAAAAACAAAAATTACTATAAACTACAAAATAGTGCAAAAGAAAAGGAATACCAAGTTAGTGTTCATGGACAGTTCAGAAATCTGATGGTGGAGGGGAAGAAACTGTTCCGAAATCATTGAGTGTGGGTCTTCAGGCTCCTGTTCCACCTCCCCGATGGTAGTAACGAGAAGAGGGCATGTCCCAGATGGTGAGGGTCTTTAGTGATGGATGCCGCCTTCTTGAGGCACCATCTCTTGAGGATGTCCTTGATGGTGGGGAGGGTTGTGCCCAGATAGAGCTGGCTGAGTCCGTAACCCTCTGCAGCCTCTTACAATCCTGTGCATTGGAGCCACCATACCAGACTGTGATGCAACCAGTCATAATGCTCTCCACTGTACATCTATGGAAATTTACAGGAGTCTTTGGTGACATACCACATCTCCTCAAACTCCTAAGGAAGTAGAGCCGCTGGCGTGCCGCCTTCATGATTGCATCAATGTGTTGGGCCCAGGATAGATCCTCTGAGATGTTGATGACCAGGACATCTTTCATTTTCACTGACCTAATCTAGTCTGAATTGTCTCCCAATTTCTTTTTGCTTTTTTTGTCTTTGATTTTCTCTTGTTTCTTTACTCTGACTCCATTTGCTCACACACTCTTATCCTTGTATACGCTGTCCCTTCCCAATACACTCTTATTATCATTGCCCCTGTCATTTTCTTTATGACTGAAGGGTGAAGATTTGACTGAAGGAAAAGGTTGGAGTACAGGATCAAAGGTTGGAGTACAAAAGGGAATCGGGTAGCAGGGAGATCAGAGGGGGTTAAGAGAGGAAACTAGAGTGGTTAGAGGAAATTGGACTCTGTAAGAGTGGACAGAAGACACAACCAACATTTCCAACGAGCTGCTTAAACCATGCGCCTGCGGTTGTCCACCCATGCTACTCACCAGTTCAAAGCATTTCAGGACCATGCTACTCTCTCTTTGTTTACTGATTATTTACTGAAGTACATTTGGATATCTTTTATAGTGTGATGTTGGATCTGTTGTCTTAATAGTATATTTGGAAATGTTAAAATATAGGCTGCGAAAAATTGTTGCCTTAGCAACTGCATAACTTGTTTTCTTTATCCTGGTGACTTTGCCATTCTCCTACCCTATAAATCCCTGATCTCAGATTGAAAAATGTGGTCAACCTTGAACAATTTCTCGTACTACTTTGTGGCATAAGAGGGGGCTATTTGGCCTAAAGAGTCTATGCCAGCACTCAATAATACCACCAATCTTTCACCTAATTCCCTTCAGATAATTGCGTCTCACACTGCCCATCAACTCCCCTGAGTCTCTTACCACTATACTGGGGGTAGTTAATTAACGTACTGAACAGCATGCCTTGGGATGTAGAAGGAAATTTGAATATGCAGGGAAAAGCACTGCAGTCACTGGGAGAATGTGAAAACTCTACATAGACAGCACCAGAGGTCTGGGTTGCTGCGACTCTGAGGCAGCAGAAAAACCTTCTGTGCCACAACACTAGTTAATACAAATAAGTTCTAGGAAGAGTCAGCCTAGGCACAGTGGTAGCATTTCTGCTTATTTAAGCCATATTCCATGATCTGAGCACATAACTGAGGATGACATTTCAATGGACAATGGAACAAATGTTGAAGGAGCACATCTGTATGGGGTTACAACCTTACAGGAGTCTCCAGGAATTTAGAATTAATCCTCAGGACACTGCTGAAAAGAGAGAATTCAGAAGGATATTGAAGTGTTTTTTAAAAATTTTTTTGAATACTTTCATTAATTAGTTATAAAAAAAAACTGGAAATAGAGCAAAAGATCCGTTCAACACTATCAGAATTAATTCAATTAGATTATAAAGAGTCTAGTCCCTCTCCAGTTGAGAGTACAGTTACCCCTTGAGGACAGACCAGTATCAGGTGTATGAGGGAAGGGTGGTTCAAGGCAGTCATGTAATGAAGCCTCCATGTAAACATCCAACCTAAGCTGATAACCCTGTACTTTTAAAAGATCCATTATACTGTTTAAAGAAAAGTACAATGTCCTCCTGGCCAATATTTGTCTTTCAATGAACATCACCTAATCCGATAAACCGATCGCTTCTGTAATTTGTTGTTTATCGAACCCACAAGTGTTCAATTTGGCTGTGATAGTCACCTACCCACAACATCTGCATTTCAAAATGATAGCTTGGCTGAAAAGCATTGTACAACCTTTAGGAAATAATTACACCAGAACTAAAATGAAGCCTTGTGTTGCATGGGGATAAGGTGCTTTATCAGTGAGAGGAAAAGATTCCCCTCAGAGTCACTCCAACATCCTCTCTTTGATGTTAGAGTAATATATTTAAAATAAAGTTTAGGTTTGTACTCTAGAGATGTAATGAATTCCAGTCAACTATGCATAAGCAACGAGCCTTGAAACAAATACAAATGAGTTGCAATAAAATTACAAAACTTGGAAAGTGAGTATATCTGTGCCATGAAACAATAGAAATGTAGGATAATTTACAAAGCACAGTAATTCTCTAGAGCAGATCATTAAGTCTCAAAGCAAGGTTTCCTATTGTATAGAATATTGAAGTGAGCATGTTTGTTAAATTTTACACAACAGGAACACAGAAACTGGAGTGGGCAATTCAGTTTCTCAAGCCCATGCAAGTCAATGTCTTTGGGTTGGTGTCGACTTCAGTTGACCCAGTGCACTAACTCTCTCCAAGAAGATCTATCACCAGCTGCATCCTAAAGTTGCTGTAGAGACATACTAGGGACCTCTTTGACTCTAAACCCATTTTCTGAGAACTCATTGCACAAAAGCTCAAGCCCACATCACCACCCTATTAGATCATAGCTGATATGGAGAGATATCCGTCCCATTTTTGCTTTGTACCCCCTTGATAACCTTTTCCGAACAAAATCTATGGAGATCATGTCTTTAAAGTTTAAATTGGCTCAGCATCTAAAAAGGATTTTGGTATGGTAAGGAGAAGACTGATAAGGTATGCAGTGTATGATTTTATGAATGCAGACTTCCAGACTTGAATAGGTTTTTCCCAAACAAAATACAAGGGGGGGGATTTTGTCCAGATCTTTGCAATATTCAAAGGCATTGATAATGTAGATATAAACCAGCTATTTAGTTGGAACAGATTACAAACTATTGAACTATGGACTAGGAGGTAGGTAGTTAGTGTGCACAGACAACCAGCCTTGTTGCTCTGAAATCCTCAGTACCACTTTACGTGGTGCATGTACCCACACAGTCATTTATGAGTATAGCATTTTCTCTGTGAGCACATCTACTTGATTCAAGCATATCTATCAATCTAGAAGTTGCATTGAAGATCTCAGAAATGCATTTGAGAAACTAAAGGTCTCACAACTAAATTTGTATAAGGATGGTGAGTGCTTCAAGTATCTCCACTGCCTGAAGAGGGGAGGTGAGTGCCAGTCTGGAGAGTGGACATCAAGGGTGAAATAAGAAATATGTGGAGATGGATAATTATTAGATCAGTATATTTGATAATCTATGGTGACGCTACAGAACATTTTCCCATCTGGCATTGAAAAAGTAAAGTGGATTACTCATGCTTTATAGAGAGAGTGAACCTTTACAGAAGCAACAATATTTTTATATAAGAAAATGATCCCTAATGTGAATTGACACCTTGGTTCCTGTGTCTTCTCTGTTAGTTTCTAAGATTAACATTGTTATGAAAAAATAATTTGTCTGAATTATGTAGATGTGCTTACAGAGAAAATGCTATACTCCTAAGTGACTGTGGATACATGCACCATGTAGTGCAGTACTGTGGATTTCAGAGCAGCAAGGTTCATGATCTGTGCTGAGTTATTTGATCTGAGAAGGCAACAGCTATTTGGTGACCCCACGTATATCACTAGAAGCAGAAGAAGGCATCAACTGAGGACCCCAGTCAACTGATACTAACAAGTATCCTTCAAACATTCATCATATAGCCTAGAGCAAACTTGTGTTAGGATTGGATGGTGGTTAGTACCTGTAGAAATGTATGTTCAAATGCATTACCACATGGAGGAGGAGGAAGTGAAAAGTACAGAGAAAAATACAACATAGACAAAGAGGATAAAATTTAGGATATAATCTCTTCTGTAGGAGAAAGGGATTGTGGAAAAAAAAGCTCTGTTGATATTTTATGCCAGTGCTGTTCTTTATCTCTTTTCTAGGTCAGAGTTTTAAGTATTCATACACTGGCACTACCAGCACTAGCTGAAGTTGTCGAAGGTGAATATGCCTCAGGGATGCCATTATAATGTGACTGCTGTCAGAATACAAATAAGCTCATAAAACACATTTCTGGTGCTGTTAGCCCTAATAGGCCATAGTAAGGGCTTTTGCATACCAGTCTGGCAAAATAGATTTCCTGTTGATAGCAAACTGGACCTCAGATATATTCAGTTGAATAGATTTGACTGGTTAATGTTATTCATAATGGCGCAGCCCTTTGCCCTTCCTGTATTCATATTCTGGTCGAGACTGGGATTCACATTAGAGAGAACAGATTTTGCTGGTCTTGACTACGTTCATTCTCGGGCCACTGCTGTGGAGCTTTCTTGCTAGTTTTGACAGGCAAGCTCAGTCAGAGTTATCTCCTGGGGTATACTTGTTGGGTCTGATGGTCATTAGATTGGCTCTTTAAAGGTTACATTTCTTGTACCATCGTCATTAATTACTTGCCATTGTTTCTTCCAAACACAGAAACCTATTTGACTTAATTTACATTCTTAATGCATGCTGAGCATCGAGTTTGCCAATATCAAATAGCGCTCACATGCAAACTTGTGCCAAGACCAAGTATGAGAGCCCCTATTGAAATTCTTAGTCAAGTTTACATTCAAAATGAGCTTGCTGTTTTCGTCTGGCATTTGCACCCAGACTTGAGTTTGTGAGCTGAGTTTGCCTACCAGCCTATGCAAAGACAAAATGGACGGAAAACTTTCAAAAAAATAATAAAAATGAATTTGCATTTATATGGTGTGGTCAAGGTATCCCAATTCCTTAGATAACAAATTCAATGAAGATTTCCTCTGCCTATATTTTTAAATTGATCTCATGACAGGAAGATGGACTTTATTTCCTCCTGTAGTCTTTCTCCCCCCTCTGTGTTTAATTTTCATAAGCAATGCTCACGTTAATTTGCTGGAAGAAGCTGGATATGGTCAAAGAGAAAATAATGTACTCCTATATGACTCCATGGGTGCATCCACTATATAGTGAAGAATTTTAAGTGTAGCTATTGTTGTAATGTGGAAAAGTGCCAGCCAATTCATGCACTGCAATTTCCACACATCAGTGTGATAACCATGTAATCCTTTCTTGATGAAACTAATTTGTGGGCTAAATATTGGCCAGTACTCATCTGTTCTGCTTTGAATTAATCCTATGGGATCTGTTCTATCCTCCATCATGCAGCACTAAGGCACAGCTGACACGAAGGAAGCTTCATGTGTGTAGAGTTCCTAATGATGTTAGTGGGCTGCACCATCCCATGCATCTGATGTAGGCACTTGAGGGCATGTCTTCCCATCTCCTACACCTCCCCAACCCTGTCCCCACCCCTGCTCTTCCAGGGAATCTTAATGCTTCCTTGCTAAAAAATAATCTGGGATCATCTCTTCTTTGGTGCAATCAACTTGTCCAATGCACAGGTGAGTCAGAAAGACAAAGTACTGAGTTTTGGGATCTGGGCTCAATTTATTGCCCGCCCCTAGTTACTTTGATGAGTTTTTCAATTAGGTTAGTATTGTAGTAGAACAGGCACAAATTTACAAAGTGGCTAGAATTTCAGAAATGTAGTTTATTGTTTGGTACCTAAAATGCAATTAAACCAGGACTGAAATATCATTTTGGAAGAAAAATACACAGAGAAACACTTTAATATAATTGGTTCTATTTTGACGGTAGTGAAACAATGTGAAAGTGGTCAATCTGTGAATTTTTATTCACAACCTATATGCTGACAGAACAAATGTAAGGAATAGGAGCAGGAGAAGACCATTTGGCTCCACCATTCATCAAGATCATGCTGATCTTCTATTTGTTTCATTTTCCTGCACCATCCCGATACTATTTGATTCCCTTAATATCTAGAAATTCATTGATTTCCATTTTGAATGAATTGAGCCTCCACAGCCTTTCGGGGTTGAGAATTCCAAAGATTCACCATTCTCTGAGTGAAGAATTTTATCCTCATCTCAGTCCTAAACTTCCCACCTCTTATTCTGAGACTGTCCCCTGGTCCTATACTCTGCAGGCAGAGGTAACATCTTCCCTGCATCCAGCCTGTTGAATCCTGTAAGAACTTTGTCAGATTCAATGTGATCTCATTCTTCTAAACTCCAGAGAGTACAGGCATTTTCTACTCAATCTCTCATCATATGATAAACTCACCATTCACAGAAACAGTTTAGTGAATCTTTACTACACTCTTTAAGCTTCAGCAAGGTGACCAAAACTGTACATCATACTTCAAGTGCAGTTGCATCAAAACACTACAACTTCAGTAGGACTTATTTACTCCTGTATTCAGAACTTCTCATACTAAAAGCTTGCTCATCACTCATTGTACCTGCATGTTGGCTTTAAATATATCAATTGAGAAAACATTAGGGTACTTTTTAAACTATTTTTTTGTAAATAGGAGCATTGGGTGCAATCGTGCACTTTCCTTAGAAATCTTTGGTTAAGTCTCATGGAGAATTGCATACTCTTCTGGGCATAACACTTCAGAAATGATGTCAATGATCTGGAGAGGTTTACAGAGAGGGCTTACTAAGATGATACAAGAGATGAGGGACTTGGCTATCTGGATAGAATGCAGAGAGGTTAAGAGAAGATGCAATTTTAAATTATGAAGGATTTAGATAGAACAAGTAGGATTGAACAGTTTCCTCTGGCAAGTCATTTGGTAACCAAAGGTCATAGATTTAAAATAATTGTGAAGGAACCAGAGCGGAAATAAAGAGAAATTTCTTCATTTGAGAATTACCAGAATCGGATCCAAAGGAACCTTTAAAGGACAATTGGAGATGATGATGATTACTGCAAAGCTGGGGAGTGAGATGAAACTGGATTGCCCCTCAAAGGACTATTTTAGACATGAATGGCCACACTTTGTTCTATAAAACACCATTATAACTCACATTCATATTTTCATGTGATGTAGAAGAAGGCCATTCTACCCTCTGAATTTGTGCTAACTCTTGAAGCAATCCCACCAATCTCAATCCCCCATTTAGTTTCCTGTAATTTATTATCTCATAGTCTAGAAACCCAACCCCACCCTTCCTCTTACTACCCAACTACTCCATGGTAATTTATCGTAGGAATTAACCCTCCAAAGAGCATGTCTTTGGAATCTGGGAAGAAACCAACCCTTCCCTCTCACTTTTATATACTGGTTATATTCCCTCAAAACACTCGGTCCTGATGCAGGGATTTGACCCAAAACATTGACCATCCCTATGCCTCCACAGACGTTGCTTAACCCATTGAGCTCTTCCACCAGTTTTTTTTGCTCTCTTATTGATGTTGGTTGAGGGATAAATATTAGGGAAAAGTCCTCTGCTCCCTTTGAACAATGCCCTTTCCTTTACTCACCAAGAAAAGAATATGGCATCTTGATTCAGAAACTTATCTGGAACACATCACTTCTGACAATACAGAACTCCCTTATTGCTGCAGTGAATTATTAGCCTAGAATTTTTTTTTACTTTATTCTCAATGTAAGTGGGGTAGCTGTACTTATTTGAGGTGAAACAGTTATAGGTATCAGTGAGGCAGAAATAGAATCAAAGTGATTGAAATACAAAATGATAAGGGAACAGTCATACTGATGAGGCTAGTTTAAAGATCATGTAATAACAGCAGGGAAGTGGAGAAAGAAATAAGCGATAAGTTAAAGAAATGAGTAGACAACATGCAAAAATTATATTGAGGGATTTCAGCTATCCTTAAATTAACTCGTCAGGAAAAGTGGGTAAAGGGGAAAAAAGGAGTGAAATTCTGACTGTTTGTACAAAATTTCTTGCTGATTTTTGTAAAAAAAAATTCATCAAATGAGGATTTAACTGGATTTGGTAATAAGGACTGAACTGAGCAAATAGAATAATTAAAAGTAGAGGAACACATAGGCAATACTGGTCATATCATAATAGCTTAAATAATTGAGAAGGACATGAGCATTGTTCAGAGAAGGGTATTAGTTGCAGAAAGGCCAATTTTGAGGGGCTGAAAATATTTGGGAAAGTAAATTATTGACAAAGATGTAGGCTAGTTTTGGGAAAAGTTGTAACTCGCTTAAGAAAATAAATATATTGCTAAACAACAAGAACAATCTAAATTCTACTGAGACAGCATGGATAAGTAAAGACATGAGGGTTAGAAAAGAGACAATTTCTAACTAATTGGTCAGCAAGAGAGAGGTTGATAAGAGAAAATACAGTGAATAGGAGAGAGAATAAAACAATCAGGATATTTTAAATTAATAAGGAAAGGTAAATAAACAATAAGTGCAGGCACATTTAAAAAAAAAGAAAGCTGGAATGGGAAGAGTCTTTAAGAAATGGATAGGATACAGTCAAGCAGTTTTAGTAAAAGGGTAGAACTATTTTTTAAAAATTTACTTTGCTTCACGTAGACTTTTTTTATTATTGATGGTGATGATGGCAGGTTGGTGTGGCGAGCTTTGGGACATCTTTGTTTACATGTGCTTCTTACTGAAAACAGCCTTCCTTTTACCAAGAAAGAAAGAACTCGCATTTCCAAAGCCTCTTTCATGACATCAGGACATACTGAAGTTTTACAATCAGTGAAGTCACTGTTGTTAAGTTCTGGAGAGCAAACTTCTACAAATGGCAGCAAGGTCATGACCAGTTGCTACCTTTTAGCTGGGAGATAAATAAATATCAAAAGAACAGGGAAAACCTCCCCTGCTCTTCCTTCTCAAAAGTGTAATGGAATTATTTTATGTCCAAATGAGAGATCAGATGGAGTCCTGGTGTAATGAATAATCCAAATGGCTCTACCCTAACAGAATAGCACTCCATCAATTACCCCATTGTACTGTTAATACAGATCATCACTGCATCCTTTGGAGTGGGACTTTAACCCACAGCCTTTTGAATCGGGGCATAAGGGCTATTAACTGGGCTAAAGCTTCCACATCTAACATGTTTTAGTTCTGTCACATCTTGCTTGAAGCCATTGATTTATTAATGAAAATTGTGTGGGTGTCATTACTATAACTGTGGCAAATTTATTGATCTTGTGTGCTGTCATGAACCAATTTTCCTCGAGCTCTTCAGTAATTCAGAAAACTGATTTATTTTCCCTAGTAAAGGCTTCTTGATTTTTGATGAATTTCTTCAAAATAAGCAATTGTTTGAAAGTCATGGTGATCCTTGCTTTGTTTTGCTTTACCTGATATCTGCTACTAATATATCAAAGGTATGGTAACAAAGTGGTTAAGGTATAGGGGAAATTAATGAACCAGAGATGTGTTTGAATCTCACTAGGAAAATAGGGGAACATTAAATACAAATCTGAAATTTAAAAACAAAGCAGCAGTGATCATTTGGTCAATCCCTTTAGAGAAGGAAGTCTGTTGGCCTTAATTGATCTGACCTATATGTGACTCTGTAATGGTCTGGCAGTGATGATCTGTATTAACAGTACAATGGGGTAACTGATAGAGTGCTATTCTGTTAGGGTAGAGCCATTTGGATTATTCATTACACCAGGACTCCATCTGATCTCTCATTTGGACATAAAATAATTCCATTACACTTTTGAGAAGGAAGGGCAAGGGAGGTTTTCCCTGTTCTTCTCAAGGATAACCAGGGATAAGCAATAATTTTGGCCTTATCCACAACTTGCTTCCAATTTAATCTTCCTTTTGAGAAATCTCTACGTTTCAGCAAAGCTGGCTTGAGATCTTACAGTATGCATTATGACTCTATTTAGGATATATAGTGCTGGGATATCAATAGGGAACGTCACCTGCTCAGTCAGGGCCTGGATAGTTATGTTCTTTGTGTCCAAAGCATTCATGGTCAGATTCACCGATGACATGCCGGTGTTGTTCTCGAACCATTGCCTCTTTCTGGCTGACTTTTGCCTTCAGGAAGACTGAAGGGCTGGCAGCAGGATGTGGAAGCTGAACGTCTAACTACTGACCCCAGAAAACATTGAGCTGAAGGAGGATTACACAGACTGGAGAACAGTGAAGCTGCTTTTTGACTCTCCAGTGTACTGGTGCGAAGCAATCAAGGAGAATGTCAAGAGGTTCTTTATCCTCAGAGGATTTCAGAAAGCAAGATGAGTCAAATCCAGAAAAGCATTGCAGAATCTGCTGTAGCTGCAGTCAATGGGAGTGGATGTGGAGCAGGAACTCCAAGAAGAGCTGGCACCCTCGCTCTTTGCCTCAGAGTTGTCCAAACTCATTACCTGATCCAAAGTCTGCTCAATGGAGCCGGAATAGATGTGTTCACCTTACTTCTTTGGAACGGTTTACAGAGAGGACAGCTCATTAACAACCTCACAGCTGGATATATTGAGGACATGCAAATCCTACTACGCTGGAACTTCCTGTCCTCTACCTCAGAGTCCTTCATGGGAAAAATTTTTGCAGAAAATTGCCTTTGATTATCAGGTAGTGGTTAGCACAGATTGTCCTGGAGACCCTACAATATAAGAAGATGGTGGATCCTGTGAGATGGTTCCCCCAACAAACTGTCAAAGTCATTTGGCAGAATAGCTCATCACCAGAGCTCAAACAAGCATCAAGATCTTGCTTGTCTGGCAGTGAGAGGAGCTCTACCCATCAGATCCTCATGCACGTTCAGGGTCTCAATCCCACCGCAAGTTGCCCTTGAGTTGGCAGTGGTGTGGAAGAGATCATCACCAACCTCCTTGTTTGCCAGGAAGGTCTAGAAAAGGACGCAATGGTCCTTATTGATGTTTGTCC
Source organism: Pristis pectinata (assembly GCF_009764475.1). NCBI lineage: Eukaryota > Metazoa > Chordata > Chondrichthyes > Rhinopristiformes > Pristidae > Pristis > Pristis pectinata. Next base: position 44,064,867 of record NC_067417.1, read on the forward strand.
TGAGCGGCTGCATAACAGAGGATTTTGTGATCTATTGGCTGTTACCAGGGGAAAAAAGGTATTTAGAAAAATATATCAGCCCCTGCAATTCATATCAGCACATTTTATTTGTATGAAAGCTACCTTCAGTTTCAGGGAATTACAATTAATAATTAAAATGATTTAATAAAAAGTACAAATCCTCTTGTATTCTTTATATTCCATTGAGCGATTTTTCTGAATTCAGTCATTCTACTGTGTTTAAGAATAAGGCATGATGGTAATCTAACTTCACTTAGTTTTTGTTTTTTAAATATTTAAATTGAAGTTAGACTTGGGGATATCTGAAGAACAGATATATTTTGTAGTTTGATTGCCTGTGCATAAGAAGGGACACAATCTATATAAATCATGAAGCTGCTGATTACTGTTGTAGTAGTTGTAATCATCTTCCACAATTCTCCATATCACATTCTGTGCATTACTGTCTAGCATCTGCATGCGTCTAAAATACAGAATCCTTCCATATATCACTTCCTAACAACCTTCTGCTTGTGTGTATTGCTCTCTGGAGCAAGTAGTGGTATGCTCTGGAGCCGGTGTATATCACTCTCCAGCATCTGTTTGTATCACTTGTCAGCATACTTGAAAAGATATTGAAGAGGAAGGCAGAGGGCTCAAAATTGGGATCAACAATGTAGGAAAGGATAGGCAAGGGAGTACAAAATGCTTGGAGTGAAGGAACAGGACCTCAGGAATTATAATCTCTGGATCGTTACATGAACCAGGTACAAACTGTGTAAAAATACACCACATGGGGAGGAAAGGTGAATGTTTGCATGGCTGGGGGCTGGGAATGGATTGTGACAATGGGATAGCCAAGTGGGAGATCAGAGACACTGGAATTGACCAAGGTGGAGGCCAGGGACCCAAGCAACAGGAGTGGGCCAGACAATCTAGCCCAATGTGGTCGTGGTCTGATATTGTGAATCCTATAATATCCCAGTCTTTACCATGAGTACTAAGAGACATGGAGAAAAAAATTATATATCAACTGTGATCTCATTGGTTGATAAAATCAGTTTGAACTCTTCATGTTCCGATGTATAACTCACGGGAATCTGTCTGTTTGATTTCCAAAGCTCATGCACCAAACACTAATGTGAATATAATTATCCAGCATTTCTGTTTTTATCTGTTCTACCTTTGAGTATCATGCTCCCAACACTTGTGGGTGTGTCACTCTCTGGAACCTATATTTGTCATTCTTTGGTTACTCCAGAGCCTGTATCCATTACTTTCAAATGTACCTTTCACTTTCTATCTAAATCGCCTGTGGTTATCACTTTCTAGAGTCTAACGTAATGAACTCTGGAGCCTGCATATCATTCTCTCATGTATGTACCACTCATTAATGCTTATTTGTACTTGTATTTACATCCTAACTGTGCTGCCCTGGAACCTGTGTGTCGTACTCTCTTACATTTGTTGCTCTATAGTACATATGCATGCAACTTCAAAGCATCTGTATGTTTTACATACCAGACATTAATAATTTTACAATGAATGGCAAGGATATGTTAATCTCTACTGTTAAATACTTAATTGATTTTGGCATTAGAAAAATGAATAACTTGAAATATTATATGGTAATGAGCATAACTTGGATAAATATGATTTTGGATCAATGGTTCCAAATGCTTTCTCACACTGGATTTCCTTCCTTCATTTCTGGGTCTAGTATAGATCAAGCAGTGAAGATTGACTGCTATGATAAGTTGACGACTCTGCATTCTGTCAAGCAACCACAAAGTTGACAGAAGAAGACCTTTTCCCTGGAAGTTTCGCACATTCCTGTAGCTTGCATCTGAAAAGCAATTTATATTGGATCTGTCAACATCTCTTTGTGCTTACAGGTCTTTAAAGCACCCTGAAACTTCAGTATTCACCACTTCAATATTACAGTAATGGAGTTGGTAGCCCTGAAATTCTGTTGTTCCGCTAGACTTCTACTATAACTCAGACGGGATTTTGGTGAATACCCCAAAGGAATCATTTATGTGGGATGCCTGTGGTCACCTCAGATCAGTGCGATTAATACACACTTGAATGGCTTCTTTGGGATTTCCACCAGAACCCTTTCTGAGTAAAAGCAGAAATACAATGGAACAGCAGAATTTCAGGGCTACCAGCTACACCTGCTTTACTGTAATAACGAAGTGGGCGTATAAATGAATACTGGTATTAAAGGTTTCATGGTAGATTGCATTGGATTGCAGAGAATTTTAACGTCACTAAACACAGGAGGTAGAGGTGGGTGTAGAAAATTAGAATATCTGAAATACTAGAGAATATTTAGTTTTGTGTGGTCCTGCACGGTGTTTATTATGGATCAGGGTATGAATAATCTGTACCTCAAAATAATTCTCGAAGAGATGGCCATTTAGCCCATCTTAATGTACCCATCTAAAAATATCCCACTGTTTTCTTATTGCAGCATTCAATTGCTTTCTAAATAATTCAGCTATTCTTGCCTGTATCATTACATCTGTAAGTTTTTGACACACATCAATAACTTTATCTGCAGAAGATATCAGTTCTACATTTCATTTAAATAGTTTAAAGTTATATCCACCAGTTGCGCTCCTTAACAACCTTGTGCCCCTTTATGAGGCCACCTTGTCTTCAAACTGAAAAGCACAAGTTTTCTGTCCCTGTTAATCTTATTAACTATATCTCATTGATAGATATCAGTAATTTACCCACAATTAGTGTTAATATAAGCTATAGCAATGTTTTTTTTTCTTCCCCCATACACTTTACCAATCCAAAGAAACAATTTCTGGATCTGGAGGGATTTGAAGATCTTTAAAAGCAGTTTCTTAACCTATTTCTTTTAATGTCCTGACCATTTTCATTTGTCCATTTCCACTATTTTGTCATTACCATTTTAAATAACATATTAAATCTGTATATCTATGTGTTGTGTATCTATGTTGATTATACGCCCAAACTTTTCATCATTTGCCAACATGGATATACAATTCTCTATTCTTTCATCCACGTCATTAATGTTTGCAATGAGAAGTTCAGGCTTCACTATAGATCCCTGTGGAATACTATGCTTTGGGGGTAAAGTAGTGGAGCAGTGGTTAAATTGCCAGGTAATCCAGAAGTCTGGCCTCAATTCAAATCTCACTATGACGGCTGTGGAATTAATTCAGTTATTAATCTGGATTCTTTTAAAAATGTTTAATGATAATAATGGCACTGGATTGTTATAAAACCACATCTGGTTCACTAATGTCCTTCACGGGAGGAAATCTGCTACCTTTACCTATCTATGAATCTAGATCCGCCAATGCGTTTGACTTTTAGGTGTCTGCTGTTCAAAGAGGATAGGCAGTAAATGCCGGCTTTGCCAGAACAATGAATAAATAAAAGAGCTTACCCAAAACAGAACGAGCCTTTTACCTCAGTTATTGTTACATAAGGCAGCCCTCAGGCTCACTCCAGATAATCAATGTCATTACTTTACATGGACTGCAAGCGAGACTGATGGATCTGTTTTTGTCACACTTGTTTCTGAGCGTAGCAGGCATACCAGTAGTTTGGAAGCAAACTCATAAATACCTCCTTGTTGTCCCTTAACTCTCAGAATGAGTGGCAGTCACTGGCGTGTCTGATCGTCCCTGAATCCTGTAAGTAGGGATGCTGGGTATCTATTGGAGACTGGCGAGGAAGCATCACCGGTAGTGATGCTGTAAGACCGAGTGGCTGCTTGCCTGTCTGCGAGTATCCCGGGTCACTGACGCAGGGCGATCACTCGGGCGAGTGACCAACCACTGCCGGGGAACCTCCCGCTCGTCCCCATTTCTCGAGCGTCCCCAGGAGCGCGGGGCAGAGCCGAGCTGAGCCGCGCGTACGAGGACAGGCGCGACCCCGAACCGGGACAAGTCGGACCGAAGTGAGCGGAAGTTCCCGCGGGGCTGAGGTAGTTGGACGCGGGAGAGTTGGGGTTCTGTGGATGAGGTTGGGGATTAATCGGTTAATTGCTGCAGATTCATTAAATTTGTCTGTTGAGTTCAGTGGCAGGTAAACCTCAGCATTTCGAGAACTTTGGGTTAAAACATTCAGTTTTGGCATTTAGGGTCCGAAATCCCATTGCTTTTGAATCAGTTCTTTGCGAATTGATCGAATTTATCAAGTTGAAGGCGGCGGAGGTGTAATTGTGTGTGCGCGTGTTTAGAAGATTTGCAAAGGTCTTGTCTCAGGTGTAAGGGCGGTATAACTGCAGTCCAAATGCCACGTCCGGTCGGAGCCTCGGTTGCCTGCGGCCTGTCCCGTCCCACTGTACGGGGCTATTGGGCATTGCCCCCTGTGGATGGGCCACGGGGATGTGGCTGTGGGTGGAAAACAGGATTGGAGTCAACCGTGTGGTTTCACCCGTTTTCTCCGTGATAAGGTAGCTTTACTGAACATCTCTCGCGTTGACAAAGAAAAGGAGCTCGTGTAGTCATAAATAACAGAAAATGCCAGGAGTGCTCTGAATATCAGCAGGGTATCGCTGTACTCCAGCAAGGAATCACCACTATAAGGTGAGGGGGAGGGGTAGAAATGATGGGGAAAACAATGACACATTTGTTGTGATTCATTGTGTTTTGATTTTGGGGGGTGGGGGAGGGGGGCATTTTGAAGAGACATCCAGAGTTTATTTTGCTGTGCAGTTACCTTGACTTTAAGAACGTTAAAATTGTGGTGTCATTAGACAGTGACCCTTTTGTTATCAAGCAATACCTTTCACTTATGGTAGATTTTCAGGAGCTGGCACAGAAAGCAACAAACGTTAATTTGTTGAGGGAAAGTTGTGTATGGCTAATTGAACTTTATAGGGGAGGTAATGGGGAGGGTTGATCTAGTGTAATCTGGATGGTCAGGAGAAAGTTGACCATGTGATGGAATGATCAGAAAAGTAAAAGTTCAAGGGGAAAATAGCAAGTTTTAATCATTGACCAACATTTTGAAAATCATGGAGTTTTGCATCCTCTGTGATAGGTCTCCTGCTTTTTGTGGTATAGATCAATGACTTTCACCAATGCATCAGTGGCAAAATTAAGAAGATTGCTGGTGTTTTTTTTTAAAAAAGTGCCTTTAACACTCACTATCAAAAATTTAATAATAAGGAAGAAAGTTGTGGTCTGGTGAGCAATCTGTAAAATGTGTGGTAATTCATTTGGGGATGTCAAACAAGGCAAGAGCATAAAAAAATAACTAGTTGGATAATGAGAAGAGTAGATTCCTGAATGCAACAGGGTCAATAGAAACTGTGCTTAAGAAAGCACATGACAAACGGAGTGCTTTCCTCTATTGGCCAAAGCACAGATGATAAGAGTGGGATATTACTGAAACTGCATAAAACGTTATTTAGACCACAGGTGGGGTATTCTCTACAGTCAGATCACCACAACGTAGGAAGGATGTGATAGCTCCTTCAAGCTTCAGGGGAGAGTGACAAAAATGTTCTTGGTGCTAGTTATGCGGAAAGATTGACTAGGTAGATTTTGTTTTCTTGGGAATAGAGGGAAAATTTAATTGCAGCATATAAAATTATAAAAGAGTGACTAGGAAGCAGCTATTTTACCTTGGCAAATAGGTCAATGACTAAGACAATAGGCTTATGGTTATGGGGATATGGAAGGAGGAATAGGCCATTTAGCCCATCATGCTTGTTCCTTCATTCAGTAAGATTACAACTGATCATTTACCTCTACACTCTGCTTTTCTGCAGTAACTCATATCCCTTATCTACCAGTCTTGAGCATGAATACGCTCAGCTGTTGAGCCTCTACAGACCTTTTGGGCAGAGAATAACAAGGATTTACTACCCTCTGGGTGGAGAGATTTCTATTTGTCTCTGAATGGACAGTTCCTTTACTCTGATACTGGTAAATTACATCCCAGGTAAAAGAAACCACAACCACGTCAGACCCTGTAAGAACTTTGTACATTTTAACAAGATATTCCTTCATTCTTCTAAACTTGAATAGAAAAATAAGAATTGTGTTGAGAAACATCTTTGCATCCAAATAATGCAGGAATTCTGGAACTGGCTACATGAATGGGGTGGATTGAGATTGGGACTGTCAACACTTTTTTAACAAGTGTCTGGATGGGCACATGATGTGCTGTGACCCACAAAGCCACAGGCTAAGACCTTAGAAAGTGGGTTTGGTCTCAATAGTTCTATTGCAGCCAGCATGGACAAAATAGGTCAAAGGCTTCCTCTGTGCTGTAAATTTTTGTGATTTTTGTTTTGTTAGGACCATTGCAGTACAAGCTGGAAGTGATTTATACATGGAAAATGGTAGAAATACAAGCACATTCTCTGCAGAAGGGTGACCATTTTTTATCTAATGTACAGGGGTTGACAGGATGCACATAGCCTGTAAAAGTGGTTGAAAAATATATATTAGGTCAGAAGCTGGAAGGGCAATAATGAGGTAGATGGTTAAATATGAGTCTTAAATTCTTGATTCTATTTTCTAATTCTTTGAGGATAGAAAGAAAAGTTATTCAGAGGTGAGTGATAGTGGAGCTGAAATGCTTGCTTTGGCAGATAGGCACTGTAAGAAATAAACAAAGGGAACAATAGTATGATTTTTGTTTTATTTTCCTCTGGTTTTGCTTAAAAATTACAGTTCTTGTTGAAGTTCCTTTTGTAAATTGTGCTCTGAGGTGGAGCAAATGTGTAAATTTGACAATAGGACAACTCAGCCATCTCCATTTGGATCAATTCAAATAGCACAGAAGTGAGAAGGGGAGAAATGTGTAACTGTCAGAACATTTGAGTACTAATGTGCTCCAGTGAATGCTTAGTGTCAAGTGGAGCCTGAGGGGGCTGTGGCTGGAAGAATGACAGTTTGGAGAGAGGAAGCAAAGCAATGTTGACAGATCTAACACAGAGTGCATGGAATGGGATTCCTTTAGAGACTGATAGCAAGTGCTGAAGGGAGAAATGAAGTCAGGGTGGAAAGGATTGCCTTGTGAAAACAAACCACTGAAAGAAAATTGTTCAGCATGTGAAACTCACAAAATGGGAAAAGAACTTGAACAGAGAACACAGGAAGGGAAAGTGAAATAGAGAGGGAATTGGTGACAAAGTTTATAGAATATTTAAATGAAATGCTTGAATCTATATATTCTAATTTGGAACATCTCAAAGTGCTTTTCAGCCAATTAAACATTTTTTTGCAGAGTGGTTATTGTTGTACTGTGAGCAGCATCCCAGCTAATTTGTACAGAACAAGCTCCCACAAGCAACAATGTAATGATGGCCAGAGAATGTTTTTGTTTAAGAATGTAGGTTGTGGGTCTAAATATGGGCTAGCACAACAAATCTGTTCTTCAGAACTTCTGCATCTGGCCCAGAGAACTGCACAAGAAGTATGAAACATGGGACATAGTTGATAGAAGACTCTCTGGTTGTTCAAGGGAGTCACAAATAAAAGACTATTGGAGCAAGAAAAATTGAGAGATTTGGGTTAGAGAAATCCTACATGGAGGGCTGTGAGATTGCAAAATCCACTTGTGGTAATGGGTGCTGACCCAGAAACCAGAGCAACATTCAAAATTAGATCAGATAAGTGAGCGAAAATAAGTGGAATATGCTGAGTAAATGTGTTTGGAGATGTTTGCTTGTCAGGAGGGTAAATGCCAAGAAAGACTGTTTTGAAGTGAATGGGCTTTTTGCATGTTGTAATTTCCAAGTACGTAGTTAAAGGATGGTATATAATCAGATTTTTTTTAATTGTGAAGATTAGCTTTACGACCACACCCCCGAGTTTACTCTACGACCAAAGATCAGCAGAGTAGGAGTGATGTTTTGATTAATTATAGAATTGTAGTTTGGCAACCTTGCTTTATATATGGGGCCGTGGAAAACTACCAGTTAGTTAAAGCTGCAATCCAATCAATAAATTGAGATTGTAAACACAGAATAGTGGATGTTGAGACATTTGTTATAGACTAGAAACTGACCAAGGGTTTCAGTGATATGGTGAACCATAATGCAAAGCTCCAGTAATTATAATTTCCATTTAAATTCTGATATTAGATGATTACCTTGAAAAATCTTCTTAATATCTGTTGTTTAAATATATAATTGGTCTGAGTTCTGTTTGCAGTCTCTGGTTAAATTCGTATTCACACCATGTTTATGCTGGTGTTATCAGAGGGGTATTAATTATTAATTTGTTCTGAGGATTGGTAAATTTTACGGTGCAGGATAAGGAGAAAGAACATTATCACCTGTTCTTTAGAGAATTTGGAACACTTATTTTAAAACAAAAATAAATTTGTCCCCATTCTGTGAACTGTCCTGCCACCATGTACAGGAGAGGGAGGGTTTATCACCCACTCCCTGACCTACAATTCAAGCAGCTTGACTAAAGCCATTCGAGGGAAAAGCTTGGGCATAATTTTTCCTTCCTGCTTGAGACAGAAAACACTATTTTTGGGCCTACCTAGAACAGTGTGGCTGGAATTGAGAGATGAAGGAATCCACAATGATGCTGCTTCTTAGAGCAAGTCCACTACTATGCCTCCTAAAATTGCTTGGAAACTGTAGCCATGACTGATTCTGCTATGTGATTTGAACTACGATTTGTTTGGCATTTATTATGGTGATGCAATATATTTAAACATAAGCTATCTTTGAGGTGTGGGATCAAGGGTTCAAATAGAGCCCAGATGTTGGGGTAAAATAATACACTGGTTTATGTTGCCGTGTCATGTTGAAGTATCTCAAAAATGAACTCTACAATGAATTAAGAGTAGAGTGTAAGTAGTGAAGTAAATTTGTCCTTTTACTCTGCAGGGTGCTGCCAAAAACTTGGAGTTAATGGGCATAAGCTGATAACAATGGGCACAGATCCACAGTACAAAAACTATCATAGTTCTAAAATGTTGGCAGCAAATGTCCGCAGCAGGGATAATGTCTGGATTATCTTGCAATAGGCTGCTGCAGCTGATAGTTAGACAGAGTTTCAACTGAACCTTTGCTGAAGTTGAGCTGAGTATGGGAATGTGGTGAAAATAAAATAGGTTAGGGCAGGATTAATGTACAAATGGGTGCTTAATGTCTGGCATGAACTCAACGGGCATGCTTTTTTGCTGTGTCTCTTTGATTCCACTCCTGGCATTAGCATCTATCAGGGAGATACTCAGGATAATTTGTGTGGGATTGGAAATGTTTGTCTAGTTTGGGCTCTTGACCATTTTGGGGGATTAGTGATTGTAGTCCAATGCATTCTATGACTGCAGTGGGAAAATTTAATGTAGAACATACAGAACTGTGCTGACATGGCATAAAATGAGGAAATATCAAAGTGATATTTACCGTGTATCTAACCTTTGTACCTGACCCTGAACAGGATAATGAAGCAGTTATGGTATCTCAGGCTGTTCCTCAGATGTTCTCTTGGCCCTGAGTCAGAAGGCTGTGAATTCAAGTCCCATTGTGGAATTGAGTTCAAAAATCTAGACTTGCATCAGTGCAATACCGTGGGAGTGCTGTGGCAGTGTCACCTTTCAGATGAAACATTAATGAAGGCCCTATTACCCATAGGAAAAACATAGGAGTTATCCCTAGCCAATATTTATTCCTCAATCAGCACCTAATCTATTCCTTTATCTAGATGTTATAATATTATTGTATGTGGAATTTGTGTGCAAATTGACTGTTGCCTTTCCCAACATGGTGTGACCATACTTCATAAAAATGTGACCTTGGCTGTAAAGTGCTTTGGGCATCCTAATTTCATGGAACTTCTTATATTTAGCCCATTGGGTCAAAGTCTGAACTTGTGCTTCACACAGACATCATCCATGGGCATCACTTTACATTCTTTTCTCCTTCAACTACTTGTGCAGCTTCACTTTAACTTCGGCTTTGCTGTTCATCTCAGTTGCTTAGCTTGGGTTTCACCAAGCCTGCTTGGTTCCATGCCTTATGGTTGGTCCAGCCATTAGCAAATGAGCTAAATTTGTGTGGTAAGGTGAGAATAACTGCCTTTGACGTTAAAGCAGTATTGGACCCAGTTTTCTATCAGGTAGACCAATAAAATTGAAGTCAGTGGAACTTGGGAAATTCTCCACTCACGGAAGCCTTGCCATAAAGGATGATGGCTGGAAGGCAATCACCCAAGCTCCACAACATGTTCAGGCAAAGCAGATTTTTAGCTGCTTCAGCATTAGCTTTCGTTCCATCAGATGTCAGAGGTGGAGAAGTTCACTGGTTGCTCAGTACCACTCTCAACTCTTGGAGATTATCAGGCTTAAACTAATAAGAGGGATGCAATGTTTCCTCCACGTAATGGCCGTGCCTTATAGGACAGAGTCTAATCAACTCCCTTTGATGCTGGGACTGATGAACTCCTCCATCTTCAGCATCTTGGGTCACCATTGCCCAGAAGCATAACCAGGTTAGCAACATGAAAATGTGGCCGTAAGAGCAGGTCAAAGTCTGGGTTTTCTGTTGCAAAAGCCTCCCCAAAGCCTTTCCAGTATCCACAAGTCAGCAGTGTGATGGAATACTCTACGCTTGCCTTCTGCTCTAGACAGAAGGCAAGTGGACAAAGAGCAAATGTTGGGCTAGTAGATTTGATATTTAAGAATACAAGGCTCTAAGAATAAGCTGGGAAATTATAGGCCGGTGAGCCTGACGTCAGTTGTGCGTAAATTATTGGAAGGTATTCCAAGGGATATATAAGTATTTGGATAGCCAGGGCCTGATTAGGAATAGTCAACATGGCTTTGTGTGTGGTAGTCATGTCTAACCGATCCTATAGAGCTCTTCGTGGAGGTTACCAAGAAGTTTGATGAGGGGAAGGCGGTTGATGTTGTCTACGTGGACTTTAGCAAGGCTTTTGACAAAGTCCTGCATGGGAGGCTGGTCCAGAAGGTTAAGTCGTTTGGCATTCAGGATGAAGTAGCCAATTGGATTCAACATTGGCTTAACGGGAGAAGCCAGAGAGTGGTAGTAGATGGTTGTCTCTCCGACAGGAGGCCTGTGACTAGTGGTGTGCTGCAGGGATCGGTGCTGGGTCTGTTGTTGTTTATCATCTATATTAATGATTTTGATGATAATGTGGTAAACTAGGTCAGTAAATTTGCAGATGACACCAAGATTGGGGGCGTAGTTGAGAGCGAGGAAGACTATCAAAGCTTGCAGCGTGATCTTGACCAGCTAGGAAAATGGGCTGAAAAAATGGCAGGTGGAATTTAATGTGAGGTGATGCACTTTGGGAAGACAAACCAGGGTAAGACTTGCACAGTGAATGGTAGGGCTCTGAGGTATGTGGTAGAACAGAGGGACCTAGGAATACAGATCCATAATTCCTTGAAAGTGGCGTCACGGGTAGATAGGGTCGTAAAGAGAGCTTTTGGCACTTTGGCCTTTATAAATCAGGGCAATGAGTACAGGAATTGGGAAGTTATGTTGAAGTTGTACAAGACATTGTTGCTGGGACTTGAGGAACTGAGTTATAGGAAAGGGATGAATAGCTGAGGGCTTTATTCCCTGGAGTGCAGGAGAATGAGGGGAGATCTTGTAGAACTATTCAAAATTCTGAGGAGTATAGATAGAGTGAATGCATACAGGCTTTTCCCCATAAGGTTGAGAGAGACTAGAGCTAGAGGACATAGGTTTAGGGTGAAAGGTGAATATATAAGGGGAATCTGAGGGGCAACATCTGCACTCAGAGGGTGGTGCGAGTGTGGAACGAGCTGCCAACGCAAGTGGTAGATGCAGGTTCAATTGTAACATTTAAGGGAACTTTGGATAGGTACGTGGATGGGAGGGGTTTGGAGGGATATGGTCCGGGTGCAGGTAGATGACACTAGGCAGAAGATCAGGTCGACATGGACTAGATGGGCTGAAAGGCCTGTTTCTGTGCTGTAGTACTCTATGATAAGAAACAGAAGTAACAGTTGAACATGAACCTGATCCACCATTCATGGCTGATCCTGTGTCTCAAGTTCACTCATCCACATGTTCAATCTCATTCTCAATATTATTCCTGATATATTGAACCCCACCTTCAGTATGATTGCTGACTGAGCAGCCATGGTGCACTGAGCTGAAGAATGATCATGGTTTAGAATAAGAAGTAGAATCATGTATGGGTGGGGATGTAATAACCTGGGACAAAAAACATCAGTGATAGTAATTTACAGGCAACTGAACAGCAGCACCAATACTGGAGAGAGAAGTAATTAAGAAATCAGAAGAACTTGTAGCAAAGGTAATATAATAGTCATGAAGAACTATAATATTTGTATAAACCAGGCAATTAAAATGGCAAAATAGTTTGGAGGATGCATTTGGGACAGTTCCCTGGGAAAACAAAAAAAGCAAGCTATTTGATAGATAATACAACATAGTCAATTATTTAATCCAAGGTAAGGGATCCTCCAGGAAAAATGGTCTCAGTATTTATAGTATTTTGTATAGACTACGAAAAGGACATAATTTATAACAAGAGTCTTGAAATTTAGTAAAGTTATTTACGTAGGTTCTGAAGGGCCAATGGCTAGGATGATTGGGAATTTAATTAGGTTTGTTGGTACATATTGTAAAGGATTATTTTGTAATTTCAACAAATGTATCCTTCCTCCAATGAGAAATCTTGGGATAAGAAAGGAAAAGTGATCCATCTGTGGCTTTCTATGAAGGGTAAGGAGAATATTAGTTTAAAAGAGAGACTTAAGGTGAAGAGCAGCAAGCCTGATGATTGGGAAAATAAATTCATCGTCAACAGGCGACCAAAAATTTGATCACAGGAGAAGGTACAGTATGAAAGTAAATTAGTGTGAAATATAAAAGATTGTAAAAGCTTTTATAACTATGTAAAAAGGGACAGAAGCAAAATAAATCCTTGAAGGGAAAGTTAGGAGAAATTAAAATGAGGATACAAAGAAAAGACTGAGTAATAGTAACTTCACTGAAGGATTTACTATGAATATATTGGAAATAATGGGGAACCAAGGGGCAAATGACACTGGGATGATGCAATCAGTATCACTAAAGGGAAAATACTAAAGAATTTAAGGACCCTAAAATAAGACTCATTGTCACCATCCTAGGATGTTTAAAGAGGTGGCTGCAGATGCATTAGAGATGATCTGCCCCAGTTTCCATAGATTCTGGGACAATCCTAACAGATTGGATATGTAACGCCTCTGCTCAGCAAAGGAGGAAGAGAGAAACCGGTTAGCTTGATATTAGTTGTCGGCAAAATGCAGGCACCTGTGGTTATGGCATTTTAAATGAGCTGTTGCCATGTCTCTAATGTATTTAAGTAGAGTTAACGTGATTGTAACAAAAAGGGAAATTGTGTTCATCAAATCTATTAGAGCTTTTTGAGGAATCTGATATGGTGCCACATAAATGGATTTGTGGCATTGGGGGTGACGTATTAGAATGGTTAGAGAATTGTTTATGGAGTAGAAAAGAGTAAGAATAAAGTGGTGGTGTTCGGGTTAACATACGGTCACTGGTGAGATCCTGTGTGGATGAGTACTACGTCCCCTGTTTTCATAATCTGCGCCAATGACTTGGATTGAAAGAGCAACATGTACAAGTTTGCTGACTATGAAGATAGGCAGGGAAGTGACAAAGTGACATCTGAGGACACAGTCTGCAAAGGAATAGAAGCAGGTTAAACGAGTGGGCAAGAAGGTAGCAAAGAGTATAATGTGAGATTATATACTTCAATAGAATGAAGTTTCAAATTTTAAATGACAGAAAATGATTAAACATTGTTGTATACAATGTTCTTGATGTGCTTATACGTGGAACAGAACATATACATGCAGCAAGCAATGTGGATGACAAATGGTTTGCTGGACTTGATTGCAAGGAGCTGGATTTGATGTTGAGGTTTGCTCAGATGCGAAATTAAAACCTAATCCAACCCATGCCTGACTTGTTATTTTTTTTCCCATAACCGATCTTCAGGCATTTGCAGGAAAGCAGTAAAGGCTTGCAATGCTGCACATACATTGTTATTGAACAAAAAGAGTAGATGCATTTGGTAATACTAAGTAAATCCTACTGCCCTTGATAAGGTACTGAGCTGGGCCAGATGCCTTATTTGAATGTATACCCAAACCCAGCACATGTAGTTGGGGCTTTAGGCTCTGATCAGACTCCAGTTTTCAATACAAAAGTAAGGATGTTTTGCTGATGTTTTACAGGGCTTTAGTGAGACTACATTTGCAACAATGTGTGCAGATGTGGTCTCCATACTTCATGAAAGATATATTTGTTTTTGTGGCTGAGTGACATAAATTCACTGGATTGAGTCTTGTGGCGAAGGGCCTGTCCTATAAGGGGAGAGTGAGTAATGTTGGAGCATAGGAGAATGAGGAATATAATGCTCTTGGACGTTGAGAGGCAATTCTCTCAGGCTGAAGAGATCAGGGCTAGGGGAATGATCTCAAGGGACAGAGACAAAGGCTTATTTCTTAGGAGGTGGTATATCTTTGGAATCCTTCAAATGAACTTGCACAGCTCTTGAAAGTTATTGATTACACCCAAGACTGAAATTAGTAGACTTTTGGAACCTAAGAGAATCCAGGGATATTGGAATTGGCCAGGAAGTGGACTTGAGATGCAGGTCAACCATAATTTATTGATGGGGCCACATGATCTGCACAGTTTTTAATTCGTTCTTTTGCATGGGTAGAGTCCATCTCCAAAAATATTAAATAATCTCAATTCCATCTCAGATAAAGTAACTTGTTTGATTGACAATGTTAAACATTCAGTCCCTCTGTCATTACCAAACCAGGTACTCTATCCCCAAGGCAAACTTTAGTAATTTTCCAGATGTTCTCAACAGACCTCCCAGACTTGCACCCTCTGTGATCTAGACTGACAAGGCAGTTGATGTTTGACTACTTGACCATTTGCAAATTCCTTTCAAAATCACATGGCACTCTGACTTGAAAATTTGATCAATGGTTCTTCGTTGTCACATGATCAAGGTCCTGCAGCTCCAACTGCACTCCAGGTCTGTTTCATTTCATAGACTGCAGTTGTTCAAGAACTTCCATTATCTCCTTCTTAAGAGGAGTTTCATATAGGCAGTAAGTATGGCATCGCTGGGGAGGCTGACATTCGTGAATGAGAAGACTAAAATATTATTGTAGTATGTTCCCTATTCCTAATTTGGTTAAAATAGAGTCTCCATCATTAGACACCATGGTGACTCACTAATATTTTGTCCCTGGTATTGAATTTCCCACCATGGATGATTCTTTGCTTCCAATCTCCCAAGCTCCTTAGTAATAATTAAAAAAATCTTTTTATTAGGTCACAATTAATCTTTCCTTTTTAGTGATGAGAGAGCCCAGATGCTTTTTCAAACTGGAAGAAATGAGACAAATAATCTTGCCCTGTGTCTCTCTTGATATTACTCCCAAAGAGAACTTTCAGTCAAAAGAATTTGATACTATTGGATTATGCAAATTGCATCTCCTGTGCTGCAGAACATAGAACAGTATAATATGGGCCCTTTGGCCCATGATGTTGTGCCAACCTATATAAACATATACTCCATGATCAATCTAACCCTTCCCTCCTACACAGCCCATAACCCTCCATTTTTCTTACATTCGTTTGTCTCTGTAAGAGTCTTTTAAATGTCCCTGTTGTATCAGCCTCTACCAATACCCTTGGCAGTGCATTCCAGGCACCCACCACTCTGTGTTTTAAAAAAAACCTATGTCCCTTAAACTTTCCTCCTCTCACCTTAAATGGATGTTATCTGGTATTAGTCATTGCTGGCCTGGGAAAAGGGTGCTGGCTGTCCACTCTACCTATGCCCCTCATAATCTTATATACCTCTATCAAGTTACCTCTCATCCTCTGTTGCTCTAAAGAGAAAAGCACAAGCTCGCTCAACCTTTCCTCATAAGACACATTCTCTAATCCAGGCAGCATCCTGGTAAATCTCCTCTGCACCCTCTCTAAAGCTTCCATGTCCTTCCTATAATGAGGTGATCAGAACTGAACACAATACTCCAAGTGTGGTCTAACCAGAGTTTTATAGAGCTGCAATGTTACCTCATGGCTCTTGAACTCATTCCCCTCAGTAATAAAGGCCAGCACACCATACACCTTCTTAACCACCCTATCAACTTGCATGGCAACTTTGAGGGATCTATGGACTTGGACCCCAAGATCCCTCTGGTCCTCCACACTGCTAAGAATCCTGCCATTAGCCTTGTACTCCACCTTCAAGTTCATTCTTCCAAAGTGTATCACTTCACACTTTTCCAGATTGAACGTTGAACTCTGCATCCTGTCCATATCTCATTGTAACCTACGACAACCTTCATTATCCACAACACCTTCAACCTTCGTGTCATCTGCAGACTTACTAACCCATCCTTCCACTTCCTCATCCAAGTCATTTATAAAAATCTCAAAGAGCAGGGGTCCCAGAACAGATTCCTGCGGAACACCATTAGTCACCGATCTCCAGGCAGCATACTCTCCATTAACTACCACCCTCTGCTTTCTGAAATGATTTTGCCTCTCCTACACATCCCCCTCCCCAAATGCACCATGCACCACCCCATCAATCCTTAGGTCTAACTGTTGGATAAAACAGCCACTTCTTTGGATATTCATAGTGAAGTATTTCAGAAACTAGCCTGAAATGCAAAGGAGATTAAGTGGAAAAATTTAGCAATGTATTTCACAGAACCATAGTCTTGGAGCACAGAACAAAACCATTTTAACCCATCATACCTGTGCTGGTTCCAACAGAACCATCCAGTTGGTCCTACTCTTTCTCTTGGTTGATACTCTTGGTGGTGTTTGAAAGGCCAGAGGTACTAGTATAGGGTAGTAATGATTGTTTAACTATATAGAGTTTATTTGCAATGAATAACACTGGTGGACTGCACTTGGTATTTTGTGTGCTTTTCTGGTCGCCACATCATAGGAAGAATGTGGTTGCACTGGAGAGAGTGCAGAGGAGATTCACTGGAATGTTGCCAGGACTGGAGGACTTGAGTTATGGGTAGAGATTGGATCAGCTGGGCTTGTTTTCCCTGGTGTGGAAGAGGTTGAGGGGTGACCTGATAGAGATGTATGAAATTATGAGAGGTATTGATAGTATAGATGGTCAGAAAGGTAACAATTCTTTTGATCTTGCTCTTTGATCATGGGTAATAAACCCTGCTCGTGTTGTAGGAGACAGTAAGTATTCCTGAGGCCCTCCTATTCTCTAATAGGATTAGGTATTCCCGGGAAGGCCAACATTTAATGCACATCCTTACTTGCTCTTGAAAATGCAGTGGTGAAGATGGTGAGCACCTTGACCTGCTATGGACCCTGTAATTAAATTACTGCCATAAATGTGAACTAAGGTGTTCTGAGATTTTGAACCAGTGACAGTGGAGGAATGGTGATGTAATTTAAAGTTAAAATGGTGTGTGACTTGGAAGAGAATTTGCAAGTTCTCTTTGTCTCTGAAAGCTGATTTCGGCTCCTCTTTTTGCTTGCATCCTATCAGACCTCCGATCACTAAGCTTTGTACTTGCAATACTGATCCAATACTGATACTTACTCCATCTGAGACCTACTTATCTTTTTGATGTTGTATGACCCCTTGTGTTGTTTATATTGTCTGGACTAGTGTCTGCTTGTACTCCCATTTTACTCTCGCAGTCTGGCACAGTGGAAACTCCATCAAAGTAGGTCAGAGATGTAGCTGGGGTTAAATTCAAGATTTAACTTGTACCCGCGTTAACTTCTTGCAGTCTGGCACAGTGAGGAATCAAATTGACTAGAGTTCTAAGAGGCACATTCACAAAATGAGTAAAAACACAAGCTCAATTTCCAACACCACTTTCAGGCCAGTGAAAGTTAGCTGTTGCTATGGCGACAGTTCACACATCATTCTGTTCGTCAGCAGCACATTGATGCAATTGCTAAGGTGTAAAAATGCTCTTTAATTTGTTCCCATATAATTTTGGTGACACAAAAAAATCCTCCACTGCTTTGCCACCTTAATGTGAATTACTTGTGCTCTTCCAGCCCACGCTCACCAAATCCTTCCAAGTCACTGGAAGTAAAAGGTCTGAAAACAGTACTACTAATGGTGGATTTAATTGGTGTGGTCTCCTATTCATTCCACTTCAGGTCTGGTTAATTCCACCATGGACAAGTGTGATAAATTGAAAATAGAACAGCTTGGTATTTGTTTACATCGTATTCATTTTCTGAGAGTATTACTTCCTCTGTATGGACTGTGAGATAAATATTCCTTCATTCACCAAGGGTATAAAATTGATTTCACACGAAAGCCTTGTTTACACTACCAGAAGGACATTAACCTTTGTAAATATGGATGCCCTCCCAATTGACCTGAAACCCCTAAAGATGGTGTCTGCAGGCCCACAAATATGCCCTGCTTTCATCTTTTTAAAAATATCTTTGTTATTATGCATTCATATTGGTGTGAAGGCCGAAATCCATATTCTATATTTTGCTTGCTCACCTCCTGAAGCTACCTCACATGATCCAGTTTTGGAATCCTGTGCCATAAGCTCCCTTGAGTTTTCCTCTCAAATAGTGGAATGGAGTATCAGTATTTTTCCCTTAAGATCAAACGGGCAGTATGAATTAACTTGCCACGTAAATGAAGCACACTGCATATCAGAACAATTTATCCTTTTAAGTTTGCCTTTTAAATGCAATGGACGAAACATTAGTTGACCTCCCCTTTAAATGTTATTTGCTGAAACTCTGGATGATTTCCCCTTTAAGGCATGGACAGTGTATCAGTCTAGCTGCCCTGTCACTGTAACACACTGCAGGTTCCACCTACTGGTTAACTGGGCAGGCACTCTGGAGTTGGAGCCGTGGAGGAACTGTTCCCCAGCTTCCCCTTTCTCCTTCAGGATTCAGCAATCCATTCACAAGTGGGAAGTATGGGCAAGCACCACATTTTAAAGGGTTAGTCTTGTAGACATCCTCATTCTCTGCCGATTCTCAAAAAGAAAGATGCCTTGCTAAATCAGCAAGTATCCCAGTTGTTGTCTGGTAATGTTGCTCTGTTGTTGCAGGATTTGACTGGCACCGATTGGAAATGGCTGGCCTGCAAGAGATCCGAATGACAGAGGAAAAGCCTCTGCTGCGGGAGCAGATGTCAATGGTGAGTCATTATAGGATCTGATTTTTAAAAACAAATGTCTCAATAACCCTAAGGTGGGCTGCTTTTCTGAGAGTCGTCAGTGCTTGCATGTCTTGTCAATAACTGATTTATGATATTGAAATCCTTTCCCTAGAGCTTTATAGAGCTTGTCTGTTTCTTAATTATAATCCTTATCCATCCTAATTAATGAAGTCCACATCTGTCTGACCGGTTGTTTTAGAATGCTTGCTTTATTCTTGCCCTAGTTTCCATCAATGCAGCTCCAGACTGCTGTACTGGTGAACTTGAGAATTTTAATTCAGTTTGTTAAAGGAAAGTCAAGGAATATAATGCTGGTGTCAGCTTTTTAAAAGGTACTGTGAAAATCCAGCTGGTTTACTTAAATCTTACTGGCCCACCCTGCCTATTCTGGCCTATATGTAACTCCAATCCCTTTTATATTGTGGTTGAATCTTAATTGTTCTCTGGTGTGGCCTATCAGTTTTGTTACTTTGTTACAATGTTGGATTAATCCTGGCCTTGTTTTTCTGTGATGGAAATGTTACCTGCCACTTGTCAACACATCTGCATGTCATTTAGTCCATGTTCTGTGCTGACACTGACTGCTTTATAATCAGACCAGATTGGGGTGGAGCTGAGTTGTGTGGAATCCCAGTGAATGGGCCCTTTTGGATGAATGGTAGGAGGAGGCCATTAATGAAGCAGCTGAAAATGGTTGGGTTAAAGACATGTGGGTCCTGTGGAGAATTCCTGCAATAATGCCTCAAACTTCTGATCACTTCTTTCTCACAACCATGCTCACCTTTCCTCGAATCTCATCTGACTCCAATTATTGCATTGATTTCCTTTTTCGACTTTCACTTTCTGCTTTTGTCCCCCATTCATTGCAATGCTGCCTTCATGTCAAGGGCAACAATTCTTCCCTTTTTTGAGCTACCTGGATCAAGGCAATGAGGAGGGAAATTAGTATGAATATTTACAATTAAAGAGTTAGCACCCCCACACAGGCACAATGGACCAAATAACCTCTTTTTATAACTGCTGTGATTATTTTTGGCTGGAGCTCCTTCAGACTGGCTTTGGTGGATAGTGGGGGATTTCATGGAGCACGTGGCCTCCTCAGTACAGAAAAGTGGGTGGCAGAACATGTGTCAGTGAGGTGTGATGGAAATAGAAAATTATTCAGGAAACGGTGAATGCTTTAAATGAGATTTTCCCAGCATTTAATTTTAGTTGGGGTTTCTTTTTTTATTTTTCCCAGTAAAGTACACAAAATTACATGTGCCTTTAACTGGAACCTTAGTAATATTACTAAGAATATGTCAAGAAGATAATCTCACTGAGAGGCTCAGATGAAGCAATGAGCATTCAACAGCCAAGCTCATGCTGTTCTTTGTCCTTTGGTCCAGAGATCTTCATTATCCTCTCCCACACATTCCTTTCTAAAATATAAATACCATGTTCTTTTTAATCACAAAGATTAAGGCAGCTCCTTTTCATTTGTATAAAATATTTTCTTCAGCAGCTGTAAATGCTAAAATCAAAGGCCAGGATATTGTGTTTGGTCAATACGTGATGACCCTCGCCAGAAGATAAAGTTTGTGATCTAATCATTGTAGAATAAATTTAGAGTGGCAATATTGCTGCTCTGTCTATCTAAGAATCTTGGCCCTGAGTTTCCTGTGTTCTGGTGCCAAGAATGCAGTATGAACTGAGTTACTGGGTGCACAAACGGTTGAGGAAGCTGTTATGCTAACTCCTGCTGGTTTCTTCCAGGTATTGCAGTTTCCGATGGGTAGGGGTGGCTGCAGGAAATTCCAACATTCTCAACTCCCTCTGCACCACCCTCCCACCACCACCTTGTAGCTCTATGTGGATCCTAATCAATCAACAAAGTTGCAAGTTAGTGCCGTGTGCACTGTCGTTTGCATTCAACAAAATGGGTTATTTGCTTAACAGCATCAGTTCATAAATTTGTAGGTGAAATTTGAATAGGTTTCCTTTCCCAAACAATGTTTGCTTTGGTTTTGACTTTCTTCCTGTTCAAGAGCTGTTGATTGTTCTTGCATCACTTGTATTTGAAGATCACTTTGGAAGGGGTTGGGGAGCAACAATTTTGCTTAAATCCATTGGAGAAGTAAGAAGTTTGCATTGTTTGTGGAAAGCCTCCTGACTAGTTTGGATGATGAAATGTGGGAATGCTGAGCAGTAGATATCTTTATTTTATTGAGGCAAGATGAGATTTCCTTACAGTCCTCAAACAGTGTCTGCAGACTTTTTTTCAATATCTACATTTCACAAAAGTACTAATTTCCTATTGAACCAAACGTACACTGCCATGGGTGCAATGTGAAGGCTGCAGTCCCCTGATGATAAAGGCAACCTGAAGGTACCAATACCCAGCCATTCATTCTTGTTTTTTTTTGTG
Organism: Pristis pectinata; assembly: GCF_009764475.1. Lineage (NCBI taxonomy): Eukaryota > Metazoa > Chordata > Chondrichthyes > Rhinopristiformes > Pristidae > Pristis > Pristis pectinata. Next base: position 44,086,506 of record NC_067417.1, read on the forward strand.
TGATTTAGACAAAGGAGAAATGAAGCATAACATTATATCTGAAGTAATTTTAGTAAAACAATATAATCAACTAAATCCAAGGACTTTAGAAAGTACAGTGAAGGTATATTGTACAAGACAGAACCTGCCACGCACACTATCTTCCATCCAAGCTTCAGTTCCAAAGATGACTTCAGTTCTCAGCCTTGACCCTGATCCTGCTCCATCTTAAACTTGCCTAATTCCCATGCAGCCTCTGTAGTGCTTCCACCTTAGCCCTCAATTCTACAAATGTCTCTGTTTGGCTCAGTCCCATATATTTTCCCATTCCTGGTTTGCCTCCTGCCTGATGCCCTTACCAGCTCCTTCACTGTCCAAGCACAATACTCCTTTCCCTCGTGCTTATTCCCCACAAAACTATACCTACTCTGTTTCACTCCTGGTCCATGCACTGAATTACCTTGCAGCAGCACCATGAAAATCCTCTAATGCTTTTACAATTCAATATATTGTCAACAAAATTCACCTCTGTGCTTTTGTTGTTTGGGTGCTACAGTGGTGCTTTTTGTTTTTAATTGTCTGAGTGAGATGCACAGACATGTTGCGTTGTTTGGTTTAAGGTGACATCTGTGCATTCTGTAGGTGTGCAGGTTATCCTGATGCAATGCCTATTTGATGTCACATTGCCAAAATGGACCTCAACATTGCAGCTATTGCTAAGGGCGTCAAAGGTTATGGGGAGAAGGCAGGAGAATGGGGTTGAGAGGAGAAATTAAATCAGCCATGATTGAATGGTGGAGCAGACTCGATGGGCCGAATGGCCTAATTCTGCTCCTATATCTTATGGTCTTATTTTCAACTCTGGAAGACCTGCCATATAACAGCAGGAAGCCCATTTCACAATTGATTCATTAATTAATTGGAGATTTGTTGGTAATTAACTTTAAGCAGTGGTAGTTGTATAGAAGAACTGGTTTATGTTCATAGACCCCATCATAGTCTATAACCAGGTGTGGCAGGTGTAAGAATTGCATCCAATATTTTGGGCTTCAGGCAAACACTGTTGTTCTCAGACATGGGGACTTTGACCACGATCATCCTTGTCAGTCTTTCACATGACAAGGAGAAGAGGAAGAGTGGGGCAGTCTGTTGAAAGACTGAACAGAAGGAGGGAAAGATTTTCCAGGAGCAGCTTTCTTGCATTCTCCTCAGCAAGGAGCAATGCATGAAACGGCTATGCTTCTCCAGAAGTGCTGATGGAGATATTGCTGCTTTTAACTGCAGTCACAGATCAAGACTTGTCTGTTGTGTCTTCATTTTCAAGCTACCATGTGAGAGGAAAATTTGGTTAGAAGAATACCTGGCTTTTGACTCCAGTCTGAAGTCCGTGCACAAAAGAAGAAAGTACACGCAGTGGGAATTGTTTTGTCATCTTGAGGCAGCCATCGTCAGCTGCCCCTGATGCCCTCCACTGCTTTGATGGTCTTCAGTTTCCTGGACCCAGCTCTTTTCCCTATGGATGTCCAATCTCTCTCTACACCTCAATCCCACATCAGGATGGCCCAAAGGCCCTTTACTGCTTCAATGAACAGAGGGTCAGTGGCCCCCTTCTACCATTGCCCCCTTCACCTGGCTGAACTTGTTTTCATAATAAACAACTTCTTTAACTCCACTCGCTTTCTGCAAATGAAAGGCATGGTTATGGAAACTTGCATTGGTCCAAGTTGTACCTGTGGAACAATTAGTCCCTTTCCTGTCCTCTTTTTCTCTGGTATATTTGATGATTGTATTGATCCTGCTTCCTGCCCGTGTATGAATGTTTCATCACCCTTTGCCCATTTCTGCTCTATCACGTTTTACATGGTCCACCTTTCCTTCTTTGATCTCTGCCTCCATCTCAAGGGTATAAGTTAGCAATTGGTATCCATTACAAGTGCACAGACTGCCACAACTGTTGTTTTTTTTTGTAATTAGTTCCTTAAGATCATGGATGACTTGCTTCTACTCCTGTTGCATCAGGTGACTGATGAGGCTGATGCAGGCTGTGCAAACTCTACCACCACTAAAGAAAGGTCTGTAGGAATGGGCTGGTGAGTAGTTTGTAAGGTGGTGCACTCCTTCTGCTGTTTATGCTGGGTTTCCATGTCTTCCTAACTCAGACCCAAGGTTCTCAGTGCAGCATCAAACTATGGTCCTTGACTGCACCTCTTCCTACCTTGCAGGTAGATGGGACAAGGCAGAAGATCAGGTTGGCATGGACTAGATGGGCCGAGGGGCCTGTTTCTGTGCTGTAATACTCCATTCCTTTCTCCCAGTTTCTCTGGCTGCATTGCACCTGTTCTGAGACTTTTCCTTCTGAGATGTTTCCCTTTATCCTTCCCCTCCTGCATTGTTCTCTCAACAGTGTCTGTTCTATTTCCTGCACTCCACTCTTGCCCCTTTTTTTCCTTCCAAGAAGCAGGGTAGGATTCCACATACCCTCACCTTCCACCCCATTCAATGGATCATTCTCTGTAGTTTCTGCCACCCTTTTAACAAGGTGCAACCATCAGAGACACGTCCCCTTCCCCTCTCCTTTCAGCATTTCAAAGGGACTTGCTGTCCCTTCAATTTCCACCAATATGTAATTCCCTTCTCTCTGCATTTTTCCAGGCAACCTGTGCCTTTTACCTCTTCCCTTCTCCGATCCAGGTGACCCAAGCAATCTTTCCAGGAGAAGCAATGATTCACCTTATTATTCCAATTTAGTGTACTGTATGAGGTGTGCTCAAGATGGTTGTCTCTATACTGCAAAATGCCTCTGAATCTGCAAGAATGACAACTCGCTCGAACCTCCCTGTCTTTGGCCTCTTGCAATGTTCCAAAAGAGACTAACGTAAGCTCGAGGAACTACACATCTTCAGTCCTGGCACATTAGCGCTTATTTAACATTGAATTCAGTGATATCAGATAACCAGCCTTTTCGGTTTGTCAGAACTGGAAAGTTCTGATGCAAGAGCAGGGGGAGCTTGGCAGATCAGGCAGTGTCTGTTGGGAGGGGATGGGTGGCATTTTGTAAAAACAAAAACAGCCTGGCTTGTTGGTTCTGGTCCTCTCTCAGATTCTGCAACCCTGCTGAATATTTCCTTTGTTTTTGTTTCGGATTTGCCCTTCACTACCAATTTGTTCTCTGTTACATAGCCAGTGTTCTATCCACTGCCCCTTTTTATTCGATAGCCTTTAATCACAATGACAGCCTTACTGAATGTTCTTTGGAAGTCCATTTAAACCGTATCAATGTTAAGTGCCTCATCAGCCATCCGATGATTGATTTAAAAAAAAACTATCAAGTTGGTTAGACACAATTTGTCTTCAAATCTGTGCTGGCTTTCTCTAATCAATCCACACGTCCATGTGATTGCTAATTCTGCCCCTGTTTATTGTTTCTTTCCACACTACTAAGGTTAAACTGACTGATCTATAGCTACTGGGTTTGTTCCTACATCATTTGTCAAACAAAGATGTAACATTCACTATTTTCCAGTCCTTGTGCACCACTCCTGAATCTAAAGATGTTTGGAAGATTGTGGCCAGAACCTCTGCAATTTCCCTTCCTACTCCTCCTCTCTTTAGCTTGGATGCATTCCATCTGGGCCAGGTGTATAGGAGCACTTATGTTCAATTCACCACCCTAGTGCCTGCATTTTATCAAAATCCAGTCCATATGAATTTCAACCATGTCCTCCATTGCTGAGTGAAGACTGATATAAAGAACTCACTTAGTTCCTCAGCCATGCTCCCCGCCTCCATGAGATTTTCGTTTTGGGCTCTGATTGCAACCTTGAATCCACTCCCATGCCTATCAATTATTCTTGGATTCTCATGTTTGCATTGCCTCTTTTTTTTATTACCCTTTTGAATTTTCTGTTATCATCCCGGTTGTGTTACAACTTCGTACCTCTTGTGTGTTCCTTTTTCTGCTTTTATTTTTCTCTATCATTTTGGACATCCAAGGAGCTGCAACAGTACCATTCTCCATCAGGAGATCATAGATGAAAATAGCTAAAGATCAAAGCCATTTCTGGCTACTGCCTATATCCTTCTCCCTGACAATGGTCTGGGACTGAACTGCACTGTTTGCAACTTTGGTGTCACATATGGCCTGGGACTGCATTCCTTTTGTAAACAGCTGACTCTAACTTACCTCCGCTCATCTGTTGTTGAAACCCTCATCTGTGCCTTTTGTTACCTTTTCAGACTTCACTGTTTGAACGTTGTCCTCCCCCACCCCGATATGTTTCTTAACTCACACTGGATCCTGCTTTCACACAGCCCCTGTACTCACTGACCTGCAGTGCCTCAATTTTTAAAATTTCCATATGCTTTCCAGACTCCTTCATGGTTTTCAAGGCTTCCCTATCCATCCACCCAGCAACCCTTAGATATCCAACCTTTCCCAAATTCTGGCTTGAGTATTCCAGATTTAATCACTGCCATTGGTGGTCACACTTTCAGCTGCCATGGTTCTAATCTCTTGAATTTCCTTCTGAAACCCCTCTACTTCTAGGCCTCTCTTTAAAGTGCTCCTTATCATACCAAAGTAACACCTTAAAACCTCTCTATGTCACTAAATTTTTAATCATCTCTTTTAAAGACTTTTGTGGCTTAGTCACATTTTTATTTAGTGGCAGCCTTTTTGATATCTTTTAACAACTTAAGAGGTGCTATATTAATATTGCTGCTATTGTTAACTAGTTTCTCAGGGAGAAGCACAATAATGTCCAGCCAGGAACAAGTTCTTAAGCTTGAGAATGGGGAACACACATGAGTGGCTTGGGTGAGTGACATTGGTGTGCGAGAGAGAAAGCTGGAGAAATAAAAGGAACAAAAGCTTGTATTGTTAGGGTTAGATGGGAGATTCCTGTGTGGTGCATAAACACCAGAACAGGCCAGGCTTGTTTCTATGGCATAAATTTCATGTAACATCTTGGCATAATATGGCTTTGGATCCTACTCTCTGGCCATATATTCTACTAATTGCCATGCATTGAAAGTGATATATTTATGTTCCCAGGACTCTGGGACTTCTGAACTAATTCAGTTCCTTAATTTTAAACTCAATAACTTGCAGTCATTCTGCTACTTCTCTGGGGAGAACAAAGTATGTATATAACTATGCATTCATTAAAATTTAAAATTCTACTTATTGGGAGCTTATCTAGCTCAGGCAAGTAATTACAGCACCACTTGTAGATAGTTCACATTGCAGCCACAGTACACCAGTGGTGGGGGGGGGGAATGGATGTTTTAGGGTGGTGGATGGGGTGCCAATAACACGGGCTGATTAGTCCTGCATGGTGTGGAGTTTCTAGAGTGGTAGAATTGTACAGCACAGTAATGGGTCCTTCGGCCTAACTCGTCCATGCCAACCGGCTAGACCACCCAGACAAATATTACCTAAGCTGATCTCATTTTCCTGCCTTTGGCCCATATCCCTCCACTCCTTTCCATTCCAGGTACTTGTCTCAAGATGTTGGTAGAGCTGCACTTGTCCAGGCAAGTGAGAGTATTCTATCATGCTCCTGACTTGTGGCTTATATACAGTGGAAAGGCTTTGGGGTGTCGGGAGATATATCGCTTACTACAGGATTTCCACCCTCTGACTTTCTGTTGTGGCTACGGTATTTGTCTGGCTGGTCTAGCTGAGTTTTTGATCAATGGTGACCTGCCCCTCTATCCAGAATGTTGATGGTGAGGGACAACAATGGTAATGCCATTGAATGTCAAGGGTAGGTAGTTAGACTTTCCCTTGTTGGAGATGGTCATTGACTTGCACTTCTGTGGTGTAAATTTTACCTGCCACTTATTAGTCCAGGTCTGACTGTTATCTAGAACTTGCTGTATGCAGGCATGGGCTGCTGTATTTATTCCCCCCACCCTCTCAACTGTCCAACTGCTAACCTGCATCCTAGCCTAGACCACCCCACTCCCCATCTGCCAGATGTTGGCAGATCCGACTCCTGGCACTCCGTGGTCAGGTTGGCGAGTCTTGGCATGTGATTTTGCAAACCATGGAGATGAATCATTCTTGAGGATACTCCTTGACCATCTCTTCCCCAAGTGACAGTGTGGGTTCTGTCCATCTAATGGCACAGTGGACATGGTTTTCAGTGTGTGACAACTCCAAGAGAAATGCAGGGAGCAATATCAGCCATTGTACATGGCCTTTGTTGAACTCGCTAAAACATTTTGCTGTGTCATTCAAGAGGGAGTGTGGAGGAACCTTCTCAAATTTGGCTGCCTGTAGAAATTTGTTTCCATTTTGCATCTGCTCCATGATGGCATGAAAGCCAAGATCTTCCTCACAGAAAGAAAATGGACCCAATCTTCTTGTACACTAGTGTCAAGAAAGCTCGTATCATTGCCCTATTTTTTTTCCCTCAGTCTAGGAAGATTGAGGAATGCAGTACTGTACTGCAACTCCAGGAAGTTTCCTGCTAGTGTGGAGCTAATCTACAGGGCAAATAGGAAACTGTTCAACCAGGGTCTCCCCAGTTAAACCCTCAAATTGCAGTACGCAGGTGATGCTTGCATCTGCACACATTGAGTTGGAGATCCCAGTCTCTGTAGGTCTGGGTAGTTTTGCACCAGGACTGTAGATACTGAGAAACAATGCTTTAAATAGAATTGGCTTCAAGCATGAACGTAACAGAACAATCAATGTCTGGAACAAGCTTGTAGCAAAAGGAATTGATACTGTTCCATTTAACTATTACCAAAAAAGACCTTGACAAACGTGTGGCCAGGAATAGAATCAGGATGCAGAGATGAGTATAAACTAAAATAATCAATTTCCCTTGTGCAAAGATAAATACTCTCTAGAAAATGGGACTAACTTGTAGACCATGCAATCATAAACATTTATTTCACACCACATTGCCCATTGTGTCCATGCCATATGGAGAAGGGCTGACCATTTCCATACCTCCTTCCAGATCCTGAGCTGCAGATGTTTACTTTGCAGTACTTGACATATTTAATCAAGAGATCTTTTTAAATGCAGTGAGCCTTGCTCCTGCCGCCAGATTTGGGCAGAGAATGTCTGACTTCAAATTCTTCTCGTCTTGCACCCCTTCACCAATTAGTTTAAGTCTCTGCTGCTTCATTATTGATCTCGCAGATAAAGGATTATGGTGCTTCCTAGTTTGCTTCCTTGTAATTTAACACACTAGCTTTCCTTTCAGCCTTCTTTATTTCAAAGAAAACGTCCCAGGCTAATCAAATTTTTTTCCCAAAGCTAATTTTTTTTTCTTAGAATAATTGAATCCAAGAGATTAATGAAGCATTTTCACTTGGAATAACTGAATAAATGGAATAGAGTACATGATGGGATTGATGATGCATGAATCTTGCAGGGGTATACCAGAGTTCCGTGCCAAAGCACTGGCATTTGTCTGTGTACAAGTAAACAAGTTTGATACTATGACCTAAAAATGGAAATCTTAACCTGTTCTGACACATTCCAGACAGCAAATCCGTTAGCACACTCCACTGCTGCACTGCATGCAATCCCGTACTATGGTGCAAAAACTTGCTGATTTCCTTGGAAGGATTTGCAGGCTCATCCACTTCAATTGAAGTTTGGTACCTGGATGAACATAAGCAAGAATAGAGAATGTTGTGGTTAATTATTTGTGTTTGCTGTCATATATTTATATGTTTAATGTTTAAATTTTGATCTTTTTTTTTCTTGAATTACTTAAAAGCTGTTGCTGACATTTCAAAAATGTTCCAAAGCTTGAAAGCTCTAACAGATAGTAAAGCCCCACACTTCGTTTTACTGAGACAGCTGTTCTGTGGGCAAGGTTTGTTCTGGTCTGACTACATAATAAGATGTATAGCATAAAGCCCTGCCTCCACCCAAGGCCTCATGGGTTTCAGGAAGCTCTCTGTTTGCATGTTTGAGCTTGTGGGTGCATGTCAGGTAATTATGGAACCATCGGCTATATGGATGATGAACACCACTTAGCAATGTCCTTGTACTTGCACTGACCCATCATGTATGAAGAAGTATACAAACATTAACCAAATAAAAATGCCTAAATTTATACTAGTTGCCTATTATGGAGCAATTCATTATGCACAACAGTAATGAATATCAAAATATTAAGTGAAAAAAAAATTGATTAAGGAATTTCCAGACATAAAACAATTGTCATTCTTGGAACGTGGCCAGGAACCAGAGGCCCAATGCTCGTCTGAATGTATTGCTGCACCTTGGCAATGTAATTCTGCTAAAGCTGCAGTTTGGCAGTTTCGAGGAGAATAGTTTGGGTCTTGGACAGGTACTGAGGGTGGCGGTGGGAAGGGTCGTTTTGTGTTGGGCTGGCCAGGTGAAGAGTCACTTTCCTGCTTTGGGAAATGTTTTTTTTATCTGCCTCGGGCATTCCCAGGTCTCATGTGGTGTGAAATACTCACTGGTGTGCTCCATAATGTCCCATTACAAATCACAGAAACACCCAGACCACTGAACCAGTATTTTTATTTCCTACCCTGGCCACTAGCTGGCAACCCAGGAACTGGGAGATCACTTGTTCTATGGATTTATGAGGAATTGCATTGTCCCAGATTAAATTAAACAGGCCAACCTGTCTGATATGGTCATGACATGTAAAGCGTGGATTAGTATGACTGGATACCCCCATTTTCCAAGAGCAGTGCCTGGATAAGGTACCATTGTTGAAGCAAGCAGTGTCTTCTGAGGACAACCAGTCCACAATACCTAATCACAACAGGGCAGCAGAGCTACTGATGAGTTGTTGATGTTAGTGGTGAATGCTGACACAAAACATTTTGAAACCTTGTGCAGGTTTCTGGAGGGGTTAGACATTGTTCTGCCACCTTCCTCCACCAGAACCACATCCAATGTTGTGGCTAGATATTCACTAAGCTACAGCCTGAAGCCTGCTATCTGCCATTTTTTTCCCCCAACTTCATAGCACTTACATTTCCTTGGATTAGGTATTAATGAAATAAAATTATGGCACACTCTCTTGATTGGTATTAAATCAACAACTAGAAATTAACATGTTATCCTAAGGTGGCTGCTGAGAATGATTCAACTTTAATAGTTGTTCTTGCAGTCAGTCACAAACTGTTCCAGCTCATCTGTCACACCTCCTAACTTGTTAACATTTCCTTGGGGATCTCCTCAAAATAGAAAAAATATCAAACATTTAATATGGATCAAGGAAGTGTAGGGAATTCAGGAGAATTTGAATTACGATTGAGTCAAATGCTACTGAGAAACGGAACAGTTTCTAATGTGCTGACATTGGCTATCAATTTTGCATTAATTGGTAGCACCTTGAACTCAAGATGCTGGGGTGACACTACGGTGCAGCGGTAAAGGAGTGCTACACTCCGAGGTGCCACCTTTTGAACACAATGTTAAATTGAGACCTCATTAACTCTCCATTAGATTGAAAAGATCCCACAGCCATTATTCTGAAGAAGAGCAGGGCTGCGTGTTTTCTACCTTAAGTACTTTTGATGTGAAAGTGTTTTGGGATATCGAGGTCATATAAAGCATAAATCTGGACCTCTGGGTCTTCTGGCCCTTCTTCCTCCTGTGTCTCTTAGGTACATGGTGATACTTTGTTATCCTAATGAGCACTTTAGGCTAGGATGCTCTGTCAAGTATCACATTAAACCTTCCTCTCCACTGTTATTAATGGGTTCTTGTGAAATTCAAGCATGCTAAAGTATCTTGACAAACAAAACAAGTCTGAATTTTGTTTTCCTTGATGTTGAGTATTTTTTATTAGTTTTTTTTCAAGTAAAAGTTTGGGAAATATTAAGCCCTATTTCTTCAATAGATTTAAGTGATTCTTTTTCTTTTATCATCTTACCACTGATGCAAATCCACTGTGGTACCTACAGAGGGGTCTCCTTGATAAAGAGTACAGGGAAGCTCATTACCAGGATGCTCCTCAACTACCTCCAGTGACTGAAGGTCTGATCCTTGAATTGCATTGTGGCCTCTATCCTGTTAGAGGCATGATGAATATGATCTTCACCATGCATGAAGTCTAAGAAAAATGGAGGTAGAGAACTGTGGAGAATTTTCCTCAAACTGAGCTGCTCTCAGAAATTCATTTCCATCTTGCATTTGGTTCATGATGGTATGCAAGGCATGAACAGAGCCAATCTGGTGTCAACAAGGCTCTGTCTTTCTCACTGCAACGTGGCACTTCACCTCCACAAAACCTGTGGGGGTGGTGGTAATCTTCAGAATTCATGGGAACTTAAACCTACGGCATCTATACTCTAGAACCAAGGTCACACAATCCTTGATAGTCGAGCTACAGTAAGCTGACAATGTTTATATTTGCACACATTCTAATTCAGTGTTCCAAGCCGTCATCAATCCTTTCTCTAAAGGATGTGAGATGATAGACTGTGGCATTCAAATTTAAGACAAAGACCCTTGAGGAACCTGCCCCTATTGTATGACACTACCCTCCAACAATAAAGGTTCACAATGAAATCATGAACGGTCACTTGACAAATTTTGATGGTGAAATTCACCATCACTTTCAATGTGTCAGCACGACCTTTGGCCGATCTGAGGAAAAAAATGTCTGAAGCTCAGACTTTGGACCTGGCACAATAATTGTGGTCTACCGCACACCTATTATCCCTGTGCTCTGTGCTTCTAAGTCCTAGACTACCTACAGCAGGCACTAAGGTGCTAGAAAGACACCACCAACACTCTGCAAAATCCTCTAAATTCACAAATTAATGTTGGTGTCCTCTCCCAGGCTTGCATCCCCAGCACTTAAGGTTCTAGTTACACTCAGTCAGCCACATTGCTCTCCTGCCCAACGCTGACTCCCAGAACAAATGCTCTGTTCTGGGAGGAAATTACCAGGAGGAAAGGAATTTAAGTATGTGTTCAGAGCCTCTTTTGAAATGCAATATTCCCAGTGATTACTTGGAATCCATGGCCTTTGACTGTCATGGTGGAGAAAGAGAATGTGAAAGGTATTGAGAATCTTGAAGCCATGTATCACCAGCATGGCATAAATCGTGAAAGGAGCAAACTGCTTCCCAAACTACCTGCCCACCCTATCAGCCACCACTTATCCCATCCATGGAAGAACCTGTGGTTTCCACTTTGGCCTACACAGTCACCTCGTAACCCACAAAACCAGAGTGGAGGCAAGTCGTCCTTGATCAAGTGAGGATGTCTGAATAGGCGGTGGTGTTATCCAGTCATTTAGTGCCTAGCTTGGTGATGGTGTTAGGGCAGGTATCACTGAGTCGACCACAATCAGATTTTGATTGAGGGGGAGAATGAAAGACAGACTTGTAAATTGGAAGGTCCTATCAGTACAGTTACCGGTGACCAGGAGATAATTTTGCTGCCTCTTTTTGGGTGTGTTCTGTACATGACCTACCACTTTGCTGCTGAGAATTAATTCACAAGAGTGAGCAAATTAATACCTGACTGGGAAGCAACACAACACAACAAAACAGTCCGTCTTGTTGGATACCATCTCATCACTGCTGTAAATCATACCCATGAATTAATAATTGTCTAATTCCAGCAGTACAAGGAGATTTTAAAAGCACAAACGAATACAGCAGAGGTGAAATAATTGATAACCAAGATCAGCCCAGGTTTAGACTGAACAGCTTAGTTTTTGAATTGGCTGTCTGAAGATTGCTACAACATAAATCAATTGTCAAAGGTCTGAGTTTCTTACTTAGGTAAGAGCAACTAAAACTGGATAGGTCAATGAGCCCCTCATACCTGCTCTGCTATTCAATTAGATCATAACAGAAATCAACTCTATTTATTAGCTTTGCTGCATTTCCTTATCCAGTGTAAATCTCTCTGTCTTGGCTCTTACTGATCCCCAATATACACAACTTTTGGAAGGGGGTACTTCACATTCCTACCCTTGTATGAAGCAGGGCATATGTTTGGGGGAAGGGGGTCTTCTGATAGGTAGATCAAGGATAAGGAGATACCATCTTCAAGATTGGTCATTTAAGAGCAAAGTGAGGAAGTACCTGATCCAAGAATAAAAGGTTTATCTATCTTATCAAGCTATGTTAACATTTTGGCAGCTTTTTTTTTGCCCTACATATTTTGGAATTTTTTTTTATTGAGACCACCATTATTTTCACCAGTGTCACACAACAAAAAAGATGCAAGTGAGAAAGGATGCAATTTCTCTGTACTCTTTTTGTTAGTCCTGTTCTGAATACTGATCAGCATCGGAAGGATATTTTTCTTGAATATTTGCAATGCCAAAATGCCAATGGATATCGGGAATCTAAGTTGCGAGGGAGAGCAAAAGCTAGTGGAAATGGCTTTGCTAGAAGAAAACCTTTGTGACCTAAAATAATATTTCTAAATTATTATGATAACTGAAGTTGTTCTAAGCAAACATACTCGAACATAGATAAACTTTGAAATAAGGAAGTGTGGTTTGGGTAGAACTATTTGATACACAACAGAATTGTTACATGGAATCTGTAATCAGGAAGCATTGAAGCAGATAGAGTTGGGTGACATTGAGATATCTAATGGAGCTCAGAAGGTTATAGTGAGAGTTTCTGAAATGTGACATTGGGACCAAAATCACAAAGCAGTGTGTTCTCTTGTCCCTATTGGTACATATTGGTCCCTATCATACATATTGGTACCAATGACATGGGTAGGAAAAGAGATGAGGTCCTGAAGAGAGAATATAGGGAGCTAGGTAGGAAGTTGAAAAGCAGGACTTCAAGGGTAATAATGTCTGGATTGCTGCCTGTGCCACATGCCAGTGAGGGTAAGAATAGGTTGATCTGGCAGGTGAATGCGTGGCTGAGGAGTTGGTGCAGGGGGCAGGGTTTCAGATTTGTGGATCATCGGGATCTCTACTGGGGAAGGTACGACCTGTACAAAAGGGACGGGTTACACCTGAACTGCAGGGGGACCAATATTCTTACAGGCAGGTTTGCTGGAGCTGTTGGGGAGGGTTTAAGCTGGTTCAGCAGGGGGATGGGAACCAGAGTAACAGGCCAGAGGTTGGTGCATTTAGTGTACAAGTAGATGCAGCATGTAGAAAGACTGTGAGGAAAGACAGGCAGTTGAAAGGGCAAAATTAAAGTCAATTGGGTAGGCTGAAGTGTGTGTACTTTAATGAGAGAAGTATCAGGAACGAGGATGATAAACTTAGGGCATGGGTAAGTACATAGAACTATGACGTTGTGGCCATTACAGAGACTTGGCTGTCACAAGGGCAGGAATGGCTGCTGGATATTCTGGGGTTTAGATGTTTCAAAAGGGACAGGGATGGAGGTAAAAGAGGTGGGGGAGCGGCTTTGCTGATCAGGGACAATATCACAACTGTAGAAAGGGAGGATTTCCTGGAGGGATCGTCTACTGAGTCAGTGTGGGCGGAAGTCAGAAACAGGAAGGGAGTGATCACTCTATTGGGAGTATTCCACAGACACCCCAGTAGCAGTAGAGACACTGGGGAGTAGATTGGGAGGCAGATTTTGGAGAGATGCAAAAATAACAGGGTTGGTGTCATGGGTGATTTCAACTTCTCTAATATTGATTGACACCTCCTTAGTGTAAAGGGGATAGATGGGGCAGAGTTTGTTAGGTGTGTCCAGGAAGGATCCCTGACACAGTATGTGGACAGGCTGACGAGAGGAGAGGCCATTCTGGATCTGGTGCTAGGCAATGAGGCTGATCAGGTTTCAGATCTCTCAGTGGGAGAGCATTTTGGAGTCAGAGAGCATATCTCCTTGACCTTTACCATAGCCTTGGAGAGGGATAGGAACAGACAATATGGGAAAGTATTTAACTCGGGGGGGGGGGGGGTGTAATTATGATGCTATTAGGCAGGAACTTGGGAGCGTAAATTGGGAACAGATGTTCTTGGGGATGTGCACAGCGGAAATGTGGAGGTTATTTAGGGAGTACTTGCATGGGGTTCTGGATGGGTTTGTCCCATTAAGGCAGGGTAAGGATGGTAGAGTGAAGGAACCGTGGTTGACAAGAAATGCAGAATATCTTGTCAAGAGGAAGAAAAAAGCTTACCTGAGGTTTAGAAAGCAAGGATCAGACAGGGCTCTGGAGAGTTGCAAGATAGCCAAGAAGGAGCTTAAGAATGGACTTAGGAGAGCTAGAAGAAGGCATGAGAAGGCCTTGGGGAGTAGGATTAAGGAAAACCCCAAGGCGTTCCACAGATATGTGAAGGATAGGAGGATGACTAGAGTGAGGGTAGGACCGATCAGAGATATTAGAGGAAACCTGGAGTCTGGAAGAGGTGGGGAGGTCCTTAATAAATACTTTACTTCAGTATTCACCAGTGAGAGAGACGTTGACGTTTGTGAGGATGGCATACAACAGGCTGATACGCTGGGGCATGTCGATGTGAGGAAAGAGGATGTGCTGGAACTTCTGGAAAAACATTAGGATAGATAAGTCACCGGGGCTGGACAGGATATATCCAAGGTTATTACGGAAAGCGAGGGAAGAGATTGCTGCACCTTTGGCGATGATCTTTGCGTCTCCACTGGCCACAGGAGTAATGCCAGATGACTGGAGGGTGGCAAATGTTGTTCCTTTGTTTAAGAAAGGGAATAGGGATAACCCTGGGAATTACAGACCAGTGAGTCTTACTTCAGTGGTGGGCAAATTACTGGAGAAGATTCTTAGAAACAGGATTTATGGGCATTTGGAGAAGCATAGGCTGATTAGGGACAGTCAGCATGGCTTTGTGAGGGGCAGGTTATGCCTCACGAGCCTGATTGAATTCTTTGAGGATGTGACAAAGCACATTGATGAAGGTAGAGCAGTGGATGTGGTGTACATGGATTTTAGTAAGGTGTTTGATAAAGTTCCTCATGGAAGGCTTATTCAGAAAGTCAGGAGGCATGAGATCCAGGGAAACTTGGCTGTGTGGATTCAGAATTGGCTCGCTCATAGAGGGTGGTGGTAGATGGGAATACATTCTGCCTGGAGGTCGGTGACCAGTGGTGTTCCACAGGCATCTATTCTGGGACCCATGCTCTTTGTGATTTTTATAAATGACTTGGATGAGGATGTGGAAGGGTAGTTAGTAAGTTTGTTGATGACATGAAGGTTGGTGGTGTTGTGGCTAGTGTAGAAGGTTGCTGTAGATTACAACAGGACATTGATAGGATGCAGAGCTGGGCTGAGAAGTGGCAGATGGAGTTCAACCCGGATAAGTGTGAAGTGATACACTTTGGAAGATTGAATTTGAAGGCAGAATACAAGGTTAATGACAGGACTCTTAGCATTGTGGAGGAACAGAGGGATCTTGAGGTCTAAGTCCATAGAGCCCTCAAGGTTGCCACGCAGGTTGACAGGGTTGTTAAGAAGGCCTTCGTTAGTCGGGGTATTGAGTGCAAGAGCCACAAGGTAATGCTGTAGCTCTATAGAACTCTGGTCAGACCACACTTGGAGTATTGTGTTCAGTTTTGGTCACCTCATTATTGGAGGGATGTGGAAGCTTTAGAGAGGGTGCAGAGGAGATTTACCAGGATGTTGCCTGGATTGGGAGGGCATGTCCTATGAGGATAGGTTGAGCGAGCTAGGGCTTTTCTCATTGGAGAGAAGGAGGATGAGAGGGGACTTGATAGAGGTGCACAAGATAATAAAAGGCATAGATCGAGTGGACAGTCAGAGACTTTTTCCCAATGCGACAATGGCTTACATGAGGGGACATAATTTTAAGGTGATTGCAGGAAGATATAAGGGGGACGTCAGGGTAAGCTCTTTACACAGAGAATGGTGGGTGCATGGAACACATTGCCGGCAGAGGTTGTGGGGGCAGATAGATTAGGGACATATAAGAAACTCTTAGGTAGCCACATGAATGATCTAAAAATGGAGGGCTATGTGGGAGGGAAGGGTTAGGTCGATCTTAGAGTAGGATAAAATGTCGGTACAACATCATCGGCCGAAGGGCCTGTACTGTGCTGTAAAGTTCTATGTTCTAAGCTGTTTTGATGATCTCTGAGTGGCTTGGGCCTATTGCAATGACATTGTCGAGGACTGATGCTCAAAATTGAAAGACACAGATGCAGATCATCAGATGGTAAACTTGCAGCAATATTTTCTGAGGAAAGGAGATCTCTGTATTTAAAAAGTAAACTGCTGGAAGAAGTCTGCAGGTCAAGCAGCATCCATGGAGGTAAAAGGGATGTGTTGATGTTTTTGGTCGAGACCCTGCAGCACGACTGGAGGTGGGGGTAGGGAGGAGAGATGGTCAGTGTATAGCAGGCGGGGGAGACGAGCTGGTAGATGATAAGTAGAACCAGATGAGGATGGGAATGATAGACAGGTGGGAGAGGAAGGGAACGATGGAAAAAATGAGCAAAAAGAGAGAGAACCTGGGTGGACTGGGTATGGGTTATCTGAAATTGGAAAATTCATTGTTCGTACCATTGGGTTGTAGGCTACGCAAGCATAATATGAGGTGTGATTTCACTAGTGTACCTTTAACCTGAGCATTGCAATGGAGAAAGCTGAGGGTAGACTGGTTGGTGTGGGAATGGAAAGGGGAATTAAAATGGCGTGCAGCTAGAAGCCCAAGATGGCTGTTGTGGACAGAGCGCAGGTGCTTTCCAAAATGGTTGACTAGTCTATGCTTGGTCTCGCCGATACAGAGGAGGCCACACCACAAGCACCATATGCAATAAACCAGGTTAGAGGAGGTGCATATGAATCTCGCCCTCACCTGGAAGGGCTGCTTGGGTCTCTGGATGGTAGTGAGGGAGGAGGTGAAGGGACAAGTGTTGCACCACCTATGTTTGCAGGGGAAAATACCAGGGAATGGGGAGGAGTGGGTGGGAAGGGACCAGGGAGTCACAGAGAGAGTGGTCCCTGTGGAAAGTAGAGGAGATGGGGGAGAGGTGTGAGCCAGCGGAAATGGCAAAGGATGACATGCTGGACATGGAGGCTAGTGGGGTGAAAGGTGAGGACTAAGATAACTCTTTCTCTGTTTTGTCTGGGTGTTTGGTGGGGAGGAGGAGGTGAGAACAGACATGCGAGAAATGGAAGAAATGCGTGAAAGTGCTCAATCAACTATGGCAGAGGAAAGGCCACATTTCCAGGAGGAGGAAGACATTTCAGAAGCCCTGGAGCAGAGAGCTTCATCTTGAGAACAGATGCGGTGGAGACGGAGAAACTGAGAATGAGGGATGGCGTCCTTACAGGAGGCAGGATGCGATGAGGTGTAGTCAAGGTAGCTTGGGAGTAGGTGGGTTTGTAGTAGATATTGGTGGTTAGTTTGTCTCCTGAGATGGAGACACAAAGATCCAGAAAAGGAAGAGAAGTGTCAGCAATAGTTCAGGTGTAAATTTGAAGGCAGGGTGGAAGTTGGTGGGAAGGGTGATAAAATTGACAATTTCTGCATGAGTGCGGGAAGTAGCAGCGATGTCATTATTGATACAGTAGAGAAAGAGTTGGGGAGGGTGCCAGAGTAGGTTTGGAACAAGGACAATTCCATATAGCCAACAAAAAGACTGGTGCAGCCAGAACCCATGTGAGTGCTCATTTGATTTGTAGAAAGTGGGAAGAATCAAAAAGAGAAGTTTGTGAGGGTAAGGACAAATTCTTTCAAGTGGATGACAGTGTTACTGGAGGGGAACCGGTTAGGTCTTTGTTCCAGAAAGAACTAGTGGGCCCTAAGACCTTCCCAAAGGGGTATGGAAGTGTATGGAGACGGGAACTTGTTGATTATATCACCTTTGCCATCAGTGTCTGCTATTACCCCACCGACTCTCACAGCTACTTCAACAACTACACCTCTCATCCTGCCTTCTGTAAGTTCACCATCCCTTTTGCTCAGTTCCTCTGTCTCCACCCAGTCGTTCTGAAGATGAGGCTTTCTGCTCTGACTTCTGAAATATCCTCCTTCCGAAAATATAGCTTCCCCTCTGCTATAGTTGATGGAGCCTCCATTTCCTGCACATCTGCTCTCGCCCTCCCCAGACAGAACAGGGATGGGGCTCCCGTGGGCCTCACCTTTTACCCCACTCACCCCTGCATCCATCATATCAACCTTCACTTCCACCAGCTCCACTGGGATCTCACCGCCAGTCACATCTTCCCCGCCTCCCCACCCCCTCCCCTCCGCCACCCTATGCTTCTGCTTTCTGCAGGGATCACGCTCTCCATGATTCCCCTGCCTGCTCTTCGCTCCATTTCCCATGGCACTTTCCCCTTCAACCTCCTCCCTATCACGGACCTAAACTTCTCTACGTCGGTGAGACCAAGGGTAGATTAGGTGACAATTTTGCAGAGCACGAGCGCTCTTTCTGCAATGGCCATCTTCAGCTTCTGGTTGCATGCCATTTCATCTCCCCTTCTAATTCCGACAGTAACATGTCGTCCCTCTGCCTCTTCCACTGCCACAGTGAGGCCAAGCATAAATCAGAAGAAAAACATGTCATATTCTGCTTGGGTAGCCTACAACCTAATGGTATGAACATCGGATTTTCCATTTTCTGGTAACCCACATCCCTGTGTTATTTTCCCACTCCCACCTGTCCATCCAGGTTCTCTTTCCCTTCTTTCACCTTTTCCATCCCTCCCTCCCTCCTCCATCTGGCTCCATCTGCCCATCATTCCATTCCTCATCTGGTTCCACCTATCACTGACCAGCTCCTGCCACAGCCCTCCCCCACACTTCTACATACTAGCCATCTTCCCTCTTCCAGTCCTGATACGGGGTCTTCACTTGCAACGTCGACACATCCCTTATGCCTTCACGGATACTGCTTGACCTGCTGCGTCTTTTTAGTAGTTTATACTTTTGTTTCAGATTCCCCCATCTGCCATCTCTTGTGTCTCCAGATCTCTGTACTCCTGGTTTTCTCTACAAATAGCCAGAGACTTGAAGCTAGAAGAAACGAGAAACTGAAATGATTGTAAAATATAAATGACAAAAGAATGATTTTTTAAAAAAAAGCCTTTATTTACTTGCAGTGGCCAATTAGTTTATTTTTAATAGTTCAAATCCATTGCAAAAACTCTTTGTTTAATGTGTGTCACAATATAAAATATCAAACATTGTCATGCTTTTCTAATCAAAGTGTGTGATATTGAGTACAGAAAGGGGCCTTTCAACTCAATATGCCTTTGACTCTAACAAGGCTATCCAGTCAGTCCCACGGCCCTGCTTCTCCACAATGAGGCTATATGCTGGAAGAAAAACAAATTCCCCTTTGAAAAACAGTATTGAGTTTGTTTCCCTGCCCTTTCAGGCAGTGCAATGCAGACCATAACTCGTTGCTTAAAAAAGTTTGAATCCTCATCTCCCTTTGTTGTTTTTACCAAATCTATGTCCTCTGGTTACCAACTCTTCAGCCATTGGGAGCAGTTTCCAGGTCAGCACATTCAAATGCCTTCATAATTTTGAACCTCCCTTGAAAATCTTCTCTTGACTTTAATTTCCCTGAAATTATTCAATAAATATTTTACCCTTATCCACTTCTTGTCTTAACCAATCGAAAACACATCACTGTGCACTTATTCCGAACTGTGGACTTGATACCCTATTACCTCTATAGTGTGTGAAATAATAAATACAGTGGTGAAATAACTTGTAAAAGAGCTTTTTGTCATTTATTTCGTGTTTTCATTGCCTGTGATATCCAACTGATTGACATCACAGGCCATGTACTATGTTTGCAATGTCGTGGTTTCTCTTTACTCCCTCAATGAACACTCCCATGCTCCTCTTCCCACCTCCCTTGCCCAGCTCTCCTCTCTGTGACTGGAGATGCTTCAAGGTGAAGTAATAGTGGGGTTTAATCCAGCACTTATCTTTTGAATGTTGAAGCCCACGTCTGTATATTATACTAAGGATCATTCTTCATAATTTCTACCACCAGACATATCACTCCCTCCCCTTCACATTTAGCGTCCCCTCCATGACTACTTCATCCACTCTTCTGTCTCTGCCAAATCCTCCTCTTATCGTGGAGATTTCCCCATGCAACCACAGCAGATGCAACAGCTGCTCTTTTTACCTCTTCGCCTTCTCACTATTTCGGTCTCACAAGGGAACGAAACAGCTCATTCAGGTGAAGCAGTATTTCACAAGCATTTCCTCCAATTTAGTGCATTGCATTTGATGTTCACAACATGGTTTCCTCTACATTGGGAAACACAAACATAGATTGGGTGACTGCTTTGCAGAAGACCTCCATTCAGTCTGCAAAAGGTTCTAGTCATCTATCATTTGAATTCTCCATCCCACTCCTACTCCAATCTCTTTGTTTTCTGCCTGTTACATTGCTCCAATAATGCCCTACATGGGCTCAAGGAACAGCACCTCATCTCCCGTCTGTGTACATTGCAGCTATTCACATTTAATACTGAATTAACAATTTCTGGTAACAACTCCATTTTGTTTTTCTCTGTATCTCTATTTTAGTTTATTCTCTTTTTCTTTTCTGTCACCAACAGCCAGTTTTTTTAAGTATTTGTTATCTTGCTCACGTTGATGTTCACCCTTTCACAGACAATCCCTTTGTTCTCCACCTTTTCCCCCTCAAAGCAACTTGTTTTCTTACTTTTCCAGTTCTGATGAAGGGTCCTTGTTTTGAAGTATCAGCTCTGTTCCTCTCCCCACTGAGGCTGCTTGACCTGCTGAATGCTTCCAGCATTTTCTGTTTTTGTTGCGGATTTCCAGCATCTCCCAGTTTTTATTTTGCTCCAATACATTTATGAGGCCTGGGGAGGCTACAGAAATGTAACATGCAGTTTGTGTTGAGAAGCAGACCCAAAAGTGGAATGAAAAAGGAAATAAAGTTTGTTGGAGACTTGAAAAAAACTTTATAGATGTCAAAATAAAATCTTTAATGTTCTAAGGGGCTACCTAGTTCCATCAAAATGGCTGCCTTTTTTGGCAATTGAAAAACTTGGAATATAAGGAAAGTACCTTGATTGCATGACAGGCCAATCCCTGACTGTGTGATAGCCCATGGTATGACTTTTTCACTTTTCTATAATCATAATATCACATGTAATGATTTTTTCCTCTCTTTACAGGAGAATTGTGATGTATTCCTGCCTCCCATGGACTCAAACTGGCAGGTACAGTAATCGCATTATTTATAATATTCCAGGAATTTTCTGTGCTATTGGGATTTCTGTTCCCAGAAATTATAGTAAGAGCTGCAAAAGTGATCATGAACAGATACTTGCAGTGGACATCAATGCTAGTGCAACTGTTTAATATTGTATTGGAAAAAGGTGAGGAACCGAGTGTGTCCATTTCAAAACAGTGATGTTGTAAGTGAGAATAAGGGAATGACTAACATAATAAATAATTCTTTACATCGATATTTGCATTTAGAACAAGTGTATTCTGGATAAGTATGGGAAACTAATGTTGCATCAGGGAATGGGAGTTGCCAAAGTTAATGTAGCTGATCTAACAGCATTAAGTGAAATATTGACATGAAAGGATGGTTTCTATTCCACTATTTTAAAGTTTGGTGGGAACATGTAGATGTCCTAACTGTAATTATCCAAACTTTCTTCTGTTTGTGAACCATTATGTCATGTTCCAGTTTAATGAAGGTAAGGGAGGGAAACAAAGAAATGGGCATCAGATTTGTTGGGAACTTTGGTCTTTAAATAAATTTGGAGAGACTTAAGACTTTGGAAAATTTTCAGTTGATCACATGGAGGGACTTATTGATCTCTTTTGATGAGGTGACTACCATGTTTGAGATCGGAATGTCATTGCATGCTTTTCATAAAGACATTTGGAAGAAGCTTGATAAAGTCCAGGACATATGACAAAGTCCCTATTAGCTATAAAGTCATACAGCACGGAAACAGGCCATTCAGCCCAACTGGTCTATGCTGACCAAGATGTCCAAGATTATGACTTTAATAAGCTTGCAACAATTTTGAAGCTCACCCAACACCTTCCCTCAGACGTGCGTTTGATAGTAGAAATGAACCTTTACCAGTGCTGTTTAAAAGAATTGGCAACTCATGATTTGTTGTTAATTAATTATTTTGGCAATTTTTGAGTTAGGTTGAGAAGTCTACAGGGAGGATTGTTGTCTGAATTTTCAGATCTTGGACTCCTACAGTAAACAGTCACTCCCAGATGGTATTGGTGGGCACAAAAGAGACTACAGATGCTGGAATCGAGAGCAAAAAATAAACTGCTTTAGTTAAAGCTACAGTTAAAGTGAAATTATCCAATTTCCTTGCCAGATCAATAATGAGCAGGAATTCAGATTAATGGGATGTGACTATTGGTGGCACACGTCGATCCATGCATTTAATTCAATTTCAGACAAGGACATCATTAACGAGGCCAACATTTGTTAGCCAATTCTAATTGCCTATGAGAAGGTGGTGGTGAGTTACTTTGGTAAAGGTAATCCCACAGTGCTGTTGAGTAGAGAATGGATTTTGATCCACTGGTGATGCAATAGAGAATGGTATGTGACTTGCAGGTGCCATCTGCCAGTAGCCCTTTTCCTTCTGTGTGGTAGAGGGTTTTGGAGTAACCGTTAGTGAGTTACTGCAGTATGTTTGGGGGCTGTGACGGGGCTGCAGATTTTCATTGGAAGTAACAACAATTTTGATGATGCAATGGAAAGCCATGTAATCAATTGCATTGTAAACAGTGTAGATGGAAGTGTTAAATTACAAAGAGAGAATAATTTAAGTGCATGAGTAAGATTGTTGCAAATGAAATTAAATGTAGCCAACTGTGAGGTCACCAACTACTGACCTAAAAAGGATAGTACATTTTAAATTATGAAAAATTAGAAGCAGTGGAGATCCAAAGAAACTTGTAGGTCCACATAGATAGATCATTGAAATGTCATTGACAAGTACAGGCAATGAGAAAAGCTGATGGAGTTCTGGCCTTGATATGCAGAAGACTGGGGTATTGAAGGAGTAGAATTTATATTATAGTTCAACGAAGAATTGGTTGGGCATTACTTCTATTAGAGATGCTCAGAACACCACAACTTAAGGATATACTGTATTGGTCTTGGTGGGAGGATAAATAGATTTATCAGGTGACATTTGACTGTGGGGTTTAGTTTATGAGGAGAGACGACATCAACCAAGATTTTGGAATAAAAACAGAAATGCTGAAAATACTCGACGGGTAATCATCCGTGGGACTGATGAAAATTTGTTGACCTGAAGTGTTAACTGTTTCTCTTCCACAGATGTTGGCTGACCCTCAAAATAATACCTGCTGTTATTTTAGATTTCCAGCATCTACAGTATTTGGCTTTTGTATTCCTTGGAATTTAAAAGAAGGTGATTTGATTGAAATTTTCAAGATATCAAGAGTAACTGATTGCACTGTTAAAGAGAAAAAATATTTCTGTTGGTTAGGATTTCTTGAGCTAAGAGAGACACAGTCTTAAAAATTAGAGCCAAATTTTTGAGGAATGAAGTTAGGAAACTGTTACACAAAGGGTAGAGGACATGTGGAATTCTTCTGCAAATGGCAATCAATTGATTCTCCAGAATTTGTTAATTTTAAATTTGATATTTGGTAAATTTTTATTAATCAAAGATATTAAGGGATACAGTGAAGTCAGCCATGATTTCATTGAATGTCAGGACAGGGTCAAGAAGCAAAGTGAACCACTACTGTTCCTTTGTTTCTAAGTTTTTGCTAACGTATGGAATGTCTCAGGAATTCTGTCGATCTTTCATTGGCCCAAATAAACATTAATATGTATTTTTCCCCATCTTTTCAAGGTTGGTTTTGCTAGCATCACACCAGAGGCCAAGTGCCAATAAGAATTCCACACTTCTTTGGAAAGATAACTAATTGTCAGTGTAGCCACACTTAAGGATAGTCTTGGAGGATTTGATCATCTCAAGACTGTTTAAAATAGTTTTCTCTCAGCTTTCAGTTGATTTCATGTAGTTTCAGAAGCTTTTGAGTCGTATGTCTCTGCTATTCATCTCGTCTTGGTTTTCTGATTTGTCCTATTTTTACACTCCAAAAATAGCTGTTTTGCCCATCCTCAAATAAAAGCAGCTTTTTTAACCAACACAACTCAACCCTTGCCTTTACATGACTATTAGCCATATGCATCCACCCCACCTCATTCACTCCCTGACCAAGCAGAAGAATGTTCTTATTTCCAGCCTGACATTTGGCTTTTGAAAATGGTCAGAGAAGTTCCTGAACATGTTCCTGGAAGAGATGGTCTTTTTTCCCTTCCTGCATCCTTGCAATCTTACTCTTTAAGATCCGTAGAATGCAGGTGTGGACATTAGCTCATTTGGAAGTCTTGCCATGCCAGCATTACCAGTGCCATTTCTTGAGGCATGTTGGAGTTTTTGCATGTGGATGCTTGGCAGGTCATTATCCATCAGGGCATCTGATATTTTAGTCATTGTTGGTAACACAATAATTTGCATAATAAATGAATACTGACCCATTGTCAGCTCAAATTATGAACCAAAATTTAATAGACATCGCAGGAATAAGGTGAATGTTCAGTCTGACACTCTAAGAGTAATTTCAATGTTTATCCCTTAATTGATAAGAATTTGGTTTCCAATAAGGAAAGCAAGCACGTGTTTCAAATTTCAATTCTATTTGAATGTTGCCTCGTAAATTAACACCCTCCTTGGGTGTTGATATAACTTGGCCCCAGTTTCCAGGTGCTAATTAGATTTTTTTATTTTGGATGACTCAAAGGGTTCAAACAAATAATTTAAAAAAAGCAAGTCTATTTAGAAAATAGCTAGTGGGTTCTCTGGAGAAGGAAATGGCTTGCGTTTATTTGAAACCTTGCGTGACTTCAGGAAAGCATTTTTTGGCCAATGGTATTGGTTTATTATTGTCACTTGTACTGAGGTACAATGTAAAACTTGTCTTGCATACCATTCGTACAGATCATTGTGGTCACTTCACAGTTTCTGTTTCTGTGATGCGCTGGGCTGTGTTCACAATTCTCTGCAGTTTCTTGTGGTCCTGGGCAGAGCAATTGCCATACCAAGCCGTGATGCATCCAGATAGGATGCTTTCTATGGTGCATCGATAAAAATTGGTGAGTGTCAGAGGGGACGTGCCAAATTTCTTTAGCCTCCTGAGGAAGTAGAGGCGCTGGTGAGCTTTTTTTTGGCCGTGGCATCTACGTAGTTTGACCAGGACAGGCAATTGGTGATGTTCACTCCTAGGAACGTGAAGCTCGCAACCCTCTCGACCTCAGCACCATTGATGTACACTGCCCCTTTTCCTGAAGTTAATGACCAGCTCTTTTGTTTTGCTGACATTGAAGGAAAGGTTGTTGTTATGACACCATGTCATTAAGCTCTCTTATCTCCTTCCTGTACTCCGACTCATCATTATTTGAGATACGGCCTACTATGGCTTAAAAGTGTAGTCACCATGCATTCTGGTAAAAACAGCAGCTAGTTTGGACACAACTAGCTCCCATAAACAACAAAGTGTTAATGACCAGATAATCCATTTGATATGGAATCTAGAGATGCAAGGGAAACAAAGGAATGCAGATGCTGGAATCTAGATGAAAAAACAAGAAGATGTTGGAGGAACTCAGCAGGCCAGGCAGCATCCGTGGAGAAAAGCAGACAGTCAATGTTTTCGGTCAGGACCCTTCTTCAGGACTGAAGATAGGAAAAGGGGAAGCCCAATATATAGGGGGGACAGACAGAGCAGTGATAGGTGGACAAAGGGGGGAGGTGGGGTGGACAAAGGGGGAAGGTGATAGGTGAATGCAGGTAAGAGATGGTGATAGGCAGATGCAGGGGAGGAGGGAAAGCAAATCCACCAGGGGATGGGTCAAAGGTATGGAGGCAGGTGCCCTATCTGGGGAGGGGAAGGAAAAAAAAATATAGGCGAGGAGAAAACAGAGAGAGGCTGGGAAAGAAAAAAAGAGGCATAGAGTGTGTGTGTGGTGGGGTGGGGGGGGGGGAGGGGAGGTTGGGGTTTGCTTAAAGTGGGAGAATTTGATGTTCATGCAGTTAGGCTGTAAGGTCCCAAGACGGAAAATGAGGCGCTGTTCCTCCAGTTTCTGTTTGGACTTCTGGCAGTGGAGGAGGTCGAAGACTGACATATCAGTGATGGCATGAGGGGGAGTTGAAGTGACTGGCAACGGGGAGATGCAGATCGCGGTTACGGACAGAGCGCAGGTATTCTACAAAACAGCCACCTAGTCTGCATTTGGTCTCGTCAGTGTAGAGGAGGCCACACTTGGAGCACTGAATGCAATAGATGATAATAGGGGAGGTGCAGGTAAATCTCTGCCTCACCTGAAAGGACTGTTTGAGTCCTTGGATGGAGGTGGTGTAGGGGCTACACCTATGGCAGGAATAGTGGAAAGTCCCCGGGGTGGGAGTGGGATGGGTGGGGAAGGAGGAATGAACAGGGAGTCGTGGAGAGAGCGGTCCCTGCGAAAGGCAGAAAGGGGGTGGGGAGGGGAAGATATACTTGGTGGTGGGGTCCCGTTGGAGATGGCGGAGGTGGCAGAGAATGATGCGTTGCATAAGTAGGCTGGTGGGATGAAATATGAGGACAAGGGGGACCTTATACCACCTTGTGCTCACCCCGCCTCCCCTCTTTTGTCCACCTATTACTGCTCTATTTTTCCACCTTATACATTGGACTTCCCCTTTTCCTATCTTCAGTCCTGAAGAAGGGTCCTGACCCAAAACGTTAACTGTCTGCTTTTCTCCACGGATGCTGCCTGGCCTGCTGAATTCCTCCAGCATCATCTTGTTTTTTCATCTAAAGACGCAACTCTGCAGGGAGCTCAGAGGATTGTTTGGGCACAAAATGCCCTACTACACAGTACAGTGAAAGCAGAAGTTTTAAAGGCTTTTACTCAGGAGTGGTCTGATTTAGGACAAAGGTTTTTTTTTCTCTGTAAGGAACTAACTGGATAAATTGTTCAGAAAAGGGATTCAGCAGTCAGAGGCATCCCTACCAAAATTTATTGAGCTGCCAGGTCCATGAAAGCAGAGCTTCATGTGATGAATTGTGTGCTCAGACTTCTTGTTTTATATTTTGGCATCTTTGAATGTTTCTTTCCCTTTCCTGTTGTTGGAGTACTGTGTCCAGTTCTGTGCAACACAATTGAGGAAGGATGTGAAGTCTTTGGTGAGGTTGCATAAGAGATTTACTGGAATAGTTCCAGGAATTGGGATTAGACTGGAGACTTGTCTTCCTTCCAGCATAAAAGGGTAGGAGGAAATTTCATATCCACTTAAAATCATGAAGAATAAATAAAAGGAATCTGTTATTCATGGCTGAGGGTCCTCAATCGCAAGAGGAGTAGAAATTAAATTTACCTGTAAATGAACCAGAGGTGATATGAAGAAAAACTTTTTTTTATACTACAAGGGGTAAGGATTTATAATACTCTGCCCAGTAGGCTGGCCGATACAGATTCAGAAGTAGGCTTTCATAGGCAATTGGTTAAATGCAAGGATAGGGGAAAATACAGGGCCAGGGAAGTTGAATGAACTAGATTTGTCCTTGAAAGACCCATTGCGGACAATGGGCTGAATAGCCTCCTCACTTCTGTGCTGATTCTATGGTGCATGAAAGGACAGTTTAACAAACATTGATAGTCTTCTGATAGTTTTCTCAAACATTGAATGTGGGAAGGCTATTTAAACATTTGGTACCTTTACAGTGCTCTCTTTGATTTTGCCCCATCTGATCATCCTGTGTAATTCCCAGCATAGCCCCTGGATAGCAATCAGTGGCTTTGGCTGATTATTCCCTTACTCATTTGGGAGACGCTGAGACTACTGTTACAACATTCTCTGGCCTGGGCTGTGGTCAGGCCAGAGAATGTTGTAACAGTAGTCCTTCATATTGTTACTTGATTTACTCTTTACAAAATTAAATTTGTAGGACAAGGTTAAAATAGTACACATTTAGGATATTGAAAAACAAAGGTGCGTTCTTCTGTCCAATTGTACATTTTGTTTCTGTTAAATCTCTGAGTGGCAGAGAGAGCATCTCCAGTGTCTAAAGATACATGGCTGGAATATGCAAATAAGATGCTCTTGCTCCTTCAGAGGATCAATAAGTCAATATTTTTTTTCCTCCCTTTGAACTGTGAATGTATTGTGATTGCCTTGTGCATCCATAGTTTTTTTTAAAAGTGTGTTAATATATCCAATCAAAATTGTAATGCATAACTTTATTTCCTGTTTTGAGGCATTGCTGAGCTTCTGTAATACAAAAGGAAAATGCTACAAATAACAAAAGTGTAGCTCTGTAAAGCATAAAGTCTTACCACTCTGGCAGTAAGGATCTGAAATTAAATTAATTCTGGCAGCTGGCATGCAGTAAGCATTTAACAGCATTTTGCTTTTGTTTTTGTTTTGTTTTTGTGATGGTCCCCTGTGTACTAATAAAGAACTTTTGTCCGTTCATCTTCAAGACATCCGAGAGCAGTTCATAACCAGTTATTTAGTTTAATGTAGACAAATGAAGCAACCAATTTTCACCAGTAGTAGTTAGATCAATTATGAGTTAATCTGATTTTGATAATGTTGGTTGAGGGAGCTGTATTGGCCAGGGCACTGGGGGTACTGAACTTGTTTCCTAATGTATGCAGGCTGCCAAAATAAATTAATTTGCTTCTGATCCTTGCTGTCAATGGAAAGGTGAGACTTTCTTACGCCCAACATGTTTACCCCAGGCAGGCATGTTCCTGCAGGCATTTAACTGAGTGCACACCAAAGCCAAGATCAATTCTGCCTTCACCCCGTTTCTTCTTAGCATCAATAATAATGATTCACATGTGACATATGCTGACAAATGCATCCATCTGCAGGAGTGAACGCATGCACAGTGACACTCATGACAGTACATACATGCATTCTGCCATAATCATGCACAATAGCACATGTATTTATAAACGTTTATTCACAGGCATGTAGCAAAACATGTGGATGGACAACAACATTGACATACACATATAAACAGACATTGACAAATATGCATATACTGATGGGCTTTCCATGCCCGCTAACTGAAACACGTACACCTGAACGTTCTTAGGGATGCATCAGAATCTCATAGGATAGACCATTGACAAAAGGTAAGATTGTGGAATCAGGATATCATCTTCACCTTGGGCAATCCCTTTTGGATTAAGGATGACTTGCTTCCACTCTGGTTTTGTGGGTTCTGAGGTGGCTGATGAGGCCTATGTGGAAACTGCAGATTCTTCCACAGATGAGCCGGGAGATGCTGATTGGGTGGGTGGGTAGGTTTTGAAATGGTGCCTTCCATCTGCTGCTTATATGGGACTTCTGTGTGCTCCTGGTTCTTGGTCTTGAAGTTCTCAACACTATCCCAAGTGCTCCTTCTTCAGTTTGAATGTTCTTGGGCCAGCAGTTCCCAGGTGTCTGTGGGGATGTTGAACTTCGCCCTCCAGGGAAGCTTTGCACGCATCATTGAATCATCTTCTCTTTCTCAGGATGAAGCTACAAATAGAATGCCTGTTTCTGGAGCCTGGTATCGGGCATGCAAATAATGTGACCTGCTCATTGTACCTGAGTGCAAGTAACAAGGGCCTCAGTGCTGGGCATGTTCACCTGGAGAGGACACTGACATTATCCTTCCAATGAATTTGGGAGGTTTTGCAGAAACAGCATTAATGGTATTTTTCCAGTGCCTTGAGATCCCTGCTGTCAGTAGTCCAGGTCTCAGAAGCATGTAGGAGGAGAGGAATTGCTGCTGCCCAGCGGACCACGTGAGTTTTGTGTCTTAATTTTCAGATACTCATTTCCTCAACTGACCAAAGGATGTGCTGGTGCATTGAAGGGATTGGTCAGTTTCATTGTTAATGTCTGTCTTCACTGAGAAGTGGCTCCCAAGATAGTGGAAGTGGTCCACATTTTCCACAGTCTCACCACAAACACTTATTATGGGAGAGCAATGGGGACAGACAGGTGGAGGACTTCAATCTTGGAGATGTTGAGTGCAAGGTCCATCCTCTTGTATGCTTCAGTGAACGAGATGATAATGTTTTGGAGATCAGTTTCTGAGTATTCAGATTAGAGCCCAAGATGTGTCATGGAAACTAGAGGCTTGGAGGCTCTGGGCCTGGTTTGATCAGGGTGTGGCTCTTGGTAACTTGGGTGTGTTTGGCAGCTGAGTCAGTACATTTTGGAGAAGGAGGGGCATCACTCCCAGGATAGAAGCCATTTTAAGAACTTGCCTTAGTAAGGTAGTGTAGCCGCATGCAACGCGCTACTAAAGGAACACACGGAGGCAGAGAGTGTTGAACTCAAAAAAAAAACATTACTGATTCAAAAACGCGCACTTCAATCTCTCATCCCATGGGCCCCTGCGACCCGTGGGGTGGACGTGACATCCGACTGTCCCCAGAGGGTCTGCCCCAAGCGGGTAGTTCTAAACGCACTACCGTGTGTCTGCCCACGGCTCCCGATGGCGGTTTGAGTCCCGCGTGTGAGGGCTGCCACAGTAGATCCATAAAAATTCCTCCAAAAGATTGGAGGAATTGCATCACTTGACGTTTCCACATCAAATGCACAAGTATGGCTACCATCAGGAAGCATCCATGAAATTTCTGGATTGATGGGAAGCAAAACTGAACCACACGACCCAACTTCTAGGCCAAGATAGTTCTAAAAGGGAAATATGGAGCTGTTTCTTGATTCAGATAGTGGTTAGTAAATGGAACTTGATTGCACTGGAAGAGGTTGAATCAAATGATTTAGAAGGTTTCAAAAGAAAACTAGATGAATGCATGCGAGAAAGGAAGATCTCAAGGCCTGCTTAAAGGTTGAGATTAAGTTAACAGAATGGGAGGGGACTCATGGGATTTAAATACCGGTACAGACTAGGTGGGCCAAGTGACCTATTTCTATGCTGTATGTCCCATGTAATTATGTGGGCGACTACTGACAAATAAGAATGAATATTGATGAGAACATAAATATTCGCACACTATGTGCACTCCCACACTGAAATGCAAACATGCGCCGTGACAAACTGGGTAAATTTACAGTTGTCTGACAAGGTGCTGTAGTTTGGATATCTGTTTTAAAACTCCAGTGTTATTTTTCTGTAGTTGTGAAAATTGGGCAGTTACTATAGTTAGCAATACCAACTTTGCACTGGGGAATAAAAGTTAAAAATTTCGCCAATAACTGTGGTGTTGCCATAGCCATACGCACATATGTGTACTTGGTAAGTACATGCGTAGACAAGATGACATTCAGATTTAAACAAAATACCGACAGACATATATTTAGCACAGATCTGGTTAGAAGAAGAGGCATGGATTTAGCATTACAATGGCAGCAGGGCCCATAGAACAATCTACCATATCTACGTGGGGCCCTCAGCCCCCTTTTATTGCCTCATTTGGTAGCTACTGTGATGCCACCTAGGCATCCAGACAGATTGGCCAATCGCTTGGCAGACTCAAGTTGCTTTGAATGAAGTCTGAGGGGGAGCATCAATATGGGTGACTTGTTCGATACAATTTGCGTCAAATATGCACAAGCTCTCAGCTCCTAGCTTATGAGAGCCTGGAGGGGGGTATGGAGGGGGTAGACTGGAGGCATGAATTGTGTTGACTTTTTCAGTTAATTACTATGGTTATTCTGTCAACAATCTAGCTAAATTAATGTAAGAGTTTCCAATTGGTTAGTTACCTAAAAGCACAGCTGCTAATCACAGCAGTGAAACAATAACATTTTCCAGAACCAGATGGATTCTGGCAGGTTGAGTCAGCTCCAGACAAACCCACTGCTGTTGTTATTAGGGAGACAGAAGATGTGGTGAAGATTAGGTATTCTTGTTTGGTCTGTTATTTCTCTTTTTATTTAAAGCAATGAATATTTTATTCCAATTTTCCTTCTCACATCTAAATTCCAAATCAAATCAGATGGATCATGATATCCTGCCCTCACTCAGTGATCGTAGGCTGCATTTGTTGGCTGACACCTGTATGTGATTATAAGGTATGTTTGTCAATGTTGCTGAGAGGCGTGTCTTTGAAAAGGCATTTCGTTGAACTACTTCAATGCATGATATTAAGGGTATAATTTGGGTACATTATGGATAAAGTTTAGGAGCCAGAGAGTAATGGTGATTGGCTATTTCAGACTGTAGAAAAATATGTGGCAGGAGTCTCCTGTTACTGTATTGGAACCTGCACTTGGTTCCAGGGAATATTAGTTTGGGATGATATAAAATGTAGCAATGTCAAAATAAAAGGATAGTGAAAAACTTCAAGAAGATATTTTCAGATTGGTCAAATGAACAGAGGAACCAGAGATGCCATCTACTGGGCTGGAACTACCTGGAGAATCATAGAACAGTACAGTACAATACAGGCCCTTTGGCCCACAATGTTGTGCTGACCTTTAAACCTCACCTAAGACTATCTAACCCCTTCCTTCCACATATCCCTCTATTTTAAATTCCTCCATATGCTTATCTAGCAGTCTCTTGAATTTGACCAATGTACCTGCCTCCATCACCACCCCAGGCAGCGCATTCCATGCCCCAACCACTCTCTGGGTAAAGAACCTTCTTCTGATATCTCCCTTGAACTTCCCACCCATTACTTTAAAGCCATGCCCTCTTGTATTGAGCATTGGTGCCCTGGGAAAGAGGCGCTGGCTGTCCACTCTACCTATTCCTCTTAATATTTTGTACACCTCTATCATGTCTCCTCTCATCCTCCTTCTCTCCAAAGAGTAAAGCCCTGGCACCCTTAGTCTCTCCTCATAATGCATACTCTCTAAACCAGGCAGCGTCCTGGTAAATCTCCTCTGCTACCTTTCCAATGCTTCCACATCCTTCCTATAATGAGGCGACCAGAACTGGACACAGTACTCTAAGTGTGGTCTAACCAGAGTTTTGCAGAGCTGCATCATTGGCATTAACCTTCCCCACACCACAACCAGCACCCCCCCCCCCACCCCCCAAGTGTGATGAGACTGGGATCCTCACATGAACACGGAAACAATTGGCAAGGTCTGCTGGCAAATTTGACAACCCCTCCGATTGTTGAGTCCAGTAGTGGAGCACGAACTTGCTGACCAATTTGCCAACTGAACCTTTGTCTGTTTTGTTCAGAAAATAGAAATGATATATCAAAGGAATAGTCACGATTTTGTACATAATTGACTGAAGGATAGAGGCAGTAGAGGAACAATAACCTGGCACAGGACTGGCAAACCCATGGAGAGCAATGGCAGCAAGGGAACATGGTGACTATAAGGTAATTTATAATTTGGAATTAAATTTGCTTTAACTTTAACATTTACAATTTTTAAAGTAATATTTGATTTTATTTTCAATATTTTAAAAAATAACAACTTTAACAGTTCATGAACGTTTGATCGTGAGGCATTCAGAAGCTTTCAAAGTCCTGGACAACCTGGGTAGTGGACGAGGCTGTGGGTGTGACTTTACTAGCTGCCACCTTTATCTTCTTGCTGCCACTTTGTTGGGCGGGGCTTGTTCTGGCCTCTCCATGTGAGTAGCTCATGGCCATTTAGAATTGGGACCTTATTTAATAGAAAGTCGACATGAGGAATCCACAAAAGGCAAGTTCATATTTTTTTCCATTTGTCAGCATCAGGCACTTGGACTCATTGCAGACAAGTGGAAAGTTATGTCCGTTGGGAATAACAATAGGGAGAGGCAGTGGCCTGGAAGTTCAAACGTGTCTGTTAGATTTTGCACAGACACCCACACCAGTTTTGTGTCAACATCTAGCAGAGATTATCTGTCATAGATGAGTCAAAAAACTTGCTGTGTAATAGAATAGGTCTTTCACTGCAAACCTTGTAAAACTGCTGTTCCTCAAGAGCGGTAATGGAGGGAGTGATTGTGGAAGCAGATGGTGGGTGCGCTGTGGAAAGGAATGAGCTGAGAGAGGATTGTGGAGCAAGGAGAGAGAATTAAATGTAGCGGGGGCGGGGGGAATGAAATTGTTTGGTGGGAGGCAGGATTGCAGAGTTTGGTCAGGTAGTTGATAGAGTGCCTGGTGGTGAAATTGGTCAGGGAGACAACTGGGGGAGGGGGTTGAGCAAATGATTGGCGCCAGGGGAGGTGTGCTTTCAGATATTGGCAGGGATGAATTTGCCCTCGGGTAGTAGCTCAAGTTTGGTCAGGTCTCTTTAAGTAATGCTGAAACAGGCTTCAGCCTCCAGTTGAGGTGTTCTTCAGTGTCTGAAAATCCTGCTATTTGGCAGCCCTGCACAGGTAATGTGCCAGGCCAAGAGAGGACCTGATAGAGGTAGATGGAATTGTGAGGGGTAGATAATGAGAACTTTTCCATATGGTGGAGCCATTTAAAACCAGACAGCATAGAACCCTACAGCACAGTACAGGCCTTTCAGCCCGTGATGTTGTGCCGACATTTTATCCTGCTCAAAGATCGATCTAACCCTTCCCTCCCACATAGCCCTCCACTTTTCTATCATTCGTGTGGCTATCTAAGAGTCTCCTAACTGTCCCTAATGTATCTGCCCCCACAACCTCTGCCGGCAGTGCGTTCCACGCAGCCACCACTCCCTGTGTATATAAAAAAAAACTTGCCTCTGACACCCCCCTTATACCTTCCTCCAATCACCTTAAAATTATGCCCCCTCGTGTTAGCCATTGTCACCCTGGGAAAAAGTCTCTGACTGTCCACTCGATCTATGCCTCTTATCATCTTGTACACCTCTGTTAAGTCACCTCTCATCCTCCTTCTCTCCAAAGAGAAAAGCCCTAGCTCACTCAACCTATCCTAATAAGTCATGCTCTCCAATCCAGGCAGCATCCTGGTAAATCTCCTCTGCACCCTCTCTAAAGCTTCCACATCCTTCCTATAATGAGGCAACCAGAAATGAACACAATACTCCAGGTGTGGTCTGACCAGACTTCTGTAGAGCTGCAACATTACCTTGCGGCTCTTGAACTCAATACCCCGACTAATGAAGGCCTTCTTAACAACCCTATCAACCTGCGCGACAACCTTGAGGGATCTATGGACTTAGACCTCAAGATCCCTCTGTTCCTTCACAATGCTAAGAGTCCTGCCATTAACCTTGTATTCTGCCTTCAAATTCAATCTTCCAAAGTGTATCACTTCACACTTATCCGGGTTGAACTCCATCTGCCACTTCTCAGCCCAGCTCTGCATCCTATCAATGTCCTGTTGTAATCTACAGCAACCTTCTACACTATCCACAACACCACCAACCTTCGTGTTATCAGCAAACTTACTAACCCATCCTTCCACATCCTCATCCAAGTCATTTATAAAAATCACAAAGAACAGGGTTCCCAGAACAGATCCCTGCAGAACACCACTGGTCACCGACCTCCAGGCAGAATACGCTTCATCTACCACCACCCTCTGTCTTCTTTGGGCGAGCCAATTCTGAATCCACACAGCCAAGTTTCCCTGGATCTCATGCCTCCTGACTTTCTGATTGAGCCTTCTATGAGGACCCTTATCAAGCACCTTACTAAAATCCATGTACATCACATCCACTGCTCTATCTTCATCAATGTGCTTTGTCATATCCTCAAAGAATTCAGTCAGGCTCATGAGGCACGACCTGCCCCTCACAAAGCCATGCTGACTGTCCCTAATCAGCCTATGCTTCTCCAAATGCCCATAAATTCTGTCCCTAAGAATCTTCTCTAGTAATTTGCCCACCACTGAGGTAAGAGTAATTTGTCCACTGAAGTAAGAGCATAGATTTAAGGTGAGGAGTAAGAGTTGGAGGGGGTCTGGGGATTTTTTTTTTTACCCAGAAGCTGGTTGAATCTGGAACACACTGCCTGAGAAGGTAGTGGAGGCAGGTATTCTCACAACATTTAAAAAGTTTCAGGATGAGCACTTGGATCAACAAGGCATAGAAGGCTACAGCTAAGTGCTGGTAAATGGAATTAGTACAAATGGGTACTTGATGGTCATCAAGGACAATTTGTGAAATGTGTCCAGGAAAGTTTCCTGAGTCAATATATAGAGGGACCTCCTCTTGGGGAACGAAGCAGGGCAAGTAACTAAGGTGGCAGTTAGGGAGCACTTTGGCTCTAGTGACTATAATGCTATTAGTTTTAAGATAGTGATGGAAAAGGATAGGACAGGTCCACAGATTAGGGTCCTAAACAGGAGCAGGGCTAATTTTGAGGGAATTGGGAAGGATCTAACAGATCTAGGAGAGCCTGTTTGAAGGGAAAGGAACAAATGGCAAGTAGGAGGTTTTAAGAGTGAGATATCAAGACTGCAGGGGCAGCATGTTCCTGTTAGGGTGAAGGGTAAACCTGGCAAGTTCAGGGAACTGTGGCTGATGAGAGATATTGAGGCTCTGGTCAAGAAAAAGAAGAAAGCATACATTCGGTTTAGGAGATCGGGGATGAGTGAATCCCTTGATGACTATAAAAAGATTAAGAATACATCTAAGTGGGAAATTAGGAGGACAAAAAGAGGATATGAGGTGGATCTGGCAGATAAAGTTAAGGAAAATTCCAAGAGGTTCTATAGATATATTAAGAGTAAAAGGGTGGTTAGGGAGAGAGTAGGTCCCCTTGGAGATCAGCAGGACTGGCTATGCCTCGAGCTGCAGGAGATGGGTGGGATTTTTAAAGAACATTTCGTCCTAGTGTTTACTCAGGGGAAAATCATTGTTGTTTAAGAGATAAGGGAAACAAGTGGAGATGTTTTGGAGAACATTCATATTACCAGGGAGGAGATAATTTGCAGTATTACAGCATATCAAGGTGGATAAATCCCCAATGACCAATAAATCCATAAATCCCCAATGGCAGAGTACATCCTTGGACTTTGTGGGAGACTAGAGAAGAAATTGCAGAGGCCATTGCAGAGATATGTGCTTCTTCATTAGCCACTGGTTAAGTCCCTGAAGATTGGAAGATGGCTAATGTCGTTCTGTTGTTTAAGAAGGGTAGAGAGGATAAGCCAGGGAACTACAGGCCGGTCAGTCTGACGTCAGTGCTGGGGAAGTTACTGGAGGGAATTCTGAAGGACAGGATCTACCAGCATTTGGATAGACAGAGTCTGATTAGGAGGAGTCAGCATGGCTTTGTGCATGGGAAGTCGTATTTGACCAATCTTTGAGCTCTTTGAAGAGGTAACCAAAAGGGTAGATGAGGGTAGGGTAGTGGATGTTATCTATTTGGACTTCAGCAATGCTTTCAACCAGATCCCGCATGGCAGGCTGGTCCAGAAGGTTAGGTCCCATGGAATCCAGGTAGAGCTGGTTAGGTGGATTCAACATTGGCTCAGAGGTAGGAAGCAGAAGGTGGTGGTTGAAGGTTGTTTCTCAGAATGGAGACCGGTGGCTAGTGGTGTACTGCAGGGGTCAGTGTTGGGATCCTTGTTATTCTTTATTTATATAAATGATTTGGATGTGAATGCACAAGGCTTGATCAGCAAATTTGCAGATGAGACAAAATCAGGTGGTGAAGTTGATAGTGAAGAAGGCCATCATCGATTATAGGGGGGACCTTGATCAGTTTGGGAAGTGGGCCGAGGAGTGGCAAATGGATTTTAATACAGATAAGTGTGAGGTGATGCATTTTGGAAAGTCAAACCAGAATTGGACTTATACTATGAATGGTAAGGTGCCAACGAGTGTAATGGAACAGAGGGACCTAGGAGTACAAGTGCATAGTTCATTGAAAGCGGCATCACAGGTAGACAGGATAGTGAAAAAGGCGGTTAGCATGCTGGCCTTTATCAGTCAGGGCATTGAGTATAGGAGCTGGGACATTATGTTGAAATTGTACAAGTTGTTGGTGAGGCTGCACTTGGAGTACTGTGTACAGTTTTGGTCACCCTGTTATAGGAAAGGCGTGGTTAAACTGGGAAGAGTGCAGAAAAGATTTTGGAGGATGTTGCGAGGACTAGGGAGAGGTTGACCAGATTAGGTCTTTATTCCTTGGAAAGTAGGAGAATGAGGGGTGACCTTATAGAAGTGTTTAAAGTTATGAGAGGCATAGATAAGGTGGATGATAACAGTCTTTTCCTCAAAGTAGGGGAGTCCAAAACTATGGGGTGTAGATTTAGGGTGAGAGGGGAAACATTTAAAAGGGACTTGAGGGACCAGAGGGAGGTGAGTATATGGAACGAGCTGCCAGGTGAAGTCATTGAGGCAGGTTCAGTAGTATCATTTAAGAAGCACTTGGATAGGTAGACGGAGGGGCAGGGCTTAGAGATATGAGCCCAATGCAGGAAATAGGGATGAGCTAGATGGATAACATGGTCGGCATGGACTGGTTGGGCTGAAGAACCTGCATCTGTGCTGTATTGCTCTCTGACTCTATGGTGGGCCAAAGGGCCAGTTTCTGTGCTGATTGACTCTCTGACTTGGAGAGAGGGTTATGAGAGCCGATGGATCTGAGGGTATGTGTTCATAATTCTTTAGATGGCAGGGCAATATAATTATAGCCATTAAGAAAGCATAGTGGATATATGGCTTTGTAAGCATGGCCATTGAAAGAAACATTTCTTAAGTTGCTAACAAACACTACACTCCACACAGTGCAGCGACTGATGAACACGATGTGCAGCTCCCACTAAGCCCTATGGGCAATATAATACAGCCCTTGATAAATAATGGTGTGTGTGATACATACTCTGATCAACAGCAAGTTCTGCAGGGTACAGTCCCTGATTAAACCCTTGAGTGCACATGGTACTGTTCCTGGTAATCACAACACACTGCATCGTATAACCATTCATAATCACTAGGTTCTGTATAGGTAAACACTAGCTGCATTCTACAGCTTACGATAAGCACCAGGTTATGCTTGGTACAGCTCCTGATGAATAGCACTCCATTCTCAGGCCTCTGATAACCACTCCATTCTGTGTGTAACAGTCATTGATAATCACCAGTTATGCATAGTACAGCTCCCAATAAACATTTTGTACTGCAGAGATTCATTCTGATAAGCACATACTGCATTCACAGTCTCAAAGGGGTCAGCCATTTAGGATCAAGACAAGCAAAAATTCTTCATCTCGGCTCATGAATCTTTGCAATTCTCTACCCAAGAGGGCGGTGGAGGCTCATTTGCTGATAATAGCCAACCTTTGTTTGAATATAAAGGGGAATGGACCAGTGCAGGAAAATAGTGTTGAGATAAAGATCACCATGATCTTACTGAATGGCAGATCATGACTCTAGATTTTATATGGTGTGGCCTCAATAATCACTCAGTTCTGCAGGAAAAAACTTCTGTATTTTTCTTATGATATAGAAGGAAGCCATTTTGCCCAGCAGATCTATGCTGGCTGTCTGAACAATCCCACTCCCGCACTGATTTTCATGTAACCTGTTCTGATAAGTGCTGGGTCCTGTGTGGTACAGCACTCAATAAATGTGATGTCAAAGCACGTTACAGGCCTGAAAATTGCTAGTTCTGCATGTTATGGCTCCTAATAAATGTTACATTTTGCATTTTACACTTTGGTCTGTATCATATAGTTCCTTATAAACACTGGGATCTGTGTGGTGTGAACCCTGATACTCACTAAGAGGCATTGTATAACCTCTGATTAGCTACACATTGTGCATGGTACAGCCTATAATTATCACTTAGTTCTGCATTTGGTACACCCTGATTGACATTAGCTTCTGCGCAGTAAGCACTACATACTGCATGACAAGAACATAAGAAATAGAAGCAGGAGTACACCATTCTGCTTCTTGTGCCTATCTGCCATTCAGTAAGATCATGGTGATCTTTATCTCAACACCATTTTCCTGCACTGGTCCATTCCCCCTTATATTCAAACAAAGGTTGGCTATTATCAGCAAATGAGCCTCCACCACCCTCTTGGGTAGAGAATTCCAAAGATTCACTAGCCGAGATGAAGAATTTTTGCTTGTCTTGATCCTAATTGGCCAACCCCTTTGAGACTGTGAACCCTGGTTCTACCCCAGCTGGGGGGAAAATCCAATCCGAGACACCTATCCTACCAAGCCCAATTAGAATTTTGTAACTTTCAATGAGATCTAGGACTCAATGAGATTTGTAAGGCAAGCTTTTCACTGTACCTCGGTACAAGTGACAATAATATACCAATACCAAGATCACCTTTCATAGAAAATACAATCTTTGTTCTCTTCTCATATGACATATGTACATAATATTTCAGGTGTGGTCTCATCAGAACCCTATATAATTGGAGAAAAATTTCTTTTCTCTTGCATTCAAGTCTTCGTGCAAGGAAGGCCGACATTCTGTTTACCTTCTTATTGGCTTGTTTAACCTGTATGTGATTTCCAAGATACATGAATGCTCAAGTCCCTCGGAACAACAACAACTTACAAACTTTCACCCTTCTAAATAAAATTCTTTCTAATTTTTCTTCCAAAGTGCATAAAGCTCACATTTCATGCATTTTATTCCATTTACCATATCCTTACTCATTCAACTAACCTGTCTCTATCTCCCTGAAGTCTCTATGATCCTTCTCGCTGCACACATTGCCAACTGGCTTTGTATAATCAGCAAACTTGGATATATGGTACTTGATATCCCTCACTGAGATGAAAGGAAAGTACTTTTAATATGGTACAGCTTCTAATGAGCATTATGGTCTGCATGGTACGGTACCACTTACATCACATCCTGCCAGGTGCAACCTTCCTACTTGCTACATTGGGCAGCGCAGTGGAGCAGCTGGTACAGCAGCTGCCTCACAGTGCCAGAGACCTGGTTCACTCCTGACCTTGGGTACTGTCTGAGTGGAGTTTGTACGTTCTCCCTGTTTCCTCTGGGTGCCTGGTTTCTTCCCATGTCTCAGTGGCTTGTTGGTTGGTAGGTTAATTGGCTGCTGTAAATTTCCTCTAGTGTGTAGGTGAGTGACAGAATATGGGGCAGATCTGGGGGGGTGGAGTTGATGAGAATGTGGGGAGGATAAAAATGTAGGATTGATGTAAATGGGTGGTTGATGGTCAGTGCAGACTTGGTAGGCTGAAAAGCCTCTTTCCTTGTTGTATGACTTTATGACTATACATTTTGTATGGCACATCTCCTAATAGAAATAAGATAAAATATCTTTATTAGTCACATGTACATCGAAACACACAGTGAAATACATCTTTTTACATAGTGTTGTGGGGGCAGCCCGCAAGTGTCGCCACGCTTCCGGCACCAACATAGCACGCCCACAACTTCCTAACCCGTACGTCTCTAGAATGTGGGAGGAAACCAGAGCACCCGGAAGAAACCCACACAGACTGTACAATGTAAGGGAGAATATACAAACTCCTTTCAGACAGCAGCTGGATTTGAACCCGGGTCGCTGGCGCTGTAAAGCATTATACTAACCGCTACACTACTGTGCCTGCATTACATTATATACAATACAGTCCTTGGACAAACATAACCTGCATGGTTACAGGTGTTGATAAGCACTTCAAACCCCTGATAAACAGTACATCTGCTTCTTGTTGCCACCACCTTGTGCTGTACCATGTAATGATTACATTCTACTTGCTAGTTTCCTGAACTTGTTCCACAGGTTGCAGTTTCCTGATAGACACTACAGAAGTATGGATTCCACCACAGCAGATAGGGAACTTCAATTAATTAAGCAATCTGGAGTTTGGATAATAAATTAATCTCAGTATTGATGACCACCAATCTATCAGGTTATCATAGGAAACCCATTTGCTTTGTTAATTTCTTCAGGGGAAAGAATCTGTTGGCATTGTATGGTTTGGCCTCCGTATGACTCTGGCCCCTCAGTAATGTGGTTGACTCCTCTGAAATGGCTAGCCAGCCAATCATTTTTATTAAACCATTACTTTTAAGCACAGTGAGATTAAATCTGGATAGTGTGTCTGCTTTACACCTCAGTTGTGTGGCAGTTTCTTTGAGTTAAATTGGATAGTTTCCTATCTAGATATTTAAGACTGGACATCCACGAGGCATGGTTGGCCAGCAGCAGCAGAATTGTATTGGATGTTGTTTCATTCCATTTGGGACTTATAAGATAATGAAGCAAGAAAATCTTGACCACACTAAGTCATGGCTGAGAATAACAATGCCCATTGTTAAATGATGTAAATGCTTTAAATGTAAATGTTTTAATCTTTAC
The DNA here is from genome assembly GCF_009764475.1 of Pristis pectinata. Lineage (NCBI taxonomy): Eukaryota > Metazoa > Chordata > Chondrichthyes > Rhinopristiformes > Pristidae > Pristis > Pristis pectinata. Next base: position 44,128,635 of record NC_067417.1, read on the forward strand.
CTCACCTGCACCTTATCAAGTTTATTCATTATTGACCATCTTCATGTTCAATCTCATCACCAGTTTTCCAATGTCTTCTGCTATTGCGAACCTGGATAGTGTGAATTACAAAGCTATTTGGCCATTGGCCGGGTGGGGGTGGTGTGGGGGGGGGGGGGAGTGAGGTTGTGCTGGGTCGTGATGAAGCATCAGAACCTCATCCCGATCCTGTTTTCATGTGATGCCCCTTCCAGTACATCACAGAACTGTAGACAGTCATGGGAACCTGATCTTGACTATTCCCTCCCTATTGCTGCTTTGTTGAGTCTAATTCTAATTCAGTTGCAATCATCTTATTCTGCAGAAAACAAGGATTGAATAGAGAGTCAAAGAGTCATACAGCACAGAAATGGGTCCTTCAACCCACTAAGTCCATGCCAACCATCAAGCACCCATTTATCTTAATCCCATTGTTTGTATTCTTTCCCCACATTCTTATCATTCTCCCAAATTGTGTCACTCACCTGCACACTAGGAACAATTTACAGTGGCCATCTAACCTACCAACCTGCATGCCCTTGGAATATGGGTGGAAACACGTGGAGTCACGGGGAAGACTTGCAAACTCCACACAAACATCACGGGCCGTCAGGATCAAACCAGAGATGTGAGGCAGTAGCTCTCCCAGCTGTGCCACTGTGCTGCCCTATAACAGGAATCTTCCTGATCTGTTGCACTGAACATTCTCGGTATCCATCAGAGGCTTTCAACAAGTTAACTCTGGATTACAGATAAGCACATTTTGTATGAGATCCCAGCTGAATTTACTTCAGTATGCTGTACCACATGGGACTCTTTCCTGCATTCCAGCATCATGGTCAGGGTGAGAAGGCATAATTTTTACAATATAATAAGTATTCTTACTGTTAACTCTGGTTCTGGTTGAAAGGAGCAGGGCAAGGTTAGTAAGTTTGTTTCTTTGTTTTAGTAAGTAAGGAGTCCATTGGTTCCTTAACCAAATGGAATTTAATTTAAAAAAATATTCTTGAGAAACTGAATTGTAGAACATGGGAATGTACATATTGCTGGTTGTTAAGTTTTACATTATCCTATTTGTATAACAAGATAGAAGGTGTCCATTTAGTCCATTGAGTCCATGGGTTTCCAGGGGACCTATCCGAAAGGTCCATTCGCCTTTGCCTTATTTCCCTGTATCCCTGCATCCTTCTCTCTTTCACAAATGCCCATTAGGTCCCCTTAGATTCTATTCACACTTGGGCAGGAGCTGGGGAGAGTAGATTGGGAGTAAATGTTATTTGAGTAGGTCCGGATCGGACATGGGAGTTGCTTAAAGGCCAGCTGCTCAGAATTCAGGACCAACATGTTCCTGTGAGGAAGAAAGACAAGGATGGTATGGTTCGAGAACCTTGGATGATGAGAGATGTTGCAAGTTTAATCAAAAAGAAACAGGAAGCATATGTAAGGATTCAGAAATGAAATCAGACAGAGCCTTTGAGGAATATAAACAAAGCAGAGAACTTAAAAAGGGAAACGAGGGCTAAAAGAAGCCACAAAATGTACTTGGCAAATAGGATTAATGAGAATCCCAAGGCATTATACATGCATTGAAAATAAGAAGGTAACTAGGGAGAGGATAGGACCACTCAAGGACAAAAGAGGGAATTTTTGCCTGGAGCCGGAGGAAGTGGGCAAGGTACTAAATAAGTACTTCGCGTTGGTATTCACCAGGGAGAAGGACATGGAGGATAGCGAGATCAGGGAGTATTCTATATATAGATATCAAGGAGGAGGAGGTGTTGGGGTTCTTGAAGAACATTAAGGTGTATAAGTCCCTAAGGTCTGATGGAATCTTTCCCAGGTTTATTGAGAGGGGCAAGAAAGGAGATCCTTGCATCCTCTTTAGCCACAGGTGAGGTCCCAATGTTGTTCCTCTCTTTAAGAAGGGCAGTAGAAACAAGCCAGGAAATTATAAGCTAGTGAGCTTTACATGAGTGGTGGGGATATTATTGAAGAAGATTCTTAGGGACAGGATATACTTGCATCCAGAAAAGCATAGATTTATTAAGGGTAGTCAGCATGGCTTTGTGCAGGGGAGATCATGTTGATTGATGATGGTAGGGTAGTGGATGTTGTTTACATGGATTTTAGGAAAGCTTTTGACAATGTCCCTTATGACAGGCTGATCCAGAAGGTTAAGGCACATGGGATGCATGGAGACTTGGTAAACTGGATTCAAAATAGGCTTGGCTGTAGAAGACAAAGGGGGATGGTGGAGGGATATTGTTCTGATTGGAGGTCTGTGACCAGTGGTGCTCCACAAGGATCAGTGCTGAGACCCCTGTTGTTTGTGATATACGGTATATAAATGATCTGTGCAAAAATGTACGTGAGATGATCAATAAGTTTGTAGATGACGCAAATATTGGTGGAGTTGTGGATAATGAGAGGAAGGTTATCGAAGGATTCAGTAGGATATGGACCAGTTGGAAATATGGGCAGAGAAATAGCTGATAGAACTTAATCCGGAAGTGTGAGGTGTTGCTGTTTGGGAGATCAAAGGCAGAAGGAAAGAATACAGTAAATGGCAGGGTGCTTAGGAGCATTGATGTACAGAGGGATCTTGAGGGTGCAAGTTCATAAGCTCCGTGAAAGTGGCAATGCAGGTATATGGCGTTCTTACCCTCATAGGTCAGGGTGTTTGAGTATAAAAGTCAGGAAGTCATGTTGCAACTGTATAAAACTTTGGTTAGGCCGCATTTGGAGTATTGTGTGCAGTTCTGGTCACTGCATTACAGGAAGGGTGTGGAGGCTTTGGAGAGGGTGCAGAAGAGGTTCACCAGGTTGTTTCCTCGATTGGCTATAAGGAGCGGTGGGACAAACTCGGAATGTTTTCTCTGGAGCACCAAAGGCTTAGGAGTGACTTGGTAGAAGAATATAAAATTAAGAGATTAGATTGGGTGTACGGTCAGAGTCTTTTTCCCAGGGTGGAAATGTCATATACTTGAGGGCATAGCTTTTAAGTGAGGGGGGAAAGTTTAAAGGAGAGTTACGAGGCAAGTTATTTTTACACAGAGAGTGGTAGGTGCTTGGAACGGGCTGCCGGGGTACATGGTGGAAGCAGTTACAATAGCAACATTTAAAAGGCATTTAATCAGCTACGTGAACAAGCAGGGAAGGAAGGGATATGGCCCATGTGCAGGCAGATGGAATTAGTTTAAATTGGTATCATGGTCAGCACAGACATTGTGGGCCAAAGAACCTGTTCCTATGCTGTACTGTTCTGTTAACCAACACCCAGGGATAATTTGCAGTAGCAGAGATCCTATCTGAAAAGAACAAACGATCCAGAAGAAATCCACACAGTCACAAAGAGAACATGCAAACTCTTCACGACTGCACCCAAGGTCAGGATTGAATCTGGGTTTCTGGAGCTGTGAGGCAGTAGCATTTACTGCTGTTTTCCCTTTGTCCTATTACATCTTTTGTCATGCTTTTAGTTGCACAATACAATGATAATGGAATTATTAACTACTCAGAGCTATCAATTGGTATCAATTTAGTCTTCCCACTGTTGGGGTTTTCCTTGTGCAATATCAGAGTCTATTGTGAACTAAATTGACCAGAAATTAGCTCATTTAGACCACAAAACAAATGCTACATCACAAAATTTTGCAGCCCATGTTTCTGGGAGACAATGCTGAAAATCTCTGGATTTCATGTCTTGGTGTAAATACCATAATGTAGTTTCCAAATTGGCAGGAGCATATGGAATCAAAGGGGTTAAGCATAGATAATTCATCCCAGAACCCCAGTTGGGTTTCAGTTCCACCAAACTGCAAGCTACAGCACCTGACCTAACGAAATGTAATGGCCTACTTTTGACTGAAGCTGCTGCTTTTTCGGTGTGTGACAGGACTCTGGATTCACTGTTGTGGAGCAGGCCTTGTGCAACTGCAATCTTGTCAGGACGTTTGTGCTGGATGCTCCCAGATCTTCACAGAGATTTTTAGGCATCCAATTTTCTGAGTTACCACTTGAACTTTCCTGCAGTGGATTAATTGTTGTGTAGTTCCATTTGTAACTCCTCATATAAAGAAGTAGTCCATGCATGCTTGCAGCAAGACCTGGACATTCAGGCATGGAAATTGGGAAGTGGCAGGCAGCACCCGCATTGTACAGATGCCAACTAAAGACCATTTTCAACAAGAGATTCTGACCACCTACCCCTGACATTTAAAGGTATTACCTTTGCTGAGGTACCCACCATCAACATCCTGGGGGTCACCGTTGAACAAGAATTCAACTGACAAACTGCATTAACACTGTGAATACAAGGGTAGAACAGAGAATGTATATATATATATATATAGCATCAAGTGACTTGCCACGACCCTTACTGCCATATACAAAAGCGTGAGGGAATATTTTCCACTTGTCTGAATGACTGCAGCTTCATAATACTCAGGAAGTTCAGCACTGTGTAAGCATAAAGCAGCTGCAGTTTGACATCTTGCCCACTGTTGCTATATCCTGGCTGGTGTGTGTTCTACCTACAAAGTGCACAACACAGCTTGCCTTGGGTTTTTTGCCAGCAACCTCCCAAACCAGAGAGCTTTGCTACTTGGAAGAGCAAGGGTGCCAGGAGGCTAGGGACACCACAACCTGCTCGTTCTACTCCAAATTCACATTATACTGACTTGGAAACAAGTGACTAACCGGTGATCAAGAGCAGGGCCAGGGCCTGGAATTCTCTACCCTGCCCACTACCCGCCGACTGCTCTTTCACAGATAAACTGCAGTGGTTCAAGAAGGTGGCCCATGAATCCTTCCCACCAATCCAAAGGGCAGTTAAAGATATGTAATAAATTCTGGAACTGTCAGTAATGTCCACTTCAAAATGAATGAAACAAATTGTGTACCTCTTGCCCATGGCAGTCATGACCAAGAGTCGGAGGGTGAAACCTAGGAACCAAGGGGCATATCCTTTGCTTTCAGTAAAACCAAAAATACCAACCCCATAAGATACCATAAAGGTGATGTGACTTCTGTCTGTGAATTGGGAATTTTGGCATTCACTTGCATGATCCTCTAATGATCTTCACAATGGGCCAGTCCTATGTTGGAAGGATATTGCTTTTGATTCATGAAGGAAAAGGAACTGTTGCCAATACCATCCTGGGCTTTGGGGGAATCTAACTGATGAGGGAAAAGATTCACTCCCTTCTGCTTCAGCTGTATCTCCATGGGGTAAATAGTCAATTTATTATACTGGTAAGCAACAGTAATTTGCTTGATTCATGAAAAGTCACGGCATTGGGAACAAGCAACAGTGATTCCTTCTCCAACAGAACTGCCAAGGTGATTGTGTACGCAGAAATTAGTTGATTAACTGGAACAAGTGAGCTAGTAAATCACCTCCAGCACCACACACCAAGCTCAGTGCAAAATATTCATTGCATGTCTTTTGTGTTAGTTCCTTACTCTGTCCACTGTCTACCTTATTCTTTGTCCTTCATGATTTAGCTTTGTTCAAGCTCTCAGCCCAATCCATGAGAAGCTTTGCCCAGTCTAATGTCAATGTCAGCCACCGTAGAGCCACTTCCTGATCCTAATAAGGAGTTATTTTCCAGATCCCAGCACACTTCCAAGCTGTCCAAACACTGAAATTCTTGCTTGAGCAGGGCAAATACCTGGTTAGTGATTGGTCTGGCACTTCTGTGTTCCTCTGCCATACTTCAACAACCCACAGCTGCACCTGGTGAAGAGGTTAATAACAGCCACGGTTTTGGTGAATACCTAAGTTATCGCTCTTTCAACCTTTTTGACACGTTTGTGCAAAATTCCCAATAGGTGGTTTAAGGTGTACGGCTTGTATTCTTTGGTTACATCCCTCTTCTGGAATTAGAGCTCTTCTTGTAGACATAGGGCTGTTAAAAGTGTATCAGAAACATAGTTTTATACTTCAAATTTGGAAGAAAATCATCCAACAAGCAAAGTTGCAACAGACTTCTGACTGTTGAACGAAATATTGATCGTGGATGGTTGTCCCTTAGTTGCCTCTGAAACGATCCTTTGGTGAAAATTTTCAGCTTTCTTTGGCAATGATACTACATTGATGAGGAACAATTAACTCCAAGTGCAATCAAATGATCTCTCACATTCCTTTGACTTTGGGCATTGCCTCCTCTCCATTGCCCCAGTCCTACTAGTTTTTCTGATACTTGCTGCACCTTTGCTGTTGAGCAGAGTACTGGTGGAGTATCTTTCCCTCCTGAGTACTTTGGTGCATAATGTTGACTTTCTGAATAGTTCCAGTGCTGTGTTTTAACAGGAGTGAAAACTGAAGATCAAATAAAATGGAGGTGCTGGAAATGTTAAGTAAAAACGAGGTGTTGGAAACCCTTGGGTCAAGCAACGTTTGTGGAAAGAAAACAGTTAACTTTTCAGGTTGTGGATCTGATGAATGTTTCTGGCATTTTCTGTTTTTATTTCATGAAATACAAAATTTTGGGGTAAAATGGAACAAATAGTAAATTCATCAAATCTGATGTGTTCTCACAGGCAGTTTGGACTGAATTGATGTTCAGAATTGTAGCTTTACAGATCTCCATTCCACTACCTCCTTACTGGGAGCATGGCATCACAGAAATAGCTCCCAAGTGTGCAGAGATGAAAGAGAAGAGTTAATTGGATTTTAACAAGGACTCGAATGAATTTGCTTTGAACTGCTGTGGCTGAATAGTTTTTATTTTTTTTCATTTTTCAGGATCTGGACAACACGTGCAAGGCAGCATTTATTGCCCATTCCTAACTACCCTTGAGAAAGTAGTGGTCAGCTGCCTAAAACTGAGTGGCTTGCTCGATCATCTAAGAGTCGATCACCTGGGTGGATCTTGAGATACACAAAAGCCAGACTGGGTCAGGTTACTAGATTTCCTTCATGAAGGGCATGAGTGAACCAGATGAATTTTTACAACAGCCTGGTATTTTTCATGGCCTTCATAAATAAGCCAAAGTTGTTCTACAAAATTCTAATTTTTTAACTGAATTCCACAGCTGCTATTTGGTATTTTATTCCAGTCTCTGGATTGCTAGTCCAGGCTTCTGGAATACTTCTGGAACTTCGACACAAATTCTGGTCCAGCCCGTCCACTGAGGGAGTGTTGAAATGTTGGAAGTGCATTCTTTCAAATGAGACATGAAAATAAAATTCTGCCTTCATTCTTGGGAGATGTAAAAGATTTCATTGCACTGTTTTGCAGATCTAGAGAGTTCTTCCAGGCATTCTAGCCACTTCATTGTCATTTGCCCTTGTTTACACCACCTGTAGGTCAGGATATGTAGCTAGCACAGGGATGATTGACTGTGAGGCCACCATGATCTCCCACTAGCAAGCTTACACTTGCTGAATCTGTGAATGCTTCATATGTCTTAGATGTATGGAACTGGGGAGGTTTACGGTGGGAGCAGGGAAATCCAGTCATAAGAATTAGTTGCAATAATAGTGGTATTGTATCTCAATAGAAGAAATAGTTATTCCTTACTATATTCATGGGTCGCCTTTTGACCCTTTTACACTTTAATCAAGTCATATTCCCTTGCCTCTCCCTTGCCCCGCCCCTTGCCCCTCTCCCCCCTCGCCCCTCTCCCCCATCGCCCCTCTCCCCCATCGCCCCTCTCCCCCATCGCCCCTCTCCCCCCTCGCCCCTCTCCCCCCTCGCCCCTCTCCCCCCCACCCTCTCCCCCTCCCCCCCTCTCCCCAATCCCCCCTCTCCCCAATCCCCTCTCTCCCCTCCCCCCTCCCCCTCCCCCCTCCCCCTTCCCCTACCCCCCTCTCCCCCCTCTCCCCCCTCTCCCCCCCCTCCCCCCCTCCCTCCCCTCCCTCCCCCTCCCTCCCCCTCCCTCCCCCTCCCCCCAACCTCCCCCCCTCCCTCCCCCCTCCCCCTCCCCCTCCCCCTCCCCCTCCCCCTCCCCCTCCCCCTCCTCCCTCCCCCTCCCCTCCCCTCCCCCTCCCCTCCCCTCCCCTCCCCCTCCCCCTCCCCCTCCCCCTCCCCCTCCCCCTCCCCCTCCCCCTCCCCCTCCCTCGCCCGTCTCCCTCCCCCGTCTCCCTCCCCCCCCTCCCTCCCCCCCCTCCCCCCCCCCCCCTCTCTCCCTCCCCCTCCCTCGCCCTCGCCCCCTCCCCCTCCCTCCCCCGTCTCCCTCCCCCCGTCTCCCTCCCCCCGTCTCCCTCCCCCCGTCTCCCTCCCCCCGTCTCCCTCCCCCCGTCTCCCTCCCCCCGTCTCCCTCCCCCCGTCTCCCTCCCCCCGTCTCCCTCCCCCCGTCTCCCTCCCCCCGTCTCCCTCCCCCCGTCTCCCTCCCCCCGTCTCCCTCCCCCCGTCTCCCTCCCCCCGTCTCCCTCCCCCCGTCTCCCTCCCCCCGTCTCCCTCCCCCCGTCTCCCTCCCCCCGTCTCCCTCCCCCCGTCTCCCTCCCCCCGTCTCCCTCCCCCCGTCTCCCTCCCCCCGTCTCCCTCCCCCCGTCTCCCTCCCCCCGTCTCCCTCCCCCCGTCTCCCTCCCCCCGTCTCCCTCCCCCCGTCTCCCTCCCCCCGTCTCCCTCCCCCCGTCTCCCTCCCCCCGTCTCCCTCCCCACGTCTCCCTCCCCACGTCTCCCTCCCCACGTCTCCCTCCCCCCGTCTCCCTCCCCCCGTCTCCCTCCCCACGTCTCCCTCCCCCCGTCTCCCTCCCCACGTCTCCCTCCCCACGTCTCCCTCCCCACGTCTCCCTCCCCACGTCTCCCTCCCCACGTCTCCTCCCCCGTCTCCTCCCCCCGTCTCCCTCCCCCCCCGTCTCCCTCCCCCCCGTCTCCCTCCCCCCGTCTCCCTCCCCCCCGTCTCCCTCCCCCCCGTCTCCCTCCCCCCCCGTCTCCCTCCCCCCCCGTCTCCCTCCCCCCCGTCTCCCTCCCCCCCGTCTCCCTCCCCCCCGTCTCCCTCCCCCCCCGTCTCCCTCCCCCCCGTCTCCCTCCCCCCCCGTCTCCCTCCCCCCCGTCTCCCTCCCCCCCGTCTCCCTCCCCCCCGTCTCCCCCCCCCCCCGTCTCCCTCCCCCCTCTCGCCCACCCCCCCCTCGCCCTCCCCCCTCTCCTGCCCCCCCCATACAAACATTATTGCATGATATTTTGCAAGAGACATGACAGTTTATGGGGGAGGGGGGAGTGATGGGAAAATTAATTTGGTGGCTGATTTTGGCTTATGTTTTGTGTGTTGCAGAATTTAGAACAAATTTCCAAGCAATGCAGGATTCAGTGAGAACTGCTGCACGGAGAGAGATCATGAGCATTGCAGTGACATTGTGTGTCTCACTGCAAGTAATAGAAATTCACATCAGCTGCAGAAGCTGTATAAATGAAAAGGACTGGATTTGCAGGACAAACGTGAGAGAGGTGGTGCAGAACAAACACGCGCACGCACACACACACACACTCTCACACGCACACACACACACACACGCACACACACACAAGCAGAGTGAGCAAGGAGATGAGCAGTCTCAGAACCAATCAGAACTCTCACCCTTCACGTGGCTACCAATGGATGCGCTTTGCACACTGCCCATTGACCGCAGAATCCTGGGCTCCTATAAAAGGCTTGGCTTCTGAGTGACAGGCTGCAGAGCTGTGATAGAGACTGATGCGCCTGAGCTTTTCATACACTGTATTCAGGACATTCTGTGTCTACTGAACTGGAACTGTGTCCTTAATTTGATCTCAAGATGCCTGAGTGCTGGGATGGGGTAAGTGTATGTCCATGAGAAGGGGTTGGGGGGAGGAGGTGTGCACTGAAGAGGACACAGTGTGTGTCCATATATCCATCCATCTCACCTCCTGTTTCTCCTTCCCCTATTCACCCACTGTTTGTGATTTCTATCCATATTAAAAGACTGGCATTCGGGAACTGGTCAAGCTGTGCAGGCACACAGCCTTTGTTACTAGCTCTGTATGTTCTGGTAGACCGTGGGCCAGTGGAGTGGAAAAGGGGGGTGAGGTGCGAAGAGGGAATGAGATGTTCTTTATCTGCATTGAAAGCATGAGCCTGCTGTGTTGTCACTTTATATGAATTAGTAAGCAAAAATCTGGAGCAGGCTGCAGATCTTTGTGTGTGGAATAGAGAGCATAGTGTGGCAGGTGTCCTTTAGCCCTCTTTAATGGTTGGGCGAGAGAAAAGCTAAACTGCTTTAATTTGCAGTATTTACAGCTTGCTGCAGTGTGATACAGGAGCAGCTTTTTGATCAGTCTGTGGAAAGCCAGCTTGCAGAGAGGTTTGTATACTCTTTTAGAGCATCAACCACCATACAAGGACATTCTGCAAATGACTTTGCCGTTTATCTGTCGAGGCAGTGAGTGTGTGTTGCGGGGAATGTATGGTTCAATGAGATTGGATGGTTTGTCACATGAACATTGGTGTTTCAGAATGTATGTACTTTATATACAGATTAATGTGTGGGCTCTACATATTTCACTTGTCTGGGATGTGAATGTTTATGGCTGAGTGCATTATGTGCAATTCCGCAAAAGTCTGCATGCATGTATGTGGCTGTATGATTATGCAGCTACGTGCAGTTAGGAATCTGTGAATGCAAATATATGTGCTGATGTACACAGTTTTGAAGATGCTCTTTAAAATTTAACTCTTTAACCGAATGTTTGAATCTGCCCTCATTTCCTTCATGGCTCAATGTCAAATTTTGCTTGATGACATTCTGATGAAATACCTGGAATTTATTACTTTATTAAAGGTGCCATAAAATGCAAATTTCTTTTGCATGCATGCGCATGGCAGCTCTGTCACAGGAAGAGATTATCGCGCTGACAGGAAAATATTCAAGGATGTGCTCAAAGCCTCCTTGAGGAAATGCAACATTCCTACTGACTCCTAGGGACCTCTAGCCCACAACTGCTCAAAGTGGGGAAGAAGCATTTAAGAACCTCGAGACCATGCATTGGAAGCACACAGAGGCCCCGGGTATGTGGCGGAAGGAACGCACCACCTCACAAATTACCCACCTGTGCATCCCCTTGGCTACCACCTGTCCCTTTCTTGGAAGAGTCTGGGGATCCCATATTGACCTCATTAGCCACTTCATAACCCACAAAAGCCAGAGTGGAAGTCAGTCATCCTTGATCCATGTGGCTGCCTAAGAAAACATGGTAATTATAACCAGTATGTAACCATGTGCATGCATGTGGTTATTGGCATGTGTGTTTACATATGGACAGAGGCATATATCCATCACTATTGTCTATGTCTTGACGTGTTGGAATGTGTATTTTGTATGACTGCATGCATGAGTGTGTATATTAGTGTATTTATCCCTTGAGGTTTGTGATTGTGCACACGAGTTTGCATGTGTGTAAAATGTGAGTTAGGAATGCATTTAAGTGTGACGAGTGCAATGTTTGAGTCTGTAGTTGTGTGGGAGCATGGACGAATTTGTATATGTTGTGTTAAGTTGTTTTGTGTGTCCTCGTACTGCATACATTTGTGTAAATATATGTGTACATATATAGGTACAATGACCCTATGTCTCGATGTTGATTCGGCAATGGACTGTCAAATCCTTAAGAAATGGTTGTTACTATGGATCTCTTTTGTGAGTTTCCTGATTGTCTTGTAACGGGAGACAGAGAGGTGTTACAACCCAGTTAATGTGGCACAGGAAATTATGGCTATTTGGTCCCTTTTGTCTGTAGCTCTCTTATTTTGCCAAACAAAAATCAGTTCTGAAATTTTCAATTGACTGTAGGATGTTTCAATGAACAGTTGGTTTCTGACTCCACTCAGTTTGTCTAGCATTGATATTATACCTGAATTCCGTAACCATATACGCCAAACACTTGTTTCTATTGCATCTGAAACCACAGTGGCTCCAGGAGCATGTTGGAAGCTGGGTATTCTTGGGTGAGTGACATGCCTCATGTCACCCCAGGGCTTTTATACTTTCTACAACACACAAGTGGAGAGCTTGAGTTCAAGTTCAAGTTTATTGTCATGGCCATACATATCCAGGGTATAAATGCAATGAAAATTAGCTTTTTGCAGCAGCAGCGTAGTACATTACAGACATAAATTAACATACAGTTAAATTAACATAAATTATACATAATGACATTAGTGCAAGTGATAGATGTCACCTTCCTGAGACATCGCCTCTTGTAGATGCCCTCGATGGTGGGGAGAGCTGTACCCGTGATGGAACTGGCTGAGTCCACCACACTCTGTTGCCTCTTGCGTTTCTGTGCATTGGAGTTTCCATACCAGGCTGTAATGCAACCAGTCAGAATGGTTTCCTCTGCATATCTGTTGAAGTTTGTCAGAGTCTTCGATGACATGCTGAATCTCCTTAAACTTCGAAGAAAGTTGAGATGTTGGCGCGCCTTCTTCATGGATGCATCTATGTGCTGGGCCCAGAACAAATCCTCTGAGGTATTAACATAGAACATAGATCAGTATAGCACAGGAACAGACCCTTCGGCCCATGATGTTGTTAAATTAGTAATCAAATACCCAACTAAACTAATCCCTTCTGCCTGCATAATGTCCATATCCGTCCATTTCCTGCACATTAATGTGCCTATCTAAGAGCCTCTTGAACACCTCTATTGTATTTGCCTCCACCACCAGCCCTGGCAGAGCATTCCAGACATCCACCACTCTCTGTGTTTTTTAAAAAAAACTTGCCCCACACATCTCCTTTGAACTTGCCCCACTCACCTTAAATTCATGCTCTCTGATATTAGACATTTCAACCCTGGGAAAAAGATACTGTCTGCCTACTCTATCTATGTCTCTCATAAACCTCTATCAGATCCCCCCTCAGCTTCCGCTGCTCCAGAGAAAACAACCCAAGTTTGTCCAACCTCTCCTTATAGCACATGCCCTCTAATCCAGCAACATCCTGGTAAACCTCTTCTGCACCCTCTTCAAAGCCTCCACATCCTTCCCATAATGGGGCGACCAGAATTGAATGCAAGACTCCAGTTGTGGCCTAACTAGAGTTTTGTAAAGATGCAGCATAACTTCCCGACTCTTGAATTCAGTTCCTTGACTAATAAAGGCAAGCATGCCACACGCCACCTTTACCACCCTATCAACCTGTGTAGCAACTTGCAGGGAGCAATGGACTTGCACCATAAGATCCCTCAGCACATCAACACTGTTAAGGGTCTTGCCATTAACAGTGTACTGTCCCTTTATATTTGATCTCCCAAAGTGCAACATTTCACATTAGGCCAGGTTAAGCTCCATCTGACACTTATCTGCCCATATCTGCAACTGATCTATATCCCGCTGTATCCTTTGGCAGTCTTCTACGCTATCCACAACGCCACCAATCTTTGTATCGTCTACAAACTTACAAACCCACCTATCTACATTTTCATCCTGGTCATTTATAAATGTCACAAACAGTAAAGGTCCCAGTACGGATCCTTGCGGAACACCACTAATCACAGACCTCCAGTCAAAGTCCCATCGACCACTACCCTCTGTCTTCTATGGGCAAGCCAAATCTGAATCCAAATGGCCAATCTGCTGTGGATCTCATGCACCTTAATCTTCTAGATGAGCCTCCCATGAGGGACCTTGTCAAATGCCTTACTAAAATCCATGTAGACAACATCCACAGCTCTACCCTCATCAATCACCTTCATCACCTCCTCGAAAAACTCAATCAAGTTAGTAAGACATGACTTACCCTACACAAAGCCCTGCTGACTGTCCCTAATTAGGCCATGGTTTTCCAAATGCTTGTTAATCCTAGCCCTAAGAATCCTCTCCAGTCACATCCCTACCACTGACGTGAGACTCACTGGTCTATAGTTTCCAGGATATCCCTTCCATCCATCACCAGTGAACAATGGCCACAGTGTACACCATGTACAAAATGCATTGCTGTTTCTCACCTACTCTAACAGTACCTGGCAAGCCCATGATCTTTAAAACACCAAGCAGCGTAAGGATTTCAGGTATGGAGGAGCATATCCACCTGCAGGTTCCCCTCCAAGATGGACACCATTCTAACCAGGAAGTTAATCACAGCTCCCTCATCATCACTCAGTATAGTCCTGCAGCTCCTATTACAACAGCTCTGAGGGAGTATTTTCACCAAAAGGACTTCAGCAGTTGAAGAATGTGACCACCATCTTGAGAGTTGTCAGGGATGGACAATAATTGCTGACGTTGCCACTGATACTCATGTCCCAGAAAATGAATGTAAAACAAACTGACTGCCCCTTTAATCTTTAGCTCCTGGGAAGGAACATGCTAGGGCAAAGTCAGAGCCAGGGATGTCAATGTAAGCAGTAAAATCACAGAATTAGCAAGCGGAAAGAGGTCACACAAGAGATTTCAGATGCTGGAATCTGGACATCAGACATCCCTATCTTGGTCAATTCATGGCCAGACAATACAACATTACATAAACTTCACTACTTTAGCAATATATTACAGGGACGAAGGAGCTTAACCTTCCCATTTAATGGCAACATTATTTCACCCTATCACAGAAATTCCCTTTGTTCCACCCACTGCCCTCCCTCATCTTCTCTACGTTAACTTGTTTTCTCTCTTTCTTGGTTCTAACACAGGGTCTTCAGCCTGAAACATTAATTGTTTCTCTTTCCATTAATGCTGTCTTACTTGCTGAGTTTTTTCAACATTTTTATTTCATATTAGAGTATGGCAGTTTGTCGTATTTTCCATCATACTTTTGGCTATTTTATATAACTATTATTTGTATTGTCTGTATTTGTACTATGTGTGTGTGTGTTTTTTTTTAACAAACTTTTGTTTTTAAAGAGTTTTTGGTTGTGCTGTTTTGTGAACCTTGACTAGTTTTACCCAACCTGATTGGTTCAGGCCACATATAGGTGTAAAAGAAAGTCTAGGTGTAAGGGAAGCTACCTACAATGGTATCCAGCAGTTGTGATGCTAGAAGCTGGCTCATCAACCAATCACATTGAAGAATTCTCACATGGAACAAACCAAGAAGGAAAAGTGCAGTGTTTAACTTGTATTTCAAATATTTTACAAATTTCAAAATAGAAATTGAAATGTACACATATGATTAAGGTAAAAGCTAAAAAATTATAAATAAGCATTTGAAAAATCACATTATGATTATTGTTTTCCAGTATTTGTTGGATAGAATTAAAATACATATGTGGAACATGAGTTTCTTAGGGCCAGTAGTTTGGTGTGCTACACTTACAGATAATAATGCCATTAAAAACTTAACTAAACCTCATGCAGCAAAACCATTTGAGGGATATTCTACAGTAAGACAGGTTCAGAAGTATATCATTTCCAACAGAGAAGGCGGCAAATAGTGCACTCTGCAGATGAGGGCCGAATCACAGTCACCGACTTTGGGATTTCCATGTTTAAAAAGAATGCCATGTGCAGAAATCCTGAAGTTGCTGCCAGTTAGTGTAATAATGGCAAATGTCAATAGTTTTGCTCCATTAAAACTGCAAAGTCTGGACGTACAATGGTGTTTAATTGACAGTAATGTGCTTTGGGATGTTCTGAGGTCTTAAGTCACCCTGAAGTAATGCAAGTCTTCATCTAAGTTATGGCTTTGTTTATGCATGTGCTTGTATGTCCCAATGCTGCGACCTTTGACTTACACAAACTCTCTCTATGTATTGTGCAACAGTGGTGTTTCTGATTTCTGTGATGTATTGTGTTCATGCCCATTTCACTGACCATGACCTCTTGCCTTCCTTCACCTGGTCCTGGTACAATAATTTGGTGTCCCTGTAATAGAAGATCAGCAAGTTGTAAGCAGCTGGTCTGATCTCTTGTTTACATGTTTCACCAGATAAAAGACGTATAAAGTACTCCCATTGGTGTCCCTGAGGTACATCACTGCAGTCTGTGTAAACAGTCAATCCCATGAAATAGAAAAATGAAAACCAGTAAAAAAAAAATCTGGAAAAAGGCTCACTGAGAGGAGAACGCCTGGTTGTTGGATGTGACCCATTTAGATCTTTGTGAAGATGAGTGATATGTAATGAGCTGCACTGCAGCTCCCAGAAAGGTCAATGAATTTATTTGTAGGAATGAATGACAAATACAAGCAAGGACAGTTGTAAGGATAACAAAAAAAAATGTTTATATTGGACCTTTAATTTAGTAAAATCTCCCAAGGAGCTTCGTAAATGTACTATCAAACAAAATTTTAAATAGAGTCTTGGAGTTTTCAGAGCAGCTGAATAGATGCTTGATCAAAGGGGTAGGTTTTAAGGGAGTGAAGAGATTTAAGGAGAGAAATTCTAAAACTTAGGATCTGGGCAGCTAGAGCTATGGCCATCACTGATGGAGTGATTAAAAACAGGGGAGCTCAAGAATTGGAGGTGCAGACGTATGTCAGAGGACTGTCAGGCTGGAGGAGGTCACAGGAATCGGGAGGGGATAGATCATGGATTTAAAAGCAAGGAAAGAAGGATGGTTGAAGGAAGGATGGATAAATGAAAGGACTGTTTGATACCAGCTTATAAGGATGGAAGAACAGTCTGATACAGCCTTCCTTATAACAGCTTATAAGGAATCTTACATCCTTATAACAGCTTATAAGGATGGAAGAACAGGCCAAAATGATATGGATTTTTTCTGGCACTCCATGAATTAAACATTGTTGATTCTTCAAAACTATTATAATAAGGGGGAAAACACTATGTTTGATCCTTGCTCTGTGCCAGGGTGAGTCAAATGTGAAGCCTGATGGTTCCTGATGGAAGTGAGTTTGTCTGGTTGTATAGGACAGGAAAGACAGCAGCCCCCTTTTTGGAACCTCTTCCATAGAATCATTCCTACCAGGGAAACAAACCAGAAACTAGAGCGAGGTTGTATCATAATTGGAAAAAGCACTGACTTTTGTTACAATCACTCGGACATCTTCCTGTTCGTATTCTCACATCAGGGGCATGAATCCTTGTTAACTCCAGGCTACCCTCAAACTAACTGGGAAGAATATCAGAAAATAGAAGCAGTAGTAGACAGTACAATCCCTAGAGGTTCCTTCTCTCTAAGACCATGGCTGATTTTGTGTCTCAAGATGCTTCTTTACAGTAATGACAACTTGCTCAGTGGGAATGATATCTGATTTGTGACAGAGCTTTATAAGGAAATTTTAGGATTGGTGACCCTAACCCTGGACAATGAGGTATTTTTTATGGAGCAACTTAAAGGAGGAGAGAAAGGTAAAGGGGCAAATAGATTTAGGAAGCAAGTTCCAGAACCGGGATTAAGGCAGCTGAAGGCTGGGCCATCAAAGAGCAATAAAAATTGTAAATGTGTAGGAC
The DNA here is from genome assembly GCF_009764475.1 of Pristis pectinata. Lineage (NCBI taxonomy): Eukaryota > Metazoa > Chordata > Chondrichthyes > Rhinopristiformes > Pristidae > Pristis > Pristis pectinata. The sequence continues at coordinate 44,145,968 of NC_067417.1, forward strand.
TCAGAATTGGAGGTGTCCAGGATGTTGGATAGTTTCAGCTTTTGAAATTACAGAGACAGAGTGAGACTGTGGATGGACTTGAACATGATAAGAATTTTAAACTCGAGCTGTTCCCTAACTGGAAGCCAAATTAGGTCAACAAGCAGAGTTTTAGTTTAGTTCAAGGATGGAAATTTGGAAGCAATCCAGGAAAGCATTAGACGAGTTGAATCTGAATATTGCAGAGGCAATAGATTGGTTCAAATAAAAATGGGAAGTGTTACAGAGGTACACCAAGGCTTCTTGGTTGGGTCATTCTACACATTTAATGATTTCACAAATGAAGCTGTGAAGTAGTTGCTTCACTTTAGCAGCATCGTTACAAATATTCACAAGGGCTACTCTCATTGAAGTTCCACAGCATTTTACCTGAACTCAAAGTGGAACTTCAACAGGAGTTCAGGAACCCCACTGCCCCAATCCCTAGAGTTCTGGAATTGCTGCTTTTATGCATTTTATTGTATGCTAATTTCAGATGGACAATTTTTTTTCATAAAAATGTGATCGCTCTGTGTTTAATCTATTTATTCCATTGGCTAGATTTTGTAACAGAAGTAATGTTGAGGCTACTTATTAAGGAGCAAATCAAACAGCGGCTTCTGATGTCCATAGATAAATAGGGAAAATCAGAAAACTGATGTCTGAGTTGCTGTCCTCTAATGCACTTGATGTTTACATGTATAGAATTGCATTAGTCACCCACTAAAATGAAGAAAAATTGGGCTTGTATATTGAACTGTTAACATCATAATAAATCTTAATTGCTGCCAAGCAATAACTTTGGCATTGAAAATTTACTTTTAGAGCAATGAAATTTGAATCCTTCAGATTATAATTAGTGGAAATATTTTAAATAAAAACTTTCACAGTTTTTTTTATCTGAGGTCTCTCTTAATCTCATCTTTTTCTCCCTCGTTATTTTGTGCTTCTTGCATGGAATTGAAGTAAATATTAAACTTATACTGACAGGATCAGGTTCTCTGTGATTCAGGGAGCATTCTTCATTCTGATTGATTAAGGAGTTAAACAGTTGCTCGTCCATTTCACACGGGTCCATCTTGCTCTGTGGAGTGCAGCTCCTTCTGTTGATTCTCCAGTTATTGCCAAGTTGCTATGCAAAGCCCTGCAAGTTTAAGTGTTAGAACGCTGCATGCTGTTCATTTGCCACTGACTGTAAAATCTGAGCCATTTTGTTTGTCATTGTGCAGGAGTCTTCATCACATTAGCTATGAAAGTGTTTCACAGTGCATATTTGTCACACCATGAATGTCTGTATCTACCACATTGTGTATGCTTGTCACATTCTGTGAGAAAAAAGGGAGGAGTCATGTGTGGAGCTTTGAAACTGGCATGCACCTATTGGCCTGAATGATGTATTTCTGTAATGTAAATGATTTATGTGTGACTGTTTATCACATTGTGAATGAGTTTTAATGATAAGAGTTTATGTTTGTGATGGTGTGATCATGCTTATTTCTGTGTGCCTGCAAAATGATAGTTAGGCATTTATCCCAATGTGGCTATTGAGGTTTAGGGTAGTGTGACTGTTTAGGTCACAGTATAAATGTTATTCTTCAAGATAATAAGTAAATTTATTTTAGGACAATAAGTATGTTTATGTCAGGGTGATTCCAATTGTCCATATGATCGCTGAGTAATTATTTTAACATGAATCAGTGCCTTTGCTGATGATAATATTTGTGTTTATGATCAGATGAGCTCAACTATGTTTGCTTATAATAATTAGGATGTACTTATTGAAGTAAGAATGCAATTAACACAGTGTGGCACTGAGATAAAAGATCAGCCATGATGTTATTGCATGATGGAGCAGGTACAAAGGACCAAATGGCATACTCCTGCTTGGATTTCTTGTGTTTTTATGATTTGGTTGATAGCTGAACTGTATATATTATAGTGCCATCATGTGTTTACCAAATAGTGAGTGCATACATATGTTTATAATGGGGGACGTGTGTTCTTGATGTGCAGATGTTTGCAGAGTAGGTTTACTGTGCAATTACAGAATGATTTTACTTTGGACCATCAAAAAGGAGAGGTGTTATGATCACTGGTTTCATAATGAGATGTTGAACTTTAGGGATTACACAATGATTATAAACTGGTGCATTACATGCTTAAGACTAAGAATGGTGCAATTGCTGTATTTATTAGAGATATGGAGATGAAGCTATGCAATCATTACTAATTTAACAGGCATGCAACTGGTTGCGCTGTTTCATCACTGATTCAACATGTGCACTATGTTGAGGGGTTTTTACAATTGTTATCAAGGAATATGATGGAAGGTCATACAATCACTAAATTAGTGAGAGAGACGTTGCAGGGAGCAGATCTGTACAATACCAAATTGATTGAACAAGGGATCCATTATGGAGAGGCGATCTGTACACTCGCGTGTACGATGGATAAAAGGGTGTCCATATGTAATGCCTGGGTTTATTATATTGTTTGTGGATTTGTACAACTGTGAATTTTAGTAAATAAAAATAAGATTTCCAGTCACTGATTGTTAATGTTATTGATCTCTCTAGGAGCATGACATTGAAACCCCCTATGGGATGTTGCACGTTGTTATCCGTGGTGCACCAAAAGGAAACCGCCCAGCAATCCTCACCTACCATGATGTTGGGATGAACCGTAAGTACTGTGTTGTTTATCGTGGAAGAAATCCATGGCTCAGGTTTATAGTGAGATAGAAATTTATTTGGAACTAAGATGTTTATACAATGGCAATGAAAGGGAAGGGAGTTAACCAATTGAATTTTTATGTATATCAGGAGTTGGTAGAAAACTGGTTAATTCCACATAATGAGAATGAATAAGGAAGAGTTTTGCCTACAGAAGTATATATAACGGGGGTAGTTGAATAAGAAAAGATTTGATCTATTGGAATTCTGTATTTAGTGGAAGAGTTTGGTCAATTTAACTTCTATACAGTGGCATGGAATTGGAAGGCATTGACCTTTTGGACCTCCATGAGGAGGTTGAATGAGGAAGAGTTGGAATTCTATACAGTTTGATGTGGAAATGTTCTGGTCCTTTGGCATACTGTACAATAGGACTGGATGAGAAGGAATTTGGTCCATTGGGATACCTTACAAAGAGTTTAGTCTGTTGGAATTCCCTACAATTGATTCATGAACATAAGTATGTTTGCAATGGTAGTTAAAAACACTGTTTACTTATGCTTGAAAATATGCTGACCAGGGGATGCCATGTTTCTTTCCTGGTACATCCTGACTTACCAGGTTAATCAGGTGACTAATCAGGTGAGCTGTATTGGTGCTGATATTGGCTTTCACTGCCCTGGATTAGAGAGGGGAATAAACAGTCATGGTCACTGTTTTCAGGTGGTGCACGTAGGTAACTTTGAATCAGTTCAACCTTAATTCAAATCCTTGCCTTTTAACACAGAGTCAAACACCCCACTGCTCCTTGGTGTCCAAACTCAAGGGAACATTAGAATTGCTATACGGTAAAGGAGACCAAACAGCATTTAGTTTTCCTTCTGCCTTTGAGGTGCAGTGATAATGGATTTGCTGACCAATTGGAGTTTCTATCAAATAAACTACAACAGGACCAGTCTGAAAGTGGAAAAAAATGTGGTCTAGAGATTTGGGCACCTGTAGATCTAGAGTCTTTTCTTCCCTCTCAATCATGATGACCTTACGCTGTCAAATTACCTATACTTTGCATTCCAAAATTATATTTTAAATAGGAAATCTGTGTTTAGTTTTCATCTGAATACATCAGTTCTAATTCCTAGGTCCATTTGCCAAAGCAGTCTATTCTAGAAGCTGATCTTAGGCCTAATGGAATATCATGCTACGGATTGGTTTTCGATTTACCTTTCTTATTAAGTACAAATTATTACGATTCAAATTCTTGGGACAAGGTTAGACAGTTTGTCTGTGTTTGCTGTATCAAATTACTTAATAAACTTAAAAAGATTACTGTGTCATCCCATAACCACAAGTGTTTCTCAATAAGCCAGTCCCCCTATATGTCATCCATGAGGAACTACTACTTTAAGCAAGGAATTGGGTGGCGAATTCAGAAGACCATTACTTCAGAAAATAGCTGCCCACCCAGTTCCCAGGTAGACTACTGCACCATGTCATTGGCATCGCAAACTAGACTCTTCTTATGGTGTCTGCTTGAAAGAACAGCCTTTAATGAAACCCATTAAAAGTGGAAATGTTCAACAAGTACACGGGCTGAAACTCCTCTGATTCCTCGCATGCTTATAGCCACACATTTCTATCCCTCTTGTCTGATTATTTCTAAAGTTCTTAAACTAATGGGTGTGACTGCTTCATGTGATAAAGTACCAGGTAACTTTTGTCCTTGATGCATACCAGTGTCATAATCAGATACTTCAGCTTATCATCTCTGAGCCTAAGTTTCTCAAACTGTAGATACTTGCTGAAGATGTGGTTGCCATGGATCCCAATCAACTCCCAGATACTGCCGCTGCAACACATCATCTGCCATGCCTGTCTTAAAATAATTCCTTTATTTGATTTAATCAGATTATTTAATTCTATCACTGTTTAACATCACCAGAGTCCATACTCTGTGGATGCTGCACTCGGAAGATACTGAACTAAATGCACACTGTGCTTTGAGCTGGGCCTTCAGACTTATTTTCACCTGTACCACTACTTTTGAATCACCTGATTTTTGAAGCAGCCAGTAATTAACCGAACAGTTAACCAGATATTGAGCTAATGGAACCCCACCAGTCATCATCCATCCATCAATCATTCACTCTATGCTTTCTGGCACCGAGTCCATGTTGGATGCAATCCAATGTTTAGATCCTGTGGGTTTTTACTTCATTGACCAATCTTTCACTTGAGATCTTATAAAGTGCTTTGCTAAAACCCATGTAGACTATCATTGACACTCTGCTTTGCCTAGTCAGACATGACTTTTCCCTGATTTATTCTGTGACTTTCCAAACTAAGGTTTATATTGTCCACTAGAACAGATTCTAATCATTTGCCCACTGCCAAAGTTAAACTGACTGCCCTGTATTTTTTTTTTGTTTGTCCTTGCCTCCCTCTTGAAACAACAGCACAATGTTAGCCGTCCTTCAATCCTCTGGCACCGCTCCTGTTTCCAGAAGGGACTGGAAAATCATAGTCAGAGCCTGTGTTTTGTTGAACAGCTTGGGATATATTTCTTCCTGGCCTGGCTGTTTATCCTTTATCAAAGATCAGAAATTCTTTGTTCAGAGGAAGGGTACCTGACCCAAAATGTTAACTGGTTTCTCTTCCCACAGATGCTGCTTAACTGGCTGAGTTTTTCCAACATTGGTATATAGTTCTAGAAAAACCTTCCTGCTCTTATATTCTTTGTCTTGACTAAACTTGACATGTTATCCCAGTCACTTCAGATACACAGCTCTTTCCTAGGTTGCTGGCATGAAATGCACAATGAGGCAAATCTTCAGGGCAGGTGCCAGTAGTTCCAAAGAAAACCACCAATCTTCAGCCATTGAAAATGAAGTCTGGGATTCATGTGGACCCACTGCAAGTCCAGAATGTATTATCTTCTGTTGCTGAAAACAACAAGGAGCACTGCCTCTTGGAATATACACCAAATCCGACCCCAGCATGGAATTGAGACCCCAATTATTCTCATCCTGCAGAAGGGGAAGAAAAGACAACAGTGTGCTGCTTGATCCAGTACATTGTAGGATTGTATTCCACTCTGAAATTCAATCCCAATTAGTGGAAGTCAATGAAAATACTCAAGAAGAGGTATACTATGCATTGTTGCTTCTATTATGTGTGATTACTGCATGCAGACAAGGGGATTTTTTTTCCCTATTGTGTCTATGTTAATTGGGGTAGCTAAGTCTACCAAAGCAATCTCCTTTGCATTGAGTATGATTGCAAAGTGTGTGATCATGTCTGAACTGCAACAACGTTCATTTTTCATGACCCCTTTAAAAAGGTTAGACTTGCTCTTAATCTGGAACCCTTGCAATCAAATTCCCTTTACTGAAGGAGTCTCACCACCAATACCACAGTTAATGAGGTAACAGCGCAATTCATGTCATTCTCCAATGTATTTTTTCCCGATATTTTATATGAAATCTCAGGTTGCCAATTTTTGTTGAATTGTCCTCCTGGCAGGTTTGATATATGATCCACCCCCATCCAGTTTAACCCCAAACCAGGACATCGATCTCAACACAAAATCCTGTGGAGCACCACTTCCCCAGCCAGCTGGAAAGTGAATACTTTTCATTCCCCAACCAGATGATTCTTTTCTGTCTGTGAACCAGCTTTATTCTGACCTCTGATACAACTAATAAACAAAACTGCTATTTTTTTTAATAAAAGGAAATAAGCACTTCATTTACCGTCCTTATGATTGCTCTATCAGTGTCCTGAAGGTTAATTTTTAATTCCTGAAGACTCCCAGGACAATTTTGGAGGGATTGTAACCCGAGAGAACCATAATCAGCGGAGACCCTCTGCAGCAAGTTTATTTTTTTGTGTGGTCTGGGAAGTGAAACGTTAACGTTACCATAGTTACAGGTTTTGGAACATTGAGCCAATCATGAAAGCAATTACCTCATCAGGAAAGGTCAGTTAGTAGAGAATGAGTGAGTTTAATGGTCACTTTGCCCACATGCTGTTGATCCTTCTGCATTCGTTTAAGCGCAGGTGTTACCTTGGAGACAGCCCTTCATTGCACCAATTATGACTGTAAAATCTCCAGTTCCAGTTTTGAGCCGACACTAGAACTAGGTGACTGCACGGACACATGGTTTACAGATAATTACAGCCCAGCAACCTATTATCTGAAGCCTTCTGTGCTCCTCTCCCCCAACCCCCTGAACCAGACGCTTACCCAGTCAAGCACAAAGTCAAGGTCTATTCCAGGATGTCAGGTTAAAACAGGGAAATTTAATTTTATATGTAATTGTAGGAATTTACAATGGAATAAAGTTGACATAATGTGCATAAAGCAGACATAACATGCACATAGCTATAAGATTTTAACATATTATGTATAGACAGAAAGTTTCCAATAATTATGTCAGTATAATTGAATGTCCTCTGCCTTTTGTACATTCATGACCTTAACCTTTCAACTACATCGCAACTGAGAATGTAGCTTTTAAGGCTCCCTACTTCAAAGTGTTGCACCTCAAAGGCTCATATGCCCATTGGGAAAATATCACACTGGTTTCAAATGTCTATTTATCTGACTGTTTAAATGTGAAGGAACCAAAGTAACAACAAAGAATTAATAACCAGCCAACAGCTGAGCAGTCCAACCCCTCAATTTTTTTTCTTCCCAACGATACCAAGTACTACAAAAACATTTTGTAAAATTGCTCAATTAATTTCTTCACTTGGTTTTGAATGGCACTTTCCTTCATCAGCCAGTCAGTATTTACAGTTGGAAAAAAACATTTTTGACAAATGTAGAAAAAAATATTATGCATATCCAAAATAAGGTAAAAATGTGTCCATAAAGTTGATTTTCTAATATTAAAAATCCCTGCAAGAGCTTTATCCTCACTCTGGTATTCAGTGCATGAATTGTGTTCTTTGGTAAGGGATATGCAATGTTAGAATTGCAGTTTCCATTCTGCTTTTGTGAAGCTAAAGTACTCATAGTATACCACAACAGCCAATTACAGAGCAGGAGAATGTATGCAGGGCTGTGCATCGTGTTGACAAATTGCAGGTGTCTGTGACTAACGTGAAAGTTGTAGCACCCTGAAAGTCGTAGTTCTCACCCTGCTCCTGCGGGTCTCCAACATGACTGTAAGTGATTGTGACAGGAGAAAACGTGCAAAAAAACCATAGCCCACAAGTGCAAGGAAAATATAAAATTCACATTATACTGTTTAAGCTTTTAAATAAAAATCAAACTAATAGTGTTATTTGGGATGAGATATTCCAAGGGAATTGCTAGCTAGGGTGGTGATGATGGCAATGGCACTGTGAGGTTTTTAAGATGTATCTTGATGTTGCCTCTAAGGTTAGTTGGTTAGCCAGTGATATGAACAATTATCTGGGCAGGTGCAAATTCTGATCATTCAGGTCTCAAAAATGAGAAGTGTCAGGTCACTGATGGTCTCAAGGAACATAGATCCATTATGAAGAAAGAATTCAAGAGAAGAAAATGCTCTTCATAATTATGTTAATAACTGTGTTCTATATTGCCACCACTTCTCTCTCACCCTGCAAGTTGCCAGGCTGATTATTTGTATCTATTCCTAATGAGCAGAGATTTCTTCCAACCTAGCATTGGGAAGTGAAGCCTTTGTCTTTATTCTGCTTCTCATCCCCTTCTTTAGCAACTGTTAAAGGTTTAAGTAAGTTCTTCACAACTAACTTGTCATACTTGACCAGAGTTGAGTTTCTAACTGCATATCTGCTCTATCACAGAGGCTGCTTACTTCCACAAACGTAGATTGCCCGAATCCTCCACTACCCCAGTTCACCTGCTTTGTTATCTTGGCACCTGTCTCCTCTAGAGGAACCCTGACTTAATCTGCTTGCCTTCAGCCTCCATGAACATTTGGTCATTTAAAACTCAGCTTTGAATATTCTGACTCTCACGTTAAGCCCCATGCACCCATCAACCTGTGTTTTCTGACCTACATTGATCAACTGAGCAGTGAAGTTTTAAATTCGCACCTCGCTTCTAAAACCTGCCATAGTTTGGTCTTGTGTCTATCTCTGTATTTACCTGCAGCGCTGCAACTCTTGGATGTAGCTCTGCTGTTCTGTTTCTGGCCTCTTGCACACCTGTGATTTACTTTGATGATGCCATTATTGGTAGCTGTGCCTTCAGCTGTTGAGCCGCTAAGCTGTGCAATTCCCTCCCTATGCCTCCCTTTCTGCCATTTCGTTTCCTCCTTAAAACCTAGTCCTTTGACCAAGCTGTTGTTCTTGTGTTCCAGCATCTCCTTTTCTTGATAAGTGTCAAATTTTGTCTAATTACGTTCCTTTGGTGATCCCTGGGATATTTTGCATTGTGTGAGGTGGTATATAAATACAGATAGTTATTGTGAAAAGGTGTGAGGGAGAGAGGAATAAGCAAACAAAGCGCTTGTATCTTAAGCAATTAGTACAAATCCACTGTGGGCAATAGCACAGGGAAGTGAACATTCCATGTCGTTTACAAACTGGGAGTTTCCCGCCTCCTAGTCAGAAAGTGCTTCAGCAGAGTTGAAGAATGATCTTGCCAAGGTGAACATCAGAGAACCTCCTTTGGGTTCCGGATGAACTGTGAGCAATGGTGATAGGGTTCTGCTGCTAGCAGTATAAACTTTGGTGAATCACAGTCACATGATATATGGGATGATGGCATCGTTCATCCAGGCAGGGAGCCAGTTAATCTGAGCGGCTGAGGAATGGCAGGTGGATTTGAAAATGGATAGATGCAAGCGAGTGTGATTGGAATTGGAACATAAAGCATTTGGATGCACAGCCATTCATGTATTTGGGTAACCATTCACTTGCAGCACCCAGTCAGTGTGGGACTATTTAAGGGCAAATACATTTCAGCCAAAGGGAGGTGCTGCCTCATTCACTCAATGTTGAGTTAGCTGCTGGACTGGCCATGCATCTCCAAGCCAAAGGAGATGGGAAATTAACTGTCGCCAGCCAGCAAGGTCTGACCTACTATTGGAATATGTACGTCTCTGAACATCTGTGGCCATGTGTGTTCCTGTCCTTTTAAACCTGGTTTACCAGCCAGAAAACATTGCTTAAAGCTGCTCTGGTGCAGAAGGTTATTAAGATGCAGAACACGGACAGCTGCTGCTGTTTGTGACTGGCTGCTGCCGTGAGGAATTTAACATTGAAAGATTATGGAAATGGGGTTATGGGGCTAAGGGGAGTTGAAGCCAGTCCTTTGAAGTTGTCTGTAATTGATCATTTCTACAGATAATGGGTTTTGTGTTTAATTTTTAATGGCGCTGAAATGTTATTTATGGTGCAGTGTGGGTCACCTTGAGAACTCTGCAGATGAATCTTGAAGATCATGAGTGCAGCACTCAGTCACAGTCATGAATACAAGACTCAAATGCAGATGCAGCTCACTAAAATTCATCAGCTGGTTGTATATTGAGTGCTACTTTAAAAATGGGGACCAATTTAATGTCTGCATGTTTTTTGTGTCGGCAGCCTTGCGGTCTGCTCTGGATGCAAGCAAAACAGGCTTTATACTGCTAATGGGACACTCTTTACATTGGTCAAGGCTCATGTGCAGACTGCAAACAGACGCAGGCACAGTTTGTTTAATGTATGGGTACAGACCACCTGCAGACACAGAGTGAGGTTATGCATACTGGAACAGGTACAGATTTTGTACTATACAGGCACAGGATGCATACAGATAGGCACAGCTTGTACACTGATCCAAGCGATCTGCTCCACTTAATGTGGTGAGTGACTGATAAGCTGCTATGTCATATTGCAGTATCCAAGGACAGACACAGTCCTGATCAAAGCATTGTGGAAGGTGACTGATGGCTTCATTTACTCATACAGACAGCAACTTTATGCAGCTTTGTCACATGGGTAATTTGAACACATTCTGCTGTAATTCATTGACTATTTTCCACCCCGCACGAGCTTTGTTCTGTTCTGCTGAAGATTCCTACATTGTCCTCTGGCTGACCTCTAGCACTTGATCAAGCAGCTCAGTGAGTGTGAAAGGGCTTTAACTGTGAGGAGCAGGGGTGAATGTGGAAACGGAGCATTGAGGCTCTACCCTGTCCTCATCGTCAGGACACCTTCTAGCTGTAATCACTTATAATGCAGATCTCAGTGTAGTAACATTTCAACAGAGAGTAATTTGTTCCTAGATCCCACAACTAAATGTGTTTGAGAATACTGGCTGGTGATTGTATTCACCCCCTTAATTTCAGCTCCATTGACTTCAGTGGAACTACAGCCAGTAACTACTATTCGTCCATGCCTTTAGCACTGGTGACCTTTGTCAAATTTCTCTCCCCATACTGTTTACATCAGTGAGATGCATTCTGGTTCTTAAGCACTCCTATGCTTCACTATTAATAGATCTTTTTTTAAACAAAAAGGAAAGAAAGAGATTAGGCTTTTGGCAGATAATTAGGCTATTACTTACAGTTACTACAGTCACCCACACAAATCGAATCTCATTGCCTTGCATCTTGACTCAGTTCACAAAGGCATTCTACCACATTGAACTCAACACTCAACATATCATTCCGCTCCTGACCCTTTTGAGGAGTCTCTTCATTCTGTCCAACTCCCCATGCTATCAAAGAGGCACTTCTCCTTTCTGATATGGAGGTGGAATTAACTGATCATGGTGATAGAGTGGATATGGGGTCGGAATTTCAAATCTGCCCGAGACAGTGTTTCAGGGTGGGCTGCGCCATCGGTGGCGAGCAATTTATGGCAATGGCCAAAACTGATAGATTCGACCTTCCAAATGGCTTTTCTAGGATGATGACAGACAAGTAGGCTTTTCAGATAATGAAGTCATCGGCATTGAATCATTGATAAAGCTAAGCAACAATTAGACTTGGGCTGATGCGGTGAGTAATAGTCACACCATACAGCTGTAATGAGCTTAAACGCTTTGCCGAAATGTTCAGTAGCGATCTCATTCCTAATTGACTCACCCGAGGATGAAGAAAAGTTTAACTGAGCCTCCCAGTCCAATGAAGTAATGTGGTGACAAAATCAAGGGAGAGACTAAGTGATTCTGTGATGAGTGACTCATCTGAAACCCCGAAGTCTTTCTACCATCTACTCAACCTAAATCACCAATGTACTGGAACATCCTAGGTGTCTGGTTAAGTGCAGCTTCGACAACACTCAAGAAACTTGACCCTTACCATTGGCTTCTCAAGGGCAGTTAGTGGTGGGCAATAAATACCGGTCTTGTTAGCCCAAATCACAAAAAATGAATAAATTTTAAAAACTCCAGGGCTAGCTAATCTTGACTGAGACCCTTTCCATACCTTACTAGCATAATGTGGTTACGGTTTGCACCAGCTACAGAATGCACTACAGTACCTCACTAAGGTTTCTTCACCTGCACCTCCAAATCTGGGATTTCACTATTAAGTAGGACAAGGGCAGAAGGCATATGGGGAAACCATCATCTACACCTTATCCTCCAGGTCATACATCTTCCTGACCAGGGCATATTTTGCCATCCCTCATTGTCTCCAAGGCAAAATCCTGAAATCCTTTACCTGGGAATACCTCCTCTAGGTGACTGCAGGAGTGCAAAAAAAAAGTGGCTCACCGCCATCGTCTGAGGAATGGTCATTGAATATTCCCCTTGTTCAGGGTGCCCACGTCCTATGTATGACTGAATTGAAAGATAACAACCTGGGGCACTTAAGTGATTACAAGAGATGTTAAAGTAGAACTAGGTGTTGCTGTATGTCACCAAGTCAGGTGATGTTTCTAAAGAGTAGCATGTTAAAATGGAAAGGTAGAGGCTGATGGTAGATGATTGGGAGAGGACAGCAGATGTACGCATGGACAGATAGATATTCTAATCACCCTTGGACAAGTAGAACAACAATTTGAGCCAAACAAAAGAGGACAAATATTAGAGGATAGTGTGGCCTGTTGTCTCGAAGGCTTCATGGAATTGGAAAAGGATAAATAGCCATTTTTCACCCAATGCATTTTCACTTACTATGTGATCTTGGATGTGATGTTGGTTAGGTCTGCTTCATAGAACCATAGAATTGATGTGTGCTGAAGGGTTTATTCAGCCTACGAGAGCCCCTGGCAGAGCAATTCTGTCAGTCCCATTTCCCCTACTCTTTCCCCAAAGCCCTACAAATTAATTTCTCTTGAGTGTTGATCCAGTTCCCTTTGATTCAACCATTTTCAATGATTGATACTGCTCCTACTACCCATACAGGCAGCGAATTCCAATTCAAAAGTACCCTCTAAATAAAAGTATTTTCCTCGTATTACCTGTGTATCTTTTGCCCAAAATGTTAAATCTGTGCCTCTGTCCTTGAACCATCTACAAATGCAAACAACTTCCCTCTTTCAACCCAATCTAATCCACTATGTTTTCTACAGCTCTATCAAATCTCCTCTTGACCTTTGTTCCAAGGATCTTTTTTTTCCAGTCTAACCTAATAGCTGGAATTTTTCATCCCTGGAATCATTCTGGGGAAACTGTTTTTGTGTAATGGCATGGACAAAACCAGTTATGGAATCAAACTAAATTGTAGGAGATTAGGGGTAAATTTTAGAGGCAAAAATAAGTTTGTGAGGTTAGGAGAGGAAGTGGTGATTGGAAATATGCTGGTAATTTGTATATACAGAGAGATAAAGGGTGGATTTTAAAAAGGAGGGATGATGAGACGGTATGGTAAGTTCAAAGGAAGAATCACAATTACAACCAATGGGAGGGCTGGAAAGGTGAGCTTGAGCCTCAGCAGGTTAATGGGATCAATATCATGGGAGCAGAAGATGGGTCCTACGCTGGCATCTTGGAACCATTTTTATAGTGGAGATGGTGAAATACATTTTATCACAATACTGCTTTGTTTGAAAGCCTCCACAATCACTTCACACCTGCAGCAGCTGCCACACCCCTAGCTGCTGAACCCTTAGCTTATGGATAGTACAGGAAGGACAGAGACTATAGGGCTAGGAAGGGGTAGGGCCGAGGCTACAGGGCTAGGAAGGGGTGAACCTTATGGGAAGCTTGACTTGATGGGCAAGGAAATGGGGAGGTACAGGAAGACACACACCAAGAGATACGCCTCCAACTGATCTAATGGGATTAAATGCAGTTGTGGGAAGGATGAATTTATGTGGCTCCACCCACATGTTGTGGTACTGTCAGAGCTGCTCTCACTCTTCTGATACTCTCTGGAACTGCCAATGGTAAAGCCTGCTGCTAGGTATAATGGAGCATCCCTTTCTTTTCCCAGATAAACTCTGCTTCAACACATTCTTCAACTTTGAGGACATGCAGGAAATCACCAAGCACTTTGTTGTGTGCCATGTGGATGCCCCTGGCCAGCAGACAAATGCCTCACAATTCCCTGCAGGGTGAGTCTCACTGACATTTTGAATCAACTGAGAACAGCTTCAAATTCTTGCAGTTTAATAACCAGGGTCTGGTCGTAGTTCTTTCTCCATATTTTGTATCACTCAGCTCTTTGGATTAATTCTAGCCAGTGACCCACATTATTAATTGATGCATATATAAACCATTTGAGCCCCTTGATTATGATATTGCCCTGTAACCAACTCCCCAGCATTCTATGTAAGTCATCAATTCATAGGTTTATTGCCTTGCTTTATTGTCCTTGAGCAGGTGTCTTTGGCTGCTTTTGTGGTCTGTTGCAGCTTACAGAGTCCCACAATGCCAACGGATAGAGTTCAAGATTTTTGACTCTGCAGCAAAGAAGGGTGGCAGTATTTGCGCATGTTGGGTGATGCATTACTTCATGGTGGTTTTCCTTGCTTGGATTGTGGCACTCTCTCCCATTTGGGAATGTTTGAAATTCTGTCCCTTGTACAAACGTATTTCAACACATATGAGGTCCAGTGACTGGGTTTTTTTAACCTTCTCTATTCAGTAGGTAAAACATTGCTGCCAAATGCCATGGGGCAAGAGGTTGTCCCCATGGCCCTTCATAACTTTGGTCTACAACCAGGTGAATTGATTGTTCAGTTGTTTAAGCTATTTTTCCAGTCTTACCAAAGTAATATAATAAAACTAGAAGAATTACCAAAGGATGTATCTTCATTTACGGGGCATCTTTCCTGACCCATTCATGATCTCCAAAAAAACACAGGTTTCTGCACAATAAGCTTCAACCAACATAGATACAATAATGATCAATTAATCTGTTTTAGTGATGTTGATTGAGGAATAAATATTGATCAGGACATGAGAGATAAGTTGCCTTCTCTTCAAAATAGGGTGATTTTTTTCATTCACGTCAGAAGTCAGATAAGGTTTCAGTTTGACATCTCATCCAAAAGGTGCTCCTCTAATACTACTGCAGCCTTTTAGTACTATACTGGAAGGTCAGCCAAGAATTTTGTGCTCACCGGAGTTGTATTTCAACCCACAATTCTTCAGATGTAGAGCTACAAACAGAGTTGCACCAATACCACAAAATTTCTATATATTCCCAACCTGCTTCATTGCGTTTTTGTGTCCCAGCGCTTGTAATTTTTGTGATATATCAGTGTTTGTTATATTGTTTCCAGAGATCTTTTTTATGTAAAGAGGGTCTGTGCCCACACCAACTGTTTTTATGTGCTGTATTCTTCCTTCAGGTACCAGTTCCCAACCATGGACCAGCTAGCTGCCATGTTGCCAAGTGTAGTTCAGCATTTTGGGTGAGTCATTATGCACGTTGCTAAGTACTGTGTCTCAAATTAACATGTTGTTAACGAATTTAGCATCTCAAGTGAATGATATTTGTTGCTAAGCACCTAATATCTCTAATGAACAGCATTTGCTGAACATCCCGTAACTAATTAATGAGTTATAAGGAGACACTGGATAGGCTGAGGGGTCACCTTTATAGAGATTTATAAAATCGTGAGGGGCATAGAGAAGGTAGATGGTCACAGTCTTTTTCCCAGGGTAGACGAGTCGAAAACTAGAGGGCATAGGATTAGAATTATTTAATAGATTTAAAGGGGACCTGAGGAGCAAGTCTTTCATACAGAGGGTGAGGGGTAGATGGAATGAGATGCCAGAGGAAGTGGTAGAAGTAGTGCAATTCCAACATTTAAAAGACATTTGACAGTTACGTGGAAAGGAAAGGTTTGGAGGGATAGGGGCCAATTGCAGGCAATTGAGAATAGCTCAGATAGGCACTATAGTCGGCATGGATGATTTGGGCCAAAGGGCCTATTTCCGTACTGTATAATTCCGCTCCATTGCTATTAATAGGACAAAATTTTTGGAAGTGGACAACATCATGCATTGGTTATCGTGCCATGCATTTAGGGCAAAATATTTTTGTGTCCAATGTGGGTGAATCCTTCATGCTTTTGTGGGTGAATTGCACCAATGTGATAAAACTGCACTTGGCACAACACACAAAAGTCAACGGCACAACTTTGTGTATTAGGCACTAATGCAAAAAGCACAAAGAGTCTGCATGAATGACATTGGTCTTGGTGCAGCACTTGCCTTGGACCTTTCCCATTGAACTTTTATTGCGTTTGATTGATAAATGATGTGGACCACTCGCAGAGAATTGCTAATGCCCCTTTCAGAGGAGTTGCATTAGGTAAAGGGCTGCTCGGGCACTATTCAGTTAGCTGTGGAGTTTGTGACACAGGAGCTATGAAACTGCCAAGTGCCACAGGAGTGGACTCTAAACTGGATTGGCTACTTTTGGTGAACTATATGCACCTTATTATCACTTTGTCATGTGTACTTCAGTGATGGTTCAGTAGGGTGCACTGAGTGAATGGGAGTTACAGGAAAGGGATTGTAGGTAGAACAAGACCTGCTGGACAAGTGGAGCAAGGCCTTGTATTTGTAGACCCCCATAACCCATGGATCTATAGAGAAGCATGTTCCTACCTCCAGTTGTCTGAGCAGCTGTATTTCTGGAGGCTAAGGTTTTCGGAGGAAGGGGTGACAGGTATATGTAACTTCCTGCACACCCAAGCTCCAGCTTTGCCTCTGTACATGCGCTGCTCCAACTGTAGCAAGGGTCACTATCACCCTCGGGCTGTGGTGGCAGCTGATCGTTGGCATTCATCACTAACTGCTGCTTATTGTTGCATTTAGGGCATAATTAATGCTTCCTACTCAAGGAAAAGATACTGACTCCTCCTTTAGAGTCTGTCGGTCGTCATGGGTGAGGATTGTGGGACTCCTGAAGGATCAGAACGATGTGCTGCACCCATGATGCATCAGGCTCCTTATGTGGACTCCACATAAATCGCAAAGGCGTTCACTCCCTGAATGTGCAACTGGTTGGTGCCGGGTTTCTGGGGAGCTTGTACTTTAATCCCAAACAGTACATGGAGGGCTGGCTCTCGGGTAACCAGGGCTATCCCTTCCTTTCTTGGCACTTCATCATTTTGGACTGCTGCTGGTACCAGGTGCCTGGTGGTGATTGTAAGTAGTGTCCTCAAGCTGAGATTCTGATTGACCTGGGATGCCCTGCAGCATTCTCCAAAGAAGATCTGATACTTTGTCATTGTCTGGTCATAATGAGGGCTCAGCTCTTGCCTGAAGTCCACTAGGACAACGGCGATGATGATGATGGGGAGGAGGGGGAGGAGGAGGATGAGGAGTAGGCAGAGCACCAGATTGAGAAGGAGAATGTCACCAGACAGTAACAAAGGGAATCCCCTCTCTAAATGTGTGCCGGGGCATGCCTTGTAGCCTGGAGATCCTCCTGTTAACCCCACCCGACCAGCTCCACACCCAGGTAGGGAGACAATAACCAGAGCATGGGCAGTCCACCTTGTCACACATAGCTTTGGGATTAGCCAGCTGTCATAGAGCAGTACAGCACAATACAGGCCCTTCGGCCCACAATGCTGTGCTGACCTTTAAACCTCGCCTAAGACTATCTAACACCTTCCTCCCACATATCCCTGTATTTTAAATTCCTCCATATGCTTATCTAGCAATCTCTTGAATTTGACCAATGTACCTGCCTCCACCACCACCCCATGCAGCACATGGTACCACTATGACAGTGCAGTGTATGTATGGGAGCAACTGCAGCTCCTTGGAACCTCAAACCATAAAATGGGAAGACTAAGGAATTTGTATACTTTCCATAATGCCACTTTTCATCCTTTCATCCCGAAAGCCTCTGAAATCAGAATTATTCCTACGTGGACCAAAACTGATAAATCCCATTATCAGAGTCTTGGCTTAAAAAGCTAAGTTTGGAAGTATCTCTTTGCTAAATATTGCAGCAATGATTGGTGTTCTTTTGGCTCTGTGGTATGTATATCCAGTACAGCTATCCATGTTGTTTTGCTGGGTTACATTGCTCACTTCTGGCTGCAAGTAAGCTGGTAGAAGTCTGCTCCCTTGTACTGGTGAGGTAGCAGGTTACCATGAAGGTGGTCTGTAGCTACTCTTTGGCTGGAACATGCGCTGTCTTGTCAGGAATGACAGCAATCTGAACTAGCTGGCTGTGGACCACAAGTGAGGGACTGTGGAGAGCAGATTCTGGTGCACAGAACCATTAACATTCTCTTGTGACAAGGCATCCAATGGCCTTGCCCCTTGGAGAAATGCAAACTGCTCTGTTGCCATCGCTGCCAGCTTCCTGATGACTTTTCTTCACACAGACTCTGGGTAGGCTCTGCCTGTGTTGCCATGGAAGCTGAAACTAGTTCCATCAACTGTTACACCATGTGTGTATCACTGCCTGCTGGCATGGAGCTGCCCATCACTCCCCCTGCAGGAGCTTGGAGGAGGATGCCCAAAGGCTCTGTGGTATTGTTTGCAGGTGATGTGGTAGAGAAGATAACTTGTCAAGTGTAATCATACACATTCCCATCACCTTCTAATGTAGGCTTCCCTATAGGACCTCTTGCCCAAGCCCTCTGAGGTAGATCTACTATATGAACACACCCTTGGGATCCTGCATATCAGCTTCTATATTCGTCTAACCTACCCGTAGCTTGCTAGTGCCAGGCGTTTCGCCATGCACACCCCTAGCTAAACCTGTCAGTGCCAATGATGATGGTATGGTTTTGGGCAAATGTAATTTCCTGTGAATCTACAATGCTAAAAGACCAAAGAACATGATAATGATGAATGCAAGGTGCTGTTAATTGGAGTGACCGGCAGATATGTGGATGGACAAAAGCAGAATATATTGTGTAATGAGGGGAGGAGGAATCTGAAAGGACAGATTAGATACAGTACTTGCCTACCCTTTATATCCTCTGGTCCTACTGGGGTTATCGGCTGTACTGCACCTAAGTCCACAAGTTAGAGTGTCCATTCCTCCATCTGGAAGATGACCTTTGATACCTGTCAGGCTTATCCTGAAAGACAAAGGGATCATCAGTGTGTCGACTATGCGATGATGGTGGCTGCCAGAGTGGAATAGCTCTGTGTGTGTGTGTTTGTTGTGTGTCTGAAAGGGCTCTTCAGCCAGGCAGGATATAACCTGACTGGTAGGGTTATGCTATGGAAAGAGATGATGCTCAGCAGGTCAGGCGGCACTGCTGAGTATTATCAACATGCCACACATCACAAGTGAGCATTAAATACATGCTACAAAAGACTGCAATTTGAGGTCATTGAGTTTTATTGACCCCAGCGTTGAAAAGGCAGTAAGTTATTTGATTGGAGAAAGAACTCATGGATAATAGATCTTGTAGTCTCAGTACATTTTAGGAAGAAACAATTGTATTTGTTTCTCCTTGTCTTTGCAGACTAGTGTGCTAAAAAAGCAATATTTGGTCCACTCCTCTACAGTGGTTAGACTGAAACTCTGCAGAGGGCACATTGTGGGCAGGGTTATTTGGATATAAACCAGCATAATAGATGGGCTGGTAAGATACAAGCCTTCATGCTCTGCACCTTGGATGAATATGTATGTATTCCATGGTGGTCAGGCCATGCTATAGTACAGTCGTGGCCTTTTGCAGACAGGACAGACCATGCTGACCAATTGTTTCATGTGGTTTACTCAGATGTTACATGACGTCTTGTTTTCCTCCAGATTTAAGAGTATTGTCGGAATTGGAGTGGGAGCTGGAGCCTATGTCCTTGCCAAATTTGCTGTGAGTGTCTAAGCATTGCTTTATAGCTAAAGCAATGCCCTATCAGTATACTTGTAAAACGTATTTAAATTATGTATGCAATATATATTCTCCACCCTGAACCCCCATTCTTACCCTCCCTCCCCCCAACTGCTCTCAGCACTTTCCACAAACGAGTGGTGTTGTGGCCAATTAAAGACTTTTTTACTGCTGAGGGCACCATTGTGGGACTCGCGGAGGGATTCGCTTGCACTGTGGATTAGGGAGTGGGTGCAGAGGGTGGTCAGAGAGGTAGTGGGTAGGCAGAGAGTAGATCCCAATTTTTACTTAACTTCCTGTAAAGTGTTCCAAATGTTACTAAAATTTAGAGCTTTTTTTTCCTCATTTGCTATCTGTGGAAATTCTTAAGTCTTTTTGACTTGTCAGCCTTTCTGGTGTCACTAATTTTGCTGAATACTGCAGGTCCATATAGCTGGTGGCTGGAAGCGAAAGGCAGATCCACACTCAATACCTGCTTGATCTTTTTGGCAATATGTGCTTTGTGCTCAGTGGCAAGCCCTGCCCCTTCACCACTGCCAGAAAAATCCAGGCCTTTGAGTTTATGGAGCAGGAAAAGTTACTCAGTTTGTCCAAGTTATGGATTAGTGTTCTGATAAAGTTTTATCTCCCTCACCTTATCTCTGGCATACTGACAGACCCACCGATATTTTCCAGCACACTTCTTACTAAATTATGTTTTGCATCTTGAGTGTATGGCCTACTCTCTTTGTTTTACTTTACTGTGCTACTGGGCTACTTTGAAAGATGGTATTGTATATAATTTCTTTACTTGTTTTTAAAATGGATTTACCAGTAGACGAAGGAATTTCAAACCATTGCATAAACATGTCTGTCGATAATGTTACCACTCATTACATTCCTGGTTTTTGAGCACTGAGCACACTTAAATCGACTCGGCTCTACAGGTCTGTCTTGCATTGCCCTGTCAAACAAAGCTTCTTGTGGACTGTCTTGTGCAGGAATCTCCTGTGCCCTGGACACTTTCAATCTAATGTCTCTCACACTGGTTATGCTGGACTTACTTGGCTGTGTGTTCTTTCAGTTGATTTTCCCAGACCTGGTGGAGGGAATGGTCCTTGTCAATATTGATCCCTGTGGAAAGGGCTGGATTGACTGGGCAGCAACTAAGGTCAGTGCACACGACTGTCTAACTGCAATATATAATAGAACATACCATCATCTTGCTCTTTGATGATTTTAAACTGGAAAACAGAAATGAGGCATTGTAAATGTAATTTCAAACCAAATTAAATGGTTGTAATAAAATCTCTGAATCAAGAACCGGAGTTCGAATTAGGGACCTAACTGGTTTACATACAGATGGGATACCCAAACTACAGCCTAAATTTGACTATTACAGCTCTTAACTTGGGTCACAGAAGGGGAGTGCTCCTAAAGAGGAATCTCTGATACTCAATGTACTGGGCCCAAAGTGCTGTGTGTAATAATTGGTCACCCACCATTGGAGAGAGGAGATCATGGAGGCAAGATACAAGTTGCAGATGGGATTTCCAGGGTTGGGGTTGGGTCAGAGAGAGTGTAAATGCAGATGATAGTGTGGGGTGGGGGGGGGGCAGAGTTGGTGGTGAGAGGACTGAGAGATGTTGAACAGATTGTAATAGAGGGGAAGGCTGAGGGCATTGAGGGACAGGGAGTGAGGGGAAGAGTGCAGTGGGTCATTCATTGGTAATGAAAAGTTAAAACCGGCATCTACACTGAGGAAGGTGAATATCTCAGACCCTCCAGTATTGGCCAACTAAGATCTGTTTCCACTCTGACCTGAAAATGGCCCTCCAAATCTCAAATGTTTTGGAATCCCAAATGTGTAGAATAATTATTACCTGGGAATGGTTTATGGTCTAGAACCTATTCATGAATTTAAATGATGACATGTATAACTTGAATTTTCAGTTTTAGCAGTAATAAATATCAGGTGTGCAGTATTTACTTTTTTATTCATTTTGCTTTAGGAATGTCATTTTTTTGCTTTCAAATGGGCATTATGCTGGTAGGTTAACTGGCTACTGAAAGTTACCTCCCGTGTTGTGGTAGAAGAATCAGAGGGGAATTGAGCTGAGGAGGGATAAGCAGGATAATGGAGCTGAAATAAACTCTGAACTGAATGCCCCCCTTCTATGTCGCAAGGAGATGCTTGTATCATCTCCTGACCAATCCTACGTGTTTGTGGGATGCGCAGGTCAGTGGTGTGACCATTGTGAGAAAGGCCAGTGGAATAAAAGTTGAGGGGTCAAAAAACACAAGGTGTTCACTATTACAAGGAAGAATGTAAATATTTTGTCAAAGAGGTAACGAATGAGTTTGTAATAATTATTGATTTCTGTTTAGTTGCATTTTATCAATACCCTTGAATGTTCTTTGAATTACTGTAATATCTAATTTTGCTGAACAGAGATGAAAATGGAGAAATCACCCCGAAAAGTGAGGCAAAGTAAAAACTGAAAAATTAAAACCATAATTATGCTCGGGGACATTTGGAGAGTTACCATTACAATTTAAATAAGCGGTCTTTTTCTCAGTGGTAAAAGCAGTGTTGTATGAATCCATATTCATGGTTCCTCTGCAGGTTTAGCTTAGATAGTGGATTGGTGTAGAGAAATATTGTCCTTCGGGAGACTGGAGAATGCGGAGGGTGAAGCTCATTGCTCTTCTGTTTGTTGACAGCTCTCGGGTCTGACCAGCTCACTCCCTGACACTGTCCTGTCACATCTCTGCAGCCAGGTAAGCTGATACTGCATAAACAGCAGGGGCATGGCTTCCTGCCATGTTGTCTAATAGGAATACTTCACCATCTTGTCTCAGGATGGTCAACCTTTGCTCATTGGAATGAGATTTGCTATCTTGGTTTACAAAATATATATTAAATGTTGAATATTTCACTTTGATTTTGAGCTGGGAAGGCGGGTGGAAACTGTGCTCTGAGTATAAGGCCTCTGGGTGACTTTTCATTCAGCTGCCTGCCCTGAACTAGTGGAACTGGGCTGTGGAAATTGATACCAAAGGAAGGTTTCCAACAACAAGTAATTTGGGGAGGGGGTTGTAGGAAGGTTCTCACTGGAGGGGGACCTGTGGGTGAAAATCAAGTATGTGAGGAGTTCAGCTTCTGTTGTGGAACTTGGTAGATCTCCCCTTCGTCTTCAGCTTGATGAAAAAAATTTTACATTTTGATTGGAGTAGCCTCTTTGCCCTTCCCAAAGGCAACTAACCTGGCTACCTTTGGCATTTCACCCTCTGAAATGAGTCATAATACGGGTAGGTCCCATGGGCAAAAGAGAAGAAAAATTTATTTAAATGCATGGGGGCACTTCAGGAACTTGCGGGTTAAGTGGCCAATAGCAGCAAAGCATCAAATACCGAGCATGCTTGCAATGGGATGCCACTTGCTTGATTTACACTGGGTGTCAAAATTGGTGTCTTTAATATCTAAAGGTGCAGCTTTTCTCTCCCTCCCCCCTCCCCCCTCCCCCATTCCTGCCCCTGGGATATCTGTCTGGCATGCCCTGCTTTAAAACTGAGAAACTAATATAATAGGCCATTGCCCACAACGTGGGGAACACCAAGTTTGGAAAAAATTAATGTTGAGAACAGGGTAAAATGAATTTCAGAGCTCAGCATGAGAAACGATATGGCAGGAGGATAGGATGCAGTTTAATAATTTAGAGTTGAATGTGATAATTCCGATGCAGTGTAAAAATTGGGATATATTTTTGTTGGGTATTTGGTGATTAGATACAATACCATAATCAGGTTAGTGTGAATATTAAGGCACAGTGTAATGACTTCAGTTAAACAATTTTGATACATTTGATAGTTAGCACACACTGTATCTTATCACCCTGTCTGCTAAGTGTTAGGTTGTAATTTGTTAGGATATGGTGAAGTAGCTAGAATATTGTGTGGCAGTTAAAATGTATGTGTTAATAAACAGTGCAATTAATTATCTTACACTGCAGGAGTTAGGATTGGAAGTGACTGAAACAGTCAGGAAGTGATTTTTTTATTTATTTGCTGAGCTATTTGAAATGAAAACTGACTTTTCTGTCAACGTGATGCATGCTGTATCAACAGAAAACTGGCCCGTTTGTACAGCACTTGACACATCCTGCAGAACCACCTGTGCTCAGTGTGAAATATCAGTCTTTAACTGAGCAGAGTGCAAGGTTTAAACACTCAGAGAGGATTATGACAAAACAAAATCAGCAAGTTTCTCCTCAGTGAATAAAGATCTGGATGCAATAGACCATTTCAATAAATATTACTATTTGCAGTTACCTTCTTCCTGCCCAGGCTATCGCTGTGCATGTCAGAGTTCATCCACTTCTATAGTTTTAGTGTCCAATTCAATGGAACTTCAGACAGAAGTGTGAATTCGTACAAAGACATGAGCGATCAGAGTAACCCATTCTTGTTTGCATGTTTACTAGCCTAATTCATGGGATGAGAGAGCTTCCCTTATATAAGCAGCTAAAAAAGTGAAATCTTTATTCCTTGGGGTTTCGAAGAATGAGTGATCTAATTGAAAGATTGAAGGTCCTATGGGGTTCATGATACAGTAGATGCTGAGATGTTTCTCTTGTGGAAGAACCTTAAACAAGGGGATATAGTTACAAGATAAGGAGGTGGACTGAGGTGCATAGGAGTTTCTTCTTGCAGAGCATGGTGAATCTCTGGAATTTGCTACCCCAGGGGATTGTGAAGGCTATATCATTGAAGTTATTTAAAAGGGAGGTAGATGAATTTTTGAAAGATTGGGGAGTTGAGAGCTTTGAGGAACTGGCACGGAAGAGTTGAGGCCTGGGGTAAATCAGCCATGATCTTATTGAATGGCGGGCTAGGCTTGAGGGGCAGGTGATCTATTGCTGCTCCTGTTGTGTTCTTTGGTCGTGTATATTGGCTAACACCACCACAGACTGATCGTCATATCACATATTGCTGTCTGCAGAGTTTCTGTGGTAACAGAGGCATTTGTGAAGCATTTTGAGATGTGCGTGAGAGAGTGGATAAGCTGCTGCATAAATTTATGGGGTTTCTTTGTTGAATCGGTTGATGACAGCTAGAAAAACCAAATAAGGACAACAACTGGCTATCAAAACTCTGCACCTTCCCCTCATCCCTCTCCAAGAACAATCAGTTTGTAATTGAAAGCTAATGATGAAGTTCCTAAGTGTGCTTCCATGAGTGAGCCACCGTGGTACTACATACCCAGTCAGTAATACCCAGCAGTGACTCGATGGCTTCTGAGAAGAGTTAAGATTAATTGATTTCTTTTGGTAAAAGCAGTAGGTGGAGCCTTTAGTCAATGGAATATTGTGTAACTGTGCCTTTCCATCCCTAATCCCAGGAGGAGTTAATGAACAATACGGAGCTGGTGCAGAGCCTGCGACAGCAGATAGGAGCCAACATCAACCAGAGCAATCTGCAGCTCTTCTGGAACATGTACAACAGGTAGCTGTCACAGATGGTATTCAGTACAACCGTAGATTCACAAACACTTCTCAAAGTCGGCAGTAGAGATACAGAAGCTCCTCTCTCTGGGTTACAGCATCACAAACTACCTCTACTTCCGTGCACTGTCACAGAAGTTCATCAGGGCAGTGTCCTAGGTTCAACCATCATTAACTCCTTTATTAATGACCTGTTCACTTGCATCCCACTGATAAGGTCAGAAATGTGAACGTTCATTGAGGGTTGTACAATATTCATTACCACTAGGCAACCTAGGCAAGCGGCCAATGTAACATGAAGGCATAGACTGATAAATGGGAAGTAACATTCATCAGAAGTCCCAAGTAATGACTGTCTGCAGCAAGAGAGTGTCCAGCCAACCATTCAACTGTTTGTGTTGGCAAGGCCCCCCACCATCCACATCTTGAAAGTCATTGTTGACCAGAAAGTTAACAAGACCAGCAATGTAAGAACAATGGTGACGTGAGCAGGTCAGAGGCTAGGTATTCCAGAGTGAGTGACTCAATTCCTGGCTCCCCAAAGCTTTTCCATAATCTATAGCATAGAAATGGAAAGAAATACTTCTGCATTTGAATGATTGCCTCTCTAGCAGTATCAAAAAACTTGACACCATCCAGCATAAATGACTGTCATCCATCCACCTCCAATGCACCCCAGCTGCTGATGAATTGCCTTTACAAAATCCTCTGCAGCAATTTGCCAAGGTTTCTTTGCCAGCGCTTCGCAACTTGCAACCTCTATCACAAGGGAGGACAAGGGTAGCAAGTACATAGGAACCATCACTGGCACGTTTTCCTCTCAGTCATACAATAACCTGGAAATATCCCACCATTCCTCCATCATTGCTGGCTAAATCCTGGGACTCCTTATCCAACAGCACCGAGTGAGTACCTTCACCAAAAAGACTGCATAATGGTGACTCACTTTCTCAGGGTCAGTTAGAGTGGGCAATAAAAGCCAGTTATACCCATGTCCTATAAACAGATAAGGAGAGAAGTTGTACCTTGGATCAAATTGACGTACCTCAATGTAGTCGTCACTGTTACAAGTGCCCCTCAGTGCAGATTACAACATTGCAGCTTTACCTCTGTCTTAGATACACCCCAAACAGATAAAACTACCACAGATGCACACCAATAAAGGCAACATTATGCCAGGCACATCTTCAGGCAAGCATCACGATACAAGACTCCTATGGTATCCTGACTGAACAATACTTGGGGAATATCTTCATCATCAAACTGTAGCAGTTCAAGAGAACAGCTAGTCACCATCTTTTCCAGGATTATTAGGGAGGATAACAAATATTGGCCTTCCCAGTGAAGCCTGTGTCCTTTTAAATTGAATTTTAAAAATACTGTCATCAATACACCTCAATGCAGATAACGCTGCCACAGTTAGATGTGGGCAAAGATGAAGCTTCTATAGTTGCAGATGGATTCAGGTAGCCACAATCTAAAGATGGGGTTTAGATGGTCCTATATTTAATGGGACCAAAATATGATTACTTAAAAATAATTATCTGAACAAATTCTTCTCCACAGTCGTAGGGATTTGGAAATGAACAGACCTGGAAGTGTAGCCAATGCCAAGACTCTGCAGTAAGTCTTCATTATTCCCTTCCTCTGGATTAGCATCCTCTCCGACCCCACAGCCTGACTACACTCACCTGTTCTTGTATTTCATTTAATTGTCATGAAATTCTCAAATAATTAACAATTGATTATTGTTATATTCTTCTCCATTTATGTCCAGCCTGTACATCCCCCTCACTGAACACAATCTGAAGGAGAATATTCTGGACAACAATCCTTGTAAGGAGTGGCAAACACTCCTCACTGGTCACAGTGCAAGGAATATACAGGTTTATACCCCCATCGCTGGCCCCAGTGTGAGGGTTTGTCCCATCGCTGGCTCCAGTGTGAGGGTTTATATGCCCATTAATGCCCCCCGTGTGAGGGGTTATATGCCCATCGGTGGCCCCAGTGTGAGGAGTTTGTCCCATCACTGCCTCTAGTGTGATCAATTTGAGGTATTGATAGGTTTTCAGCTGCCTGACTACACTATTCCTTACTACTGCAGTCCTCCCCCATCTTACAAATGCCTCACTTATGCACAACTTGTACACATGAGCAAGCATGTGGGAGACCAGCAGGATGGATTTCCCAGCTGCTGCATGGCTGCAGGCATCTTCTGCCACGTGGGAGCTTGGTTCCCGGCCACATTTCTGACTTGTAAACTGTCTGGATTACAAGCAGTGCACAGGAGCAGAACCCTGTCGTAACCTGGGGAGGACCTGTGCTATATTTCTCATTGATCACCCCTTTGTTGGCCTCCTGTGGTCAGTTAGCCCATCCTTCTGTTCTTATCCATACTGTTGGGTAAATGGCAGAAGCTTAGGCCCTGCCTCGAATTGCATCTGTAGCCCCCTTACCTGCTGAATTCAGAGTCACATTCTCCTGCCCTGGTCACTATCCAAATATGAACCGTTGCCAACCTAATGGGTTTGACTACCTCTTTGGTTAAAATGTTCAGATAACCCTCCCACAACAATTGTCCCACAACAACTCTGAGCTGAAGTTACTCAGACTGCAGACACTGCAGATGTGGTAATCTGGGATCGTGCTGCGTTTCAGTGACTCCCAAGCAGTCTGGATGCAGCATGCCACCTGTACTGCCGTTATTACCTAATCTTGTTTTATAAGTTTAATCAAGTAAACCAGCTTCTTTGTTACCTTGGTGTGGTATGTGACCGCAACCTGGGCTTTCAATCCCACATCCTCTGCGTCGTATGGAACAGAACGTGCAGAGGTGAGTGTAATCAGTGGCCAAGACGCTCACAAATGTACGCCAATGATCAGAAATAAAAACCTCCCTGGCTGGATCACATTTACGAGATAACTAATGTCCTGAGTCAATCAGGGCGTCAACTGAAATGTTTTGAGGAAACACAGGATTGTGATCAGTGAAGGATGTGCCTATTTAACACTGAGCAGTCAGTCACAGTGGGGCTTCAAATAAGGACTGGTTGCACACAACCAAGCATCTTGTCCTTGAGTTTTTGGCACAGTGCATGCAAGATGATAGCTTTGAGAGAGCAAAGCTCCTACTTTAACTTCTCTAACCTTCTCAAGCCGCTGTGCTATCCTTGACTGCAGGAGTGAGCTTCTCCCTAATCCTTTGATGTCCAACTGCTGTAATAGGGGTGTACTAACATTATCCCAATAAGCCCCTCTGATTAGCCCTTCTTGTGTGAGCCTAATCCCATATCAATATGTCTTTAACCCACTGGTTAAGGCCGAGCAGGCACCCTCACACATTACTTAAAGCTCTTTCCTTGTGTTTGACAATACGAGAAATGGCAGGGGAAGGATTGATGTCTGGCTGTTTGGGAGGTGCCTGCAGATGTGAGAAAGTGAACTGATAGTCTGGTGTATTTCAGGTGTCCAGTGATGTTGGTGGTGGGGGACAATTCCCCAGCAGAGGAAGGAGTGGTGAGTATGAACTGCAATGCTGTATCACACTCAGTGGTTGGGGGTCAAATATGAGGCCTTGTCTCTGCGTTGGTCTCCTATAGGAAAGATAAGTTATTGCTAATTGTACTGGCTAATCGTGTAAAACCTAGCAGAGCTGGGAACACTGGATTCATAAGTTAACTGGAGAATTCATCTGTGGGGGATGGTCACTCTCATATTTTCGCGCCATCAGTTTTACCTCCTCACTCCACTGCCTGATCTACAAATGGCAGCATTGCAATGGACATCTCCTTCACTCACCTTGTCTGAGCTCTATATAGCATGTAACTGGGTTATTCTATTTCTTACTAAATGGTATAAATCTCCCATTAAAATAGTGCTGAGTCTGTCTGCCAGCAATGCCAAGTTATTTTGAAGCTCCAAAGTTACATTCAAGTTACGCTCAGTCCACTTAGCTAAGTATGTGGAATGTGGCATTCAGGAAGCTCAGTTAAATGCTGTTCTGGTTATATAATTGTCCGTGTATCGACATCTATTTATACGTCCTCCACGGTGTTACTGTGAGATGGAGGCAGTGTTGTTTAGTAATAATAGGCATGTTATCAACAAAGCATGATGGGAAAGTGTCACAAGATCTAAGTTTGACATTTGGAGGAAACACATGACACTTGGAATATTTTATTAATATTTTGTACATGGCTGCTGATTGACAATAAGCAGAGAATAGTGAAAGACAACTGACAGTGAAGCAAGAACTGTGGTTGATATAAATAGGAGCGCAGTACATGTGTTGTGAAGATTTCCTCCAGCTGACATTTGTAGCAATGTTGGAAATGTTGATGGAAGGGAATGTTTATGAATACGTGAATAATTTGCTACAATTACTGACCAGAGCAATTCTCCCCTAATTTTAGGAAATGCAATTAATATTCTCTACATAAATATTAGTTCATTTTATTGCTCACTGTTCTTTCTTTTAACTGATACTGCCTTCTCTTTCTAGGTGGAATGCAATTCCAAACTGGACCCAACTCAGACAACTTTCCTAAAGGTAGTAAATGAACTGGACTAATTGTAGTACCACACAGATGAGGGTCATTTAGGGAGCAGCCAATCCCTTCACAGTTGATTTAAATTAGGCAATTTGCACCTGAATTATGGAGTGGATGGGATTACTTCCTGATGTGAAGGGCCAAGATAATGCGCTACAGTAGATTTAACGTCAGAGACAGAGATACAAGAGATTCTGCAGATGCTGGAATCTGGAGCAACACACAAAATGCTGGAGGAACTCAGCAGGTCAGGCAGCATCTATGGAGGAAAATAAACAGTTGATGTTCGGGTCGAGACCCTTCATCAGGACTGTAAAGGAAGAGGGCAGAAGCCAGAATAAAAAGGTGGGGGAGAGGCACAAGCTGGCAGGTGATAGGTGAGTCCACCTGTGAATCTGAGGGTGTAATTTATTGTATCTGGTGCTCCTGGTGCAGCCTCCTCTACAGTGGTGAGACTCGACACAGATTTGTCGAGCACCTTCGCTCCTTCCGTTGCAACAGCCAGGATCTCCCGGTGGCCACCCACTTCAATTCCACTTCCCATTCCCATACTGATATGTCTATTCACGGCCTCCTTTACTGCCATTTTGGGGCCAGACGTAGGTTGGAGGAACAACAACTCATATTCCTTCTCGGTAGTCTCCAACCTGACAGCATCAACATGGAACCCCTCCCATCTGTTATTTCCCCCTTTGCCCCCCCTTTGTTTTCCCTCATTCCTGTGTCTCCCCCCCCCCCCCCCCCCACCTTCACGACCTGCCCATCACCTTCCTCCGGTGCCCCACCTCCTTCCCTTATTCCACGGTCTACTGTCCTCTCCTATCGGATTCCTTCTTCTTCAGCCCTTTGCCTCTTCCACCTATCACCTCCCAGCTTCTCACCTCACTCCCTTTTATCCCCCCTCCCCCACCCACTTACCTTCCCCTCTCACCTGGACTCACCTGTCACCAGTCAGCTTGTGCTCGTCCCCCTGCCCCTCTCCCACCTTCTTATTCCGGCTTCTGCTCTCTTCCTTTCCAGTCCTGGTGAAGGGTCTCGACCCGAAACATCAACTGTTTATTTCCCTCCACAGGTGCTGCCTGACCTGCTGAGTTCCTCCAGCATTGTGTGTGTACAGCCTCACAGAGACACTTGAATTTTCTGCATTTCATTTTCATTGATGACTTTCTTATTTTTAGGTATCTGGCAAGTAAATTTTTATCGTTGATCCTTCAATATGCCATGGGCATTAAGAGTCAAAACATGAAGGCTAGGTGCAGTGAACAGATTCCCTCCCCTAATGAGTGTTAAAGGAGTTGCTGATTTTGTTTTTGTCCGTTGACAACTTACATGCCGGTATTTTTACAGGAGCAGTGGGCCAAATGGTCCCTCATGCCTGTTCTGCAATTGAGTAAGAGCATGCTGATCTGATCTTGACCTCGGCTCTATGTTACTGCCTGTTCCCCATCACTATCCACTACCCTAGAGATCAAAAATCTTATCTGATTTAGCCTCTGGTATATTCTATGATTCAACCTCCATTACTCTCCACTCTTTGAACTCCAAAGATTCACAAATCTCTGAGAAGAATTACCTCCTCATCTGTGTCCTACCTCGCAACACTATATTCTGAAACTATGTGCCCTAGTTCCAGATTCCCCTTCAAGAGGAAAGATCCTCTCAGCTTCTCCCCTGTAAAGCACTTTCTGAGCTTTTTGCATTTAAATAAGTTAACCTCTCATTCTTCTAAACTCAATCTGCTTAACACAGTTGACTTTCTCTGAACTGCCTCCAATGCAAGTATATCTGTCCCCAATAAGAGGCCAAAACTGTAAAGAGTACTCGAGGTGTGGTCTCACTGGAGGTCTGCAGTTGTAGCGAGACTTCCCTACTCCATTTCCTTTACAATAAAAGCCAAAATGGCTGTCTCCCCTTTACACTCTCAGTTCTGATGCAGGGTCTTGACCCTAAAAGTTGACTTTGTCTCCACAGATGCTACCTGACTCACTGAGTTCCTCCAGCAGCTTGTTTTTTTGATTCTTCCATTTCTGCCTTAATTACTTGTTCTACCTACTTATGGTATTTCATCCACGTGGAGTCCCAGATCCCACTGCACAGCCACATTTTGTGGTCCCTCTCCATTTAAACAACTTCGAACTAGAGAACCTTGTTTCAAGTATCTGATGAGAGGTCAGTCATTTAAAACCGAGGTACATAGAACTTTTTTCTTGAAGAGGGAGGGGAATCTCAAGAGTTCTCTGTCCTAGAGAGTTGCAGAGGTTAGCTCATTCAGAGAATTTAAAGTGGAGGTAGATAAATTTCTGAAAGATTAGGCTATTGAGGACTATGCAGATCAAGCACAGAGGAGGATTTGAGGCCTGGGGTAGATCAGTCATGATTTTATTGAATGGCAGGGTAGGCTTGAGGGGCTGGGTGATCTACTCCTGCTCCTATTTTCTAAAATTCCTGTGTGTTTGATGGATTTTAATGAGGGTATTGATGAGGTCCCACAAGGCAGGCTGGGTAATAGAATAAAAGGCTGAGGGTGCAAGAGAGAGTGGCAAATTGGATCCAAAATTGGTTCAGTGGCAGCAAAGGGTAATGGTTGAAGGTGTTTTTGTGACTGTAAGGCTACTCCCACTGGTGTTCTATCGGGCTCAATATTCAGTCCCTTACAGTATATATTTGTGATTTTGACTTGAATGTGGGGCATGATAAAAA
This sequence comes from Pristis pectinata, assembly GCF_009764475.1. Taxonomy (NCBI): domain Eukaryota; kingdom Metazoa; phylum Chordata; class Chondrichthyes; order Rhinopristiformes; family Pristidae; genus Pristis; species Pristis pectinata. The sequence goes on from NC_067417.1 coordinate 44,178,551, forward strand.
TTGACTGAGTGATTGACAGTGAGCTGGAAAGCTTTTAACTACAGCAGGGTGTGGACAGTCTGGTCTCTTGAGTGGAAAGGTGGCAAATTGAATTTAATTCCGAGAGGTGTGAGAAATCAGCAAAGGAAGGGAAGCTACAATAAGTTGAAGGATATTGAGTTGTATGGACAAACAGGGGTAGCAGGACAGGTCAATAAAGTCATTAAAGCATATATGGGATGCTTTATTAGTCAAGGCATCGAATATAAGAACAAGGAGGTAATCCCATAGCTGATTTACAGAGATACAGACTTTGTACTGGAAATTGGGATTACATCAGGTAGCTTTCTCGGCTGACGTGGTTGTGATTGGCTGCGCTGAATTTACTAAACGTTCTATGATTATCTGATTCTGTTAGCAATTGGCTTTAGTGCTCTTGGTTTAAAAGCAGGTGAAGAATATAATCACAAATGAGTCTATTTTGAGAAGCCTGTGCTTACACTGAATAACTTCTCAATATTATTGTTCACTGCATTTTCACCCTGGTTTAATCTTTTGCTGATTGTTAAACTATTCACTTCAGCAGCTCACCTGATATATTCATTAGATTGGTCCTGTCATGGTTAAACAAATCGATTCCTTTTGCTCTACGATGAGAAACCTCTTCCCTTCTAACAATGTAAATGGTCCATCCAGCCTTGCTACTTGGGCACCTTAAATTATGTCAATTCCCTGAACTGAGAATACCTGCTCTTTATGAGGCCCTTTCTCTTAATGTGGCTGACTTAAGATGAAGGAGAAATTCGTCCCTCCAGGAGGAAGCAAATAATTGTAATTCCAGCCCACACAAATGTTGAATCATGGTCCTCGTTCATCACACAGAGTTAGGCAATCAGCAGCCTCATAAATGTCTGATACTGTCATATCAATGAATCTTATTCCTCCAGTGGAACCAGGAAATTATCTGCCTTGTTCATTCATTCACCAGAAGCAGACAATTGCAGGCTTCATTCAGTCCAGACAGCAGTGATGGGTTTAATTTATCCAGCAGAACAATGGACATTATTCATCAAACAGAGCTAAACAATCATCAACACATCCACACTGCATTAGAATATTCATCCAACAAATTCGCAGTCACAGGACTGCCAATTGACAAAGCGAGGCCTTTGTGGGCACTTGGGAAACAAATTGCTATCGGACATTTCTCCAGTAGATCTAAATTGCAAACAGAGACTGAGCCTATTATTTCTTGCAGATTCAGACAAGCCCAAGCTACTATGGGGCACTGAGTCAGCCCTGTAATGAATGGTATGTTGACCCCCTGGAGCTGAGCTACGACGGGACATATCTAAACAGTCCCTATATTCAAGGGACATCTATCCAATTTAGCAATTGAACACTCAATAGGCTTTATTTGACAGAACCAGCTGAATCTGAGCTCTGGCTCTTCCTGATACAAATGAATTTGATAGAATGTAGTTGGGAATTGCTGGAGTATCAAACCTAAAGTCCTAAGAAATAAAAATTATGTGAATATCCTTGTGAATTGCAGGTGTATTATAACTTAATTGCTGAAGAAATGTGACAAATGTCTTGTTACATCCTCATCCACAGATGTAATCCTGACCTGTGCTTTATTTTTTTTAGATGGCTGACTGTGGTGGCTTGCCCCAGATCACTCAGGTGGGTAGTTCACACTCTGTGTCCAGATTCCCATTTACACTGATGTATTTTCCTAAACTTCTTCCAAGCTTGTGTCTTTCACCTCAATACAGAAGACCAAGGATTCGAGCTCCTAGAAGTGATAATGTAACTCAAAATGGGATTTGCTTTGAGGTTAAGATGGCAAGGCAGGAGGTGCCCTGAGGAAATTCCTGAGGGGCACCTATGTGTCACATTTGGGATTTAACTCCTTGTTGCTTCCAGTTCTAATGGTTAAGGCGGGTGTTTAAAAATGGCAACGTTTGACGGCTGCAGGTTTCTCCCAATGTCCTCATTTCACCAATGAAAGTGGTAATTAGCGGATACCATCAGGTGTTGCACTTCTGTTTATTATTCTCTTATTATGCTGTATGTCCTCAGGCTGATACCATTTTTTAGTTTGTACATTTTCTTCTAACAGCCTGGAAAGCTGACAGAGGCCTTCAAATACTTTCTGCAGGGCATGGGCTACAGTAAGTATCAGAAGAGCTGTATCTCTAAGTGTGAATGTGTTATGTTTTCACTTCAGTTTTATTCACAGGAAGTACCTAAATCTGGACAGTGCCTACTACATACATACTGGCTTGAAGATTTTGCTTATTGGTGTCACCAACTTTGTTTGCCATTGGGAGATCTTGCAGTGAGATTGCTGGCTCTGGGGTGTTCTCGCAAGGAGACGGTATGGCAGTGGGTTGTTCTCATGGTGAAACTGTCCAGCATGGGGTGTGCTTGCATTGATTCTGTTTGTGGTGGGTTGTTCCTGCAGAGACTGTTGGCGGTGGGTTGTTCCTGCAGAGACTGTTGGCGGTCGGCTGTGGGTTGTTTTCGCAGTGAGGCTGTCGGCTGTGGCTTGTTCCCATTGTGAAACAATTCTCACAGTGACTATTTGGCATGGGTTGTACTTGCAGTGAGACTGTTCACCATGAGTTGTTCCCTCATAGGTTGTTTTCAAGGAGAGAGACTTTGACATAAGGTGTTATAGTGATGAGACTTTTCACTGGGGTATTGTTGCAGTGTGACTGTTCTACTGTGGAGCGTTGCCGTGGTGAGGCTGTTCTGCTGTGGAGCGTTGCTATGGTGAGGCTGTTCTACTGTGGAGCGTTGCTGTGGTGAGGCTGTTCTATTGTGGAGCGTTGTGTTAGTGAGGCTGTTCTACTGTGGAGCGTTGCCGTGGTGAGGCTGTTCTACTGTGGAGCGTTGCCGTGGTGAGGCTGTTCTACTGTGGAGCGTTGCCGTGGTGAGGCTGTTCTACTGTGGAGCGTTGCCGTGGTGAGGCTGTTCTACTGTGGAGCGTTGCCGTGGTGAGGCTGTTCTATTATGGAGCGTTGTAATAGTGAGGCTGTTCTACAGTGGAACGTTGCCGTGGTGAGGCTATTCTACTGTGGAGCGTTGCCGTGGTGAGGCTATTCTATTGTGGAGCGTTGTGATAGTGAGGCTGTTCTACTGTGGAGCGTTGCCGTGGTGAGGCTATTCTATTGTGGAGCGTTGCGATAGTGAGGCTGTTCTATTGTGGAGTGTTGCAATGGTGAGGCTGTTCTATTGTGGAGCGTTGCGATAGTGAGGCTGTTCTACAGTGGAACGTTGCCGTGGTGAGGCTGTTCTATTGTGGAGCGTTGCGATAGTGAGGCTGTTCTACTGTGGAACGTTGCCGTGGTGCAATCATGTTCTATGTTGTGTTTACTGCCAGTAAAACCATATTAGCTGTCAAGATTACTCTGGGTGAAAGTGTGATTCTTTGTGTGGATCACTTGCTGTGAAACTGGATGTGGCTTGTACATAGAGCTGAGATTGTTTCATGGTTAACCAAGCCAGAGCAGGGAAGTGATGAGGAAAAAGTGCAGAATGATAATTAGGAATAGTTGTGACTTTAATGCATAGTTCTGTGATATTCAGAAGTGATTCCATTGCTAGTGGTCCAAAGCATATAACTACGTGCTTCCCGTTTGTGTGGTCGAGTCTCCCTCTGTAAAAACTGTGCATTTTCAGTCTGTATTTCTGTGCCTGTTTTGCTGTTCAGATGTGAACTCACTGTAATTTATGGTAATATTCCATATTCCTGTATCTAGAAGGTATGTTGATACACCTGAAGGATTGATTGATCTCAGTGAAGCACGTTTTTGCCTGCTGATGACCCATCAGGCTTTTCATTTTCAAAGATGTGAAGAGGATAGCGTGGTTTATAAACTAACTAGAAAATTTTATATGAAATGTTTCCAAATCTTAAGATTAAAAACTGCACCACAAATCACCAGTATAGCATTTTATACTTCATACGTTAAAGGGCAATATACAAGTTCCAACCTTCATGCTTGCACTTCGTAGTTTAAGGCAAGTGCAGGGAACAGTTGAGGAGCAGACACTAAGGCCTTTGCTGTCAGAGATTACTTATTACTGAACCAGCAGGGCCCAGAGTCTTGTTGATACATCTGGTGAAATTGTTAGCTACTTGACAGTATTGTGAGACTTTAGACTGGTTCATGCAGAAGCAGTCCCACGTTTGTTCCTGTCCATGATTAAAGACTTTGTCTTTGATCACAGTTCATTAAGGCTTAATTATTTTTCCTGAATGGTTTGGCATGAATTTATCCAGGTAATTTGGCTTTTCTGAGAGTTTCTGCACATCTTTCTTGTTACAAGGTCATTTTCCAGTGTTTCAAAATGTTTAGTAGCGATTGTAATTCCAAATGAACAATGGTCATCAAGCTTCAGTTTGATTCATTTCAAATACCCTGGATGAACCTTGCCCAGGAGTGTATTCTTATTTGCAGAAGTAGAAATGATATAAACAAGAAGCCAAAATGTGATTGCATTCTAATTTGGGTATTGAATTTCTGTGTTTACCATGTCCCTCTAACTTTCCAAGATAACACCTATCAACTAACTGTGTTGTAACTTGCTTACCAGCTGGACTTAAAGTGTTTTATCTTGATGGCCCAATTATTATCATGCTTTATATTTCCTTTTGTGACTTGTTCGACTGACATGAATTATTTAATGATACCTAAAGGCGTCAAGTTTGATTTTGAACATATTTGCAGTGACAGCAATACCTTACTGAATGATGTTATCGGAGTTGTTTATTCTTAACAGAGCTCCTTGCATTGCTGTTTAAATGTTTGATATTCTGACTTTGTGTGCCTTGGTGTATGCTCACTGTGAAATTATGTATTATGGTCTTGATGTGGGGTCTTAAATTGGGAGAATATGTGGTGCAGGTTTACATTACACTGCTCGACTGTTTCTGAGTCGCCCTTTTCTAGCTTTTGACATTAAATCCAGAAGGCGTGTCCTGTAATTACAAGATTGGCCAGTTCTTTTGCAGCTGCTCACCCTTGGAACACATTCGTTCCCACAGCATGCCCCGGGTGCAGTCTGCCACTGGGAGGCCAGCTCCCATCTGATTGGGGTGGTCCAGCAGCATAAATGCCAAGTTCTGCCCCACAATGGCGTTGACAGCTGCTGTGACTCCACTCCTGACTCACCAGCCATCAAAGGTGAAATTGACTTTCACAACAATTTAGAAACAGCCACGCTCTGTCCAAAACAGTGGTATTTTAAAGATTAAAATTATTACAAAACATAGTGCCGCATGCGCGCGTGCGCACACACACACACACACACACACACACACACACACACACACAACAATCAAATATGTTTAAATCAATTAAAGTAGATTGACAAGTTCTCACAGTTCTGTGGACAGCTGTTCCTTTCCATGGATTTCAATGGGCTGACCGGATTTACACCAAGTTAACCTGGCACTAGTTTAGCAGGCGGGTTTCCCAGAATAAGTGGGATGAATGGGCTACTCACAAAGCAATAAATAGAAGTTAATTTCCTTTTTATTTGACTTAATTCAGTTAATATAGATGTGTTTAATTGTTTGTGTGCAAAGTGTTACTTAGTGTTTAGTAATGCTTGCCAAGGCATTTAACTGAAGCTACAGTTTTGACAGCTAATGAGCCTGAGGTCAGGGCCTGAATGAGTGTCATTGTGGGGATGGAACCCTACACAAATGCCAATAGACACTCTATGCTATGCTGGACCTGCTTGATCAACTGGGAGCGATCTTTCTAGTGGAAGACTGTGTCTGCAAGCACACTATAAGAAAGAGCATGCTGCAGGGGCAGGGGACCAGTGAGCTCAAAATGTCCCCATACCTCCAAGTAATCTATCAGTGCAGTGCAGAACTGCACTGCAGATTTGGGACAGTCTTGAGCAGTTGCCAAATGAAGTGGTAAATAGTGGCTGAGCCGACCATTTTTAAACTGAAGACTGGGGCCAATAATTTATATTCTACCTTCAATGCACAATATATCCTCAAGGTACCTTAGAAGAATGGAGAATGTTTTGGAGGGAGGACTGAAAGTTTGATGGAAAAACTGTCCAATGATTGGTGGAAGAAGAAGGGGGCCAAGGAAGCTGAAGCAAGAGTTGAGGATGCTCAGGAGATGAGAGACCTGAGGAATGTGGAGTGGGATATGCATGTTGGGCCAGTTGGACATAATAGCAGGAGCCACAATATCTCCATCTCCATTTTGCAGGAGCTAGAGGGGTAGAAACAGAAAGAAAATGGTCCACATTGTGAATTCAGTTTAGCAGACTAGTTCAGCAAGTGTTTCTAAGCAGTAATATTTTAACTTGGAACTGTATCCAGTATGATAGATTGGAACTAGTATCATAATGTAGTAATTTCAAACTGACACAAAAGATAAGCCCAGAGCTCTCGGGTTTGGTGCCTGAAATGTACTTGAATGTTGGCAGAGCAACCACTCCTCTCTGACAAGACTTGAAGAACGAGGTATTGGACGAGGCACTTCCTGCTGCCTGGGTGACACTGTCCTTGTCACCAAAGTTACATCTTCTAAGTTTGTGTTATAATATTGACAACTTAGTTCATACCTCCAAAAAAATATGAGAACAAAATGTGGAATATTCTTAAAACAAAATGGGCTTTTGATTGTTGCAGCCCTAGTTCAGGACACCAGATGTAAGACCATACATGTCATTAGATATGTCCTAGTTGGTTGAGACCATATGTACTTGTATGTGTTCCTGTATGAGTTGGATGTGAGTCTGCTTTTCTCTCAATGTAGACTATAACGCTGCGTTTCCTACCTCCTTATTTCACGCTCAGTTGCATATTTAGTGGATAGACGACTGAGTGGTGGAGCAGGTACCCATTTCCTGTTTCTTCGTGAACTATTCCATTGCTTGTGCTACAGCCTGTCTTTCATGTTAAGGCCCCATTCCCTTGCCACTGCATGCACTCTGCCACCTGTGCTCCATACTCCATTTATAACTGTTCTCTTTCTTGCTACAGCTTCCCACAGCCAATGCAAATCTTCTGCAATATTTGGCGGTAACCATATTTGAAGTTCACTCACAGTTGAGTTCTGGGAGGCATGAATACTCTTGTGTTTTCTTGTGTTGCAATAAAGTTTTAATGTGTGTCCGGCAATCCTTTAGATAGCTGGATCTAACACCATGTTCTACGTATTCCATGACCATAACCAATGGATCTGTTGGATGTGAGGGAAAAGAACCTATTGATTATACAGTGTGTAGTATATAGTATAGTGAAGTCAGATGGGGGATATTGTAAAAACATTTAGTAAGCATCTGATTTAGTTATACTGACAATGCAGTTGAAACACGAAGGAACAACGTATCCATTGTGGTGAACCTTTCCCTGAATTTAATGAAGTTTGTCCTGTTTGATATTGCACCAACACTTTTCAGTTGGTGTGTTTTGAGACTTTTAAAATGGCAACCAGAGGAGAAAGTCATATTTTTCAAATGGAATTGTATATTTCCCTACCTTTCCTCTTCTGCCTCAGAGTCTACAGATGATCGGATTTTAAAACCTCAAAGTTAAGCCCAGACCCCTGTGCCCCTGCCGCAAAAATTCCAACTGCTGTTTTAATTGACAAAAGTGAGCAACCAGGTACTGAAGTGCTAATCAGCATTCAGTACACCATTTTCAATATGGGAGTCAGGTGGGTAAGGATAATACTAGCTATGCAAATAGAAAGACAGCAACTTAGAAGAAAGGCTATTTTTTCAGGTGGAAATCAGAGCCGATCTCATTTAAAGTTATTCCTGATAATTACTACTCAAAACAGGTTTCTATGTTCTTGATCAGATACTGATAAACATTGGTGGACATTGCTTGCTGGAGCAGCGGAGATTTTCCAATGTTAGTAGGCTTTGATCTCAATCAGTGTTGCAGTGACAGAAGCTGATTTGCTTCTCAAACAGCAGTGTTTAATTGCCCCATTCTGCATTCGCTTCAGGAACTTGTAATTAAACCCACCCTAAATGCTAGTTATTTGACAATAAGTAGAAGGGTAATAATGTGATGGATTGTCCCCTTCGTGGGAAATTTAAGAAGCAAAACTTAAAGTGTGATCTGAGCCCCTTGTCTAAGTGATCCCACTGTAAGTCACTATAGTTCAGATGGTCCTCAGCTGCTTTATCACTTGTGAGCATTTTAGTGAGTGTGTGATTATCTGAATGGAATGAGGCAACACACACCAGGCAACCTATATTTTTAAAGTTAAATGTTTATTAGAAATTAAATTTACAGCATTTGCAATATTTTGCTTTTATTTCAACATGAATTATTTCCTTGGAGAATTTGGTTGAATGAGGTTAAGCCACGAGAAGGTATTAGGAAAACGCATGTTACACTTTTGAAACATTATAGAGAAGAGGCCTAGGCATGACAGGGTTAATGAACTATTAATGGGTATATGATGGAGCCAATGTATTAACTTGAAGTAACTTGATCCACAAGATATAAATTTAAAACAAATCATAGAAAACATTATGTGTTTGTGGAATTAAAAATGGGTTCGAGCCATATAGCCCTGGGCTTTGTAAATCAAATGTTGGAGAACAAACTTAGTGCAAAAAAAAATTGTCTTCCAAACTTCACCTGTTCCTATGTTACGTTTGAAGCCAAGGAAAAGATATTGATTGAATTTGATTGTCTGACATGATTGGGACAAGTCATTCTTATTAAATTGTACTGTCCTTCAAGTCTCTTGGCATAGCATTGAGATATTGTCCTAATAATACTGAAGTCATGCATGATATATTAAGAATTAGAGGTTCTATTATCCAAAGTCCATCTGCAGGTGGAAAGGTGAAAGGTACAATACAGCCCTGGAGGGCAGGACTTGATGCAGGATAATAGACTCATCCTTTGTTATGAATTGATCATAAGAAAGTTGGAAACCTGGGACGATTTCACCTGCCTGCAGGATAATCTGGTGAATGTTGACGTGCGAGTTGGTAACAAAGAGGGAATGGGGCAGTGAATAGTAAAATTCCTTTTCTGCCATAGTGGGAAATAGGAAAGGGTTTGAGAGCTGCAACAGCTATTCCAGTTGTTACATGGATACTATGGCCAAAGGTATGTATCACTGCTTGCTTGCTAATACGTGAATATCGCCACCCTGGCCTCTCCCTGCTCTCTGCCTAGGAATGTAGATGCTGCTCTGGACCTAGACACGAGCCTAGGCCTGAAATTGCACGTGAAAGCTGTGAAACAGTATCATCATCCGCATGATGGACCTGTAAAACTCCATTAGAAATTAAGTGCATGACTTTTGAATACCATTCCAAATGGCATGGCATATAACTGTGCTTTCCTATAGGCAGATTATGTAAAATGTGATATGGGTGCTCATAGGGGATACATATTGTCTGGTTTTCTACAAACCACTGAATAAACCCCCTGTGACTGTCCTTGGTATCTGAGCATCAGTAAAAATTGCCCCAGATTGCTGCTTCAGTAAATTTTTGCAGTTAAAATGGCTTTGGCTGATTTTGGTTGAACTCGTGGGTTGATTAAGTAACATAATGAATTACGCTGTCTCTCTCTCTCTCTTTCTCTTTCACACACAGTGGCATCTGCTAGTATGACACGACTGGCTCGTTCACGCACAGCCTCGCTGACCAGTGCCAGCTCAGTAGATGGGCAACGTCCACGTATTTGCACCCAAACCAACAGCAGCGACAGTGTGGGCCAGGTTACTCAGAATATGTCGCACACCATGGAGGTGTCGTGTTAAAAGGTGATGGGAGGTAGAAAAAAAAAGCATGGCTGACCCCTACCACTCTGAAGGATGTTTGTTCCTTACTAGTTTTGGTATGGGGCAGTTTAAGAAAAAGTGTAGAGATTGCTCCATTCCTTCACTGTAGCAGTCTGCAGTTTTCTAGCCTAACTTGAATAAAGGCTGCCTACTGCCTTTTTTTCTTGCATGAGTTGCAATCATCGTGAATTTTATTTCGGTAAATGTAGCTACATGAGCCTTTACAATCTGTTAGCAGGCTTTCGCAAGACCTGTTTTATTTTTGTCAGTCAGTGCCATGGTATATATTAGGGGACTGTGCCAATGTAATAGTAATCTTGTATTCAATTATTTTAACTTGTGCAAAGGGAAAGCATCATATTTGATGTTGTTTTAAATGTGAAGGCATTTCCAAGCATTGGTGTGTTAACTAATTTGTCCTAGATGGCCTGTTCTTTATGCTTTCTGTAACACAGGATACAAAAGAGCTGCTCTGATTACTGTAGATATAGTGAATCTCGTTCCATTACTCAATGTTTTGTAGATAATTTGATTTCCCTGTTCCCAACCTCAACTGCAGTTTGGGCAATGATAAAATGAAGAGGTGAAAAATTGCTGGGAGTCTCGTTCAGATCTCGTGATAAATGTAGTGTTATTGAAACTTTTTTTTGTATAACTGATCCTTTGTTGTGGAGATTGTTGATCTGATACCAGACCACAGCTGTGGATACCACAATTAATTCACTTAATGTAACTAATAACTGTTTATGAAAATAAAGTAAGTGTGGTATTAAAACCAGCCTTGTCTTGGCCCTTGCTTTGATTGCAATGGGATCATGGCATTGTCACATTGTTTCTTGCTTAGACTTTGTGTTGGACTTGTGATAGCACACTCCTCATTAGCCTTCGTGCTACTTATTCAATGTGAAGGTTTGCATGCTTATTTCCTAGTCTACTGATAGTTCAGCATGATTTCTTCTACCATGTATGATACAGTGACCCAAGTTCAATTCTGACCTCCAGTGCTGTTGGTGTGACTGTCTGGGTGCTATGGTTTCTCCCACATTGTAAAGACATGCAGGTTGGTAGGTTAATTGGTCATTGTATGTTGACCCTGGGGGAAGTTGATAGGAATGTGGAGAGAATAAAATGGGATTGGTGTAAATGGGTGCTTGATGGTTGGTGTGGGCTAATTCTGCGCTGAATGACTATGACCAGAAAAACTTACACTTTTTTAAACTACTAAGAGCCTATTTAATTAAAATGCCTTCTATATGCGTCCCTCTTATAATGTTCCAAAACACTCTCAGCAATCCGGTACCTTTGAATATGAAGTGCATTGTAATTAGGAATTGATACATAGCAATTGATAATGACCTGATGATTTTGTGCAGATGTGTTAAGGTATAAATAATGGGAAAGAAGAATTCTTTGCTCTTCATTGAACTGTGCCAAGGAATCTTTTGCATTCTTCAGACAGGGCAGGCATGGTCTTGGATTAATCCAGGGGTTTAAACTACTCCTCAGTTTTGCACCGAAATGTCAGTGTAGGTTGTTTTGGAGAACTTGACAACAAGAGAGCCATATCTGACAATAACTCAGACACCAACTCCACAATGGGGGACTGTACATAACATTACTGACCACTGCTTGATCAGTTATAAATTCACTGAGCCATGATTGCCTTTATCTTTTGTAATGTTCCCTACCCATGTCTTCTTTGCTTGCTGCACAAAACTCTTAATCACATTTTTATAATTACCAATCCTATTTTCCATATTTTATCAGCAGCCTTCCACATTCACCCTCCACAAACTTAAAATCCATTGCCAATATCTGCCTATTACCTTTGCACTGGCTCTCAATTCCTAATGCGTTGATTAAATCCTCATGCAGATTCATACTTCTTACATGGTCTGGTCCTATTCTACCTTCTTAGCTCCTTGATCATCCAACTCTGGCTTTCTAGATTCCTCCCTCAATTCTAAAATTAGTGGCAAAAATTTCTGCCCTTGACCTCGATGCCTAGTATTCCTAACCTAACTTTGGAATTTAGTGTTTTGTTTTCCTCATGGATGTGATGTGCCACTTTTAAATGCAAAGTTTGTTACTCTGACTGATTAATTTCATGTGGTACCATCATAGCAAGCAAAGATGTGAAATTTTTACCTCATCTGCACTGTTAGAATAGGTGCAAGAACAGTGAGGGAAATACCCACTGTATGTCCAATTCCTTTTTAACATCAGTTTAAAGTTGAGCAGGAAAAATATTTCCTGCATTGTAAGTATCTATTATTAAATTGGGGGGGTGGTTGGACTCCTCAGTCATTGCCTCTTGAAACTCAGTGCTAAATAGCTTGCATATTTAGAGAACAAACTAATAAAAGAGAGAAAATTAGTTCACATGAATTTACAACATTCCTTCAAAGTCTTTTTATTATAATTTAGTAGCAGCTAATATGTACAAACTGCAAAACAACACTAAAATGATATTTATATTGTTATCCTCTTAAGATCTAGGAATGCCTGTTGACCATTTGGTCCCTCTTGCCTGTTTCTTCTTGCTACCAGATTTATCCTGAACATCAACTTCACTTTCCTGCCCATTTCCCATAATTCTCAATGTCCTTTAGGTGGCCAAAGATCCACAACTTTCCATGTGAAGAAATTTTTCCCTATCTCAGTTCTAAATAATCACTCCAAAATCACGTGTTTATAACCAAGATCTAGATTCTCAAGACAGACATTCAACTTCTCAGTATCTAACGTCAAGCCTTATGAGGTTAGAAAAATGAAAAATACAAGTAAAGGCCCATCCTACAAGGTCTCACCTCACAGGTCAGCCCTATCATTTTGGTGAATCACCTCCAAAGGCAAGTAAATCCTTCTTTTGGTAGGGATCAAAACTGCAGAGAGGTATTGTTCTTCAGGAATAAAACAAAAGGGCTGCATTTATATAGTGTTTCTCATGGCTTTAGGATGTTCCAAACATGGAGAGTGGGTACCAGGGAACAGTTGCCTGCATGGACCACTGAGGAATTTGTCGTAACTAGGCGTCAGTAACTGTATAAGGGGCTGCTAATGTAGTGACAATGAGATCCCGAAAATGGTTACATGGGTAGTGAACAGAAAAGGTGGCTACAAATTTGACAGGGAATAGAGCGGACTCAATTTGTTATGATAGTAGTTGACTGATGCAGAGACTTTTGGAAGGGGTTGGAGAATATAGGTTAGTGTAGTTAAAATTGGGCGGGATATAGTGAGGCTATTGGAACATTTGGTGGGATTGAGGAACTTGTTAGAAATTAAGAAGGTTAGGGAAATATGGAGACACAAGAAAGACGCTGGTGGCACTCATAGATCAGGCCTGATCTGTGAGTTCCTCCAGCATCTGTTGTGTGTTGCTTAGGGAAATATGGGTTGCTGAAGCTTTGTATAATGCAATAGGTTAGCAGCCTGGGAGAAATAAAAAGGCATCATTGAAACTACAGGTGAACATTAGACATGCTGAAGCCAACACCAATAGATTTATATTATGAGAATTTATTCTATGTAATGGGGGTTAAAGTACGGTATCTGGAGATTCTGCATCTCTAAATAGATGCAGTATTAGTTTACTTCAATTTAAAAAGCTTCATAAGAATTTGTACAAGGAATGTGCCTGGTTTAGGAACGAAATGACCGATGTCAGTTATCATTCTGGAAAGGCTTGATGTTTATAACTCTAACAATGCAACTACTTACTGATAAGGAATATACTTCATCCTCACAAGATTCATATATGATGCAGTGTTGCCATCTACTGTTTCAGAAGCATATAACATAAGGATCATATTTGGCCAGAATTTTCAAGTTCAAAGCTAGTCTGCTGACACTGACCACATTAGAGTACAAGTATTCTACTTTTGATTGATTTACAGTTAACCCAATAGTGGTTAGGGTGGATATGAGATTGAGAGGGTAGATAAAAGTACAAAGTAAATCACGTCTTCAATCTATAAACATTCAGTGGTACATTTTAAATCCTAGTACTCACTGATCCAGTGATATCTAAAACACGATGGTTATGGTTGGGATAATCCTAGTCATCCAGCTGAATCTGCTCACAGTGGCTTGGAGATGACACACGCTCAATTCCGCACATCTGTGTGATCTCTGTGTCGTTCCTCTTTATGAACTAACTCTAGCTCTTCTGTCTGCTTGGTCTTTGACCTCTGAGCTTTTCAGGACAAGGTGCTGCCAGCACGAATGATTTTGAAAAGTGCATTGACGTTATTATTTTTTATGGCATCTCTGCATGCGGAGACCACCTGGGTCTTGGGCTTCCCAACTGGAAGATAAAAAGACGGAAAAAAAAAAGAGAAAATTAAGTAATGTCATCAATGCACAAAGGACACCTTTCATTCAGTTGCAACCAATCAGTGTAATCCTTTCACACAAGCTAATAGTCAGGAAGATTTCAGTTAATAGAAAGTGAGCCTGAAGCTTTTTCTAATTAATTTATGACACATGGGCATCAGTGGAAAGGCTAGCATTTTTTTGTCTGATCTTAATTACCCTTGAGGTGGTAGTTACTCGCAATGTTGTTAAATTGGAAGTTCCAGGAATTGGAGCCAACAACAATGGAAGAACACCAATACCAAGTGTGAAGGGGAACCTGCATCTGTTGATGGTTCCAAGCCCTAGCTGCCTTTGTCCTTTGAGGGGTGCTACTGAAGTAACTTTAAACATTTTCATCTGAAATACAAAAATAACAGTCACCTTCTTTAACCCCCTCTATCTCCTCCACCCTCATGACCAACAGAAGTACAGACGTCTTGGTCGCTGATAATGAGATCAACTATTCAGCTGCCTCACTCGTTTTCCTCCTTTTTCCACTAAGTCTAAAACTCCCACTGCCCTACCACGTAATAATCAATCTTTCCATAGTTTCCCTCCTATCTTCTCTCATGTTCTCTCAATATTCAACTGGTGTTTAGACCCACCTCCTGCTCTCTTGATCTTATTCCCACTAAACTGCTCACTATCTAACACTGGAGCCAGGAAAGGAAATGAGGTGATTATTGTTAACTATTCTCTTTTCTTTGCTACTATACCCTGAATCTGCCATCATCAGGCCTCACCTCAAATAAGAAATCCTTGATGTCTCCCTTGCTGCAAATTATTACTGTTTCTCCAACCTTCCTTTCCTTAACAAAACCTTAAATGTGCAATCTTTCCCACAACTGCAAATCTGAATCCCGCAAATCTGGTTTCTGCACCTTTTACCAGCTCAAAATAGCTCTCATCAAAATCATTAATGACACTCAATGTGGCACAGGTAAACAACAACAACTCATCCCTTTCAACTCCCTCTCCATCAGTGGTCAACCGTATCGGGCCACCCATTCTTTTCTATTCTGTTGCAACCAATAGCTTCCCTTCCTGATCCTGCTCAGTGAACTCCTGCATCCTTCATGATTTATTTCTCATCGATAGGCATCATTTGAAAATATGCAAGTTCTACATGCAAGGTAATAATATCAGGTCTACTTCACCATCCTCTCTTTTCCCCTCCACTTCTCAACACTGAATCTGCTTATCTGACATCCAATTTTGGACAAGCAGAACTTTTCTCCAACTAAATATTGAGAAGATGGAATCTAGTCTCCATTTTCTGACCAACAATTCATGCTTCTCTCTGGCAAGTGTCTAAAGCTCAACTAGACTTTTTACAACCTTGACACTGATCTTGAGATGAGGTTTCTATAGCACCACTAAGACTCTCCTTCCTTGATGCTGAAACCTAATCCATGACTATTTCAATGCACTTCTCTTGTCCTACCTCCCTTGCTTTATTTGAAGTCATCCAAAATGATGCCAATATTGTGTCTTGTACCAAGTCCTCTTTATATAACAACATACACAAAATGCTGGAGGAACTCAATAGGCCTGGCAGCATCGATGCAGGGAAATGAAGAGTCAACTTTTCAGGTCGAGATCCTTGATCAGGATGGAAAGGAAGAGGGCAGAAGCTAGAATAAGGAGGTTGGGGGAGGGGGAGAAGCACAGGCTGGCAGGTGGGTGGGGGGGGGGGGGGGATGAAAGGGAGTGACGGAACAACAGGTAGGTAGAAGGGCTGGAGGAGGAGGAATCCGGTAGGAGAGGGCAGGTCATGAGGGTGGAGGAGGGGAAAGGGAAGGGGTGAGGGGGCCACAGGAAACAAGACAAAGATAAAGTGGGGGGGGGGTTACCAGAAGTTGGACACTACCAAGGCGGAATATGAGGTGTTGTTCCTCCAACCTGCATCTGGCCTCAACGTGGCAGCAGAGGAGGCCGTGGATAGATATGTCGGTTCGGGAGTGGGAAGTGGAATTGAAGTGGCTGCCACCGGGACATCCTTACTTTTGTGGTTGACGGAGCGAAGGTGCTCGACAAAGTGGTCACCCATTCTGTGTCGGGTCTCACCGATGTAGGGGAGGCCACACTGGATGCAATAAATGTTGGATGTGGACGCTCGTGGGGTGGTAGGTGAGGACAAGGGGAACCCTGCCCTTGTTATGTTTGGGGGAGGGGGGGGGAATGGGGTTGAGGGCTGCATTGATGGTGGTGGAAGGGAAACCATGTTTACTGAAAAAAGAGGACATCTGAGATGTCCTGGAATGGAAAGCCTCATCATGGGAACAGATGCGGAAGAGGGAGTGGAACTGGGAGAAGGGGATAGCATCCTTGCAAGTGACACGGTGGGAAGAGGTGTAGTCACGGATCTCAGCCCTCTTTATCTTCCTTCATTTGTGGCCCCCACACCCCTTTTTCCCCTCACCTCATGACCTGCCCTTCTATTCCCCACCTTTTTTCTATGATCTACTACCCTCTCCTACCGACAACAACTTCTTTGTCTCTTCCATCCTCCCAGCTTCTTACGTCACTCCCTTTCATCCCCCCTCCCCCACCCACCTACCTTCCCTCTCTCACTGGACTCACCTATCAATTGCCAGCTTGGGCTCCTCCCCCTCCCCCGACCACCTTATTTCTGGCTTTTGTCCTCTTCCTTTCCAGTCCTGATGAAGGGTCTCGACCCAAAATGTCTACTGTTTATTTCCCTCCATAGATGCTTCTTGACCTGCTGAGTTCCTCCAGCATTTTGTGTGTTGCTCCAGATTCCAGCATCTGCAGAATCTCTTGTGGCTCTTCATAAAACATTCCCTATCCTGAATAACTTTCACTGGATCTCAAGTGAGCTAGCATATCTGTTGTTAAATACTTGTATCTCCAAAGTAATTCACCTATGTTAACTTGCAACCTCTCAAAATGCCTGTACACCTGCAGTTCCAAAAATTTAAACCTTGGCATTCCCTCTCTCCACCTCTTTTACCTCTCAACCTCACTTTTCTCCTTTGACCAAGCAAGTTCATGTGGCCTAATATCACCCATGTGACTATATATCAAAATCTATGGGATACAACTCCTATGATATACTTTGGGACCTATCTCTAGGGTAAGGGTAATAAAAGTTGTTGTTCATCTATCAGTTATCTTTATAACCACGTGCATTTACTACAGAGGTCACTGTACCATGTTCTAACCCACCTCGTAGGCGTCCTGCCCTCTGGATCGCCTGATTTACTGCTCGTAGACAGCTCAGAAGCTCTGTGTGGTTGTTACAGCGAATCTTATAACCATTTATCAAATCTCGATTTAAGTCATAAAGTTCCATGTATCCCTTCTTCATATTTGCCCTAAATGGAGAAAGAAAAAAGATTATGGAAAAAAAGATTTGAGGACTCAACAGGGTAAGCACTATTTGAAAGGTGAGTGTCCTCCACATATTGTTTTGGTTATTTCTAATAAAGCATCACTCCTTCCTTCCTTCTTTCTTTCTATCCTCAATATTTCTTCCTCTCTCTTAATATTCCTGTTACATGACCTCATTTGCTTTTTTATATTGATAACACTGGCCTCAATTTATCTATGAGATCCTTAAACTGTATAATCTACATACTACCTAAGTGTCAGGCATTAATAATTTAGTAAAGAGCATCTCTTTAAAACACTTTTGGAACATGAACATTACAGGTGAGGTTGCATTTGTTGCCCTGGAGAAGGTGATTGTGGGCCACCTTTTGAACTCTTGCTGCTGTCTGTTTGGTAAAAATACACCGTAAATTAGTGTTAAATATGGTGTTCCACATTCCAGAATTGGAACAAAACAACAAGCACTCCGGAGTAATGTAGCACAACTGATGGCAAAAGGCTTGAATGTCTCTCTGACACCAGGGTATAACTGGTCATCAGTTATGATAGATACTTTTCACATAAGTATATTGAGGAGATACAGGGTTAGACTGGATACATTAAGTTTAAAACACGTGGAAACAAATGTGACTTGTGAGGGAGTTACTAGGTGGGATGCCCCATATCCAAAGCTTAAACCATTGTTTCTTTCTATTAATGTCCCTATTCAAAAACAAACTTCAAACAACATGAACACGGAAATTAGTGCAGTGGAAGACATTATTTGTTTCAAGAATTTAATTAGGTAATCTGTTTAAATATAAACAACTGCATATTCAATTTAATTCTCACAAATGTAAAGAAATATTTAGTGTGTATAAAGCACTGACAGAATTATGTAATGTAGGAAACTAAATTAGCACAGCAAGTCTCAAAAGGGTCCTGGGTAGCAATAGCTTTACCACTTTCAATGTTAAGACAAGTGGATATTTGAACAAGGAATTAAATGTGATGAAACAAACCCAGAATGTTGAAGAACCAGTTTACCATGGCTGAAACTTCATAACAGTTCAGGAGTCAGAAGGCCATAATAAACAGTGACGGAGCAAACCATCTCACAAAGTACCCATAATAAAGACAGAAAATGTTGGAAACACTCAGTCACACTCTAGCAGCATGTGGAAAGAGAAACAGTTAATGTTTCTCATCCAGCATTTTCATTTTTACAAACTACCCATCCACCTGTCACATCAAGCATCACCTTCCCCATTTGTGCAAAGGTCTGTGAGTCCCACACTGGTTTCACTGGTGACCTCAGAACCCTCAGAACAGTAGTGGAAGGAAGTCATCCTTGACCCAGAAAGACTGATTTATAGGAAGATGACAGCGATTGGCGTCAGGGAATAAATACTGGCATAACCAATAAATGAAGAAAAAAAGCTAGCACTCCCTTTCCTCAAAGTAATGCCATGGGAACTTTAACATGCACCAAAAATAGCAGGTGGGGACTTGGGTTAGTTCCTTATCCAAAAGAAGTCACGTCTGAGAGTGTGTCATTAGAAATATGTCGAACTAAAAATTCAGACGCTGGAAATCTGAAATGAAAACAGAAAATGGTGGGGATATTCACAAGGTCAGGCAGCATGTGGGGGAAGAAAGACAGCTGACATTTTAGGTTGATAACCTTTCAACTGATGGACTGTTATGCAGCACTGCAGCATCCACTACTCACATGTCTCCCATTAGACGTGCATCTTCTGCCCAAATCAGCAAGCTACGGACCAGGTTAGAGTGATCGGCCATCTCTGCAGTGAGCTTTTGATGCACGGAATGATAACCATCCACCTGTTTGGGATGAAGCAGTTTCAATCAGTGGATCTGTGCAAACAAATAGTCAATTGGTTTGCTACAGCAATGAGATGCAATCTGATTGGAAACAATGCATCTATCCTGCAAGGAATACATTGAAATAAAATTTTAAAAAATCAATTTTCACTTCAATGCATTCCTTGCAGTACAGATGCATAATTTAAAAAAAAACTATTGTCCCTCTGTCTTAAATGGCCCATAAAGTCTGTCTGGTTGATCAGTGTTATGTGCACACATAATGAGTTTTTAGTACTGTGTATGATATCGCATCTGTTATCAGAAAAAGTAATCTTCATAATCTGTGTAAAGTGAAAAAGAAATCAAAAAATGCAAGTGCTTATTTATAAAACATAGCCAGTATGGGAGAAACAACAGCAGAAAAAGTGAAAACAGCATGCCTACTGCAGCTGAGTGCACCTACACACCTCTGGGACGAGGTCAGTGCCTTCGAGGAATAATGGACTGGATGGTGGGAGGAGGGGGGGTAGAAAATAAAATAAATGTGGAGAAATATAATGGTGAAACATTAAGACAAAGCAGCTTGTTTAAAAAAATTATAGGTATGCAAAAAATGAAACACAAAATGCTAGTAATACTCAGCAGGTTAGGCAGCTGCTGTGGAGCAAGAAACAGTTACCATTTCAGGAGTGATCTAATACAATCTTTAACTTCTCTTATTTGCCATGGTTGGACCACTTGTCCTCTTGTATTTTTGTGCTTCAAAAGGATATGTATTTGTAGAAAACTATGGATTACTTCTTCAAAACAGCTCCATAATCCAATTAGATTTTTACCCATTTATTTCTATTTGTGCCATTTCAGTATTCAGCTAAAGAACCTCCAATTTTTCTTGTTTACCATTTTTGCTTACCCTGACTCTAATTGGAGGCATATTGTTACCTTCATAAATTCTTTTCTTTGTTGACATCCTCTGGTTATTTTACTATCCAATATCTTATCCTTTCTCATTAACTTTCTTAATATCCCTTCACCTGAACACACCCCTTCAGCTGTTTAGTTTACAGCTTTATCTGCAGCTGAAGTCATTTGATTTGCAAGAATGCAGCTTGATTCAAGTGATGCCCATCCCAATGGAGCAGCTTCCTTTTTCTACAGTACTGGTGCTTGTACCCTGTGAATTAAGATCCTTTTCCCCCACAGCAATCTCTGTGTCTCTGCTGACATGCATTAATAAGATGAGAGGTCATGGAATTATGGGCAGGGTAGCAAAATGGGTGGAGAATTGGCTGGTTGGCAGGAAGCAAAGGGTGGAAATAAAAGGATCTCGTTCTGGTTGGTTACCGGTTACTAGTGGTGTGCCGCAAGGGTCGGTGTTGGGGCCTCTCCTTTTTACCTTGTACATCAATGATTTGGATGATGGAATAAATGGTTGTGTGGCTAAGTTTGCGGATGACACCAAGATAAGTGGAGGAGTAGGGAGCATAGAGGAAATAGAAAGAATGCAGAGGGACCTAGACAGTTTAGGAGAATGGGCAAGAAAATGGCAGATGAGATTCAATGTTGAGAAATGTGCAGTTGTACACTTTGGAAGTAGAAATAAGCGGGTAGATTATTATCTAGAAGGAGAGAAGATTGATAGTGCGGTAGTACAAAGGGACTTGGGGGTACTTATACAAGATACCTTAAAAGTTAACCACCAGGTTGGATCGGTGGTTAAGAAAGCGAATGCTATGTTGGCATTCATCTCGAGAGGTATAGTGTATAAAAGTAAGGAAGTGTTGATGAGGCTCTACGGGGCGCTAGTGAGGCCTCATTTGGAATACTGTGCGCAGTTTTGGGCCCCGCATCTTAGGAAGGATGTGCTGACGTTGGAGAGGGTTCAGAGGAGATTTACGAGAATGATTCCAGGAATGAAAGGGCTTAAGTACGATGAGCGTTTGTCGGCTCTTGGACTGTACTCGCTGGAGTACAGAAGGATGAGAGGGGACCTCGTAGCGACATTTAAAATGTTGACAGGTAAGGATAGAGTAGATGTGGCTAGGCTGTTTCCCTTGGTGGGCGTGTCCAGGACCAGAGGGCACAATCTTAGAATTAGAGGGTACAGTTTCAAGACAGAGATGAGGAGAAGTTTCTTTACCCAGAGGGTGGTGAAATTGTGGAACTCCTTGCCACGCACAGCAGTGGAGGCCAGATCAGTGGGGGTGTTCAAGGAGGAGATAGACAGATATCTAAATAGTCAGGGTATCAAGGGATATGGGGATAAGGCTGGCAAATGGGATTAGAATAGTTTTTTTTTTCTCTCTCTTTTTTTCCCACCCCATTTCTTTTTCCCTTTTCCTTGGAGCAGACTCGATGGGCCGAATGGCCTGCTTCTGCTCCCTTATCTTGTGATCTTGTGATCTTGTGAACTCAGAGAATGTTCCAATGATTATTATCTTTGCGGTTCTGCTTTTTAATTTGGTCATTAGTTGCTCACTGGAATAGGAACACGTGCTGAAATAAGTCACATCCTTAAAAACTGATAAATAAGAGTTTGTGATTTTGTTTTAAATTAATTAATCTGATACTATTTCAAGCTCTCTTCCAGTTTAATGTGAATTTGACCATTCTATTGACATGGACCATTGTTCTCAGTTAAAGTTACGCTGCAAATACAGTTAAAGAAAATACATTTCTGCAAAAGACAACAGAATAACAATTGCTAGACAAGAAAAAACATGTAGATGCTGGAAGTCTGAAAAAAACAGAAATGCTGGAAATATTCAGCAGGTCAGGCAGCATCTATGAAGGGAGTAAGAGTCAACATTTCAAATCAATAACCTTTCATTAATAATAGGAAAAGTAAGAAATCAAATATATTTTTAAATTGCAGAGAAGGGGGCGAAGTGGAGAGTACAACAGGAATGTCTGCAATAGGGTGAGGAGCAAGGGAGAATGAAGAGCAAACGTGGCAGTGGTGCCACTGGGAATGGATGGTGAAGGCATGTTAGTCTCTGATCTGTGTGGGGGAGATGCAAGTAGAAGGAAATTAATGAAAACTGTGGAGAGAGGAGAGAATTTTAGGAACCATGATATACAAATCATTGCAGATGCTAAAGATCTGGAATAAAACAGAAAATGTGAGAAATAACTCAGCAGGTCAGACAGCATTTGTGGGGACAGAGGACCAGAGTTAGCATTAAAAGCTGATGACCTTTCATCAGAACTGGCCAATACTAAACTGAAAGGCTAAATATCTAAAATTGTTAAGTTTTGAAAGGTATAAAATGCTTAATCAGAAGATGTGAATTTGACTGCCTACAGAAATTCGTTTCCATCTTATTGTTTCACATTGGCATGCAAGCATGATCCCAACCAATGAGTCAACAGCAGAGTCAATCTTAATGAAGACTGATGTCAAACAAGACAATGGCATTGCCCTGAAATTTTTTACAAACTTTCTTGCTGCAACGCTGCACCTCACTACCAACAAACGTCCCATGGGAATTTAGCTAAACTTCAGAATTAGTGGGGATCTACTGACCCTTTGATGATTACATTCCAAAGCCAAGGTCACCCCTACCTAAGTGGTCAAGAGCTGCAGTATGTATTTGCACACACTTGCAGGTTGAGCTCCAAGGCATAACTGACTCATTCACTGATGCACATGACAAAATGGGTCTTACAGTCAACATTATGAAACAATTATCCTCTCCCAACCTGTCACCACCATACACCATCAACAAGCCCAAGCAATAATGATTTTTGGCAAACAGGAGAGCTTGAGCAGGTGTTTAGAATATTGAGATGTAATCCCATCGTAATATGTGAGACTCTGGAATGGATTGACGGGAGATGCTGAAAGACTGGTTCCCGGGTATCCTGACCTGCTGAGCATTTCCAGCATTTTCTGTTTCTATCTTTAGGTTGTAAAATACTTTCTTAAAGCTAAATAGTTGATACCCAATATATACATTTCCTCTGTGGATAAACAAACACAATGACTGCAAGTTTTAGAGGCTGCTGGCTCAGGTTACTACCACCAACAGCAGGAGAAAGTAACACCTGTTTTATTGATTCTAACACATTTTTGATGTAAGCAGCCACTCTGGTTCATTCCAAGAATCTCCAATTTGAATATAAATGAAGTAAATTTTCATGGACATATTTATGAACTGACCCATGATTCAAATACTGATAACTGGCATAGATAATTGAGACTTACTAAATGAGTAATGCACTTACCTGGACAAGTATTTGGCGCAGCTCTTCAAAGTAAGCAGGAAAGTCTGCTTCTACCTGGAGGTCTTCAACAGCTAGAAACGATGCCAAAGACTGGATGATTTCACCAGCAAGATCAATATCCTCTGTTCTAATGGTGACCTGTTGGGAAAAATTGACCAGGGAAGTGATCAAAATCATATCAGGGAAAAGGCTTTTATAACAAGTTTTATTTACAAAACCAACGAAATCTCGCTGGATTTATAGAATTCTGGTGAAACGATACCTTGCCGTGTACAGTAGAGATTAATTCAATTGTGTTCTGCTTTGAGGTGTTGTCCTAGGAGGACAGCTTGAGTTGGTGTTTAGAATAATGAGATGTAATCTCATCACAATACATCTGACTCTGAGATGGATTGACTGGGTAGATATTCAAAGACTGCTTGCCTCCAGGCTCAAGACTCTGCAGGCAGAGGAACCTCTCACGATAAAGGGGACTGACATGAAGAAAATTTACTTCACAGGGTTGTGAATCCTCCTAAGGTCTGTGGGTAACCTATTTAGTTGTTTCACGTACTCAAAGCTGATAGGTTCTCTCTTTAAGGAAATCAAGAGATACGGGGACTGGAAGCAGATGCTGCATTATTTATTATTAAATGAGAGGAGGATTGATAACTTAGCTCGCTCCTATTTCTGATGTTAATATTAAGTGTTATTCGACAAAATGCTATATTCAATGTAAATACCACCATGTCCTCTATCAGAAGATCTTCATTTCCTGGTACAGGATCAGACTTGAAACCAGGTTCCATAAATGCAAAAACAAAAATATTTTAATTGGATCGAAAACTTGCTGTCACATAGGAAACAAAGAATAAATGGATTTTTTTCAGGATGGAGAGAAGTAACTAGTGGACCACCCCAGCTATCAGTTCCTTTCCCTCAATTGTTTACTATTTACATTAATGACCTGGAAGAGGGAACGAAGTACAAGGTTTCCAATGATAGGAAAATAAGTGGAAAGCCTGTTGTGATGAGACACTGATTCTGCAGCGGGATATAGGCAGATTCAGAGATTGGACGAAAACCTGGCAAAGGGAGATGAATATAGTGAAGTGCAAAGTCATGCACTTCGGTATGACAAATCCAAAGGTGGATTGTTATCTAAATGGAGAGAGTCTGCAAATAAGTACAGCGGGAACTACATATTCTAGTGCATGAATCACAAAAAGCTCGAAGGCAGGTTGAACAAGTAGATAAAAAGGCAAAAAACATGTTGGCCTTTATTGCAAAGGAGTTGAAGTTTAAAAATAGGGAGGTTTTGTTACAGTTGTGCAGGATACAGGATACCCAGAATACTGTGCACAGATTTGGCCACCTTGCCTTAAAAAAAGATATACTAACATTGGAGGCAGCTGAAATGAGATTCACCAGGCTCATTCGTGGGAATGAGAGGGGTGTCCTATCAAGAGTGGCTGGAGTTTTGAGTCCGCATTCCTTGGAGTTTAGAACAATTAGGATTGACCTTATTCAAACATTACATATCAGGGCTTGAAGGGTAGATGTTGAGATTTTTCACTCATGGGAGAGACATGAACAAGGGGACATAGCTGCAAAATAAGGGGCAGGTAATGTAAAACTGAGGTGTGTGAGAAGGGACGCAGCAGTTGATTTGGGGAGGGGAGGGGAGGGGAGGGGAGGGGAGGGGAGGGGAGGCTCGGAGGATACCAACTGGTGCAGTGGGCAGATCAAGGACTGGCTGCACATCAGGGATGGGAAGGTTGTTGGACTTGGAGGAATTTCTTTAAATCTTTGACTTCAGTTAACATTTTCAAATTCTTATTGAACTGCTCTATCATCCTTCAAGTCTGAGATGGAGAGAAGTATGGGAGACCAATCCATATTAAAAACCTAATGATTTAAGGAACATTTGAAGTGGAGGAAAATACATTTAGAGAGAAAAGTGTAAGATTAATTTGGGTTACACTAGCATGGAGGCAGTACAGATATTTGGTCTCTGTAGATTTTTGTCAGTTTGTATTTATAAAATCAATTTTTAAAGTCAGTTTTGTTTTGTCAGTTTAGTAAAGCAACATTACCTCTCCATTCATATTCATTTTAATACTCAGCTGCCCGCTATCTCTCAGGGACATGAAGCAGACTTCCAATGGCACACTTGGGCACTCAATATCTTCAGGTAAGAGGAAGTTCTGATTTATCCACATTACAACCTGTAACAGGAACAGCAAATAATGTAGAGGGGAGTGAGCACAACACAGCTCCATACACATCACACCTTAAACGTGAGTACAATAATTACAATCAGTTAGTGGTCCAAGTAGCACCAGAGACCTGTGAATTCAGTAACTGTAATTGGACGACTGTAACAGAAGATGTATTTCCTATCAGAAACCCATCTGCTCCATCCTCATCTCCCTTCCAAAGGAAAGCCAAGGGACCTTGGATGTCCCTTGTTCTTCTAGGTGATATAATTAGTAACTAGTCATAATACTGGACAATAGTTCTGCAGTTCAATGCCATCATTGGAACCATACAGATAACTTAATGAAAAATAATTTAAAAGTTTATATCACAGCAGCAACTTAAGTGTCTTTAAGGAAAAGAAATTGGCTGGGACAACGGTGGAATGACAGAGAGAGATTTGTGAAGTATGTTTCATGACAGTACTTCATAACGCATACGAGTTAACTGTACAATACTGGGAGTAGGAACTAGTAAGAGAAAATAAAACATGCAGAGAGCCACAGTAAGAGGGAAGGTATTGTGTGATAATCACATTAATTCATAGGGACCAATGTGTTACAGGGAATTGTATGTTACAAAGCAAATGTTATAAGCAGGATACTGCAGTGATGACTGACTTACTGGAGTGGAATTGTTGTAAGATTCCCTGCACAAAAATGATAGGAAATGATCATCTCCACATGAGAGGGTCTAATCACTTCTCCTTAGAACTCAATGGCATCGCCATTATCAAGTCCCCATTGATACCTTGATCAGAAACTTAATTGAACTACCCACATAAATATTATCACAAGCTGTGTGAAATGCAGCAAGTGACTAACTTCCTGATTTGTCAAAGCCATCTACAAGGTACAAGTCAATGTACTTCCCACTCTCCTGTATAACTTAAGCTTGAACAACACAACACAAGAAGCTTGACTCCATCCAGGCCAAAAGCAGACTTCTTGATTGGCACCTTATCCCTCCAAGGGTGGCCCACCAAGACTGCAGTGTGTGTCATCCACAAAATGGTCAGCAACATTTCCCAAGACTGCCCAGGTGAAGGGTCCTGACCTGTAATGTCAACTGTCCATTTCCCTCCATGGATGCTGCCTGACCCATTAAGTATCTTGTGTGTTGCTTCAGATTCCAGCATCTACAGTCTCTTGACCCAAGGCCTCTTTGACATTACCTCTCACATTCTGCACACTCTGTCTGGGAACAGTTTCTCTCCGAAAACTCCATGTATATACCTAATGATTTTAAATACCTCCATCAGGTCCCCTTAGAACTTCCTCTGTTCCAAGCAGTACGATGCCAGCTTCTCCAATCCACATAACTAAAATCCTTCATCCCTGAAATAATTTTGGAAAATCACTCCTTCACCCTTTCTAAAGTCTTCACGTGTTCCTAAATTACAGTGCCCAGAACTAAGCAACGTTGCAGTTGTGGGCTAACTGGTATTTTGTTATGGTTCATCCTGATGTCCTTGCTCTTGTATTCTCTGTCTGTAAAGCCCCAGATTCCATGTACATTTTAACCACTTTCTCAATCTGCCCCGACACTTTCAATGAACTATGCAGATGAACCACCAGATCTCTGTTTTTGTACTTTTAGAATTGTGTCATCTAGCCTTGTCTCCTTCTTCTACCAAAATATAACACTTTGCATTTCTCAACATTATATTTCATCTGCCTCCTAACTGCCCATTTCAACAGCCTGTCCCTATCTCCTTGGAGTCTATCATAATCCTACTCACAGGTTACTAGGTTTTCATGTGTTCCTAAATTACAGAGCCCAGAACTAGGTTTCCAAGTTTTGTGTTGTCTATAAATTACAAATCACAATTACATTTTACAATTGTTTTCTTCAACATTATCTTTTACTCCATTGCTCTAGTTCTAACTCATTCTTTGCAACAATCTGGAAACTTTCTAAACCTTATCCAATTCAGTCTTTCCCTCTCTCGCCATCATTCAGAATCACATTTTGATGACACTTACTATCCTGACTTACCTCATTGTCAATCAACCTTACTGATGCCCACTCAAGTCACAACATGATGCATGTCAGTGCTTTCAACTTACCCTTTGCATGCGATCACTGATTGTGAAGGTGACATAACTCCGTGGTTCAGAAGCAGTTCCTGGAGTGCGCAGTGCATACATTGAGAATCGTGGCAGCTGTCTTGTCAGTTCAAACACATGAAACTGCATGCTGAGCAAAAACATGACAATATCATTCCCAACTATCAATGAACAACATTGTCTGCAGCAAAGTTAACTCATGTGAATTATTTCTATAATTCAAGACACTATGGAGATACTGATACACTTAGTGGGGTTTCTCAACACTGCTTCAGATTATTTGTCTTGGGTCTCCCATGATCGCCTTTTTATATTTCACTCAGGTCTTCAAAAGTGTTCCTCGATGCATTTGTTAGGCTTTTTCAGTATACCAACGAGTCTTATGCTTTATACCTTTGTGTAGGGATGGAGCAATTTGGCAGTTTGCCATTTGAACATTGTCAACTGTCACATATAGGATGAGATAGTGATTCACTTAATAACATCCAACAGTGTTAGATACACATCAGTTCAAACAGAAAAAGCAAGCATCTTATCATATTTATCTCTAACGCACACTGTTCACGTGCAATTAACCATAGCACACTGAAAAGCATTGACTGTAATGCAACAAGCACTACAGGAAATTTTGCACACCAGATCCCGTTTAAAGGCACACAATTAATATGAACGCAGGAACACAAAAAAGCCATTCAACCCCTTGAGCTTGCCATTTTGTTAATTATAATATCTCCATCTCTAAATCCCAATTCACTGCCCTTTCCACCTGTTCTTTAATAATCCAACATTCAAATGTCAACCTCTTTTTAAGGACACCTCCAGTCTCATCTTTAAACACACCACTCATTCTTGAGCACGCACCTAATCATGAATATTTTGTTCAAAAGGTGGAGTCCTCTTCAAAACAGAATCTTCCGATTTGTGCACTGGAACATGATTATGGAATGTATGCTCAAATCCTCCAGCTGAGCTTCAAACAACAGCCTTCTGGCTCAGTGGAAGCCAGCCATCTCGACATCCACTGCTTACTCTCGTTCCCAAGTTACAAGGAGGTGGCAATCTTACTGCAGCAAGAAAAAGCCCAGCCTCCCTAGAATATGGAGTGAGTGCAGGCTCTCTCAAACATGAGCAGTTGTGCTTCATATTTCACTTGTAAGTAAACTGCAGACAGTTGTTATTCATATGGTGACCTTACAGACCAAATACAAAACATTTGTCGCCAAAAGCTGTCTACACAAAAACAAGACTCCATGCTCAAAGTGCGGTGTTGACTTGCTGTGCCACCTTGTTACAGTGTATATTTCACATCTCAAGTATAACTATACATCTCAGATACTGTAAATAAGACATAAATGCTTGCACAATTTTAAAATTAAAACAGAGAATGGTAGAAATACTATGTAGATTAGGCAGCATCTGTGGAGACAGAAACAGAGTTTACAATTAAATTGATGCCTTTCATCATAACGTGACTCAAGAATATGGTTGTCTGTAGTCAACATAAAAGGACATCTGTAAGTTACATTTCATTCAATCTACACAGGGCTCATCCAGTTTCTTCTCCCACTGCTCACCTGTTTCTGTAGCCCACAAAAGCCTTGATGTGCAGATCCACTGGTACATCTTTAGGCGGAACGATGGGAACTTGGATCTGTCCGGAGAGATTGTGTGCACTGGGATGAACCACATGAGACTCTCCATTAAATATACCCTCAGCGAAGATAAGTACAGCCCGAATGATGGTGTCTATATGAAAACACAGACTCACTGTAATACGAGGGAACTGCAAATACATCCAAATAAATTGCCTATACTTAACCAGACAAAGTTTGCTAAGTACACAAAGTAGTTTACAAAAATGATTGGTTACATCCATGAAAATGTGTCCAAGTTTCTTTGACCCGGCCCCTTATGATGAAATGACAGTCCAATCATAACTACGTGCCTTGTTGAACATGGGTAATACATAGCTTCATGGGTTTGCCCTTCACATATAGAGGTAATGAAGTACAACGTAAGCTATACAACTTGTAAATATCAACTGTGGAGCTTCAAGTATGGGAATTAAGTTCCAACCATACAATCAATGGAAAAATAAGCCAGAGCTCCATGCTCATGAGTTTATATTCATGGTGGTAGGGGCAGTAATGTCTCTCCAACCAATGGCATACTGGAGTCCCAATGGATACATGAAATTGTCCTTTAAATCTTCATCATATTTTCATTGACTGTTTCGAGAAGAATAATGTCTTCAATTTCATCTTTTGAACCATAGTGCTTGAGTTACTTTTACCTTAACCAGCTCATCCAAAGACACAAAAGATTTCTTCCTTGGAGCACTAGTCTTACTTATGTTTGCAATAATGTAAAATTTATCTTTAGCGCTTTGAAATAAAAATCTAGTAACATCAAATAAAATACATACAATATATAATAAATAGAGATGTAAAAATGTGTGATTAAATGTGCAAAATATTATGGTTAAATCTAAACATTTTTAGAAATAAATGGAACTGTCCTCTCTCAAGAGATCTTGGCAAACAACATATCCATAATCTCCATTTTTATTTAGATTCTTGATATTAGACAGCAGTAGGTTAAAAACACCAGAGGTGTTCAATACTGTAATGCATGACCAGCTGATTTATTACCACAGAAAGCCTACCTGGGAAACAATCCCCATTCCACCCATTCAATACAGCTGATAGATAAACGCTGCAGCTGTAACACTAAAACATAATTTTCAATACCACAATGATGTAGTAGATAAAGCTACACCCAGATTCATTTCCACATCCTTCAATTTCTGCCCTCAGAAAAGCGAATCTGTAAGCCATTGTACTGAGCAGCACCAGTGGTACAGTGAGCTTACAGACATGTCAACCGCAGATAAGGCTGATGTACTACTTGACAGTTGATGTTGCTAGGTTCAATGTTGCTGTCAGAGCTAACGTCACTAGTGGTCTTTGCAGCATACAAGTTGCCCATAGAGAAAATACTAAAGATTTGTGATGTCTTCCAATCAGATTTTTAAAAAATGTTTGGCAAGTATAAAGGTGAATATGTAACCGAAAACAAAGTTGTAATTTTGTGACTATCACAAGGAGCTTCCAGAAAATGGGAAAAATTTGCATTTCTATAATTTCTTCACTTCCTCAGCATGACCTAAAGTGCTCCATAGCCAATGAAATGCTCAAGAAAGACAAGAAAATTGGCAGCCAAATTGCATACAACAAAGTCATTCGATCAAGCAAGTGATGTGATAATAGCCAAACAATCTGATTTTCGGAAAGTTGTTTAAGGGCTACACATTGGCCAGGACATCTGGAAGAACTCCCATGCTCTTTCTCCAACATAATCCTACAGTTGTCCCAGTTCCACTTGTTCCCAACATTAGGTTTGCTGCACATGGATTAATAATGAATTTGAAAGAAAGCAATGTTCAGAATCAAAAGTTTTAAAAACACAAATACATCAAAAACATGATTGTAATAATAATCGTTGGAAATGTATTTCTTTAAATTTTAAAGGTAGCAGTTTAATAATGGCAACTATAGCCCTGACTACAAAAAGGTTT
The DNA here is from genome assembly GCF_009764475.1 of Pristis pectinata. NCBI lineage: Eukaryota > Metazoa > Chordata > Chondrichthyes > Rhinopristiformes > Pristidae > Pristis > Pristis pectinata. The sequence goes on from NC_067417.1 coordinate 44,209,969, forward strand.
AATTCCTTTGAGCTATTTCCTGGAATTTCTATCTCAACATGTCTCAAGGTAAACTTACCATTGAATGTAGAAATGTTCAGCTCCACATGTGGACTTTGGCCGTTAGTGCCCACGTTAACAGACAAGCTTGTCTGTAGTTGTGTGTTGGCTGGAATGACACCCATTTGTCCATCCCCTTCCCCTCCAAGGGCACTCAAGGCAATCTGACACAAATGCAACATGTACATAGTTAACAGTGTAACCAGATTTCTTGATCCACAGTCACCCATTTACACTTCTGCCAGTTACTCTTCCATTTATGGCCTATATCTGGATTCTGAAAATCCCAGCCAAACATAAACACTCAGATTTCACACGCAGAAAAGCTCTCTGTATGCAAGTCTACTGGGCACTGTCAGACTAGGTATAGCAGGACTTAAATATTATTTTACACTTCATTGGCAGGGATAGATTTTTTAGATGTTGCAAATTAGAAATAGGCAGAATGAAAATCAGAGATAAACTTATTTTTCTACCATGTTCATAATTAGAGTGAAGATAGCAGAGAAGTAGCACTGAAGTTCGGAAGCACAATGATGCAGCAGTTCTGCTGACACGCAGCTCCCAGTGACCCTGGTTCAATCCTGCCCTCACTAGCTATCAGTGTGGAGTTTGTATGTTCTTCCTGTGACCACAAAGGTTTGCTCTGGGTTCTGTTGTTTCCTCCCACACCCTAAAGGTATACAGCTTAATTAGTTCCTGTAAACTATCCCTGGTGTAAATGGATGGCAGGTGAATCAGGGAATGGCGGATGGTGGGGTGGGGGAGGGGGGGTGGTGGGGGAGGAGGTAGAGAGTTTATGGGCATGAGAGAGACAATAGGGTACAGGGAAATAAATGGGGGAATGGAACTGATCAGAATGTACTGAGAGTCAGCCTACACTCTGTGAGCTGACTGGCCTCCTATGCTGTGAGAAAATATGAAATATAATCAGTCCGCTGATTCTCATGACTTACAGCAGTTATTAGATTTCCAAGGGATTGACATAACTGACTACAATAACCACATTCTCTGAAGAACCAACCTTTGAATTTTCCTCATAGTTACGGAGCTCCATCAAGAGGTTCTGTTTCCGTTGACTCAGCTCACGGATTAAGTCTTGTTCTGCATATGTGTCCATCAAATTTGCTTTCATCTCCCAACTGGCAGGCAGGTAGCCTCGAACTACAGAACAGGAGACAAGTAATTTAGACCAGTGATTCCAGTGTTCTGTTTCTGCTCTAGACACTGAAGAAAGAAATGCAGATCTCACCCATGGGTATTCTTCATGTGTAACTGTGGGCAACGTATGCCCACAGATAATATGCTGGAGGAACTCAGCAGATCGAGCAGAATCTACGGGAGGAAAGGAACTGTCGATGTTTTGGGTCGAAACCCTGCATCAGTCCTGATTTGTTTCAGTAGGATTATTTCAACACCACCTGATATTCATACCATAATACTGCCAGGAGTCATTGGATGGAGTACAGCTGCAGGAATGTTCCCAAAGGATAATGCAAGAAGAGGAAATTTACACCAGATACTAAGTACTCATTACTGCAGAAAGCCATCATGAATATAGAATTTAAAATCAACATCAGGAAGGCAAAGAGCATGGAATGAGAACACTACTGGGGGTTAACAAAGTCAAGGAAAAGCCAAAAACACTTTGCACATGCAAAAAGAACAAGGGATTAACAAAAGGATATAGGAGGATTTATTAGATACCAATAAGGTAACATCTAGATGGAGCTGGAAAGCATGGGTGTGGTTCTAAATGAACACTTTCATAAACAAAGTGGACAACACAGATAAGGAGGATGAAAAGCACAGAGAGAGGAAATGTTAACCTTCCTCCAGCTTTGATTGATCTAAACAAGGTTAGTTGAGTTGCTTTGTGTCAAAGGTTGATTCTTCTGTACAGTGACCTAGGGCAGTCCGTCTTCCAGCATTGATGACCACTGGATTACAGAGCGCTTATCTTTAAAGGTACACATCATAGGCCTGGTTAAAATGTGGTTAAGAGAAACAAGAACACAGCAGGAGCTCAGACCATCATTTTCAATCCAATGACACCAGTGAACAAAAAGGAAATTAACATGGTTCTGATTTTAGAAGAATGGAAGGGACAAACTCGATAATCACAGCCCATTGTGTCTAACACTGGAATTGGTCAAATTAGTAGAAAAAAGTGAGGACACTATAACACTTAGATAGGCACAGACTAATCAATAAGCAGAGATTTGTTAAGGAAATATCATATCAGACTAATTTGAAATTTTTGAAGTGATTAACAGGGAAGATCAATAAGAATAATACATTTGATGTAATCTACAGCTCTGCCTTCAATACCATAATTCCAAGCAAACTCATCTCCAAACTCCTAGATCTGGGACTCAACACCTCCCTTTGCATCTGGATCCTTGATTTTCTGACCAACGGACCACAATCAGTAAGGATATGCAGCAACACCTCTGGAATGATATTCTCAACACTGGTGCCCCACAAGGCTGCATCCTCAGCCCCATGATTAACTCCCTGTATACTCACAACTGCGTGGGCAGATTCTGCTCTAACTCCATCTACAAGTTTGCAGATGACACCATTGTAGTGGGGTGAATCTCAAATAAGGATGGGTCGGAGTACAGGAAGGAGATAGGGAGCCTAGTGGCATTGTGTCATGACAACAACCTTTCTTTCAGTGTCAGCAAAACAAAAGAACTGGTCATTGACTTCAGGAAGGGGGCAGTGCACAAACTCCTGTTTACATCAACGGTGCTGAGGTCAAGACCATTGAGAGCTTCAAGTTCCAAGGAGTGAACATCATCAATAGCCCGTCCTGGTCCAACCACGTAGACACCATGGCCAAGAAGGCGCACCAATGCCTCTACTTCCTCAGGAGGCTGAAGAACTTCAGCATATCCCCATTGCCCCTCATCAATTTTTAGGATGCTTTCTAAGGTGCATCTATATCAGGAGCATCATGGCTTGGTATGGCAAGTGCTCTGCCCAAGACTACAAGAAACTATAGAGAGTTATGGACACATCTCAGCACATCACAAAAATAAGTCTCCCCTCCGTGGACTGTCTACACTTCCTGCTGCCTTGGTAAAGCAGCCAACAGAATCAAAGACCCCACCTACTACGGACATTTTCTCTTCTCTTCCCTCACCCCCACCCCCAAATCAGGCAGAAGATACAAAATCCTGAAAGCACGTCCCACCAGTCTCAAGTGCAGCTTCTATCCCGCTGTTTTGAAACTATTGAACGGACCTCTTGTACAATAAATGGACTCACAATCTACCTCATCATGGCCTTGCACCTATTGTATGTTTGCACTGTACTTTCTCTGTAATTATAACACTATATTTTGCACTCTGTTATTGCTTTTCCCTTGTACTACTCAATGTACTGATGTGATGAAATGATCTGTCTGGATGGCATGTAAAACAAAGTTTTTCCACTGTACCTCGGCACATGTGTAAATAACAAGACAATTTACTAAATTTACATGGATTTTAGCAAGCATTTGATGGGATATCACAAGGCAGACTGAACAGGAACATGAATGCCTTAGGAATACAAGGGAAAGTGGCATATTCAATCCAAAATTGTACATTGGTAGGAAGCAAACTAGAATTATCAACAGTTGTTCAGGGGCTTTACAGTTCGAGTCTGCAAGATTCTGTACAGGATTCCTCTTTTTTTCTTGATATATCATCAATTTAGGCTTATACATAGGGGTTATAATAAAAATGTTTGTGAATAATACAGAAATAGGTCAGTGTTGTTGAAAGCAAGGAAAAAAGATGTAACTTGCAAGAAAAGGTTAACGGATCATCACATGAGCATAAATGTGGCAGACGGAATTCATTCAGAAGAGGTGCGAGGTAACACACTTGGGGAGAATGAACTGAGAAGTGTACCACTGAAATGGTACACTGTTCATGTCCACTTATTCTTGGCAGCAAGGCAGGTAGCTTTAAGAAGGCATACAAGATACGCCTTTGAGCATGGGGGTCTTATCTGAACTGTATAAAGCACTGCTAGAGTACTGCATATAATTCTGGTCACCACATTACAGACATGATTTGGGGTGAAAGGAAGGCCCCCTTCCCTCAGAAAAGGTCAAGAATTAAAAAGCATCAGTTTAAAGAAGGAGGATTAACAGAATGATTATACAAAAGTTGAAGAAAATCATTTTTACCCAAGGAACAGTAAGAATCTGCAAGTCAGTGTATGAAAGGATAGCAGACTTTCAATATGACTACTTGATATGCCTTGACCGAAAAGGCACTGAACTGAGAGATGGCAACTGGATTTATTCCAAGCAGCTCTTATTGAGCCTACGTGAATAATAAGGGGAAAAAAACTCTTTCTGTACCACACTATTCCATAATTCTCTGATTCATTCTTGCCCTAGAACCAGCAGGGCTTTGGCATGAAGAAACTCAGGAGAGAACAGGAATTCAAATGCATTCCTTCTGATTGGTATATCTTCATGTGATTTCAGGGAAGCCCAATATTTTGCTTTTAATCAATTGCTTCACTCTTTCAAATTGCCACTGTACAGTGAAAAGTCATTTACACACTTATAAAACTCATAGAATCATTAGGATTAATAGCAAATCAATGGTCCACATTCACACTACAGGAAAAAAGAAATCTATATTTACCTTCTCCTTCTGTTGAGCAGCAGATGAGCTGCATCTGTCCATCCATCCTGTAATCCTCCTCCACAATCCCAGCAACAGAGGAACTAAAGTTATCTTTAAAGATGACTTCACCAGTGCGGTCACTACGTGCATCAATCTATCAAATACACTCTCTGTTAATGGTTACAACTTCTGTGAATGGTAATAACAAATTTGCAGCTCTTTCTCATTTACTCTCACTTAGCACAATGAATGCTTTTCTCCAATTTACCCTTCCTGAAATAAGCACCAAAAGTGCAAGGTAAAGGAATGCAATAAATACAACCCAAGACCAAGTAGTTATGAAAAAACAATCATCACCATCAATACAGCACCACATAGAGCAATGCGATGCAATGCTGCAAAGATGAACTTTACATGGAGTTAATATCAAATGGGAGCAGGGATGGTACAGTTACCCAAGGCAGCAGAGGGAATAAAACTGCAAGGCTAGTCACCTCAAATTTACTTTTAGGGGTCTCCTGGGGTTATTGCACTGCAGTTATAGGACTGAAAGAACACAGTGTTAGACTGGTCACTTGCCATTTTGCTCATGGACAACACTGGAAGAAAAAGTGTGGATTTGGAGAATAGATGCACTGACCCCTGAGTAACATTACTTCCAATCCAAGCAACAGCTACCTTCCTAATACGTCATTTATTTTTGTAATTTATAGTAATTTTATGTCTTTGCACTGTACTACTGCCGCAAAACAACAAATTTCATGTCATTTACGTCAGTGATAATAAATCTGATTCTGATCACCACCAAACAACAGCTACTGCATTCTATCAATGCTATCCACGTATTTTTCATATATGTTATTGAATTTTTGTCACAGATCTTTTGAGATTTGCAGGTTCAGTCACAGATCCTTATCCAGTGGCTGTGCTGCATGCAGATTGGAACAGGCTTGTCTGAAATGCCTGAAAAAGCCAAGTAGGAGCAAGATGACAATGTGCCCAATTAAAATAAAAGGAAGGCAGAGAACAAGTTAACAGAAAAATGAAAACTTGCTAACCGAGCAACTAGTCATCTTACAAGAAAGGGCGTAGAGAGTTCTATAATTCTATATTCTGTAATTCATTATTTAAAGTAAGTTAGCAAAAAGCAACTACCAGGGTTCCCTGTTTATGGATGACCTGACTTAAAGGAATCCAAATTTATGCAAATTCTCCCATACATTTTTCAACCAAGTAATAATAATAGAATGTCTTATGGTATTCTTTAATGACTGGATATAGTATATATTCTATTAGTTTTATTATGGACAAGTGTTAGGGTGAGTATTCATTGAAATGAAAGAGCTATAGCAAATGTATGCAAAGCACTGTGATATGGGTTACTATGGAAAACAGATGTTTCTCAGTGATGGAGAAATCGGCTTATGGACAGTTCTCAGGAATGTAACCCAGGAACTGCCTGTATACCACAATCAAACCAGGTCAGTGCTCTCAACCATCAAAAACTTGTGCCAGACTGCCTGAAGTGGAACTGTAACAGTCCAACCTTGCATCAGATTCTGCAGCATTGGTTATATTCCCTCATAAATGCCTTAGAACAGCCCAAATTATGTCATAGCCTAGTTATATCACATTTATCAGTTTGATAAACTTAGTTATATAGTTTAGATGTCAATTCCTCAGTGTTGTAACAAGTCCAGTGTCAAATTCTAATTAAATCTGCAGATGTTAAACCACTAGTCATGATTTTCCGGTCAAGTCACTGCTGTAGTTTATTACTAGTCCTTGAATTAATGCAGCGATTTATCACAATGTCCACAGCTGCTCCACTATTTTATCACAAGACCCTAAATCACTGCAATGTGCTTTCAAAAGACTCTGAGTCATAGCTCTGTGTACCATATATCACAGTCCCTATCATGTGCCAGGAACTAATGATGAGAAAAATAAAACTAGACGAAAAGTCTACATAATAAACATTACACAGGTATCAATGGAACCCAATCATGGGCTAAGCAAAACCTTTTGCTCAAAGTTTTCCCATGTTTTCTGATACTATGCAAAACTGTATGACCCTAAAATCGATTTGCCATCTTAAAACTAGCTGCCCAACAATCAACGTTACCTTTTTCATACCTTCTTTTAACAGAGGCACCTGTACAACGATGACTCACCTTCCCATTTGACCAGCCTGTGATCAACTCACAAACACCATCCGAGTTCAAGTCAAAAGCATGAATACTCACGGCATGATTTTTAGACTGCAAAATAAAATGAAAAGCATAGAAATATCAAGTTAATTAAATCACTGAGAAAGATTATCTGATTAAAAAATATGGATCTGGAACTCTGCATTTGTGTAAGGGCAACAAGAAGTTTTCTGCTTCCATTAGAAGATTAATCTTAATGTTAAACCTGATCAAGATTAATGCTAAATTATATTTTCTCTTTTCTAATTTCCTTCAGAGCAATTTATTATAGGTACCCCAGACTACAGTAGTTAAAACTCAAAATTTGAGATTGTAATGTCCCCCTTTGATTTACTTTTCTACCCACTGTTCACAGCAACAAGTTCATATTAATACATTCCATTTGCCTTTGATAGTCCTTTAGTTAAGTGGTGAACCAAGTTCTTCCTACTAGATGTTACCATAGCACGTGGAGCTTCGCTATCACATGCAGTAGTTTAAATAAATAGCACGGTTGCCTTTAAAGGAAGTCAGGTAAGTACAAGACAGATAAATGAATAGCAGGATATTCTGATAGGGTTGGATAAACTGAAGCCTAAAACCATTTCTGTCTTGTATAGTGTAATTAATAATTACTATTGGCCATGCCTGACTTCTCTTTTTGCAGTGCACTTTAATCTCTCGTGACCAAATTCAAATCAGATGCATTCAAATGCATAATAATGAAAGCTGATCTCGAGGAAAGAGTTTCAGCTGTTGGTATTTTTTGGCAGTAGTCACATGAAAAGGTTCAGCAGTACACTTGCTGCACTCTCACATCTCTCCCAGCAACTGGTGCAAAGAAATACTAATGTGGAGACACAAGAGATGCTGCAGATCCTGGAATCTGGAACAACAAACAAAATGCTGGAGGAACTCAGCGGGTCAGGCAACATCTGTGGAGGTAAGTGGACAGCCGACATTTCGGGTTGAGACCCTTCATCTGGACAGCTGCAGTAGTGGGAGAACATAACTCATTGTGTTGTCAGGTTCCGGTGTGCCATGGGGGAAGAATTAAACTTGAATAATATTGCTGTACAGGTGAAGAGCAGCTCACAGAGAACAAATTATTAAATGAAACTGTTAAATTGGCAAATTTTATGCTCATTAATGCTGAAGTATTAACTGTTAAGTAGGCCAAGATCAGTAGATGCAAAATAAAACTCTCCCTAATGTGCCCCAACGAAGTCCCTGAGATTTATCCTTGGATGATGCACCAATTGTATCAACGTGATGTCTTCTCTACTCTCGTACCAGCTATTCTGTAATTCTTGAACGATATGGATAATTAAACACAATTAGTTATAAACTGGCAGCCATGATGTGGAGAAAGGTTATAACTGCTCACATAACAGTCAGGAGGTGGGAAAGTTCAGTTCCCAGAGGGAAAGATCTTCTCCGTTTAACCCGCTAAATCATTGAGACTCCAAGACACATTTGGAAAATTAAGTTTCCCACTCTGATCATTTCAAATACTCCTGCTAATCAATTTCTTTGATACTCCCAATATATTTATTCACATTTTACAGTCAGAGAGTAAAAACGTGGCCATTGCAAGGCAACTATATATCATGCACCTTAATTCTCCAGTAGCGTGTAGCTCGGTCGTACACTCCTACAGTGCCATTTGCCAGGGCATATCCAAATCGGCTTCCACGCATGTGACACAGTGCTGTGATAACCTGTAAAGGGAAAATACAGACATGGCAAAATCTTGCTGAGAATGAAGTCTACATGTGAATACTTGCACATCAGAAAAGTTCAATATTGTGGAGAAGGGTAAAAATACATTTAATTTAGTTAATCAAGGCAAGGTTCCCTTTGTGAAAGAAACCCAAAACGGTAGCACTCTAGAAAATAGCCAAGTCTTAGACACTACTGGATTCTATTATCCACCGGGTCTAATTACTGTGCAATGCACCTGTTAATGATGCAACAAAAAGATTTGAACAAGGTTCACTGAAATTGTCAAACTATCAGCATCTGCATAAATAGCATGAAACAGGAAATTTCAGTGCAACACTGTCACTGAAGCACCTAACACAATAGTATGTATTTGTTTTGCCAAATATGTTTTAGAGATTCCATACCTTCTTATTCAAGGCATAACAGTTTTTAAACTGAACTTAGTTTGGCCTCCCAGAGCAGCAATCACTCACTTTCCCACTACGTTGTAACCTTTGTGATGAGTCCTAGCACCAGTCTTAGTCCTTAGAAAACAACACTGCCAAAAGCATTACAAAATCTCACCTGGCTTTCTTTTGTAATGGAGCAGGATACTGAAGATATGATTTTTACATTCTCTTTAAATTCCCATCTCCAATCAAGGAGATGGTCCTCAGTCCTACTCTGAGAGCATGAGCCAAGTTCAATAACTGTCTTATTGAAGATATTGTCAGGTGCATTCTTAGCCAGTCAATAGATTTAGTCTTCAGGCCAACATGTACATGTTGACCATAGAGTAAATTAATCCCATTTACTAGCACTTGGCCCATAGCCTTCAATGTCTTAACAATTCAAGTGCTTATCTGGATACTTCTTAAATATTCTTTTTGCTTTCATCAGCCCCTCAGACAGTGCATTCCAGATACCAACCACCCTCTCGGTGAAAACATTCTTCCTCAGATCTCATCTAAACATACCTTAAGCCTATCCCCTCTGCTTTTAGACACCTCTGCTATGGGGTAAAGTTCCTCACTATCTACCCCGTCTTTGCCCCACCTAACTTTATAGACCTCAATCAGGGCCCACTTTAGTCTTCTCCACTTCAATAAATAAAAGAGAATCCAGCTCATCCAGTCTCCCCTCGTAACTGAAGTGTTCCATCCCAGGCAACACTCCAGACAATCTGCTCTGCAATCACATCATTTCTATAGTGTGGTAACCAGATCTGCACACTTAAATCCAGCTGTAACTTAACCAATGTTTTTACAAAGTTGTTCCATAATCTCCCTGCTTTTATAATCTATACCCCATCTAACGAAAGCATGTATCCTGGAGGACTTCTTAGCTATCTTATTGTTCTGTGCTGCCACCTTCAGGGATCCTTGTGCATTTAAATCTCTCTGTCACTCAGTACTCCTAGGGCCCTACCACAAAAATGCCAAATAATGACCATCTCCCACAAAAGAGACTCTTGACATTCATTAGCAGTACTATTACCATGGTTTGGAACAGGTCTTTCTTCACTTAACCATTATCAACATGCACTTTCAGGACCTAATGGACAAATGGTGGAAGAAACTCAGTAGCTTTATCTCTGTTGCCACCTGGAGACTAATTATTGCACCTCATCATTAGCCTGGCTGTAATCAGCTAAAACAGCACATCACATAAATCCTGTGTGACCCATTAATACTTTTCTATTCATTTTTGGCATTTGGGCATTGCTGACAAGGCTTGAATTTATTGCATCTCCCTAAATGCCCTCAAAAGCCGCTGCCTTGAACTGCTGGAGCCCTTCTGGTGAAGGTACTCCTATGATGCTGTTGGAAGAGTTCCAAGTATTAGACCCAGCAACCATGAAGGACCAGCGATATATTTTCAGTGCGGGTTGTGGAGGGGAACCTGCAGGTGATGGTATTCCCATGTACTTATTGCCTTTGTCCTTCCTGATGATAGAGGTTGCAGGTTAGTGAGGTGCTCTTGGGCAAGTACTGCAGTGCATTTGCAGATGGTATGCATCGCAGCCAACGTGCACCAGTGTAGGATGGAATAAATGTTTAGGGTGGTGAATGGGAAGCCAAAAAGTGGGCTGCTGTCCTGGATGGTGTCAAGCTTCTTGCGAGTTGTTGGAGCTATGCTTATTCAGACATGTGGAGAGTATTCCATTATATTCCTAACTTGAGCATTATGGATGATGGAATAGCCTTGGTGGTGTCAGGAGGTGATTCAATCACCATAGGTTAGGATACCCAGCCTCTGACAAGCTCTTGTAACCACAGTATTGATCAGGTTAGTCCAGTTGAGTTTCAGATCAATGGTGATCACAGCACATTAATGGTGAGGGACCTGGTAATGGTACTGCTATTGAATGTCAAGGGTAGGTGGTTGGACTCTCTTTTGTTGGAGATGATCAATATTTGGCATTTTTGTGGCAGGAAAGTTACTTGCCACTGATCAGCTCATGCCTGAACATTGTCTAGGTCTTGCTGCATGCAGGCGTGGACTGCCTCATTTGCTGAGGAGCTGTGAATGAAATTGAACATTTTTCAATCACCTGCAAACATCCCTGCTTCTGAACTGTAATGGAAAGAAAGTTGTGGAAAAAGCAGCTGAAAAGGCTGGGCATAGGACACTGTCCTAAAGAATTCCTGAAATTATGGGATGATTGATCTCCAACCAACACAATCCTCTTCTTTTAGTATAAACTGCTGGACTAGTTCCCCTTGACTGCCATTGACTTCAGTTTACCAGGGCACTCTGATAGCAGACTTGGACAATATGTGGAAAGATATGAAAATAACTTTATGATACCCATGTTCTTCCTATTGAAGAATAGCTCAACATTGCTGCAGAATTCACTGAACTATTTGAAGTTTTCATCACTAATTATTGATTTTGAACTTGTTTTCAAAGCACTTAAGAGAGATTGCTTCTTACTTCTGTCTCTGACATTTCTGCCATAATTTCATCATCTTTGAAAACTCTGATGTCAAAGTCCTCTGAGCCAGCCAGAAGCTGTAAAAAAAATTAAACACACTGTTAGGAATGTAATGTGTTTCTCAGTCCATTTCTCATCGCGCTAGATCTAACTTGTTCTAACTTGAGCTTGAATGGTCTTACTGTTCTTTACCAAATACATTGTTTAGATTTGGGATATTCATGACTGTTAAGAACAGCTGAGGGGTACATAAGCCTACTTACATACACAAAGGTGAACAACATTCACACATCATCCTTTAACAATAAATAATGATTAAGATTTGGAATATTTTTCAAATTTCCACTTTTTTCTCAGTTGAGAATTATATTTTTGAATGATGATATAGACTCACCTCCTTCTTCCCATCACCATCAAAATCACAGAGAGCCAGTGATCGTACATTATCTCCAGTGACCTGTGTAAAATACAAGCATTTTAGCCTGAGCTGTTTACAGAATTTGTTGATTTTCAACTTAACTAATACTTGAGATGTGCAGCTGCACGTCAACTCATTGCCCACTCTTTGAAGGATAGCTTTTGCGATTTTGGCAAGAGTTGCATGGATGTAGGTTTACATGCATATCATGCTCTAAGGCACAGTACACTGGCAATCCACAGTGACCAGTAGCTCCAATTTACATCTCAGACAAATTGCATGCATTCTGTGGGTATATTCACCTCCAGCCTACGTATGGTGTGGTGGCCATGCATGCATAGACTCCATTGAGTTTCCTATTGGAATAGAGAGTTCATAATAGGGGAGGCCATTCCCCTGCTGTGTGTAGAAGAGTATTCACTCAATCCTCTGACCATCTGGCACATCAATGGATTTGCCCTGACAAGAGATCACGTGTTTGGTCTGTGGGAAGAGCTTTAAAAATTTTCACGAGCTGACATGAACAATGGGATTATACTACAGACTCCCCAGCAGCCACCAGGACATTGAGGAACAGATATGCAGGCAGATTAGGGAAAGGTGTAAAACCAGTAGAATTATTGTCATGGGGAACTTCAACTTCCCGAATATAGACTGAGACCTCCGTAGTGCAAGAGGTTTAATGGGGCAAAATTTATTAGGTCTATCCATGAGGAAAAGAAAATGTATTAGGAAGCGAGGATCAAACAGAGCCCTTCAGGATTATAAAGAAGCCAGAAAAGAACTCAAGAAGGGAGTTAGGAAAGCCAGGAAGGGCCATGGAAAGTCCTTGGCAAGTAGGATTAAAGAGAATCCCAAGGCATTCTACACATACCTCAAGAGCAAGAAGGTAATGAGGGAGAGGGTAGGACCAGTCAAGGGTAAAGGAGGGAATATGTGCTTGGAAGTGGAAGATGTAGGTGAGATCCTAAATGAGTACTTTGCATCAGTATCTACCAAGCAGAAAGATGTGGAGGATAGGGAGATCAGTGCAGAGCGTATTAATATGCTAGGGCACTTCAAGATAAAGAAGGAGGTAGGAGGTAGTGGAGCATTAAGGTGGATAAGTCCCCAGGGCCTGGTGGGATATACCCCAAGTTATTGAGAGAGGCAAGAGGTGAGATTGCTGGGGCTTTAACCAATAACTTTGTGTCCTCTCTGGTCACAGGCGAGGTCCCGAAAGACTGGCAAGTAGCTGATGTTGTCCCATTGTTCAAAAAGGGAAATAGGGATAATCCTAGAAACTATAGACCGGTGAGTCTCACGTCAGTGGTTGGGAAGTTACTGGAGAGAATTCTTCAGGATAGGATTTATGAGCATTTGGAAAACCATAGCCAATTAGGGACAGTCAGCATGGCTTTGTGTGGGGCAAGTCATGCCTTACTAAATTGATCTGTTTTTTTTTGAGAAGGTGATGAGCGTGATTGATGAAGGTAGAGCCGTGGATGTTGTCTACATGGATTTTAGTAAGGCGTTTGACAAGGTCCCTCATGGGAGGCTCATCCAGAGGATTAAGATGCATGGGATCCACAGTGACTTGGCCGTTTGAATTGAGAATTGGCTTGCTCATAGAAGACAGAGGGTAGTGGTCGATGGGACTTATTCTACCTGGAGGTCTGTGACTAGTCGTGTTCGCAGGGATCCGTACTGGGACCTCTGCTGTTTGTGGTGTATATAAATGATCTGAATGAAAATGTAGATGGGTGGGTTAGTAAGTTTGCAGATGATATGAAGATTGGTGGTATTGTGGATAGCGTATTAGACTGGCAAAGGATACAGTGGGATATAGATCAGTTGCAGATATGGGCGGAGAAATGAAGAGATGGAGTTTAACCTGGCCAAATGTGAAGCGTTGCACCTTGGGAGATCAAACGTAAAGGAACAGTACACTGTTAATGGAAAGACCCTTAACAGTGTTGATGAGCAGAGGGATATTGGGGTCCAAGTTCAAGCTCCCTGAAGGTGGCTACACAGGTTAATAGGGTGGTAAAGAAGGCATATGGCATGCTTGCCTTTATTAGATGAGGCATTGAGTTCAAGAGTCAGGAAGTTATGCTGCAGTTTTATAAAACTCTAGTTAGGCTGCATCTGGAGTATTGCATTCAGTTCTGGTCACCCCATTATAGGAAGGATGTGGAGACTTTAGAGAGGGTGTAGAAGAGGTTTACCAGGATGCTGCCTGGATTAGAGGGCATGTGCTATAAGGAGAGATTGGACAAACTTGGGCTGTTTTCTCTGGAGCAGCAGGGGCTGAGGGGAGATCTGATAGAGGTTTATAAGATTATGAGAGGCATAGATAAACAGCCAGCATCTTTTCCCCAGGGTTGAAATGTCTAATACCAGAGGACATGCATTGAAGGTCAGAGGGGATAAGTTCAAAGGAGGTGTGCGGGGCAAGTTTTTTTTTACATAGAGTGGTGGGTGCCTGGAATGTGCTGCCTGGGGTGGTGGTGGAGGCAAATACAATAGGGGTGTTCAAGACGCTCTTAGATAGGTACATGAATGTGTGGGAAATGTAAGGATATGGATATTCAAGTGGAAGGGATTAGTTTAGTTGGGCATTTGATTACTAATTTAATCAGATTGGCACAATATTGTGGGCCAAAGGGCCTGTTCCATGCTGTACTTTTCTATGTTCTATGTTCCAACAACATTAGGAAAGGACGGTACACTTCATAATATGCAGAAAGGGACTCATAATTCAGAATCGTTATGGCACTGAAGGAGCCCAAATGGGTCATCAAGTCAGTGCCAATTCTTAGCAGAGCACTGCAGTCAGTCCCATTCCCAGTTTAAATTTATGTTTGAAGGCAATTGATTTTACTTCCACTGCCCCATAAGCAATGAATTCCAGATCCAAATTTAACTTGTAACTTTTGCCTAAAATTTTAAATCTGTGCCACCTCTCCTATGAACTAACAGCTAACGGAAACAGCTTCTATCTACTCCTTACCCAAACCAGACATAACCTTGTACAACTCTATCAAATTTTCTCTCAATATTTTTTTCTGCATGGAAGCAACTGCAGCTTCTCCAGTCTAATTTTACAGTAAATTCCCTCAGCCCTGTTAATCTTTACAGTTAATTACAGTTAATCTTTTTAGAACTTCTCTAAGACTTGCGCATCCTTTCAACAGTGGGATGACGACAATTGGATGCAATACTCCAGCTGGGGCCAAACCAATGTTTTATAAAGGTTCAACACTTCAACAGAAAATGGTGGAAATACTCAGCAGGTCAAGTAGCAAAGAGAAACAGAGCTAATGTTTAATATTAAGGACTTTTGCTGCCTGCCCTGCTGAGTGTTTCCAGCGTTTTCTGTTTCTGTTTCAGAATTCCAGCATCTGCAATTTTTTGATTTTCATTTGACATAGCTTCTCTCATTTCTACACTCACGTCTATCGTCAACGTACATAAAAAAAGTCCTAACAATGGCTCCTGGGAAATACCACCATTATCTTCCAACCTGAAAATTAACTTTTCCACTATTCTCTGCCTTTAAGCCAATTTCCTATCCATGCTGTTCATTGGTCTTTAATTTGATAGGCATCAATTTTGCTAACGAGTCTTACCAGTGGGACTTTATTAGTCCACGTATGCAACATCTACCACATTCCCATCAACAATCTTCTCTGTTCATATATTTAAAAAATCAATCAGGGTAGTTAAACGAGAGTTGCCTTGCACAATTCCACGTAGAGTCTATCAACTCAAACTTCTCCAAGCGCCTGTTAATGTTCTCCCTGATCATTGTTTCTAAAAGCTACCCCACGACTGAGATTAAACTAACTGTTCTGTAGTTTCCTGGCATCTCCATGCACTCCTTTTTAAACAACATTATTCCATTTGCCATTTTTGAGTTGTCTGACTCCTCCCTTGTATCCAGGGAGGACTGGAAAATATCAACAATTCCTTCTGCAACCTCCAACACAAAGGATGGACCCATCCAGACCAGGTGAGTGAACGACTTTAAATATTGCCAGCCTTTGTGGTACCACCTCCATATCAATTAACTTTATACCTCCCTTCTTCTGAGAACACAACAGTACCCCCTTCCTTGGCAAAGTCCAATACAGATTAGTAGTCAAACTATGCCTCTGCCTCTATGCAGGGATCATCTCTTCATCCCTAATCAGCTCCGCCTCTCCTCTTCTCCTTGCTTACTATATACATGCCCATAGAAGATTTTTGATTCCCTTTTATATCATTTTCTAGGCTCATCTTTTTCCTCTCACTTCTCTCAGTTTACCATATTCAGCCTTGGAATTTTTCACCTAAATATATCAAGCAGCTTTACCTTTCATCATCTTCTCAATTCCCACGTCTTCAAATCTGCGACACACCATAAGCCATTTAGATATTCTTAATTGAGGGAATATATTTAATAACTCCAAGGAGCTGATGGAACATCAACAAAGCTGTTTTCCTGATTTTTGTGCAGGAAGGAATAGGCTGAATCATTGCAAACAAAAAGGAGGCAGTGGAAGGTTGAAATGTTTCAACATAAGTGCCAAGCCAATCCATCAGCATGTACACATTATCAGAGTCATGGTGGAGAGATCATAGGTGGGTGAGTTGATAAAAAGTGGTTATTGGTAGAGAAAAGAACAGTTAGGGTTTTTTTTGTTTGTCAAGATGATCTTCAAAGGGAGGGTAATTTTGTCACAGAACATCAACTGCTTGATTTTGTTAGCCCAAATCTGGTTGAGAGCTAAACAAATTTTGAAGCAAATTTAGTATTTTTCAATGCAAACATATGAGTGCAGGATTCACTTTATGAAAACATTCCCATGCCAAGCACAATACTCTGGTGTCCATTCCATGAATCTCTTATAACTACACCTGGAAGCAAACAATTTGCACCATCACCTCTAGAGGAAGTACTATGTTGCTACTTACATTTCAACATTTTCATTGACTTTGTGCTTTTTAAAAAAATTAAAACCAATGTATTCAGGCAATAAACAACACTAGACATTTAAGGATGGAGATGTGCAAAGTTAATCACTAAACTGCAGTAATGCAAAACACTTGCTCAACCTTCAACAGGAAAAAAAACTCAGTCAATAATGGTTGTAAAAGCACAGTAATGCTCTTTGGCACAGAGAGCAAAAAATTTACTCAAATTAATTACACATATTTCATTTGGCTATAAAGCTTCACATCAGTGCTTTTATTTGAAAAGTACACCCACTTGTCTGTCAGTTAATTTTAGGATCTGTTAAGGAACCAAGCTTGATTCTCCATGAAGGATTAAATCATGCCTGCTTCCTGAAGTGGAATAGAACCAAATATTTTTTGCATGTCAATCCATTTACTTCTCTACAAAGATTTTTCCACTGCTTTTATCTCACCAACTCAAGTGCAAGAAATCTTCCTGCTTCACAAAGGATAACGAAAAATGGATACATCTTAAATCTCCTGAAGAAAATTCAATTGATTATAAGATGATCGATTTATTTTCTAGCACTTTAATTTCCAAACATTCTTCTCTCCAATGCCCCACCCTCCCAACTTTTATCCAAAGACCATGAGTCCAAATAGTCTTCATTTCTTTGCCAATCTCCCAATTCCATTTCAGTTGGGCTCTATAATGGATGAGTGCCTAGCCTCAGAAAACCTTAAAAATCTCCACCACTCTTTCCTACGATGCCACAGTTGAATCTCTCCAACTTAGGATTCTATCCCTATCACACCACTGCAACAACTGGATCAACAGTCCTGACTGTAAGTTATATTCAATGGACTAATCTACTTACTTACCTTATTAGATTAGGGTAAATGAGATCAAGATGAACTGGGGAAGTGGGCCAAGGAATGGAAGATGGAATCTTGAACAAGTGTGAGATTTTGCATTTTGGTACATTAAAGCAGGCCAGGACTTGCACAGTAAATGGTAGGACCCTGGAGAGTGTTGTTAAACAGAAAGACTGAGGGGTACAGGTACATAGTTCCCTGAAAGTGATGACACAGGTCGGCAGGGTGGCGAGACAGGTGCTTGGCACACTTGCCTTCTTCGGTCAGAGCATTGAGTACAAGAAGTTAGGACATCACATGAGATCACACAGAGTACTGTGCTCAGTTCTGGTTGCCCAACTATTGGAAGGATGTCATTAAGCTGGAAAGGGTGCAGAAAAGATACACAAGGATGCTACCAGGATTGGAGGGCTTGAGATACAAGGAGAGGCTGGATAGCTGGGACTTTTTCCCCTGGAGCATAGGAGGCTAAGGGGTGACCTTATAAAAGGTATATAGATCACGAGGGGCATAGATAAGGTGGATGGTGAAGTCTTTTTCCCAGGGAAGGAGAGACAGAAACTTGAGGACATAGATTTAGGGTGAGGGAGGGAAACATTCAAAAGGGACCTGAGGGGAAACTTTTTCGCACAGAGGGTGGTGGGTATATGGAGCAAGCTGCACGAGGAAGCGGTAGAGGGGGGTACAATAATGATGTTGAAAAGACACTTTTCTTTGTGGAGAAACCACAGGAATAGGCTGTCAGACTTCTACTAAAGCTGTTCCATAGCTAATGCTGAATATACCCAGGTAATTTGCTGTTTAATTTTGTCTCTTTCCCTACATGCCTCACAGAGTAAAATGCTCAAGACTGGCAAAATTCTGGCAAAAATATCCAAAACACTTTTTTTTTTATCTTGTCACTCTGCAAACTACTGAAGAGGAAGCTCTCTTTGCTGGTGTGTCCCATTGATGTGGATGTAAATATGAAAAAAGAATACTGGTTCTTTGTTCTATTTAGTATTGCTTCCACATTTTGCACCACGTAGTACCACCCTATATCTCCTCCTACCAAAACCTGGGACTCAGTCCTGGCACAGTCCTATTTCCATACCGTCCAGAAGAGGTCATTTCCTTCCTGATCGAAACCTTGGAGTGTGCAGTTCCCTCCAATAATTGCCAGGGGAGAGGGTATGTCCCCCAGCTGCCCCAGAACTACTGCATTGGCTCCATCTGCCACCTACAAAAAGAGAAATTGCAAATCAGAATTTCTTCACAGGCCTTTCAAAAACATAACTTCAACAATTCCTTACACTTATTTTGCCACGTCAGGCTTCACAACTTTACGTATGGGGAAAAAAATTCCTTTTACAGAACATCTCTCCACACACCAGCAGTTTCTGAATGAAACAAAATAATGGGCAACTTGCCGATACCTGTATAGTGATACCACCTTCCCAAGCATTGAGATATTATAGGAACAGTCAGTAAAATTAACTTCTTTAGTTATTCAACGAGTTCTTCTACATTGGGATAATCTGAAGTTTTAACATTAAAGTACTTGAACTTCTAAATCTGCCTCTACAGAATTTTCTATATTTGGAGCATTGTGCATAAAATTGGAGATCATCTTGCATGAATCAGGTATTTTAAACAACAATGGACTAAGTCCATTATATTGTAGAAGGTTTAAGTGGTTTACTGGATTATCACATTTGTTTCATCAATATACAATGGATTCCAATCTAATGCACAGAGTAAGAAACCCTCTTTTCTTTAGTTGGAGAAACGTATCCCCAAAACGAGCTACAAAGAGCCACAATCCAATAGGCTTAAGCCAGAAGTGGTAAATTTATTCAGTTTGAAAAAATTAAAAGGTAAATTACCACTGGCTATATCAGTAAGCTTGAGTTTTGAAAGAGGTCAGATTGTGAGAGTAAGAATGACTAAAAGACAGATCTTAGTTCCAAAGTAAGACAGAAATCCCAACCTCAACATTGAAAAGGAGGAACCTGCAAATATTTGGAGCTTACAAGAAGGTAAAAAAGGAAAAACAAAGGGCAGTTAAGCAAAATGATATGACAAAAAATAAACACAACATTCACAATGGTAAAAGTGAGGAGCTTGGAGTGACAGAAACCAAATAATAGTTTTGTATTTTGTCCACAGTGTTGGGAGTGTCTGGAAGCAATTCTTCCAGAAAAGAAAGGAATATTTTTGTCTTTGACGGACTTGCATTTTACAAAGATGCCTTTGCCACATATTGGGATACAAAGCTACCAACATGGAAGATAAGAAGAATCCATCTGAGGTTGGAAGAGAATATGCTAGATAATGTCAATGTCCCTTTCTTTACCCATTTACAGTATGTGCCCATTGCTGGCAGAGGCAGTATTTACTGCCCATTCCTAACTATCCTTGGGCAGGTGTGGTGACCAACCTTGAAATTCTGTAGTTCTTTCGGAGAAGGTACACCCTAAGTGCTGTTGGGTACAGCATTCCAGTATTTAAACCTATGGTATTGATGAAGGAACAGCATTATAGTTCCGGGTCACGTCACTGTGTGAGTTGGAAAGCAACATACAGGTGGTGGGGTTCCCATGCATCTTTGAAGTGAGAGAATTCACGGGCTATAGAGATGTTGTTGAAGCAGTTTTGGTAGGTTGCTGCTGACTGTACACACTGCAGCTGCAGTGCACTAGTGATGGAGGGAGTAGATATTTAATGTGGCGAGTGAGTGTAAATCAAGCAGGTTGCTTTGCCTGGTGTCGAGCTCCATGAATGCTGTTGGAGTTGTACTTATCCAGCCACGTAGAACGTTTTCATCCCACTCTAGATGGAGGAAAGGCTTTGGGGAGAAAGGAGGCAAGTCACCCACTCCCCAGCTCTAACCTGCTCTTGTGGCCACAATATTTGTCAGATTGTTCAACAATGGTCCCCCCAGGATGCTGATCTTGGGGGACTTGGTGCTGTTAATATGGTTATGTGTCCTAGACAAGTGATTGGACTTCCTATTGCTGGAGCTGAATATTGCCTGGTATGTCCTGAATATTACCCACCACTGATGAGGGGTTGCCTAAATGCTGTTTGGGTTTTGCTGCACACAGCCATGGGCTGGTTCATTTTTTGAGGAACTGCAAATATGCATGAACATTGTGCAACCAATCAGTGAATATTGATACTTCTAACTTTATCATGAAGGGGAAGGTCATTGAATAAGCAGCTGAAGTTTTTGGATCTAAGACACTGACTGAGAAATTTCTGCAGTGACAGCCTGAGCCTGAGATGATCGACCTCCATTCAGAACCATCCTTATGTGCAGATTCAAACGAACAATAGAAATGTTTCTGCTTGTTTCTCACTTAAGTTTTACAATGGCTCCAAGATGAAGTAAAATAAAGAGCAAAATCATAAAACTAATTGAAGACTATCAAGAGGTATGAAGAGTTTGTCTTTCATTAATGTAATCTGTGACACTTTACTCTGTACTGTTATTGTTTTTACCTGTACTACATCAATGCACTCTGTACTAACTCAATGTAACTGCACTGTGTAATGAATTGACCTGTATGATCGGTATGCAAGACAAGTTTATCACCTCAGTACAAGCGACAATAATAAACAAATACCAATAATCCCATTGAAGATGAGATGATTCAAGGCATTTCATTGGCGATTGTAAATGCCAAAGACAAGTGATCTGCTGGAGAATGGAATTTATATCAGAAGCTCCTTGATGATGGATAACTTAAGTTTGAAAGATAATTTGCAAATTCATCGTGAAAAAAAATGTTCAGGTTTAAAAGTGGGAGATACTTTCCTTAGGGATATGAAAGCCACTGATGAATTTACAATGGAAATAGTAGTAAATTATGAATAAAGTATCATTATAATAGTTAGGGCAGTGACAGATAAGGAAGCAGTAGGGCCGTGACAAATAAGGTGCCAGTCACCTTAAAAAAATGAGAGAGATACCATCAAGGACAAAGCTGTTACTGGAATCCAGTAATGAGAAGCCAAAACATTTTTTGTTAATTATCTAAAGGACAGCCAGAACTAAGCAATGAAGAGAAATTAACAGAATTAAGATTAAAGGACATGCAACCAATGTTGCAGCTGTGCAGGTTTATTAAGAAATGCAATAGCAGTGGCTTTTTGGGTTTTGGATGCCGTAGCAAGTATCCCGAGATATGCCTGCCAATTTTCCGTGACAGCATCAGAAAAGTGCACGGTCAATCAACGGCCAAGAAGGATGAATAAAACTCAAAGTAGTGAGAGGGGAGAGCAAAAGTTGAATTCAGGTTCTCACAGAGAGAAAGGAGCAAGAAGAGGAGTTCTTAAATGAAAAATATATTTGTCATTCATCACAAAATACTATAGCATTTTATTCTGAATAATGGAGGAGTAAATAAAATTAGCACCACTAGCAGTGAGAACCATTTTTGAAAGTTAATTAGATAACAAGCTCATTGTACAACATTGGCAGGGAGAAGCACCAAATTCATCAATTAAAAAAACAACAATTTGTGGCATGAATTTTCAATGAGCACACAAAGCTTGGAATCAGACAACAGTATGATGCAAAGCTTTGATTTAGCCATCAATCAAAATTTCTAAGAAAAACAAATTATCTAGTCATTATAAGGTTGGTACTTGTGGGAGCTTGCTGTGCACAAAATGACTATAGCATCTCCTACATTACAGCATTGAAGACATTTCAAAATAATTGACTGTAAAATATTTTGGTATGTTCCAAAGCCCTCAACAAATGGCCCCTCAGACTTCAAGTGATGAATTGAGATCTTACCTCCCTATAGAAAACATCAGAGTTGTTATGTACATCATAGGCCAGTAGGTTAGTCTGTGTGCCTACAAGCAATGTGTCATGGCCAAGTGTGGGATTAAGTATTCCTGCAGTTAGACAGCTGACATTCTGGTTTATATTCAGGAGGTAGGTGTCGGAATCCAGGCCACCTTGCAAAAAATGGTTGGCTACAACACGCTGGCTACGGATATGGGGGTTGTGGATAAAGACCTAAAGAAAACATATCAACATCAGTTATTAATTACAGTGAATCAAATGCTTAAATCAGAAGAAATTAATCCTCTTATGAAATGTAGGATAGTAGTAAGATATCACTAATGTCACAGTAGAAACAGATGTATGCTGTCAGACTATACAGACAACTGCGACTAAGCAAAGCTCCAATGCCATCTTCAAATTCACCGATGACACTACTGTTGTTGGACGAATCACAGGTGGCAACGACTCAGTTTACCACACTGAGATAGGTCACCTGGTTCAGTGGTGCCGCAAACACAACCTCTCGCTCAATGTCAGCAAAACTAAAGAGCTGATTGTTGACTTCAGGAAGGGGAAGGAGGGTGAACATGCATCAGTCTTCATTGGGGGATCGGCAGTGGAGAGAGTTAGCATCTTTAAATTCCTATGCATTAACATATCAGATGACCTGTCCTGGGCCCAGCAGATAGATGCAACCATCAGGAAAGCGCACTAGCGTCTTTACTTTCTTAGGAGGTAAAGGAGGTTCGGCTTGTCATCGAACACTAACAAACTTCTCCAGATGTACTGTAGAAAGTCTCCTGACTGGTTGCATCATGGTCTGGTATGGCAATTCGAATGTGCAGGAAAGTAAGAAGCTGCAGAGAGTAGTGGACTCTGCCAAGTACATCATGGGCACATCCCTCCCCACCATCAGTCGTATCCTCAGGAGGCGCTGCCTCAAGAAGGCAACATCCATTATCAAAGATCCCCACCATCTGGGCTATGCCATCTTTTCGCAGCTACCATTGGGCAGGGGTACAGAAGCCTGAAGTCCCACACCACCAGGTCCAGGAACAGCTACTTCCCTTCAACCAGGTTCTTGAACCAACCAGCACAACCTGAATCACTACAGTTTAGCAACACTGTGACCACTTTGCACTAAAATGGACTTTTTTTGTTCTGTTCTTACTGTAAAAATTGTGTATAGTTTATGTTTAATGTACGTTTTTCTTGGGAATGCTGCTTATATGATGCTATGTGCCTGTGATGCTGCTGCAAGTAAGTTTTTCATTGCATCTATGCACACATGTACTTGTGCATATGACAATACACTCTGACTCTGACACTTCTGAACTAATCACTGCTTTCACGTCCCCTTCCTGGTGGTGCTGACACATTCTCGAACCCTTAATTCTACCTTTTCCATTATTGTCACTTTAGCATATTACATATAATGATTTCTTTTTATAGTAAAAATGGAACTGTGCACATTTGGCTCTGAAATATTTTTCACATTTACCCCTAAAAACTACTGCATAACTGCACGTGAATTGCAGTTGAATTGCACGTGAATCTCTCTCATACAATTGCCGTTACCAATGGAACCAAAATCATAATTCCAGTTAAGACTTAATGTTAAATACTCAAATAAGAACCACTTCACGATTCTACAAAGATATTGTGGTCAGCAACATGATAACAGATGATTTATTAAGGGCAACAATGTCTAGAATAGTTGATTTATGATTAAACAGGAGCCAAAAGCATTAAACAATTTTTGGGGAATTCCACTATCTCTAGAGGATGAATGCTTTCAATATATATTGCTGTAGTAGTTCCATGACTTAAAAAGATAAATTAGACTGACAGGACCACATTGTAAGAGAGAAAGGTGATCTGTTGGTAAATATAAGTTGGAAATTCAGGTTAGGAGGCTGTCTACTGGGGTACTGTGGGCATTAGTGCTGTGACCCCAGCTATTCAAAATCTATATAAATGATTTGGATCAGGGAACCAAATGTAATGTATCTAATTTTGCCGATGAGATAAAGCTAAACAGTAGTGGAAGCTTTAAAGCAAATGCTGTCTGGTTTTGGGGATAGAAAGGCTAAGTGAATGGGTGAGAACAATCCAGATGGAATACAACGTGGAAAAATAGAGGTGGAGCATTTTTAAAATGATGATTTAAAGGTGTTGGCATGTGAAGGGACCTAGATGTTCTTGAACATGTATCAGTTGCCATTAACATCTAGATACAGAAAGCTATTGGATAGGCAAATACCATGTTGGCCTTTACTGCAAGATGACTTAAGTGCAAAAGCAAAGATGTTTGCTCTAACAATATAGGGCTCCAGTAACAACAAAGAATACTGTGCACAGGTATGGTCTCTCCACCTTAGGATATCCAAGGAATGAAGCTAGTGAACTTATGTTGCACTTTAAATTTCATAAGTATGTTATTCCTATGAAGAAAGAAGAGCTATCTGGGGCTCTATACTCTCAAGAGATTAGAAGCACGAGAACTGATCTCATTGAAACATATAAAATTGTCTGACTAAAAATGTAACTTTATGAGGAAGTAACAAGGGTAATGATAACGAGGGAGAAAGTTCTTAACTCCAGGAAGGTATCAATGGACTGATTAGATTGTCACAATGTGAAAATAAGATTAATCCAGAGAAGTGAGAGAGAATGTATTTGAAAGGGGAAATGAGATGAATACATGATTAGTGTTAGGAAGCCAAGAAGTTTAGAGGAATGGGCCCTGGAATCCTTCTGGTGAAGGTACTCGCATGGTGCTGTTGTGTATAGAGTTTCATGGTTTAGACCCTGTGACAATAAGGCTACAGAAATACACTCCTAAGCCAGCATGTGATGTTACTTGGAGGGAAACATATAGACTTCAATGCACTTCCTGTTTTTGTCATTCTAAATGGTAAATGTTATACGTTTCAGAGTTGCTGTGAAAGTAGCCCAGGCATTTAAATGCAGGAAATTTTTGCAGATGATATACAAGACTGCTACAGTGTACCACTGATGTTGGGAACTAGTGTGCAACGCGATGGATAGAGTGTGAATCAAGCAGGTTGCTTTGATCTGGATAGAATCCAGCTTCTTAAATGCTGCTTGAGCTGCACTCATGCAGGCAAGTGGGAGTATTCTATTACACCCCTGGCAGATAGTGGAAAGGCTTTGGGGTGTCAGGTAAGCCACTTGTCACAAGATCCCAAGCCTCCAACTTGCTCTTGTATTAATGTACTTTTTAGGTTTCTGGTCAATGGTGTCCCCCAGGATATTAATGGCAATGCAATGCCATTGAATGTCAGGGGTGTTGGTTGGACTCTCTTTTATTGACGGTCATTGTCTGGCACTTGTTGATGTGACAAATAACATTGACATCATACTCATCCCTGAATATTATCTAGACCTTGCTAGATAAGCAAGAACGCTTTATTTCTGAAATGTTGTGAACATTTTGCAATCATCATTGAATAATATTTTAGTCTCTTACAGGATCTTTATTATCCTCCTGCCATTTATATTCTTAAGAAAAAACTCAAGAATTTTTCATGCTCTCTCTTTGCCTTCCTACTTTTCTTTTTAATTTCACCCTTGCACCTTCTCCATTTCCTGTTTTGCCTTATTCTGCTCTGCATGTTCCTTGACATCCATGGGGGTCTAGATTAAGAAGTTCACACTTTTATTTGGAGTCTGAACTCTCACCACCTCTTCCTAGAAATTTCTCCCATTGCTCCCATACTCAATTTATCTTCAAATAGCAATTTCCAATCAACTTTTGCTGTATCATATGTCAACCTGGTAAAATTTGCCTTGCCCAACTTTAAGATACTTAATTCCGATTTATTTTGTCCTCTTCCATAACTATGTTAAATCTAAATGAATAGTAATAACTCAGTTAAGAATGCTCTCCCACTGCCACCCTTTCTACATTCCCTAAAGTAAAACAAGTAACTACCATCACTGGGCCCTCCTAAATTCGTTTAGCTTGCCACATACAGATTTTAGTCTCTTGAATGCCTTTCAAGAATTCTGCAGCTTTTATGTTCTTCTCAGTTAATATTAGTGTGGATGAAATCCTCTTTTATTACTCTCTTGTATTTTTGCCAGCACAAAACCTGCCTACGGATTTATTTTCCTGCCACCTCAGTTTGGGGACTTGCATTATACTTTCAGCAATATGGTTGCTCTTTTGTCTTCCTCAGTTAAACCTGTACATCCTCATTTGCTGATCATTCTAGCATAGTATCCCTTCTCAAAACTGTTCAATATTGCTGCCCCCCTGACTTTTTTCACCCTCTTCTCTATCCTGCACAAAGACCCTGTAATTAGAGATGGTGACCTGCCATTCTTGCCTATCTGTACCCTAGGTTGAGTAATGGTAGCACCACCAGATTTCCACATCTCCATGCTCCAAATTCAAATCCGTTATTTTCTAGACACCTTGCATTTAAAAGTATAAACAATTAATATCAGGCAAACCTATTTCCTCTACCTTTCAAATTCATTTACTTAAGCCCTACTTTCCACATTCAATTTTGCTTTCTCCTCCTTCCAAAACTCCCATTAAGTTCCCTCCACCAACATACTTACATACATCCCAACAGTACTAGCAACAGTCTCTGCAAACATTTTAGTCCAGGCCAGAGTTACAAACTATCAGGTATGTGTCGTTTTACCTTCCCCCAAACCACTACACCATCCCTTTAGCTATGCTTCCATTTGCACTGTACTATTTCTGCACTCATTGATACATGATATGGTGATAATCCAAAGGTCCTCTGAGCTTCCTGGCTTTAAATATCACCTGTCGCTCTCTGCAATCAGCCTGCTAGATCTCATTCTTCTCTCTACCTACGTCACTGATAAAATGTAGACCACAACCTTCGGCTGTTCCCCTCCTTTCAAAATGTTGTGCAGCTGCTCATTGATAACCTTGACACTGGCATAAAGATGACAACATACCATTCAGGAATCATGTCCCTGGCTGCAAAAATACCTACTTCCCCCATCCCCCAACTATTACATTCCTTATCATTGTGGCCCTCCCGTCCTCTGTGCCCCCAGCCAATACAGACGAGCCATCGTACTTGGCTTTCGCTCCCCAGGAATTAATTGCCTTTTGCAATATTCACCAATGTTTGCCAGTTGGAGAGAATGATTCCTGTGCTACCTATCTCATCCTCCTGACCTATCTAACAATCCTCCATTTCCTATCTGTCTATAGTTCTTTAAACTGCTGGGTGACCATATTCTGAAACATGCTATTTACTTAATACTCAGCCTTGTGGGTGCTCCTTCTTCTTTAGCAGTTTTTTGCGGTCAGGGATGACTTGCTTTAACTCCAGTTTTGTGCGTTTTGAGGTGGGTAATAAGGCTAACGTTGGACCTGTAGACTTTTCCATTCATGGTGCAGGAAGTGGATGATGAGGTGGGTGGATGGGTAGGTGGGTAGAGGTGACGCGCTCCTTCTAAGCTTATCCATGGCCTAGGTGCTCAGTAACATCGCAAAGGCCTCTCCACTTTGAGCAGTCTTGGGTTAAAGTTCCTAAGAGTCAATGGGGATATTGCACTTCAAGGAAGCTTTGAGCACCTCCTTGAATCTTTTTCTGTCTGCCCGATAACCTCCTCTAATGACAGAACTTGGAGTAGTGTCTGTCTCAGGAGTCAGGCATGTGAATAATACGGCCAGTGACTAACACTGACTAAGGCCTTAATCCTGGGTATGTTGGTCTGGGAGAGGATGCTAAAGTTCATTCCTTTATCTTTCAGTGAATTTGAAGGATTTTGCTGTGACACCTTTGGTGGCATTTTCCCAGTGCCTTGAGATGCCTATTACAGGTAGTTCAGGAGTTTTGTACCAGGTCTGAGGCCTTGATCTCCAACTTTCCTCAGTCACAGGATGCATTCAGGTGCGATGATTGCTTTTGCTGAGTTTTGGCTGCCATGATATGGAAAGTGGTCCACATTTTCCAGTCTTGATGTGAACCTTAGTTGTTGATGACAGTGTAAAGCAGTAGGAGAAGGTCAGTAGAGGGCCTTGGTCTTGCTGATGTTGAGTGCAAGGCCCAGCCTACTATATGCTTTGGTGAACAAGTTGATGAATCCTTGGATTTGGCCCCTGAGCATGCACAAATGCAAGTATCGACTGCATACTGCGGCTTAACTAGTGAGGATCAGGATACCTTTGTTCTGGAGTGCAGTCACCATATGTAGAACAGTTCCTCATTATTTCTGAAGATTAACTTCATTCCCACAGGAATTTTCTTGGAGGTGAATTTCAACATTACAGTAACAAAAATTGAGAAGTGTTGGGCAGTGATGTAGCCTTGTTTGACACTGGACTTCCCTGAGATCGGTTCTGTTGCCGACCTACTGGTGGGCATCATGACTTGTGTGCTATCTTGGAGCAAATGCAAAATAGAGGTTAATTTCTGTGGGCAGCCAAACTTGAGGAAGGTGTTCCAGAGTCTCTCATCAACCATGAGCCAAAGACATCAGTGAGGTTAAAAGGCCACGTTTGAGCTGCTATCTACAATTTCTTGGAGTTGTGAGAAGGTGAAGGTTATGTCCACTGCACCTCCAGATGGATGGAATTCACACTGTAATTTAGGGAGCCGGTCTTCAGCCACTGGGAGGAGCAGTTGAGGACGACTCCAGTAATGACATACCCTGTGGCAGACCCCTCTGTAATTACCACAGCTGACCTTGCCTCCTTTCTCGAGGATATTGCAGTCACAGCATCTCCAACATCATCTGGTGTTTCCTCCACTTCTGGAGCATGGAGGATGAGACTGTGAATTTGTGACTGAAACTCCTTACCATGAACCTTAGGATGCTGTCTGCTGCCAAAATATGGTTATTCTTGAGCTGGGATTACAGCCCATGCTGCCATTTCCTTATTAAATCCTCTTCCTTTTTCAGCTTTAAACCCTTTCCCAAACTTTAAAACTGATCTCAGTACCAGTATCTTCTCCTTTGGCTTGTCATGCATACATTTCCTTACGTCACTGTGAAGGGTCCTGGACCTTTATTTTTCAACATTAAAGAATCTACATAATTACAACTTCTGGATGCTAGTTAAAAGTATTCATGATGCCATTCCTACTAATTATAGTTCTTCATTCTGTTTTGCTGCTGACAGTTTCAGGACTTCCTTCAGTGCTCAAACCCATGGCTACAGTCCTCAAGAACAGCTCTCATCCCTCACCCAGTACTGATCATTTAAAGTCCTGCATGAACTTTGTGCTGTCGTTTTTAATTAATATTTGCAGGCTGAGCCAGCATTTAATTACCCATCCCAAATTTGCCCTTGAGAAAACAGTGGTGAGCTGCCTTCTTGAACCAACCGCTGCAGTCCTTGTGGTGTGGGTATACCCACGATGCTGTCAGGGAGGAAGTTCCTGGATTTTGACCCAGTGACAGTGAAAGAATAGGACGTATTTCCAAGTCAGGATGGCATGTGGACAAGGTTGACAGGGCAGTTTTCGCCATTGTCGTTTCTGATGCCTTGGTCAATTCAGGGTGATCCACCTGGTTTTGTTTCTTTGTGGCTTTCTAATGGCTTAGAACAACTGAATAGCTTGCTCTGCCATTTCAGAGGGCAGTTAAGAGTCAACTACAGTGCTATGGGTCTGGGATCATGCCTGGGCCAGACCAGGTAAAGATGATAGATGGGTCTTTTTAACAATTGACTATGGTTTTCATGGTCATTGTTAAAGCTTTTAATTCCAAAATTCGAACTCAAATTTATCACTATTTGCCGTGATGGGATTTGAACCCATGACCGCAGGGATCCAGGTTATTAATCCAGTGACGATATCACTGCAGCATCGCCTACCCTTTTTGCCAGACAATCTCCATAAACAAAGCTACAGTCCCTAGATCAGTATATTGACAGTTATAGACCCTCATTCAGTATCCCCACTGATTATTATACTTCCTCATATAGCAACAATAATTTAAGCAGTACCTTTCCAGCCTGCGTTGCAGCAGTCAGACAGGGGTGTATACCATCATATTTTCCCACAGTCACCATTCGAGGGTTAATTCTGTGGTTTAACTTGAGGCTGAACACTGGAACAAGCATGGTTCTCACCTAGAGCTATCAATGGGAAACATAAATGATCATCACTACGAACATATTCAAAAGACATGCAAGAAAAAAAAACCTTATGGGGGGGGAGTGTAGGTATGGTATCAGAAAATGTAAATCACAAGCTATAAATTCAGAATTAGGAATTAATGCAAAGAAAGATGGATTCACACCAAAAAGTAGCAGAATCACCATGGTTGCTCATTTAGTGGCATCAAAATTGCAAGTTACTATTCAGGTATTTATTGAACATCTGTTTTACAAGCAGATACTATTAGATGTTGCATTGAGAACATAATGGAATTTATTAGACTGGATGCATTCATTGTAGAAGTGTAACAATCGATAGATCCTTTATATATTTTGTGATTATATTATTACTAGTTACACGAATAACAAAATAACAAGTGACTTAGCTTAAAATATATAACAGGAATTAGTAATAAAGTTAAGATGAATATTAAGGATTAAGATGAAATCAATATATAACAAAAAGAATTATAAGAGAGACTATGCTGGAAATAGCTGTTCGGAGATAGAAACAGCGTTAACATTTCCAACTGATGACCTTTTAATAGCAGGAGATCTTTGACAGACCACAAAGCTGAAGGTGTGGATTTATAGACTGTCACAAGGATTTTGCAGGTTTTCTGGGCAAATTTTGTTTTGGCCTACCCATGTAATCTGGTTTGATGGCACAGGCCCTGGCACTACACAGCACCTTATTGATTGGGCCCACGATACTTAAGGCGGTAAATTTGGTCTTGTAAATTGAATCCAGGTAAATGCGGGGTACTAGGGAATCTGACTCAGCAATTAAAAGTGAAAATCTCCACTCAGCAAAATCCAGGACGATACTGTACTAATTTACCGAAACACTGCCTGCTACGAACATAATTTGCAAAATACCATTACCAGGTTCAGGAGCACAGGTCACGGTGCTAATGAAAGGTCATTGACCTGAAATATTTACTCTCTCTACAGCACCCACGGTTTTTGTTTTGCTTTCCCTATAGTAATAGAGACATCTTTGTACAAAATAAAATTGTCGAATACTGTCGTTATATTGTAAACACGGGGGCCACTGGGCACCAGGGAAATTGATGCCCACCAAAGCAGCTTCCAAGTGTGAAACTCGTCAGTAACAGGTAGCAGCGACATCCCATCACGTCTATTCACACATTCCCACTCCCCTGCGGGCCTGCAGACTCCCCTGCCCGGGATCCCAAGCAGCGCGTCCCTCGGACCAGCCCAGCCAACGCCGTCCATACCGGTGGCGGGGAGTCGCACCCCGCTCAGTAATCGGGACTCGAGGTGCACAGGCCCGGCTTCTCCCCCAGTTTGCGTCCCGCCCGTGTGTTCACCTCGGCCTCCGTTTGTGTCCCCGGCCTTCCCGCCCGTTGAGGCCTCGGGTTGTCTGTCGGGCCGCCCCCTCGCAGCGTCCCTCCGTTGCTACCCGATGACATCAGCCAGGCACCACGCATGTTGATGGAGGGCGGGACTTCATTCCCGTTACCAGCTGGTACACTGACTGGAGTCGGGCTCAAAGTGACCGTTCAAAATGGTCACCGTCCAATATCTCGACAGTATCTGGAAAATGCTTCATTTGAAGACGCTTTGTTCCGAAAGGGAAGTTTCTCCCCCTCTTCCCACTGCCCTGAATGTGGAGGGCAGTGAGTATTTTGAGTAATTGAGAGGTGCCATAAGCACTGGCAGAGCCGTGTTGGCCGCCTGGCGGGTGTGGTGCACTCATGGGCAAACCTTCTGGAAGATATTAAACTGCCACTAAAGGAGTCCTGTGTGAAGTGAACAACCTTTTAGTAAATAACAAAGCAAATATTACTTAGAGTCATCTATTTTTTGGTAAGGTGTACAGTAACATGATCAATTATTTTTACAATGTTTATAACAAATGAAAACAAGGAGTATTATGGATAGTTATTTTGTAGAATGAAAGCTTAAAATAGATGAATAATAAAATTGTTCAACTGGTTATAGTTTTTCTTTAAAGTGTACGTTATCCAATTATTTTTCTCTAACATGTTCAAAGAGATTGAAATTGGGCTTGCCGGCTTTAAATGAGTGCCAAATTTTAGGCCCAATCTCCCACTGGCCTCTACCTTCACTTTCCCCTTCAGTTTCCACACAGAATGGCACTTTTTAAATCAGGCCCAATCATTTCCGGTAAATTCTAGTAAATGTTCAGTAGCCAAGTACAAACCTCAAGTTCTGGAATTTATAACTAAGTTCCAAAAATGTAAAGGAAATTAACATCAATAGGCCACAGAGAACTTCAAACCTGCTTCAACAAAATATCATGGCGAATCAGATCTTGGCTTCAGCTCCCATCTCATCTGTTCTTCATAACACAACTCACCTACAGTACAAAATTCTGTCCTTATTCCTCCAGCTTTGTATATATATGCAATGACTACCTGCACAGCTTGTTAGTCAGGAGAATTAAAAAAGATGCAATACTCCAAGGTGGAATTGCAGCTCAGTCTTATTTGGATAGCTCCTTTTTTTTTTCCCCTGGAACTTTTCTCCCTTGTTTGATACCCCATGAAACGTATCAAACATCTTCTCAGCAGCTACTTTGTCAAGGAGCTAGTTGCATACATTTCCACAGGATCACCTCGTTCTAAACAATACATCCATTTTGCACAACCTTCCCCTCAAGATGATTTCTTCATTGTCATGACTCAACCCAGCAAACCTTTTCGGAATTGCCTTCAATTCACACCTTAAATACCAAGACCAATTCGGATATGGTCTTGCTAACATAGTGTGCAGTTTTGGCAAATCCATAATTCATCTCTCCTGCAATTAAAGACTTAACACATAATTCTATTCATGTCAATAGAGATTTTGTGGCAGCAAGGAGATTCCCTCGAAATTGAAAATCTGAAGTTAAAAACTTTTCATACCTTAAGGTTTTAATATTTCTTTAGTTTTAATTATTCCAAAAGCTTTGCACTTTAACATATAGCAAAACTGAAGCTGTGGCTGTATTGTGTGCAGAGCTTGTTCTGGTCTGCCTGTGACCAGATTAAGTTGCACAGGATCTCACTGACTGGGTCCAGGACACATGGCCAGCAGGTTTGACCCAAATCCAGACTAAAAGTGGGGCAAGGGGGAAAATCTGAGCGGTAGTAGTTGCACGTCCCAATCAGCAAATTCCATGTCAATATTTCACCAATTTAAAAAACATTGCAAAAATAAGTTTGCTGCTGCAAAATCCCAGATTTTGAATGATGCTTTGGCGGAACGTAGTATGAAAATCTCGTCAGCCTGGCAATTTTCTGCAGCCCACAATAGTACGGAAAACTGGAAATTCAGCTGCATTGAAGGAACTCCACATACAACCCCAAAGCACAGTATTGGTCAGAGGGATCCTCATACTGCATGTTACAATTAATCTGCTGGGTAGATAAGGAAACTATGCTATAATGCATGAAAAAAAACTTCTGCATTGAATATATAAACTAGGAAGGCAACAGAGAGAAAGTTCAAATGAAGGGAGAAAGTAAAGTAGGTATGATGGTGGGATTATGGGGGCAGTGGCTAGAAGAATCTTTTTTTAAAAAAAGTACAGGAAGCAAAATCAACATTCATTGATCATTCCACTTTGGTGTACAGGACAATTAGTGGTAAGTCATTTGTTCAGTATGGAGTGTTGAAGTTGCTGTTAAAACACCAACATAAAGAGAACTTTGCTTTTATCTGCATTAATTTCACTTGCCAATTTTTCTCCCAAATCCTCATCGACTCCCCTTTCTTGAAAAGATAGCTCCTCAAGGACTTCTAATATCTTCCAAGTTACAATACTTCAAGCAGAAGAGCAAATATATTGATACTTAAATGTTAGACACATCTCCTTCCACAAATAGTGCTCAACTCCAGTATTCTCCAATGATATTTACACATATTTTGAACCAGTAGTGATCATTAGAAAACTATTAAAGAGCTGTGTGCATCACAGCCAAGTCCAACTTAGCACTCAATTTACCAATGCATTTCCAAGAGAACTTCCTAAATGTTGGTACGTGGCTGATGTCCCTTTCCAGCCTCAGTTCACAAAATCCAACTGTAGCACCTCTTGCTCAAGGGCACACAATTCAGTACTCTCCTGGGATCCAGGATGGTACATCTTAGTTAGAAACAGGATTCCTTCTTTTCAACATTCCTTACTATTAACATCTTCCACTTCAGGACCAAGTATCATGGTAAATCATTGCAGGGTTCTGAGCAAATTCCCATCATTAGATCAGGAATGCAAATGTCCCAATCAAAAATCTTTCACAATAGGTATTGAACTGCATTACAGAAGTATTTATTTGTGGCTTTAAGTTAATGCGCTAACAATGGTTCAACTGCAGGTTAGAGTTTGAGGATGACTGTACATGATTAACAAATCCCTGCTGAAAGTTTGTTTGCAAAAGCTCCAGAAACACACCAAAGGCAAAAAGGATTCTGACAATATTCATTTTGGGCAAATCAAAAACTGCATTTTATTTAAATAATTGTAAAAAATGAAAATGTGGTAATAGTGCTTAATATGCAAAACAAATTATAAGTTGAAGTCCTCTCAAAGTAAAGCATCACAACAAGGCATTTTGCAAAGTCCTACACATTCACTCATTCCTCAGAGTTTGGTACAATAAGGTTCTAAAAGATTCTTCCTTTATAAGTGCACATTAAAGTGTTCCTACCACAATTTACATCAGTTGAATTCAGCAAGTAACAAAGTAACAACATGCTCACATTGCACTGACATTTGAAGATCTCATTCCCTCCCAAAACTTATCTACAAAGCTAATGAAAAGATATCACCAGTGAGCAGTTGCATTCCTGCCTAACCATTGTCATGTGCAGAATCTGAAAAAGTCAGAACACTGTTCCTTTGAGTGCTCATGGAGAAAAAATAGAATCAATTTCAAATTCTATGTAATATTGGTTGTTGAACTAATTTTCTAGAATGTTATTTCAATTACAAAGAACAGAAACAGAATACTGGGATTTATGCTTTTATTTTCTCTTCCCAAAAAGATTTCTGGAAAAATAATGCTGTGCCAAAACTCATTTGTAGCTGCAGCTGTGATTGTTGTAAAACATCCAAACATTAGTCAAAGCAGGAACCAACAAGTATTCTTTCAAGTTTTTCAGTATAGTTACTTACCACGTGTCTACACTGAAATACTCAGTATAATTTAGGTCAGTATCAATTACTTGAAATATTGCATAAAGTTGTGAAAAATCAGCACATGTTCAAAACTGGGGAACAGAATATTAAATAAATCTTTAATTTACATGTGGCCAATTCCAGAGATTATACTAAATGCAATAGTGAACATGCAATACTTTAAAATAATGTTCATCAAAGTTGTTACATGATCAGCAATATAGATCATGCATAAAACACCATAGAGCTGGATAAACATATCTAAACCACCTCAAAAAGTTTTAGAGCTATATGAAGGAGATTTCTGAGAAAAATCATAGCCAAATTTTCTGAACACCAGATATATCCTGAAAGGGCAGAATACAGGCTCTCAAGTTCCTTCACATGCTACTTGTATATTAGATACAGTTCTTAAATTTCCATGACAAACTACGAGAAGACATTTGGTTACAGAGGGAGGTGTGTTGCGTGTGTTTCAGGTAACAAGTTTTGGAAAGTGGGATTGAAAATGTTCAAGCCTATTAAAACATTTTTGGCTTAAACTCTTAAGGGAATATGGAATGTCACTTTGTAACTTTCCATCACACCATTTCAAATCTCCACACTACATTTCCAAAAAAAGTAGCAACCCATCAGGCAGTAAAATATCAAACCAATCCAATGCCAATGACACAAGCTGAAACTAATCAGATCATACAAATAGTACACCCAACATGGACTACTTGGAATTAATGAATGATAGCATTACAGTTCAGGTTAAATGGAGCAATTTGAAACAGGACAGTTAAAGATTCAAATAAAACCTAATAGTATTAAAACTCTTGTTCCATATGGACAAGGAAGCCACTGAAGTAGCAACGGCAATAATATGATCTGCAGAAAAGGGAGGGATGAGGGGCTGGTGAAAAATGTGTAAAATTGTTCTGTTTCTTGAATAATGGAAAAAACAAGATGATCAACATTGCCGTCAAACATCACTACACATCAGCTTTGCTGATTAGGCCCCAAGGAACTATCTTGCACTGCCCAGTGAGTTCACGGAACTAGACAGCCTTTCACAGTCCAACAGAGCAAACCTGTAGACTGCATATATTTCCTTCGAGTTTAAAAGTAGCTTCCAGACACTTGCAGCTATTAAGTTTTTCTTTTGCAGGTATAAAGCCGTTTACTGTTTCCACAAAAGCTGTATATATAAAAAAAATCATCCATGCCACTTCCCACCCCAAATACTGTTAATGCTGGCTCCTTTTGTGCAGCAACAGTATGTGTGATAGTACAACGTTCCAGCTCAATGGCATGACTTTGCCGAGTGGTTTGGGATGCTGCTCGTTCTGCTCTTACTGCTGCAAGCAAAAGCAGAGCCAAACAAGCAATTCAGGAAGTGTCCAGATTCCGGGTTCTCAGTCTTGCATCATCAAAACCAGAGTCCTGCCACTGCTGGAGACGTCTTCTTTCGGCTGCAACTGCCGAGGCTTGTTGTCGTAAAGAAAGAGAAATGCTGTTCGATGATGATCCAGACGACGTGTCACCATTAGATAAACTGTCTGCTTCATTCTGGCTTCTATTTGCATACCGCCTGAGAAAGAATAACATTTTCACATTGTTATAAGATGCTTAATCATTTTTCTCATCTTTTTTCATGCAAGTTCTTCTATACAGATAAACCACATACTTGCCCACATATGGTCAGATTTCTAAACTCTGTGCTCTTAAATATAGCCAAGCGGTGCAAAGGTGGATTGATGTTGGAACCGCATCAGCAGAACCAATCAATATTTTCCACTTGCTTTTCACAGCTAATTAGCGAGAGAGAGAAAACTTGGATTTACAAACAGACAATAAAATTGCCATAAGAATTTACATAAAGTCAAGGCTCTTGGGACCAGAAGTAATTTATTGGTATTCACTGCATATTGCTGAAAGGACAGGCCTTTATTGGGTTGGCAGACTGTATCCAAGTGGGATGCCATAAGAATTAGTGCTTGGGTCTCAGCCTTGTACATTAACAAAGGCACTAAGTGGAACATATGGGGCACAGACTCTGCTTCTCTTCCCGCAGGTGAGGCCTGGCCTACTGAGTACTTCCAGCATTTTGTTTTTGTTTAGTATAGATAGTTACTTGGTTGGCATGGACGTGGTGGGCTGAAGAGTTGTTACTGTGCTGTATGATGATAATGCAAGTTTTCTCATGATCCTGTGGACTCCATGTCTTCTCACAACATTGCTTCTTGTAACAGACTCCATTCCATTCTCCAGTTTCTCCATCTTATGTAATAATAACACCCTCCACACCAGTGCTTCAAGTAAACTTTCCTGTTCCCTCAAAAGTGGATTCTCCTCCACTGTAAACTGACAAGACACTTAGCTGTATATATTCCATTTTCTGCATTTCTGATCTCACCCTTCTAACCAGAACAAGGATAGGATTGGCAATGTTTTCCAAAACATCAACCTTTACATCTGACAGTTGATCCTTCATCTGCTGTCACCTTCCCTCTCAGCTTTCTAAAGAGACCCAAGACACCGTTTTACTCTTACCTTCCCCACCCATGTCTACTCTCCTTCTCCTGGTACTTTTAGATCACTAGAAGATGCCACATCTGTCCCTTTATCCAATTCATTTCCACCATGCTAAGCCCCAAAGACTTTCTGGATGAAACAGCAATTTATCTGCAATTCTTTCAATACACTAAAATGCATTTGCTGCTCACAATGTGGTTTCCTCAAGAGCAGAGAGACTAAATGCTGAATAGTGACTACAGAACACTTCTGATCAGGCTCAAAAAAGCTTCTCATTGCCTGTGCTTTCAGTCACCCTGTGCCTGATCTGACCAGTGTTCCAATGCAAGCTCAAAGGAACCATCTCACAGTCCAACCAGGCACATTATTGCCATCCAAACCTGCAGTTCAACAATTTCAGAAAAACTAAATCAGCAATTCTAGTCTTTGCCGCTCATCTTTTAATCAGACTTCCTTCTTGCAATTTCAGATATTTCCTACTTGTACCTCCTCCACAACTAGTTTGTTAGGCATTAATGCCTTTATTCCTCCTCCACCCAGCTCCATATCCCCTTATGTTCTTTGCCTTTTTCCTTCCACAATATTACAGACCCCAATTCCTTTGCCCCTTAAAGCTCATTTTACCTCCAACATTTCCTGGTCAGAAAGGTCATTAAACTGAAACATTAACTGTTGCTCTTGCCAAAGAAACTGCCCTACAAATACAGTGTTTTCTGCTTCTGTTCAGATTCCAACATCTGCAGGACTTTACTTTTGAAGAGTGTTTGCCAAATCTTTGGATACAAAAAGGATGTGGGAAAAGTACAAAACATGCCTACTCCCAACTCTTATTTGTTAACAGATCAGAGCT
Source organism: Pristis pectinata (assembly GCF_009764475.1). Classification (NCBI taxonomy): domain Eukaryota; kingdom Metazoa; phylum Chordata; class Chondrichthyes; order Rhinopristiformes; family Pristidae; genus Pristis; species Pristis pectinata. The sequence goes on from NC_067417.1 coordinate 44,249,120, forward strand.
TAAACTTTAATTATCACCTCTTTAGCTGGTGACACAGCTGAATAAACATGCTCTCTCTTCTCATAGCAAACCAACTTGACACCATGCCCACAACTATTTTTAAACATAAAGCTATGTAGGATGCACTTGTAAGAAAATTAATTGTCCATAATAATGGAATATCGAGCTATGGCAGATTTTGTTAACAGGGCAACAGCTCAGTGGGTGGGCTATACAGTTTCTGAACTCAAAAGTTGAAATGATATAATTATCCCTTGTTAACATCTAGTGCAATTGAAAGAAACAGGAAAAGCTTCTTTTTCTTGAAACATTAAGATGGTTGCATGTCAAACAAAATTGAGGCAAAACTTACATTTCATTTTTAAAATGCTTTCCTTTTCCATTAAGATTTACCAACAGTTTGTGGTAATAATGAATTTAAAGAGATTCTATTCAAGTATTTTAAAAATATACAGAAAACAAAGTGACTGGGACATCGGAACATAAAAAGTGTATTGCATTGCTGTCCAACTATACAACATTGATCTGTAACTCAAATTCCTACAGTTGCCTCTAATAGTTAAAACCATAATTAAATAATAACAATTAACTCATCAGCAACTAGAATTTCCACAATAGGCTTTGAAATATGTACATATTTTACCAACTTCACTCCTGCAAGGCCAGGCACCAAATTCTGGATTACTTGCCTAGTCCTAAACTCCTGATCAGCATTAATTATTGTTCATCATCTAACTTGTTCCAGTAATATTTTTAAATTTTCAAGTGTACATTTCTGGAAGCCTGGTTTAAACAATCAAAAGGTAGAGAGGAACCAGAGATTTACAAGAACAATACCATACGTGCTAGGTATACACATCCAGGAGAAATACACAAGAACAAAAGAAAATTGTATGTTTGACCCCTCGAACCAGCCCCACCATCCCCATTTCTAAACTCCAACTCCTTACCATAAAGATCAACATGCTATTTGCCTTCATAAATACTTGCTGCACTTGACTGCCAACCTTCAGTGATTCATGCCCAAGAGCACAAATTCCTCTGTATTTCATTCGCTTGCAATATCTCCAAGGTAACAGAATGCTTTTGATTCCTCTTACTAAAGTGCATGACCCCATACTTTCCCCACATTAAATTCCATTTGCTAAATTTTCACCCACTCACTCAACCAATTCATCCAGTTGCAGTCATGATATCTTCATTGCAATAATTTTCATACATCAGTAAACTTTGATAACTTACATTCTGCCTCCTCCTCCAGGTCCTTAATATAAATAGTAAATAACTGACGGCCAAGAAATGATCCATGGGGCACTTCACTAGTGATGTTGTTCCAGCATGAAAACTAACCATTTATTCCAACTCTTTTTTTCTATGTAATAACCAGTCCTTAATCTATGCTAACACACTTCCCCAAAACCATTAGCACTTGGTGTGCACCAGCCTTGTGGAATTTTGTCAGGTGCTTTAGGAAATCCAAATATACTGCATGTTCCCTCTATCAACTTTGCTTATTACATCCTCAAAAATCTCAAACAAATTTGTCAAACATGAAACTATTTTCATAAAACCACACTGACCTGTATTGATGTTAAGCTTTTCTAAATGATTAGCCATTTCTTCTTGGATTATTGATTATAGCATCTTACCAATATGTTAAACTAATTGGCTACACTTTTCTCATGAATAAGAGACACAGAAGACAGATGAATAACAAAGTCGTCAATTGGTCCATCATGTCAACTGAAAAAACAAAAAGGCACTCCGTCTCATCCCACCTTTTAGCACCAGCTCTGCAAGTCATGGCATGAAGTACAAATCTATGTAGCTAGAATGTGATGAGAGATTCTGCCTCTACAACCTTTCAAGAAGCAAGATGCAGACCTCAACCAACCTTAGTTACCATAATCTCATCTTTATTGCTCTACTAAACTTTCTCCCAATTACTTGAAAGCTACCTTTTTTTGATACCTATTCCTTCACTCCCACTTACACTCAACCGTTCTCTCCCCCAAGCCAGATGCTTCCTGCTCACTCCAACTAGGCCCCTCAAGTTTTATACCCACTATAATATGTCGACCAGTACTCAAGCAATGGCCTTAACTGATGTGTACCGATACAGAATTACATTCTATTAGCTACAGCATAAAGAATAGCACTCCAAATGCCTTTTTAACCTTATTTCTCCTTCTGCCTTTCAGCATTATGAATACACACCATCAGATCCTTTCGTTCCTCCACAGCATTTTTGTTGCACCTCCCAATGCATTATCTCCCAATTCTCTGGGAGAAATTCCCTTGGCAACTTTCCCCACTAAATGACCAGATCATTATCTTCCAACAATCAAAACTGTTCCTCCTCAAATGTCCTCCACATATTATTTTTTGTATCATCTGCAAACGTCTTCATTATGCCTCCCTGATTTAAATCTAAAATCAATCTCTTAATTACAAAGAACTGAATACCAAGTCCTATGGAATACCAAATGATCATAGCCTTTCAGTCACATAACACCCATTAACCATTTCCTTTTGATTCTTGTTACTGAGCCAATTTAGAATGCAATTTAACACAATCCCTTGGACGCTATAGGTTTGTTTTATTTTTTTTTATTATTGACCAGCCTGCCACATGGGATCTTGTCAAAATCCATGCAGACAACATCAAATGCATTCATCAACTTTCCTTGTTACTTCAGAAATTTCAAACCTATACATCAAACTGATTATCCCAGATTAATCTGTACGTTTCCCAACTGAGTTTAATGCTGTCCTTCAGAATTGATCCCAATGATGTGCCCACAAATGAAATCAACTGATTTGTAACTAATCAATTTTTCCTTCCTCCCCTATTAAATCATAGAACAACAATAGCAGTCTCCAAGCCTCTGGCACCACCCTTACAGTCAGGGAGGATTGTAAAATGATGGTGACTGCCTCTGCAATTTCCTCCCTTGCTTCTTTTAATAGCCTGGAATAAACTGCATCCATGACTGCCAATTTGTCCACTTTTAAAAGATATTAAATCTTCTCTTGATACTTCCTCTCACTATGTTTATAAGCATTCAATATTTCCACACTTGTGCTTCTAAAGGCAGCAGTGGTGCTGCTAAAAGAGCTACTTGTGTGGCATTTGCACATTCTCTGTGACTCCTGGGTTTCCTCCCACATTACAAGGCTGTTTAAGTTAATTGCCCACTGTAAATTGCCATTAGTACATCTGGGGAGGGGGTGGCAGGGAAAAGAGTAGAACGATATGTGGGAAGAACAGAAGTGGGATTAGTATAAAGGGGGTTTGATGGTCAGCGTGGGCTTGATGGGCCCGTTTCAGTGCCGTATGACCATGTCCTCCACTACCGTACAGAAATCAATCTTTTGGTCCCCCTCAGGGTTATTAACCTCATATACATTTGAAAAATACTTTGAGGTTTCCTCTAATTTGAATCTTTATAATTATGCAAGATTTTGGTAGAGCAAATAAAGGGACCATTTCCACTTGTGGAGAAAAGCATAACTGTAGGCCTTCAAGATAGTTTGTCAACCATGTTCGACGCTCTAGCAAACTTAAGAATTCAGAAACAAATTGCTACATATGCTGAAAATTTGAAATAACACACCAAATGCTTATAAATTATCATCAGCACAGGCAGCATTTGTGTAGAGAGAAACAGGAGTTAATGTTTTGGGTTGATGGTCTTTCATCAAAATCTGTAGTCCAGTCACTTCTTCTTTAATTGATTACCAGATTCCTAATGAAAATTTTCCCCAACCCTCCATGTACCTCCGTGCTTGAAGTAGTAGTTCCTCTTTACGCTGCACTAACATTTGTTGTCTCTCGTCCGTTGATTTTGAGAAGCGACTTCCCCGTGCCTCAAAGTCCTCAGCTGGAACATCAACTCGTGGAAGCTCAATTCCAGTTCCAAATGTCTCTTCTATACTGTGGGTAGGCTCAGGGGCTGGACGCTCAGTCTGAGGAGACAAAGGCATATTCCTTTGGCATTTATACAGACAGTAGATCTATGATCACAAATGCTAGAAATAAATGAATGAACACAGTGCCTTCTTGGAGCTCAAACTTTTCAACTCATCAACACCAAAGTGCTGCAGCAAAATGCAGTTTTAATTTATTCATTCCAGCTTAAAACTTTATTAACAAGTTGGCTTTAAGCATCATAGTCTTTCTGGCATCATGAGATAAATCGCCAAATTTGAAACTGTTGTTATGCAAGATGCAAAGCCCTGAGCACCTCCAAGGAATGAAGGAGGGAAGAAAGATCTACAAGAGTTAATGTGATCCATCTGAAATGTATCAGTTAAAATGCTACCCATTTTCATATTCTTAGCCTCAAAGTGAATTATACTTTCTCACTTCAGAGAATGTGGTAACTTCTGAACTTTTGAACCTCGACTAATTGTACTGCTCTTGGAGGATTTAATGTGAAGCAATCGCAAACTTGAGAGAACACAATTAAAAACCTGCCACTATACAATGCATCCAAGTAATGGATTACAACAGCCTGAAACATGGGAACCACATTCAAAAGTTAGTCCTGCAAAAGGAAAATATTTTTAATGATTTTTCTATAGAAAGTGAGCATTTGCTGGTACCAAATGGTACAGAATATAAACTTTTTACATAAAGTTTACTGGTTCTTTTTCCAATTACATGAAACAAGCAACATTTACAATTATGAAACTAGTTAATATAATCAATAGTTAAATGGAAAGATAACAGGATCGGCCCAGGAGATGTTGGAGCAGTGGGTCCCTAACAGGTAAGGACATAGTATTTAAAAAGTTGTGTGTTTTCACGGGCTTTTCTCTTACAGGATTGGCCCGGGACACGTTGGAGCAGCAGGTCCCTAACAGGTAGGGACAAACTACTTAAAACAGAGTGTTGTTTGGTTGATTAGAGGGAGTGAGTACTTGAGATAATTGGCAGGAACAAATATAAGGCAGGGTAACTGAAGAGGAGTGGCCAGTGTGAGAGAGGCTTAGGGTAGGAGTGGAACTTTGAGGCTTTGGCAAGCTGAGGATGAGCTTGCTCCCAGTGAGGTAAGGCTGGGTAAGTTCCTTTAATTAACTTAGGAGTGGATAAGGAAGGCAGCAGTTAGGGCAGTCGTGTGCTCTGTATGCAGTATGTGGGAAGTCAGGGACAGCACACTTGTCCCTGATGACTAGACCCGTAAAAGGTGCATCCAGCTGCAGCTCCTGACAAACTGAGTTAGGGAACTGGAACTGGAGCTGGATGAACTTTGGATCATTTGTGAGGCAGAAATAGACAAGAGTTTCAGGGAGGTAGTCACCCCTAAAAGTCATGAGGCAGCTAGCTGGGTGACTGTCAGGAAAGGGAAGGGGTATAGACAGCAAGAGCAGAGCACCCCTGTGGCCATTCCCATCAACTGCTGGTGGGGGACAACCTACCAGGGACAAATTGTAGTGGTTGCGTCTCTGGCACCAAGACTGGACCCTTAGCGAAAGAAGGAAAAGAAGAGAGCAGTAGTGATAGGGGATTCAGTAGATAGTAGGACAGATAGGAGGTTCTGTGGGAGAGGTCGAGAATCCCGGATGGTCTGTGGCCTCCCTGATGCCAGGATCCGCGATATCTCGGATCAAGTTCTCGATATTCTCAGGAGGGAGGGTGAGCAGCCAGATGTTGTGGTCCATGTAGGGACCAATGATGTGGATAGGGAGGAGGAGGTCCTGCAAAGAGTTTAGAAAATTAGCTGCATAGTTGAAGGACAGGACCTCCAAGATTGCAATCTCAGGACTGCTACCTGTGCCACGTGCTAGTGAGGCTAGAAATGGGAAGATAATGCAGCTAAATACGTGGCTAAGGAAATGGTGCAGGAAGGAGGACTTCATGTTTCTGGACAATTGGGCTTTGTTCCAGGGAAGGTGGGACCTGTTCTGATGGCACGGTTTGCACCTGAACTGGAGGGGGACTAACATACTTACGGGTAGGTTTGCTAGTGCTGCTCCAGGGGGTTTAAACTAGATTTGCAGGGGGATGGGAACCAGAGTGTTAGAGCAGATAGTGATGTGGAGGAGGATAAAGGTCATGCGAGGACTGCATGCATAGACAGAAATCAAAGATTTGTATGTGATAGAAATGTTCTTAGGTGCATCTATTTCAATGCAAGGAGTATTGTAGGTAAGGCAGATGAGCTTAGGGCATGGATTGGCATGTGGTATTATGTCATTATTGCTATTAGTGAGACTTGATTGCAGGAGGGGCAGGACTGGCAGCTTAATGTTTCGGGGTTCTGTTGTTTCAGACGTGATAGAGGAGGAGGAGTGGCACTACTAGTCAGGGAAAATATCACAGCTGTGCATAGACAAGACAGCCTGGAGGGCTCGTCTACAGAGGCCATGTTCCATGGGTGGATCTGAGGAATGGGAAAGGTGTGGCCACACTAATAGGGTTGTATTATAGACCGCCCAATAGTCAGAGAATTGGAGGAGCAAATCTGTAGAGAGATAGCAGACTGGTGTAAGAATCAAAGTTGTAATAGTAGGGGATTTTAACTTTCCATGTTGACTGGGACTCCCACACTGTGAAAGGGCTGGGTGGCTTGGAGTTTGTCAAATGTGTTCAAGAAAGTTTTCTAAATCAATAGAAGTACCAATGAGAGAATGCAATACTTGATCTCCTATTAGGAGGCAGACAGGTCAGGTGACAGAAGTATGTGTAGGTGAACATTTTGGGTCCAGTGACCATAATGTCATTAGTTTCAAGTTAATTATGGATAAGGGTAGGTCTGGTCCTACAGTTGAGGTTCTAAATTGGAGAAAAGCCAATTTTGTGGAAATGAGAAAGGATCTAGGAAGAGTGGATTGGGATAAGTTGTTTTCTGGCAAGAATGTGTTAAGTGGAAGGCCTTCAAAAGGTGAAATTTTGAGAGTGCAGAGTTTGCATGTTCCTGCCAGGATTAAAGGAAGTTACAGGCATAGGGATCCTTGAAAACCAAGGGATATTGGTGATCTGGTTAAGAAAAAAAGAGTGGTGTATAGCAGGTATAGGCAACTAGGAACAAATGAGGTACTTGAAGAGTATAGAAAAAGTAAGAAAATACTAAGAAGGAAATCAGGAAGGCAAAAAGAAGACATGAGGTTGCTCTGGCAGATAATGTGAAGGTAAACCCAAAAGGGTTTCTACAAGTATATTAAAGGATAGTAAGGGGCAAAATTGGTCCCCTAGAAGGTCAGAGTGGTCAGCTAGGTGTGGAGCCTCAGGAGATGGGGGAGATCTTAAATGTTTTTTTTTGCATCAGTATTTACTCAGGAAACTGGCATAGTGTATATGGAAGGAAGGGAAACAAGCAGTAGTGTCATGGAACATATAGAGATTAAAGAGGAGGAGGTGCTTGCTGCTTTACAGTGAATAAAGGTAGATAAATCCCCTGGGCCTGACAAGATATTTCCTCAGACCTTGAGAGAGACTAGTGTAGAAATTGCAGGGGCCCTGGCAGATATATTTAAAGTGTCCTTAGCCACAGGTGCAGTGCCAGAAGACTGGAGGGTAGCTCATGTTGTTGTTCTGTTTAAAAAAAGGCTCTAAAAGTAAACCAGGTAATTACAGGCCAGTGAGCCTGACATCAGTAGTAGGTAAATTATTGGAAGGTGTTCTGAGAGATGGGATATACAAGTATTTGGACAACCAAGTGCTGATTAAGGATAGTCAACATGGCTTTGTGTGTGGTAGATAGTGTTTAACAAATCTTGTAGAGTTTTTGGAGGAGGTTACCAAGAAAGTAGATGAAAGGCTGTGGATGTTGTCTACCTGGACTTTAGTAAGGCCTTTGACAAGGTCCCACATCGGAGGTTAGTTCAGAAGGTTCAGACACTAGGTATCCATGGAGAGGTTGTAAACTGGATTCGGAATTGGCTGTGTGGGAGAAGACAGTGGTAGTGGATGGTTGTTTCTCAGACTGGAGGCCTGTGACTAGTGGTGTGCCTCAGGAATCTGTGCTGGGACCATTGTTGTTTGTTGTCTATATCAATGATCTAGATGATAATGTGGTAAATTGGATCAGCAAGTTTGCTGATGACACTAAGATTGGAGGTGTTGTGGACAGCGAGGAAGGCTTTCAAAGCTTGCAGAGGGATCTGGACCAACTGGGAAAACGGGCCAGAAAATGGCAGATGGAATTTAATGCAGACAAGTGTGAGGTGTTGCATTTTGGAAGGACAAATCAAGGTAAGACATACACAGTAAACGGTAGGGCACTGAGGAGTGCAGAGGAACAAAGGGATCTGGGAGCTCAGATGCATAATTCCCTGAAAGTGGCGTCACAGGTAGACAGGGTTGTAAAGAAGGCTTTTGGCATCCTGGCATTCATAAATCAAAGTATTGAGTATAGGAGTTGGGACGCTATGGTGAGGTTGTGTAAGACATTGGTGAGGCCAAATTTGGAGTACTGTGTGCAGTTCTGGTCACCCAACTATAGAAAGGATATCAGTAAGATTGAAAGAATGCAGAGAAGATTTCCTAGAATGTTGCTGGGTCTTCAGGAGTTGAGTTACAGGGAAAGATTGAACAGGTTAGGACTTTATTCCTTGCAGCATAGAAGAATGAGAGGAGATTTAATAGAGGTTTACAAAATTGAGGGGTATAGGCAGAGTAAATGCGAGTAGGCTCTTTCCACCTAGATTGAGAGGTAAGTATGAGAGGACATGGCTTTAGGGTGAAAGGGGAAAGGTTTAAGGGGAACTTCTTCACTCAGTGGTGGGAGTGTGGAACTAATTGCTATCTGACATGGTAAATGCGGGCTCACTCTTAAGTTTTAAGAATAAATTGGATAGATATATAGATGGGAGAGATCTGGAGGGTTACGGACTAGGTGCAGGTCAATGGGACTAGCGGAATAAAGTTTCGGCACAGACTAGAAGGGCTGAATGGCCTGTTTTGTGCTGTAGTGTTCTATGGTTCTAATTTGCTTTCAGTGAAACTAACACTTTAAAAGATGTGAAGTTATATTCATGAACAGTTCACCAGGTCATGAAACAACTACAAAGCAACAATACAGAAACAGGCCCTTTTGACAAGACAGAACCATGATGAGAAAGCTGCATCTTCATTTAACTTATCAATACTCCACTAGATTTCTTTCTTCCTTAGCTTCTCTATTTTGGTAGCGAGCACTTCATTCAATTGTTTTTAAATGGTGATCATTTTATATTTACGATCTGAAGTTGTGGTCTTGCCTGTGAGTAGCAACGTTTCTGCATCCAGCTTATCAAAATTTTCTAAAAATCTCCAGACCATTTCAAGTCTCCCATATTCTTAAAAAAGCCATGCTGACTATCCCTAATCAGACTAAGCTTCTCCAAATGCTCAAATCCTGTCCCTCAGAATCTTTTCCAATAATTTGCCCACCACTGACCACTGAAGAAAGACTCACTAGTCTACAATTCCCAGGGTTATCCCTACTCCCTTTCTCGAACAAAGGAATAACAATTGCCACTCTCCAATCATCTGGCACTACTCCTGTGGCCAGTGAGGATGCAAAGATCATTGCCAAGGGCTCAGAAATCTCTTCCCTCACTTCCCATAGTATCCTGAGATATATCCCATCCGGTGCCAGGGACTTATCCATCCTAATGTCTTCTAAAAGTTCCAGCACATTCTTCTTAACATCAACATATTCTAGCTTGTTAGCCTGTTTTATGCTGTCATCACAAATGTCAAGGTCTCTCTCACAGGTGAATACTGAAACAAAGTATTCATTAAGTACCTCCCCTATCTCCTCCGACTCCAGGCACGTTTACCTCCTATCCCTAACCGGTTCTATCTTCACTCTGGTCATCCTTCTATTCTTCATACAAGTAGAATGCCTTGGGGTTTTCCTTAATCCTACTCACCAAGGCCTTCTCATGCCCCCTTCTAGCTCTCCCAAGTCTATTCTTAAGCTCCTTCTTGGCTACCTTGCAACTCTCTAGAGCACTGGCTGATCCTGGCTTCCTAAATCATACGCAAGCTTCTTTCTTTCTTCCTCTTCACTAGATATTCCAGATCTCTTGTCGACCATGTTTCCTTCACCATATCATCATTTTCCTGCCTCAGTGGGACAAACCTATCCAGCACTCCATGCAAGTTATCTCTAAACAACCTCCATATTTTCATTGTGCATTTCCCCGAGTACATCTGCTCCCAATTTACACTCCCAAGTTCCTGTCTAATAGCATCATAATTCCCTCTCCCACAATTAAATACTTTCCAATACCATCTGCTAACCTATCTCTTTCCAAGGCAAGGGTAAAGGTCAGAGAGTTGTGGTCACTGTCTCAAATGCTTACCCACCAAGATATCTGACATCTGACCAGGTTCATTGCCTAGTACCAGATCCAGAATGGCCTCTTCTCAAATCGGCCTGTCTACATATTGTATCAGGAATCCTTTCTGGACACACCTAACAAATTTGGCCCCATCCAAACCTTTTGCACTAAGGAGGTGCCATTCAAGCTGTCCTTGAGCCTAGTGGTATGTGCTCTCAGGCTCCTGTATCTTCTGCCTGATGAGAGAGGGGAGGAAAGAGGAAATGGTTGTTGTCATGACACCATGTCACTAAGCTCTCCATCTCTGAAGGATGGATAGCTGGGGTTTCTGAAGTGGTCAACATATCCGAGCTTCCGCATTTATGTGTGAGTCCAAAATGAACTGGCACTTCAAATGGTAATTGGCAACTGTCGTGTCCAAATTCAGAAGTCAAAGTCATGGGCATAATGTAGGTTTCAGCAAATGAGCAGAAGCAGTGACAGAGCAGATTTCACAGAAACAGAAGCAGGCAGACTTTGTCACATCACTGATTAGTGGTCTGAAGTTCATCTCGGTCACACACAATACCAAGGGAGCAAGCAGCCTGAATTAATTACCAGAGAAATATAGGGTTGATGACTGAGAAATAGAAGTTTAGTGTGGCTCAAAGATAACAATTTTCTTTCCAACATTTAGTTTGGGAAAATGTTACATATCCAGTACTAGATGTTGGAATGCCTGAATAATGATTTAGAAACCATGGAAGGGAGGCTCAAATAAAGAACATTGTGCTTTTAAGTTTAGTCACCAATGTGAGAAATACTACATGCATTTTGTGTATTGCAATTACCCCAAAAAGCAAAAGGATAATAACCAGATTATCTGACTCTGTTTAAAAACTGATAACTCATCCAGTAACAGCCAAGGCTGTTTGATTGGAATTGGTCGGTTACAAAAATTAGTATAGAAGATAACTTTCTGGATGTTTGAAACACTAAGATGAAGGACTAAACCCCACTATCTGTGGTGAAAGGGTAATTAAACAGTTTTGACTGACACCGAGCTGGAGTTTTATAGACGAGCAAGAACAATGTACAGAGTGGCATATTTTAAATATAAAGAGTATTCACAAAGGACAGCAAGTTCTCACTTACCAAGTAAGAGCTTTAAGTACCTGAACAGGGTGCAATTTGTTACTCAAAGTGCAAATTCCATCTGCATTACAGCAATACTCTACAATGTGCAGAGTCAAGTTATACTGTGGAATATGAATTACCTGCTGTTCACTGTTTGAATCATCTGGATTACCATTGTCCTCTTCTGCAACTGTACCATTTAATGCTGGTCTACTATCTTGTCGCTGTTGAAGGGAGCAGAGGGATGAATAGTAAGAAACAGGAGTTCAAATCAAATCATAGAAACAGAACGGTTATAGCACAGCAAGCCACTCAGTCCATCACTTCCATGCTGGCCCTTTACCAGAACAACTCTGGTTCCACCATCACCCCTCTAACACTGCAAATGTTTCTGTACCTTTTGTACAATTCTTTCTCAAAGGCCACAATAGAACCTGGCTCTACTACAGCTGCAGACAGTACTTTCCAGATTCCAACCACATACTGCATAAAAGCATTTTCTTCCCCTTTCTCATACTCATGACCTCTCATCCTGGCCCCCTCCACCAAAGGGAAAGCCTCCCACTATCCACTGTCCAGACCCCTCATCATGTTGTATAGAGCCAGAGTTGTACAGCCCCTTGGCCCACCACATCCACACTGACCTTTTTGCCCAGCTACACTAATCCCATTTGCCCACGTTAGGCCTGCATCTTTCTATGCCTTGTCTATTCAAGTGTCAGTCTAAATACCTCTTAAAATGTAGTGATTGTAGCCAACTCCACAACCTTCTTTGGCTGCAAGCTCCAGATATTTGTACATGGGGGGAAAAAATAACTTTACCCTTAAATCACCTTCCTTTCACCCTAAACCCACGCCCCTGTTTTTTGATACCTCTACCATGGGAAAAAGATTTAGACCGTCTGCCCTACCTTTGTACCCTATAATTTTATTACCTCTACGGTCAGCCCTCAGCCTCCCTTTCTCCAGGGAAAACAAACCCAGCCTATCCAAATCTCTCCCCACAAGTCCTCCAATCCAAGCAACATCCTGATGAATGTCCTCTGCACTCTCTCCAGTCCAGCCATATCTTTCCTATAGTATTTCAACCAGAACGGCACACAATACGCCAAGTGTAGTCTAATCAGTGTTTTGTAAAGTTGCAACATAGCAACATCCCAATTTATGTATTCTATGCCTTGATCTATGAAGGCAACCACGCCATATGCCTTCTTCACCAACCTAATGTTCCCACTTTCAGTAAATTATGGAGTTGAACCCAAAGGTCCTCCTGTTCATCAAAATACTTAGCACCCATTTACTGTACACGTCCTACACCTTTTAGACTTCCCAGAATGCATCACCTCACACTTGTTGGGATTATATTCCATCTACCAGTGCTCCACTTATCTTTCCATCTGATCTATATCCTGCTGCACCCTTAGACAACCTTCCTTGTTATCCATACCACCACCAACTTTTGTGTCATCCTCAAATTTACTAATTATACCTCCTACATTTACGACCAAGTCATTAACTTTTAGCAAATCTCCTTTCAGCCTTCAAAGAATACAATCCCAGCTTCACCAATCTGTGTAACCATGGTTCCACATTCCAGGAACCATTCTTGTAAAAATTTTCTGGACCACCTCCGCCACCCCTCCCCCCCAAAACCCTCACATCCTTCCTATTATTTGACAACTGGAATTGAACACAATACTTGAGTTAAGGCCAGACCAGTGTTCAGCATAACCTTCCCAATATTTAAGCAAAAAAGAACACTGACCTGCTGGGGAAAGGGAACCTGAATTCTTCCTTCCAGTATGTTATCAGTGGTGATTTCCATTGAACGTGTTAGCTGTAGGTCCTGGAGAACGAGATGATATGGAACTTGGGGAAACATCTCTTGGATCTGATGAGCCTGTAAGTAGTAACAAAGCAAGATTACACCAAAGGCTGAATGTTCATCTTATTCTACATGAACTTCTCAATACAGGAGTAACAAAATTTACCGCTCCAAATAAATACACCTGCGGATAAAATTTTAACAATACAAAATTATAGTTTGGATTTTCAATTAATAGTGCCGACAGGAACATGCAAAGCCAGTTTTTAAAAGCCAAAACCAGGTAGGCTTCATCTGGCTGTTCTAGTGTAAGTGGGATAAGCCACATTGATTCACCCCTATCGATCAGTACAAATTGGTACAAGATGCCAAATGTGAATATGTAGATATACAAGCTCACCACCCAGTTGACCAACAACATAATTGCAGCAAACAGACATATGATAATTAAACTAAAGAATCTTGATTCACGAGGATCTACAAATATTACATGTTTTCTAGATTCAAGTTGAAGATGGAGCTAGACCTTAAACAGAACAAATAGTGACTGGAAGACACCCCTTTGTGTATGGGTACTTGTACTTTTATATATAGAATAGGCTAATCCAGTAGATAATACTTCTCCTTCAATCCTGTGTAACAATTCAAAACTCTGGTTTATGTATGATTGAGAAAGTGGGGATAGCAAATGAGAAACAAAACACTTTTCAACTAAAATAGAGGGCAATGAAAGGCAGGCCATCCGCTTCCTGACTTTCTAACTTTGGTCTGCTACTTGTTCAGCTCCACTTTTAAACTTGTTATCCCCTGAAGCAGACGGTGGCGAAAACAACTTGGAGTACATTCAGGAATGCAAATGCATTTACAGTAAATCTGCACTTCATAACTCTGCATTTAAGTGACGTTCGTATAGAAAACTGCTTTTTGTCACAACGCCATATTGGTGACTCAGGTCATTGCTGCTCTGCATAACAGGACATGGACAAAGACAAATTAATAGAATGCACCATGCATTCTGCCACTTAACTCACCATAGCATTGAGTTGAGAATTGTTAGCCTGTGCAATGCCAAGGATATTTGTTGTATGCATCACTTCCACTGAAAAACTAGGCAGCCAGCTGGCAATACGAGATCCTGTAATGATTAAAAATTGTAGCATTGCAATGTTTAAAAAAAATATGATATTAAACTCAAAGAACATGGTTAATCACTTTCTGCTACTCTTTGTGACAAAGTCACTGTGATACAAGAACTCAGCTGAGGAAAATAAGATTCAGGGAGGGCTTGAAAGTGTTTTTGTTACAACTTGCGTTTCTTTTGCATAAATGAGTACATAGTGAATCTGTGTAGACAGTATGCGAGGTGCTGAAAACAATTTCATTCAGTGACAGTAATCAAATCCCACGCCACTGCAAGATCTTGCCAACGTAAGATCTGGCCGCAGATTACATTAACCAATTCCGTGCATGATCCAGACATGGTTCTCATGTCAAATAAAACTGATAGGATGGTCTATAATTTGTTGCTGCAGTCCAAGAAAAAAAATCAAATTGAAATCAGAATGCTCGAAACGTACTGTGTAATCTTTCTGAAAAGAAATAGTTTATGCATCTCCAGATCATTCTCTCGCACAGATTATTGGAATGGGGAAGGATCTAGGACTGTTATCTGCTCTTGGGGCTCTGTCATTGCTTTATGTTGGTTAACAATTTTATTTAAAAGCAAAATGACATAGTATCCAATTATTTACATCAGAAAAGCAGATGGCTTTTCCTTTGCATCATTCTTAATTCCTAATACTCCTTCAGCCTTTCCAGGTTGAGCCAGTTCTTTGCCACTACTGAAGCAGATGATCCATCCATCACCAAACTCTACCAAAAGACTCACTCAACTCCCCTCAAGATTCACTTCTTTAGAGTTGGTGGATGAAATACTGCCATGTCATGTAGCAATTTACGAAATGAAAACTAATAACATTTTACAACCATTTTAAAATCAAAATGCAAGAACCATAATAAACAATTATTAAACACAAGCAGTTTACCATCAAAATGGAAGAAATGGTTGTGATGATTAAGATGTGGCCTGCCATCCACAACTGGCACAGGCCCCATATTCTCATCCAAGTTGTCTCGTCGGTGAGTTTCCCCAACACGGTTATCTTCATTAATGTTGAGTGACATTCTGCAGGTAGGACAAGAGGTGTCCTGCTCAAGCCAGGAACGAAGGCATGAACTAGTGATGCAAACAGTTGCAAAAATCAGTTGCTGCATCCTACAGAATGATATCCTTTACAAAGTTAATTGATGGAATGTAATCCATCAATACTTAAATCAGCTATAAACTGTGGTAAATTCCACAAACTAAGGACTACATTGTGGCAGTGCCTGGATGCCTAGACATGTATGAAATGGCAAGGTTGGAAGTTGTATTAAAATGGAAATAGTTAAGAACAGGAAAAAAAGAGAGAGAGACTTTGTAGACAAACATAACATTTATGCTTTATTTATGAATGGATCAGTATGCAGAGGCTTGTCCTGAAATTTGTACTTTGTGCTTTAAAATCTGGACATGTTGTGAGAATGCATTAGATAACTGTGTAAAACAATTGAGTTCTAAGCTAATTTACTATCAGGGAAAGAAAGTAATCCCTTTAGTTTTACCAAATATATACTGTACACAAATAACATTTCCATTCCATCTTACTCTACTTTCCCCACCATCTTCTCATGGGCAGTGATTTCATTGGAATGCAGCCCCAAAATGACCAATAAGCTTCTGATAATCAATCTAAATTATTCATTCCATTCCAGCCATTAAAATCCAAGCCATTTTAAAATGATATTTTCAGAGTAACTCAATGCAGCCACAAGGCACTTCCAGGAACTGAGGTCACTGAACAATGGAGGTAGTACAGGAGCCTGAAGGCCCACACTCAGCGATTCAGAAGCTGCTTCTTCACCTCCACCATCAGATTTCTGAATGGTCCATGAACCCATAAACACTACCTCATTGTTCCTTTTTTTGGCACTATTTATTTATTTTGAAATATATTGTAATTTTATGGCTTTGTACTGTACAGCTGCCACATTACAACAAATTTCATGTCATAAGACAGCGATTATAAATCTGATTCTGAGAAGGGCCCTTCACCCAGGATTCCCCTCCACCAAACAACATTAAGCCCAGCTTCAGTAAATTCACTGTTACTCTACTCCATACCACACAAAGTCCATTTAAAGAGCCATCCAGGGAGCCAATAGGTTTTAACCTGCAGCAATTAATACAACGCACAGAGATAAGATACTTGACGGCTGACCACACAGTTTTCAGTACATCATGCTCTCTAAAGGCCATGAAGAATGGCAGCAAAGCTTCTCCTCATAGGCAACAGATACAAGGTTTTTAAAACAAACTTGTGCTAAGGTTTCTTCAGCTGCAATACACAAGCAAACCAAACTAATCTAATAAAAACTTATCAATTTTTGTGAAATACGAAGTCTCAAAAAAAAGTTAAATGAACAAAACTAAAGTGCTTCCTGTAGACCTTTCTGCATTTCTGTTGTGATTAAAAATGTGTCCAGTGCAATCTATTAACACTTATAAATGTTGCTTTACATACTTGTGGAAGAGATGTCCACAGGGTAGCTTGCGAGCAGACTGCATGGAGTCCCAGCAGATGGCACAATCATCATCATTGGAAGCCAGTTCCTCAGGAGTGGCAGCTGCGAACCTGTCAAGTAAAGATTCATGGACTCTACTACAAATTCCATTTGAATTTTGTTGTTTCCACATCACCCATCATATTTGTTAATTTGAAAAAGTTCAATTGACCAATTTACAAACTACTCAATTTCTTTTAACAAGTAGGTCACAGTAACAGTAAGCACACCTGATCCATAAACTCAGTGCCACTCTGGCCCTGGCATGATTATCAAAAATAATTTTGCTCAATTTGACCCAATGATCTGTTACCTGGCTCTGGCATCAAACTTTACCCAGACTAACTGAAAATCATTTTCTGGGTTGCTACATAGAGGTAACATATGAAGTGTGCTTTCAAATTTAAGAGATGTGTAGTACTAGCTTGGCCTCTGGCAAGTACTGTGATGAAAATTCTTGGAGGTTCCATCCCATAAATAAAGATACATCCCCCCCATTGTCCCACAAACTTACATATCATCAGAAGTGAATATGCCAGTTGGGTTTTAAACATTGCAGGCAATGCTTTTGCTCCAGATAGATTACATTAAATTTGCACATACACTATGAAAACTTATCACAGCATCATCAGAAGTAAAAACCAATTTAGTTGATTGCGCTCTGCTGCTCAAAGATAAACCTTGCCACTGATAACTAAACTGCATTGATGGTTCGAATTTTGTACTGGAATATTTAAGTACAATCTGAACTGATCATGGCTCCTCAGTCATGAGCTACTGAACTCTGACCACCACTTGTGACATTTCATCTGCTAAATGACTATTCCCTCTTGCACTGCATAAAAGGACAACACGTACCTATTTCTCATTAAACAGCTCTGCCAACTATAGTGCCCAAGCTGCTTAAAGGGGCAACCCAACACCATCTTAGATTTCAAACACAAGGTCTGAATGAGAGCTTTCTTGTGCCTCCTTCCCCTCATACAAATCTAATCTGTCACAGCCCAAGAATACTACCCCTCCTTTGCTCTCCTGTTGTCCTCCCCTGTTCCCATCTTTCCCCTCCTACATTCACCTGCAGCAAAATAAAATGCATCTCTATGGTTCTCACTTGCAAGACATCCTGAAAGTAATATGAGAACAAAACAATAATGCAAATTTACCAATATATCAAGGAAAAGTTTCCACATTTTAAGGAGACATCTTGATGGTACTAAGGCTAGACTAAAATAACTTACTGTTTGTGATGGTAAGGGTCTGGGATTCACTGTTATCATATCTGGAACTATATGGACCTTGGGTAATTAAATGGACATATCTAATACATGAGCAAATAAAACAAGCTGTCATTTGATATTCTTTCGTAATTAAATATGGAGCCAATATCATTACGCTGTTCCTTGCCACTAATTATGTGGCAAATTCTAATTAAAATGCTAAATATTCACCTTGCTTCCATGTTGCCCACCACACGCAAGTAATTCTTGTGACGCTTCAACCGACGCTGGACTTCGTGGAAAAGATAGCGGAGCTGCATGAATATCACCAGGCTTGCCATTGATAGCCAAATATTTCCAAACAACTGCAGTAAAGCAAAAAAGGTAATTTACAAATAAGGACTTAACAGTGCAAACCTTCAGAACAAAAAAAGTGTTTACAAGGAAAAGATGGGGAAAGAGTGCATCACCATCACTGGCTTGCCCCAAGACCAATGGGTTTATTCTGGAACATTCAGCAATCTTATTGAATGGAGGTCAATAAAGTTGTTAGGGAGGAGTATGGAGTGTTGGCCTTCATAGTCGGGGTATTGAGTTCAAGAGCCACGAGGTGATGTTGCAGCTCTATAGAACTCTGGTCAGACCACACTTGGGAGTATTGTGTTCAGTTCTGGTCGCCTCATTATAGGAAGGATGTGGAAGCTTTAGAGAGGGCGCAGAGGAGATTTACCAGGACATTGCCTGGATTGGAGAGCATATCTTATGAGGATAGGTTGAGTGAGCTGGGGCTCTTCTCTTTGGAGAGGAGGAGGACAAGAGGTGACTTGATAGAGGTGTACAAGATAAGAGGCATAGATCAAGTGGACAGTCAGAGACTTTTTCCCAGGGCGACAATGACTAACACAAGGGGACATAATTTTAAGGTGATTGGAGGAAGGTATAAGAGGGATGTCAGGGGTAAGTTTTTTTTTTATATACACAGACAGTGGTGGGTGCATGGAATGCACTACCTGCAGAGATTGTGGGGGCAGTTACATTAGGGACATTTAAGAGACTCTTAGACACATGAATGATAGAAAAATAGGGGGCTATGTGAGAAGGAAGGGTTAGATAGATCTTAGAGCAGGATAAAATGTCGGTACAACATTGTGGGCCGAAGGGCCTGTACATTGCTGTAGTGTTCTAGGCATTCAAATACACTGATTCATTTGAAGACAGAGACTGCAAGCTTTTCCTTCTCTGGAGTTCCCTGCAGTACCTTGTTGCTTCCCTGAAAGCAACAAGTGTGAACAGAAGTAATGCCTTGTACTTCCAATGGAAAGAGAAAGCTACTGTTTATTTAGTAGCAGAGACTTTAAAGATAGTCAGCATCCCATTGCCGCTTAGCTACAAACTTATTTGGCTAACCAGTTTACCTCAAATTTGAAGGGTCATGCACAGTTAAGTATAACTTACCAGCATGTGAATGTGATGCATTAGATCCACTGAGAGAAGGTTCAATTCCATGACAAAATCAGTGTAATAAACATAGGTGCCTTTACTCTCCCAAGTGCCCTCATGATTCAGGTCCCAGAGATGAATAAAGTACCTATAAACAGAGGATCAACCACAGTTCAAAAAGGGAAGTCTTGAAGTCAATCTTAAAATATGCAGACATTTTAATCAAGTTAATTTCATCAATTAAACTGTCTCCTCAGAATGGTAGTCTGCCAAGAGAATGAATGTTGTTCTGCAGCTCGGTTACAAACAACTTTACGAAACAATGGCAAAGCAGAAAGTTTTAAATCAATTTAATTAGCATAGACACGAGGAGGAAGAAATATCACCTTGGTAGTGGAAGGACCTTGTTGCATGGCCAGGTGACCAATGAACATTTTACATTTAACATTATTGGTTTCTAATTGAGCACTGTCACCACACCACCCACAATTCCCCAAACACCTTGGAAATCATTTTGTTACCTCAGAATAACATGTGCTGTCCGTACCATCACAACCAAACACTGGAACAGAAGAAATTAAGAAGTCTCATAATACAGTTCTGCACAAGTAATCAAGGTTGTACAAAAAGGAAAAATACTGGATTAAATTTCCTGTTTGCACAATGCAGACTAAAATATGCATTTACATATTTACAATCTAGTATAATCAGTAAAATATTGTTTTATTTTAAAGTGTCCATTTCCAAACAAGGTGATCACACAAGTTAATGCCATATATTTTACTTATCTTACCTCAGCTGCCATGAAAGACAGAGTATGCATTCCATGTGAATATCCAACCAGCACACAAACCACAGCCAGACTACAACAGGACAGTAACATGGAAACCAGCAGTGCCAAGACTCTGATATGGCTACTCATTGGAGTAGTTGGAGAGAAAGACAACTGGAAAGGAAGAAAAAGCAATGTGGTAAAAAGTAGAATGAGACAAAGTTAAAAAGCAAGCAAAATGTACCAGGACTTGAATTAAGTTATTCCAGGAGGCACTCATTAATTCTCCAATTCCCTTCAAAGGGCAAATCAAACATTAGCTGAGATTCAAAACAATCTGTTTGCCCTGCTAGGTTTCTTGTAATAACTATCGCACAACTTGCAAACAAAAAATCAATCTGCTAAAATGTCCATTCTTTAAAAATGGAGTTTCTCTTTAAGATGAATACTATCACAAGAAAAAATGGAATAGATAGGCTCTTAAAATGACAGGTACAGTTTAGGATTACAGCATCAAAATTATCTCCAAGTTCTGAATTTTTAAGTTCTTAATATGTCAGCATTTGAATCATCCCAACATTAAAAAAAATCCTGATACAACAGCATAAAAGAATAAATCTTAGAACGTTTGATACCACCCATACCTGCACATTGGAACTACAAGCATATTGGTCTGGAAATTTCATCGTTTCTTCAATAATCATAACAGGTTTTTTTGAACTATTAGGAAGAGGGAGCTAATAATAAAAAAATGGATGGCAATATTGGTTGAAGACAGTCACAGAAATTATGTCAGAAGGATTATCTACTGTGGCTCTATGGGCTGAATTGTTGGGGGGGGGGGGGGGGGGGGGAGACAGAAAAATTACACAAAAGGAGAGAGGAGCAAGATGCTACTAAAATTCATTCAGAAAACAATTCTAGCCAGTACGCAAGCGCAAGAGGGTTAGGGCTGTGTGCGTGTGGTGGGAAAGAAGGGGGCAGTTGTGTATTAGGGAATGAGGCAGAGCAAGGGAAGGATTAAGTCAGTGGGAGAGCACTTTTGTGATGAGAATTCAACAATTCAGTTAGGATTTTGTATTGTTAAGGAAAATGACACAGATAAAACAGGAGTAAAACATTTTAAATAGGGAAAAGGCTAATTTACCTGGCTGAGAGGGATGAAAAAAAATCATGGACAGTAACCATGGTACATCTGTCTCAAAGCATTGGGAGGCATTTAAGGAGATTCAAATGGTTCAGGGTAAACCTGCTCCCATACAAAAAAAAGAGACTGCCAAATTTGGAGCAGTTTGGATAAGCAAGGTTTGTCGAGGGTAGAAGACAAAAAAGGTAAGCTCGTATTAAATACTAATACTACTATAAGAAGTGAAGAATGGAGGCATAGGGATGAAAATAAATCGGAATATAGGAAAGCAAAGAGATGGCACAAAAAAGGCAAGTGAAATATCTCTGAATTTTCTTCATTTTAACAAGATAATAAGCAAGACAAAAAAAGGGAAAGAATGGAGTCTCTTAGGAACAAAAAAAAAGTGGAGGATGTGGTCAGGAATTATAATTAATATTTTGGATGCGTCCTGACAAAAGGCATGGACCGTGTGTATGGAAAGAGGAATACTGGAAAACAGCAGATCAGGCAGTTGAGGAAACAAATGAAATATAGATGGGAAATAAGTAGAAGGCTTTAGCATCTTTAGAAGTGGATTAAGTAAATTACCAGACTCAGATGAAATATATTCCAGGCTGTTAAAAGCAGTGGGGGATGGTGGGTGGAAAAGAGGAGAAAGAGAGAAAGGAAGGCTGCAGAATTGCAGCTACTCTTCATTTTTCCAATCATTGCAAGAGTAATACTGGAGGACTTAAATACTGGTAATATTTAATATCATAGTTTACCCTCCCTTTAAACAGTAATTAAAAAGGTCAATTTCTTTAACTTCAGTGGTAGACAAAATATTTGAATCAATTTAAACCTTCATTCAGAAAGACAAATTCATCAACAACAGTTAATGAAAACCATGTTATGGGAAAGTTACATCTGATTGAACTTGGAGGAAACAAAATTGTTCCACAAAGACAGTGCATTTAACTAAGTTTATGTGGATTTCAGCAAGACTTTCAACAAGCTCTTCCATGGTAGATTAGTCAAAAATATGACATTGCACAGGATCCAAGAGGATGGCTATTGGGTCCAAATCAATGGCAGAAAGCAGAGAGTAATGATTGACTCTCTAAACCATTAATGGTTTAGACTTAAATGTAGGGGCTATAAGGAAGACATTTGCAGATGATACACGAATTGGCCAGGTTTTCAACTGCCAGGCCAATTCGTGTATCATCTGTATGGCCAGAGAAGCGACAAATGGAATTTAATCGAGAAGTATGAGGTAATGCATTTGGAATAAAGGAATGCAAGATAAACGATAAATCTAGGAATGTCAAAGAACAGATTAACTTTGCAGCATATGTCCACAGATCCTTCTAAAGACAGATAAGTCAGAGAGTGGAAACCCATTTCCCATAGAGGGCAAAGAGCAGGGGGCATGCAATTAAAGTAAAAGCATTAAATAATGCTAGAAATACTCAGATCAGGCAGCCTCAGTGGAAACAGAAACAGTCAATGACCTTCCAACCTTAGTTCTGATGAAAGATTGTCAACATGAAACACTAACCATTCCTCTCTCCATGAACACTGCCTAACCTGCCAAGTATTTCCAGCAATACTTACTTTCTATTTTTATTTCCAATTTCTGGCATCTGCAGGCCTTTGCTTTGATAGATTTAAATTAATTGGTAGCAGGAGGAGATGAGAGATGAGGGGAAAAAAAAAATCACACAGAGTCGTTGAGGTCCGAAATTCACTGTCTGGAAGGGTAATCATAGATCCCTCATCACATTTAAAAGTAATTGGGAACTCAAAAAGACCCTACTTGTAGACCTACAGATCAAATGCTAGAAGCTGAAATTAGTCTGGAGGGCACTTTATTGAGCAGTGGGCACAAAGGGACAAGAAGCTTCCTTCTGCCTTAAATTTTCTGATTCTGTAAAGTCAGTTGAGATTGAGAAGGGCAGCATGGTAGCGTAGCGGTTAGCGCGACGCTATTACAGCGCCAACGATTGGGGTTTGATTCCCGTCGCTGTCTGTAAGGAGCCTGTACGTTCTCCCGTGTCTGCATGGGTTCCCTCCGGGTGCTCCGGATTCCTCCCACATTGCAAAGACGTACGGGTAGGTTAATTTGGGTTTAAAATGGGCGGCGCGGACTCATTGGGCCGGAAGGGCCTGTCACCACACTGTAAATAAAAATTTTTTAAAAATTACTCAAAAGATGCATTTTCATTGTGGAATTCTTTATTTACGAGTGCCTCAAACCATGCAAATCAAACTCAATGCATTTCCTTATGTTCTATTAAATCCAGCAGAATCAAATAGCAATTTTGTGACACTGTGCAAAGGCTTACATAGCTGTAAAGGTGACAAGACAACAGTACATCATTTCATTTCTGCCCTCACAGTAATACCAAAACAGTTCAATGTTCAGTGCACAAGATGTGGTCTGCGTAAACTGTCACCATACCCAAGATGACACCAGATGTTGTCAAAGATTGGCACATTACTAAATCTCAAGTGGTGATAGAATTAATACAAGGCACAGAACATTTGAAGCTAATCACTTCCATTTAAGCTACACGAAAACTAGACTACAGTTGGTTAGTCAGAAATGTGTTGTTCCAAATCACGTTTATAAAACAGTATAAATGGCAGAAAAAAGCAGCAAGTTCAGAAAAAGTATTTTAAGGCTGAAGTGGGATAATCATTCCCATTTAAGTTGCTATGGGCTAATGAGCAAAATTGAGTAATCTCCACAACAAACCTTCTTTAGTTACAATGCGGAAGTTATATTTGCAGAGTTAAGTTCATGACTTACGTATTCAAAGCGGTCTTTACATAGCTGGACTATGAGGTGAAGGAAGACAAGAACAGCAAACCACAGGCACCACATCACCACCTCCTCGACAGTTTGAACATTCAGCACACCAAAAATGAAGATAAACTTGTAGAAAATGAAATTCCAAAATTTGTCCTTCAGATGCTGTAGAAAAGACAGAGTCAGGCAAGTTAATCATAAAGATTGTGATTGAGTCGTATTAATACATCACAATAAGTGGTATAAAATTCCACCAGTTCCTGACTACATTGCAATCTGCTTCATGCCCATCACAAAGTTGGGACACTGCACCATGGTGCTCAAGTACTATCCTTGCCTCTTTGTGGTGGCTGCAAATGGATCCCATTTGAAGTAAAAAGCCAGCTTCTCAAATTGT
Source organism: Pristis pectinata (assembly GCF_009764475.1). NCBI lineage: Eukaryota > Metazoa > Chordata > Chondrichthyes > Rhinopristiformes > Pristidae > Pristis > Pristis pectinata. The sequence continues at coordinate 44,273,751 of NC_067417.1, forward strand.
GCTTGCCTACTTTAGGAGACCAAATGTTATCCCTGAATAATAATTTTATAAAATCAATTTTATCCAGAGTATGGAATTGCACCATGTTAATTCAATAAGCCTGATTCAAAACTTCACTAAATATTGCAGGCAATGCTTTTGCTCCAGATAGATATACACTATGAAAACTTATCACAAGGTCATCAGAAGTAAAAACCAATTTAGTTGATTGTGCTCTGGTGCTCAAAGATAAACCTTCAGGCATAAAACTTCCTTTCACTTTCTTCACCAAAAGCAAGTCTTGATTCAAACACAAGATGAGTAGAAACCAGCAACTCATCCAAATTGGCCATGATCTTTACATCTCTGCAAATTAAAATCACTTGGTGTACAGCATTCTAAAATTTCAAGTATGTCACTGTTTAAAGGCTTCTGCAATTATTGGCAATTGAAAGCCTGTGGACATTGTGTGATGCAAAGAGTAGCTCAACAATTCACAGTTTGCACTTCAGAACTATAAAATGCTGCTATCAGTCCTTCAATTACTTCTTTCACAACATCTGAAGTCATTCAGCTAGATTGCCAAAAGGAACAATTTAATGACTGATGTGGCTATGAGAAAAAAAAACAGCTGTGGGATCATTTGAGGGAATAAGGTTAAGGGAGGAAGGTTGGATGCTAAAACAACAGCAATTTAAATACTACGTTACTAAATAAGGGCAGATGTATGGCTTCTTCAATTTCTATAAACACAAGGTGTTATCGCTCCTAAAGGTTTTTTTTGGCAATAGATGACAAAAACCACCTGTTAAAATAAGGTTTCTTTTTCCTTAGACTTTGCTGCTTCTCATTTTAGTTACAATGTAACATCTTTTAATTTCAGTTTAAGAAACTATATCCATTAGTTATCCAAGAAATTCCAGTGCACGGTTTAAGATTAATACAAAAAGGTGATAAATATAATGTTCGATCCCTAGTTCCTGACCTTGACCCTGGCAACACTGTAGGGCTTTACCACTAATCTCAGTAACTACACATGGGAGGCAACCCAGGAACAGTGGGAATAGAGTAAAGCTGATACTTTTGATGACCATGCAAGTACTAAAATAATGCAAGGGAACTTCCCTAGAGGATTTGCTCATTTTTAACCCTTTTCAAATTAATACATTAGGATTTGCACATTAATGATCTCACAAACAAAGCTTCAGAAGGCTATCTTTAAAATACCTTGTTTTTAAGTATTGCAATGATATTCTTTCATCTCCTATTTACAGAGTTGTGCTCCTTTCAGCCTTAAAAAGTGATCCTTACCTGTCTTTCACTGACCCGCAGAGTTCCAAAGACCACATACTGGATCAGCTTTCCAATCAACATCAGAAAACAACAGGCAGTGTTCACCAACACCTGGAAAATTAATTAAGAACAGGGCTTCACCAGTTGGATCACCGGTACAGACACGGGTACAATAACATCATTCTGTCATAAATATGATTCTTCACAACAATTCGAAGAATGCCCAACAGTCAAAGCTTCCCCCACCCCCAATAAATTGACAAATAGAGCTGGAACACTCGTAAGTCTAAAAGTAGATTACATTTGGGTTAAGTGAGCAGAGATGTGTTCTTCCAAATCAGGTACACAAGACAGTAAATTGCAAAATTTAAAAAAAACAAATTCAGAGTAATACTTTAAAGAGCAAGTGGTACAAAGGGGCACCAAAATATTTACGTAGCATGCTTAACGCAGCATCTTGGAATATTTTTGCTTACAGGAACAATGTCAAACAAAAAGTTTGATGCTGAGCCAAGAGCTATTTGAGCAGTTGACCAAAAACTTGGTCAAAAGAGGTAGGTAATAAAGAACATCTAAAGGTAAAGAAGGTTAGAGGGAACTGATGGTTAGGGGAACAAACTACAGGGCTTAATGCTTTGGCAGTTGAAGTCTAGGTTGGTACCATTGGAGTCATTAAGTTCGGAGTAGCTGGAATTGCACCGGTATTTGATGGTTGGAGAGATGGAGGAAATTACAGAAATAGGAGCGAGCCCAAGGATGAGAATTCATAGCGAAGCTGTGATTAACCAGGGGCTGAGACAAATCAGCAAGATAAAGGCTGATGGGTAAACTGGATGGTGCAAGTTAGGTTACAGGTCATCTAAACTATTATGTCTTAAGTTCACTGAGTCTAGAACAAGACCAGCACAATATACATAAAATTGATGTTCAGCAGTAGTGCTTCGGACAATTACGATTGGCAATTGGAATTGGCTTCTAAGTAGGATGGTTGGAAAATATTGTAGCTATTAAATCCCGACTAGCTCAATGTGCACAGGTGTCTGACAGTTAGAGGGATGAAACAAATTACTGAAATAGGAATGAAACCAAGGATCAGAATTCATGAAAGGTTATGCTTAACCAGGAGCCAGCTTCAAAACAATAGGAGATTGAAAATCTATTTTCCCCACAGAAACTATATTACCTTTCTCCCCAGGTCTATTTCTTAAATTTCTGTTAACATCCTGTACTAACTCCACTCCATTCAATCAGCATACTGGCCAAAGCAATACAAAAACAATACAAGTCAAACGTCTGTTTCATATGGGAAAAGACGACCATATTGGTGGACTTTGTAATCTGATGCAGTAATCTGCTAAACTGTAAGCAAGCTGTCTAATGATTCCTATTTTGCTACATTATGAACAGATATATCAACTAACCATTTAGTTATGGTCAGGGGATAGGCCCTAACAAAAAAGCACCCTGAACTTCACATTTTATAGGAAACCAGCCACAAGAACAGTGGTATATTTATTCTACCACACGATTTTTTGGAAGTATTTTCCTTTGCTTTAAAACTGATTAAGATTTAAAATTTAAACTGAAATTTTCAAAATAAATGTGGTTTTAGCCAGGGTTCCCCTGACAAAATTGTGGCATTTCTTTGCCCAAGCAGCTTCATTTAATTAGCACTAACGTTTAACAGTTCTATCTCTACCAATGTTCTCAGTTTAGCTACTTGGAATTTCCAGAGCAGCACGAGGTAAACTTTCCACCTGAAATCACTTTGCTCACAAACAGAAAAAGTGGCAGTTCGCAAAATAGCAAAAACAAAAAACTATGAATTCACAACATGGTAACACTAATTTCTTGGGGCTCAGAACAGAGCAACCCCAGTTTTCTTTTTAAAACCAGCAAAACAATAGAATCAAACCAAGGAACTTAGTGTCTTAGTTTCTATTATTTCACAGCATTAAAACAGCATTGAGAGTCACTCTAATGTTATTAACTAAAGTTACATGAAGAGCAACAACTAATTGAAAGGCCATGGAACAGAATTGCTGGCCTTATCTGTCATGCCACTCTGCAACCAGCATTGCCATTTTCAGCCTAACATTCCCAATAATGGTTTGTGAGTTCTCACAATTGAGCAAATGGCCCAACACAAACAATCTTCGCAGCAAGCTCTAAAAAGGGACACATGGCCACCACCACCGTAATACAGATAACACTCATCTAACCTTAGGGGTGGGTTAGTGATTAATGAAAAGATGCCCCAATGATGGGAGGGTGTGGGAGTGTCGTGCAGAGGAACAGAGGGCCCTGGAAAACTTGAAGAGTGCCTGCACAAGGTATGGGGCTACAAAGACTCTTCAGGGCCACGGCCTGAAACCCCTGACAGGATATCATGAGGTAGGTCCCCAAGGAAACTATCTGCATCTTGTAGAAGACTCCAATGCAGGCAAATGCCTGGGCTGGCTGCTGAAGGAAGAGTAGATAAAAATCTCGACAGTCAAATCCAGAAAGCAGCAAACTGACATATGGCAGAGACCAGCAGCAGCCGCCATGACTGCCTAGTATGACATTAAAGCTCTGACATCAAGTGTGACCATGACCCTGACCTCTATGGGCAATGCAATGAAGACACATTTGAGTATGTATTGGAGGTGGTCAGAGATTTCAATGAGGACAAAGAATGCAGTTTGAGTGTTGGTCCACTAAATAGCATTGATTCTGGGTAAACTAGTTTGTTAAAAAACAGTCTTCTGCAAATTAATAAGAACAGTCATTTTTCTCCCCCCTAATAAAAGGTCAGGTATCACACTGCAGACAAAATTTTCCACAATGTCACCTGGGAGAGATTGACTCCAGAAAGAGAAAGAATGGCAGGGTGAAGGAACCATGGGTGACAAGAGAGGTGGAACAACTAGTTACGAGGAAGAAGGCAGCATACATAAAGTGTAGACAGCAAAGATCAGATAGGGCTCATGAGGAATATAGGGTAGCAAAGAAGGAACTTAAGGGGCTGAGGAGAGCAAGAAGGGGACATGAAAAGGCCTTGGCGAGTAGGGTTAAGGAAAATCCCAAGGCTTATTTCACTTATGTGAAGGGCAGAAGGATGACGAGAGTAAAGGTAGGACTGATTAGAGACAAAGCTGGGAAGATGTGCCTGGAAGCTGTGTAAGTGAGTGAGGTTCTCAATGAATACTTCTCTTCAGTACTCACCAAGGAGAGGGGCCTAGATGACGCGGAGGACAGTGTTGGTAAGGTTAATGTTCTGGAGCATGTAGATATCAAGAGAGGATGTGCTGGAGCTGTTAGAAAATATTAGGCCAGATAAGTCCCCGGGGCCTTACAAAATATTCCCCAGGCTGCTCCGCGAGGCAAGGGAGGAGATTGCTGAACCGTTGGCTAGGATCTTTGAGTCCTTGCTGTCCACAGGAATGGTTCCGGAGGACTGGAGGGTGACAAATGTTGTCCCCTTATTCAAATAAAGGTAGTAGGGACAGTCCAGGGAATTATAGACCAGTGAGCCTTACATCTATGGTGGGCAAGCTGTTGGAAAGGATTCTTAGAGATAGGATCTATGAGCATTTAGAGAATCATGGACTGATTAGGGACAGCCAGCATGGCTTTGTGAAGGGAAGATCATGTCTCACAAGCCTGATAGTGTTCTTTGAGGAGGTGACCAGACATATTGACGAGGGTAGTGCAGTAGATGTGGTCTACAAGGATTTTAGTAAGGTGCTTGACAAGGTTCCACGTGGTAGGCTTGGCCGTGTGGATTCAGAATTGGCTTGCTTGCAGAAAGCAGAGGGTTGTGGTGGAGGGAGAGCATTCAGATTGGAGGGCCGTGACTAGTGGTATCCCACAAGGATCGGTTCTGGGACCTCTACTTTTCGTAATATTTATTAATGACTTGGATAAGGGGGTAAAAGGGTGGGTTAGCAAGTTTGCAGATGACACAAAGGTCGGTGGTGTTGTGGACAGTGTGGAGGACTGTTGAAGATTGCAGAGGGATATTGATAGGATGAAGAGCTGGGTTGAGAAGTGGCAGATGGAGTTCAATCTGGAGAAGTGTGAGGTGGTACACTTTGGAAGGACAAAGTCCAAGGCAGAGTACAAGGTTAATGGCAGGATTCTGGGTAGTGTGGAGGAGCAGAGGGATCTGGGGGCTCATATCCACAGATCACTGAAAGTTGCCTCACAGGTGGATGGTGTAGTTAGGAAAGCTTATGGGATGTTAGCATTCATAAGTCGTGGGATCGAGTTTAAGAGCTGCGAGGTAATGATGCAGCTCTACAAAACTCTGGTTAGACCGCACTTGGAGTACTGTGTCCAGTTCTGGTCGCCTCATTATAGGAAGGATGTGGAAGCATTGGAGAGGGTGCAGAGGAGATTTACCAGGATGCTGCCTGATTTGGAGAGTATGGATTATGAGGAGAGACTAAGGGAGCTAGGGCTTTACTCTATGGAGAAGGAGGAGAATGAGGGGAGACATGATAGAGGTATACAAAATATTAAGAGGAATAGATAGAGTAGACAGCCAGTGCCTCTTTCCCAGGGCACCAATGCTCAATACAAGAGGGCATGGCTTTAAAGTAATGGGTGGGAAGTTCAAGGGAGATATCAGAGGGAGGTTTTTTACCAGAGAGTGGTAGGTGCATGGAATGCGCTGCCTGGGGTAGTGGTGGAGGCAGGTTCATTGGTCAAGTTCAAGAGATTGCTAGATAAGCATATGGAGGAATTTAAAATAGGGGGATATGTGGGAGGAAGGGGTTAGATAGTCTTAGGCGTGGTTTAAAGGTCGGCACAACATGGTGGGCCGAAGGGTATTGTTCTGTTTCTGTGGTTAAGATGTAGTGTCAGTGAGAATCAAAATTCCACATAAAAAGAAAACTATTTTCCAATGGGATCCCAAGACACCCAGAGTAAGCAAAATTGTTCTAATCCAGAATAAACCCATTTTCAACAGCACAATTTGAATTTTATGAAGCTGTGAAAAAAATTTATTCATTCAAATTTATTGTCATGGGTATACATACCCTGGGTAAAAATGGTATGAAAATTAGATTTTTGCAGCAGCAGCACAGTACATTACAAACAAATTAATGAACTTAAATCAACATAAATTGTGCACAACAAAGTAAACAAATAAAAAAATGACATGTCTAACTCATTACTTTTACCCTTGGCCAAGAAATATTCAAAAATGCAACAACTTGACGAAGTTTAAGCTCTTCTGGCTACTCTAGACCTGTAAATAAAACTCCAGATCTTAAGGCTATCTTCACATATCTTTTTATCTAAATGTCATAATATACCTACCCGTTATGCAAACTTTAACCCCTCCTCAACCTCTATGTTATGGTAATGACAACCACATTTCCTTGGTTCTTGGTCATGTTGCCATTCCAAATCACTAACTAAATAAACCCTACAGTACTCAGACCACCCCACCACTGCCCAGAATCAAATTCAGTGTAGTTCAGTCTGCAGCCTCCTTTTGTGCCATCCTTTGCACCCTGAAGGGCTGGAGGAATTCATCACTCCCTGAGGCTGAAGCTCTTTCCCACTGTTTACTCTTGTCCACCTTCCCATCCTTGCACTGGGGGGCTGGGGCTTCTCTTGCCAATCTTATCTCATCCACCTAACCAAGTGTTGACTCATGCCCTCTGCCAATATAGCAGCTATCATTGATATCTGCTTCTTTCACGAGAAAGCATGCTCACTTGTAAACAAGGTCCCTTCCATCTATATTATTATGGAGAATTGTATCACAATCTTGAAAGAAACCTGACAAGTGCTGATGCCGTCACATCCTAAAATAAACTTTCCCAACCAGGCTACACACAAATTGGAACAAGCACTGTAATATTGCTGCCGACAATAGTTATTTCGCACAAATACACACTTTGCCTCGTCTTTGCTACTCCTCTGGCATTCACCTCCTCTGAGTAAGACATCATGTCCCACTCTAAATCATTATGTTCCATCACATTTAGCACAGTGCAACATTTTCACCTCTTTCTTTTCCTTGGCCTTTAGAATGAGTGACATATTTATAAAGTTGTGAAATCAAATCTATATCAATTCATTATGCATTCCACTAAGTAAACTGTTACTTAATCATAAATCCCCATCTCTGCCTGGCACTGAGGCATTGGCAGACAATCCATAACTTAGTATCATATTTGACCCATAGAAGAGCTTCCAATCACAAATGAAAACCAGTGTCTGCACCTCTAGCCGACTTCTTTGCTGCCTCAGTTTCTACTGCCAAAAACCCAGACACTTAGTTATTTTTAGATTTGACCTTTCCAACACACATATATCCACCCTATGTTCTACCCCATACAAACTTGAGATCATTCTGAACACTGCCACCTGTGTCCCAACTTGAACAAAGTCCAATTCACCGATCATTCTTGGGCTTGCCAAGCAGAATGATTAAGCATCACAATTTCAAATTGCTCTGCCTGGTCATTAGATCTCTCCTCCCTATTACTGACCTCCAATGTTATCTTCTCCATCCTTGCAACAGGTTAAAATACCTACACACTTCCAGTCCAGGCCATGAGCATCCACTTGTCCCATTGGCAGCTATGCCAAGGCCTGGCCACACCCCCCAGCCCCAAATTTTATTTCAAGATGGTCCTTAACACTAACCTCTGATCAAGTATTTGGTCGATTTGCCTTGCCTCTCATTGCAGCCATGAGAAATATTGTTTGTGTGTAGATACACACATATATACACACACACACACACACACACAATTTTATTTTTATACATACACACACATATATACATATATGTGTGTGTATATATCTATATCCATCATACACAAAAGAAAAAAAAGAATCACTAGTGTGAAATGCCTTGGGACCATACTGTTTAACAGCACTGTAGTTAATGTTTCATTCCACAGGCTACCTTGCAATTATACTTCAGCCAATGCAACTGCCAGTTACAAAGCAATAAATAAAAAAGAAAATTGAGATGAAGCATACATTTGATATTGAACTGTTGCATTTATTTTATTACTACTTCACCAACTATGATACAGTGACTACATGTGACCACTACCTCAAATGGAATCAATAAATCAAAGCACAAACTCTTCACTACATAAAACGGCAAGAGATCCATCTACATAAGTTGTCTGCAGCAAATTCAACTTTGAATTTATGTTTTACAACCCTTATTCACTGGAGAAAACAGTGACAAAAGATAGATGGAACAATAAAACTAGAGATCTTCGAGAAAGCTCTGATGATTTTCTTTGTTCCATCCTTGCCAGAACTTACAATTAACAAGTAATATAGTATCCTAGCTGCCAGTATTTTCTGGCACTACCATCACGGTAAATGGGATTGGATCAGAACAGATCTAGCAGCAAACAGGGCATGTACTATGAGCCATGAGCTGTAGCAGAACTGTATTCCGACAGAATGCCATTTCATAAAACATCATACCATCTCAAGAACATAGAACAGTACAGCACAGGAACAAGCCCTTCGGTCCACAATGTTGTGCCAAACTAATTAAATTAGTACTCAAATGCCTTCTGCCTACACAATGTCCATATCCTTCCAATGCCTGCACATTCGTGTGCCTATCTAAGAGCCTCTTGAACACCTCCATCGTATTTGCCAACACATTCAGGCACCCACCACTCGGTGTAAAAAAATAGCTGCCCCACACATCTCCTTTGAACTTACTTGCTCTCATCTTAAGTGCATGCCCTCTGATATTACTCTCCCTCAACTAATCAGAACAGAAAACCAACCCTTTTTCAATGTTGAGGGACGTGTCAGGAGTAGTGCCATACACTGAAAAAGCTGTCAATAAAAACCTACATTCTGCAATCACAAACTTGCTAAATATCAGATGCAGCGTGCTTTAAACAGACATGTGATCCTACAACATAGACGATTGACTCAAACTGTCATATCTAGTCACAAACAGTGGTACATGATTGTATAACAGGTAGCAGTGGCTTTGTAAAGATGCAGATCATGACAAAAGTGTTTCACATCAACCTCATTCAGAAGTGTTGAATAGGTCTCATCCCAACATCCACATTACACAAGTCAGACTTTATTCAATATGCAATTCAAGAAACAGTTGACCATGTTGAAGACAGTAAAAGGTTATGGATCCCAATAACATTCCAATAGTGACAATGGAGCAGAAGTCTTCAGAACTACTTCCCAACCTAGTCAAATCTTTCCAGTATGCATCATGGGACTTTAAACCAACAAAAGTGAAAAATAATTCAGGTATGACCCAGCCAGCAAAAGCAGGACACAACGCAATCTGGCTCCTGTCCACCCTATCACTCAAGAGACAGGATAGGAGCATGAAAGGAGCAGAAGGATCTGCCATTTATCAAGATCATTCTTGACCTGATCTTGGCCTCTTCACCTTCCTTAACTCGCCTAAAGAAAAAAAATTCATTGCCTCCTCAATGAATGTATTCAAATCACTCAATCTCCATAATACTTCAGGGCAGAGAATTACTAAGATTTAGGATTCTCACAAGAAAATCCTCATCTCCATTTTAAATGTATGATCCCATTGCTCAAAATGTTGTCCCTCCAGCTCTCCTCAATTGTACATTCCACTTGAGACAAAATATCTTCTTAGCATTTACCCTGGTGAGCCAACCCAATATTTTACGCTTCAATCTTTCCTCATGTCCATTCTTTCATCTCATGAACCAACCTAGGGAAGTTTCCCTGAACTGCCTCCAAAGCATGCACTTCTTCCTTCTTAAACAAGGAGACCAAATTCCAACGGTTATCTCACCAAAACTCCGCATGGTTCAGGGAAGACTAATCTATTATACTGTCTTCAATAAAAGGTCAATATTCTATTTGACTACCCGATTACTCTGTATCTACATCCTTAGTTTCTTTTACAAAGTCATCCAGATGTCTGCGGTCTCCCTCCATTTAAACCATCTTCTGCTTTTCTATTCTTGTCAAATTGGCTAATGGTAGATGGATCATGCTCCATCTGCCGTTTTTGAAAACCCATCTTTTTACAGATTGTGTCCTCCTCATTTTGATTTCCCCACCCATCTCTGCATTGACAGCAAATCTGACAATACACTTAGCTCCTTCATTCAAGTCATTGATATGGATTGCAAATAGTGGAGGTTCAAGCACTTATCCCTGTGACATCCCACTAGTCATTGCTTTCCGAGCTGAAATGATCCATTTATCCCTGACTGTTTGCTGTTAGTTGGCCGATTCTAAACTATGCACATATATTACCCACAATATCATTAGCTTTTACCATGAGCAATTAGTGATTATGGCATCTTATTAAAATCTCTTCTGGAAATCCAAATACACTATCTGCATTTAATAGTAGAAGCTTTTATGTTTTATTAATTTCTTGCTAGTTTACTGCCAAGCTATTTTCTCTCTTTTTAAAATCATCTTTTGCTGTTCTTTTTTAAAAAACATTCCTAATCTGACCTTTACCAATCTTTGCTTTTGCTTTCAATTCAATACCATCCCCTTAATTTCTTCAATTGTCCACAGATGGATCATCCTCAGTAACCTGGAATAAATTTGAAGTTATGAAATATCCTGCACTAAGTTTTTCAACTATTTTTCTATTATATTTAAATCTTTTTACACTTCTTGCTCTTGAAGAATTTATAGTAAGTAAAGATAAAATTATGGTAGCCACCAGCCAAATACCTTCCTGCAGCATCACTTTCTCTCCTCCTTCCACATTAGCAACCAACTTTCTAGTTATTGATATGGGTCACTCCCAGAGTCTTATTAATGCAATTCTAATTTTCCTTTTAAAATGCCAACATAGTACTTCTTTGCCCTGCTTTACCCAATTCCAACTTTTGCATTCTATTGAGAGGCATGCAGAAGAAAATGTACCAGAGTTTGTCCACACACAATGCATTGCCAGGGCTACCAAATGGCACCTTACCAGTTATTGCTTCTCCCATCAATCCAAAACTGAAATTGCACAGATTTAAAGAAAAGTAATGGCTGCAGACAAGGAAGTCAATGGCCATTACAGAGAGATTGGCAAGGTGTTTTCTTCTGGAGTAGGGATATTCATAAACACGATACTAAGAAAGTCAAAAATAGGTTTTGAAAGAGGCAAGACAGAGGAAAGTAGTTCATGGCATTAACAAACTTAGGGCTTAAGGCATGAAACTGGAGAAAAATCAAGAAGCCGCCGGAGATTAAAAGGGAGCTGGTGGCAAGCTTTATGAACAAGGATATGCAATACACCTTTGCAAATGACAAAGTGCCATGGCTTTAATTTTGCATCACTCCAAATGTCTTTAGTTTGAAGCACAATTCTTACCTTATTCCATTTCTGCACCTAGTTGAAGTACCAACATATTTTTTTTAAATATGCTGACTTTGCATTAACAGTTAAAAGTTACAAGTTTTTTTTCGGTAAGTTAGATTAAACCTACAAATATACGAGCAATAAACAAACTACTGTAGGAACACAGTGGGTCAGGCAGCATTTGTGACTGCAGAGGGATGGTCGATGTTTCAGGTTTGTTTTTTTTTGTGCCACCTACAAGTATATGCTTTTTTTAAGCTCATCACCAGGTGTGCACAAGACCTAACTCAGAAACAAGTATTGGGTGCAGAACCCGCAAAGCATCAGTACTTGAAACTCCAAGGCAAGAACAGAATGCTCACGAGATGGAAAGATTAAACCTGTGACTTGATCAGCTGCAGAGACAGCCAAATCTGCTGCATTGAGACAGGTGTCACAAGATACCTCCCAAGGTCAGGTGCAATTACCTAAAAAGCTCCTTTGCATTATGTAATCCACTATAGGCCCAAACATACTGCTTTGTTGAACACTGCAAGTAAAAGAGTTTGTCAACATTGTACAGCAAACTAATTTGGTGTCTACCTTGGCAATAGTCTTTTGACAATCCTGATGAACTGCTGTGGACAAATTGACAGAATATCAATGTCACGAGCAGCTATAAACTCAAGCTGATACACTAAAAGTCATATATTTGCCACATTAAAGTTCAACTCTGACCCCTGCAAACTTCCCTTATGCTTTCAGATGGCCTCTGTATATGTAGAGCATACATCAGGGACTGTAGTGTTATGTAAAATAAAGCAGTCATGCGACAATATTAAAAGAACTCAATTATGCAGCACCTGAACCTTGCAGTAAGTGCCACCTCAGTTTATTGTGTGCAAAATACTCCCTAGTGTACATATAATCAAAACATGCAATTCAAAAGATTTTTTTTTGAAGTGTTTTTTGTTGACACCTCTGAATGGCACTAAGAATTAATAGCTCACTTCCAGACACTGGCATCCTACTGCACCCAATTAGGAATCTCTCTTGCAAGAGTCCATGTATGATCAACAATGATGGGTGTGAGGAAAGACAGAAACAGCCAAGGAATTAGAAGCCTACCTAATTTTCTTCCTAATCTATGGAAATTGTGGCTATTTTACCAAAACAATTAAGATCAGGTAATTCAGCATTGGTGGAAAACTAATCCTAAAATCTCTGAGCTGGATGGCCAAACAACATGGCCAAAACCCACTATGTTAGTAATAGGTACTCAGACAAGAACTTTTTCAGAACAAAATTATTAGATTTTCTGCTCATTTTCAAAAATTATTGAGACACCTCACACAAATTAATTAAGTCTACAGTGGCACAAGTGTTGATGATTCTGACATACATCTTTAAGTGGTGAAAAAAAGATATAAAAATAATGAATTTAAAAAGATGATATCAGAAGGGAGAATTTCTGGAACCAAAGAATCAAACCCAACAGTTTATGACAGCACTGATAAGTATTGTGAGATAAATGAAAATCTAAATACAGTACAGCAAATGCTGGAAGACCCTTCAATAAAACTGGCAAAGAGGGAAAAAAACCTTTATGTTGCATAGAGCAGGGAATAAAAAAAGAAATAAGCTAAGGTTGTGACAAATAGGTTAAAGCTGTAGGAAATGCCCAGATCAGGCAGTGTTGGTAGAGAGAGAAAAGCTGGGTTTTAAGATGAAAGATGGATAATGTACAGCAGAACTGGCCAGTTCCAACAGCAGGGAAAACAAGTTATCTGAAACGATTGAATTCAATGGAGTCCAGAAAGCCTCAGTGTGCCCTGACTGAAGACGAACTGCTGCTCCTCGAGGTTGCATTCAGCATCATTAAACAGATGGGTCAGAATAGGAATGGGATTGTGAATAATCCCTTTGCAACTCCCTGGTCTGTTGGAGAATTAAAATGACCAGCAAAAAAGCTTGGTTGGCCCCCATGATCTGTATACACATGCTGCAAGAGAGCAGTTGTCCAATTTATGTTTAGTCTCTCCAAAGTAGAGCAGAAATGTTGTTAGCCTTGAATGCAGTTCACTTACACTTCTTCCAATCTAGTATATCAATGATTAAAGGAGATGGAAGAACAGACCAGGGCACACTGCAGCCTTCCAGAATCAATACTGAACTCTATAACTTCAGGTAAGCTGCTTTCTCTGCTTGTATTAGAAATGACCATTTCTGCTGCAAGTCATCCATCTGTGATTTGGCTCAGTTTTCTCTCTCTCCATTAGCGCAGCCTGGGTATGTCCTACATTTTGCAAGATTTTACTCTACTTTGTCTAAGTTATCATTCTCTAACTACTGTCATTAATCCATTGACAACTATTTACGCACACAGCAACCATATTACAGTTATTCCTTTTATCCTATCCTTGACTTCTTTGAAACTTAACTTATTTTCTCTCTGTCCAAAACATCTTTGACCTGAAAATGTTAACCGTTTCTCTTTCCAGAAATGCTGCCTGACCTGCTGAGTTTCTCCAGCATTTTCTGTTGAAATGAAACATTTTCTGCTCATATCCACCTTTCCCAAATTGTACTCCTCCAAACAGCAACCAGCAAAACACATGTCAATTGCAAATACATGACCATCAGTACTTGGTATCAAAATAAAAGCAGCTAGTGTTATTGCCTTACATAACCTTCATAAAATATCAGAAAAAGCTGCTAGTTATCCATGCTTCAAATTATGAAGGTTGGTGAGTTTGACATGCCATATTTTTGAATACCCAGCATTTTTCCCTTATGCCAAACTGAATAAACTATCACAATTAAATAATAGCTCCTAAGGAAAACTATTTCTGGCAGACAGATGATTAACAGGACAAAAATGTACAAAGTTCTTGACCAAACCATAATATAAAAGACTAGGGCACAAGAAATATGGCTTGCACCCAATGTTATCAATTAACTAAATCAAGCAATAAGCCACTTTAGTTTAAAATGGTCAACACTTCATGGATTTGTTTTCACACTTCAACTACTTCCCCAGTATGCTATTGGCATTAGGGTGCTCAATTTAGCACAGCTGCACCCATGCCATATAAAACCTTGCAAATGAAATGCAATGCATTTTCCTGGATTAGTTTACCGACTTAAGATAGCAAGGTGCAAGGATAAGCAATCATATCTACAACTTCTGTGCATATACACAAACAAATCATTAATTTTATCCTACTTAATCATTAGAAGGAAATTTCTGTACAAAGTTATTTGGCACCAATATTCAAATTTGGGCAAATACCCTTCACAGCCAACATCTTTCTCCAGCAGCGAAGAACCTATTTTGTGCTATTGGGTACTCAAAAAAAAAAGTTCAACACCAATCCTCCAAATCAAAACTGTACAACACAGGATGTGGCCATTTGACTGAATAGACTCATCTCAGTAACACACAACCTCTAAGTGTATGCCATTTTAAAAAAGTGAACTTCATTAACCTGCAACATCACTGAGATTTGGGTATCTACATGCTTCAGCTCTAAATTACCCCCACACCATTTAAACCTGTCATTTTTACACCTTGCATTAAACTTTCTTCCGAAGTTTAACAGCTATTTCTCAGTCTTAAAAATTTTACCTGCCCAATTTAGCAATTTGTCCCAAAGTCACTTAGCCATCTTTTCGTCAGCATTTCAGAAAATTATATACTCTTCACCCCAACCAGGAGTAAGCCATTCACAGAAAAAAGATCTTATCATAACATTACCTCTTGGCTCATATTATTAGGAGCCGAGAGGTAATGTTGCAGCTATATAGGACCCTGGTCAGACTCCACTTGGAGTACTTTGCTCAGTTCTGGTCACCTCACTACAGGAAGGATGTGGAAGCCATAGAAAGGGTGCAGAGGAGATTTACAAGGATACTGCCAGGATTGGGGAGCATGCCTTATGAAAACAGGTTAAGGGAACTTGGCCTTTTCTCCTTGGAGAGACAGAGGATGAGGGGGGACTTGACAGAGGTGTGCAAGATGATGAGAGGCACTGATCATGTGGATAGTCAGAGGCTTTTTCCCAGGGCTGAAATGGTTGCCACAAGAGGACATAGGTTTAAGGTGCTGGGGAGTAGGTATAGAGGAGATGTCAGGGGCAAGTTTTTTTTTTACTCAGAGAGTGGTGAGTGTGCGGAATAGGCTGCCGGCAATAGTGGTAGCGGTGGATACGATAGGGTCTTTTAAGAGATATTTGGATAGGTACATGGAGCTGAGAAAAATAGAGGGGTATGGGTAAGCCTGGTAATTTCTAAGGTAGGGACATGTTCGGCACAGTTTTGTGGGCCGAAGCGCCTGAATTGTGCTGTAGGCTTTCTATGTTGCTATGTTTCTATGCTTAATCTCTAGGACAAATTAATTTTCCCAAGGAAATGTGATAGTTCTCAATAAATATACTTTATACTCAAGAAGTGTTCATCTTTACACATCTATTTCTAATTTTTAAACCAATTTCCCCAGCTACCCAAACTAACAACTGTATAAACATGTAATTGACATTCCAACATCCCACCCTGAATCTGAATGTAAAATTATCTTATCATGACAGCATTTCTCCAGATGATTCTTTGGTATAATATTACTACTCACTCTTAAAACTTGTGCAATGTATAAATAAAATTAAGGTTGTCCTTTATGAGAGCTCTTAATAGTTAATAAACACAAATGGGTATATATTCCATAAACTGCAAAGTGAGAAAACTTAATCTAGCTTGTTGATGTCAGAACTCTGAACTCTAGCCTTACATTATCAGACAAAAATCATCACTCGTTTAGATTCACATTATACATCTTTTTTTTACAAAATAAGAGGCAATCAATCTTTGTTTATTGCACAAAATGTCGAATAATGTCCACTCATGATCTAAGCACTATCTCCCCCTTCTAACTCATCTTTGAAAATGGTAGCTTCACAAAATGACCCAAAGAAAGAATTTGAATAGCTTGTTTAAACACAAGAAAAATAAATAACCCAGTGTTTGTTTAGGTTAGCTAACTACATCTACAGATTAAAAACTTGAACTAATAACCACCAAAATTTCTCCACAATATAGTTTTTCTCCCACTAATACAAATTCCTAACATTGTTGTTATTACATCCAAATTCTCCTACAATAAAATACTCAAAGCTTTCTGGAACTACATGACAAATTTACATTCAGAAGCAGATGAAAAACAAGTGCTTGTTCCAGGAGTTTATTATGCAACTATCTCACAAAAGACGAGACGAAACTTCAGCCAAACATAATCAATTTTAATCCATTTTGTTCTCATACCCCGGACTTTTCTTCCCACAATTAACAGGATTATCAGGTTTTAAAAATCATATTACTGATTATCCTCCACTGCAACAGATGAATGCAATTTAGAACTACTTCACTGACACAAATTACAGCAAGGCACTAAACAGATATGTATATTTTGGGAAAACTAGTTAGAAATATTGTTCATCAGTTCTTTGTGCTTCTGACAGTCCAACTGGTGTACAATCTTAATGTTCACAGTACTAAATGTATTTAAAGTTTGATGCATGGAAATTATTTAAAAGCCATTGGATGCATTTCCACAAGCTTTTACTGTCAAAGTTAGCTCCTCTTTGTTCTCATGAAGGCCAGGCTTACATGTCTAATTTCCAGCACATATCCCACTGCTTTTTTAAATATTCAATCTCTTATCCCTTATAATTCAAGTAACAGGAAGTTAGGGTTAATAGAACATTGGCCTCTCTACCTTGCAAAATGGCAAGTATTCTCCTTGAAGCAGTTACAGAGAAAGAATAAGTGATTTCGTTCCAATTATACAAAAATCAAGATGCACATTTTTCATTCAAGTATAACCACTCGAGTTCTGGTTCAATTCCTGATCTACATATTGGCTGGCCTTGGCAAGAAAAGCATTAAAATTTGCATACAAGTAAAACAAAGGAAGGAAAAAAAGCAAACGAGGCTTCCACTGACTGTCCAGTGAATCGCTACTGAACGCAAATACATGTGGCTAAGGGTAGATGGCACAGTTAAGCCTGACTGTGACACTCCAGGTCATTTGAACTGCTTTCACCATCCAGGTTTCGACATGCAAGAACAAATATCAAAATATTCTCATGACAGCCTTTAAGTGGGAAGGAAAACAACATTCATTTTTTGTGGCCCAATTTGCATACAGCTATTTTAGAGACAGTCTGTGCTGACTTCAAATTCCATCAACTAATACACTAGAAACATTTGTTTAGCATTTCATGCCAATAAAACTTGCTGCAGTCAAGCTGAAAAAAAGTTTCAAGAGAAAATAATTCTTCAAATGTTTACTGAACTTAGCTTCAACAGGTCAAGAGTTTGCAAATTATGTTCACACATATTCGGGTAAGCTGAAGGGCATTTCTAGTTGGTTAGCTCACTGCTGTACAACGTTACAACTAATATCCATCTATAAAAACCTGATCTTTTACATTATATTTTTCTAAGTTCACTCTTAAGCAAAATTCTTTCAAAATACTTTAAAAATTTCAACTAAAGTTCAAAATAAAGACACTTCCTAAAACTTTACTGAAAGAATCCAATGCCAGTGACATAATAATCAGTTTTCACAACTAAAAATCTTAACACAAAATTTACAACGTCACTTTCTCGGCTTTAAATGTTTATCGCAAGTGAAACATGCATCATCCATTCCAGCAAATGGTTTGAAGATTCGCGTACATATTATATGACAGGAAAGCATCCGGTTTTAAAATGGCATGCAAAATAAAAGTTGTCCAGAATATTTAATTCCTTTCCACAGAGGAAGGGAGCTCGTTAAGGGAATATTATGCGATTATTGCTATTTTCAGTTATAATTCGACGACACCAGACTACAACCAGGAAGTTCCGATATTTAAAAAAATTCATTGAGGGATTTGTTATTTCCCTTTCAAATTTCACAGATCTAGAAGAATCAAAAAGCCAATCAACTCCTTACAATGTTGTGCCCCTCGAAAGCGGGAGGCTTGCTAGAGAAAGTCCTCTCTCTGTTGAGATTTCGGGAGTCAGGGAGGGGGCGGGGTGAGGGAAAGGAAACACAAACACTCACCCAAATACACCAGCCGTCTGACACCAGGTACCAGGCCATGTCCAGGGCGAATCCCTGGCCTTCAGCCCACTCCGGTCTGCCCGATGGTCCCAGATCGGCTTCACCATGGTCGCCGTTGCCCCCTGGGCCGGGGGCGCCGTGCTGCGCGGCGTTTGCTCCGGTCTCCTGGCCGCTGCTGCCCCGGCCCGCCGCGGGCGGCTGATCGCCGCTTATGGCGTCAATGGGGGCGGGAGTGCCGAGGTTGGGGTGGTGACGGTGGACGGAGATCGGGGCTTGCCCCGGCGGCAGGCTGAGGTGGGAGTAGGCGCTGAACAGGCTGGCGGCCAGCAGCACGGCGCTGAGGGCTGTGTACGTCCTCAGGCTGGGCCAAGGGAAGCGCTCAAGGAAAAGCAGCGGCATGGTCGGCGCCGAGGCCGGTGTCCAGCGGTGCCGTTACCCCGGTGACGACCGCACACACGTCCCGCTGTCTCTCCCGCTCCCAGCCTCTGGCCGCGACGATCCGACGACGTCGCCAAAGCGCGGGGTGGGCGGCGAGCTGTTGGAAACACCCGGAAGTGATGCCTGGGAGACGTCATCCTAGTTCAGAGAACATCCTGAAGGGGTGAGGTCACGTTGTCATGGACGTCGTGTCTGTGGTCTCTGAATCAGTCTGGATGTTATTCTTACTTGTGGTCCTCGCAATTGGAAGTAAATTATAAAATTTAGTCATTGCACCTGGTAAATCGCTGAGCGGAAAATTGTATGGTTTACGCTGATGATATTGAAGGTTATCATTGCATCATCCCTGCAGAGCATGAATGCACACACTGTGGGTGTCTATTTGTGCGGACGAGCTGTGATCCTGATGAACGGGAGTTGTGTGGTATGCCTGCTTTATAACACAGGACGTTACAAAGGGCATAAGACATGAAGAGTGATCACTTGATCCAAGATTGTCTATTTGCCTCTATAGATGTTGCCTGGCCCGTTGAGTTCCTCCCGCAGTTTGTTTATTTTGCAAGAGACTAGTGTCTCCACACCCTTGTACCTCCCCCTTTCCTCCCTCATCTAAAGCATCAACTTAGCCATCTATTCTCTTCTCCCTTTTATGAATGTTCAGCCTCCCTGTAAATGAATCGATTCATTTCAGCCACTGTCTGTGATACTTTAATCTGAAGTTGTTGGAAATACCTGAAAACTACAAGTTTGGGATAAGGAAGCAGAAGGGGGCGGGAGGTAAGATAATTGGGTACGTTATTTCAGTTAAAAAAAATTATCCTTGCGTTGCAATTTAGTTGCAGGTTATGGGCCTTTCAGGTCATGCTTTTCACAATATTTTTGTGTGCGTTCAGTTAGATAAACAAATCCAGTCAATGCTTTGCACATGAACTCTTGCAAATGTGCACACTGTACCAATGTGGCTGAGTATATATTTGTAATGTCAAACCTTTCCAAGGATGTATTCCTTTTAAACTTGCAATGGTGTTCCCACCATTGCCTCACTTCTTGAAAGTGCATGTGAAATATATGTGCAAAGCCAGTCAATTGCAAGCCTTGAAGCATGTTTATGCTAAAATGAGTTATTATGGGAAGGAAATGGATAGGATTGAACAAAAATGCCATGCTTGTGTAAATCTATCAAAGTGACTTGTCTGCACCAAGAGAGATTGTGCTTTAGACAAACAAACTGGTGCAATTGTATGGAGGCTACAAAGTACACAAAATCATGCTGCAAATAAGGAATGATATTCATTACCCACTTCAAAAGTCACCCCATGAAGTCAAATCTTAACCAAGATTTTCTAAGTCATGATGGATAAAATCTAACAAGGGTCATTGCTTATGTAACCAAACTGATAAAATCTAGCAAGGACAATCACTGTTTGCATAACCAAAATGATCTTTTGCCAAAAGCACATACGAAAGTCTTCCAACTTTGGAAGAATTATTCAGGACATTACATGATTAAAAAATGTGATCAAAGCTGTTGAGCATGTAGAGCCTGCCTGATATTGAAACATGCCAATACAGTTACTGTGTTGATAGGAATAGCATTGAACAATGTGAAATAAAAATAAAACACATACACATTTTTGCAGTGAGAAGTAGTATACTTCGACTTGAAGGTTGAAGTTAATGACCTACAATTAACGAAGGAAAAGACAGAGGTCTTCAATGTTCCAAACCCTGAAAAGGCAGTCAGACTCATGTCATTCGTAGGGGTGGTGCAGAGTTATGTTCTATTACTTTTAAACTTGAAATGGTGTTCCACCATTGCCTCACTTCTTGAAAGTGCATGTGAAATGTATGTGGAAGAAGGAACAACAAAATTCATATGATAAAGACAAGAAAAGCTTAATAAGTAACACCCTCCTTGTTTATTACAGTACTGCATGTGTTGAAATTGGGAATATGGTATAGGTGCGGTGCTAACTTGCATATGCATGAAAGGCAAAAGAAACCCATCACTTTTGACTAGAAGAGGAACTGAAGCCATTCCACATTTTTTGCAGAGGCTTGTCACGTGAACGGGTGGATATAGTAGGGTCATAGAGTATTAGTACCTAATAGTTTAAAAGAAAAGATTTGGACCAAACTGCATACTGAACACATAGGAATAGTCAGTATTAAAGTGATTGTAAGAAGTTTTGTTTACCTGGCTCTATTTGGATAGTGACCTTGAACCACTGGTAAGCAAATACAGCATTTGCCAAGGATGTAGGAACAAGTGACCAAAAGCTCCTTTGCAATCATGACCACAGTCATAACTTTTTCAGAAGGTACACGTGGACTTTTGTGAACAAACAAACAGCAACTTCATTGTACTGATCGATAGCCACTCAAATTGGATCAAAGTGAAACACGTGGGTCAAAATTAAAAGTTCAATAAATGAGCTGAGTCAACATGACTTAAGCATCAACACAACTTTTCATAAACTTTCCTGTTGCAGCTTCCAGTTCAGGAGTACCTATTTGTTCTATCAGACCTCCTACCATTTGATTCACCTCTTCCTGAAAGCTTAGAATGAAGTGTGGCTATTTCCTGCAATAAATTAGAGATGATGGCAGCTGTTGAAAGGATATGCTGTTTCGGCAGAAGAAGTTAAATTCACCATGAAATTATTTTCTCATGAGCGCATGCAGCAGCAGTACTAATGGAAACTCTGCTCCATAATCGCAGTTCTGGGGTCATTGTTTGAGGAGGTCAGCCAAAGGTTTATTCTATTCTGTCCCCCATAGCCTCTCTACACAAGAGGCGTTGATGCTTGGGTGAAAGTGATGGAAAGATCACACAATGTCCGATTTAGGTAGGGAACATGACAGCTAACTTGAAAATGTTCTGAGAATACATGCCAAAATAATATGATCCACTGGTGCCTTTTATTAAGTAAATGTGGTGGTGATTATAATTCCATTAGATTTACCATCATTATGGAAAAGGACAAAGGTAAAATAGGAATAAAAATTCCAACATGAGGGAAGTCCAGTTTTACTGGCGTGAGAAGTGATTCAGCATGAGAGGAGTGGAAACTGTTCCTTAAAGATCTCAGGGTAATGGGAGTGTTTAAGGAAAATTGAGAAATTCAAGGTAAACATGTTCCCATGGAGAAAAGGCTGGGACTGCCAAACCTAGAGCCCCATGAATGACAAGGTGCATAGAGAGTAGAAAAAGACATAAGACATTAGTAGGAGAGTCAAGGATCCAAGGGGACAGCCTCAGAATAAAGGGACATCCCTTTAGAACTGAGGTGAGGAGGAATTTCTTCAGCCAGAGGGTAGTGAATCTGTGGAATTTGTTGCCACAGAGGGCTGTGGAGGCCAAGTCATTGGGTGTATTTAAGGCAGAGATTGATAGGTTCTTGATTGGTAAAATGGTTAAGGGTTACAGGGAGAAGGCAAGAGAAGAAAACATCGGCCACAATTGAATGGCAGAGCAGACTCGATGGGCTGAATGGCCTAATTCTGCTCCTATATCTATGGTCTTATGGTAAAAGTGGGAAGCTTACTGTGACCACTAAGAGCTTAAATCAGCAGAAAGTCTGCAGGAGAATAGAAAGTGTAAGAGTGAAAGTAATAGGAAAACAAAGGGTATAAAAAAATTAGGCATGTAAAGTCAAAGACAATCCAAAAGTATTTTATAAAATACATAAAGAGTATGAGGATGGCTAAGGAAAGTGTGGGGCCTATTAGTGTCCAAAAGGTAACCTTATGTATGGAAGCAGAAGATGTGGGTGAGGTTCTTAAAGAGTATTCTGCCGCTGTCTTCACAAAAGGGAAGATTATTAAAATTTTCAATTCCCCTCTGTCTCCAGGTTTGCTGCCAGAGAATTGTTAATGTTGCACCATTGTTCAAAATGGGAGGAAGGAATAAACAAAGACATTATAGCCCATTTAGTTTAACTATGATGGTGAGTACATTATTGGAATCAGTTCTAAGGGACAGTATAAATCTTCATTTATAAAGACAATGATTAATCAGGGGCCCATCAGCATGGATTTGTTAAGGGAAGGTCTTGTCTGTCCAAGTAGATTGAATTCTTTAAGCAGAGATGATGAGGGAAGTTTGTTTAGTATAATCCACCGGGATTTTAGTGAGTCTGCGGCAAGGTCCTACATGGCAGACTTGTCAAAAAAGTATAAAATCCATTGGATCCAAGGGAAGGGTGCAAATTGGATCCAAAATTAGCTCAGTGGTAGGAAATACAGAGTCATGTTTATGGATGTTTTTGTGACTGGAAGGCTGTTACCATGGGGGTTCCACAAGGCTCAGCACATAGTCACATGGGTTTTATCATTTACACCAACATTTTGCCAGCAAAGCTAAGCCATCTGTAGATGATACAGAAATTGTCCATTTGATTGACAGTGAGGTGAAAATCTTTAGACGGTAGGAAGATGTAGATGGTCTGCCCAGATGGGCAGAAAAATGACAAATGGAATTTAATCCAGAGAAGTATGAGGTAATGCATTTGAGATGTATCAAGGGAAGATGCAATAAATGTAAAGGTATTGAACAGTGCGGAGAAACATAGGGCTTTGGGTGTATGGCCATGGAACCTTAAAGGTATCAGGACAGGATAACAGGGTGATTAAATAATATGCATGTGAAATGCTTTCTTTATTAGCCAAGGCATACAATATAAGAGCAGGGACGGTGTGCTAGAATTATGTACAATACACAGCTCAAGTACTGCATACAATTCTAGTCACTACGTTGTAGGAAAGATGTGATTGAGAGATTGGAGAGGGTAGAGAAGAGATGTATAAGGCTATTGCCAGGGCTGGAAAATTGTGTTATGAAGAAGGTTTGTATAAGCTAGGGTAGTGTCTTTGGAACAAAGGAGGTGGGGGGGTGGAGGGTGGGGAAGCTTAATTAATACTATGAATGGCCTGAATAATTAAAGAGAAAGGACCTACTATACTGAGCAGAAGGGTCAAAAATAGGTTTCACTCTGGATACTTGGCTTTTTCTGTATGTGTTTCTACTATGTATCAATATCACTGCTCACTTTATGAGATATCAGAGCAGTAGGGAGTAGATCCACGACAGAGGTGGGTGGATCCCTGAAATTTCCATCACCTTTAATTCTTAACTATCCATAACAGTAACATCTATGACATGCAATTGTCTCTAATTCCAATTATGGGTGCATCTTACCCCAGTTTTGATTCATGTCTAGACAGGTTGATCAGATTGTCTGTAGCTTCTTTGCAAACCTACCCAGATTTGGTCCAAAGTCCTATTCCAACACTTTTTATACGACAAAAGAATTATGCCCTTCAGAACTGATTGATGCAAACTCTTCCCTTCACTGCCCCAGTTATTCCATTTAGGTCCATGCACCATCAGACAATTAGTCCTGTTGCATAAATTTTCACAGAAGGGTTTTGATGGGGAACAGCTTCAAGCTTATCAGTACCTTGAAAAGTTCCCACTCTGCTGGAATTCTGCAGATAGTCAGACTGTGGAGAAAATAGATAACATAAATCATGTAAATGTTTGTCTGTGAATGGAAGCTTCTTCTAGCAGTATGTTTGTTTTCAAAGTTGCTTTCAACAAACATGGTCTCTCATTGCATGCTGGGCAAAGTTTTGGTCAATCAGAAGTTAAATGCACATTTTCCTGAAGGGACTGCTAACAGGAGTCCTCCCACGAGTGACTGATCTCTTGACTCTTCAGAGCATTGGCCACTTTTAGAAGCCTTTCCTATTCTTGTAGAGACAGAACCTCATGCATTAACTTTAGATACTTCTTCTGTTTGTCTCGATCTTTGCTATATATAGTAAACAGATAAATAATGATTAATTGGACCATGACCAACACATGCAACACAGCACATCCAACACAGCACATCCATGGATCTAGCACAGATATAATTTCCCAGTTCCATAACTTCTGTCACCATGGGTAATTCTGATGTTTTATATGTCTCTCCCCATCTCCCTTTTCATTTCTTTTAATCCCACTGTACATATTGAATGATCTTCCGCAAGATAAATCATGTTTGTCAACAGAAAGAATTTTTCCTCTAGCAGCATGTTCTTTTAAAGCTGCTTTCAACAAAGGATCCATGGTTTCTTGTGGCATACCTGGTAATACTTTGGTTGACTTTCAGTCATTGTTGGTTAATCATTAGTTTACTCCACATCTTCCTTAAGATAGTAGCTGAAGGAGTCCACCCTCAAGCAACTGGCACTTTGACTCCACAGGACATTAGTCACTTCCGAAAAAGTTCTCCAATTCCTGCTGAGACACTCGTGGGGCAGCATGGTGATGCAGCATTTAGAGCTGCTGCCTCACTGCTCCAAGGGCTTGGGTTTAATCCTGTTCTTGGATGCTATGTGTGTGGAGATTAGATGTTCTCCATGACCACATCTGCTGGGTCTCACATCCCAAAGATTAATTGACTTCTGCAAATTATCCCTTAGTGTAGCTAAGTCCCACAAGAATCAAAGGGCATAAAAGAGAATGAATTACAGGAAGACGGAAATAAGGAGAGGAGGAATGGGGCTGATGGGATTTGCCTGATGGGAGCCAGCATGGATTTGATGAGCCTAAGGATCTCCTTCTCTGTTATAAGAAATAATTCCACTTGGACCAGGTGACTTCTTTGAATATAGACAGTCTTTCTAGTATCTTATCCTTATCAATTCTCACTCTATTCATTATTTCTACTACCTCCCCTGCAACCAAGATTTTGGCAACATCCACTTCCTTGGTAAAGACTGACACTAAGTACTCATACGGTATACCAACTGGGCTTCCTGGCTTCATGCAAAGATCATCCTAATTGGTTCCACTAAAACTTTTACTACCCACATACTACTTTCATGCCAATAGAAGACTTGCTGATTGCCTTTTACATTAACTGCCATTCTCTTCTTATACCTTCTCTTACTGTTTATTTTATTTTGCTTTTCACTTCTCCTCTAATCTTATTAAATTCAGTCAGATTCCCACCTATTCACTGACATACATGTGAAGTTATAATTTTTCTTTCATCAACTCATGCATGTACCTCTGACTCTGGCGTCATTAACTTGAAATCCGGTAGGAATATTCTCAGTCTGTAGCCTTTACATTTTGAAAGTCACCCATTGTTCTATTGCACATTTACACACCCAATATTTGGTTGCACTTCATCCCAATCAGATGCCTCTCACCCCATTGAAGTTAGCCCTCCTCCAATTTAGAATTTTTTTTCTCTGAATTCCTCTTTGCCCTTGTTAATTATTAATCCAAACCTTATGATTGCTTGATCACTGCTCCACCAGTATTCTCCCTCTGATAATCAGTCCAATCCACCCACCTTAATGCCAGAACATGCTCCAAAATTGCCTCCTTCCTTGTTGGCTGGGATCATGCACAAGTTTTCTTAAATGTGTTTTCAAAAATCTTTCTTTTTTTTAGCCCTTTACTATAATACTATTCCAATCAAAATTAGGAAAATTAAAATCATCCAATATCACACTTTACAACTCCTATACATTTCAGTAATTTCTCTGCAGGTTTGCTCTCTTTCTCATTATTTGATGGACTGTAGCAAACCACCAAAGTTTAGAGAGCTCCTATCTTGCTTCTCAACTCCAAACAAACAGATTCTATGCCTAACTTCTCAAGGATTTGCTCTCCAGTGCTACAACATCTTCCTTAACTCATACTACTACCCTAACACCTTTCTTTATTTCCTTGCCTTTCCTAGTGGGTATGTCCTGTGCTTTTTTGAGTCAGGTTTCAGTTATTGTAACTATAACATAATCTCACAGAGCTATCTGTATTTGCTGTTACTAACCTCTTTTTGTGCATTTACATTTCTGCTTTCTAGATCCATTTTTGCATTAATTAGGAAAGGTATTGTTTATTGCTGGGAGAATTGAATACAAATGCGAGGAGATTATGCTTCAGTAATATGGGGCATTGGTAAAACCAAATCTGGAAATATAGTGTAAACATTGGTCTCTTTATTTAGGGAAGGACAAAAATTCACTGGAAGTAGTTCACAGAAAGTTTACTACACTTGGAAAGAGTGGATCGACTTGTGAGGAAAGGTTGAACAGTCTAGGCTTCTTTAGAAGAGTGGGAATTGACTTTCTTTAAACATAAGATGCTGAGGAGTTTTGAGATGGTGGATGGAGAGAGGATGCTTCCTCTTGAAGAAAAGTCTAGAACTAGGGGTATGTTTAAAAAAGGTAAGGGGTTACTCAATTAAAATGGAGTTGAGGTAATTTTTTTTCTCTTTGGTTTCATGGGTCTCTGGAATCCTCTTTAAAGGAAGATGGAAGCAGAGTCTTAGAGTGTTTTCAAGGCAGAGGTAGATAGATTTTTGATAAGCAAAGGGATGAATGCAATGTACCTGGGAATGCGGAGTTGAGATGATAATTAGATGAGCTTTGATCTTATTGAATGGTGGACCTGACTTCAGAGGCCCAGTGACCTGCTCCTGATTCATATGTTTATATGTAGATTGCATTGTCCTGTTTACTTTATGTGCATAGTTCCTACCTGGACAATTTTCCAAATAAATGGTGTATGTGTGTTGTAACTACTTGCTTAGAGGTGCATGCAGTCTGGACCGCAAATCTTCGTCACTATAACCGGGATGCTCTTTGGATCCTTAACCTATACTGGATGCAATTTTCCCAGTGAATTCTTGATATCAGGTGGAGTGAATCAAATTTACTGAAATTGGCTTCTGTGATGGTGGGGACCTTATGAGGAACCTGAGATGGTAATCGACTTGACATTTCTGCTGAAAAAGGTTGCAAAGATTAGACCTTGTCAGACTCCAATAGCAAAATATGGCACAGGCTAGAAATCTGAAATGAAATATACTGGAAACACTAAACAAGTCAGACTGAAGAAGGCAGCATCAATCATCCCCACCATCCAGGCCATGCCATCTTCTCGCTGCTACCGTTGGGCAGGAGGTACAGTTCCACACCATCAGGTTCAGGAACAGCTACTTTCCTATAACCATCAGGTTCTTGAACCAACCTGCAAAACCCTAACACTACCTGAACAATGGAACACTATGGACCACCCATTGCACTACCATAGACTTGTTTCCAATTGTGTTTTTGCACTAAAGTCTTGCTTTGCAGTCTTTTCCCCGTCATGTATAGTTTATTAAATTTATGCACTAATTTATGTTCTGTGGGTTGTCTGAATTTACGTGGTCGTGATGCTGCTGCATGCAAGCTTTTCATTTGTCGTTTTTTGTTCCTTTATATTCATATGCACAAGCACTAGTCGTCTCTGTGACAATAACCTCAACTCGGCGGAACCTGCAGCGATTTGGAGAGAAATAAACGGAAACGTTAAACTCTTGTTTCTCTCTGGCAGATGCTGCCTGACCTGCAGATAATTTCCACCATTTCTTGTTTTTAATTCGCTCTCCGCAGTTCGACCTTCCGACTTTACTTTGGTTTGAAGACGAACATGCAGCCAGACTGCAACCTGCCCGCCTGCCTCTCTCTGCTGGTCTCCTGCACCCCCTGCCTGCCTCCCTCTGCTGGTCTCCTGCACCCCCTGCCTGCCTCCCTCTGCTGGTCTCCTGCACCCCCTGCCTGCCTCCCTTTGCTGGTCTCCTGCACCGCCCTCCTGCCTCCCTCTGCTGGTCTCCTGCACCCCCTGCCTGCCTCCCTCTGCTGGTCTCCTGCACCGCCCTCCTGCCTCCCTCTGCCGGTCTCCTGCACCCCCTGCTGGTCTCCTGCACCGCCCGCCGCCGCCGCCGCTCCAACCCTCCCGACCTGCCAATCAGCTGCCGCTCCCTCCTGGCGCCCTTCTCTCACCCGGAAGTGGTGCGCTCTCCCGGAAGCCAATCTGCCGTGGTTAAAGCGCCAAGGCTGCCGTGGAGTCGGGCTCCCGGGGTTGTAGTGTTTTGCCCCTTTCTGCGGCTTCTCCCCGCCCCTGTGTCCGCCCCTGCTCCCCGGTATCTGCTGCCATGTCCGTGGTTCCACCGAGCCGCTCGCAGGCCGGCTGGCCTCGCGGTGTCTCTCAGTATGGGAACAAATACCTGCAGGCCAAGCCGCTGACCCTGGAGAGGACCATTAACCTGTGAGTAGCCGGCACCGTCCTGTGCCAGACGTTGATGGGCGGGCTGTGTTGTGCAAAGGAATATCAAGCGGCTAAACACCCCAGGGGTCTTCTGCATGACTGGACTCGTGTATGAACTACTGACAGTTCCTAGCGCTGAACGCCATGTGTGGGACTGAGTAGGAATCTCTTCTGAGTACGATGTGCGGTGTAGTTTAGGTGAACTTCAGATCACTTCTTCACCCTCGCACCACCCAGTTCATAAGTACTTCGAGTGTTGGCACCTGCAGATATAGTCCCAGTTCTGAATAGTTTGCATGCAAGCTCTTGAGTGTGAATCTGTATGTGCCGTCATATACATTTTGAAGGTGCTCGCAGATTGGAATTGGCGCTATGTAATATATTTCGAGCTATTAACCTGTGTTTTAGTGCTACATCTAATCATTCTAGAGTCATAGATTGTAATTTTAAAATTGCTTTGTATGGTTAGCAGTTTAAGAAGTCTGGAGTAATGATCCTGGCGTGAGTTTAAATGTTGGGTGGGATGTTTTAATTTCATTAATTTAATTCATTAGGATTAATGACCACAAAAGTAAGCCCATCCCTGGGAAACAAAACCTGCTGCCTTATTATGGTGTGTTCTACAAGTGGACTCCAGATTTTCAAAACAATGTGGTTGATTCTCAGACCTAGCAAGGCACTTGGTTCAACAACAGTTAGAAATGGGCTTTAAATGCTGGCATTGTCAGTATGGTATGTTTTCATTTTGCTTTTCTGGTAAGGATGTAAAAGATGTTAGAAATGTAAGTACAAGTATAAGTGAACTAAATCAAAATTTTTAGAACCCCTTTTAATGTACTAAATTTTGTTTAAAGTTTAAGTCCCTTTTACATAACACAATATGATGGACTGTGAGTATTTTCATTTTTTTCTTCTAATCTAACCCATGCTGCTGCTATTTCCATGGATGATACTAGATTCCCAAGTTGTCCAATTGCTCATTTCGCTGTAGGCGTTGGAAGTTGTATTCCAAGACTGATATTGTCACTTTGCATTAAATTGTAATGTCTAACACTTGTAATCTTGGGTATCTTGTTGTTAATTATGGATATGAAACTTGCTGGTTTTCACTTTCCTCCCTTGTTCTGAGATCTGTGCACTCTGCACTTGAAATATTTGTCTTCTAAACTGTTGAAGAAATATATTCATGAACTCTATTGGATGCATTTATGGACTTTTTAAAATGCACTGGGTCTGTAGCTATATCTGAAGAATAGGGTTGAAGAAAATGAATTTGTTCCAAAAAGAGAAGCTGATCTGTAGTTTTGACTAGGATAGTTGATCTCAGTTGGGGAATTGCAAGCAGCATCAATGGTTAAATAACTTTCTGGTTCACATGTGAAGAGGTTATTCATGTGGGGTACTGGTAAATAGCCACTAATTCTAACTGCCTATCCTATGCTTTTGGGAATGGGAATGATGGGAGAAGACTAACCAATTTGATGTCCATATTAAATGCAGTAATTCATACATTCTTTTACCACTTGGGATTATCTTGCATTTTTCAATTTGAATTTTTTGAAGTTGTTTTAACCCTGATGTATTAGAAGCTAACATTAAATTATGAAAATTATTTGTTGGCTTCTTGGATGCTTTGGCCGTCACTTTTAAGAGCTATTCAATGCATCCTGCAAAGGTATTCAATGTCCCTTTTGAATCTGGTTCCATTCTGCTTCTTCTTTCCACTTTTATTATTCTTAACATTGTGCTTATCATTCTAATTGTGTGTTCTCGGATTATCATCCCTGCCTCTCACTAGAAAGTTTTCTATATTTACTCTGATACCCACCGTGCTTTTTATTTTTTTACTGCCTTCATGAAATCTTCCCATCTTCTCCTTTTGTCTGAGAATAGCTTTGACTTCTGCTTATGTAACTGAAGTGCTCAACCCCGGTAGTATTTTGAATGAATATTCTCTGCATTCTTTGAAATCTTCAGCATTGTTCCTGAAATGTTATGTGAAGGGATATATCTTGAACAAATAAGAACTGTACGATTTGTTTCCAAAGTGCAATTTTTGAATTGAATGGTAATCTGTAATTGTGTGCTTCCATGTAAGTTTTACATTTTGTTGTATCTAGTTTTAATAAGCATATTCCTGTTTTGGGTAATACTGAAATGAAAATCAGGTCTTTAATTTTTTACTGATATTGATCAGTGGAAAAGAAAGCAGGAAGCAATGCAGCTTTCAGCCAATGCTATTTAGATGGGAAAAGAAACAACATATAAGAAATGCTTGATATGAGACACAGCAGCTTCAAAAGTCTAGAGGGGATGGTGAAGAGATGAGTTAAACATTTTGGATGCTAAGCTATTATTCACATGCCAATCTGAAAATTTTTCTCAATTTTTAGTTTTTGAGGTTTTTGCTTTTTCACGTGATATAATTTTACTTCCTATTCCTAAATTAGGTTTTTAAATGGCTACTTATTAATTGACACAATTTTTCTATCATCTCGCTTGATTTAATTTTGGTCTTGACCAATGAGTATGTGCTAGAACGGCCTTTATTCCTGTCTTGGGAAAATTCTACGAAGTATAAATTTGTTGTGGAAATTCTTTCTTTAGGTATCCATTGACCAACTACACCTTTGGTACCAAGGAACCCTTGTATGAGAAAGATTGCTCTGTTGCTGCTCGATTTCAGCGCATGCGAGAGGAGTTTGAGAAGATCGGCATGAGGCGCACAGTGGAGGGTGTCCTGATTGTGCATGAACACAGGCTGCCTCATGTATTATTGCTGCAATTGGGGACAACCTTCTTTAAATTGTGAGTACATTAGCCTGTACGATAGAGGATGCCCAAAAGTTTGGGGAAATTTATCATCAAACCCTTAAGCAAACAATCATGAGTGCACTTGGTAGAGTTGGTGGCTGAGCAGTGTGCTTCACTGTGGAGTGGTAATGGAGATACTTGTTTTCCAGCAATCTTGCTAAGGGTCATGGTTGAGATGGTGACTAAAATGAAATTTTTTTGAACGTTTTCCATCTGGTGGAGAGAAGGGATAGAAGGTTAAAGGCATTTATTGTTTTCCAAATAAAATATACCAGCTACTAAGTCATCTTATAAATATAAAGGAGGTTCTGGACCACATCCTTCCATGTTCCCTCTATTAAATGGGGATTTAGCATAAATATTGAATTGTTTTATTTAAGGACATTGACTAATGTATGTCACAGTTTAGCTGTATTCTCATTTTACACTGAATTTTCTGAGAATGGTGAAAAACTAATTTGATGGTTTCCATGGGAAGAGCAGATCTGTCTTGCAAGGGACTTGTAGGCAATCGGGATTAGTGAAATAACTGTCCTTTGACTGTCAGCTGCTTGAATTCAATGCACTTTGGTTCACAGGATAAACATTTGGACTGGGGATGCCTAGTGAGAGAAGGCAGATATCCTATGCTGTACCGTATAGCCAGGGATTGAGTGAATAAACAGACCATAAAATCACTGGACTATTTCAGTGCAATAATTAACACTTCTCTGCTAAGGAACTCAATCTCTTGCAACTTTTTCCCTCTTGGCCAGTTTACTGTCCCAGAGCAATTGATTTCTAGTTCAGTGCTGTTAATGGATATATCTAATATATGCTAAAATAATTGTGACAAGCAGGCTATTTCTGTACAGTAGGCCCCATAGCAGAATCCAGAACTTGTGTGGCTAATGTCCACAGTATCTGCAACAGTAGTTAATTAATTGGGAGTTTTTAATCTTTCTCCATACCTAATGAGGCTAATTTTGACATGCCGATAGTTGAGTTAGATTTGCTGCTTTTGAACTACGAAGTAAGTGTTGTTAACAGTTCATGGAGCAAATTGGATAATATCCACAAGGTGTCTTTGGTGAACTGGAGCACATTGCATTGTAACAATGTTTGCTTTATTAATGTAGACCAGGTGGAGAGCTAAATCCTGGGGAAGATGAAGTGGAGGGTTTGAAGCGTCTTATGACAGAGGTATGTACTCTATTCATATGGGAATTCTTCAAGCTTGCTAAAAGATCAGCTGGTTGCATTCTGAGTGATTTCATTTTTATACAGTTTGAGATTGTTGTTCTACATGATTTGAATGTCAGGCTTGATTTGATTCTTGTAGATCATGTAAATTTGCTGAGGACTGTAGATGCTGGCAATGGGTCTGTGAAGACCAATGAAGTCGTAGAATAGTAGAACACAAAGCCATTGAGCAAATAATTCATGATTGCTGCTCTAAAGAGCAATCCTACTACTTGGCTTTTTCCCCTAATCTTGGTGATTTTGCCCAATTTATCTAATTCCCTTTCAAAAAAAAAGTTCCATTTGATTTGTGCACAATGTTCCACACTCTGTTTGCATTGATTTCCCTTCTGTTTCAAATAAGCTGCAAGAGTGTCTGCCAAACAAGATATTCATTACTCTTTTCTATTTAAAAGGGATATTCCATTTGTATAAAATCTTGAAGCAAATTAGTTTTCAATAAGTTGTTTTCACTTGAGTTGTTTGGATTGAAGCTTCCAAGTGGGAGTAAGAACCTGATTAAAGCCGGCATCTTTCAGGGTAGCCCAAAGAGTTGGTGTCTTTTTTTCCTAAAAAGGAGCATGTCTGTTTGATTGAAAAGAAACTTGGATTCAACTGCAAATTCTTTTTAAAACAGATTTTGGGCCGTCAAGATGGTGTGCAGCAAGACTGGGTAATTGATGACTGCATTGGAAACTGGTGGAGGCCAAATTTTGAGCCCCCTCAGGTGAGTTGCGCTAAATTTTATTGGATGTTTTGCTGATTTGTATAAAATAGTCTGAAACCATTGTGATAACTGTGTTTGTCTTGAATCACGGTTACAGCTTTTAAAGAAGGATTTAACTGTCTTCAATCCTTAACACAATTCAAAGAGTAATGGATCTAAAATTTTGAGTTGCAGACTTGTAGTTCCTTGAGTGCTGCTTGGTATTAGAAATCAAAAAGGAAAATGGCTTCACTTGACTGAATGCTTGCTTTTGGTAAAGAAAACATGGAAGAGAATTTCCAGTGTCTGTTTTTTTTTCAATTTTCTAACTCGTGTTCCTTGTCAACTGAGAGAATTAAGTCAAGATTACAGAGTGGAATAAATACTTGACAAATTTTCAGCTGGACTGTTATAAAATTTAATGTTATTTTTGGTGATTATTTAGTACATGCCCCCCACCCCCAGCTCAACCTTTGTCACTCGTCTTATTGGAAGATGAATACCTTTTCCCTATTTCCCCGATTCCTGCTGATCTTTGTTAGAGTTATAGAGCTATACTGCATGAAAACAGGCCAAACCAAGTTGCCAAACTGAGCTAGTTCCATTTGGCTTGTATCCCTCTAAACCTATCCTATCCATAGACCTTTCTAAATGTCTTATTTAAATGTTGTAATTCCACATTCTCCAGCATCTCATTCCATGTACGCGCCACCCTCTGTGTGCAGCGGTTTGCTCCTCGGGTCCATTTTAAATCTTTTCCATCTCACTTTAAACCTATGCCCTCTAGTTTTGGACTCCCCTACCCTGGGGAAAAAACTATTCACCATATCCATACCCCATATGATTTTATATAACTTTGTAATGATTTTATATAATTTTGTAATGATTTCATATACTATAATATAAATAAAATTATAAATTTTATACAATTTTATATAATTAAAAAAATTTATAAGGTCATCCTTATATTCTGTGCTCCAGGCAGAAAAATGTCCTCGCCTATCCAGCCTCTCTTTTATAACTCAAATTATTCTATCTGTAACCTGGTATGGGGCCAAGATTTTTAAAGATCCCATTTGACTGACATCATAATGTGCTTTGTGGAATGAAAATGCCTTGCAGAATAATTGTAACTATTTAATCTTGCTCTTCGTAATATGTATTTATATGTTATGATGTCATTGGTGTAGATCCAAAGTAATTCCTGAGAATAATGCTGGGATTTCTGCGAGCTCCAATAAATAGTTTGAAACATCATTCTTTATATTGGAAGAAAGAGCCTTAGTATTGTTCAACATTAGTGAGCCTGAAGTCTCGATTAGTATATCAGTGACTGTGCTTGTGTGTTTTGTTTGGCCATTTGGAGTGTTTTCATCCACTGGTATTAGTTCAAATGTCCTTTTGCGCAACCAGTAAATGATACTTCATGGGGACTTTGATGTATTCTTTTATTGATATAAATATGTTGTTTTCCCTCCAGTATCCCTACATTCCAGCTCACATCACTAAGCCCAAAGAGCACAAGAAGCTATTCTTAGTACAACTTCAAGAAAAAGGTATGGTGTAGAGGACAGTTGTGTAAATATGACAGCATTTCAGAATCAGGTTCATTATCACTGACACATGTTGTGAAATTTGTTTTGTGGCAGCAGGACAGTGCAAAGACAAAAATCTATAAATTACAAAACTAAATAGTGCAACAAAAGGAATAATGAGGTAGTGTTCGTGAATCGTTCAGAAATCTGATGGTAGAGGGGAAG
This sequence comes from Pristis pectinata, assembly GCF_009764475.1. Classification (NCBI taxonomy): domain Eukaryota; kingdom Metazoa; phylum Chordata; class Chondrichthyes; order Rhinopristiformes; family Pristidae; genus Pristis; species Pristis pectinata. Next base: position 44,309,463 of record NC_067417.1, read on the forward strand.
AAGCTGTTCCTGAATCGTTGAGTGTGGGTCTTCAGGCTCCTGTACCTCCTCCCTGACAGTAGGATGAGAAGAGGGCATGTCCCAGATGGTGGGGGTCCTTAATTATGGGTGCTGCCTTCTTGAGGCACCATCTCTTAAAAATGTCCTCAATGGTGGGGAAGGTTGTGTCTGTGATGGAGCTGGCCGAGTCTGTATCCAAAATAAAGCAGAATTCTATGGCACATGACGGGTTGTTAACAAGCAAGAACTGGATTGATTACAAAGTTCAGAGAAAGTGGAAATGAAAGGCAAAAAGAGCATAAGAAAAGACCAGTAACAAAGAAAAGCGAATACAAAAATATTCTATGGGCCCCTGAACATTAAATGGGTTGCAAGAGAAAATGTAGTGTTGATCAGAGATGGGTGTGCTCATGGAGGTTCTGGACTTGGCTGAGGTAGTAAAGGTATTTACATAGTCTTTCCTAAAGCAGAAGTTGCTGCTTGAGACTCTGCAAAGGAGGATATAGCAAAGATTCTGAATGGCTGAAAATTGGGAGGCACTTGGTGAGTAAATTATGGGGCCCAAATGAGAGGGTTTCTAAGTTGCTGAGGGAAGTGAGGGAGGAAGGTGCTGAAGCCCTTGCTTGATCTTCCAGAAATGTAGAGATTTCGTGGGTGGCACCTGAGGACTAGAAAACTATAAATGTTACACACTTATACAATTAATATATGGATAAACCCTGTAACTGTAGAGGAGATGGTATACCCTCTGGTGAGGAAAGTTCTAGAAACAATCTTGGGCAAATGTAGATCAATTTAGAAAAAAGCAAGAATGGGTTTGCTGAATGCAAAATATGTTGGACTTGATAGTTTCTTGAGCTAACATGGTGGTTGAGGGGGAAATGTGATTGTGGAATAAATGGACTTCCAAACGGCTTTCAGTAAGATGCAACAGGCTTGTCATCAAGATTGAAGGCTGTGATTATAAGAAGGGATGTATTGGCGTGGCCAGAACAATTTGGAAAAGGAAATGGAGTAATAGTGTTTTTTTTCCTTTGGGTTGGGGTAAAGTGATTAATGGTGTTCCATAGCAATCGATACTGGACTTGTATATTTCAATTACTTGGATGGAGCACAATTTACAAATTTGCAAGTGACACAGACTTTGGAAATGTTTGTGATCTGTGAGGAGGATGGTAATATATTTTGAGGATGTATAGGCAAGCTGGTAGAAAGGGCAGATTTGCATTTTGGTAGAAGAATGAATTCAAACTGAAGTACATAAAGGGGTCCAAGAGTAGTTGTTTTTGGGTGGATGGATATATGTGCATAGTTTGTTTAAAGTGACAGGCTAGGCTGACTGAGTTGGGGATCTTGGTTTGGCCATAACTGAAGTATTGTCCAGTTTTGGACTCTGCACTTCAGCCAAGGTGTAAAAGCTTTGGAAGAAGTGGAAGAGATTTACTGAATGACTACAGGGATCAGGAGCCTGAATCATGGATGGACTGGAGAAGCTGGGATTGTTCAAATGCAGAAGGTTGAGAAAGTATCTGATTGAGATATTTAAGATCATGAGGGGTATAGAGGGAAACCCATCCCATTGATAGAAAGTCAAGAGCCAAGGGAGTTGGAATGAAGTTAATTGGCATAGGATCCAAAAGTGATGTGAGGAAAAACCTTGAGAGTAAGTAGTTGGGGTCTGGAATGCACCATCATGGGTAGTAGTGTAGGTAGGTAGGATAATACAGAAGGTAGCTAGAGAATTCACTGGACTATAGGGTGAAAGCAAGGAGATGAGACCAGCTGGGTTACTTGGAACTGGTTTGAATTTCCTAGGTCAAATGACATTTTGTAATTGTGATTCCCATAAGTTCTTTTTGCCTCAGAAATGCTGCTGTAGCTGGAATAATTCAGCAGAATGCACAAGTACTCTGCCTTGTTTTTATTCCTGAAAAATATTTTTTGGAGCTGAGTTTTTGTATGCCTTTTGAGTCCTGTGCAGTGCTTTCACATGCACTTGTTCAAATTGCAACACACATAACAGGGTGGTGGCTATTGAGCTAAAGAGAATCATTACTTTTTCTCCCTTCCCTTTCCCAAGGTTGTAATTTAACTTGCCTAGATCCATTAGTTTAATGTGCTGCGTGTAGCTGGTTAGTAAGTTTATTTGGTGGAAATCTCAATAAAACGAGCTATCTTGTGGGATGTGCAATTAAATTTCTTCCTGTACCTTTCAGCTCTGCTTTTATCATTTGCAAGTTCTTGGTGTGATGTGGGCATTGGAATCATGGTATATGATGGACCAATAGTCTTTCATAACCAATGGTGATTAACCATCAGGGAATAAAACCCAGAGTGCTCAATACTCAGCAGTTCAAGCAGCATCTGTGGAGAAAAGGGTCCTGGACCTGAAACATTAACTTTCTCTTTCCACAGATGCTGATCGACTTGAGTGCTTCCAGAATTTTCTGTTTCATTTTCTGGAGAGAGGCTGTTAACCTTGTTTGAAATATAATGTCAAGAGTACTTGTATTGAGATTCTTAATTGCAAGTTTAATACACAATTTTCACATGTTTTTAAAATTAAATATGAGCTAGAGTGTCTATTTTAAAAGATGCATGCACGATACTTAGCAGTGGTTATGGTGATCACTAATGGTCTTTGTTTGACTATAGCTCTTTTTGCAGTTCCGAAGAATTACAAGCTGGTGGCTGCACCCTTATTTGAGCTTTATGACAATGCTCCTGGTTATGGGCCCATCATCTCCAGCCTTCCTCAGCTTTTGAGCAGGTATCAAATTAATCCAGTAATGCCTTTCAGCAGTTTCTTATTGTAATTTTATTTGTTGTGTTTTATCTCTTATTTGTTCATGTATGCATTTTTGCAATTTATGCACCTACTTTTAATTGTACCTAAAGTTTGTTCTTCTTTAAATTTTAGGTTTAATTTTATTTATAACTGAAGTTCATGGAGATCTTGCTCAAGATCCTAATGGATGTATAACTCCAGTTTTTTGTGAACATCTGTGAGCCAGTACTATGGCTTCTCAGCCGGAGACTAAATCAGTTCTTCAAACCAAATCCAATGGCATGTGCAGTACCTGACCTGCCTCAGCTGATGCTCAAGTGGGATTTTGTTCAACTCTACACCACCGATAAAGCCAAGGAACTTTAACTGGTGCATTTTTTTTAGAAATGTTTTCTGCTTGTGTAATTGTTTGCATTTTCTACTTTATTAAATGGACAAATACCTTTATTTTTGAGGGTTTTAATTAGCTGTAGTTTGTGTATTTTGTGTTTTACCATTTATTTTGACCTACTTTATTTTGTAATTGGATGTGACAGAAACTTAGTTAATGGATTGATTGATTAAAAAGAAAACTGACCTGATTTCTTCTGCTTTGGTTTGTATAGTAGAAATGAGCTTTTAACTTGGGCCAATCGTTCTTTACTCCAATTCCACTGTGTACCTTTTTGGGGCTGTTATACAATCAGACAGATTTGGGATATTAACTACATTTTTAAGCCATATGCCATTGATTGTGTCTGAACATGAGCATAACAGAATATGAATTATCAAATCTGCAGCAAATTGGCAATTTCAGGTATATGTGGATCTTCAGTTGTTCTGTCGTTATGTATCCTCATTACAGATGGGCTGGGAATAATTAATCACAAAAGGGGGCAAACTGAATTGGACTGTAGTCATTATTTGTGCAAGGAAGGATAAAAATCATCTCAATGTGGATCTTGCTTGCTCTCAACTTTAATGACTCAGACCTTGGTTTGTCCTTCCAATTTTGGTTCAGTCAAATTTTTGTTTTGTCCCCAATTTGAAAGTAAATTCTGACGGGAAATATTTTATGCTGAACAATTCTACTGCAGTTTGGAGCATTTGTTTAATTCCTTTCCATCTCAGTGCATTCCAAATGATTTAATTTCCTCTTCAGCAATTCATGTTGGAACATAGGAGTACAGTCATCAAAGAGTAGTGATTTTTGAGAAAGTCTACCCTGATCTCATCAATAAATTTGCCCTGGACTGGTTCCTGCAAATGAAGAAATGTTCAAAGAACCTGGTCTTCTACTGTTAAAACTTAATGGGGAGTTTAAGTCCTAACCCTTTTACTATTGTATGTTGTGGTATTGTTCTTCATTTTGGTATTATGATATTAGCTCTGTAAGATGTTGGACACGATGATATATTTTTGCAGTGCGTTTGCCTGTACTGCTTGTTTAATCTGCATGCACTGATTTGCTAACCTAAATTAAGCAAAAGGGTGGAAGTGATGTTGAGGTGAATGTATTGCAGAGCTAATACATGGCACTTTAGATTGTGCCTTTTGATAGGGAGAGATGACAAACTGTTGCTTGTTTTGTCCTTGATAGCTGACTGTGGGTTTCTAATGTTGCACCAGGAAATTTGTAGTTAAGGTTAGGCAATAGCTTTCCTTTTCTCCCCATTGTACACCAGTACAAAAAACTACATAATACTGCATAACTCACTGGGTATTTGTAGCTCCAATAACATCTTAATCTTCTGCTATGGTGTGGAGCTGGAACCCTGTCGGGGTTTGCTCCCAGGTGCTTCAGTTTCCTTCCACCTTAAAATCACATTTGTTGGTTGGCTACTGTAAATTGTCCCTCGGAAGAGAGAATGGGTTACAGAGAACTGAGCAGAATGGGACTGGGGGTATCTCTTTGAAACTTATCAAATATTGACAGACCTGGATAGAGGGAATGTTTTTAGTAATGGGAGAGTCTTGGACCAGAGGGCACAGCCCTTTTAGAACAGAGATGAGGAATTTCTTTAGCCAGAGGGTGGTGAATCTGTGGCATTCATTGCCACAGATGGCTGTAGAGGCCAAGTCATATATTTAAAGTGGAGGTTCTTCATTAATAAGGGTGTCAATGGTTAAGGGGAGAAGGCAGGAGTATACGGTTGAGAGAAAAATAAGTCAGCCATGATACACTGGTGGAGCAGACTCAGTGGGCCAAATGACCTAATTCTGCTCCTTTTTCTCATGGACTGCTGAAACCTGGCATAAATATAAGCCAAACAGTCCTGTCATAAGCAAATATGCAGTAGTGCAAGCAGGTCCATACTAATATACTTGTATGAATATATTCCACCTTCTCCCAGCAGTGTGTAAATGTTGGTCAGACTTCACAACTGTTCTTAAGCACCGCAGTTACTTTCTTGAAAGGTTGATCACCAAACTGGAATATTCTTGGTGCTTATGGATCTTGCACACCTGCAGTTTGAACCTACTTTAAAATCTATCTATGGATCTGTAAGTCTTCCTCTACGTATGCTTGTTGTACCTCCAAAGGAAGGAAGCATTTCAATAATGGGACTAGACTGCACATGTTGTTCCTGCCCTGTTTCAGTGGTAATTATTTAGGGAAAGATGCACTCTTCTCGTGGTTCAGTGGTCGGCAATTCCTTCTCTGTTTTGTATCAATGCAGTTGCCAGTCACAGCAACTGGTAGCGATCAAGCCGTGGGTGAATTTGAAAAAGCAGTTTTAATTAAATGAAAATAAAATTATTTTTATAAAGCGGAATTAATGGCTATTTTCTTAGAAGATGTAAGTTATCACGAGCTGACCTTGCGAAATGTACAGTACATTTCTGCAAGACAGCAGAAATGGGCGGCGGCTGGTTTTCAATTTGCGCCCTCCATAAAACTGCTATTGCTGCTCTCGCTTTGGACGTTGAAAGCGCCGGTAGCTGACGGGCCGGTTTTCAATTCCGCCAGATTATCGGCTCAGTGTTGAAGGTGGAAACGACCTCCTCCCTGCTCCCCTGTGATATGGATCGTCACTCCTTCGGCCGGCAGCAATAGATGACACATGACGACACCTTGGATCCGTATTCATTCATAGTCCCACGTTCTCTTTGAAGTATTTATACCTGCGTACACTGAGTGCTTGTCCTTATGTTTAGATGCTTGTGTTTTATTGGACTCGCGAAGCTGCAGACCGGCGTAAATCAGATTGTCAGCCCCGCCTCTTTTAGTCTGTGGAAGTAATTCAATATCGGTTGTTTTTGTATACCCGAAACACTCGATTGGTATCAGACGGTAGCCGGTTTATTAAGATCTTTTCTTACTCCGATGTTTCTTTCTGATTATCCTGAGTTTTAATTCTATGGGCTATTCCAAGCAATGTTTATTATCGTATTTAATATATTAGGTTGTTGACATTCTATGTGAGGAAACAGGTAAAGACTTAAGCAACACACACAAAATGCTGGAGGAACTCAACGGTCTGTAGAGGGAAGTAAACAGTTGAGGTTTCGGGCGGAGGCCCTTTATCAGCCAGTCCTACCACAATATAAAATAAAACTCAGTGATCTTATTCATAGCGTTCATAGAGTCATACAGCACGGAAGCAGGCCCTTTGGCCCAGCTGGTCCATGCCGACCAAGATGCCTCATTCCAAGATAGTCCCATTTGCCAGCATATGGCCCATAATCTTCTAAACCTTTCCAATCCATGTACCTGTCCAGCTGTCTTTTACAAGTTGTTATTGTACCTGCCTCAACCACTTCCTCTGGCAGCCCATTCCACATGGATACCAGCCTTCGTTCAAAAAATTTGCCCCTCAATTTCCTATTAAATCTCTCCCCTCTCACCGTAAACCTATGCCCTTTTGTTCTTGAGGCCGAGTGTCGCGATGTGGAGCGAGCCACCTCAATGTGCAATGGTTGCCTGTGAGGGTTGGTATTGGGCGAGCTGGGTCGTGCAGGGAGGCCACGGACCTCTGCGATGCAAGGTTCAGTGCTGAATCTTGGCCGGCGCAGTGGGTGGCTGGACCCAACACACCATCACAGACAGCCTCTGCCTCTTCAGTATTCCACACCGAGGGCGTGGAGCGATGAGATCGCATTTTCATGGCTGGTTCCCGGCACAACAACGCGCACCCCGAGTGGGAGGGAGTCCTTTTTTAAGATGGAGGGGCATAAATGTCTGATCTTTCGGACTCCAGGAACAGGAGCGCTTGACGAATTAGGTAGGGTCGGACTAAAGCGGCAGGGTACCCATGGAGGCAGAGGTATTTGTGTCTGATCGCTGACAGCCGGTTTGACCAAGCTTCAACCCACTCACACATCCACAGTTCTTGCTGAGCCCACAGATCGCTGGGAGGACAATTATGTTGTTGCTTGACTGAAAGCAGCCAGCACAGCGAACGGTAGTTGGTAGATTGAAACTGGGATCTGAAGTGTGGTCAGTGTCCCCCCACTTTACCAAAGATGGGGTAATTCGGCGAATAATCTGAACTGCAGCCGGGGTCGTTCCATTCTCTCCGCCCAGTGTTTTTCCTGATGCTGGTTAGGGGCGCTGGGTGGCATAATGTGTTCCCTGTTCCCCATTGAGTTAGTTTCATAATTTGAAAGTTATATGTGTGTGCATTCACCACCTACACCAGATCCGGGAAAGGAAACGGTTTCGGCAGAGCGTGGGGCCAAACGGGTGAAAGGGAGTCCGCGATCTGTTTTTATTTCCATTAATCGGGGAGTTGCAACCATACGCCTTACACACTCGTACAAGGTCAAGCATGAGTTCACGGCTCTGTACAATGCAGAAAAACATCAACTTCCGATATCAGAATATTAATTTTACATCTTAGTGACGCCAATTCACAGGAATGTTTCCTGGACTGGAGGTCTTGCGTTATAAAGAGAGATTGAATAGGTTGGGACCGTTTTTCCTTGAACGAAGGAGGCTAAGGACTGACCTTTTTGCGGGTTATAAAATTATGAAGAACATAGATAGGGTAGATAGTCATAGTCCTTTTCCCGGGGGAGGGGTGTCTAGAACAACAGGGCATAGATTTAAGATGAGGGGGAAAAGATTTAAAGGGGATCTGAGGGGCAAGTTCTTCACACAGAGGGTGGTGAGTATATGAAAACGAGCTACCGGAGAAGGTGGTAAAGGCAGATGATTACAACGTTTAAAAGACATTTGAACAGGAAAGATTTAGAGGGATATGGCCAAACGGAGGCAAATGAGGTCGGGGTAGGTAGACAGCTCGGTCGGCATTGACGAGTTACATCGAAGGGCCTGTTTCCGTGCTGTATAACTCTCGGCTAGACGACATGTTCCACCTCGCGTCGACCTTTGGTAAATCCTTGGTTTGCTTTCGAGTTTAGTGTAACGTAGGCAGTGGTATGTTCAGCTGGTGCTTGTCTAGCCTGTTCGAATAAGACATTTAACACTGTTTGGAGGTGAGTATGATGGACCTTACACTAGAACTGAATTTTAATTTGTAAACGCGCAGATCTATAAAATTGTGGCAGAGTACCATTCTGCATTCAGTGATAGTACCCAGCATCTTACCCATGAGAGGATCTAAATTTCCAAATATAAACATCCTTGGCTGTCAATTCAGAATGGTAGTGGAAGATTTGGTCGGGGACCACTTTGATGACAGTGATTATAATTTTGTAAGTTTCAAGGTTGTTATGAAAGGGGATAAGGTTGATCCCCAAGTTAAAGTCTTGAATTGGGGAAAGGCAGATTTCGATAGCATGAAGCAGACCCCTTGAAAGTAGATTAGGAACAGATGCTTGAGGGTAAAACAACAGCTGACAAGTGGGAGTCTTTTTTAATAAGATAATTAGTGAGATTTTCAGGGGCAGCATGTTCCAATTTTAGGGTGAAAGGTGAAGATGGCAAGATTAGGGAACCTTGGATGAGAAAGGATAATGAGGGTTTGATCAGGAATACAAAGGAACCATATGGCAGGTATAGGCAACTGAATCTCTTGAAGTGTATAGAGTTTATAGGAGAGAACTTAAGAAAGAAATTCAGAGGGCAAAGATATCCTTGAGATATCCTTGGCAAGTAACATTAAGTAGAATCCCAATACACTCCATACACATATCAGGAGCAACAGGACAGCCAGAGAAAGAGTGTGTCCTTTTAGGGACCAAAGAGGCGATCCACATGTGTAACTAAACAACATGTAAGGTCCTTAATGAATACTTCTAATCAGTATTCACCAAGGAGAAGGACGCGGAAGACCGTGAGTTCAGGGAGGTTTATATAGATAATGCCGGAGCCTGTTGGTATTAAGAAGGAGGAGGTGTTAGATGTCATGTGTTGATAAATCCCCAGGGCCATAGGAGATCTATCTCAGGTTGCTATGGGAAGAAAGGGAGGATATAGATGGGGCCCTGATGGAGATTTTAATATCTTCATTCACCACAGGTAAGACTGAAGGTTAGCTGGTATTCCTTCACGTAATAAGTGCAGCAGGTATAAGCCAGGTAACTACAGGCCGGCAAGCCTTAGGTCAGTGATGGGGAATTTATTGAAGAAAGTCCTAAAGGAAAAGATTTATGTACGTTTGGAAAGGCAGCGGGTGAACAGGGATAGTCAGCATGGCCTTGTGCAGTGGAAATCCAGTCCCATTAATTTGGTTGAGATGTTGGAGGAAGTAACTAAGGAGATTGATGAACACGGGATAGTAGACATTGTTGAAATGGACTTTCGTAAAGCCTTTGACAAAGTCCGACATGGTCGTCAGGCCTGGAAGGTTAAGGCTCATGGGATTTAAGGTGAGCTGGTAAATTGATCCGAAATGGGTTTAGTGATAGGAGGCAGAATCCAGCGGTTGAAGGATGTTCTTCTTATTGGTGACCAGTGGTGCACTGCAGGGATCAGTGCTGGGACCCGTATTGTTTGTGATATATTCTAAAGACTTTGATGTGAATGCAGGAGGTAATCTTTGTAAGTCTGTGGATGTCACAAAACATGGTGGTGCAGTGGATAGTGAGGAAGGTTGTCCAAGGCTACAGCAGGAAATAGAATCAGAGAATCGTACAGCACAGAAGTGGGCCCAAACGGCCCATCTCGTTCCTGCTGACCATGATGCTATCTACACTAATCCCATTTGCCTGCTTTGGGCCCGCATCTCTCTATGGCTTTCCTCTCTTTGCTCAAATGCCTTTTAAACTTTGTAATATTATCTGCCTCTTCCATTCGCACTCTTAGTTCGTCCAGATATTCACCACCCTCTCTGTGACAAACCTCCCCCTCAGATTTCCTTTAAAATTCTCCCCTCTCACCTTAAACCCGTGGCCTCTAGTTCTAGACTCTCTTGCCCTGGAAAAAAGGACTCGGACTGTCTATCTTACCTATGCCGCTCATAATTTTATAAATCTGTATAAGGTTATCCCTCAGTCTCCTACACTCTATTTAGAATAAACCCATCCTGTTCAATCTCTCCTGACAACTGCAGCGTTCCATTCCAGGCAACATCATAGAACCATAGAACCATACAGCACAAAACAGGCCCCTCAGCCCACCATGTTGTGCCGTCCATCAGACCACCCTCACACTACCTAACCCCTTCCTCCCGCATATCCCTCTATCTCACATTCCTCCATATGCCTATCCAACAAGCTCTTGAACCTGTTCAATGTATCTGCCTCCACCACCAACCCAGGCAGTGCATTCCATGCACCAACCACTCTCTGGGTGAAAAACCTCCCTCTGACATCTCCCCTGAACCTCCCACCCATAACCTTAAAGCCATGACCTCTCGTCTTGAGCATTGGTGCCCTGGGAAGGAGGCGCTGACTGTCTACTCTATCTATTCCTCTTAATATTTTATATACCTCTATCATGTCTCCTCTCATCCTCCTCCTTTCCAGTGAATAAAGCCCTAGCACCTTAAGCCTCTCCTCATATTCAATACTCTCCAATCCAGGCAGCATCCTGGTAAATCTCCTCTGCACCCTCTCCAATGCCTCCACATACTTCCTATAATGAGGCGACCAGAACTGAACACAGTACTCTAAGTGTGGCCTAACTAGAGTTTTGTAAAGCTGCATCATCACCTCGCGGCCCTTAAACTCAATCCCGCGAATTATGAAAGCCAACATCCCATTGGCCTTCTTAACTGCTCTTTCCACCTGTGAGGCAACTTTCAATGAACTGTGAATATGAACCCCCAGATCCCTCTGCTCCTCCACACTGCCAAGTACCTTGCTATTCACCCAGTAGTCTGCCCTGGAGTTTGTCCTTCCAAAGTGTACCACCTCATACTTCTCCGGATTGAACTCCATCTGCCACTTGTCAGCCCAGCTCTGCATCCTATCAATATCCCTCTGTAAGCTCCGACAGCCCTCCACACTATCCACAACACCGCCTATCTTAGTGTCGTCTGCAAACTTACTAACCCAGCCCTCCACCCCCTCATCTAAGTCATCTATAAATATCACAAAAAATAGAGGTCCCAGAACCGATCCCTGTGGGGCACCACTAGTCACTGCCTTCCAATCCAAGGGCACTCCTTCCACCACAACCCTCTGCTTTCTACATGCAAGCCAATTCCTAATCCACACAGCCAAGCTTCCTTGGATCCCTTAGCCTCTGACCTTCTGAAGAAGCCTACCATGAGGAACCTTATCAAACGCCTTACTAAAATCCATGTAAACCACATCCACCGCACTGCCCTCATCAATGTTCCTGGTCACCTCCTCAAAGAACTCTATCAGGCTTGTGAGGCAAGATCTTCCCTTCACAAAGCCATGCTGGCTGTCCCTAATCAGTCCATGATTCTCAAGATGTTCATAAATCCTATCCCTTAGAATCCTTTCTAACAGCTTACCCACCACAGATGTGAGACTTACCGGTCTATAATTCCCTGGCCTATCCCTATTACCTTTTTTGAACAAGGGGACAACATTTGCAACCCTCCAATCCTCCGGCACCACCCCCGTAGACAACGAGGACTCAAAGATCCTTACCAGCGGTTCAGTAATCTCCTCCCTAGCCTCTCGAAGCAGCCTGGGGAAAATCCCGTCAGGCCCCGGAGATTTATCTGTCTTAATATTATTTAACAACTTCAACACATCCTCCACATTGATATCAACAACCTCGGGAACATTACCCCTACCAGCACTCCCTTCTGCATCATCAAGACCCCTATCCCTGGTGAATACTGAAGAGAAGTACTCATTGAGAACTTCTCCCACTTCCACCGCCTCCAGGCAAATTCTCCCACCTTTGTCCTTAATCGGACCTACCTTCACCCTAGCCATCCTCCTACCCTTCACGTACTTGAAAAAGGCCTTGGGATTTTCCTTAACCCTACTAGCCAAAGCCTTTTCATGTCCCCTTCTAGCTCTCCTCAGCCCTTTCTTAAGTTCCTTCCTTGCTACCCTATATTCCTCACGGGCCCTGTCTGAACCTTGCTGCTTATACCTCATGTATGCTACCTTCTTCTCCCTAACAAGTCATTCCACCTCTCTCGTCACCCACGGTTCCTTCACCCTGCCATTCCTTCTCTGCCTCACCGGGACATATTTACCCCTAACATCCTGCATAAGATCCCTGAACATCGACCACATCTCCATGGTACATTTTCCTTCAAAAAGGACATCCCAATTTACACTCCCAAGTTCTCTCCTTATAGCCTCGTAGTTAGCCCTTCCCCAATTGAAAAACCTCTTGTCCTCTCTGCACCTGTCCCTGTCCATGACAATTTTAAAGGTTATGGAGCAATGGTCACTGTCCCCCAAATGCTCACCCACCAATAGATCCTTCACCTGTCCCGGTTCATTTCCTAAAACTAGATCTAACATGGCATTCCCTCTAGTCGGCCTGTCAACATATTGCATCAGGAATCCCTCCTAGACACATTTAACAAATTCCGTCCCATCTAAACCTTTGGCACTAAGCAGGTTACAGTCTATATTTGGGAAGTTGAAGTCTCCCATTATAACAACCCTGTTATTTCTGCTTCTCTCCAAACACTGCCTGCCAATCTGCTCCTCTATATCTCTACTGCTACCGGGGGGGGGGGGGGGGCTATAGAATACTCCTAGTAGAGTAACTGCTCCTTTCTTGTTCCTTAATTCCACCCATACGGACTCTAGAGATGATCCCTCTACAAGATCCATCTTTTCCACAGCCGTAACAGTGTCCCTGACCAGTATTGCCACCACTCCCCCTCTTCTCCCCCCTTCCCTATCCCTCTTAAAACACCGAAAACCAGGAATATTCAATATCCACTCCTCTCCTGACGTCAGCCACGTCTCAGTAATAGCCACGATATCATAGTTCCCCATACTTATCCAAGCTGTTACGGACTCAGTGAAAGTCCCTTTAAGATAGAGAGTGTGTGTGTATGTGTGTGTGGGGCGTGCTTACGTCAATAGAAGATAAAGGACGTAATGACGTTGTTGAAGAAGTTAGAAGAAGAAAGAGAGAGAGAGAAGGGAGAGAGACACCAGCCTGCTTGTTTTCTCTATCGATGGATGAGAAACAATAACTGTGTTTGCCACTGAAATCCATGTATGGAAGTTGGAAGTAATCCGGTGGAGTTCACTTTGTTGCTGACCTGTAGAGGGAAACAGGTATTTGTGTGTGGACGACCACGGTTCGGATGCTTTTCGGGGTGAGGAAGTCACTACCGAGTAAACACTGAAGTGTCGTTTGGGTTCCATCGTGGAACATTTGGATTTCGTATGTACTCTCTCTATGTTTTTCTACATCTACATCTTATCTTCAGACAACGGTGGTTGTTGAAGAAGCCCTTGCTCATGTTTCACCTTATGGCTTGCGGAACTGAACTTTAAGAACCATTCAGGAACTTGGAGTTTTGGACTTTGTCACACACACACACGAAGAGTTTAGTTTTGGGGTTAACGTTCGAGGTTTAACATTCTTGAATTCTAACATACTAACATTTTTACTTTTATTTTACGTATTATCATAAGTAGTGATTAATAAAATAGTTTTTAACACTGAATCATGCTCAGTGTGTTTCTTTTGTTGCTGGTTCATGACAAAATTGGGGGCTCGTCCGGGATATTTTGGTTTTTCAGTTTCGATGGAACAATATTTGGTCTAAATTGGCCTTCCTCAACATCAACATCAGGCATTCTAGAAACAACCTTTACACCATCCACCAAGGCCACAACTGAATCCCTCTCATAATAAGGTTTTAGCATGTTTACATGACAGAGTTGTGTTTTCTTGCGTCTATCTGGTGTTTTGATTATATATGTTAGATCAGTCACTCGAGATTCAATAACATAGGGTCCAGAAAAACGAGCTTGCAAGGGATTATTTTGGCTAGGGAAAAATACCAACACCTTTTGCCCCACTGCGAATGTCCTAGGCCGAGCACGTCTATCAAAATATGTCTTCATTCTTATCTGGCTTGTTTTCAGATTCTCTCTCGCTAGCTGGCAGACTCTCTCCAACCGAGTTTTAAATTTTTGGACATAGTCCAACAGACTCAAGTGAACTTCCTCATTAACCCATTGCTCTCTTAACAACTCCAAAGGTCCTCTCACCCTATGTCCAAACACAAGCTCAAATGGACTAAATCCTATTGACTCCTGGATCGATTCTCTAACGGCAAACAAAAGTAAATGGATACCTTCGTCCCAATCCTTGGTGTTTTCAAAGCAATAAGTCTTCAGCATATTTTTGAGAGTAGAATGAAATCTCTCCAGAGCTCCTTGAGATTCTGGGTGATATGCAGATGATACAATCTGCTTTGCTCCCAGCTCATAGACTATTTGTTGAAAATTTTTGACATAAAATTACTACCTTGATCAGATTGGATTTCTTTTGGCAAACCAAACAAGGTAAAAAATTTTACAAGAGCCTTTGACACTATTTTACAAGAGCCTTTGACACAAGTGATTTTCACTACTTATGATAATACGTAAAAAATTTTACAAGAGCCTTTGACACTATTTTACAAGAGCCTTTGACACAAGTGATTTTCACTACTTATGATAATACGTAAAATAAAAGTAAAAATGTTAGTATGTTAGAATTCAAGAATGTTAAACCTCGAACGTTAACCCCAAAACTAAACTCTTCGTGTGTGTGTGTGGACAAAGTCCAAAACTCCAAGTTCCTGAATGGTTCTTAAAGTTCAGTTCCGCAAGCCATAAGGTGAAACATGAGCAAGGGCTTCTTCAACAACCACCGTTGTCTGAAGATAAGATGTAGATGTAGAAAAACATAGAGAGAGTACATACGAAATCCAAATGTTCCACGATGGAACCCAAACGACACTTCAGTGTTTACTCGGTAGTGACTTCCTCACCCCGAAAAGCATCCGAACCGTGGTCGTCCACATACAAATACCTGTTTCCTTCTACAGGTCAGCAACAAAGTGAACTCCACCGGATTACTTCCAACTTCCATACATGGATTTCAGTAGCAAACACAGTTATTGTTTCTCATCCATCGATAGAGAAAACAAGCAGGCTGGTGTCTCCTCTCCCTTCTCTCTCTCTCTTTCTTCTTCTAACTTCTTCAACAACGTCATTACGTCCTTTATCTTCTATTGACGTAAGCACGCCCCACACACACATACACACACACTCTCTATCTTAAAGGGACTTTCACTGAGTCCGTAACAAAGCCCTCAGTTCATCCCCCTTATTCCTGACACTTCTTGCATTTAAGTAAACACACTGGTGAATCTTTCTTGCAATCTCTCCGCTGCTACCGCATTCTTCCTGTAGTATGACGAAGCACAACTGTGGACAATCCTCCCAGTGTGGTCTAACTTTCATAGATCGGGGCGTAGAATATAAGAGATAGGACCCTATGTTGCAACTTTGCAAAACACTGCAGTTCTGGTGCCACACAATAGGAAGGATGTGGCTGCACGGCGGAGAAGATTCACCAGAATGTTGCCTGGATTGAAGGACATGGGGAAAGATTGGATAGGCTGGGTTGTTTTCCCTGGAGCTAGGGAGGCTGAGTGGCGACATGATAGAATTATGTAAAATAAAAGCGGCATAGATAGAGTTGATAGTGAGAATCTTTTCCCATGGTAGAGGTTTCAAAAACGAGGGGAGACATTTTAAGGTGAGAGGAAAGAAGTTTAAAGGGAAGTCGAGGGGAAAGATTTTACACGGAGAATGGTTGCTACCTGGAGTTCACTGCCAGAGAAGGCGGTGGAGTCAGATACAATCAATACGTTTAAGAGACATTGAGACAATCGCTTTAGACAAGACACAGGAGGACATGGACCTAACGCGGGCAAATAGAATTAGATAGGCAAAATGATAGGCATGAAAGTCGTGGGCCGAATGGTCCGTTTCTGTGCTGTAAAACTCTGGGACTCTAATATATATTCAAACGGGGTTTGACTCTGAGCTACAGCAGTTCGTATTAGGCTGTGTTCCAGAGATGAGGTTCGGCGTGGGCACCAGTGGCAGGGAACTGAAAATCAGGGGCGCTGCAGAGACCATTTGAGGAGCTTGGAGAGTTGCAGGTCTGAAGGAGGGTAGGCGATAAGGAGGAGCGAGAACGTGATGATAATTTTAAAAAATCCAGGCCCTATTGGACCGGACACCAAAGTAGGTTAGCGAGCACAGGGATGATATACACATCATAAGCAAGCAAACAGACATATACAGGTTTTTTACGCTCTCACTGCTCTCCATGCGACCCAATCAGCATATTCCTTTCCTTCTACTCTCTTATTTTTAACGACAGATGGTGGATACACTCCACTTACCTGGATAAATCCAGCCCTAAGGACATCCAAGAAGGTCGACATCATTCAGCACAAAGCAGCCCCTTCAGCGGCACCCATTTACTTAGAGAATCCGGATAAGTGTGAAATGATACACTTCGGGAGATCGTATTTGAAGGCAGAATACAAGGTTAATGGCAGTGTCAAGGAACAGCGGGATCATGGGGTGCACGTCCATAGATCCCTCAAGGTTGCCGCCCAGGTCGATAGGGTTGTTAAGAAGGCTTATGGTGTGTTGGTCTTCATTAGTCAGGGTATCGAGTTCAAGAGCCACGAGGTGATGTTGCAGATCTAAAGAACTCTGTTTAGACTACACTTGGGAGTATTGCATTCAGTTCTGGTCACCTCATTATGGGAAGGATGTGGAAGCTTTAGAAAGGGTGCAGAGGAGATTTACCAGGATGCTGCCGGGATTGGAGAGCATGTCTTATGAGGATAGGTTGAGTGAGCTAGGACTTTTCTCTTTGTAGAGAAGAAAGATGAAAGGTGACTTGATAGAGGTGTACAAGATGATAAGAGGCATAGATCGAGTGGACAGTCAGAGACTTTTTTACAGGGCGACAATGGCTAACTCGAGGGGACATGATTTTAAGGTGATTGGAGGAAGATATAAGGAGGATGTCAGGGGTAAGTGTTTTACACAGAGCGTGGTGGGTGTGTGGAACGCACTGCCGGCAGAGGTTGTGGGGGCAGATACATTAGGGACATTTAGATACATTAGAGTCTCTTAGATAGACACATGAACGATAGAAAAATCGGGAGCTATGTGGGAGGGAAGGGTTAGATAGATCTTAGAGCAGGATAAAATGTCGGCACAACATCGTGGGCCGAAGGTCCTGTACTGTGCTGTAATGTTCTATGTAGAACATTAATGCCCTCCACCACAGTTGCTTTGCGGCTGCAGTGCATGCCAACTATGCAGACATGGAAACATATCACCGTTCCTTCATCATGCGGGGGTTTATATCCTGCTACTCCCTATGCAAGAGTGTTGTCAGGTGTTTCTTCTCTTGAAGGACAGCGATGGTTCAATCAGATGGCCCCGACCATTCTCTCGCGGCTTTTAGCGACTCGTTTTGTAATAGATCCCAGCATTCTTCCCACTCTTTCGATATCTAAGATCCTCCTGAATCTCCATTTATTTGTCAGTGTATAGTTACATACATGATCTCTAAATTTGGAGCAATCCACAACATATTTTCTTTACATTTACTCCGTCAAACCTTAAATCTTCCATTAGATCAGCTGCTGATCTTCTTCTGTATGCAAACAAGCCACAGTCAATGTTGCATTTCCTGATAAGTATATTGTCCCAGTGCTGTGCACAATACTCCAATTCAATCTGATTTTCAACTTTTCTGCTTTTCATTTCTGCGCTAGGATAAATAAATCCCGGTGCTTTGTCGTTTTTTTGATGGCCTCGTTAACCTCCATTCAGAGATTGGTGCATTAATGGCCTTAGCTCATCTACCATTTTTTACTTTTTCGTGTGTTTATTTTTCGGGGGATGTGGGCGGCACTGGCAAGTCCAATATCTATTGTTCTTTGCCCTTGAGAAGATGGACATGAGCCCCAAGCTTGAACCTGTTGCGTTAATTCAGCTGAAAGTACTCCCACAATGCACATGGGCTGGAAGACACAGATTTAGACCCAAACTTGAAGAAACACGGCAAATTTCCATGTCAGGATAGTTGGCAGGTACAGGTGCCCTGGCTTTGGATTCCCAGCATTTTCATTTAATTTACATTTCAAAAGTTCTACTTCAAGGGATTCTATTACGAAATGAATTTGTGTTAAAATACTAAGTATTTAAATTCTGTTATTAGCTATAAACTATTAACTTTTAAATCCAAACAATTTGGTGGAGCTTATTTAATAAAGGATACAGAGTCTATAAATTCGATCCATTGCTCAAGAATTCATTGGGAGAATTATTTTATTGCTGATATTATTTGTAGATGAAATGTACAAATTAATTTTTTATCTAACATGAAATTAGATCTGATAAATACTGGCGAAAAAAGGATTGCGCCGTTGGAACAAAGCACAACTCTTTCTTCCCTAGTTTCATATGTATATTTTTTCTACCTTTGTAGTTTATGTCACGCCACTTTTGAAGTCTATGTGACATTCGGATTTAAATACTTTTTGGAAGAAAAGGACTGAAAGTTAAACAATTTAAAATGGGTGAAAACCAATATTTACCTTTATATCAGATGTAATTTCACATATTTAATATAATTGTATTCACAATTATCTCTGGTCTGATAATAACCGACCCAATGCATTTTATGAGAAACGACTTAAGTTTATAGCCTTTTTTCTCCTGCATTAAATGTTCTCCACCAATTAATTTGGATGCAGCACTAGTGGCAGAATTTAAATCTGGCAGGCGGGATACAGACACCAGCTATATGGTGATCTAACTCTTCACTCATCAGACTGAGAAATGTTGGAGAGATGGAATGCTGGTGGAGACCAACAATTCGGTGCTGGATATGCGGCCGAGGAGGTAAGTCATAATGCTGGGGTGTAGGTCTGCAGTACTGTCGCGAAGCCACGAGGAGGAGCCCACTCCCTTCGCTGTGAAAGGAGGGTGCTTAATGGTAGATAAGTGAAGGCGATTTTTTCTAATGGAGGATCCAGAAGAGAGGGACATAATTTTGGGATCAGAATCAGGCCATTCAACAAGAAAACTAGGAAGCAATTTTTCATTCAGGGAGTTGTAGAATCCGGATCCCTTTCCCCAAATAAGGCCGCAAATATTCGGACAAATGGAGTTTTTAAGACGGAGATGATGAGCTGGCCTTCGTTCAGAATCTCAGGAAACTTTAATGTGGGAAAAGCAAATGGAGCTGAACTACAGAACAGCTACTTGGCGAAGGGCTAAATGGTTTATTCCTGCTCCTTTTCATGAGGTCGCAAAAAACAATGTTAGGTCTATATTAATCCAATAACACCCGTTTAAATATCAAAACTCTACTGTTGCTTATTGGGAATCATTAAACTTCCCTCAGAAGACCGATACACCCCGGCCCATTTGCTGTTTGCACAGTGCTGCGGTTTGTACCACCGAATCACTCGACGTTGCATTTTCGCCTGGAATGGCCCGGCCCGCACTGCAATAAGTAAACCTGGACATATGCAGTAATGGTACAGGCCGGCCCCTGGTTCAGAACTGGTTCCATTTTTACAGACGTCAAGAAGTCGATTTTATCCATAAGTCAGAAAATACACAAAAGCATCTCGATGTGGTAATTATACTTCCGCAGTATTTTAATGAATGATGCTGATAGCCATTTGAAATGAACAATTTACTTATTGCTTTCCCTGCTCAGTTACAATGGTACAGAATCAGGCTGTCTCGCTGGCTGGTTTCAATGGGCTTGAAGTATCAGTGTACGTTACATGGCTTAATATAGATGCACAATTATTAGTAGCAGCGATAGCTTGTCAATTTCCAAAAGTGGTCCCGGGAGGTGAATTTGAAAGTCTGCGTTCTTAAGAGACAATGATGTCTGATTACTGCAGGGAGGTCACATGGAAACAGTTTATTTTTTTCAAGACTGGTTCTCATTTGAATTTAATAATATTTATGGGAGCTCTTTGTGTATACGGAATGTCCATAAGTCGGGCATTCGTAACGAGGAGAGGGCCTGTATTTCACCTGTGATTGTTGCTTGGAGGCAATTCACTGACCGGAGGCTAAAGGGGCAAATTCTCCTTATGCGGTCTGCAGAGATCGGGACAGAGTGCAAGTCATTGATTAGGGACCCTCCTAAGAGCTCTTTGAGTCGCTTTCCAGAGGGGCAGGAATAATAACAATAAGGACACATGGGATATTTTAACACAGACCATCAAACTCAACTTTCATTAGCTTCAGCGGAAAGGAAAATCAAGTGCGGGTAATTCAATATTGTCCGTCACGGACCCTAAAGACAAGATTATCTCCACGTGCCTAGAGCACTGCTAAATTTTAACTGAAAGCAACTTAATTACCCACAATCCAACCATGAACATATTCAATGACTCCGTTGAAGGGGGTTGCTTTCAAAATCTTTTATTGATGACATGAACAGAAATAGAGGATTCCAGCAAAAAGTCTCACATGGCATGATCGGTTACATATTTAACTCATTGCTTGAAGGGGTTCTATAATAACGGCCGGAACTACAATTATTCCATGTATCTAAAAGTATCATTTAGAGGTGCACTTATTTATACAGTAAAAAGTGTGTTCAGAATAGCACGGCGAACGATTTCCGCAGATAAGTAAATTCCTGACTTTACCGGAAAAGAGTGAGTTGCAGTTTTGCAGCTCCCCAGATTTCATTTTCATCGATTTTAATGAAGTGACTTAAGTAAGACTTCCAACTCGCTACCTTTCAATTATATCAATTCAATCGCCTGCACAATCCTGGTTGCATGATCTTATTTCTAAATATTTATTGACTTTATTTGTTTATTAGAAGCTACGCAAAAAATGACTAAATTCCCAAGCATATCTGGCAACCAGACACTGTGAGGACACCCTCCAACCGTATCATTATTGGATTTCAATGGTAACAAAATTCGGCAGAGACGGAAGAGGAGCTAGCAAGTCGCTGTCCACCAATGTACGCGATACTGTGCTACGTTGGGGCTTGGGATTCATTTCCAGTACGGATTATTAACTTCATAATTTCTCTGAAAACAAAGAAAATTTCAGCACAATGTGCCTCGTTTCAGTCAGTTGTTTCTAGCACGATCTGTTAAAGAAACACATTTAATGCCGAGATAAATTGAATTACTGTGATAATTTTCTATTCCCCCGCCTTCCTTACCCGTTCTCCGCCAAATGCCTCGAGTCCTGTTCAGATTCCTTTGTGTTCTCTGTTCGATCGACCAAGTGGCCGACTTTTAACACGGAGCCTAGATCGAAGGAGGATAAATTGATCATGGAGATAATTCAAATTGGCAATGTCAAACCATTTTTGAATTCTGCTAGGTTTTCTGTTCCACTGATATCAATAAAGGCCAAATCAGGCAGGTCGTACAACGGACGGCAGATTCACAATTGCCCATTTTGTGGTCTTGACTAAAATTAATCTGTATCCTTTGTCCCCGACAAGGGTTCGAATTCCACTAAGAGGGAATCGCTGCAAAGCTAAACACCAGTTTTGAAGTCATTCCCAACGCTTCATTGGACAGGGATCAGCTACTTAATCTGGTTGGGTGTCATCCTTCAGTAACATAAAATGGAACGGGAATCAATTCTACCAGATGCAGAAATCAACTGGTTCAGCGGATTCCTGAGACGGAACCTGCGAGCGCCACAGCCCGTGCAAGAGGTGTAAAAAAAACAACAGTGCAAATTGGTTACCAACATTTTAAAATGAGGAAATATGTTTTAGTTTTAACAATTTTTTCAGATTATTTCCAGTCTGTAGCAGCTGCAGTGTCAAATTGTATTAGAGCCAAAGTAATCCTCCCTCAATTTTCCAACATAAGTACCTGGTAGATTAATTACATTATCTGCGGGCCACTTGTCACGGAACGAACGGCAAATCGCAACTCTGCTTCTGCATTTTTTTCTCTAAATTGCTTAATATGCATAGATCCAAGAGAAGCCGCTGAGCAGATCAGTAACTAACGGTGCAGAGGGAGGAAGCCGCTCCAGCTACCCGCAGCTAAACACAACCACTCTCATTGTGCAATTACCTTGTTGACGTTTTAGCATTGCAACAATTATTTCTCCTTGAGTACAATCGTTCTGCAACTGTCCAATAAGAAGGTGAATTTGTATTCCCTGTTATTAACAATTGTTAACAGTCGCTTTATTTTCTAACCTCATATTTTAAACAAAAAACTTCATTTTCTAAACTGGTTTTGAAACACTGTTTCGACAGGATGTGCGAATCTTCGAAGTTCGCAATACTGGTGATACCCGGGGATTAGAGGAGATTGTTGTCCTCTATGAGTCTGGTGATCTTGGTTTAGAGAATTGACATAATTCTGCACCATTTAGGGATCGTATACTAAGTGTGTAAAATGTAGTCGACGTACCCACCATTATAATCTCCTTTCAGCTGAAGTGACCTTATTTGCCTACGTGGAGCGCACTTTTATTTGAAATTTGAGGATGCACTCACCTTTGACAGACGGTAAAATAATTACGAAGATCATCAACGCCAGTAGAATGACCAATATGCCCTCCACAACACGAAGAATAACAAAGAGGGTCGAGTCTGCAGACATTCAGAGTAAAGGAGATATAAGGCAATAACGCCAAGTAACTTAGAAAGCGATTGAATTTTAATTGCGTAAAGGGCCTTATCAAGCGCTGGTATATTCCAAAATATTTAAAGAAAACGTGACTAACACAAGAATAACGTCAGGACACGCGGAAAAATAAACGCAGGGTATTGCATCCGGTCTTAACAAAATTGTTTCTTGTATTAAATACAAACAAGCGATATACTACCAAGTCAGGATGGTGTGAGACTTGGAGGAGAACCTACAGGTACTGCTAGTCACATGCACCTGCTGCCCCTGTGTACTTCTTGCTGATCCTATTTTCCAAAAATATCATTGTCGGTCCTGAAAATACTGAATGATTAAGCATCTGCTCTGCTCCAAGGTTGGGAATTCCAAAGATTCACACATCCTTGAGTAGTGAACTTTCTCGTTACAAACGTAAAGACCCCAGCTTTTATCCTAAAGAACACGTGTCTTGTTCCAGTCTCCCTTCCCCTATGCCCCATCGTGTCCTTTTGCAGCTCCGAGCTGATTAATTTTGCTTATGAACGCAGCTGTTAAGTACCTTGAAGCTGTGCTCTGTCACAGACACCATATACATTCAACTTATTAATTCATCTTACGCGGATATAGTACAGAAAAAATGATCATAGCTTGTTTGTACATGGCTTTTCCCTTGTGAATAAATGCGGTTCACATTTTCTCCTCACGTCATGTTTATACAGATGTCCAGCTACAATTCCAAAACGGGTTATAGCCCTCTCTCTGTTTCCAATCTTACCTCGCTCGACGGTGTAGTTGACTCTGGCGGGCACCGTAAGGGATTCATGTGACACGAGGCAGCTGTAAACATCTTTGCTCCAGGCAGGCGATGTTATTTCGAGAAAACTGGAAGCCTCATACAACCCCTCCATGCTGCGGGTTTTCACGTTTTCTATCCCGGTCACAATTGTTACACCATTTCTAAGCCAGGAGATCAAAAAATTATCCGGATAAAAGGCAGCCGTTTTACACATTAGTTTTCGCGAATTCGGTGAAGCCTCTTCAACCAGAAATATTTTCAGGGGAGTTGGCGGAGCTGCAACAGAAGAAAAAAAAAGTTACGTTGAATGTTTTCTTGGCATGTCAATGACTACATTCTGGTTAACTCGCGATACCGCAGTCCCACTGGCGATCGCTTCTAAACTTCTGGGTTTGGATTTATCGTTAAATACATTCATGCAATGCATGAGGAATGTGAAACTACGTGTAGGTAATGTGCGGAGAATGCGGCGCTGTTCTGAATGGAAGTGCCAGATTTTCCGCGCGGTAGCAGCTGGCAACAAACTTCAGTGTTTACTTCAAAATTAGCTAGGAAGTTTTGAAGTAAGGAATGAGATATGTATAATGGAGTGTCATAGAGACAGATAGCACAGAAACAGGCCTTATGCCCCACCGCGTTCACACCGACCATTAAGAACCCATCTCCACATCCCATTTTCATCCAGCATCCCTATCAACTAGCATCATCCTTCTCCATCGGTAGGTACTTATCCCGCCAACCAGCACTCTTTGGCATTTGGAAGAGACCGGAGCTCTGGAGGAAAATCCACGGGTGCACAGGGAGAATGTGCAACCGCACGCAGACAGCACCCAAGGTCAGGATCGAACCTGCCCGCTGAAGCTGCGAGACAGCTGTGCTAACCAATGCGGCACTGTATCTATTTCACAATCACAGAAATCTGCAGTCGAGAGGCAGGATGTAGTTACATGGATGGATCAGAATTTGATCTTTAATATAGTTTCGGCAGCTGTTCAGTGCCCGGGATGGAGATGTCAGATGACCTCAACCTTCACTGGGAGAGTTTTCCACAGAACACGATCTGAGTGCTGGAGTATCTTATAAGGCACGGCAGAGTTATACTGATAATTAGTTGTTGCTGTGCAAATCGTAGCCCTGATAAGGATGAAGGGACGCGAATAAGAAATCCAAACTCACAGCGCATTTCTCCTGCACCTTTGTCCTTTCTTACACGCACTCTCTGTTGTCGAACACATTCAGTCTGAATGGCTTCTACTGACATCAGCTCTATATTTATCCGTTGCGAACATTGATCTGAGTCAGTTATATTTACAGTCGGTGCTTAACTGGGATGAGAATCTCTTTCTTTCTTTTTCAATCTTTTTTATTAATTTTCAAATTAATACAGATTAATACATATAACATCGGTGATTATATACGTGATACAAAGAGATCGGGAGGACAATCATGACATATATAGTCATAAACAATAAAAAATATATTCTAGACTCCACGGTCTCTTAGTAAACGAATATAATACAAAAAAAATCAAAAAGGGAAAGAAAAAGATTTATTGTATAAAAAAAGAACCCCCAAATCAAAAAAAAAATAGAAGTAATGGGATGAGAATCTCTGTTAAGGTGTTTTTCAGAGTTTATCACAAGCAATCTGTTTATCATCTTAGTTTTAAACCTTCTTTCGGTTTTCATGGTAACAACTTATTGAATTAGCATTATTATGAACTTCGGAAGAAATTTCCGTCTTTTATTTCTTCAAAGTCTCAACGAGTGCCTGCCGGCTGAAGCTCAGAAATTCTCCACGACACGACACGGATCTATTTTCTCTCAAACAAAAATTTGGCTCGAGGTTCCGCAGAGAGCGCTGGTCCCTTCTCTCTGCAGAACTTCAGCCTCGGGTTTGAGTTGTGTGAAGGGAAATCAATCATGAGTTGATATTACAGGAGCCCAGGTGTTTCTCTGAGAAACCATTGCATCCTGCCGGTGTTTTACAGATGTTGAAATCCTCTTGGAGTGAGACAGACGGAGAGACGGGGATATTCAGTTCCGGGATCAGGACTTGGATGTCGCGAGGACAAGAATCACACCGCACCTCTCAACGAGTTATTAGATCCCTTTGTAAAATAACCATGCTGGTATGAAGCGGGTTTCAGCTTCGGTTGCAGACCGAGGACCAGGAGCAGAACTTCTAAACCTCGAGACCGCTCCGGTGTTCAAGTAGTTCGTGGATGATTTGTGTGTCAGCCCCATTTGTCCGCAACTGCATATCCCGTGACACCAAATCCGAACAAAATCGGTACACCCCAATCCTGAGAGGTCCATTTGTCCTTCTGTTCCCAGGGTTTAAGGGAAAATACTGTAGTCACAGATTTCCGAGAATTCGGCAAGACAGCTATTGGATTTTCGATTGAAGCGCTGACCGTGGGTGTACACTGTTCTTTCTGAGACTGTTACTATGGTTTGGAGCGGAATGGTTGGTTTTTAATATTGCTTAAAGGAACCGAATCAGGCTGAAAGCTGTTAATATTGTTGCCTTGTGTTGTGAAGAGAAATCTGTCCGTCCAGTCACAGCCACGATTTACACATCCATACTGCTTCAACACCTTTCTTGAAAAACGATCCTAACAAAATTCCAATGTGAGTCATTGGATTTAAAACACTCTAGCACTTCATGGGAATAATATAGGGTGAATCGGAATCCTGGGTAATAGCATAAAATTGGTAGCGCGAATCAACCGGATGTTAATGGAAGCATGGAATGAGGAACAGCACAACTTCCCTCGCTCCACA